>NC_141911.1:43885000-45135000 GCF_057802395.1 Ceratotherium simum simum
AACAAAATTGTGATCAAACTCAGGTCCGTCTGCTGCTCAAGTCTGTGCCCTTTCCAGATTCTGATTATAACACATCAGTCTTGAAAAGCAAAGGTCTCTTCTGGGATGTTTCATACATCTGATTTTCTTATTTTCGCCCATCCTTTTTGGTCTGCCTCATGCATGAGACGCATGGATGTGTCCCCAAAAACTGTATGTAAATCGGTCATTGCTAACAGTGTGCACTAGGAAGCCTGACGATTTAAGCTCTTAAAAACGAGGAAGACCTTGAGTAAATCCTTTTGTAAAGTTAGGATGTCATTCATTGATTGAGCAGATACTTATTGAGCAGCTGCTTCATGCCAGGAGCTGAGCATTGGTATGCTTCCTCATGGAGCTTACTGTCTGTTGGAGGTGCCAGGAATGTGGTGACGAGGGGACTGGGCAGAGGAAAGCCCTTTTTATGATGAGAATAATCTCATACTGATTCAGTTGATCTATAACTTTGGATTTTCACATGTTATATTACTTTTTAAACAAGGGGTAAAACTTACAACTCCTGTATGGGCTAGGAGAGACTTTTAAGGCAGGGCTCTTCCAAAGGTTTCAAAAATCTTAACATGGATGAGTCAGGGTCTAAATTCTCCCAGTGAACTCTGTTAGCTTTGCAAGGCTGAGGATTTGTGAAGGTCTGCAGAGAATGTCTGGACTGAGTTTAATCCAGAAGGTCTTGAAGATGGTAAAGCCAAGAGACATTGATTTTGAAAAGTTAAAGGTGTGTGGGTTTTGAAAGGCTGCTCCTGATTTCCAAAGGCATTTTATATGAGAAATAGCACCATCAGTAGAGCCAGCTGCTATGTGCAATAATTACATTTCTTTTCCTTCTTCTTCAATAAAATAAATACTAGCAATGTGTGTCAGAAAAAAAAAAAAAATCTTAAAAAGAGAGATGGGATTCTACCTTGATAGAATTTTACAAAGGAAAGTAAAAGCAAACCATAATTCCAAACACAACTGAGTATTTAATGTCAACTTAATTCATACTTTCACTTCCATATATGCTTCATGGCAAAATGCCTTTTGGATTTTTCTCCAAACTCTCTATAGAAAAATAAATCTTTACTTCTGCTTCCTTATGAGGTTTTGGCATTTCATGGTAGAGATACCTCCACAGGAGTTCTACCCTGTACGTATCTTTACATGTCAATGGAAGGTAAAGACAACCTCAGTCCAGACGGACATGTGATTGGAAAAATGTGATCTTTGTGTATTTAAACATTTGGTGATTTGAGTGAAAGAATTTTCAGTTTCAGGAGATGGGAAATTTGGAATCATTGGAGCCTTCCAGCAATTTGAAAAGAGCCTTGAGAAAGCCTTCTAGTAATTAGAAGAAAGCTTTAAGAAGCAAAACCTAAAAAAGTCCGCTTTAATTTTAGGGCACAGCTGTTGTTCTGTTGTTTTTGGTAAGGTGAGGAGGAATGAGGGCCGTGAGAGAGAGGCATGACTGTTTTTCTGATAGGGAGACAGGAAAGGAAGCTGTGTGCATCTTGATGGACAATCTGAGCTGATCAGTGCATGATACTGTGAAATACTGGCTTCCAAAGAGCAGAGTCAGAAGGGCTCAAGTCTTATTCGTTATTGATCTGCCGGGAACCAGAGGGCCCAATCTCGATGGCTACCCTCTATGTTTCTCTGAGGAATCAGCCAGACAAACTAGTGTTTGAAGTGTGGAAAGGCAAAGAGCCACCTCTAGCCCAACTATAGAAACAATAGAAACATTTACAGTTCAGTAAAAGCCCGTGATAAAGCACTTTTCTATGCCACCTATTTGGTAAACTTTGGATAAGATTGTGTTCCCCTTACATTTTGTCTTATGTAATGTCTTCCCCATCAAAACACAAAAGGCTTATAAAGTGCTCTTACATTTCCTCTGGCATGAGGGTTATATCAGAATGCTAAGATAACTCACTTATGGAACAGTTAGATTATTTCCCCCTCGATTCAATCATCCCTATAGGTGGTTTATAGGATGCATTTTTTTTTTCCTGAAATACCTCCCAAAGATCAGATTCTTCAAAGAACCAAATCAAAGGAGATTGTTTGAAATTTAGAAAGCAGACACCCATTTATGTGATTAAATATGGCTTATAATCAAGTTGTTGAAATACAAAGTTTGCTTTTGATTTTCCCAATAAGAAATGGAGTTTTCCCAGCAGCTCTATGGAGGGAGAAGAGCAGGGCATGAGGTCTGTCTCAATACTTCATGACACACATTCTTAAATATTCTCTCTTTTCAACATGCCGAATGTGACTTACTCTACCAGTATCCACCCATAGCATCTGTTTGTATATTAAACATTTCAGAGAGCACCAAACAGCACATCATAGTGTAACTGTGTGTTTAGCAAAATCTTCGGCTAAAAGGAAAAGAACTTGAAATCTTTTTCCTTTTACTTTTTTTAAAAAGCAAGCAAACAAGTAAAGAAGGCGTTTCAATTTATAGTATTCTGGATGGTCAGTCATTATCAGTTGTAGAATCTCAGCCATGTGCCAGAAGATTCTAATTTCATGATGTTTACAAATATAAAGATCATGTGTGCTTTAAACAAGGATCCCAAGGTAGAATGTAAAAGGAAATATGGACTCCTGTGGGAAATAGATTAGGAAATCCTTTAAGACTATCTAAAATGTGGATCAGCTTCGGGCAGGAAGCAGAGAAAGTGCTGACAGCACCCCTCAGTGAATACGTGGGAGGAAGTGGGGGAGCCTCTCTTACCATGGGCACCGGCAGGTTTTGGCTTTCTACGTGGGATGGCATGACTTGAGCCATTTGTCTTCCTTGATTCCTTCCTGGGAAGGATACATCTATTCCTTTTTTGAATATTGACCTTTTATTACAGTCCTGTCTTCCTCTTGAGATTCATTTTCTCTCTCTCTCTCTCTCTCTCTCGCTCTATCTCTCTTCTAAGCTTTGAGCTCATACCTGGCTGCCTCTTTGCTACATAGCTCAGTGATATTTAAAAAGAAAAGAAAGATGAAGGCTTTGGGATCTAACTAAGCTGAATTCTGGCTATGCTTCTTCATAGCCCTGTGATCTTAGGCAGGTTCCTCAATAGCTCTGTGCCTCTGGTTTCCTCATCTAGAATGGGGATAACAATACCCACTTCATGTTTTGAGGATCTAATTAAATAATGGCTATAAAATGCTTAGCACAGTGCCTGGTACATAGCAAATATTTAATGAATGGTAGTTATTTCTGTTAGGTTAAAAATATTAAGATGAATGTTGCAGTGACTCGCTTGTAAACCACAGAAACATTTCATCTCCTGGAACTCAGTTATTCAGCAACCTCCGCTACTCACCAGGAATAAAAACAAGTAAATATTGTACAATTAAGGAAGTAAGCAGAAAAGCCTCTAAATAGCCAAAATAGATACTCAAAATCTATGTCCTAGAACTAGGCACTTTCCCCGTGGGGGTGCTTTTCCAGTTCTTACAAAGTTCTTTACTCATTTGATCCTAAATATTTGTATTTTACACATGATTTTTAACAACTGTGACAACTGATTTCTAGGCCTGTAGCAGATTAGATACAGCAAATTAGAAGAGAGAAGGACCAATAGAGGCAGCTGCACGGTGGGCAGAAATAAGTAATAACTCAATAGCAAATAGAAGGAAAACCCATTGAAAGCAGATAGAAAACTCTAAAAGCACAGAAATTCAGAGCCATTTGGTGGATGACACTAGTTATTAAACCTTGGCCTGTGTCAAACTCACTTGGAGGACTTGTTAAAACAGATAGCTTGGCCCCACCCAATAGTGTCTGAGTCAGTAAGTCTAGGGAGGATTCTGTGTATTTGTAGTTCCAACAAGTTCCCAGGTACTGTGTTCCTCGGACCACACTGGTGCAGAGAGAATACACCACCAAATGGCACACTGCCTAATTTTCATGATCCAGAGATCAAGAAGAAAGTTTAATTTTGTTACTGTTCTCTGTTTAAGAAGGCAAAGGGGCTTGAGCTCCATTCTAGAAAGACATTATATTCAAAATAATTAATGAAAAATAACCTTTTTGGTGTGTAAAGCAGGAAATCTCAACCATCCCGAAGAGACAGCTGTCCACAGTGATGCATTGCCTGAGAGTCCTGGGTAGCCGAGTTTGCGGGTGTTGTTATAATGGGGGTGGGAGGTATCTGTTCCCACTTGACAATGCTATTTATGAATTTTTGGAGGTATTTATGTTTGTGTGATTGCTGTGCATCCTCCTCCTTTTCTTAGTGACTTTCTAGACAAAAAGACTTCACAAACAGATGTTTTTTCTGCCACACCAACTGTTTGATTCAACTTAGATCTCATAAATAGTTGAATTTGTTTCAGTAACAATGTCAAAACACTGGGCTCTGAGGCAGTTGCATATACAGGCACCATATTGCCGTTCTCTTCTCAGTTCCTTTTGCCAGTTAGTGGTAATTTCTGCCAATACCAAATAAAATCAAGTCTAAGTAACAAGGTGACCGTGGACTAAAGTGACCGTTTGTGAAAGAGGCAACAGCCTTCCTCATGAAAACCATTTTCATTCTGAACATAAGATTGTTAAATTTTTTATTAAATAAGAGGAAGATATATCTAGATTGGCAAAAATTATTATTGGCCAAGGTAATATTTTAGTAACTAGGTATGAACTTGGTCTTGTTACTTGTCTTGAATTGACATATTGGAACTCTCGCATTATGGTGAACTTTGATCGTTGCTTTGAAATCCTTCAGAATTCTCTCATACCAGACCTTCTAAGAAGAGCATTTTGTTTCTTGCTAATCTTAGAAGTGCTAGAGTGCTGTCTTCCTCCTATATCAGAGGCAGTATGTTTTTAACTAGAGAGAGAATGCAGTCTTCCTTAGCATAGTTAGGGGATTACTTTCATTAGGCAGATCTCTCTCTATGATAAATCTCCTTGGTGCAATGAACTGTTTAACTTACTTAGGGATGATGTTTTCTTTTGAGTCCAATTCTGGTAAAAAGTGATGATTATTCCCAGGGTGTTCACTCAAAAATGAAATATGGCTCTAGGGTTTGCTGCTGTGGCTGAAGGAGTAGGGGAAAAAAAGGGGAGATGAGTAGAACTTTGAAAATCCATCTCCGCATGTGGGTGCCACACAGAAATCCACATCAGATGTGCATGCCTTCTTGTCACTACTGACAGTATGAAATCTGAGCCATGGTGTTCCTTGATGATGACTTGGAATAAAAACAAATATTCTTGGGACCACAGTTGCTTATGCTTCCTGCCTGTTTAGCTGAGCAGATTGTTCTCTACTGATGTCATTGAATTTCAGCTGGAACCTAGTCCATGACTGAAATCCAGTGGCATGTACAGTTAGATTTCTATTTACATGTAATCACACTGATCATTGCATTAACACTGTAATTAGGAATAGGTCAAACCTTTTACTTCTATATGAATGATACAAAATATTCAGTACCTTATTAAATAGATTCTAGAATATTTAAGGACATCAGAATATCATTTATAACAGTGATATTTTAGGTAGGCAATGGCTATTCAAACACTGTTTTAAAACAATAACGTAAGATCTGGCACTCTCTGTAGGAGAAATCCATAAAATAAGCAAGATTTTAATTTTCCATTTAATTTAATGTCTGGCTTTGACATGGCTTTCTATGCATTTACTGTTACTGGCCATGTTAGCGCTGATCTAATGCCCTGTTCAAAGAAATCTTTATAATGTTTTCTAGGATATGTGTTACTGAGCTGTATCAGGGTTAAATTAAGGGAAGTTAGCCCGTCTTGGTTCACAGTTTTTACTTTGATTTCAGGCTTATGATATATGAAGCAATATCAATTTTTATTTATATTAATAAAGGTCTGGAAGAGTCTTGCTGGGATTTGCAAGGGCATCAGAGATAAGGGACAGTAAAGCCATTAGAAGTCACAGACATCATTAACACATCATATATCAAAAATTAAGGATCTTTTGAGTTTTAAATATAGTAACTGTTTTGTTGGAGAAAAACATTTTTGCCTATATGTTTTAAATGCCTCTTAGATTTCTATTTGAAAAAGATGCATATTTGATTTTGCCATTGCAGTGCCATAGAAACTGTGGTAATTTCTGCAAAACTAACAAATCCTTTTATTGTTTTCCTATCTGTTAGCCTGCTCTTTAACTCTTACAGACATATTTAAAATCAAGGTCAGTTTTCACCTTAGCCTCCTTTATAAGGGTTGACTCCCTTTCGTGAGGAATATACCAATACAAATTTATAAAATTTGACCTATATCATACTGTCTTCTGGATCAAACGTGGTAATCCCTTTATTGAACATTCATCCATTTCTTTATGCATTTATTTTATGCCTTTTTTAATGTAAGGATTTACTTTATTTCCTTCATGATCAGATAATGAGAATGTCAGAGCATTTCTTTTCACCTTTGACCTAAATCCCCAGTCAGTAAATGCTCCTAAGCACATTCCTTGGGAACTATGTGTTATCAGATTTTTAAAACTTTTCCATCCGTAAATATGCTATACAGTAGGGGAAAGTGATTTCCTTCAGGGAAGGAAGCACCCTCTCTGCCACCAGTCATTCCATCAGGATATGTTTACTGAATTCCTACTTTATTCCTCTGATTGTGCTTATTGAAGACCTACTATGTTCCTGTGAATGTGCTAGGATATTACAGTGAGTAAGAAAGATGTTTTTCTTTCCTTCATCAAGCTTAAAGTCACCCTAAAGCTTTTGATAATATAATGATACCTATTTCTTTGTAGTATCCAACTACTTTTAGGCAAATGTAAAAAGTGAAAATAAACCTCAAGTAGAAATAATGCGAGTTGTGCTAGAAAACACTGAACTTTGATTCTGCTCTACATTTAGAATTTCTAGGCAATAGGTGAAATCACAATGAAAAAAACAATTTTCACCTGCATCATAATGTCGTTCAGCACATGCAGAAGAACAGATGACAGAGCCAGCATTTTACATACAGGATGCAGTCTTCGCAGGAGAAAACATATCCCCAGACGCTTCTTTCATTTCTCTCATAACTATTCTCTTTCTTTTTCTTCTATTTCCCTTTTCTAACTGTGCTTGCATTTTTTATTGGGTCAATAACGTGAAGATCTATGTTTAAACCAAAAGGATTAATTCAGAAGAATGAGTAATCTATATGAAAACATTATTATAGTGCTTTTAAAAAAAAATTATAAGACAAATGAGATGCTCAATAATAGGGGAATAATGAAACCAAAATAATAGGAACACCAGAAAGCTGTAACATGAAGATTGGGCACTAGATTGAAACACGGAAACATGAAATAACATAACTGAGACAGGCAGAATACAAATACTGTGAACATATATATTAACAGTAATGCCATATATATATATAAACTCTTCCATTTCATATCTAACATCTATCTATCCATTCATTGACCAAAATCAAGAAAAAATAATGAAAGAATTACATCAAATATTAGGTTCTTTTTCTTACCAAAGTAACTTACGTTAATAATTTAAAAATTACTCTTAAGTTTGAAGGGCTTTCCTCAAAAATAAATGAACTGTTTAAGGGAAAACAAAATTCTGTTTTACTTTTTAAAAGAATCATACTTTTTCCCCTTCCTTGTCCATCATATGTCGATATTTAATTTTAAAAGGGTATAGTACTTAATTTCTCAGATGAATAATAAAAAACTTCTCCAGAAATCCACATTCTGGTTTTTAAGAAAGTCATTTTTTTAAAGAGAAAATTGGAGTAACTCTACATTTAATTGGAGGTTAGGCTTTCATCACCCTCAACCATCTGGAACCTGGAAGGGAGTTGAAACAAAAAACAAAATAAATATTACAAATAAAACAGCCTGAGAGAGGTAGTGGGGGAAACCCTTCACAGTGAACCCTGGAGAGGCCGGTGCCACTCTGAGATCCTCAGCAAGCCAACCAGGTATAGAATAAGAGAGCAGACTAGAAGAAGCATGAAAGCCAGAAGTGCAGAGAGCAGGAAAAAAAGAAATATAAAAAGCAGAGTTGGAGACCTGGAAGGCACAGCCTTCCAGGGGTCATTTAATGCAGAGTCAAAGAGCTCTATTGAGTTCAACACCACCCCTCCCCCAATATAATTGAATAGCAATGTATTATTCCTAATAGTATTCATAATGATGATCCTGTAATAAACCATCAAGAAAATAGTATTTTCTGTTTAAGAATATATGGAAATAAATATGTAATGTTTTAGAAAGATTTCCATAAAAATAGCTTTTATTCCAATGACTAAACTTCAGTGTCTGGATAATTCAACTATATAGAATACTGTATTTCTCTTAAAGACAGATAAAGTGTTATCTTGGCCGTCACCTTAGAACATTCTTTTGCTGACCAAGAGGCTGTTCTTGAGAGTTCTTCTCTTTTAATGCCCGTAAATTGACTGACTTTGTCCTCTTCTATAATTTCAGAAAAAAAGGTCTCGGGCAAATAGTCCCTGGGGTCCATATCAGTCTTTTGGGGCAAATTTCGTTTTGAATTCCTAGGACATGGTTTTTATTAATTGTGTTTTATTTCATTTTTTTAAAGAGAAGAACTTTTTAGTTAAACTTTTATTAACAAATAAAGCAAAGTTTTACCATCTCATTCTCTGATATTAAAAAAGTAAACAGCTTTTGCAGGCATAAAGAGGAGAAGGCCTCTGAGGTTGAGAAGGCAAGTCAACATGATATTTTAGTATATTATAACTCTGTGGTTAAGAGCCCTGGATTTGGGGTTAGAATACTTGGGTTTAAATCCTGGCTCTGTTATTTACTAGCCTTATGACACTGGGCCAGTTATTTAACCTCTCTAATCCTCAGTTTCTACATCCAAAAAAGGGGCCCTATGTAATAGAGCTGTTGGGATAATCCATTTAAAGTGCTTAGCTTAGTGCCTGTACACAGTAAGCACTCAAAAATTGTGAGCTATTATTATTACTTAGTGATTTGTTTTTATGGCCAGAAGACTTAGAACATGATTGAATCTTTTCTTAATGACTCAAGGAGAATATGAAAAGAAAACTAACATTAACTGAAGGCAAACTGTGTGCCAGGCCTTGAAATAGGTGCTTTTTAGAACTATATCATGACACCTTTAGAAGGTACTTGGGAAGCTGAAGAATAGAGAGGTTATTCCTGATTATGAACACCAGTTAATTTGCTGAAGTGAAGATACTATGTGACAGGAACCACGTGACCTTGAAGGCTGTGTACACATATGTAATACGTACCCCAGTGATTTCCAGAAGGTTTAATATTAACCTCCAGTTAGCATCTTGGTCACTCATTCTTCTCTGTCCGTGTCTACTGCTCTCTGTCCTTACTTCTAATGCCTCATGCCCTTGTTACTGCAGCTGATTTTCATTCCTCTATTTTTCTTCCTTCTCTTCCTTCCATGTGCTTTTCTTTCTTGTCTGTTATCTCTTCTGTCCCCAGCTATCCATTTCTAGGCTTTTGAATAAAACAGTAGGTGTGTTATAGACACAGAGAGCCAATGTCTTTCTTTCCTTCTTTAGAACTAACTGACCCCTCGTTAGGTGACCGGTGTAAGTCCTTGGGTTAGGGTCTGACTCTTTGGCTCACCATCTGTCCCTGGTACTTAGAGTACTGCCTGGCCCACGCTGGGTATTCAGTAGGGACTTGATGAAAGAACTCCTGATGTGTATTTTTGGGCCTTTGGCTTTTTTGCAGTCTTGTTTACATGTGGCTGACTGCTCAGGGGTTATATTTTTACCTCCAAAGAGGTGGTGGGATGTGTGTTTCTAAGCTCCTTTTGAGTCTGGAGTTTTCCCGGAATTCTAAAGGATCTAGAAAGCTAGATTCAGGATAAGCAAAATATAGACATAGTATGATTTACATGTGTTCATTCAGACAGCTGATTACTAACAGCAACCTCAACAAGCTCTTAAAAAAGAATAAATAAGCAAACAAACAAAAACAATAAGAAGACTGTCCCCAGGGAGCTGTCTAAATAAGGGGCAAAAAATTCTCTCTGCTCTTGGATCTTTTTTTCAGATTAGTATTGGTGGTTTATCAAATATACTAAGCTTGCTTGAAACAAGCCAATACCATCTTAATATACCCATAGAATTGCAACAAACAGCAAAGAAGCAGATTTATTTTAAATCATTTACTTTTAACGAATAAATGAGATGTTTAGGGTAGGGGAATAGCGTCAATAACAAATTCTTGAATGAGAAGGAGTTTGAGAGGCCATGTGGTCTGACCTTAAATAATACAGGAATTCCTTCTGCAGAATCCCTGACAGATGGTCAGACACTTGTGTTTTGAATACTTCTTAATGTCAGGAAATTTGTTATTTCGAGAGGCAGTGTATTTCAATGTTGGACAGTTCTAGAAGTTAAAAAATAAAATTTTCATACATTAAGACAAAGTTTCTATCCTTCTAACTTCCATCTGCTGATCTCAGAATATTTATTAAATATTCTAGTGTTGTATTTTAGCATAGGGTGAGCAAAAAGCTGTCAATTGTTTATCGAACCCCTAAGTGGAAATTCCTTACTATTTGATGCTGTGAGGACACTGAAGGTTCTAAGGTGGTCCCTGCCTGTGGGGAGCTCACAGACTAATTAGGAGACAAGATAAACACAAGCTAAATTAACTGACAAGTGATGATCAGAGGACTGAAGGTTTCCCCTTACTGTCATAGGTATGGAAGTCTTAAACGAAGAAGTTAGGAATGGGAAATAAGCCTTGAAATATGAGTATGATTTTGTCAGGCAGCAAAGGTGTGAAAACAGGAGGGGAGTATAGGGTTTTAGGCAAATAATGAAGAGACCACCCTCCCAACAGACACAGAAGATAGTAACGGAAATTAAGTCAAATAAGAAGGATATGGAAGAACCTGAAAGCTCTGAAGAAGTCTTTATTTTAATTAATCAATCACGTCTTCTGTTACTGTTTTTCACATCATAAAAGTAATACATGCCTGTAATAAAAATGCAAACAGTACAGAAATGTCTTAATTAAAAAGTGGAAAAAAAAAAAAGAACTTATCTTTTTGTTCCCCTCCCCATTCCCTAAGCCTAACCGCAGTTTTAACCACTCAATGTATATTCTAGGAATTGCCAAACTATGGCCCATGAACCAAAACAGGCCCACTGCCTGTTTTTATACGGTCCACAGGCTAAGAATTATTTTTACATATTTAAATGGTTGGAGAGAGAATAATAATATTTCATGAGATGTAAAGATTGTATGAAATTCAAATTTTAGTGTTCATAAATAAAGTTTTCACTTTTGTCAATAAAAGAAATTTGTGGAAATTTTTTTTCCCTCTTGTTATATAAGTATCCATATAAGAGCTTTGATTTTGCCTTTTGGCCCCCAAAACCTAAAATAGTTACTAAATAGCCCTTTACAGAAAAGATTTGCTGGCCCTGGTATATTCAAAAATTTTTTTATAGATATACACACATATACATGTTCATAGTGTTCTGTTTTGTTTATAAAAGTGGGATTGTATGAGCCATGTTATGACAAAGTTCTTTAGATCGGAAACGATTAAATAAGAGCCACTGTTGGTTGTGAGGGTAACCAGTGTCCCCAGGCCAGACAGCCCAGAGGGGAAAACCAAGGATCAGGGAATGTGGCCCCGGCAATGATACAGGTGTAAAGTAATATACTCCCAGCCTGGATTACCTGAATTCAGATGGGAGTGGGAGCCAGATGTGAGACATTTCAAAAGAATAGTCCAAGGGGCGTGTTGCTCACTGAAGGAGGAGAGAGGGGGAGCAGTCAAAGGTGTTCCCCGTTTTCAGGCTGGTGCTGTGGAAGACGTGAAGAATATTGGAAAGGACTGTTGGGAGAGGCAAGTGTTGGACTTGCTGAATTTGAAGGGGTCTATGCCCCTCTAACCAGGAACACCAGTTGTTGGTGCCGACAATTCATATTACCATCTGAAGAATGTGGAACCCCTCACTGTGCATTTGCATCTTGCTTGATTGATTGAATAAAACACAACTTTCATAGTTTGAATGAGGGGAGTTCTCTGTGCCTGTTTTCAGTTGTATACAACGCATAAGCGATGTTCATTAGGTTACCGCTGGATATTTGGGCTTTATGTTAAAAGAGTATTTGGAAAAGAAATGAATCATGGGGACAAATTTATCACCATTTACCTTCCCTGTAAGGGGAAAATAGTTGTAGATTTAAGAATATTTTGAGGGAAGGAGACTCTCATTATATAGAAATATGTGGGATTTTGGAGGGACATTTGAGGATGCCATTTCTGCCACCCTGACCCCACTGAACAGATTTCTACACGTGGGGCTGTGTGATTCCTGGCATAGTCACAGAGCTTTACTTTGCGCACATAATATGGGTTTGTGTTCAGGTGTGTTCTGCTAGTGAGAAATTCTGTGAAAAAGAATGAAAGTTTCACTGTTGTCTATTAATTAGACCACAAAGCTGGGTACCCCATAGTAGCTCCACCTTGTGGATTGTGTCTCGGTGGTGAGCCCGTGCAGCTGCTCTTCTGAGATATCTTCTCACTGAATACTCACTTTAGTGTTAAAATGCTAGACAGTGAGGTAGCTATAGGTGGGTAAATTCAGCCTTTCATTTGACTTATGTTGGAACCATGTCTTGGTTTTTCATAGGTTTTACTCAAGCCTCCCACATACTAATTTTTTTCCTTAACTCATTTTGTGAAAGCAGCCTGTAAATGAGATCACAGAAAAAGAAACTTTAAGAAGAATGTAAACAGAATGACATCCCAACTCTGAGACAGTAGCACAAATGAACAGACAGGGAGGAGGCATCCATTAGAGGTATGAGGTAGATCTCACTGTATTCAGAGAGAATTGCCTGGTACCAGTGGCCCCAGGGCTAAGCTATGGGCTTTAAATCAGGAAGCCTGGTTCTTGTTTCAGCTCCTCCACTGGCTTGCTTGGTAATGTTGGATAAACTGTAAAAGTCCTCTGTTTCCCATTTAGGAAATGAGAATATCATAATTGAACATCCATTTATTCCAAGTGCAATGTTTGGGAATAAAAAGCAAAATATTTGCAAAGCACTTTGAGCATCCTCAAAGACGAGTGATATTTGAATTTTCCACATTACTAGTGTTCTGTTCAGTGTGTACCTATCTTGATGAAGACTTATTAGATATTCTTTGCCAAAAAGGAATCACACTGTACCTCCTGACCCATTACTTTTATAATCATGCCGACTTACTACTCCTGGCACCTTTAATGTGGTTTTAAACTTCATGCCTACTTTGGGGGAAGTCATGGATTCTGTTAGTAGTGACATTGTTTCTTGTCCTTACTGGAGAAAAGAACCATAGATTTATAGATACTTTTGTCATTAACGTATAGGCATTTTTGCTATGCTTTCAGAAAAGTATAACTTTGACTTTTACACTTAAGTGGATTCTTTTTTCTCACTGGGATGGGATTTCTGGGATCTGACTAAATGCATGGAGTAAAAGAAATATGGATTAGTTACCATGCTATTAAAAAACTGTGGAAGTAGAGTGTCCAAAAACCTCTATTGTATTGGTGCTTCACTGTCATATTTTTTTCTGTAGAGGAAAATTCAGTGGATACTAGATAAAAGTTTCATTTTTCCCAGGATCATTTAATCAAGTATCAAAGAGGATTGTTAATAAAGTGATTTCACCTTAGTGAAAACTACGTTTTCCCTCCCTCTTGTGTAGAAACACCGCTAGTGAGTCTCTTAATACACGGGAGTGTGTCTTCACCCCAGGGATGAAGACCGCTGGCCTATTAGGAGGTCCTGAGTTACAGGTTCCGAGGCCAGCCAAGGAGTGAGGGACTGCAAGCTTCCTCATTCAGGTGTTAGCCCAGAGTAGTAAGAAATGTGTTCAGTGGAGCCCACCTCAGTGGAGCCAATGGCTGCTTTTGAGAACGTGCTAGGTGATACCAGGTTGTACAGCTGTGCCCCGAGCAGTAGGTGTCACTGTAGTCAGTGGCTTTTCCTGCTCAGAGCAGAAGGGGTTAATTGGGGCTGGTTTATTTGGGCTGAGAGAGGTCTATCTGTGCCCTGCAGGGCGTTCGTTTTTGTCTCCAGCGCCCCAGTTGATCCAATGAAAGGCACCAGGCCATACTTAAAGGCACCATTTTTCTCTTAAGAAGGGAAGCAAGATACTTTCTCATCTATATTTTAAAGGCTAGGCTGCTGGACGTTATGGGCTGGGTTGGGTTGGGGTGAATAAATAGGTGAGATAATCCTTCTAAAGTTTTCGGGACCTAGGACAGAGGGGAAGGGAACATTATATTAACAGAAATGAAAGAATATGAAACAGCAGAATACATTTCCTTGTTGTCACTGGCCCTGAGCCCTGTTATGCTCAGGCAGTGCGAGCTTTCAGTACTTCTATCAGCATCCTTCTCAGAAATTTCCCTTTTACCACAAAGGAAGCAAAGAAAAAAAAACCTCTTTCTGGCAGAGATGTACTTCTCTTTTGCCACTTTCCACTCCAGAAAGTTGATTTTCAAACACTAAAATGGAATTTAGGATTTAGAAATAGCTACTTTGTTGGCTAATTAAAAAAAAAAAAATCCTGTGATTACATAGCCAATTGCTTTTTCAAGTACACCCAATTTTACTTTTTCTTTTCTAGTAGCACCCTGGTGTGAAAACAAAATAAAACCTAGTAAACTCACTGTAGAGTTTTAGATTCATCTTATGTCTTATTTTTTGCCTAGATAACCCATCTCTCTCCCCTCCCACCACCCATGCAGCACACTGTAGTTTGTCCTTAAAAAAAAAACACTTGAAGGCATTATATATATGATTTATACCTAGATACTGAGTAAAAATAACTTGTGCAGTCCTTGCGCTTCCCCCCGTAGCCTGCCTGTTGGTTGTTAACACTCTGATTAAGCCTTGCTCTTAATGGTACAATATGTTAAGCTCAGACTGCTCTCTTTCTCTCTCTTCGCTTCTGTCTCCCTTTCAGTGAGTGGCTCGTTTTAAACCATCCGCACACTCGCTGAGCCAGGTGGCGTTCCTTCCTGCCTCTCCTGCTCGCTGTTGCTAAGTGAGAGGCACCATATCACACATAAAGCCGAACCAATAGCATCCTGACCCCCATAGGCTGGTAAAAGCTGAAGAAAGAGACTCCCACAGTGTTGTCTGTGGCCGGTGGGTCCTCCTCCCCCTCCCCCGCCCCTCCCACCTTTTCTTTTCCAACAGGAAGGGGAGGCGGTGAGGGAGATGTGGGAGGAAGAGGGAAGAAAGAGAATGGGGGAGGTGAATCCTAATATGCCTTGCTGTACTTGAGATAAATGCCATTTTTTCTCTGTGAAGAAAAGGAATGGTCGCTTCTCTGGAGCAATCACAGACCGGCAGACCTGCTTCTTTCTGCCCCCAAACTGCCTGTGTTGTCACACCTCAAACTCGGAATAAGATATCTGTCGACTCCATATCTGCTTTGCTTCTCTCTCTCTCTCTCTTTCTCTCTCGACACAGCTATGAATCTTTTCATCTCTACAGTGTTGCAGATCTTGGCATCCCCTGTTCATTCTTCGTCTTTGCCTCTCCTGTTTTCTTTCTGTCTCACGGTATTCTCCCATTCCAGAATGCATTTCCTTGAATGTGAAAATTAGCAAAGGGGATTTTCTATATCGTCCTGTGGAGGAAGTCATCAGATCATCCTAAGGAATGGGGCAAAAGAGGAGGAATATTTATAAAGGCAATTGTAAAAAATCCCCAGTTAAGAATGTCATAGTCTTTGGCAGGGTCTATGCAAGCACAAAGTGAAATGAAAGGCTGTTCTTAACTGGATAACTGCCAGTATAGACAGCCAATGGTATAGTTGAGATTATACAGAGGAAATGACCTTTCTCCTATAATTACCTGGATATTTTGGGCAACATCAGACCCAAGTTACCTGGATAATTATGGCTTTGTAGATCTGACCTTAAAACAAAACAGATTCCAGTTAAGTTTTCCATGGAAAATGTTTGCTATCTTTGGTGATAAAAGTAGTGAAGGCATCCACTGTTTTTGCAACCATGTGAAGTCCAGTTACAAGGAGACTTTGTTCGGTTCTATGCCCAGTAGGTTCCCAATAAATTTCTCCTGACCTTTTGGAGATGGCTTTATTATTTGGTTGCTCGTGTTCCTTTTGAAAAAATAACCTGTGTTTATTTCTCAGTCAAGGGTGTTGTGGTTTCCTGTAACCTATTCCTGGACTTGCTTGTGTTTTGGTGGGATATCAAAAGAATGATATTCATGGTTAAACTGTCCATTTCCCTCAAGAAACTTTCCTTTTATACTTGAAATACTATCCTACTACTGGACCAGAAATCCAGTCCGCTTACTCAGTATCACACAGAAAAGTGATCATTATTCTCCCACTCCACCTGCTTTTTTCAGCCTTTATACTAATTTTTGTCTTGTTTTTTTTGAACCAAAACTAAAATGTTTTCATAAAGGGAAGCCTGTGGGATCAGATTAACCAAAAGGGAATTTCCAGTGAAAAACCTTACCAAATGCTGAGTAACTTTTTGTTGTAAGAGCCTATTTTTTTTTTTTATTATGAAGTAAAAGACAGTCAATGCCACCAGTTCTCACATATACCATTTAAAGCTAAAATTCATAGATAATCTCCAGACCTCATTCTACTTACTTTCAGTCTCTTCCAGGTTAAACCAGAACTATTTACGGATAGCCACTTGCTCAGATCTGAGTGATGTCTTCTTCTGCTGTGCCCATTTTTGAGGGGAGGTGTTAATGACAAACTAAAGCTCCAAAAGTAGGCAAAGAAGTTAAAAAAAAAAAAAAAAGGACTGGCCAGCATGTCCTGTAAAACTGACTTGCCCCGCAGTGGGTCAGTAGGGTAGTATTATTAGCTATTGTTCGTTCACTGCTCACCTATTTTATGTTCAGCCCTGTGCTGCGAGTTTTGAGCTGTAAACGCAGTGGAAGGCGGGTCCCGCTTGGTGCCTCCATCTTGGTGGCAGCTCTCTCGGTTTTACCAACTTCATTGTTCAGATACAGGCATTGTGCTTCAGCCAAGTAAACCTGCGAGACCAGCTCTTCCTGCTTTTCTCCTTCTAGGTGATAATTCTTGTCCTTTAAATCCCTGTCTCACGTCCGCCTGTCCACCTCTGCGGCCCTGAATTTCCTGACTTAGCCATCCAAGCACAAATCCCTCTAAGTCCCTCAGCACTGTCTCCCCAAATTTGCACTTGCCTAACACTCTTTCTAGACATTAGTTATGACTTCTCTGCCCTGGATAGCTGATATGTCCTCTGTTTTCTACCCTCTGAGCCTTTGCTGAAGCTGGGCCTTCCTTCCAGACTGCTTCTCTTTCCCCAATGTCTCCCTGTAGAAATCTTGGCTTCAAAAGCCCATCTCAAATACAGTTTCCTCAGTGAAACTTATCTCAGTCTCTCCCACTCAGACTGCGTCTTCCAGTCCTCTGAAGTACCATAGCCTCTTTCTTCCTACCTCTCTTTAGAAACTCTCCATATTCTGTTTTGAGTTGTACTTACTGTATCCTTGGTAGTGCCAAAGCCATTTGGAGGAGGGCTGTAGCCACTCTCCTATATTCCCCTTCAGCCTCCTTGCAAAGCCACTTCAAGTAAATATATAATTACGTACAGACTGCGTTTGCTATGCAAACCCAGCTTCAAGACAGTCTCCCAAGTGCCCTTTGCATCCCAATTGCTAACCCTAAATTCCTCCTTTATAGAAATTCTGAAACTGTATCCTCCCTGCTTTATTTTAAGTTACTCAGGGCTGCAGCTGTGTCTTCCTCATCTTCCTATTTCCCAAAGTTTCTAACGTAAGTGTGTAGCACCCAGTAGGCACTAAAAAATACCTATTGAATTGTCACATAATGAAGCCCGGAAAACCTTAAAGATTATGTCTAAACCTTAAAGATTATGTCTATAACTCGCCAGATTTTCAAACTGTATGTGTAGAGCAGTGTGGAATTTTATGTGAATATTTTAAATTAGATCATGAGATCAAAAAGTTTAGTTAAATATTATTGCATTTATCCATCAGGAGAGGCTAGGTGGTGATATAGTAAGCAATCCCCAAATCTTAATGGTTTTGAACAACACAACTTCGGTTCTCCCTCATGTTAATTGTGGGTCAGTAGGGAGAGGAGGGACTTTGCTTATCGTTGTCATTCAGGGGCGCATTCTGACAAAACTAGCCCCTATCTCACGCCAGTGGTTGTGCCAAAGGAAGGAAAGCTCCAGAGGGTCTAACATCAGCAATAATGTTCCAGCCCAGAAATGGTACCTGGCATTCTGCTCACAATGTATTCCTCAGAACTAGTCGCATGATCCAGTCTAACCAAATAAGAGCCAAGAAGTGCAGTTCTGCTGTGTGCCTGGAAGATCAAGATAGAAATATTTGGAAAATTGCATAAAATAACTCCCACATTTTATTATTCACTCAAAGGTTTTCAGAGAAAGTTTATATTATATATTGAGCTTGGAAGCTCAATATTCCTCTCCCTTTGCATATAGTATTCTTTCTCTCACTCATCAAGACAGATTGCTCTGCTTAACTCTAGAAGACTTGGCCATAGCAATTAAGGGATAAGTGGTTCTGTTGTCTCTAAGTATAAAATGGAGAACTTGCCCATTGTTTACACCTCTTCACCTGCTCTTACCAATACTTCAGAGGCTCTTATGATGGGTAAATTATGCTCTAGGCACCTATCCAAGGACTGCCCCCAGGTTCACTTTGAGTATTGCCACAGTCAGGATCATAGAAAATCAGTACAAGATTTTATGAGTTTATTTAAGAAATTAGTCAGAGAGTGTACAAATACTACATAATAGCTGCATTATTTTTCAGTGTAAAAAGCTGGAAACAGCTTAAGTGTTCAACAATAGGGGATTAGCTATGTTAGTTATGGTATATGTAGAAAATGGAGTACATGTAGCCATTAAAATTATATTTTAGAAGAATATTAAGGGCCGGCCCCATGGCTTAATGGTTAAGTGCGCACGCTCTGCTGCTGGCGGCCCGGGTTCGGATCCTGGGCGCGCATCAACGCACCGCTTCTCCGGCCATGCTGAGGCCGCGTCCCACATACAGCAACTAGAAGGATGTGCAACTATGACATACAACTATCTACTGGGGCTTTGGGGGAAAAAAATAAATAAATAAAAATCTTTAAAAAAAAAGAATATTTAATGAGATTGAAAAATGTTCACAATATATTGATTGCTAAATTTAAAAAAAGCAGGCACTAGAACAGAATATATAGCAGATTCTTTTTAAAAATGCATTATAACTGGAAAGACGTATACTAATATGTGAACGTGAATGAGGCTTATCTCTTTGTGGTAATATTATGAGTGGTTTTGTGCTTTTCCCTTTTTTTTTTTTAAGTAAGCATGAATGACTTGTTGCACATGGGGAGATGTATAAATATCTCTGACCTCTGATGTTTGTTAATTTCAAGTAACATACATGGTATGTTAGTACTTTTAGGTGAGTGATTTGGAATGAGAGGTCCACAGATGACTCTGGTATATGGTGGAATGAGCCTGGTGCCAAGACCGAGCTTCAGAAGCAGTGTTCCTGTGGGTCAGGAGACAGTTTGTCGTCGGTTCACACTTGTCCAGGCTTAGGCGTTTTACCGTTTCTTGCCCTTTCTTCTGCCGAGGCGCCGTGTGTCTAGATCTTTCATGGCATTTGACCTGACATTTCACAGCTGCTGCAAATCCACTAAGCAGGGACATGACACTGGCACTTTGAGGCCGATGGTAGCGCATTGGTTTGTAAAGAGATGCTAAATTTGCTGAGATAGTGAAAAACTGGCATGTATTTATTTTGGGATGATACAAATTCTTGTGAAACAGGGCCCATTCTGGAAGAACTTGTTACACTCATTCATCTTGTGTTGCGCACTGAGCTGTAATGCTACAGCTGTCATCCACTTTCAATGAACGATTGTCATATTGTCAATCCACAATAATACGGAACAATTTTCATTCTCCGTGTTGAAGTATCGCCATTGTAATATAATTCAGTTCATATTAACAATGCTTTGATGACAGTTCCTTTCCACTCCACCCTTTTAGCCCTCCCTCTCGCCTTTTCTTAACCAGAGGGAAATGTATTTTGACAATATCTTCAGTGTTAACAGTTCTCGGCTTTTAAAACATTTTGGGCCCATAGCCCTCATCGAAACTACAGAGAACACACCAGTCTGTTTTTTTCTTTCTTACAGAACTATCTTGGGATTAGGTAGTGCTTTACCCAGAAGAAATAAAAGTATTTTTAGGGCCGGCCCCGTGGCTTAGCGGTTAAGTGCGCGTGCTCCGATGCTGGCGGCCCGGGTTCGGATCCTGGGCGCGCACTGATGCACCACTTCTCCGGCCATGCTGAGGCCGCGTCCCACATACAGCAACTAGAAGGATGTGCAGCTATGACATACAACTATCTACTGGGGCTTTGGGGGAAAAATAAATAAATAAAATCTTTTTTAAAAAAAAAGTATTTTTACCCATTTGTCATATTTATTCTTAAAACATCCCCATGGAAAAGGAACATGTATTATTATTCTTTTTTTATGAGGAGCATAATTAGAACTCAACTCTTTTCACTTTAGGTTCTACAATCTGTTCATTAGAAAAAGCTGCTTATTTTTCCAGGTTTTAACAGTGCTGTCAGGAGCTGTTTACATGGAGGAATTAACTACCCTAATGAATTTATATTCACTGATTTTCCTAGAGGGGAAATTGGTTCTATGTATTAGTCTTCACCAGTTTTCAAGGTACTTTCCTGTCACAATAGACTCTTTTAAACTGATTGAGAGTGTTGTCTTTGTTAGAATTTTCCCAGGAGCTAAATCTAGGTGGGCACAGTTGATATGATTAAAATATACCACGCATACTTGTATAAGCTGTTCCAGGTACAGTGCTGCAATTTTAAAATAAAAAATTTATTGTGGCTGTTGGACGTTTTCACTTTTCTCGTTTTTTAATCCTTCACCAGCCCAAATGCTTGCCCAAAAACATGTGGCAGAATGTGGGGAGATGCAGAGAGTTCAGGGAAGGGAGGAAGTTGGATGTCAAAAACCACCAGAAATTTTTGTAAGGTCACGAATCCCCCAGATGACTGCTTGGAAAATGTTACAGCATTGCTTTCCTGGGCCTCTTCCTTGGCATTCTTAGAAACTAAAAATCAAGGCTTTTGAAACAGCACATTTCTCAAATATAGGGAAACAAAGTTGAAACTGGGTGGGGAAAAGAATTCTGTTTGGGATCTGAGAGTTGAACAGAGCCTTAGGTAAGTGAGTATCGATTTAACAGACAGAAATGTCTCCTATTCTGCATCCATAAATGAAGACTTGAGAAATAAAGAGAGAAGAGAAATGAGAAGCAGAGGAGAAGGGGAAAACACATTCATAAAATACACGTTTCATGTTCTAATTGTCAAGAGCTTAGTGCCGTCCTGCATTTTGAAACAGCCCCGAATTTGAATAGTTTGTCTCTTTGTCCCCATAGGTAGATCTGTTTCGTCAGACTTGGGTCCCTCTCTGCCCCTGAGCCTTTCAGGCCATTATTCCACCAAGTGTAGGCACCTCAGGGATGTGAAGTACAAGACTGTTACTCAACAGCTTGGAACAGGAAGTGGAGACCCTGCCACTAACTGAAACCTCAAACTTTGTGTCAAGTTTGTACCCACTTGGAATGTTGCCAGGGCCCCAGGACAGATCTTTCTCCTCCAGCAGGAAGCACCATGGGGCCCACAGGAAGCTCCACCGACACTCCTCGCATGCAACACTGCCTTGTCACAGGGTCCCTATGTGACTGGGTCAGACAAGTGAGATGTCAACCTTACTTTTGACTTTGCCCCCTTTAAAAAAGAGGACTATATCAGGGTGGGGGTAGGGATGTGTGTGAGGCATGGTTTTGTTGACCCATTTGTTGTTTCTAAGGCCGTTCTTTGTGGTAAGGACAAGCTCTGCCAGCAGCCTTTACAGCCACAAGTTAGAAACAGTCAGCATAACTTTTGCATTCATTCACTCACTCACCCTTTAATGAAGTGGTTAACAGTGCTGGGTCTGGAGTCAGACAGCTGGGTTTGAATCCCAGCTCTGCCATTTCCTGGCTGTGTGATTTGGGCTCACTACTTACTTCTTCTTAGTAAAATGTGCATCATAATAGTTCCTACTTCCCAGGAGCTTTGTGAGGATTAAATGAGTTAATATGTGCTCCAAACGGCACCTTACGCTTAATAAGACCTTCGTAAAGTTTAGCTGTTTTATTCATTTATCTCATAAATGAGAGATGGCTACCCACATAGTCTCACTAAGATCTCCTCTAGGTTAAGGAAGGTCTCTGTGAAGTAGTCAAGCTCTCTCGATGGTGGAATCGCAACACTCCCTTTAAACCTTAGAGGGTTTGTGTTTTTGTTTTTGTTTTTTGTATTTATCATTGTCTGAATCATTTTTTAAAAAATAAATATTTTCCCCATCTTAGACAGTGCTAGAGGTGAGATCACTCCTCTGATTGTTTGAGGGAGGGGCCATGGATTTAATTCCATTTCCTCAATTTTGAATAGTTGATCCCCCTGCCTTGCCCTCTCTTCCCTTCTCTTCTGTTCCCATTCTTCTTGGATCTCTTTATCACGGTTCTACCTCTACCCTACTCCACAGAGCCTGAGCTAGCAAAGGTATACATATCCAGTGGTACATATATAACCACTCTCGCTCATAGCTGTTGCTTCAAGAGTCACTCCCAAAGTAGTGTAATTTGTCTGTCTAAAATTAGGAGACCTCAGTATGCATTTGTATAGAAATACTTGCACATTGTTGGACATTAAATAACTCCTGCCTAAAGAAAATAAGGTCTTATTTTAAATGTCAGGAGTATAAAAGTTTTAAAAATGTTCACAATGCATCATACCATACAATGATTCCATGGTGACTTCCGTGAAAGTTGCAGAGAATGCATTTCAGAGTCAAGCAGAATGGATCAAACACTTGCTAGATAGTAATTGTAGTTCTGTTCTCTCAGGGACTTGAGTTGAATTAAATGTATTAGCTCAGATTGTCATAACGTCTCCAGAATAAAAGGAGGGTAATATTATATGTTTATGTAATAGTGGAAGAAGACTATTATTATGCATAATATATATATTTGACTCCTATTTAAATCAGTGAAGGGTTCATTCCTGACACTGATTCCCATACTGTGGCAAGATGAGGTCAGTATGAAAGACATAAACATGGCAATTACTCTGTGTGTAATTTAACATTTGCATTTTTCACAAAATTATGATGTCCTTTTGTTAAGCACTTTACCTTGCATATTGTTGTTTTTTTGAGGGGACATGCTTGAAGTTTCTAATTTCTGTTGAACATAATATTAGGTGTAATGTGGCACACCAGGGTTAGGAGAAGGAGGGAAGGACAGACTGGTGGTATCAACCATATTAACCTTGCATGGGAGAGAGAGAGTTGCATTACTTTGGATGTTCAGGTGGGATGTTCTCGTCCTCTACCTAGAGATAAATTCCATTTGTGAATTCTTCATAGTGGTTGAAAACTACACATGATGAGTACCTTGCTCTCAGGAGTTCAGTAAGTTTTGAGGTGTATCTCCTAACTTCAGAATGTATTTCTTTGTTTCCCTCTGTCTCCTACACAATATCTCTTCCCTCGTTCAGATGATTAGAGATGCCCTCAACCTGTGATGGTATAGAAATGAAAGTGAAAAAGCATTTCTACCTGCAAAGATCTTGTAAGATCTCTCCCTCCCTCTCCTTCTCCCTTTCCCTCTGTTTTTCTCACATGAGACTAGATATACATACTATATAAAGGAAAAGAGCCAGAAGTCAGGCAGCATCCCTCCCTTTTTCCTGGGCCTCTTCTACGCTAAACTTTCAGTTCCTGAGTGCATTCTGGTCTTACTAGTGTGTTCACCTATGTCTTCATGCACTCTGTTTTCTTCATTCACTTGTTGAGCTTCTGTGAGTGTTTGTATGTGATTGTTGTTTGCCCCCCCTGCCCCAGCAGTGGCACAGGAGTTGGCCTTTGCTCTCGTGTGTGTTTTCTTTTCTTTTTGGGGGGTTGTGGAGGAGGAGGGATTGATAGTCGTGATATCAGTAGAGTGGAGTATATCTGCTCTTAAAAGGTAAAAGAGAGAAGTCTCAGAGCCTTTTATAGCAGTGTGTTAGCACTCCACATCAGGGTAGCTCTTACTGTTCACTGGGACAATCCACTTTTGTCAACTGCCTGCCTGACCTTGTGTTCAGGGGAGCCATGCAATAAACAAGCAGTGACAGCACAGCGTGATGAATGCAGTGTCAGGCCTGTGCCTAAAGTGCCGTGGGGGCCAATAGGAGGAACTAATGAGGGAAGGCTCTGGAAGAGGTGAAGTCACCTCCGAGGTCAGAGCCTGTGACTCAGAGAACGATGATGTTTCTCACCAAGGTGTGTTGACCTCTCAGACCAGTCGTGTGCACAAGAGTGAAGATCACTACGTGCAGTCACCTGGACCGTAGTCCCTTGGCTGGTGGGCTGCAGGAGGGAGTGGGCACACAGATTTCCACCTGAATGTGCCCAGGTGACCCTCTTGGGAAGCATTCCAGCAGCAGGTAGGATGTTATGGCATCATGATCCAACGCTGCAATGATATTTCCACAAATAACGTCTCTACCACACCAGCCTCACCTTGGCTCTCCCTTTGGAGTTTCGTCTTATTTCTGTCGTTCCCTCAGACTTCATTCTAAGGAAGATATGGCATTTTGTTTAATTTGCCCTACTTTACCTTAGTGTTATTCCTGTACTGTCATTAGCCAGAAGTAGCCCTGTCATTACAGCTGTCACCACAAGAATACCTTCCCAAATAACAGCATGTGCCAGTCTCTGTTCTTTGTGTCTTATGTAGACTAACTCCTTTAATCCCCATAACAACCCTGTGAGGTATTATCTTCACAGGGTTATTATTATCCTCATTTTACAGATGGGGAAATCGAGGTACATGGAGTGCAGTATTTGCCCAAGGCCACACATCTAGTAAGAGGCGGAGCTGGCATTATGGATCCAGACAGTCTGGCTTAGAAGTTATGTTCTAAATACATACTAGTTACTTCCTCAAGATACCATATGCAGTCATGGTGCTGAACCTAGGAAGTGAGGGGAGTAAAACACAAGATCCTTTCCCAGTAGAGACAAAAGACATGTATAAAAATATCAGAAGCCATGTAGGGGTCTCCCCATATTGAAGTGTTTGCCTGTTGTTTGTTTGTTTTCAACAACCCTAAAGTATTATTTGGAGTAACGAGAGGAGCACCTTGCCAGCCAGCTGTGACCTTGCGCAAGACGTTTTGTTCCCTGCCTTATCTGTAAAATGAGGGAGTTGGATCAAATTATCTTCAAGGTCCCTTCCAGCTCTGAAGTTGTTTGGTTCTGTGCTTTTGGAGTGTTTTCACATAGAGCACTCGGTGGCATTAAAAACATTTAGCGCTTCCAAGTGCATTTCTCTCTGATTCTTTTCTTCACCCATGTAGAATTTCTGAAGCATCTTGTGATCTTTATTAATCACACAGAGACTGTCATCTTCTCAGATTCCAGTGGAATGGCTAAGGTGCCCTCTGCAGAAGATATCGTGGCTAATGTCCTCATTACTGACTAATTGGCTAAAGAGACTTCTCTCACATTGCATTTAGCCTGATTGATAGTTTTCTATCACCTGATGGGTGGAATGGACAGCCAAACCAATTATCACTGCAAAGAGAGCCCCATACAGCAGAGCAGTGCAGCCTGAGACAAAAGGCCCTTATAGATTATGTCTAGTCAGGGTGCCTGCTGAGAGTTTGTTAAATGTAATGATTTTCTGAAAAGTACAGTTTGACATGCCTTGAAATACGTGTACCTTAGGTCATCCTTAAGCTCACTGGGCCTTGTCTTATTGAAGGAGGGTGTGTTTCTGGTTATGTTTCAAACATGGATAGCCTGGATAACTAGTTAGCTGTGTAACTGATACTAGTTAGCTTTGTGCTGAGTGAAACTGTGCATCCATTTGTTCAGCACAGAAGCTGCAGGCCTCCCATGAGTCATGTCACACCGAGACACGCTCTACTTAGATGCAATCTTGTAGACATAGGGCATTACTCAGATTCCTTTTTGTATTCATTTTCTTTTTATGTTGCTTAGGCTGTTTAGAGGAAATAATATTCAGGTCACTTGCTTAGTCATTTAAATTGAGTTCATTTCTTTTTAGCTAATGCATTAATTTATTGAAATCTCTGTTTAAAGCATGAACTCTAGTTTTAGAGTGGAAAGATAATAATGTGTTAAGGATTCACATTAAAAACTAAGTCAGGCAACTCCTTGATCAGAAGTCCTTTTTTTTAAAGCAGAGAGTCAGAAGTCATTTATAATGTTTCATTGTAAACATCCTTGATTTTTGAGATTTTCTGGGAAAGAAAAGTCAGGGATCTTAGTGCCTTGCTTTCCCAGTCATTTACTGAATTGTGTTACACAATCAGCAGCAGAGTAAGAGATGCCAGTGAAATAATACGATGTCTCTACTTCATTGCCCCCAAGCAGGGCCACAGCGATGCCAGCTTATACTTGGGATCTTTGCAACTT
The DNA here is from genome assembly GCF_057802395.1 of Ceratotherium simum simum. Lineage (NCBI taxonomy): Eukaryota > Metazoa > Chordata > Mammalia > Perissodactyla > Rhinocerotidae > Ceratotherium > Ceratotherium simum. The sequence continues at coordinate 43,911,596 of NC_141911.1, forward strand.
GTGACAATATTGGCATGATAGAAATTCTCGTGGTTGAAGCAAGTTTCAGTCCATATTGGAAAGTGGGATTGAGGAGTCCAGGGGATGGCTGTAATTGCAGCAGGTACCATGTCGTGCTCCTGAGTGTTGTCATCTTTCACATGTTTTCTTTGCTTGTTTTTTGAAAAAACCACTTTATTGAGGTATGATTGACATACTAAAAGCTGTACATAATGTATGCAACTTGATGAGTTTGGAGATAAGAACACACTCTTGAGACCATCACCACAATCAAGACCATAAACTTATCCATCATCTCTAAAAGTTTTCTTCTGCCTCCTCTATCGTATTTTTTCAAAGGTTTTTAAAATATTTTTTTCTTTTGTGGTGAAGGCACTTAACATAAGGTCTCCCCTTTTAGCAAATTTATGTAAATATACGATTCAGTATTGTTAATGATTGGCCCTATGTGGTACAGTAGATCTCCAGAACTTATTCATCTTGCATGTTGGAACTTTGTAGTCTTTGACTAACATCTCCCCATTTCATCCTCCCTCCCTTGAGATGTCTTCTAAAATACACACCAAAAGTTTGATTCTCGAGATCAGCTCTAGGGACCAACTGCCAGGAAAAGAAATGAAAGAAAGCATGATTAATTTTTGTAACCTAACAACTTTTAAGTAAATTATTCTTGTGTGACTATTAAATAGAAGTAGAAAGAAAGGACATTTCACTTGGAGTAGGAAAAGGAAAGCTGGAGAACATTGACTGTGTTTGAGACAGAAAACGGGCAGCTGTTCCTTCTCATCATTCCCCGTTCCTTCTGCTCAAGGAGATCCTGCTGTAGCTGTGCTTGGAGTCTGCACCGAGCCATGAAAGAGGTCGAAGCAAAGGTGCCGATCTAGCTCAGCACTCGACTTGAAAGGGTCATTGTGTGGCACAGCAGTGGCATGGCTGTTTCAAGAGGAGCAGGTTTGAAATCATTGTAGCTCTTTCATCCTGCATGTAGTATTCCCTGACAAAGAAGATGGAGCCAGGAAATACTTATGTTCCTGCATGTTGGGTGACTGAGGTCTTTACATCCCTCTCCAGACAGCTGTATCTACCTGCTGCAAATGAATCCAGGAAAGCAGTGGTGCAGGCTGTGACGTGGGCAATTGGTAGATTATCCTCTTGCCTCATATTAGCACAGACTGTGTCAGAATGGGCCTCAAATGTATTAGAAAAACACATGTGCTTGTTACTTAATGAAAACCTTGACCAGTAGGGTATCTAAGCTCAGTTAACAGCAGAAATACTGTTAACAACAGAATAAGGCTGTAGTACAGTGACAAGCCATTTAGAAAAGGAATATGTATTTAGAAAAGGAATATGTCCTGATCCTTACTTTCCTATGCAATCATTCCCTTTTGTAGATATGCTTTGTTTCTGGTTTGAGTTCGTCTCACTCCATTCTCAACTGTGCTGTTTGTTCTTCTCTGAGCGCCTCAATAAGAAATACAGCAGAATAAACTCTAACAAAAAAGTAGACAGTGTGTTCTGAAAGGAATTAAACTAAAGTTTTATCTCTCAACTTTAGATGGAGCTATTTGGTGTTAAACCTTACTGTTCTATTGGCATTTTAGTGGGAAGACTTCCATATAGTCCCTAGAGGTAAAGACATGGTTTGTCTCTTAAAAGCTATATTTTGTTAAGTGACGATTCCAATGATTATACTATTGGGTAAAACAAGGAGGAAAACCTGGGTCCTGAGTTCAGACATCAAATCTGAAAAAGAACTGTGTCGATTTCACTCATTTGGAACATGAACAATCCATCTTTGAGGGTTTAACCTGAGAACTTCTTTGGCTCATATTGTTGGACAACCAAACTCATTTTTGACCTGTATCTGGTAATTGTTTTCCAGTGGGCTTTGTGAACATTACTTTGCCTGCCTCTTCTGCCCAATGCATTATTTGATTTGGTTATATCTCATTAACTGGAATTTACTGGAATTAGACAAGCAGGGAGTCAAAATACAATCAAATAATAATAATACCTTCTTTATTGCTCCCCCTTCAAATCTAAAGCAAAACAAAAATTCATTCAGTTACTGAATAGTTGAACTTATAGATATATTGAATTTATAGATATATATCAGCAAACTATTAAGGGTTTAAAGTTTTTGGAAGTGTACTCCATTTCTATCAAAGTTAAATCACAACAAAACTATTACACATCAGATATTTATTTATAAGGAATTAACTTCCAAGTTGAGTCTAGGGATCAGTTTGTATTCAGCCTTGTCTCTTCCATAAGGCCACTTGATAAGCGGCAAGAGCCCTGGCCGTGAACATGAAACCCTGGGTCCTAGTCTTGCCTCTATCATGACACTTGGCTGGCTTACCTCAGAGGATTCTTGTGAAAGGTATAGAAGCCTTTGGAAACACTTGGGTGCTATATGAAGCTATTGTTGCTATTGTTGTAGTTATTATTATTATTATCATTGGTCCATACTGTGAGAAGAGCTGTATATAATGATGGCTCTGAGACCCATTGCAAGATAGTTTGTCATCAAAAACAATTTGTTTAAGTTCAGGCTGTTATATTTTCAAAGGCAGGTAAATAATTTAATATATCTTACAAAGATTTTTAAATGAGAATTGAAAAAAATTTTTGAAATCTCACACCATTGCTTAATGCAGGCAAACATCTTTCCATGTTATGCTCACTGCCCTGCCAACATTTGAACATGTACACAGTTCTTATACATACATTATTTAATCCTCCTGACAGCCCTATGCGATGGGTACTGTCATTATACCCATTTTACGTGTATGGAAACTGAGACCTAGAGAGATTAGGTGACTTGTCCAAGATCACAGAGCTGGTAGCATCAGAGGTGGTTTGAATCCAGGTACTCTGATTCCAGAATCAGTGTTCTTGAGCACTGTGCAATACTGTCTCGTGTAGCATCTGGCACAAATAGATACCCAGTGAGTATTTGCTGATGATCCAATGTCTTTAAAGATTCAAGGTGCCCTTCAGGCTAGGCCCACTCAGCCTTTCCTTCTGACCCTTGTTTCTCAGTATTCCACCACTCAAAACCAGTAAAACCTTTTTTCACCTTGTCTTCCAGTTTTCACTATTACTTATATTCGTTCATTCATTTACTCATTTATTCTTTCCACAACAATTCTTTTGACACCCTCCTCAAAACTAGTGATACAAAGTTTGGAAAACAAAACAAAGTACATGGCCCCTGTGCCTGTGGAGTTCACAGTCAAATCACAGACAGAATCATAGGCAGAGTAATTAGGATTCTTTATGGAAAGAATCTGTAGGAAAAGTAGGAGCAGAAGAAGCTGTAACAAACTGTATGGACAACCGGGGAAAGGCTTCATGGGGCAGGTGACATTTGGGCTGGACCTTAAGATGTGTAGGAGTTTACAGATGAAGAAATAAGGGAAGAACAGAGGGAACAGCATATGCCAAAGCAAGGAACCAGAAAATGGAAAGAAATTCAGTATGGCAGTGAGAATTGAAGCTAGAGCTTTGGGTAAGATTGTGAAGAGCTCTGGTGCCATGGGTTTCCACTTTTTCCTGTAGGTGAAATATTTGAAATATCTCATAGGATGAGGCCCCGTATATGTTTATTGATGCCACTACACCTCCCTGGTAAGCCCTTTCCCTTACCCTGTGCCTCTTCATGTTCCATCTCTTTTTCAAGGCTTGAATCCTTCCTCTTCTGCAAAGCCTTTCCTCATTATCTAGTTTTGCATGAGCTTCTCCCTTTTCTAAATTCCTGCATTTCGTATTTGGAAATTCATTACTACCTCTCATTCATGGTCATCTTTTCATGGGTTGTGCCATTGCTACAGGGCATAGATAGTCATGAAGGGCAATAAAATGCTCTTGAGATTTGTTTCTACATAGTTCTCAGTGCAATGCTGGTCATAGGCTGTGTTCACTAGGTATTTTTAGGTCTATTGATTATGTGAAATCCATATGGGAAGAAGAGGTTCAACTGGGTCCTTATTCTTCTGTAGCTTCTTAAAAATCCAAGCACCAACTTATGCTCTGAACACCTGTTCTCAGTTACAAGCTGGTGGACTTTCCCAGAGAACACAATTTCCCCCTTTCTGTAACCTTTTGACTGGAAAAAAATCAGCCAGAGCATGAGAGCTAAAAGGGACCTTGGAGGGTAAGCAGCCAGTTTCATTCCTCATTCTTTACAAACAATGAGAGGATTTTTTTGAATGGCAGAAATGTCAAAAATTCATAGTAAGAAATTTTGGAATTTATCCAAAAGTGTGAAAAAGGAAGAATGAAAATTGGTCATATTCCTAGATCACTAGTAAGTTTTCCTTAAAATAAAATTTTAAAAGTGACGTTGAGAGGTTGAAGAGGGTTCACATGTTAAAATTCTTTTATAACAAACGGCTAAATGCCGTTCAGTAAGATGATACCAGTTTACCTCCTTGTACCAGCAATGTACGTGTGAGTCTAGTACTCTTATATTTATGTAATGTGCAATAGAAATTATTTTCAGATAACTAACAGTTTATATAGTCAAAGGACTTTGAGCCTGCTTAGGCTTCATGAGGAACTGAATGGGAAAGTGAGGTGATTTTAAATATCTGGTTTAACTATAACAAATTAACAATTTCAGTCTCCTTGAAAACAGGATAATTTCAAGTCTGAAATTTTCATTCAGATGAAAACCACTCTGCAGTCAATGCTAGCGGTTCAACAAATTCCAAAATCAGGTCATCTGCCACAAAAATAGGCCAGAGCAACCACTTTCAATTTTGCCTGATTTTTATCACTAACTCTGATAAAAAGGCACTTAACCTCTTTGAGCTTCCCTTTGCCTTGTCTTTTAAAATGAGTGGGTTGAACTAAATTATATCTAGAATCATTTTCAGTTCTGTGAGTCTAGAACCCATCAATCTAAATTGATATAGCTACAACTAGAGCTATGGGAATACCGTTTGGTGGGTGGGAAAATGAGACCTGCTTAGTTAAAGACTGAGGTAGATCTGAGGCTGAGTAGAGTTAGGATCCAAAGTTCCACATTTTCTTTGGACAATTTTTATTTATTTAGTGCTCACTATGAAAGCCACTTGGCTAGTCAGCCAGGGCAGAGGCTGCAAAGTTAGTTCCAACTACTGATACAGTTGCTTCCAGTAAGGCTTGGGAGTGAGGGATAAAGCAAGAATGGAAGTAGACTGTGGGAGAACTGAGCATAGTTCACAGGGTGGAGAGATCACACTCAGTTGGGAGAGAAGAAAATGTTTGTGAAAGAAGAAATTCTTCGGATGCATCTTGGCCAGTAAAGATGGTAGACGGAAGTTTCTGACTAAACTAATCTTGTCACTTCCAAAATATCATCATGTCTAACCCTACGAAAGTTTAAAATTTATGGATAAAAGTTTCCATGCCACTACTACAGGATTATTATAAAATTTAAGTTAAATTCCACTTCATCAAATGTCATTCATTGAAAATCTTTGTATAACCAATATTGCAAAGGCTTTGCTGATGGATTACTTATTTGATTCAAAATTTAATATAACAAAATTTCAGTGAAAGAACTGTGACAGGCTCATAGAGTTTGTTGCCTATCCTCTAATAACTTTATAGTCCCCTCACATACAGTCACAAACTTCCTCCGAGTTGGAAGCAGTGAGAAACTTTTTGTTCTCTGTGATAGTCTGTAAGAAAAAAAAATTACTTAGTTCATTTTTAAATATTTATTCTTTCTATAATAATATCATATACACAAAATCTCAGCTTTGACCCTCGGAGGAGAGCTGAAGGTCCAGTGTTCTGATGATTTCATATGGGCACACACTGGCTGTATTTGAGGAATAAATATTTAAATCATAGAACTAGTGAGCATGGGAAGAATAATGGAGAAGTTTTCTTTGTTGTTAATCTGTTTATGCTTCATTTTGTTTTCAATGCCCCATTTTTATTTTTTATTTTTTTTAATTGAGGTGTAATTGACACATAACATATGAGTTTCAGGTGTACAACATAATGATTTGATATTTGTGTATATTGTGAAATGATCGCCACAATAAGTCTAGTTAACATCCATCACCCCCATTTTTAAGTGTTCTAATGTAGGAGACTAATGAGAGTAGTCCTAACTAGTGGTGGTATTGAAGGGATGGGTAATTTAGTGCAGGTGCACGGCATCACTAGATTCTGCCGCTGTTTTCTGGTTGGATTTTAATCTCTGCTGTTGCTGCCTATCGTGAGATAACTAGAGCTTGAGTTTTTCAGATGGTATTATATGCCGATGCTGTGTTACCAACCTATGTAATTTCTGAGTTTCTCATGATCAAAGGTGGGAGCCTCAATCTCTGCCTAATGCTGCAGTGCCTAGAGAGGTAATCATGATGATGATTTTTCACCATCCCTGGGGTTTAAAATGTCTCCTCTGTTAGGAGGCCTGCCCAGTGGTGGGGGGTAACCTCAGAGCTCCCTCCTCCTGAAGGTCTTAGCTGGCAGCGGCTAGAAGCATGTATTTGTGTCTCAGCAAGCTGGGATACCAGGATGGAGAGCCAAAAAAAAGGAGCGGGGAGGTGAAACGCCTAGAGAGTGGAAAGGAAAGAAGCTGAGATGAGGTAAAGGAACCTAGTTTTTAGGAAATACAGAAGCAAAATGGATAGAAAAGAAAAAAAACATGAGGAGAAAAAGAAAGGATGAGAGGAGGTGGATGGGCTGAGGATGACATGCCTTGGAATAAACTGTTCTAATCCTGGCCCTTGTTTTTGTTTAACCAGTTAGTAAAAGCTGATTTTGTCTTCCTGTGGCATTTATCTTCACCCCGAGGAGACAGTCTTTCCTCTAGGATGTGTGTGGACAGTTTTGGGCAGGCCCCTTGCCAAAGCTGGTGTTTGTTGTCCAGTGTCTTCGCAGGGTAGTTATCAATAAATGATTGCAATTTAAAAATATTTTAATCCCCTGTCTCCAACGATACTGCCACAAAGTTACTGATGTGTGGTTGGTGTGTCATTTAAAGGAAGAATGCAGTTATCCTAAAAATGGGAGGGGAAGGGTGGAATGAACCAGGGACAGAATAAGTACCAGAACTGAAGAAGAAGCAAAGAATTATAGGGGAAATAAGTCAGGGGCCATGTGGACACAGATACCAGGATGGGGAAGGAGAAAGATGGAGTGGGGAAAAAAAGATCTGTATTTCACTTTATTCATTTCTTCTCACTCATAAAAATGCTATATCCAATCCCAGATGAAACAAGTGTGAATATGTGAGTAGCTCTCAGTCTGATAGAGGAGGAAAAAAATCAACTTGTTTTGTCTCCATCATCTTATTTTGTCAAACCAAGCTAAGAGTCCTCTTTAAACTATCCATAATAATTTTAGTTAAAAATATGGGTTTGGAACCAAAAAATTTAGATCGATTTATTTGGTATGAATTTTAAAGAATGTAGTAAATTGACACCTTTACTTATTTCAGTTTTGAAAGAAAAAAGCCCACATTTTCTAAGCAGATATAAAAAATTGCATTTATGTAATAATTATAGGTGTCTTATTTTAGTCTTTTTAAAAGAAGCATATAATTGAAGTGATAGATGTAATATTTGCAAATAGAATTATACTTACTAATATAGTAATAAGCCCTCTTTTTCTTTAGTTTGTGACTTCTTCCTAGTTGGACCCTTTAAAACGAGTCTTTTTCTTAAAATTTTCCCTATTTTAAAAAATGTATTTCTGTGCTACAATACAGGGTAAAAAACTAGTTGGTAATTAATGTAGCCTAACAATTAACAGTCATAAATTCAGATACCACACAAATAAGAAAGGAATAAAAAGAGAAAGAGTGAATATAGCTAAATCCAAATATACACATGGATATTACCCAGAAAAGAAAGTTAATTTAGCCTTTCTCTTAGTTTGTGGTCTTTGGGGGCATAGTTGATAAATGAGAGAGATAATTCGTTGTCCTCATTGCAATGCCAGTAATGAAGAGAGGAACCATTGCTGGAAGTGGCAAAGTGTGCTATTTTGAGGTGGGAAACTCACAAATAAGGATCGTCTCCCTTTTCCCCAGTTGAGTCAGGCTTCATGCTGTACTGTGCTGAGCAGAGTTAGCTTTTACTGAGAAGATGGTATCTGTCCCACTGGGGCAGGAGCAGGTGCATCTAAGCAGTGTCTGAGCAGTTAGCTGGGTCCTGTGGTTCTGCAGCTCTTCTCACCTTGTGAAATTGGGGCAGGTGCTTCACTCAGGGTCAGTGGTTTCACCACAAAGGCCAGACATCATTGGAAAAACCAGAAGCAATATCCAAGTGGCAATGACAACTGTGCAAAAATAGAAGGAAAAGAAAAGGAGAAACCTGAGAGTAAATGAAGTCTGTAGGACTCTCACAAGAGGGCATGAATCATCTAAGAGGTTCCAGAGTTACAACCAAGAAGTATTTATGGCGATCAGTAGTGCAAAGGGTAATAATACAAACATAATAAAGAAGAGAAAGGAGGGCATACCAGAGATAAAGGAGGCCTCGAATTAAATGAATAGGGAGATAAGCTTAATGATTATGCTCAAATGACTGAGCTATCGATGGCAAAATGGCTAAGCTTCAAAACTGCTTTTTAAAACTGGCCTTTAAGAAGATAAATAAGGATAATTAAACAGTAATGAAGACCCGTTTCATTAAAAAAAAGAAGAAAACAAATAAATAGGCGAGGTCTTGAATGATGTGTTAACCAGTGTTAATGGCAGTAGTAATGAATTCATCAAAATATGGAAGCTCTCCTTTGGAAATCATGAAGAATAATGAGAGAGAGAGAGAGCACCTGGCACTGGAGTAAAGGATGAATATCTAATTCCAAATTGTCCAGATCATTGTTGGCAGAGATATCACAGATAATCAAAGCACAGATTCATCCCCATGTCTTATTTTAGCCATGTTTTTTCAGAATCCTTACCCCAGGAACCTGTTTATCATAGCTACCAATAAGACTCCAAACTGAGCTCTCTCTCTTCTTCCTGTCCTATCCATGATCCAGTGTTGCTAATGTATAGTAAAAATAACAGTTTAAGAGAGCATTGTCCTGTATATTTCATAGAACAAGAGCCCTTGAATAATTAATTTCTAAATATAATTAGTTTTAAACCTGTTCCAAGCATAGTATCTGCCCATAGTCTTCCATAGGCAGTTGCTGAATAAATAAATGATTTAGGAAAACTACATGACTAACAAATAGAACATTTGAGTGGGTAAATATATGAACACCTAGAGGGTATTAGAACTATGAGCCACAAACAGCATAGATTTATAAAGCTTTTTATGTTAGACCAACTTAATTGATTCTTTTTTGGAAATCTGAAAACAAGTGGGACAATAAGAATGCACTAGATATATTATTATTTCTAAATACATCCAGACATTAATGGAAGAATTGATACCAGGTCTCATGAAATCTAGTTCAGAAAATGAATTCAAATTGACTTGAATGTGTCAAATTGATTGAAAATTGCCTGGAGGACTGAAAGTGTAATGATAAATGGCAATGTATTGAGTCTAGAGGAGGGTGGGAATCTGTGTTTCAGCATGATCTTATTTAACATCTTCATTAATTATCTGGGAAAGGATGTAAACAGCACATTCATTAAACTTGTAGAAGAAGCCAAATACCGTGGTGATTTTAAGCACTGGGTGGGGCAGAGGACAATACCAAGGGAACTAACCTGCTCAAGAACAGAATGATGTTAATAATTTGATTAGAATCAGCTAATGTCCTAGCAGTGTTTATTCTCTGCAGAGCACAGTCCCGGGCACCGTAGGGGATTGAAAGATGAGTTTAAAGAGACTCAGCAGACAGATCACACAAACAACTAACTATACCTTGAGAGAGAATGAAGGAAGTGCTGCTTTAGGGGAAAAAGCAAACTGCTGTGGGAGCAAAGGGTGATGAAATTCTAACTAGAACAGTCAGGACTGCAAAATCATGTTGTCACACTGTAAGAAAAACAACTGGAGCAAGAAACATTTAGGGGAAGTGACTAGGGTTAGGTCAAGGATAACACCTTGTGCAACCAAGAAGCAACAGGACAGAGTGACATTTTTTCTTCAAGTGCTCAGTATGAGCCACCGATTATGGAGTTTGAACCATGGGGCTCATCTAGTGCAAACTCACCTCTCAATGGGACCTTTTTTTTTTTTTGGTGCGGAAGATCAACCCTGAGCTAACATCCAATGCCAATCCTCCTCTTTTTTTTTCGCTGAGGAAGATTGGCTCTGGCTAACATCCGTGCCCATCTTCCTGTACTTTATATGGGATGCCACCACAGCATGGCTTGACAAGCAGTGCATCAGTGTGCGCCTGGGATCTGAACCCGAGAACCTTGGGCCACTGAAGCAGAGTGCGCACACTGTACCGCTGAGCCACTGGGGCGGCCCCCTCAATGGGACCTTTTAAAAATATTCTTTTCCTTCTTGTGTTAAGGTGAACTACTAGATACTGTTCTTAATTTAGTTTTTTTATTGTGCTCTGAGGATCAGTCCTATGGGAATGCACATAATTATCTAAGGAAGTATTGCACATAAAGATGTTCATTAGAGTATTATTTATAATATTGAACAGTTAGCAACTCCCTGATGTCCAGTAGTTGGGGAAAATTTAAGTAAAGTTTACTGTTTCCACTTGATAGGATATTCTCTAGCCATTAATGTGTGTTTATGAAGAAGTAGAATAGGAAAATATTCATATTTTAATGTTAAGTTAGAAAACTTCTATGCAGCTTCTATGCAGAATTGACCATAGAGTGTAATTAAAAGCAAAAAGCTGTTATATGTTTAGAAACAAAATACATCAGTGGTTGTCTTTGTGGGAGGGGGAAGAGGATGCTAGAAAATGTAGTATTTGTTAAGTCTGACCAGCTAATTTGTTCAGAATGTTTATTCTTGTCTCTAAAGGTTTTTATTTGCATTTTAATATGTTTTGATGAGCCTCTAGTAAAGGTACTTAGGGAAGGTATAATGATTTAGCTTATGTGGTCATTTTCTTTGAAAAAATAAAACAACTTATTTCCTAATTATTGAGGGATATTAGCTATCCTGAAATGGATGTTAGTAAGCACAACTGAAATACCAAATTGATATTTGGCTCTTGGTCTTATAATAAAGGTATAACCCAGTGGGTAGAAGTCCAGGATGTACCTTATAATCACCGTGATAAAGGAGGAGCCGGCCACACAGACAAATGCACATTCATACACACACACCCCTTGATAATTAAACCAATTTCTCCTAAGGCCTAAGAGCCAATCAGTGGATGAGATTATAAATGCCAAATGCCTAAGATGAACAGGGATACCAGGCTCATTTTATTTAGTATTTTTCAAACAGTGGTTGAGAGTACTGGGTGATGTGCACACTTCTTTTTTTTTTTTTTTAATAATTTTATTTATTTATTTTCCCCCAAAGCCCCAGTAGATAGTTGTATGTCATAGCTGCACATCCTTCTAGCTGCTGTATGTGGGATGTGGCCTCAGCATGGCCAGAGAAGCGCACTCAACCGCTAAGCCAGGGGGCCGGCCTGATATGCACACTTCTAAAGGAAGTTGAAGCAGAAACAGCAAAACTAGAGCTGATAGGCTTGTCCTCTAAAATCCCCTGAAACCATGTTGGCACCCTCGCTGGGGTTCTTTTTTCTTCCCATGCTTCTCTGTTCCACAGTTGCCAGGTGCTCTTCCCTTTAATTCTCACTTGCTTTTCCTGGCCTCAGTCTTAGAGCTGAACCATATACCCAGGTGTGTATCTGGCCATTTCTAGAGTAGTTAGTTTTCAAAGTGTTTACTTATCATACGTCTCTTTTCATCAGGATAGAAAAATCCTTCCATATTCTTTATCAACATATTTTTATCCTGAAAACTGTGAAACATATGCAGAAGCAAAGAGAACAGTGTAATGATTCCTCATATACCATCACTCAGATTCAACAATTATCAAGATTTTGCCACATTTGCTTCGTCTAGCCGCGTCTTGTGTGTTTTTTTTTTTGGTCAAAGTAAAAATCTTAGACATAGTATCATTTTACCCTTGTTTACTTCAGGATGCATCTCTAAAAATTATAGAGATTTCTCATATAACCACGATGCTATTATCAGATCCAACAAAATTAACAATAACTCCTTGGTATCTTCTAATACCCAGTCCGTAATAAAATTTCCTCAATTATCTCAAAAAAAGCCTTTTCCAAATTGGTTTGTACCAATCAGGATGTAGTAAAAGTCCACACATTACCTTGGTTGCTATGTCGCTGAAGTCTTTTTAATCTGAGTCCCTGCTTCCTTTCCCCTCCTCAACGTGTTGAAGAACATTCTTTTAATGACTTGGAAAAATAGTCATGGAGAATTCTCAGGAAGGAATTGGAATCACAAGATTGAGGACGGTTAACTTAGTCCATTTTAATTTCCATGAGAACTTTTACAGAATATTTCAGATGGTTCTCTCACTTTTGTTATTAAGCATTTGGGAAGGAGATTTCACAGCCTCCTTAGGTAAGCCAGTCTCACATCACTAAAAAGGCAGAACGTGTTTTCTTGGATCTAACCCATATCTTTCATGATATGTCAGGCCTTTCCCCCTTGATCTGACTTCAAGAGAACCAAGAGGTCAGAAACTCCTTTTTCTTTAGTTATATCATGGAGTTCACATAACTCCACATTGTGTACCTCAACGATTTATACATTTTTATGGCGATGGTTCCATTGTTTTACAAATTTAAACAAGAGGTGGTATAGCATAGTGATTAAGAACACAGACTGCTGGATTCATATCTCAACTCGGCCACTTACTCGTGGCAGGTTACTTATCCTCTCTGTACCACAGTTTCCACATCTGTAAAATTGGGATAATAATAGGACCTGTCTCATATGGGTGTTGTTAAGATTAATGCACACATACACACATTGCTTAGAATAATGTCTGTTGCATACTCGTCATTTATTTAACTGTTAGTTATTGTTGTTATATCAATTCTCGCTATAAAAACAAGAAAGTAAAAAGTCAGCCTCAACTTGGAGACAGATAACCCTTAGTTTTCTCTTGAGTGTTTTAAAGGAGAAAAACATGTAAATAAAAGTAAAAGGTGAATAATGTGAAACTGTATAAAAGTTATATTTTCAATATTAAGAACAATCCCCTGGATTGTGATAATTTTTCCCCCCAAAAGTTGAAATGTCAGAATTAACATTTCAAGTGAAATCAGCTGAGAATGTCGCCTAAGAATGTAGACCTAAAGAATCAGTTGTACGAGTTTGCTTCATTTCTCTGTTTTGGGTGAATAACGTTTATTAAACTTGCATATTTAAATGAAAAAGCACAAGAAACTGTTTTAAAAGCCATGTCTGAATGCCAGCAAATGTTTCAAAGAACAAATGTAAGCTTGTTTTAACAATTCTCTACAAATTCCCTCCCTCCACTTAGCCCCTCAAAACAGCCTTTGCAATATTAGTGCTGGGCCTGGGCATAAAGGACTGAATGTGAAGGGTGTAAAAGAGCCCATTGTCTAGGCTGCTCCTGGGTGATGTGAGGCGCTCCGGAGGTGTGGGCTTAGCAGGAGGGAGCTAGCTGGCCTAGAGTGCCTCCACAGAGCCCGGCTTCCGTGCTGTGGACCATGGCCACTTAAGCAGACGAGTTGAAGATGCTCTTAGAAACATGTGGCTGGACAGAGCCTCTAGCCATCATGTGTCATGTAGTCCAGCTCCCTCAGAAAACTGAAGCTCCGGAAAGCTAAATGACTTCCTGAGGTCACACAGGAAGGAAAGATGGGAACTTGGTTTGCTCTCCTCTTGGTCCAAAGTTCTCACCTTCATTCTGCACAAAGATGTTAACAGGGTAGTTAGGTAAAAAGGATTATATGGCCAGAAGGCTTGAGAAACACTGGCTTATATATGTTAAACAGGTGTCTTTCCTGAAAGACTTCTCAAAGCCTTCAATATCTTAAAAGGGAGATTATCGTGCAGCATTTCTCACATTTATTTGCCCATGGAACCTCTTTTTTTATGGACTATGCTTTGGGTAAAAACTACCAAGTGCAGTCCTTTACTTAAATAGATCACATGAGACAAGAACTGAGGGAGAAAGTAATAGCATAAGCCCCTAATATTTATAATAGCCATCTTGACCTGTATTTGAACTGGGGTTATACATTCTTCTATTGAGTTAGTAATGACAGATGAAGACAGAGGGAAAGGTAAAAATTGATTAAACTGCTTATTTAGTGGGCAGAGCCAAAAAGAGATGGGCATATTTTATTGTCTATTCTCAATTCCTTGAATTGTATAAAGGAGAGATGAATTTCTTTTCTGACTATGCTTCTTATTCCTCCCTGGCCTACACCAATTTTGCTATTTCTAGAACAAAGTTAATCCATTGTTCTTTGCTAGGCATCTTATTGATCTTCTATGTTATTAATATTCACTTTTGGCTGCCAGATTAGCTCTAATGAACCATTTATGTTTATTTTTAGCACACTTAGAAAGTGGGGATGTATTATCCAGATTGGATTCTGCTGTGCAGGAATTGTATCTACAAGGAATTTGAAGTGTCTCCTTTTCCCCTTTTTCTCGTTTTTCCCACTTTAACTTTACTTTGAGTGGAAATAAAAGCAGTCCCCAATTTATGAACAAGTTGTTCCAATTTTATGTGGGGGGAACTCAGAATTTATGTTCCTATAAAAACAGTGTTCCTAGGCTAGCCCACTAAAAAATTATTTAATCCACAGTGATTAAAAAGCTGCACATTTACAATAAAAAGGAAGCAATTTTATTTCAAACATCATAAAATATATTTACCCACTTTTTGACAAGTACTCCTCTCTCCTGCGGAGACTCACTTGCTGGACTCAGGAACTTACTTTGCGTCCCTCCAGGGCTATGGAGGTGTGCAGCACAGGGTTAGACCAAGAAATCTGGAGCCAGGCTGCTGAGATTAGTATTGCATCTCTGCCACTTACTCTGTGCCTCTGGTAGGCCATTTGTCTTTTTGGTGACCCAGTTTCCAGAACTCTAAAATGAGGATAATAATGGTACCTATTTCATAAGGTATCCAGCACACAGAAATGTGCTAAGTAAGTGTTTGCTGTCATTATTATGATGATGCTGATGGTGGAGGTGGATCTGATAAGAGCAGTGGAGTTGAGGATAGGGCTCAAGCCAAACCAAATTAGATAGAAGTATTGGGATCAATGGCACCAAGAAGTAGGTAGAGAGAGTGATTTTAGGAAAGTTAAACTGGCCAAAGAAGGGAAAGAAGGAAGAAAGACTCCCAATATAGTTGTGACTTGGAGTTGGATTAGGAAAAGAGGAATCAGAGAGGGAAGGGAAATTCTTGAGTTATTAAAAAAAGATGAGGGGAAAAAAATGAGGTAAGGAATGTAGGTAGATGGTTTTGCCATTTATCAGCTCCAAGACCAGTTCTAATTCCTCAGCTACTTTGAACCCTAGTTTTCTCATTTTATAAGCTGAGAATAATAGTATTAACCTTACAGGATTGTCTGAAGATTAGAATAATGTATCTGAAATGCCTGGCGCATATTAGACCCTCAATAAATGGTGGCAATTGTTCCTATGTAAAGGGTATGTTGCTAAAGTACTTCCAGAAAATCACTCTTTTTTCCATCCCTAGTTAATTTCTTTTACTTAAGTAAACCATGCCCACTTTTAAAAAATGGAAGATTAAAAGTAGTTAAGTAACTTGTCCAAGATCATGCAGATATGAATGAAGTGGTTAAATTGGGATTCTGAGCTTGCAAGTGTGACTCCAAAGGCCTTGCCCCTTTTTTTTTTTTTTTTTGTGAGGAAGATCAGCCCTAAGCTAACATCCATGCTAATCCTTC
The DNA here is from genome assembly GCF_057802395.1 of Ceratotherium simum simum. Lineage (NCBI taxonomy): Eukaryota > Metazoa > Chordata > Mammalia > Perissodactyla > Rhinocerotidae > Ceratotherium > Ceratotherium simum. The sequence goes on from NC_141911.1 coordinate 43,927,433, forward strand.
TCTTTTTGCTGAGGAAGACCGGCTCTGAGCTAACATCTATTGCCAGTCCTCCTCCTTTTTTCCCCAAAGCCCCAGGAGATAGTTGTATGTCATAGTTGCTGTATGTGGGACACGGCCTCAACATGGCCAGACGAGCAGTGCGTCAGTGCATGCCCGGATCCGAACCCAGGCCGCCAGTAGTGGAGCGCGCGCACTTAACCGCTAAGCCGTGGGGCCGGCCCCAAAGGCCTTGCTCTTAAACAATACGCAAATTTGTAACTCTGGATGGAAATAACATTATTGTTGTATTTCTTATGGCTGTACACACAGAAAAGAAACAGCCTTCTATTCTCCATACGGTGTCTGTTTTCATTTCTTTGTAACTGGTAACTGCACTTTAAAAATGAAAAGGTGACCTACACCTTTCCTTTCTGTGCATCAGATTTGCTAGGAAGCATGTATTTGGCCTCACTTTGTTTCCCTGGCAGTTCCCTGCAACTCTCTGAGGGTGAAATTTTGCCTTGTCACTCGACCCAAGCTGAAACTTAGGTAAATTTATGAGAGTGAGCCAATTTTTACAGAAAAGCTGACTCGAGTGAAAGATTTTTTTCCCCCAAGTCAATTTTTTCTTTGTATTTGATCTCTTCTGCATGGTGTTTGGCCCTCTTCTTTGCAAGTTTTGCAATTTCACTGTCCAACAAGCAGTATCTGATAGGAGTTTTAATAAAACCTTTCACCCTTCTTTGTGCTCAAGTAAATATTGTCAGCTTTCTTCTAACCCCTCAGAAACGCCCCCCCCCCCCACTCTGCCAGAGCTGTTCCACACAAGAAAACCAAACATGCAAACCCAAACAAAGAGAGTTCAATGCCAAGGCTTATTTCTTTTTCCTTTATTCTGTGAAATATTTATACACTGTTTACTCGATATCAAACTGTTTGAAGCCATTATAAACAAACCCGGAAATATGTGCTTTATAGCCCTCATATTAGCAAATGCTTGAACTGACCAAATGCACAGACAAAAATCAGCCATGAACAAGATTTCATGGTGCAATTATTTTATGTGTTTCTGAAAACTATATTTTTAACATAGCTACTGTTTTCTTCTATCCTTTCAATCGTCTGCAAATCTTCTCCCCACCTCCACCTAGAAAAAGACAAGACTGCTGTTTGCATTAGAGCATTTACATAGTCACGTCTTTCCTGGAGAAATACGGCAGCAGCTGAGATAGCACAGGCCTTGTTAATACTTAACACTGAATAAACAGGGCAGGTAATGACCATTGTTAATACTTCCAAATGCAGTACAGCAACACAGTTGACAAAGGTCAGGAAGAAAAAAAGTAGCGCTGCTGTTTGCAGTGGGAAGAACCTTCTGCAATGAGACATGAGAAAACAAGGGACAGGCATACATCCTATATCTTAAGGCCTTTGTGCCCGGGAGTACTGTCGAACTCTCTCAGAACTGGTGTTTAAAGATTTGCAGTCTCAATACTGAGAAAGATGGAAACTTAGTGACAGTCTTTAACACCAGGAAATCCTTGCTTTAAAGTACCCAGGCCTTTAATGTTTCTCCAGGAAAATGAAGCGGTCAGATTAACCTACCTAAATATTATATTATAGGCAGCCTTTTATGCCAGCTTCACTCGAACACTCCTAGCTGCCCATCGTACACTGAAGCTACATGATGTATCTTTTCAAGGACCTTGCGGTATTTGCTGAAAATGACTTTAGTATTTCCAAGAGTGGCTCACAGGAGACAGTTGTTAGATTAGGTCTTATTTTCTGGAAAGGTGCCTAAGCTCCTAGAGTGTAGAGCAGTAGAAAGATGAAGCTCTAAGATAGACTTGGGTATCTCAGGGAACTTCCTCATGCTGTTGACCATATTCATAAGCAGGAACCAGTCATCTGAGTGAACAAGCAACTGCCCATATTCCTATGCCAGAGATTTAACAATCTATTTGTTCATTCGTTCATTCTCATTCTTTCATCACTCTTAGATATTTATTGAGCATCTGCTATGGATCAGGCCATTTTCTCAGTGCTGGGGATAAAATAGCAAACAAAACATTGTCCCTGCCTCAAAGAGCATTAAGTCCAGTGGGGAAGACAGACCAGGAAAGAGGTAATTACAATATGATGAAATAATTGTAGGACACATAAGGTATGCTTCACTCAGCCTTCTGAGGGATCTGGGAAGATTTTGCAAAAAAAGTGTCTTCGAAGCTGGAGGATTTAGTCAAAGTGTTGGGTGGGGAAGTTTTCAAGACTGAGAAAACATACCTAATCCCTGGAAAAGAACGTGGCCAGTAGGAGAACTGAAAGTAGTTCGGCATGGCTAAAGGGTAGAATTCAAGGGTAACTTACAGATTAGTCAACAGAAAGCAACAGGAACCCAAGTTGGTCAAGAGGTTGAGATTTAAACAACAATTTGCAAGAGAAAAAAAATCATTCTCCAGTTACTAATTTTTCACATATTAGCAATTTGAGTTGAGAGGTTTTGTAAGGTTTCATCTATCTTCAAGTAATTTTTAAATTTTTCAGGTTTTTGGTCTTCTTTATTTCTAGATTATTGTCAGTTATTACTGCTCTGTGTTAATTACAATCAAGAAAAGTTGAGAAAACACATCGATGCCCAACATCAGGAGATTAGTTACATGAATGTAGTTAAGTTAAAAATATACTATGTACAATATGGACAAAAATTATAAAAACATTAAACTACGTGGAACCATTCATTTTTCAGTCCATTTTTTTAAAGTTATTAAAACATGAGTAGCAGAGACCATCTCTAGTTCATCTTCCTGCCTATCTCAGTACCAAGCAGTACCTGACAGTAGACTATCAAAAACGTTTGTGGGCGCATTAATGAATGAATGAATGGGAAAGACTAAGCGTGGCTACAAAGACTATTAGGCTTTACCTTTCGCAAAAAAATTAACTGCAGAAAAGGAATTGCATGAAATTGAACAAAACTATTTTGAATAATGCAATATTTGAAATGAGTAATTCAGAGCCAAATAACTATCCAACGCTTTTTCTATTCCTTTCCCTTACGTGAAATTGGTATATTAAGATGAACAAGATTGTTTTCCTTATTTAGAACATTTACTCTATCACTGCTACAAAAATATCACAGTAGACTTTTGTTTGACTTATTCATCATATTCCCCAAGTCGATATGTATATATTTGTTTTCAGTATTCACACATTCATTTCCACTTAAATACTGTGGTGTGAAGGGTTTTGATTTTTTCTGGTGTCTTATACATTTGTTTGGTTTTTGTTCAGTATATGTATCAGCAGAAGCTGCTACATGGGGGAAGGGGACAGCTAGAGGTTTAAATTAGAATCGTGATGAGTTCTCAAATTAAAAATTTTGCTGATTTGAACTTGGGATATGTACACCAGCCATTGTCTATAGATGGCCTCTTAAACTTGGTAGAAAATTAGCCAATTCTAACGAGCACTAATCTTCATTTCTTTTTTGATTTTTTAAAGTAAACTTTTTTTTTTGAGATCATTGTACATTTACATGCAGTTGTAAGACGTGATACAGAGAGATCTCATGTACCCTTAGCCCGGTTGTCCCCCATGGTAACATCTTGAAAAACTGTAATACAATGTCACAGCCAGGATATTGACATTGATACAGTCAAGATACAGAAGATTTCCATCACCAGCAGAATCCCTCATGTTGCCTTTTTATAGCTACACCTACTCTCTTCCTTGCCTTTTTTAACCCTGGCAACCACTAGTCTATTCCCTATTTCTATAATTGTCAATTCAAGAATGTTATGTAAATGGAATCATGCACTATGTAACCTTTTGGGATTGGCTTTTTTCCTTCAGCATAGTTCTCTGGAGATTTGTCCAAGTCGTTGCATGTATCAATAGTTCATTCCTTTTTATTGCTGAGTAGTACTCTATGAATATGGATATGCCACGGATTTTTTAACCATTCATCTGTTGAAGGACGTTTGACTTATTTCCAGATTATGAATAAAGCTACTGTGAACAATCTTGTATAGGTTTTCTGTGGACATAATTTTCACTTCTTTGGGATAAATGCCCAGGAGTACAATTGTTTGGTCATATGAAAGTTGCATATTTAGTTATTTTTAAGAAACTGCCAAGCTGTTTTCCATAGTGGCTGTATTATTTTGCCCTTCCACCAGCAAGCTATGAATGAAACAGTTTTCCTGTATCTTTGCTAGCTGTGTTCTGAGAATTCTTAGTGCTGTAGTTTGAGAATTCTTTATATATTCTAGATACAAGTCCTTTATCAGATAGGAGGTTTGCAAATATTTTCTCCTTATCTGTAATTTCTTTTCATCATTTTAAGAGAGTTTTTCACAGGACAAAAGTTTTTAGCTTTGGTGAAGTCCAATTTATCAATTTTTCCTATATTCATTGTGCTTTTGGTGTAAAGGTTGAGGATTCTTTGCCTAGCTCTTGATCTCAAAGATCTTCTATCTTTTTCTAAGATTTTTTATAGTTTTACATTTTATGTATGTGTGTGATCTATTTTAAGTTAATTTTTGTATAAGGTATGAGGTTTATATCAAGGTTCTTTTCTTTTTTTTGCCTGTGAATGTTTAATTGTTCCTGCCCATTTGTTGAAAAAGTTATCTTTCCTCCACAAAATTGCTTTTGCGTCTTTGTAAAAAAGCATTTGAACATATTTATGTTGTGTGGATCTATTTCTGGGACCCGTACTCTGTTCCATTGATCTAGTGTCTGTCTTTCCACTAGTACTACAGTCTTGATTACCACAGATATATAATAAGTCTTGAAGTCAGGTAGACTGATTCCTTTCACTTTATTCTTCTTCTTCAAAATTGTTTTAGTTATTCTAGTTTCTTTGTATTTTCATATAAATTGTAGAATATTCTTGTCTTTATCTACAAAAAAATCTTGCTGAGTTTTTGATATGAATTGCATTAAACTTGTATATCAATTTGAGGGAATTGACATTTTTACTATGTTGAGTGTTCCAATCCATGAATTCAGTATGCCTCTCCATTTATTTAGAACTTCATTGATTTCATTCATCAGCATTTTTTATTTTTTAGCATATAAGTCCTGTACATGGTTTGTTAAATTTACACCTATTTGATTTTTTATTGGTTGTAAATGGCATTATATTTTTAATTTTGGTGTGCAAATTTATTGCTAGTATATAGAAATATAATTATATTTTTGTATGTTAATCTTATATCTTGTTACCTTGCTGGACTCACTTGTTAGTTCTAGGACAGTTTTTTTTTGTAGATTCCTTGGGATTTTCTACTTAAACAGTGATGTTGTCGGCAACTAAGAACAGATCCCTTCTCATCTATATACCTTTTATTTCCTTTTCTTGCCTTATTGCCCTCACTAACACTTCTAATACTTGGTCCAATAGCAGTGGTGAGAGCAGACATCCTTGCCTTGTTCTTGATCTTAGAGGCAAAACATTTAGGCTTTCAACATTAAGTATATGGGTTTTTTAAAATCCTCTTTATAAACTTGAAGAAGTTTCCCTCTATTCCTAAGAATTAAGAATTTGAAAGATTAAAGAGGTCTGCATATTATAAATCTTATAGATTATTATTGTTTAACTTAAGAAATTATTATAGAGCTTATCTTGTTGATAGTTACATATATCTTCAGGACTTAAGCAAAACAGGGCAACCCAGAGTGGTAGACATCCTTTTTCTTGCCATTTCGTAAGAGATTTTAAATTTCATTTCTTCTTGCTTTTTGTACTTGACTTTAATTCTTTTCTTTTTCTGTTTTTTTTTTAAATGCATCAGTAGACAATACCTTTGCCTCATAATTGATCAATGGAGGCCTTTTAATTCATACTTGAAAATAATGTGTTTATAATGTGTATATAAAAATATTTCAAAAAGCTATCTGAGAATTAGTTTCAGTTGGGATTCCAAATTAATGTTTGATTGATGCTTGCCTACTTTCACTCAGAATTTTGTTTTAGAATGTACAGCTTTACTTTATAAAGTGAAATATTGCCAGACCTACTCACTAAGATGTCTATTTCTTCAAGGGAGGCTATGAACATAGAACAGTTATATCTTCAAGTATGAAAAACACCACCACCAAAAGTTAATTCACACAAATTATATTCTATTGTAACCCACCATGTCACTCAACAATGTAAAATTTTTGTCGTTACATATTCTTTTATATTGTCATCTAGACTCTGAGCACCATGAGGTGCTTTATTATTATTTCTTTATTATTTATCTCATGCAAATGAGGCACTCAATAAATATTTGTTGAATGACTGAATAATTTCTGATGGCTGTGTAGTATTCCATTGTTTGGATACACGATCATTTATTTAAGTAGTTCCTTACTGTGGAACATTTAGGCTGTTCCCAGTTTTTACAATGATAGACATGTAGCTAATTCTTTGTACTCCGCTCCTGCCTTGATAAGTCATCTCATTTCAAATTATGTCTTATGTTAATTTTAGTTAAGTTATGTAAGTTAAATTAAGCATTAGATTTTTGGACATCCTTATTTTTTTAATCCTTTATAGGGCCTTGTCATTTTAATTACTCTACTCTCTGGTTGTTTGGTTGGATACTTATGTCAAGCTGCTTAACAAATGAGCATATAGCATTACTTTACTGTTCTACTGTAGTGTTGGGAAGTCAGAACAGTGTTAGATGGCGAGCTCTTTAGAAGAATTGAGAAAGAGGTTGGCCAGGAAAGATTAAAAGCTGTGACTAAAATTTGTAAGGCTAATTTACTGGAAGAGCATGGAAAGGTGGTTCCAAATTGTTTAGCTTCTGCAATGCTGCTTCTGCAGAGATTGGCTTTGCTCATACAACTGAAAGAAGCCTTGTCACATCCTGAAGTGTTTTCAGAACAGTTGAAGGTGTAGTGAGATCCACGTAGCATTTCTAGCAGAAGAGGCAAGGAGTCCCAGCACCATCGTTAACATACATTTGCTGACTATTTGTGATAGTCAAGAAAGGGTCTCTTTTGGGGAGTGTAGAGAGATAGATACCAAAATAGATACCAAAAATGTGGTGCTTGCCCTCAAATAACTTACACTGGGGCTGGGGAGGTAAGATTGAAGCCCTGTGGCATTGTGGTAGGAGCTCATGCTCCAGAATTAGATATATCTGGTTTAAACCATGCCCCTTCCTGGATGTATGGCTTTAAGCAAGTATTCTAACTTCAATAAACCTTAGTTTATTCATCTGTAAAATGGAAATAAAGATAATATCTAAAGTTATTTTGAAAAATAAATGGAAAAAATGCATATAAGACTCTTAGAACAAGGCTTGGCATGAGGTAGGTGTAAATTTTTCCTTAAAAAAAGAAAAATGGCACAAAAGACAGTATGGTGTATTGTATTAGAGATAATATAGGATTTCAGAGGACAGAGAGATTACTTATGGCTGGGGAGATTAAGGAAGATGTCACAGAAAAATGTAGAGTCTTAAAGGATGGTTGGAATTGAAGGTGGCTGAGAAAAAAAGTAAGGGAGGTATTCCAGAGGAAAGAGTGACCTGTGCACAGGAAAGAGGAAGAATGGCAAGGTGTGTTCCTGGGCTGCATGTAGACCAGATGGCAAGGGTGAAGACAGCCTGAGATATCTCTGACAAGCTAAGCATTTGGATCCTTGAATATTTGTTGAACATTTTCTAGTGGGAGAGTAAGGGAAAAATAATTTTCCATTAATAAAATCAGTATACCTCTCTTCATGTTTTTTTATGTTCCAAATAAGATATCTATTGCATGCTCTGAATGTAGCATGACATTTTAACTTATTTAGACTTGTCTTTCATTTTACAGGGTTTTTTTAATCAGTCATAATTGGATACAGTTAGTCATACTCACCATGGAGAGAGAGAATTTACGTGGATACAGGCACATGGTCTCTTTGCCCAAGGCATTGTTTGCTTTGATGGGAGTGGGTCTGGTTTACATTTCACTAGTGAGTAAGGAGTTTGAGGGTAGAAACCTGAGTTAACTGGCACTGTCTTTCTAATATATTAGTGGTGTTTCAGTGCCCCCTATGGGATGGTGCCAGGGCAGCTGTCTCATTGGGTGTCTACATTATTGGACAATGAGGATGAAGGAGAGGAGTAGAACATAGAGCTCAAAAGCTGGGTTAGAGCCAGATCCGGGGGAAACTTGTCTCACTGGTTAAAGATATGGGTTTTATTTGTTAAGCAAAGAGGTCTCTTGGAAGGCTGTTAAACAAGTGCCAAGATGGAACTGAGGAACATTTATTCAGTAATGAAGTGCATGAGAGAACAAAGGCAGGAAGTTCCCTTGGTGGTAATTTGGAAATATAGATGTGAGGTCATAAGTTCTGGCTTTGGATGGGAGTAAAGCAGGTAGAAAGAAACCAAGAGCTGCAGGCAACATGAAGAAAGAACTGATGGACTAGGTGGCTGGTTACATGTAAGAGGCTGGGAAGAGGGAGTGAGCCAAGACAACCAAGATCTTAAGTCATATTGACCCTCCAGGTGTGTCTGTCACCAGAGCCTATAATGCGCATAATTTATGTCTTCTGGCAAATATAGTATAATAGATTGTCATACATCATGGGAACTAAAGCTTAGATTTCAGAAGCCAAACTTATTTTTGTATCTAAACAGCACTCATTCTTTTATCTCCTTTTCCTCATTGAATTAGCTGCAAAGTAAAAATTTTTTGGTTGCCAAACTTGCAAGAATTCTGTTTTTCAAAACTTTCCATTTTAAGGCCCCTTCTTTGCAAGAAACTTTGTCTGATTGAAGAGGTATTAAATAATAGGTAAGAGCTTAAAACATCTGTAGACCTTTTTTTTTTATTACTTCTCTAATATATGTAAAAATTAATTTAGACTTACTAATTCAGGACTTTTGATAATTTAGGCAGGAAGAAATTTCCATTATAATTCTCCATGAAAATGATTTTCCTCCCTTTGCCCTTTTTTTTTGAGAAGTGGAATGTTTAAGGTGGGTCGAATAAGAAAATAAATTGTTTATAGTACTTTGGAAAGGTGATTAATATGCTAATGAAAGCATCTTTTCTCTACATATACAGAAACTTGCTAATCTACAAATGGACAGAGAGGTTATATGTATTCAGCCAAACCTTAAGCACTAATAAAAATCATTAGGGCCATTAGTTCAGTTGAGCCAAAAAAAAAACCCCCCTTGGAGTAAAACTAATGAATATCCCTTCTCTGTTTTGTAAACTAAGGAAAGTGTTTAGGGCCCATATGTCTCTTATATATTGTTTAATGAGATCATTATTTCATTTGTTTCCCTTATTTCAAATTAGAAATAGCCTGATATTGTTATCACGTGCACCCCTCTTTCAAAATATTTTGACACTTTTTTTGTTTCGACTGATCCTAAAAGATTTTTCCTAACACAAACAGATCTTATGAAACTGTTGTAGATACGTGAATATACTCAACAAAATACATTCAAGTAGATACCTTAAGGAATTAGGCTTGGCAACACATATTTTATTGATTTAGTTCTAGTTAGTAATGTGCTTGAAAACATACAGCATTTCTTTAAATAAAAATTCTTAGTTCTAATTTTTAAATGGTTTGGATTGATCTTCCCTCTACAAAGAGAATGAGTTAAAGAGCAAATATGACTATACTAGCAAATAAGTGTATATTTACATATTCACTTTGAATGAATACTAACATTTAAAAAACACTTCTACCATATGGCACAAACATAGATATGTGTGTATATATATATAGGTGTACTTATCAGTGGTACAAATTTCCAATCACCCCAATCAAAACATCTGATTTAATTTGTTCCTTCTGCTGAATGCCAGATATGTAGTTTAGAATCAAGTGAAATGAGCTTCTTTTAGAGAGGTCTAGAACTAACGTCTAAACAGGGCCCTCATATTTCTAGCTAACATTAATGATTTTTTAAAAGTGGAGAATAAAGAATGAAGTTTCTCTGATGCTCCTTCACTTTATTTAGTATATTCGATATCACTTTCATACATGTGAGAGTAAAGTTACCTTTTGCACTGGGAAACCGAATTTTTAGAGTGTGGAAGAACCCCGTAAAAGCAATGCCTATCTCCACATGGTCTTAGTTGAAAACAATTTCTCTGGATAACCAAAAGTTCCTTCATTTTTCTACACCATCTGGCCATTTGCTCAACAAATGGTAAACTCAGCCTCAGGATGTATAAATAGTGGTATTATGCTAAGATACATTCTATCTCAGATGAGTTTGGCTTAAACTGATAAAATTCCTGTGATCCTAGATACCTTTCTAGGTACTCAGTGTGTATTTGTTGAATGAAATAGATGACTAGCTCTTGTGCCTGGATTACTGAGAACCATTTCCTTGGCTTAAGGAAAACTTCTTAGTGAAGTGATGTTTAAAATATTGTTATAATACATGTTACAGTTGAGTAAGAGAATTGACTAATGTAAAGATTCTTAAACATTGGTCAGTTTAATTGAGGACAAAAAGACTTTATAAGAAAAGCTCTCTTGCTAACGAGAATAAGAGACCAAGGAACAGGCTGGGAGAACGAATTCTACCCTGAACTGTGGCACGGACTAGGGGAAGGGGGTCAGATCGGCAGCCCGTGTGATGGGAGGGCTAAGGGAAAGCTTGTTTTAAGAAGAGTAAGGCACTTCGTGCTGCAGCGTGAGGCCTGTGGGAACCTGGGGCTTGTTGGTTCCTGACTTGGACCCCTCTCTGTGTCTTCCTGGCAATTCCCAGTTAGTAAACCAAAATTGTAGAGACTGAAATGCACATGACACATTAACAGCAGGCACAGGCTGGTGTTTTGTCTCAGCATTAGCTGTTGTCAGACTTGAGCAGATAGATGCCTATGTCTATAGAGTGGTGTCAATACAGACTGTATTTTGTATGTGTATCGTGGTAGTATAAGAACCCAAACGCACAGAAATAACTGTATTATCAAGTATAGTTTGAAAGGTATTAGAATTTTAAGGCAAGAGGACCCTTTCTGATATTCAAAGAACTCAAATATGCAAATTATAATTTATGAACAATTTCACTGTCCCTTTCCTGACAAATCAGTTGATAAAGAGTTTTTGCCATGGGGAAATGTACAGGTGGATCTACAACCCTGTGAAGGCTGAGAGGTCGGGGGTTGACAGAAATGTCTGTTCTATCACAAGGAGTCCATTGAGTATCAGGTTAATGTGTGTGTGTGTATACATAAAGGTTGTTTACAGATATAGATTCATCGCTTTCTTCTGTTCTCATAAATTTTATTTGTTTATTAGAGTAAGACACATTGAGATTATCTGGAAGATGAACTATGTATATTCAGTATCTGAAAATCAATATAAAGGCAGGCTTTTAACTTGTGAGGGAAAAAATACATAAGATTTGTCATCTGCCTTTTCATCTCTTATCTGCCCATAGTTTCTCTTGGTAGTTCCTTCAGGGACCGGTGTCAGAAGGGAATAATAGGCAGTAAACTGTGTTCCTAATAAACCTACTTTATTTGAAAAAAAATGTTAGGTCAGAAAATGTTTGGTCCTCACCACATGATGTGATTCTAAAAGGTCAGCAACCTGTAAACACCACGCAAAAACATTTTAAAGATATTCTAGCTCTGGGACTAGCCCAGGGTAAATATCACAAATATTAATCCTAGACATTTGGAATCTCTTTTCTCAGCAGTCCACATTGACTTAACAACACCCAGCAATGCCATTTCTTATTGATGAAAAATTCTCTTTGACAGTAGGGCCAAATAAATGACTGAGTTACGGGATTAATATGGCCTAAAGGGCCATGTTCTTAAAAAGGCAGGTTTTCCCAGTGGTTTTAGTCAAAGAGCAGGGAAGCTGTTTTGGTGGATGAAAGCCAGTGGCTTCTCCAGGATGGTATGAGAAAAGGCACAGGGTCCAGAACTGGAGACTGGTAAGATTAGTATTTTCCCCCAGCTTTCTCACTTAGCTGTTGGTGGAAGAGTATGATCGGCCTGGTCTTCCAAGGCTGTCTTGGATGGGTGGCTTTGGAATATAACCTGATCCTCCCTCCCTCCCTCCCGTTTGTTCCAAACAGCTGAACTTAAAATGGATGAGAAGACAAAAGTAACAGATACAGAAACTCGTTTTCAATTATTATTTCTTCTTCCTCTTTCTCTCCAGATCTCTGAGGCTTCCCTCGCCCTGCCCCCAAATGTAATGAAATACAGAAACATTTCCTATTATCCCTTTGCCTCATTTTCCATACCCCTATTATTATTTTACCTACTAGGAACTGGCCTTAGGAAGAATCCCAGGAAATGAAAGCCGTAGTGATGATGATTTCTAAGAAGGACCAGCCCAGTTTTCTTTTGAGATTTTCTGCTCTTTAAATGAGCGTAGACAATTTTTCTGAAGTTGATGATAGATTTTTAGCTACTGTGAGGCCTTTTCACCCTTTATCACATATCTTCTTTTTTTTTCCTAATCTCTTTTAAATCTTACTTTTCTCTCTACAGAGGTTAATATCCCCTTCAGTGGAAATTTATGAACAAAGCTATTTAAACAAAATGCAGATAAGAGATTCCCTATATGTTTCCTTCGTGTAACATTTGCCCCAGCGACATATAGGGCAGATATGTAGGATTCAGAGATTCCTTTTCAAAGTTACTACCCACCTCTATCCCATTTTACCACTTGTTTATTTGAAGCTTTTTATTTCTGGGATTTAACCGAGTTTATATTCACTTGTATACAGTACCTACCTCAAGGGGTTTTGGGAGCATTAAATGAGTTAATATATGCAAAGCATTTAGAATAGCGCCTGGCATAGGGTAAACTCTATGTAAGTATTTGCTATTATTATTACTACCTGTTTTATTGTTTTAATTTGGTAGAAGAATATAGAATGTCGATTTCAATATATCCCCAAAGTTGGCCCCGAAATTGTTTGCCTGTTAGAAGTCAACAGAACTACTTCAGTTGAGTGAGAAAACACACCAACCACGTTTTTCTCCACTTTGCTCAGGGGTCTTGAAATCTTCCCTAATTTACTTTTTGTTCACTCTAATACCAGCCAGGAGAAGGGAGGGCTACAGGTCCCTCCTCCTTCCACTCCCCTTCTCCCCGTTGGCACCTTAGGATTAGGGACAGGACAGAAGAGTATTTTTTTTGACACCTCATTTGTTCTGTTAAAAAAGAGTCAGCTTATTCTATAAAGTTCACTTAAATTTGGAAAACCCTTGCATGGCACATGATCTTCAGCAGCAGTCTCTAAGGAAAAGATGAGTGTACAACCCCTAAAATTCAAGGTCAGCAGACTAAATAATGACTATTTAGCCACTCCGTGCTTTAAAACTGACCTGTCTTTCCTACAAGATGTCTTGAGGTTGAGTTATGTACAGCAGTAATGTCTTCAGCACTGTTGAGTGAGATGATTTGAGAGAAGCAGATTTCATTAGGTGAGTGACAAGACTTTAACTCCCTCTTGCAGTGATAAAAACAATTAAACATTAAATGCATTTTACTGCAGTGTTTGACTAACGTGTGCATATTAAAATATTTTTTTCAAATACCTATGAAGTAGGAGCGTATCTCCCTGTGAATGTTTATGGCGCTCATTACCAAAACCCATCTCCGGCACGTATGTTTTTCTGTTTTTTCTTTCTAATCGCCTTTTGGGAGAATGGAGGGTGGGTGGAAATCCATTTTCCCAGCTAGATCTGCATTCTTTCGGTTAGAAAACGTATTTCATTTTAATTTGTTGTCTGATGGTATTGAAATATTTTTTCCAATCTGTTGCTATTTAAAAGAGCAAACCCTTCTCTTGTCATCATCTATTACCTGGAGTATGTTTAGTAAGTGCTTTGTTTGTAAACAGACAGTGGTTTTAAAAAGATCTAGTCCTGTGGTGATCATGTCTCCCACATCCTACTGTGGCTGTTGAGCAGCTGCACTGTCAGTTTTTCTCTTCTCCGTGTTTTAGTTTTAGATCTCAGTTCTGAGTTGGTTTTTTTTCCCCTTATGTTTTCTAGGTTAAGGAAGATTTTACACATATTACTTGTGAATCCCCAATTCTTTTTCTGTCAAGGATGACTAGGAATCACTAGTGAATTAACCTGTTCTAGATTTTTTTTGGGAAAGAGGAGAGGCAAAATATTAAAAATTCAACCCTCTGCATTGTCTTATCACTTAAGCTAAACAAGACAAAGGATGGTGATACCATCAGGTTAATTTACTGACGTTGTTAAAAGCCCTTGTATCCCAACTCCCATCACATTTACCACTACAATTTTTCTACCTGTGTTTTCGAACAAGCACAGATTTGAACTACTTTGCTGAACTTTTTGTTTCTTCTCATTTATTTTATTTCACAAGAAATTCTAAACTTTTAAGGAAACCAAAACCATTGTTTGTTCTTTTGGTAGTTGAAAATACAGCTGTATCTGGGGAATGTGACAATGGAGAGGTGTTATTTCTTATCTTTAAAAAAAAAAAACACAGAACCCCCGCGCCCCCCCCCCCCCCAAACAAAACCTAATTAAAACAGTAGAAATCCTTTTAGCCAGGAAATGACTGTGTCTCTCTCCACAGTGGAGCAGCTGCTGGGAGCCCGTCAGCTGGCGAGAAGTGAGCTCGGGTTTGGGGAGGGGGCTGCGCGGGGGCTTCCCTGCCAGTCCCGCGTGCTCTGCGTTTTCTCTGAGCCTTCATTGTCTCCTTTCCAGTCGCATGGTGTTCTTTGTCTGCGGAGGGTAGCTCATGTCACCCGCTCCACAGACAGTCGCACTCAGCCTCTGTTCATCCCATTTTCTTTCTTTCTCTTCTCACTACTCCCGGCCCCCCATCCCAAACCTCCCAGGCCCCTTCCTCTCTTACTGGTTTTATGATTCAAGTGATTAGAGTGCATTTTGGTGAAGTAAATGCTCAAAAGGTACAGTTTCTAATGAGCTTCAAAGAAGTGAAAAAAGAAGATATGATGCCTTTAAAATTGACAGTGTGCTTGTGTGGATTTGGGGGTTATATGATCTTGATGTAACAGTTTCTAGTTAACAGTTCTGAGGGGGATGGTGGGGCTTGAATGGGGAGGTGGTGCTGGCCCTTAAGTAGCACATCAATAATAAGTAAAGAAACTGTGCTATTAACACCCCCTCCCCCAATATTCTGGGATATTGAGAGAACTGTCAGTGTACCCTGGCTTCTGTGCCATTGTTAATAAGAAACGAAATGCAACAACAAATGCCTTGTGAATTTAAATAGCCAGGTACTGATGTTCAGAAAGGCTTCTGAAATAAACACGCTAATCCAGTCTGTCTTGTGTAAAGCATTAATGGCTTGGTGGGGCTTTACTCTAAAGAGCCCATTTACAGTCTCGCTCGTCTCTTCTGCCCATTACCTGGAGCTTACAATGCTTTTTAAGTGATTCTCTTGCTCATACTGAGGAGGAGAGCTTCAAGGAGAGAAAGGTTGGGTTGACAAGGCTCTTAAAGCCATTTGTAATTTATACAAAAACTTTCCTTGGGGGAATGTAAAGCACTTCACATACGGAAATCATATAGCTGGGACAGACAAGGCAAGAAGCCAATCCCTTATTGTTATAGATCTGGAAACTGAGCTTAGAGGATGTTTCCTAGGACATGGAGCCAGTGTGTGGCCACACTAGGACTCGAATCTGGTGCTCTTTCAGAATTCCTTCAAGGGCATGTGTTAGTCACTCCGTCCCCTTTGAAAGATGTCACTGGCAAAACGTTATTATCTCCACTTTAAAATGAGGAACAGCAAAACACAGAAAAAAGAGCATTGCACAGTGTTAACCCTCTGTGGTAAAGCCCATGAGATAGGACCCTGTCTTTCCCACAGCCCTCCTAACCTATTTGAGACTAATCATGTTGGCCTTATAGGCATCACTTCCTTGGCTGCAGCCATCCCAGAATTCTTGTTTCTGCTGCTCTTTCCTGCATTGCCCCTCAACCTATCCCCTACCCCTCAACACCATTTTAGTGCTTTTTCTCTTTACACCCAAGATGTGTCGTGTATTTCTCTTTCACTAGGTACTTCCCTGCCAGTGTATCTTGAACTCTGTCCAAGAGCTTCTTCTAGAATTTTCCTCTAGGTAACCCAGACCTAACCCATGTTCCCCAAGCAGCAATACTAGTGTCATTTCCAAATGTACCCCAACCTAGTGGGGCAGGGTGAAAACCAGAACAGGCCTGGGTCAGGAGATCAAGGCCTGGTGCCAGCACCAGTTCAGAAAATGTATCAACTCCTGTGGACTCCCATGCAAAGTTCCTTCCAACTCTGGAATCCTAAATCTTCATATAAATTTGCAGAGAGGAATTTTGAGAAAGAATTGGTCAACTGAAGCATCAACCCAGTCCAACTGTATTATTAAAGGCTCAGGCTCCTGGACACCCGGATCTTTAGTCCCACTTTGGAGCTGGGTGCTTTGAGCCTGCATTGCTCTCTTGCTGCCTCCCTGGGAGCCGCTCCAACCAGCTCCGCTGCCAGCGCTCGCTCAAGGGACCAGTGCTGCTGATAAAAGAGGACCACTGGGAGTTCTTCGGCACAGGGGATGCTGTGTAATTGGAAAATGAATTCTAATACATACAAGTTTCTTTTCTCCCAAGTTGGCTGGGGTATATCTAGTAAACAAATCAAGGGATACGTGTAGCTGTGTTCATGTTAGTTGAGTTTCTGTGTTGTGCGAATATTCTGACTGTGTTCCAAAGTGTAAGCTCCTTAAGGGCAGCCGTGTAATGACATGGTGTTAGGGCTGGGTTGCTACTTAATAAGTAATTAATGATAATGACAGCAAGTCCTGGGTCTTCTGATTGTAAGTCTAGTATTTAGAACCCATAATCTTGTGGAATTTGAAGTCATTATTGTCTTCTGAATATTTACAAATGTATCATGAAATAAAATTTGATAGGAGGTTGACTGGTGTTAGTCTTTCCCATTGTGACTTATTTAAGATCATGATTTGTGTTTTCTGCTTCTACCTCTGTGTAAGTTTTCCCACTCGAAGCCCCACTCTATTACTAGAATAATTTTTGAGATTTTAAACTTATTGCAAATGTAATTATAAATTAAACAGGACAGATTTCAGATAGAGTTCATTTGAAAGATTTTCATCTTTCCATGTTGCTTTGAAAAAGACATGGTAGTCAAGGTGTGAATCTGGTTTTGTTGTTTTTTTTGAAAAGGAAAAAGGCTCCCAGTATAAGTTATAGTACATGGAGAAAGACTCATTGTGGTTTTTGTAGAATAATCTGGATAAATTGGGAAACATTGTTGGGTTAGTTAATTCACAAAACCTTTGATGAATCAAGGTATGCGTGTATACAGATGAGTAGACCGGTAAGAGTGCTCATCTGGCTTTTTGTCACCTATGATTTTGACCAATTTATAAAATTGATGGCCCAGGAGGAAGCTTAATTTTTTAGGCACAGCTCTGTACCAACTTCAGTGACTTTGACTTGTTGTCACTTTGCTACTTATGAACTCTGAGACCTCTTGGAGGCATCTTTTAGGCTCTTGGCTTTCCTTTCACTGGAATTATAATACCTGCTCTCTACCTTCCTTAAATAAGTATTATAACAGTTATCAGGATATATGAGATAACATCTCCCATGAGAAAGCAATTTGGAACCTTCAAAGTGGTTTCATTATAGAGAAGAAGCTCAGAAAATTTGGTTTAACATGGTAAGGATTGATGGTGGCTCAAACTGCAATTGCTCATGGAGAAAATTGGAGTAGTATGTTGCAAATTTAACACACATCTATTCCATTCTGGGCTGAAACAGCAAAATCAATCTGTGTTTTATTAGTTTATTTGAGATTTGGTTTTGTGATCATACTTGCATTGCGTTTGAAGGGAAAGAAGGCCAAATCTTTTCTTAATTCTTTGTTCTTTTTCCATGGAGGGTGCTATTAACATAGCTGGATCATTGAACCAATCTCTATTTTCCTCCACACCACTATTCTTTTTTAGGAAGAAAACTCTCAAGCAGAAGTGAGGTTGGGATAAAGGTTTGGGTAAATGGCCCTACAGTTTGGTTCTGATGTAAGTAGAGGAAGACTGGGACATGGTGATTAAAGGACAAGCATTCTGGTCTACTTTTCTGGTTGTTGTACCAATTTGTTACATGATCTCAGGCAAATACGCTGATGTTCCTTTAAGGGGCTGGTATTGATTTTAACTTCACCAGCTGTGGTGAGTTTTAGTTGATGTTGGCAAAGCTCTTTTTATTCCCAGGTTGAATCATGCCATAGAAAGTGCTGTGTTGTTTTTTTTTCCTTCAGAGATAGGGGAATAGAGGTTATGGATCTCCTACTGCTTTGCTGGCTCTTTTTATCTCCTAATTTCAGACATATAGCAATAAAGAGCCATTGAAAGTAATGAACAGTCTTTATGGAGGTACGTGAAGATGACCATGACAGTTTTAATATATTAATCAAATGGTATTGCTGTTTAACATTAACAACATCTCAATCAGATGCTTAACTGGAGATTAACTGGAAAACCCACTGTGACTTTGAAGAGGAAGATCATGCCAAAAAGTAAAATGTAGCCATGATTGGATATTTTAATATTTAAGGGAGATATTTTTATAAATGATCCTTAATTATATCCTTCATATGGCATTTGGTATAGATGCTTGATGAAACATAGTGGGCAGAAATATCATAAAAACAGGGGAAAATAAGCACATTTTTTGTCAAAATATATGTGGTAATCCACATCTATGAATCAAGGGTCATTTACTGAGTTCCTTCTGTATATCCCGAAATGGTTTGACTTAAATCTTTAATTTCAATCAATTGTGTTTTTATTCCACACTTTCAAGTTGAGCCTTATTCACTTCAAAAGATTAAAGTTTTATCAGACCTACAAAGAACTGTATAACATTTGGCACTATAAAAATCATATTGGATGGGATATAAATACTAGAATGCCAAGTTTCTGTGTAGTATCCACAGCATTTAAAAACAAATCCTGGGGTGGGACTTCTGGCTATGGCCAAGTAAGGAGGTCAACAAATCCTCTCTTTAAAAAAGCGGAATATAAAATTGGAAAAAATGAACAAAAAACAATCATTTCAGTGCTCTGGAAATTGAGTAAAGGCATAAAACAATTTGAGAAATGTTTGCACTAGAAAAACTGCTGAACTTTGGTTAAGAATAGTGGGAGTGTGTGGAATTCTTGCCTGGGGCTGCACCCATCCCTTGCCCAGCTGAGTTGTCATTGGAGGTTCTGGGGGTGGGGACACCACCTCAGTCCATGAGGACTGGCAGGTTGCTGATGCTGTCAAAGAGAACTCACTTGATTTGGAATGGTGGGCAATGCTCATGACCAGTGGCCTTGTCAGTGGACATAATGATCTTGGTGGGAGGGGATTGGGAAGGGCCAGTGGCTCTGTTATCCTGAGGTTGAAGTCATGGTTGGGGTAAGCACATTTGTTGATTAGGCTGCCCACATATGCAGCAGACAACAGGGAGCCCAAGCTATCCACATGCTCCTAGCCAATCCTGAGGCTGAGCATATGCTCATGGAAACATGAAAGGGCCCAGTGGGGAGCAAAGGCTAAGACCCACTTGAAAATGGCCCAAACTTTGAGAGTGCTCTTCTACCCACAAACAGATCCATTGTCAGAGAATGGAAATCTTACTTGCTTGAGGTGTTTGATCACAGTCTCTGTCAAATCATTGGCCAACCATTACAGAGAAGAGACTCAGTGACCTCACACTGCAGGGGAGATAGATTTCACAGAATTAATCCAGGCAAATTACTAAAGAACTAAAGAAGTAAACAAAAACAGAAACAACAACCACCTTCCAGGGAAAATATCACAATCCAGAGTTGCTACAATATTTTCATCTTTAATGTCCATTTTCAACAAAATATTACGGGATATGCAAAGAAAGAAGAGACTGTGACCCATACCAGGAATAAAAGCAGTCAATAGAAACTGTCTGAGTATCCCATTAATGTAAGGTTGGTTTAACATCTGAAAATTAATTAGTGTACTATACCATATTAATACAATAAAAGATGAAAACCACATTTTCATCTCAATAGATGCAGAAACATCATTTGACAAAACCCAACACCCATCCATGATAAGCACTCTCAACAAACTAGGAATAGAAGAGAACGTCCTCAACCTGATAAAGGGCATCTACAAAAAACCTACAGCTAACATCATACATAATGGTGAAAGATGAGATGCTTTTCTACTAAGATAGGGAATAAGGCAAGGATGTTCGCTCTTGCCACTTCTATTCAATATTATACTGAAAGTTCTAGACAATGCAACAAGGCAAAAATAAAATAAAGGCATCAAGAATGGGAAGTTTATTTGCAGATGACTTGATCTTGTGTGTAGAAAATCCCAAGGAATCCACACAAAAGAATATTAGAACTAATAAATGAGTTCAACAAGTTTGCAGGGTACAAGATTAATATACAAAAACATTTCATTTCTATTATAAGCATCAAACTATCTGACAATTAAATTAATTGATACTATTCCCAATGATATAAAAAAATGAAAGTCTTAGAAATAAAGTTATTAGCAGTATAATACTTGTACAGTGAAAACTATAAAATATGGCTGAAAGAAGTGGAAGATCTTAATAAATGGAGAGAAATTCCAGTTCATGCATTGGAAGACTAAATATTGTCAAGATGGCAATTGTCCCCAAATTGATCTATAAATTCAATGCAATCTCTATATGAAAATCCAAGCTAGATTCTTTATAGAAATTGACAAACTGGTTCTCAAATTTATAGGGAAATGCAATGGACCTATAATAGCTAAAACAGTTTTGAAAAAGATGAACAAAGCTGGTGGACTTACTCTACTCCATGTAGTATTTCAAAATGTACTGTTAGAGTATTCAAGAAGATGTGTTATTGGTCCGGTTCTATTCTATATGGAATAGAATGGAGAATTCAGAAATAAGCCCTTACATTTTAAACCTCCAATAATAATATTTTCAAGGACAAGATTTATGTTGTAAATAGGTGTTAATGGATATTAATATTACCACTTAAAGATAGTAAATATTATTCTTACTATACACGTCTTTTTAGCACATATAATTCATAATCATTAGAAATAGTCTGGTGACTAGATTTTATTTTATTACATGTGATTGTTAGGTCTGTCGAGGTAAATAAATATTAAGATTTCTGTGTAGTGGTGTTAGTTATTCATATAACTTTTGAAGTTGTAGTCAACAATACTTCAGACTGTGAAAAGTGAAAAGAGTTAATTATGTTAAAGCAAAATAATTAAATCTTCTAATTCTATTCTGTTTCTTTTCTTACAGTCCTGATTTTCTTTTCTTTTACTGCCAATTTACTTTAAAAATACTTAGTATTGGGCCAGCCCCATGGCTTAGCGGTTGCGTGCGCACGCTCTGCTGCTGGCGGCCTGGGGTTCGGATCCCGGGCGCGCACCGATGCACTGCTTCTCAGGCCATGTTGAGGCCATGTCCCACATACAGCAACTAGAAGGATGTGCAACTATGACATACAACTATCTACTGGGGCTTTGGGGGGAAAATAAATAAATAAAATTATTTAAAAAAATACTTAGTATTTAAAATGTTTAAATTATTCCTTTTTAACTTTTCATTGAAGTATACATACAGGAAAATGCACAGATCTTAAGTTACACCTAGATGAATTTTCACAAAATGAACACACCATTGTCACCAGCACCAAGATCAAGAAACAGAATATTACTGGAAACCCAAAAGTTCCACTTATGCCCTCCTCCAGTACTTTCTACCCCCTAAAGAAAAGTACCTGCTATCATGACTTTAAAAATTTTTTCATTTTATTGTAAGAACATTTAACGTGAGATCTACCCTCAACAAAATTTTTAAGTGTACCATACACTATTGTTAACCATAAGTACAATGTCGTATAGCACATCTATAGAACTTATTCATCTTGCTTAACTGAAACTTTATGCCTATTGATTAGCAACTCCCCATTTCCCCCTGCCCCCAGTTCCTGGCAACCACCATTCCACTCTTTATTCTGTGAATTTAACTATTTTAGATACCTCATATAGGTGGAGTCATGAAGTACTTGCCCTTCGTGACTCGCTTATTTCACTTCAATGTCTTCAAGGTTAATCCATATTGTCACATATTGCAGAATCTCCTCCTTTTTAAAGGCTGAATAATATTCCATTGTGTAGGAATATACTACATTTCCTTTATACATTTATCCGTTGATGGACATTTAGGTTGTTTCCACATCTTGGCTATTGTGAATAGTGCTACAAGGAACATGGAAGTGCTATTATCTCTTCAAGATCCTGATTTCAATTCTTTTGGATAAATATCCAGAAGTGGGATTGCTGGATCATGTGATTGTTCTATTTTTTATTTTTTGAGAAACTTGCCCATACTGTTTTCCATAGTGGCTGCACCATTTTGAATCCCTACCAACAGTGTAGAGAGGTTCCAATTTCTCCACATCCTCACTAATACTTGTTGTCTTTTGTTTTTTTGATAAGAGCCACCCTGACAGGTGTGAGGTGATACCTCATTGTGGTTTTGGTTTGTGTTGTCTTGATGATTAGTGACACTGACCATCTTTTCATGTTCTGTTGGCTATTTATATGTCTTCTATGGAGAAATGTCTATTCAGGTGTTTAGCCCATTTTTAAATCAGGTTATTAGTATTTGTGCCATTGAGTTGTAGGAGTTCTTTAAATATGTTAGACATTAACTCCTTATCAGATATATGGTTTGCAAATATTTTCTCCTATGTAGGTTGCCTTTTCACTCTGTTGATCGCTTTGCTGTGCAGAAGCTTTTTAGTTTGATGTGGTCCCTCTTGTCTACCTTTGCATTTGTTGCCTGTGCTTTCGGTGTCAGATCCATGAAATCATTTCCAATATTCAAGACTAATATCATGAAGCTTTTCCCCTATGTTTTCTTCTAGGAGTTTTACAATTTAGGGTCTTTAAGTCTTTAATCTATTTTGAGTTGATTTTTGTGCATGGTATAAGATAAAGGTCCAATTTCATTCTTTGGTATGTGGGTATCCAGTTTTCTCAACACCATTTGCTAAAGAGACTCTCCTTTCCTCATTGTGTATTCTTGGCACCTTTGTTGAAGGTCAGTTGACTATATATGGTGGATTTATTTCTTGGCTCTATTCCATTAGTCTATATGTCTGTCTTTATGCCAGTACCATACTGTTTGTTTGTTTGTTTGTTTGTTTCTTTTGTGAGGAAGATCAGCCCTGTGCTAACATCTGCCAATCCTTCTCTTTTTTTGCTGAGGAAGACTGGCCCTGGGCTAACATCCGTGCCCATCTTCCTCCACTTTATATGGGACGCCGCCACAGCATGGCTTGCCAAGCAGTGCGTCCATGCACACCCGGGATCCGAACCGGCGAACCCCGGGCCACTGCAGCGGAGCGCGCACACTTAACCGCCTGCACCACCGGGCTGGCCCCCCATGCTGTTTTGATTACTATAGCTTTGTAATGTATTTTGAAATCAGGAAATATGATGCCTCCAGCCTTGTTCTTTCTCAAGATTGATTTAGCTATTTGGGGTTCCATAGGAATTTTAGGATTGTTTTTTCTATATCTGTAAAAAGTTCCGTTGGAATTTTGATAGAGATTGTATTGAATTTGTAGATTGCTTTGCGTAGTTAAATTATTCTTGAAGTAAATATTCATGTGTGTGTGTGTGTGTGTGTGTGTGTAGGGAGCGAGCAGTGGTGCTAAGGGCAGGGACTAGATAAACAAAATTATTAAAATACCAGACCCACAGTTACAGCATTAACATGTTCCCTGCTGTTACCCAGTCCTCTGAAGGCCTTGGCCATTGGCTTTCAGAGGAACAGAGTAGCCTGACCAAAGAACCTGGATAGAAAGACAACCAGAGTGTGAATCCTTCTTAGCAGGAGGAATTTTATCACAAATCACTTGGTGATGCTGGTGGGCTAGGAACTAGGCAGCATCTTTGGGTTTCACACTGAGTTCTGTGGAGTCCAGACTCATGGACCTGTAATAACATCCCAAACTGGAGAGAATTCAGTTGAAAAGTTACACACATTCAGTGACAAGTTCAACAGAATCTTTGTCCAGGTTTGCATGATCGAGATACCATAATAGGGAGGAAGAACAGGGAGAAGGCAGTTAAAGCTATTTCATCCTTAGATGCTGGCTCTGAGGAGGCTGATGGTTCTGATTCTCCTGGTGTTCTCTCTGGGAAAGTGCTCCAGAGGCCTCATTATTAATTCTCACAATGCCCTTGTGGCATAGGTAAGGTGGCACGTATTATTAGGAACAATATTGATAATGGGACATGAGTGAACCTATTCAGAACATTCACTTATTGGAGATCAGCGCCTTTGGTGGTTCTGGGAGACTGTGGCCTTGGCCAAGATTCTTGCTTCTCTCCTGTCCAGAGTCCTACTCTGAGTTGTGCACTTGGATGAACAGAGTTCATAAACCCCTAGGAAGGGGCAGTTCTGCCAACTGAGGGGACTTGCAATTTAGTAAGTCTGAATCCAGCAGCTGCCTCCAAGAGGCACCCAGAGAAGGAGTAGGTTTGAACAGCGAGCACTCCCTTGGATTCTGCACTGCTGCTCAGTGAGCAGAGCAGGGTGATTCTCCAAGGAATGTGTGGTATTTGAAAATATCGCCCCCTGTTTAACAGAGGTACGATAAGGACACGTTTATCTCACTTCTCTATCAGAGGATCTGGCTTGTTAGGAGTTGCTTGTTAGGAGTTTTTAACTCAATTTTATTGAGATAAAATTTTCATACCACTAATGCACCAATTTTAAGTGTCCAGTTTAAGCTTTGACAAATGTATACACACGTGTAACCACCACCCCATTCAAGACATACACTCTTTCCACCATCCTAAAATGCTCTCTTTTGCCCCTTCTTGTCCCTGTTTTGTGTAAGTTTAAGCCGGGACAACTCAAACACTGAAGTGATTTGTAAACTGCAGTTTAATGGAAGCCTTTAATGGACTTAGACTTTTCTGTTCCCTCCAGCTCATGAAAAGGGAATTTATACTTGTCTGGCAAAACTGTTGAAACACAGCAAAAATAAACCTCAAGAATCGAGTGTGGAACAAGTCTTCTGAGCCTCCCCCCCTCCCCCACTGCCTCACCCTTTTGATTAATTGCCGTTATTGTTAAGCCAAAAGGTCCATCAAAGTAGTAATTGTGGGGCAGTCCACTATTTCATAAAAGACTGGCACTGAGCAAACAGGCAACAGAAGATGGGGCACCAGAAGCCTGGTGAGGGTTGGAAAAGACTCCACAAACTTACAACTCTATTTCTTCCTGAGAACTCCCATATTGTAAATGAAGATGACCATGAAGAGAGAAAGAGATGCCACACCCCAAGAAGAGATGGAACTGACTTATATTTGGACATGCTAGAAACCCAGAGAGGCGGATTTCTTATTCACCTTCTCGTGGACACCGTAAAGAAGAGCATTCTAGATTGGGGCATTCTGGACATACAGTGATGATTCGTGGTGTTCCCACCACAGAAGGAAAAGGCAGGGAGTGACATCATAGCAGTGGAATTCTATGGTGACTGGCGGTCTTTAGAAGCAATAGGTTGGCTGTTTTTCTGCTTTGCCACAGCTTCTGTTCAGTCGTTTTCTTCGAGGGAGTTTGTTCGTGGGAAACTGCTGACCAGGATGCCTCAAATTATGTTAAAATATTTATAAACAGTCATCCCCTTGGGAGAGAGGATGAGAGAGAATATTGCTTGTTTTAAAAGAAACCTTAATGTAGGGCAGGTGAGTGGCTAATTTATCCATTTATCTTTTTAACACGAAGGGAAAGAAGACTGCTTTCCCTGATGTAAAGACTTCACGGTGGCTACCTTACATATCACTTCTCACACAGCCTTAAGCCTTTTCAAACTGGCAGGTCGGCAACCCTCAGGTTGATAGTGCAGAAGTGCTAAGTGCATTTGATTGGTATCATTACTGGTCTCTAGTAATTGATTACTGTCCACGGTGAAATATTCAGGGCAAGCACACAGCCAATAGCAATCACTTAATCCATCATGGCTGTTTGTTCCTCATCTCCTGAGACCTATCAGCCACATGCTATCCGACCCCACCAGGCAAATTGCTGATGGCTGCTTTGTGTGTACAATTTACTGTGTATTTACTGCGTTTCCTGTGTTAACCAAAACCACTAGCTTTAGTGAACAGGGAAACACAGGGGAGGTTCTTGCTTTGCAATGTCAAGTTCACTCTCTGGTTAACCTCTTTGACCTCCTTTTCATGGAGATTTCTGATTCATTGGCATTGGTTTTTGTTGCTTTAAAAAAAAAGTCGAGTGGCATAGTGGTTGTATTAGGAATATTAATTGTAAGATTTGAGATAGGGTGATTGGAATAAGATCTTGGAGGGTTGTTTGTAATGCAGATTTTTTAGAACAAGAAGTGGGAGAATAATGAATAACAACCAGAACTAATCAGTTTTGTGCGTGTGTGTATGTTTAATCCAGTGATAATGACTAAAAGTAGTTACAAAAAGAAGTAGAAATTCAGTGGCTACACCATTTTCTCGGCTTCCTTCCAAGATGTTTTATCCTTGGATCTTGGCAAATATGCCTGTCCCCGTTGTAGACTAAGGAACTTTGATACTCAACTCAAGGAAACATAATAGACGGAGGAGAAAGAGGTCACCTGGGAGGAAGAATAAACAAATGACTATTACATGTGATAGCACTCTGATGACAAGTGATAATACTGTCTACGAGCAAAATCAGAAAAAGCACAGTTTGTACTCAGCTGTCTACAGGAAAAAAAATGAGAGCCACGGATGGTAGAAAGCACATGTTGGGCTTCTCCTCTGCTTATCCTGATATGCTTTCAATAGAGCTGGAAGAAACAACATGAAGGGTGCTATGAGATCCACCAGTGAACTTGGGAAGCTGGCAGGAATGAGAATGAGAAGAGCATGAGGAGGTGTCACCTTAGAGACAGCAAAATGATCTGGTATATTTCCATAGCCACTTTTTAAGAGCTTGTATTCCAAAGTGTATAGGAAGAAATTGTTGTAAGGGTCTCACTGAAGATCTTTGTTGCCTCTTTTGGTGCTTTTTGTTTGCTTTTTGAACACTCCTTGGTATCTGTAGCACACGGTGGAATTCTAGCTAATTCCCCACAGGCTAGGGCAAATATGGGCATGTGTGCTGTGCCCCTGGGTAAGGCTTTCACTGGGCACCTACCTACACATGGCAATTTCTAGAAAGCATAGGATCTTAATCCTTGTGCATATGCATTCTTCATTTGGGGCCTCCTAGATAATGACAGAGACAGCTGGTTTAAGGGATTCCTGTTAGTTGGGCATCTTTCACTGTTGATCACCATCCATTTTAGCTCAAATAAATAGACTAAGCACATCTAAAAGCACTGACCTTTTATTGTGTACTATGAGACTTAAATTATTGCAGGGTGTTGGCTCATCCTTCTGCTTATTATCCAACATCTGATATACTTTATGATTTGAGGATCTTTGAGATTTAAACTTTCCTTCTCTATGGCTCTGCTCCATGGTAAGATTTTCTTTCTCTAGAGGCTGGTGTTACAGTCCTCACTCTTGAGTCACTGACATTGAGAGTTAAAATAGCAGTAAATAAGTAAGTTCAGCTCTATCTCTGGAAACTTCTAGACGTAGCCTGTGCTATGCTAATATCTGTCACTCTTTGGTACTTTTTTTTACCACTCAGCAATATTGAACACTGTTGACCATTACCTGTCTGTAAAAACACTGGTGTTCAAGCTGGTCTGAAAAAGCTACATACTGTATGATTCTATTTTCATGACATTCTGTAAAAGGCAAAACTATAGAGATAAACAGAACAGGGGTTGCCAAGTATTTGAGGAGGAAGGGAGGATTGAATAGGTGGAGCCCAAGCAATTTTTTTTAGGGTGGTGAAACTATTCTATATGATACTGTAATGATGAATACGTGACACTACATTTGTCAAACCCTGTTGGACTTTATAGCACAAAGAGTGAAACTTAATGTATGCAAATCAAAAAAATATATATATATATTTAGGAAGTTAAAGGATCCTAGGATAGAATGCAGATTGTGACAAAAGAGTCTATTACAAATATATATAATAACTTCACTGAAGGGAATAGGGGATAGAGATGCTGACCTAAGTGGCTTTGGAAATGAGTGAAGATTGTAAAACTAAAAGCAAAAGGAGCTGTACCTAGCACTGTACTCTGATAGTTTTTTCCTATAAAAGGTACAGATTAACAATTCTGAAACAACTGTAATAAATATTGAAATTGAACAATTAAGTAAATGGATGGTGGATTGTGGGTGGCATGTTTCTCACTGTTGAAATGGGGGGTTACAGCAAAGCAAGGAGAGAAGGCTAGAATGATCCATGTGGTAATAGATTAGAGTTGGGGACATTAGTATGAACTCCTGTTTAGCTTAATATACATACATTAGGATACAAGTAGAAATATTTATGGATATGAACAGGTTAGTATACATACATATATCCCTTTGCCCCTGTCAATTGAGGGGGCCTAGAAATGACACCCCAGTAACAACACATCTAGTGCCCAGATCTTAGCTTCTAATACTATTCTCCAGTAAAAGGAACCAGGGCTTTTTGAAGAAATGGCCGATCATAGGGCTGGAGCAGCAAGTATAGAAGATGAGCCTGGAGAATCTTGTAATGCCAAGAAATAAGGAAATGTTCAAAAAACCCCCACAATAATGGGGGTGTGCCAGAGGGACACAGGAGCCAACTGAAAGAGCTCTCATGGCCAACGCTGGAACAATCTGAGCAAGAAAATAAATAAAGCATTGGATTATAACCTAAAGTATAAAATAAACATGCATGAGTCCATACTGATATAAATAAATGATGGAATAAATAAATAAATGGGGAGAAAGACAAATCTCCCTTCAGAAGAATTCCAAATAACTTATGTAAATACTCTGCCATCAAGGAGGTAGAGCATAATTTCCCACTCCTCAAATGTGGTCACATGGTCACAGAGTGACTTCCCCCCTGAAGGGGAAAATATAGAAAGGGGGAAAAAAGAATGACTGTAGAGTGAGGAAACCTGGCAAACGCTACCTCAGTCAGACAGTGACAAGTCATGTTGACGTCACGCACCCTTGGTAAGGTGTGATGAGAATGGTGCTTCACCTCTGTGGACTTCCTCCAAAAACCCAGAACTCCAGGATAGCCATGAGAAAAACAGCAGACCAATCCCAGTTGAGAGACATTCTACAAGCTGGTGAGTCCTCCGCAAATAGCTGACCAGTTGTCTCCAAACTGGTGGTCAAAAACAAGGAAAGTCTGGAGCCAGCCCTGAGGGCCTAGCAGTTAAAGTTCGGGGTGCTCCACTTCAGCAGCCTGGGCTTGGCTCCTGGGCATGGAACCACGTCACTTGTCTGTCAGTAGCCCTGCTGTGGCAGTGGCTCACATAGAAGAACCAGAAGAAGTTACATCTATACACAACTATGTACTGGGACTTTGGCGGGTGGGGGGGGGAGGAAAAAAAAAGGAGGAAGATTGGCAACAGATGTTAGCTTAGGGTGAATCTTCCTCTGCAAAAAAAAAAAAAAAAACAAGGAAAGTCTTAGAACCTATCACAGCCAAGAGGAGCCTCAGGAGACATAATGACTAAATCTAATGTGATATCCTGAATGGGATCCTGGAACAGAAAAATGACATTAGGTAAAAACTGAGGAAATGTGAATAAAGTATGAATTTTAGTTAGTGATGATGTGTCAATATTGGTTCATTAGTTGTGACAAATGAACCATACTAATATGTAATAATAGGGGACACTGGTTACAGGGTATATGGGAACTCTGTGTACTATCTTTGCAACTTTTCTTTAAATTAAAAACTCTTTATTATGGGCTGAATTGTGCACCCCCCCCCCATTCATGTGTTGAAGTCCCAACCCCCAGTACTCAGAATATAACTGTGTTTGGAGATAAGGTCCTTAAAGAAGGTGATTAAGTTAGGATGAGGCCATTAGGGTGGGACCCTAATCCAATATAACTGGTGTCCTCATAAGAAAAGGAAGAGACACCAGGAGTACACTTGCACAAAGGGATGACTGTGTGAAAAGACAACAAGAGGGTGGCCATTTGCAAGACAAGGAGAGAAGCCTTAGAAGGATCTAACCCTGCCAGCACCTTGATCTTGGACTTCCAGCCTCTAGAACTGTGAGAAAATAAATTCCTGTTGTTTAAATCACTCGGTCTGTGGTATTTTGTTACAGCAGCTCTAGCAAACTACTACACTATTCTAAAATAAAGGTTATTTAAAAAACACAGCACTAGCGTTCTTT
The DNA here is from genome assembly GCF_057802395.1 of Ceratotherium simum simum. Lineage (NCBI taxonomy): Eukaryota > Metazoa > Chordata > Mammalia > Perissodactyla > Rhinocerotidae > Ceratotherium > Ceratotherium simum. The sequence continues at coordinate 43,957,732 of NC_141911.1, forward strand.
CTATTCCCAACCCAGGGCCTTTGCCTCCATTTCTTCTTGTCATTCAGATCTCAGCTCAAGATCACCCAGAAGGGCCTTCTCTGACCACACGAGATTCTCTCTCAATTATGTTACCCTGTTTTACTTTCCTGCATGGGGCTTACCACCAATGGTTCTTTTTCTCATTTGTTTATTCATTTGTTGCCTGTCTTCCTGAAGTAGAATATGAGTTCCTTGAGAGGAGGAACCTCGGCTCTCCTGTTCCTTGCTGAATCCCTAGCACCAAACACTAGGACCAGTGCTGGCTGCATAGTAGACTCTCAGCAAATATTTGTTGAATGGGTATTGAGTCCTCCTGGAGTCTTGGGATCCTTGATTTGGGCTACTTATTGTCTTTTATTATTTGACTAAAAGCACCTCTCTAAGTCGAAGTTACTGGAATCTAGAAGGTGGGCAGACTATATACCATGTGGCCCAAGGTATCTGATTTTTAATATGTTCTCCTGTCTAAGGAGAATGAAGCAGCCTGGATCTAAACCAGGAATGGAGGCCAGGGGATGCTGACTTGGCCAGAAGCCCTCACCCAGCCTCAGAGACTAGGGAAAAATTCAAGTCAAAATAAGACTATGGTAACAGCCAAAGGAGGTGTGTATGGGGACAGGGGGTGAGGGAGTCCCTCAGGGAGCAGGATGAAGTGTGGCATCTGACGCTAAGGGTGGATATAGTCTTTGTTATCTGTGAGTATAGAGGTTGAAAAGCCAAAAAGTCCCTTTAAGATGAGGTGAGGGAGCCAGGCTAGGATAAAGAGGCTGGTAGGAACTGGGGCCTCCAGACAGTGAGGTGGAGATCAAGGTTGGGCTCAGGCTCTGCAGGAGACTGAATGGATGGGGAACCATATGCCAGGAGCTCTGTGGCCAGCCAAGCAGCTAGTAGGATAGTTCAGGAAGACTACAGCTCAATGCTCAGTCAGGCCCTGTGACTCTGTCCATACCCACCCAGACCCTGTGTGGGGCAGGTAGGATATTCACAGACCCCACTTACTAGTGGTGGTTGCTCCAGGAAACCACTAGTCCAGCTGTTAGTGGCCAGGTCTGGCTAGAGCTAAGGCAGCAGATGGAGAACAGCATTGTGGGCAAGATGGTAGAGGCTCAGCAGTTGGGGCAGACAGGGAGGTGGGGCGACGGTCTACGCAGAGAGGAGGATGGATGAGCTCTGGCTCTAGGCACAACGTGTGAAAAGGCATGTTTAAGTGAACACAATGAAGAAGATTTAAGGATGGAGCTATGAGCCAGACAAGTCTAGACTTGTTTACATCAGGTTGAAGAAAAAGACAACTTAGACTAAAATGTTTTAAAATTTTATTTACTGGGGCCGGCTCGGTGGCGCAAGTGATTAAGTGTGCGTGGTCCGCTGCGGTGGCCTGGGGTTCACCAGTTCGGATCCAGGTGCGCACCGACCCACCGCTTGGCAAGCCATGCTGTGGTGGCATCCCATATAAAGTGGAGGAAGATGGGCATGGATGTTAGCCCAGGGCCAGTCTTCCTCAGAAAAAAAAAGAGGAGGATTGGCAGATGTTAGCACAGGGCTGATCTTCCTCACAAAAAAAAAATATTTTATTTACTGACTTTGTTGTCTTAAATCATTCTAATCTTTAGTTCCTTCACCTTTAAAATGAAAGTAAAAATACCTACCTTACAGGGCTCTGAAAGGTTTAGAGGTAATGTAGGAATAACACCTAACACAGGCCCAGACACTTACTAGATGCTTAATAAACAGTGGCTGATAGTATGATTTACTGATACCACACAGGAAGGTTTGTTGCTTTTGTTCCTGTCAGTTTCTCTAAAAGTAACTAGCCCTTTGAAAGTGAAAGGGGAATGTGTACTTGTTTCAGTGCCATCTGGAAATGGAGAAGTGACAAATATGCTTCCTGCCCTACAGCCGGTTCTGCGAAGAGAGGCCAGGTGGTGGCAGCTGGAAGGGGGCAGGCTGATTGGCAAGGTCTCTGGGAGGGATGTCATCCACGGGAAGGCCAAAGGAGTGACCAAGAGCAGACTGGCAATGGAGAGCCAGAAAGAGACCCAGGTTGTCTGACAACCCACCAGGGCCTGGATCGGAGACCCTGGAGAGAGAGAATGTCGCACATGCCCAGTTATGTGTTTTCTTTTTTCTTATGATGTGGTTGGTGCTGGGAAGTCATGGGAAGCATCTGGAGGATGTGGTGAGGGTGCAACTGCCCCTTATTCACAAAGAGAAAGAGTAGAGAGGCCATCCTATGCCACTTGCTTTTAAAGCATTTCTAGATCTTCATTTTGTGTAGGACTTTCCCTTCAGAGAGAAGTGGCTCTTGACACACACTTGCCACCTGTTGGGGCTGTTGGCTCCTCACTTTAACAGGCCCTCTTGAGAGGACCTGGCTAATGCTGGCTGGGCCTTGGGAAAGGTCTGCCGCCAGGGAATCCTCCTGTGTTTGGGTGGCTCGCCACTCCCAAGGATAGAGAGCCCGGCATGCCATGCATCTCTCTATTAGCTTATTGCCTGTGAGGCTGAAATCAAGACGTAGACTTGGGTCCGAGAATTTCTTTGTGACCTTTTTAGGCTCCATTTTTCACATCTGCTTCTGATTCAAGTAGAGGGAGCACAGACCTGAGGGATGGCGTTAGTTCTAGTCCTGGCTATAAAACTAACGAGCTGTGGGCCTGGAAGCAAGTCCCCTGACCTCACTCTGCATCACTCCCCGCTCCACCCCCATCCCCACTGGGAAGATGAGAGGGTGAGTCGTGATAAGGTCCCTTTCAGCTTTGGTGTTCCCTGCTTCTATGATTATGAATTTCCCTGAATTTCTGTGCAGGAACAGAAGAGAGCATAGAACATCCTTTTAATGCTTATCTGCAGATTTAATCTAAATGTTCCTAATTAGCATTACCAATTGGGACAGAATGTTCCAAAGCAGGGTCTGACTGCGTTTTTAAACAATGCAAATTGCAGGTTTTGACTTTTCTACTTAGTCTTATGTGAAGGACACACTTAGACTAAAAATGTTATTACTTTATCATAATTTGTTGATCTTCGTCAGAGATGATTTAGGGCAAGGTTTCTTACCCTCAGCACTATTGACATTTTGGGTTGGATAATTCTTTCTTGTGGGGGCTGTCCTGTGTATTTGTAGGATGTTTAGCAGCATCCCTGGACTCTATCTCCTAGATGTGAGTAGCGCCCCGGACCCACAGATGTGACAACGAAAATATCTCTATATATTGCCAAATGGCCCTGAGGGGCAAAATACCCTCCAGTTGAGAACCACTGTTTAGGGCTGATTTGGGGTATGTATTTGAAAGACAGAAAAATAAATGTAGAAGCAAACTTAATTACTCAAAATCCTCTGGGAAAAAAATACTGAATTTTAAAGAGGTATTAGTAAAAATTTGAGTGAGCAGAAGTGTAGGACCCTTTTTAAAACTCATTTCCTACATACGTACCATTTGTATATACCTCCTCAACTGCGCTTGAGATATTAAATAGTCAAGAAAGAGGGCCACCCACCTTTTTTTCCTGAAGATATCACATATGATTCTAAATAATATTGGATGGCTGAATGTTAATGTACCATGTTTTAATAATTTCTTAAGAAATGCATGAATAAGATATTAGCCTCACACATATAGTATTTTCTTGCTGTGACTCTAGTCAAGTCTTAACATCTGCATAGACTGGTAAAGACTATATCACAAACTCTCTTTCTTTTTCCATTTCTAATATGTTTAATTACACCAAGGCTGATGTTAGAAAGATTTATTGTCATCTGCATTGATGACTGTTTTGGAGGCAGATAAAACATAATGAAGAGAAGAAGAAAGAAAGAAAAAAAAACCCAGAATAACAAGATCTGTCTTTCCCGTATTCTATTTTGTGTTCCTGAAAGCTGATAGAGAAAAAATTATGATATGTGTGTGAGGTTTTGCCCTGCCATTCAGGCTGAAGTTGCCTTAAAAGGAAAACATGGCATGCTGTACATTTTCCACTTCCTTCTTTTTTAATTTCCTTTCAGCCCTTCTCAGAAATGTAAGTAGGAAGAAAATTGCAATCAGTTAGGTTTAGAAACAACTGAAGTTAAATCTGACTGATATGTGTTTATAAAACTATGCATCATTTTATTTTCAGGGCATTTCCAGTTCCTCTTTTGCCCTTGAGCATTCTCCTAACTCCCATGGTGAATATCTTTCCTTTAATCCAGTCCTGGATATTGAATTCGTTAATAGTCGTTGGTTGTTGCTTCTTGATGTGGGCTCTCGAAGTCAGCCCTTTCTCTCTTCCCATGGCCTGCCTTTAGTTCAAGCTTTCATAACCTCACACTCCCATTATTGTCATAACCTCTAGGCTCTCCTGCTTGCAATTCAACCTGTGAGATTAATTGGCCTCACACCTTTTTCATTATATTCATGCATTCATTCACATGGGCCCTATTTTGTGCCAGACATTGTTCTAGGCTCTGGAAATACAGCAATGAACAAAGTAGACAAAAATCCCTGTCCTTGTGGAGTTTACATTCCGCTCAGCACCAGAGGGAAGGATCACAGATAGAGACAGACATTTTACAAAATAAATAAATGATATGGTATGGTAGAATATGATGGATATTACGGAAAAAACAAAGCAGGGAAGGAAGATAGTGAGGGGTGTGTATGTGTCAATGTGAGTCTGTGTGTCTCTGTGTGTGTGGGAAGAGTGGGCTGCAATTTTAAAGAGGTGACAGAGAAGGCTTTACTGAGACAGTGACTTTCACATGAAGAGGTAGCCAAACATGTAGATACCTAGGGGAAGAGCAGTCCAGCCAGAGGAACAGCATGGGCAAAAGCTGGAAGCATGTCTGCTGTTTGAGGAAAGGTCTGAGAATGCTGGTGTAGGAGAGAAGTAGGAAGTAAGGTGAGAGAGTTAATGGGGTGGGGAAGAGCAAATGATGCAGGGCCTCGTGAACCATTTGAAGGACTTTGGCCTTTACCTGAGAGAGATGGATGCTGCTGGATAGTTCTGAGGAGAACAGCGTGTGATCTGACTTACAGGTTAATAGGATCATGTCATCAAGTCACGTGTCACTTCCTCTACTGAAACCCACCACTTGACAACATGTAATCTCTTTATCCACAGAGTCAAATACAGACTCCTCATCCTCTCTGCCCCTACTCAAGAACTTTTCCACTCCCCCCTGCAAAAGCCCTCTGCACTCTCAGTAAAGAATGACCCCTACCCCTTTCAAATTCCAACCATCCTTCAAATCCAAGCTGATGTTTCTGCTTTTCCAGAAAACTTTTGCCACCCTAAAATTGGTCTCTCTCTGCTCTGACCTCCTATTGTATTGATTATTTATAGGGTGCATTTGAACTTGATCGTATACTTTCTTGTACTGTTTTCTAAGCAGGTCTAACAGGTATCATACCAAAAGATCTATAGAATTTGAGACCTGGAAGAATTTGAGACCCAAGAATCATCTATACTGACTCCTTCATTTTACAAATGAGGAAACTGAGGCCCAGCAAAGTTCAGGACATTGTTCAAGTTCACTCAGTTAGTTGTTTAATGTGTAAATAGCCTTTCCTAATGACATTATAAGCTCATTAAGAGATGATACCATTCCTTATACTTCCCCAAAGTCCCCTATAACAGTAGTTAACATAGTACTTATGTAACAGATGCTTATTAAGTTCAATTAAACATAAAAGTAAATGTATTTTTTTTTGGTTTGTTTGTTTTTAAAGGAATATTATAGGCCCTTAATTCATCCACTATATCTTGAATTCACAGATATTCCAGAAGGAGAGAGCCATGTAAAATACTTGTATGTGATTTCGCTTTGCTGTTAGGGATTTGCCTGTGAATGTGGTTAGATGGGAGAATGAAAAATTTTGCCTATCTTGGAGGGTTTTGTTCTGATGAAATAGTAAAAGATAATTCTATCATCTCTACATGACACAGCTATTTTCATTGCTTCAGTAAGATTTATATGAGCAATTTGGATTGAAAACAAAATGGTTTTTACCATTCTTTGTCCACAAGGGAAAGATAGTCATGGCTGAGTCCTATCCTCTGAGCTGTTTCTTTGGAGAATTAGTGGTTTTGATCACAGCTGTGAATTCGTGATGTTCACAGATGTTGATGGCCCATCAGGACTATTTCAGGAGACCTAATTCCTCCTCTGACCCAGAGATGTCCTTGTGAAGCATAGAGTTTACTTGAAAACAGAGCTCCATAAGGGGGCGATGCTAAGTCCCTGTTCCAGTAATAAGTGCTCCACGAAACGAAGTGGTTTCCAAGAATCTATGGTCCAGCATAGACTTGTTACACAACCGTTAAATTGCAGACCCACCCAAACAAATCAATGATGATTTTCCAGTGTTTTAATCTTTGCCGATAAATTCAGCACTGTTTTGAGTTTGTCCTACGTATGACAAAAACAACTGACTAAAGTATGGAAAGTGAATTCAGTCTGCCATTGCTATTCATGCACCGCAGCCAAAGCAACGCTCCTGAGATTTGAAATAACTTGTGGAGAAATCCTGCTGGCTTTGGGGAACTCTTCTCAAGTCCAGTATTAGTGACCCATGGTCCGAGTTTATGAGTACGTCAGTTAACTTCACTGACCATATCATGATTACAATAATGCTAGGAAGAAGGATGAAATACCTCAACAAGCCAAGTAGCTTGACTTATGGCTACACACTGGACTCTCACTCTATCTAGTCATCTAACAGACAAATATCAGTAGTCACAAATCCAACATAAAATGTAAATGGCTCAATGAACTCATCAGAAACATAGTCTTACTGAAAGAGAATTCAATATATTCATATGAAAGATAAAATGAAATACCTGATATTTTTGTGCATATTCTAGGGAGAGTATCCTTTGTCATATTTTGTTGTATGTTTATGTATATATGTATATAGTTCTCTAAATACTCTAAATGAGTGTTATTCCTTTAGAGTTGTCAAAAGCTTCATACATTTATTTTCATACTCAAGATACGGGCAATTCCTTTTTGGAAATTTTCTTCAGAGTTCATACGTTTTCAGTTTTTTAAATTGAGGTATCATTTACATAAAATTCACTAATTTTCAGGGTACACTTCTTTGAGTTTAGATAAATGTATACCCGTGTGTGTGTATGTAACCACCACCACAATTACGATGTAGAACATTTCCTTCTTCCCAGAAAGTTCCCTTATTTTAGCACATTTTTGACTCGTTTATTTGGTGGCAGCTATTTTAGTGGATTTAACTTTTGTAGGAATTGAAAAAGTGTAAGGAGCAAAGTCCAGTGGCTAAGGTGGTTGGTGTCCCATGAAGTGATATGACCTTGAGTCAAAAATAAGATGTGACTATAAATTAGGGCATCTGTTTCCTGATGAGGCTTGTAAACTGGTTCTGATGGCCATTTCAAAGTTGAGCTCCAAAAACATTTTAAGCAATGGATATATATATTTTTGTAATAAACCCTAGGAGTGTCTCCCAGTGTGGCTACTTCTGTGAAGGATAACACTTATTTGGTTTCTTAATAGACCCCTGGTATTTGCAGATTTAACATTTTGTATATTTAAAAGAACCCAAAAGATCTGAGATAGGGAGAAATTTGTAGTTTTGCCAAAGTATAGGTTTAAATCTTGACTTTACAAGCTGGATGGGTTGCAAGAGTAAATGGGGTTCACTAGTGAGTGAGCCAAGCCCACCACAAATCATCCCAGTTGCAAAGGACCATTGTATGTCTGAATGAGGTAATTTTCATAGAGTGATAGAAACATGGCGTCTTTGTGAAAAATGGCTCCTGAAGAAAGTCAAGTGCTGGTATTGGAGATGGAAGTGAAGAGGGCTAAGAAAGTAATTTTTCTTAACCAGAAAAATGGAAGTATTGAGCAGATTAAAGGGTGGTTAAGTCATGGCCATAAATGAATTTGCCATATGGAAATAAAAAACTTTTAAAATAGTTTCAGAGAATAATCCAGCTAATGCAAAAGTAACTCCTTAAGAGAGAAATAAGTCGTTAGGGGTTGAAGAGATCCCTTACATTTTCACTCATAATTTATATTACAGTGAAGCAAGAGGAAAATTATATGCTATTGTATTTATGAAATTGGGGATTCATGAAGAGGGAGGGTTTATTCTGTAAGTTCTGTTGTCTTAGTTTAGATACCAGCATCATTAAATATAGTTATACCTAGTGTTGTGTCCAAGGATATGGGGGAAGTTGACATTTGAAATAGAATCTGTTGAGCTAGAGATGAAGAGTTCTTCGAATACTTTCAGTAGTTCAGTTTACAATCACCAGAATGGTAGTTGATTGAGAGAGGTCTGGTGGTGAGTCACAGCTGCAGTGCCACTGAAGTTGCTCAGAGGGTGCAAAGGGAAGTGTTCGTAACTAGAGGAGATCATTCAAAAGGGGTGGGGGCTGGTGACTGTACTTTTTGAGAACTAGAGAGGAAAACTGGGATAGGAAGAGATTGCAAAACTAACTCCAAGGTCCTTAAAACATGGATATGTATTCTAAGCCTTCTTAGCATAATATAAGAGTTTCCAATTAGCCGTACAAACCTGAAATGTAGGCTCTTATTTTCTCATCTATGATCATGGGAAATTCCATGTCCTTATCTGGAAACTGGAAATAATACAGAAGAATAATTCATATATTTGACTACCTGCTATGTGCTAGGTACTCTTCTAGGCCTCTGGAAACACAATGAAAAGGCATAGGCCCTGCTCATAAGGCCCTTCTAATAGTGAGAAGACAGACATGAAAGTGCATCATGAGAATTCCATGGAAGTTGCTGTAATGAAGATACGTATAAGGCACAATTAGAACCTTGGAGAATGAGTCCTTAAGTCTGCCTCAAGATACTTAGGCTCACCTATTCTATGATTGACCTTTTTCCCTCATTCGGAGAAAAGAAAATGATGCTAAGGCCCTGAGAAATTAAATGATTTTCCTCATCATCTGTCATCTAACTACTTGGGCATCCTCCTAACCTCTCCTCTGCTTACTAATCTTTTGATTCTCTGGTCCATTATTAAAACTAGTGCTCCATTTTCCTCTTAAAACCCTGAGTGGATCTTTATTGCCTGCCCCTTCCAGTCTGGGAAGTCCAGACTCTCTACTATGATTTTCAGAAGAGCCACCATCTACTTTCCTCCCACCACATCCCTCCACAAACTGCTCCGGTACCCCTGCCTACTCGCTTGTCTTTGCATGCTGCCAGCATTTCCTACTTCTGGCTTTTGCTCATGTTCTTCTTCCTTGCTCAGCTTCTTTCCACCTATCAAAATCAGCTAATCATTCACAACCCAGCTCAAATGCTACTTTGTCCATGAAGCTTGCTCTGATTCTCCCAGTTTGATTTAATTACTGATTCCTTGCATTTGCGCAACACTCACTTGCAGACAACTTCCAAGACAACAGTGGCATTCTGCTTTGATCTTGGTTAGTGTTTATAGTTCTATCTCTTTCATGAAATTATAAGCTCCTGGAAGGGGCTCATAACCCTCCTAACCTACTGACCTCATAGGCCATAGTCAATAAATAAACCCTCATCTAATGCTGTTGAATATTGCCCCAGGTCAGATGTTAGTGGCCGATCCATGTCTAAAAACCTGGTTCTTCTTATTTATAACAAGATTTTAGGAACTCCAAGACGTTACCTAGTACGTATTCAGTCCATCAGTTGCTTCACCTCCCAAAAGCTTCTTTGCGCGTCTGTGGTGCAGAATTGCCAGTATTGTCATGGCTCCCAACATTTATGGTGGCAGCCAGGTTGAGGAGGTAGTCAGGATGAATGTGTTCATGTCAAGCATGATTTCCCCATTTACAATAGGCCCTATGAATATTTGAAGGGGAGTGTGGAAGCTGTTTCCAATGAGGGAAGTTAAGTCAAAATGCAAGAAGTAAAAATTAAGCAATATTAACATAAAATCTGTATTGTGAATTCTTTTACATAAATATGTTACCATTGTAGGGAGAAGTGGTGTCAGGGAGCTTTTCAAATGTTTACATTTTAATACCCAAATGAAGAATTTGTGGTAAATTATGAAATGTGGATATTCTTCATGCTTATAAAGGTCCTTGACAAAAGAATGTGCTGAAAGGAGATACTCTGTGTGTGTGTGTGTGTGTGTGTTCATTTTTCCAGGTGTAATTTTCTGATGCAAAAATGTTGGGAAGCAGGAGGGAGAAGGGGTGAGGTGAGGAGTGACTGGCTCAGTCTTTGGTATTTTAAACCAATCTCTTTCTCTCCTCTCTCTCTCATCTGTCTGTCTGTCTAAACTGCGTTGGGTAAGCGTGAACAAATCTCTGGTCAACCCAGCATTATCTGATACACAGTGAAGGATCTGGAAAGAGGAGGGGGGCTGCAGATCATCCTTCCCTTGCACTCTGCAGGCTCCTTCTTCTGCAGGTCAGAGCCCATCGTTATCACAATCTGTGCTGCAGGCTCAAGGAGCATTCACCTAAGGTCTTCCATTTGCTGGCTGGCTGGCTGCCCTCCATTCACCTCCCTCCTATCCCTGGCTTGGGCCACCCAGTACCCTTTACCTGTTCCTCTTGGTCGTGTTTGCTGTCTGGTCCGGTTTATAGTCCCTTGTCTGAATGCTTCCAGGCAGGTTTGGGGCAGCATGCTGGTCGGCTTGCTTCCCTGGAATGGGAAAAAGCTGGTAGGATAAAAGGATCCACAGTCTCCCGTGTTCGCCACTCTTCAGCAGAGAGGATTTGCTGTCTGTATTCCCCACAACCACTAAAGTACTTGCAAATGGAGGCGTTTAAGCAGTCATCTTTGCTTGAAAAAGTTCCTACTGAGAGGTAATAGTTAAAAGCCGGCCTTTGCAGTGGCACTGCAGGATGTCAAGTCCCTCTACCTCTCAAGGTGGCAGATACTTGACCTCATGTGCCTTAGTGTCCTCATCTGTAAAATGGGGACAATAAAACCCACCTCATAGGGACTTTGTGAGGATTAAGTAAGCTAACATAGATACAGCTCTTAGAAGAATGGCCCATAATAAGCACTATATAAATATCAAGCTATTATTACAGGAAGAATAGTTTTGCCTGCTGCTCAAGAATTCAGTTTATGGTACTTGGAATGGACTTGTCAAGGGGGATTAGTAGCCTTCTTGACTGGGAGAGAAACTGAGGCACTGAGATAAAGCAGCCAGCTAATGGAAGTCAAATGGAGGCCATAGTGTTGCTTGTCTTAAAATGCATGTAAACCCAGTATGGGCCTCTGTCTACCCTCTGCATCTTCTTAAGGAAGCATAGACATCCTAATGTAACTCTAAAATCAGATGAAGCCTGGGGTGTGTGTCTGTTGGGAAGGAGATGTTGAACTTACATCAAAGTATAGCAAGAAAACAAGAAGAAGTGAGATCTGAATGCAGTACAGGGCTAGACAAGAGGCATGGAGGCTCCTTTCCCCTTTGCCCAGGTGTTTGAAAAACTCATCTCCAAACCTATGTCAACCAGAATTCAGTCCTGCAGACACTGTGATTTTGCAGTTTGCTTGTGTCTGTGTTTTGCTAAAAGCTTTCAGTTTTAGGTACCCTCAAGAACTCTTCAGACCTGGCAGGGAGAGCCTCTCTCATTGCCTTCATTGGGAAACTGCTGGGGATAAAGAATAGACATGTGTGTGTGTGTGTGTGTGTGTGTGTGTGTGTGTGTGTCCGTCCCCTAAAAAGAAAACCAACTTGATGATTTTTTCATGTTATTTTCAAAGAGGAATGTACTCTAGACTGCAGGGAAATAGAGTAAGATTGTATTTTAATGCCAGCTTGCTCCTCAGTCCCTTTTCCTTCTTGTGTTTCCCAAATGCTGCGACAGGAAGGGCACAAATGAAGAGGCAGAAAGGTGACCTCAGGGAAAGAACTGTAAATTTGCGGGGGTGACTGCTTTCATTGAACACTTGTAAGTGTCTCCTTTTCATCACCTTCTTCTCCTTCGCTTCTTACTCAGCAATGAGGAATTCCCAAATATCTGTGAAGATTCCCTAAGATAGTTCTTTTCCATTGCTGCTGTATATTTTTGTGTATTTGTTTCTTCTGATAGAGAATATAAGGATTTTTTTTGTTTGGCTCTTAAGTATAATTAAATTTATTCCCGATTGTTAAAAATATTATGAATACTCATTTGTTCACTGGAATATATGTATGTCTATGTCTATTTCCATGTCTGTGTTCATGTCTATATCTATATCTATCCATCCCTCGAATAGATCTCTATTCTTCACATCTCTTTTTTAATGTCTTCCCGTAGCAGGGCTAGTGTACTTGATTAGCAGGAAGTCGAAAGGTCTCTGTCGCAATCATTCAAGAAGATCCGGTATTGTGCATACTTTTTCTTTCGTGATGAGTATTTATGTCATTACTAAAACCTGTTAGCCCATCTTCTAGCTAATGTAAAAATCGTCTATTGAAAAAAAAAGCTGGACTTCAGTTTAGTGATAATAATGTTACCGGTTTGACTCTGTTAGAAACTTATCAGCAGCCAGAATCTCTGGTTAATGTGCAGATGAGCTGGCAGTCATCAGGCCCTGGTAAGAAACATCCAGGAGAGTAAAAGGCTGTCCTGTGGCTAACAGATTCTTCCACAGGAGTGGTAAGCCCATCCCATTAATAATCCTGTCAAACTAGAGATGAACCGAGTGAATTTAAATGCATCCTAGGAAAGGCAAAGGCAGGGACATATTCTGCCTGTTTTCCCTTTGATGAGCTGACTTCCACCATTTTTCTAACATGAAAAATCCTCGCATGTTTCTAGTTCCTAACATCTGGCGAATGGTAGGGGGTATACTGTGCCGTGTTCTGCATGTGTTATAACCTAATGTGTTCATCATAAGTGGGATGCTTGGTGAAAAAGAATTTTAAAAGTTCAAAAAATGGGAAGACTTTAAAACATATATTTTTGAAGCGTTAATAGGTGCACACGGTACACAATTCAAAAGATTCAAAGGTAAGTGCAATGGAAGCAAGCAAGAAGACTTGACTGGAAGCAGTTTTTTTCCTCTGGTTTGTTTCAAGCAGTATTTTTTCATGTCGACTGCTCTGCCAAAATCTTTCGGGTTTGAGGTGGTGGGTGAATGGTGGCGGCTTTTTGTTCGCTTGGTTTTGGCTTTTGCTGATGGAAAAAGACATGAGTATAGTGTAGTCATGATGCAAATGTTTTTCTTCAAGTTAATTACATTACTTGGCCAGATATTTTTCACCAATGTCATCCCTTCGCCCCCTTCCTGTGAGCTGTAGCTTTCTTTGCGTTTGCGTTTTTGTGAGAACCTCACTGGCACTAAGCAGGTGTAAAAATATGAAAAACAATTAAAGAATCTCAGATAGATTAAGAGTAGAATGAAGGAATGATATGTCAGAAAGAGTTGTATATGTTAAATATGCAAAAAAATGCACCTATAACTTTTTTGTTAAAAATGCAGTTTTCTTATTCTAGTGTCCTTTTTAATGTAAAATAGTTTTTTGTTTGTTTAATTTGAAGCAAATCTTTTCAAATATAGGAAAAGAAATAAAGATATTAAGCTGCCATTATTCTCAGAGGTAGTTGAAGGGAACAATAAAAACCACGGTGATTTCAGCCCTTTCTGCGAATCCATGGGCCACAGGCTGACTGAGCTGTGCCTTAGAGTTCATGGAAGGAAGAGCTTGGAATGAGCCAAAAACAAAAATGGAAGAGGTCAACTCTTGAGGTCATAGAGAAGAATTCTGAACTTTCAGCATGTTTGTGTCATTAAAATCCAAATGGCTTACTTTATAAGATTTTTGTAATTATAAAGATAGTGCGATTGTCATTTAAAAAAAAATACAAACCGGGAGTTATTTTTGGTTTATAAAGACACAGGGGCTTATAGACTTTTTCTCTTCAGTAACAAAGTAAAAGCATTTTAAGAGACAAGCTGTCTTGGAATTATAGAATACTTTTACCCCTCCTAGATTATTATAATTTAATTATGAGAACAAGAATGGTTTGTATCTTTGGGTTCACTGGTTATTGTGTATCAGAGCAGACTTGTACAAGTTTGTGATTATGCACATTTCCTCCTAATTCTTTGTTTAGTTAAGTGAGGTTGGTACTTGAAATTGGCTATAGTATTTACACCATAAAAAGTGGCAAAAGCTACATACCAGGGCTTTTTTTCCTGGAGAGCTGGTTATTAAACATTTACCAGCACCCCACTGGATATAAAGCCTAATTGAGTTGCATTAATCAAGATATGGCAGAAATCTAAAATAGTAGAACTATTGTTTGGAATTCAAAAAATGTATTTAAGGGGAAAAAAATCTAGTGGAGGAGAACTAGAAATATGGCACTTGCCGCAGTTACCACAATACTTTGCACGAGTTAGAAGAAATACGTTTTTCAGTTATTCAAAGTAGCTAAAAGTCTGGTCTTACCATTTTGGATGGAGTAAAATGAATCATATCTTTGTCAAGTGAATATTAGCCATATGGCAGGATGGTCCTCTATCTTGCAACAGTCTGCCTTGTGGAACATAACTAAGTTCCATCTCTTAGAATGATACAGTATTTCTGGGGAGGCTCTAAGAGTTACATGACATTTTTTCCTCAACCTCAAAATGTTACTTGTTCTAATAGCTAATATTTTACAGATACAGAATTTGAGGTATGAGACATATAGTCAAGATAACAAACAAAGATCAGATCACTGCTTTTTTTTTTTTCATTGTCCCTGATGCCTCAGGGCTGGAGCACTTTGAACAAGAATAAGAGTTACTTCTATTATTGGGATTCTCTGAGCTAATGGACAATCTGACCCATGGTATAATGCCATTCTACCAATGTATTTAAAATTTTTGCCACAGGGGATTATTGGCCAAGGAAAACAGAAAATGTGTATCTGTTTTGTGGTCAACCGCTTCACGCAGACTTCTCATTGTCAGCCAGGTAGACAAGATATTATGGTTCTGCTTCTGGCCAGTTGCAATCTCTCACCCAATTACTATTCCTTATACCCTTGCTACTCAAAGTGTGGTCCGTGGACCAGCAGCTTTGGCATCAACTAGGAGCTTACTACAAACACAGAATCTTAGGGGCCATTCTAGACCTACAGAATCAGAACGTGAGGTTTTACAAGACCCCCAGGTGATTTGTATTTGAACGTTAAAGTTTGACAAACACTGCCTCACCTGCTCACTAACTTCATTCCCAAACTATCTGAAGAGCTCTCCCTTCCGGGGATATTGAAAGAAATAGTGGGTTTAAGATACAGAGAGAAACAAAGGAGAAGTTTGGATAGATGGTGGAAGAATCCATTTTATTCGTGGTTATTGTCTTTCCCTTCACTTGGCTCTAGTCTCCATGACAGACTTTTTTGCAGAGGTTAAAGAGAAGCACTGCAGTGTCCCCAGTGTAGTGAGCAAATTAACCTGGAATTTCCAAAGGGACCCTATTTCCTGAACTATTGGACTATTTCTAAAGCTTGCTTTTACATGGTAAGCTGCTAAAGTTGAAGTCTGACATTAAATAGCATTTCTCTTTTTCATTCCTCTCTTTTTCCCTCTTTCTCGCTTTTTTTAAATTAAACTTTTTGTTCTAGAACAATTATAGATTTACAGAAAAGGTGCAAAGATACCACAGAGAGTTCCCATCTACCTCATGTCCATCTTTCTTGAGTTTTGACCACAGTTGTATTTCTACTTTTCCTAGATTGGCAGAGTTTCCTGGCTAAGGAAGCAGAGTTACAGCACCTAACACAAATAGTATTTGATTAAGGCTAATTACAGTGCTGTCACATAAAAAGGGGAGAAAAGAAAGCTGGCTTTTTCAACCAGCAATGAAATAACCTGCTGTCTATCTACTGACTTAATAGCTTTAATTGCCAGAACATAATCAAGATCTGGTGAATTTGTTTGAACATATCAGCAGGCACCGAATATTTCAATGAGATCAAGTTGTGTAACTAGTTGTGTTCTAACTCGAGCTGAAATTGCTCTGACAAAGTGAGTTTTGTAGCCTAAAACACAACACCTGTTGGGAGCCGCCCACTGATCTGATGGTCTGAGTTATTAACACTCTGGACTAAGAAAGTTATAGGTTTAACATGACCGTCTTAGATGAGCGATAGCTCTAATATGTCTCACTTCTGAGTTTGCATGATGAATTAGGTTACAAGTGTATTTACACTTTACTTGGAGATTCAGTCTACTTCCTATTTATTGAGAACTTTTTTCCAAAGAATGACATACCAAAAGTGGGCATTTCCTCTAATAGACTTTGTTAGGACACTTCAGACCATAAGAGTCCCGAATGAAAGCAACCATTCTTCCACATTTGATTATCTTCCTTTCTGATTGTTAGGAATGTAGAAACAGAAATTAAAGCACGTATAAGACAATCTGCTCCAGGAAGCCACGCCAGGAAGTGAATATGACTAACCAATGATTTTGAAAAAGGGAGCACCGTGTGAGACCTTGCAAGGACAATGAATCTGACTAGTTCCTCACCCCATTCAGATACTTGGTACCTACTTCAGGATAATCTAATGGAAGGTTGTCTGTTGGTAATTGAGTTTGTATACCTTGGAGCTTTCTGAAAACAGATGTTCAAGTGAAAATAATCCTTTTTGTGGAATAATAAGAAAAATTCCTTCCCTATTTAGTAATCATTGAATTCCTCAGAGGAATTCAAACTCTTTACAAACATAACATCCTGTCAAAAATAGTCTCAAAAGAAGGTAAATGTAGGTGATGTTTTCTTAACTTTTCAGAAACTGAGAGGTAAAGGTGCAGAGGCAAGAAGTAAACCCAGGGCCGGCCCCGTGGCTTAGCGGTTAAGTGCGTGCGCTCCGATGTTGGCGGCCCGGGTTTGGATCCCGGGTGCGCACCCACGCACCGCTTCTCCGGCCATGCTGGGGCTGTGTCCCACATGCAGCAACTGGAAGGATGTGCAGCTATGACATACTACTATATACTGGGGCTTTGGGGGAAAAATAAATAAAAATTATAAAAAAAAAAAAATAAACCCAGCTTAGTGCCCCCAGTCACTTCCCCAGAGACCCCTTCGTTAGGGAGGATGGCCAGTGTTAGCTGGCAGGACAGTCAAGAGGTGACAGTTTCTGTCTGTCACCGTGCACTCCCAAATCTGTTGCTGGATTGGATTTAGTAATTTAGGCTCACTCTAAGAAGCCTCCAGGTGTCCAACAGAGCTATCTGCTGGGTAACTCATGGACTGAGCAATGGGAACTTGAGTCCAAGGACTTGGGCTGGGGAGTATTCTCCACATTTCTTTTCCTCTTCCTTCTTTCCCAGCCAGGGTTATCCTGACCTGTTTGCCTCCAGAATTTCCTCGCAGGCCCTGACAGGCTGTGTCTCCTCTGAAGCTGCTGAGAGACTAAGGAAGCTCTTTGCTGCTGATTTTCAGATGTGCAAAAAGCTTAGCATGTCAGGAGGACCATCGGAAGGAATAGAAGTCTGGGGATTTTGCTTTTCAAGTTCCTACTGGTTTGTTTTTTTTTTCCCCCTTCATTTTCCTTTGCCTCATCTGCTAACTCATTGAGGCTTAAGAGGCCCAAAGTGAAGTTTGTCCTAATTTTAAACTTGCCTCTGTGGCTGTCCTGTAATTTTCATTCCGCAGCCTAAATTGGGACGTGTCTCCGTAGGTTGGGCTCAGAACATCTCTTTCTGTGAAGCTTTAACAAACTACATGTGGTATAGCAGAGGAGCTTCAGCATAAAAACCCAGGATTCTGTCTTCGTCAGAAGACCAAAATGGGAAGAGCTTTGTCCAATTTTAGAAGGTAGTGAGGGAGAAGGGGCAAATGCAACCATTGGCTGAAGCCGATCATCTCTTAAAACAGACCCATTTCAGTAGATGCCCACAGGACAACATGTTTGTATTTTTTCTTTTACACAATGAAATTTGAGAAACTTGTATTGAGATTATCTAACTCAGATTCTTTTTCTCTGTGTGTATACTCCCAGGATTCAAGCTATGTCTTTTACCATGAAGATCATGTAATTCTCTCATTTTCTGTAGGCCTCAGCTCTGTATCTTCCTTCCCCGGTATAGGGCTCGTGAAATAACCTCAGATTGCCATGAGCTTTCCTTTCCTCTGAATTTCTAGGACAACCATGTACTTGGAGCTCTATGGTGCTCTCCAAATAAATGATAGTCTCTGCTTTCCATTTTGTCTGTGTCCACTGCATGCCAGGCATGGGGTAGGATATATAACATGATCTTAATGAATGGTTTTTCAATTAATTAATGATTATCCACTATAATGATCTGAGTCAAGAATTTTTGCAGCATTTTAATCATGGGGACTAATGACCTTAAAAATTTCCTCTTCCATTAGAAAAATGGAATATTTATACTTGCTCTACATAAATCTGCCTCACAAATAGAAGATAGATTTATATTTAGCTAGGAGCATGGAAGAAATCGGCAGTCATGATCCTAGATAGTTCTTTATTCAATAACAGTCAATGTTTTTCCAGATTAGTCCATTATAGGCAACTTGTTCATTTCCTTCAGGACCCAAAGTGCCTTAGAAACTTCAATACCTGCCAATAGCTGAGGCCGAAAAGGCTTACACACCTATGAAAACCACTGCTGGCCACTTATTTTTTTAATTCCATAAGCATACCTGAAATCTGACCTTGATAGCAGCCTTCCTTTCTGCCATAGAACAGTAGCCTATATGAAGCAGCTATGTCTTAAATCCTATCCAAGGCGTTTCAGGGACTGATGTGTTGTGGAGGCCTCGGAATAAGGATTTCAACCTGAAAGCAGTCCCACAGCCTGAATCCCCCTGGATGTATCTCAAGACAGCTAGGAAAGGCCCATGCTCGGGCCTCTTCTTGAACTCATCGATCTATGAGCTATTTAGTTTGTACAGGTAGATGTCAAAAACTGTGGAGGCTCAGATTTTACCTTACTTATAAGCTATCCAGTTAGCTGCCTTTTTTTATAATGCTTTAGTTCTTCTGCTGGAAAAGACACACCAGTGGAACTCATGTGGTTGGTGAGCTCAGGTGGTTATAGTCTAGTGCCCAAAAGATCCAGGCTCCTTCATTCAGTCCCCACACAGACTTGTTAGATCCACCCAGAAAAAAATGGTCTAAGAGCTGCCAATTCCAGCTCTCATCCAGGATAGCCATCTTACAAAAATGTGCCACTGGTCCCAAGAGAAATCAACAGAGAACGATGGATTTGCTGGCATGAATCCAACACTACCGCAAGAAAAACAATGCAAGCACAGCTCTACAAAGTAATTAGTGTCATTGTCATATATGTGAAGGATAATAGAGTATTATTATCGTTGTGCTCCTGATCCTAGTTTTCAGAGCCCTCAGGGATAGGTGCTTTAGACACATTGAGAAAATGGAGGAGGAGCTCTGTTGACTACAGAAGCAGCACAATTCAAGACCTAGGTGTGGAGATAGACGTGGACTCGGCTCTGGTTTCCTGAGTAGGTGACTCTCTTGACATGCGCCAAACTTTGCCTGATCTCCTTCTTCTACTCTTCCCTTATGTCCTCTTAAATGCCACCTCTTCCATGAAGCATTCTCCATCCTCCCCCTGCCGAAAGAAATCTATTCTTCCTCCGAGTAGGGTGGTACTCTTTGGCAGAGTAATTCTCTACCTAACATTATAGCTCTGTGTGTACACTTTATGTCTCATCTTTCCTGCTAGACTATCAAGTCCTGGAGAGTAGAAACTCTGCCATATTCATGTATGTATTCTCCACATTGTCTTGGGTACATAGATCACACCCAGTAAATGTGTCTTGAAAGAATAAATGAATGAACAATGACAGCATACGGACATAGGCATAGCATCTCCAGAATGTCAGTGGTCGTACCATGTCTGTGCTTTCTCCACACACAAAGCTCCCAACAGGTGGAGTACTCAGAAATACAAAAAAAAGAAAAAGACCAATGAAGACACTGATAGATGAAGAGTAATAATGTCATTTGACTCCTTCCACTGTGTCCAGTTCTGCTCATCCAATCTTTTCTCTTCATTTTGTTTCTGTTATCAGGGATGGGTATTGTTTGTGGAATTCACTCAGGAAAACTTAGTAATTTTCCAACATAGTTAATATTCAGATATGAAAGATCTCTTACAGTTTAAATGGTGAATAGATGCTAATTTATACATATATACTTATGCTCGGAATGCCTAATTAATGATCTTTCGTGTCAGTCACAGGTATGTTAATGAGCTTCTTTTGCTCCTGTGTCATAACTGCATTGCTCCTATCTAGCTTAAGGTTGGGAGAACATTTTAGCTGCGGATTAGCAAATGATGCAAAATAACAACAACAAAACAACTAACAATTATTCAGTGATTCATAAGTTTAGGAAATGTGGAAGTATATGATCATAACAATTTAGTGTCAGAAGTAGTAAAGACAGCCAGAAAAAAAAAAAGCAATTGGCTACTTTTGTAGTCAGTTTCCATTTGCTGATTTTAAAAAAGGTATGCTTGATGTAGAAACTACCTTTCTTGTGTCCAAACACTGGATTCACCATCTTTCTTACTCTGAGGACAAAAAGGCTCTGTGATAAAGGGAACTCTATCGATAGCTGTTATCCTATATTTAGATCTGTTATATTTCTCAGAACCCAGAAGTGCCAGCTTCTAACTGCCTGCCATAGTCTTTCTTTCCTCTACCTTCTTAATGTATTTTGGTTTCTTCCCAAGATTCTGCATATTTTTTAGCCATAAACCTTTCCACTTTAATCTGGCAACGTCAGGTTGGATTTGATTGCTAACTTGCTGCTTTTTGGCTGTGTGACTTTGGGTGAGTTAATTGACCTCTCTGAGCCTCTATTGCATCACCTGTACCTGAGGTAAGAATACCAACTGTGTTAGAATAGATATGAGGAGTAAGTGAGTTAATGTGTCTGAAGCCCATTGCAAGGCATGTAGCAGGTGATAGAACTGCCCCCCATTTTCCTTCACTTTTTCTCTTCCTCCCTTATAAATGTCATGGTTAAGACCACAGCATCTGGTGCTGGACTGTCTGGGTTTAACTCCTGGTTCTGCCATATTCCAGTTGTGCCACCTGAGGCAAGTCACCTAACCTCGCTACGCCTCAGTTTTCTGGATATCTAAAATGTCAGTGCTTGGCATTTGGAAGTGCTCAGAAAAAGTCAGCTATTATTATCTGACAACCCAAGCAGCTGGGTGAAAATGGCCCTCTGCAAATCAATCTGTGCATCGGTGTCGTCTGCTCTGAGGGTCAGGAAGCCCTTCTCCTGGGTTGGGAGCAGAGTGCCTTAGCCCTTTGTCAGAGACAGCAGGGGACACAGATTCTTGCTCTGCTTCTAGATCTTCTGTGTGTGGAGGCCATCTCTTCCTATTCTCCTTTCCTCTGTGGAGAAACCTGCCTTCTCTGTGAGAGTAACACGAGAATAGGTTGGTACTACCCCTCCTGAATGTATATCGCTGCTCGCCCTGTTTCTTTGTGCAGGGGTGGAGTCTGGAATGCCCAGTCTCTCTGTTCCCCCCTTGTGCTCTCCCTCCCTCTCTCCCTTTGACAGGCTGTGGGAGGAATAAAGGGCTTTGTGCCAAGCCTTTCATTCGGGGCCTCTATTTTTCCTTTCTTTTTATGCCAGAGGCAAATAGTTGAGTTTGCTTGCTGGAAGTGAGGCTTCTGAAACCATTCAGCTAGCCCTGACATTTTTAAGATAACGAATTATTCTCCAAGTGGTATCAGAATTTGACTTCTCATGATCCTGATCCATCACTGGGATGTATCACTTGGATTTTTAAGAATAACGAAGCAATGAATTCTAATAACTGACCCAAAATAAGCAGTCACATTTAGCGCCTTAAGTTCTCCAGCTAAATCCACAGCAACAGGGCTAGCACTTTGTATCTAGGGTTGTGATTTACAGATTTCCACATACTTTCAGAAAAAGTCATTTGATCCTCACATACCCCTGAGCGGTAGACATGCTGGAAATTCTTATTCCCATTTTACAGGTAAAACAAAACAAGACTGTAGCTCAGAAAGATTAGGTGACTTGTCTACTAATTACACAGATAGGAAGTCCAGTGTCCTGACTGGAACTCAGAGATTTTACACTAGTTGCTTTGATTAATCAGAAAAGGCAAGATTATGCTGCAGTAACAAATTGCACACACCCTCCCCCCACCCCTTGGTTCCCCTGGCTTACCATCACAAATGTTACTTCTGCTACATTTCCAACTCAAGTCTGTGGGCGAAGGGTGGGGAGTCTCAGCTCCACCTAGTCACTCAGGGACCCAGGCTAACAGAGGCTCCACCATCTTACGACACTGCCATCTCAGTGTGTGACCTCCAGGTTTGCTGCAGCAGAAGAGAGTGTGGAGAATTCACACGTGCTCTTTCTCTGCTCATAGCCCCTTGGCCAGACTAGTTGCATGGCCCCAAATTAACTGCATGGGAGCCTGGGAAGTTGTCCCCATACATTTAGAAAGGGGGGAGAGCCAGCTCTGATGAGCCCCAGAAGTGTCTACTGCAGGCTTTTATGTGGTCCGTTTAAAGACACTGTGCAGTACATGGGGTCTATAAATATTGTAACCTGGGCATTTCACTTGTCTGAGAAGGATGGAAAGAGATAAAACAAATTTAAACAGCACCTGATGTGTGAGGTAGTTGCCAAAAAGAAAAAAGAAAAAATTTGTAACCGCAATAGGTTGTGTTGACCTTTCCTTTTTTTTTTTTAATTTTAGCTTTGTTGAGGTACAATTGACAAAATTATAAGATATTTAAAGTGCACATCATGGTAATTTGATATACATATACTTTGTGAAAGGATTCCCCCCATCTAGTTAATTAACACGTCCATCACTTCACATCTTTATCTTTTTTTTTTTTTTTGGTGAGAATCTTTCCCTTTGTGCACCTGATCTTTTCAAAATTAGAATTTTTAAATTTTTAAAAGTTTCCTTTAAAAGTAAATGTTTGCCAAAAAGTAAACAGAAAACTTATGATTTAAATTTACTGGTTCTCTCCTTCCTCTCCCCAATCTGTTTTACAGAGAAATTTTTAGATTTAAAAAAAGAAATCTTCAAGTTATTCCTTAGAAAGTATCAAGGTTTACTCCTAAAATATTTTAGAAAACTTACTGAGTCATTCTTTTTTTTTTTTTTTTAAGATTTTATTTATTTATTTTTTCCCCCCAAAGCCCCAGTAGATAGTTGTGTGTCACAGCTGCACATCCTTCTAGTTGCTGCATGTGGGACGCGGCCTCAGCATGGCCGGAGAAGCAGCGTGTCGGTGCGAGCCCGGGATCCGAACCCGGGTCGCCAGCAGTGGAGCACGCTCACTTAACCACCAAGCCACGGGGCCGGCCCTTTTTTTTTTTTTTTTTTAAGATTTTATTTATTTATTTACTGAGTCATTCTAAACAAGTTTTATTAACCACCCAGGTTATTTCCCAGGAAGTAAGCATCTGTGTAGTTTGCCCTCTCTATGTTTGGATAATTGATGTGAAGGAAAATTGCAATCAGGAATATGAAGCAGTTCGACTCTGAGTTATATAGAGGGCTTGGGTGTGGATGGCCTTTTGGTGTAAAAGATTTTAGAATGTTCAGAGATAGGGATGGGACCTGTGAGCTAACAGAAAATAAAACAGTCCAGGACCAGCTAGACTGCTTAAGACACTTCTCACACAAAGTGAATCTCTCGCATCCATCCCTGTTCCATACAGTAATCCGCCACAGAACCAGTTGCTGCCTGGATGTCCTGGTGTTTGAACCGCCCTCACCTCCAGCCACTTGGACTCCCCTGCGGAGCTTCCCTATGGCTCTTCCACTGCTCTGTGCGTTCTGGAAGCAATTGTACTTGTCATGGGAGGAGGATCAGCCCGATGTGAGCTCCCTGCTGAACACCTAGCAGCACAGCGAAAATTCTTACAAAGACTTTCCATGGAAACATAGACGTGTTTTCCATCCCCCCCCACCTTCTTTTTTAAATGAAGTATTTTTTGATAAAGTGAATTTTAAAACATAAAACAGCAATGGAAAACACACATGCTAGCAGTCACTGTCCTCATGATTGGCACTTGTCTATAATGTCGTGTTGTAGGGAGTTAGCCACTTTCATAGGCATCGCCTTAGTCTCAGCAGACACTTTTGAGTTTCATAGGTCATAAATTTCATTATCTGTATTCCAGGGATATAAAATGCGAGAGTGAAGCAACTTATGCAAGGTGCCAGCTAGGACACGTGGACAGATGAGAACGGGGTTTCCCAAGCGTGCCTGGGCACAAGTCACCTGACGTCTGTTTACAATATGGTTTCCTAGGCTTCACCTCGGAATGACTCAATCGGAATTTTTCAGGAAAGAGGCTCAGGAATCCTCATTTCTACCAAGCACTATGCGTGACTTGTGATATGCACATTTAGGAATAACCCAATCTAGCAGAAGGGACAACTCCTCTCTCATTTCAGCCTCCTGTGACCATTGGAAGGAAAGGAAAGTCTCTCAGAGGATGAGACAGTTAACCCCAAGAATTCAGATGCACTTTGAGAATAGCAGCTACTTCTACCCACCCCTGGGGTTTTCAAGAAAAGTACAGTTTTATGTATTTTTAAATGTCACCACTCTGTACCACTGGTTTTTAAATAAGACCCTGGAGACTAACAGTAGCGTCTATAAGCATTCTCCAGGTGGTCTGAAAACTGGATTCTTTCAGAATTTGTGTTTTTTAAATGTAACTTTCAACTGGGCAATAAATGCCCCAAGTACAAAATTCAAAAGGTTAAAAACAGTATATGGTGCAAAATAAATCTCTTTTCCATCCCTTTCTTCCTGTCTCCCAGTTTCCTTTCCCTAAGGCAACCACTGTTACCATTTTCTTATGTTTCCTTTCAGTGACATCCCAAGCATATATAAGCGTATATGTGGGCATATGGTCTTTTGGTAACCCAAATGGTACCCATACCATGTTTAACATCTCTACCAGATTTAATGTCTATGTCATTGTGTCTAATTAAATTGATACTTTTCCTCTGATATCACTTATCGATTTTGTGCAGTTAAAATAACTTTTGGGACAGAGAAATGCTGAAATCCCCAGTGGCTTACCGATATGAGTTTATTTCTCTCTCATGCAACAGCCCAGTGTGGGCATTCATTGGACAAGCAACCAGCTCCTTCCATCCTGAAGTTCCTCCATGGATTTTGTTTCCAGCTGGTAGATGGAAAAGAGAGAGCCTAGAGGATCATGGAGAATCTTGCTGGAGATTTTTATGGGTCAACCCTGGAAATGGCACATCATTTCTGCCCACATTCTTTTGGCAAGAACTAAATCATATATCTGCATCTAAATGCAAAGAGAGCTGGGAAAAGTAGTCCTTGACTGGCCAACCACTTACTAGAATCAAATCCACATAGGCGAAGGGGTGCTCACATCTTTGGTGGATAGCTAGCCATTCTGCTATAGTTACAGTGAGCAGAATTTTTTTTCCCTTTTGACACATGGAAGTACAGTAGGAGATTTGGTAGAGATTTTTATACCACAGATGTGGACTGTGAGAGTTTGAGAACCACTACTTTACATGGAAGATCGAAGATCAAGTTCAGCTTTTGCCCCTGCTCGTGTGTGAGCCCAGGTCCCAGAACTGCCCCATTGCATGTGTCTGTGGCCAGGGAGACCCACTGCCTGCCTGATCACTTCATTTATTTGACCTCCTCGAACTAAATGACTTCCCTTTTATCTAACCCAGGTAGAGCCAAGAATAGAGGGATTCCAGAATCCCCAGATCTCAGTCTGCCACTAAAACATTATAGCGATATTATAATAGTCCTTTTCAATTTAACGGTCTCTCTCTCTTTTTCTCTCACTCACACTAGACTTGCTACCCAGCAATTTTCTGGCACCCTTTTTGCTTACAAAACTTTTCCTCTGCTACTGGAGAAAAAAACGAACAAAAACAAATCAGCCATAGAAGGAACTTTTGTAAGTTAAGTGTCGGAAAGGGAGAAGTTCATAAAGATGCTGGGCCCGTAGCAGCCTGACCCTGTCCTCCCTCCTCTCAGTAGGAGCCAGCAGCAGGGAGGGAGACCTAACACGTGGAGGGACTGGCTCCCTCCTCCACAGCTCTGCGTGCGTCAGCCCCCAGAATAGAAACGTTGGGATGAAGCTGTGATGGCAAGGAAAAAGCAGACAGAGGTGAGCTGCTTCCATTGCCTACCATCCGGGCCTCTACAAGCCAGCCAGTGGCCTCACTGCTGCCCCTCTGGAAGCAGGGGAGGAGAGAGGCCTAGCGTCGCCTTGGCGTTTCCGCATCTGTTTTCTCTTCTTTGCTGGTTTGCGTGGACTCTGTGGTCACTGTTCTCCATGTCAGCACATTCAAAATTGCTGACTGTAAACACTGAAGGCGGCATGCCTGCTACTGAAGAAGCCACAAGGAAAACAGCTTTGGGCAATGGTGGATTTTCTTGGTGTGACATATTCCTAACTCTCAGCACAGTCTCTTTACACAGTACAGGGCTTTGCGGTTTGGGTGGGATGGGTAGAAAGAAAGAAGGAGGGGAAAAAAAGAAGGAGGCTTGGCTTGTTGAGATGTTTACTTAAAGAAATAAATATTGGTTTTCTACTGGGTCCTTTCTTTGGGAGCTAGAACAGAAGAGGAATTCAAACAGCTGAAATGGGAGGATTGCCAGCAAGCAAAATGAGATTATAACAACCAAACCCACGTGCAGAGAGACGTTGGGAACCGTTAAGGCAATGAGGTAGTTCCCGGCAATCTTGGGAGGAAATGGTTACCAGAATACCATTGTAAACTGTATTGCCTCTTCAAGTCTCGCAGGCTGACCCAGAGTGGCAGGGAAAGCTGAGATGGTGGGTGGTGCCATTCCCACAGGGCGGGACTTGGCTGCACTCTGAGCTGGGTGACAGCGGGTCTCTGGGGCCCCATGTGGGGACTTCCACAGACCAGGGTGTGTGTCTTTGTAGCCTGTCAAACCACAACCATTCACAGAGGGCATGTGGATTAGAGTATACCGCAGTCGAACCAGGGAGAGTATGTTAGCCACTTCCAGAAAGTTTGCTAGTCTGTGTCCTAGTACATAAAATAGTCAACTTCATCTTTTCTTATAAGAATTACTTGGGAAATCAGGCTAGGGGCTCGACCTACTAACAATTCACGGTGCTCTACTGAGAGCCTCCTATGTGAAAGGTGATAGAGTGGGGTTCTGGGGTGTATTAGTTCTCCAGAGAAAAAGAACCAATAGGAGATAGATATATATGAGGATATATATACCAATAGGATATATATACACACATATCATATATATGTTATATATAGCCTATGTATCTCCATATATACCCTATATATCTACATACAGTCATGCATTGCTTAACGACGGGGATACATTCTGAGAAATGCATCGTTAGATTTCATTGTTGTGCGAACATCACAGAGTATACTTACACAAACGTAGATGGTATAGCCTACCACACAGCTATGGTACTAATGTTATAGGACTACCGTCGTACACGCGGTCTGTTGTTTACTGAAACGTCCTTATGCAGCACATGACTGTATATGTGTGTGGTGTATATGTGGAGACGCCTGCAGGCTGGAAATTCAGGTGAGAGTCAGTGTTGCGGTCTTTGAGTCCAGAATCTGCAGATTGGAAACTCAGGCAGGGTTTCTATGTTGCAGTCTTAAGGCAGAACTGCTTCTTCAGGAAACCTCAGTCTTTGCTCTTAAGGCTTTCAAATGATTGGATGAGGCCTACTTACATTAAGGAGGATAATCTGATTTACTCGAAGTCTACTGATTTAGATGTTAATCACTTCTAAAAAACTAACCTTTACAGCAACATCTAGACTGGTGTTTGACCAAACAACTGGGCATCATAGCCTAGCCAAGTTGACACATAAAATTAGCCATTACATGGCGAGTTTGTACATTGAAAGTGGAAGATTATATTCAGATGCCCATAGGTCAAATGATAGGAATTTCTTTAGAGTAAAAGTTATATTATAAGCCAAACTGTCTCAGTGACATGCTTGCTGGTTTTCTTGTGACGGATTATACTTGATGTAATCTCTGATCTGATGGGCGTTCATTGGAAATAGTCCTTTTTACCTGGATGTCAGAAGAACAGTACATGGGCTAACAGAGCACTAAAAGAGCAGGAGTTCAATTCCTGAGACTGCCTTTGTCTTATGATAAGAGCCTGAGCATAATTAATTTCTACCACCACTTCTATACTTGGAGAAACATGTCAGGAAGGCATAGAAGCTGCATTGCCAGAGCGGAGAGAACGAACCCTGGGATGAAACTGCCTGGGTTCAGATCCCAGTTCTGGCACTACTGGCATGTTGTTTGACCTACCTGTGCCTCAGTTTCCTCACACGTACAATGGGGATGATAGTAACAGTTTCTACCTCATATGGCTCTTGTGAGTATTAAATGTATTAATATATGGTCTGCACATAGTGACACATAAGTGCCTCCTAGTATAATGATTACTTCCTGTGACTATCAAGAGATAAAGTCTGAGTAGAGGATGGAGATTATTGAAGGAAAGTTTTTAGAAATAGATTATACATTGGAACTTCGTGATAACTCAGTCCATATTTGAGACCACTTTATAGTGTTGTCCTTTAGGGAATTCTGTTCATAATCCTCTTAGATGTATTGAAATCAAGATGGAACCTCCTTGTATCAGATTCTGCACTGTAGTTAATAGTGTCACGGAGAACTTCCAGCATATTAATAATGAGCTAATACACCTATGAATGTTAAATGTCTTGGAAGCAGTTTCCTGATGAGCAAATAGCAGATGTGGCAGTGGCCATGGTCTAATTGCCCGAGAGGCAGTTAAATATAGTTTTTAGTCCTTTTCTAAGCAGTTATTTGAAAGCTGAAGTATTTTCCCGAAAGGCCCGTCAATTGTTGTTTTTTTTTGAGGAAGCTCAGCCCTGAGCTAACATCCATGCTAATCCTCCTCTTTTTGCTGAGGAAGGCCGGCTCTGAGCTAACATCTATTGCCATTCCTCCTCCTTCTTTTTCCCCAAAGCCCCAGTAGATAGTTGTATGTCATAGTTGCACATCCTTCTAGTTGCTGTATGTGGGACACGGCCTCAGCATGGCAGGAGAAACAGTGCGTTGGTACGCGCCCGGGATCCGAACCCCGGGCCGCCAGTAGCAGAGCACGCACACTTAACCGCCAAGCCACGGGGCCGGCCGGCCCCCGTCAATTGTTCTTAACAGCCAAATGAAGTGTAGGGGTCAAGCAGAAGGAGTGTTTAAAAGTGTGCTTGCTTCCTATACATCTAACTTTTTTTCTACATAGGTTTTTGCTTTGTATACTTCCATGTCTGACTTTTTGGTGTAGAGTAGTAGCTTTTATTGTTCTAAAAATTCTAATTAAAAAAATTATGCTAGTTATCTTTTATGGAGATCTCCTATGTGTCCAACACCATATTAAATGCTTTACATGTATCATCACATGTAATCTTCAGAATAATCCAATGAAGTAGGTACCATTATTATCACTTTTTTCCATTTGAAGAAACTGAGACTTAGAGAGTTCAATTTGCTCTAGGTCCATGACAGGTAGCTGGATTATAGGTAGAGGAATACGAAGGCCCAAATACTTTACCACTGCCCCCTAATGCTAAGTCCCGTAAATTAAAATCAGCCCTACCTTCTGCTACGCTTGGAGGTGTTTTGCAAGGTGTGAGTTGAGCTGCTCTCGGGTCTGTAATTCTTTTATTAAATAGTACTGAGTCCAATCTGGCGTGTTAGGAAGTTGTGCCGGTGTTGTTAGCGTTTCACTGAGCAGGACTTTCTCCAGGTTCCTTATGGCAGGCCTCTGTGTAGTTTCTCTGCCCTGGACAACTTTCATCTCTGAAGGAGATCTGAGGACAGCCTGTTTAGAACACTGAGGCCTGGGAACTGGGCTCTGGATAGCTCTCCTTGTGCCTTTAACAAGCAGCACTTCACTACCTTGAGAGCAAAAAGGAAAAGGCCATTTAAATAATGGTTTAGAGCTAGAGGAAGGACAAGGCAGGGATAAAATTTACCAAAAATGTTAAGAAAATCTCTACTCCAAACAAAAAATTAAAGCAGTACAATTTTCATGTCTACTGTATGTGTATTTTCGGAAAGAGTGATTCTTTTATGCAAAGGAGACACTGACATATCAATGACCCAAGTTAAAAAACAACCATCAGAGAGGTTGCGCAATGTGGACACTCTTCCCCTATATTTAGAATAAAACTTTGTGTTTTTACCGTCAGGATGTGAACTTAATTATAGCGTGTTGCAAACTTTGCTTTTGTAAAGGGTGTGTGTGTGTGTATGTGTGTGTATGTGCGTAGCTTACTCCTCCTGGAGAAGTTCAGGTGCTATTTTTGTTTTCCTTTTGAAGCATCAGTAGGAGTTGATGTAAGAAGTTTGAGAAGTATAGTATTTTGAGAAGTATAGTATTTCTTGACCCTCAGTGAACTAAGTTCCCTGAGGGCAGGAACATGTTTTATTCCTCTGTTTTAGCTCTTACCATACTACTTAATAATATTTATTTACTTAAATAAAACCAGGGATGTCAACTGGCCTATTTAGAAGCCTTTCATTGTGATTTTTACTTAAGTAATGCACTAATTATTCTACTGGAAATAAATTTTTCCAGCATGGAAACTTAGATTTAAAAAAAATCTGTAATTATGCATTATATTATCCCCAGAAGTAGCAGTTATATGTTTGGTATAGTTATTTCTTGACTATTCGGGGATTACCTATGTGTGTTTGTACATACCTGTGTGTTTAGCATGGAAAGAATTTTTGCATTGAGATTATTCATATTGTCAGGCTCATTGCACAGACTGAAAAGTACTTGATTCTAGTCATAAGTCCTTTATATGAACCATGAAAATTTGCTCCAACCCTCGTTCCCTGAGTCTGAAATAATCAGCCTCGATGGTTTGTCTAGATAATTAATAAACTCCACCTCGCCTTTAAAACCACCTTTTAGTATGAATTTGATGCATATATTATCTTTAGCTTCTGAATATGAGATTTTACCACACCTTGCACATAGTAAGTTTTCAATATTATGTATATTGAATGATTAATTCAAAAGAAATCAAGATGGAACTAAGAAAGATGAAACCATTGACAAGCTCACATTTTGGGGGTATAGTGTTCACAAGGTTTATTGGTATTTTCCATTCTGATTCTACCATCATACCATTTGGGGAAACTTAACATTTTCTCATTAGAAGATGTCTCGTGCTAAAGTAGAATGTAGTTAATCAGGACTGAGGAGATGTGCGGTGCATACACTTATTAAGGAGCAATCCGCTGGCTCCTTATTACTGCTATTAGTTCCCAGGCAACACCTTCCACATTTTTTTGTTTCATACAGTGGCTTATTAAAAACTACTGCCTGAATAAATGCTTTGGGATGATTATACATGGATAGGTAGATGAAACCGTGCTGGTGAAGTCAT
Source organism: Ceratotherium simum simum (assembly GCF_057802395.1). Lineage (NCBI taxonomy): Eukaryota > Metazoa > Chordata > Mammalia > Perissodactyla > Rhinocerotidae > Ceratotherium > Ceratotherium simum. The sequence continues at coordinate 43,989,166 of NC_141911.1, forward strand.
GATCTGGAGGAATTAATATATTTCAACAATTTTTGATGTAGTTCAAAAATTTTGATTTTTGTTATTTGTAGGGAAAAATAGACTTGGGACAAACATTTATTAAATATCTATCTAGTAGCAGGCTGTCTAAACTCGGTGAAACAAAGTTTGTGAAGCTAGTTTCAAGTTACCATGATGATTTGTTACTATTTAAATATCTCCATGCAATTAAAACTTTGACTTGAAATTGTATCTGAAAGAGTGTTGTGGAATATGCTGTCTTGTCTGTGGTTTGGTTTTAGTATTAAGGATAAATGTTTGGCTATTAAAAAGAGGAATTGGCATCCAGCAGTCATCAATCCATAATACCAAGTATGAAACTTCAGAGCTTAAGGATAAATCTTTTCAGAAGTGTTTCTTAACAAGGTTTTAGACAAAGTCACATCAGTGTATTGCTGAAGTCATTTAAACATATGAATTCATCAGAAGCAAGTAAAATGATAATTCAAGTAATCTACAGGAATAGGAAGAGTTATTTGCTTTGGAATAATTCAGCTTTAATGGAGAAACTAAAATTTAAAAAGAAGGGAAGCTCAACTTTCCTTAACAGCCCAAGTAAATTGGAAGGAAAAAGGGATGGCTGGGCGAGTAAAACTGCCCAGATTTGCGCCGGCCCGGTGGCTTAGCGGTTCGGTGCGCGCGCTCCGCTACTGGCGGCCCTGGTTCGGATCCCGGGCGCGCACCAGCGCACCGCTTCTCCGGCCATGCTGAGGCTGCGTCCCACATACAGCAACTAGAAGGCTGTGCAGCTATGACATACAACTATCTACTGGGGCTTTGGGGAAGGAAAAAAAAAAGGAGGAAGATTGGCAATAGATGTTAGCTCAGAGCCGGTCTTCCTCAGCAAAAAGAGGAGGATTAGCATGGATGTTAGCTCAGGGCTGATCTTCCTCACAAAAAAAAAAACAAAAAAAAACTGCCCAGAGTGAACCTCAAATCAGAATCCCCTGGAGATTGCCTTTATCCTTTCAAGGGGTTGGGGTGGGGGATCTTCCTTTTTAAAATTTATCTTTGGGCATGCAACCTAACCTTATAGTACCATATTGTATTCTAGACTTTTTATAGTGCTTAATCAATAAGTTGTGGGTAATCAACAGAAAGGTATCTGTTTAGCATATAAAATCTGCTATTGCAAGATCTTCATTGTACGTATTCTAAACGAGTAAATCACACGCATTTAGTGTAGGTATGGAATCCAACTCCATATGTATCCACTCTTGGTCCTGGTTCTTTCTTTTAGGGTTTGAGCCCAAATGATACTCTACAAAATCACTTGAATCCAGAGTTGGTCATTCCCTAGAATTTCAGGAATGCTGCGGTAGGCTTATCTCCTTAAGCCCTAAACCATCCTCATGCGCCCATCCCCCATAGCCCATCTCCCACCCCAGGGCTCAAATTTCACTGGCTTCCTATTCTTTTTTTCTAACGCTCAGTTTGTTTCTTCTCTACTTCTTTTCTCTGTTTTCAAAGCATGGACTAAAATTTTACTTTTCCAGCCCCTGGCGATTTACGACCTCTCTGGAGCCGGTCTCCAGGTCCCATCAATTGTGGGTCCTCTTTATTCTTTTCCTGTCAATCATGCCTGGTTTCTCGAATATCTTCTTTTAACTCCATATGCTGTAAAGATTATAAACCTTTTTTTTTTTTTTTTTTCCTGTAACAGGAGAAGCTTTCTACTCTTCAATGTTATATGATTGGAGGGGCGAGGTGCTATTCAAAACAACCCTATATTTTAAGTTTTTCATTTTGGAAGAATCTTTTTATTTAAGTGAAACATTCTTTTGTATTTTTGTCAGCACCTCATTTCACATGTATAAATAAAATAAATTTTGATCTTATATTTTTGTGTAAAAATTATATGTGTTTTGCTGAAGAAAAAGATGAAAATACAAACGCATTTATATAAACATTTTACCACGGCAAAAATTTAATATCAGTTGTTTTGAGTTATGGTGGTTGGTCTTCTAATACAGCAGAGCAAAAAATGTTGCCCAAATTAACCTGTCAAACTGAAAATGTTTTGTCTCTCCATGACTTCACAGATATCTGCTTTATTTAGCTTTGAGGAATAAAATAACCAAGTCACAATTCAGTTTTTTAATGTGACTGCTCCAACATGTGTTTCTGTGTAGTTTACACATATAATATATACCTTTTTTAGATGGGAAAACTATAAACCTGAGTTGTTTGTAATTAATATTAGGAATATATACTACAGGGGCATTCCTTGGTAAGAAAAAAATAGTGAAATTGTATCTTCTTGAAGTTTGATTTAAATTGTCTTTCTGATGAGTGGTTTAAGTAAGATTCAACCTAAGACAAAGAGGGCCCCGTGACCTCCTGCCGTGGTCATAGAATGGGGGCTCCCGGCTGAGGTGTCTGCTCCACTTCTTCTGGACAGTGTCATGTCCAGATTAATCAGAGAACTTACTTCAGTAATCACAAAATGGTTCCAGGCCATAGCATGTTGATAGCAAGGAGAGGGTGCGAAACAGCAAGGCTTCAACCCTGTGTTCATCAGCCTTAATAATATGACAGAGTAAGTGAGCAATGGACTCCTCAATCTCTTAGCTTGGCTATTCGAGAATGTCGTGAAATCCTCTGGGTTATGTTCTCCTTGGTGTTATGCCTCTTTGTTTTGGTGTTTAAGGTTTCTAATGGGAAGTGAGAGAGGAGTGTGTAGTTCATCTGGTTGTATGTCATCATACTGAAATATAAGGGCTTATTAAACCAAAAAGCCGAGATGTTGATCATCACTCTATGTTTTGCCCCTATTGAAATTTAGCATATATCAAACCTCTAAACATGCACATGCACACATGCACACAACACATGCTTACATATAGGACGTATGCACACAGTAGCGCACATGCCTTAGTTGATGTCTGGTCGTTATTATTTTTTTTTTCTTTGTTTTGTTTTTTTGTTTTTGCTGAGGAAGATTTGCCCTGAGCCAACATCTGTTGCCAATCTTCCTCTTTTTTTGCTTGAGGAAGATTAGCCCTGAGCTAACATCTGTGCCAGTCTTCCTCTATTTTGTATGTGGGTTGCTGTCACAGCATGGCTTGACGAGTGGTGTAGGTCCGCGCCCAGGATCCGAACCTGCGAACCCAGGCTGCTGAAGTGGAGCACGCCACCCAACCACTACGCCACAGGGCTGAACCTCTGTCTGGTCATTATTATCATTCTTTTTGCCCCCAGAATCCTCCCTGGAATAAAAGACTCCAATGCCACCATCACCACCAATAGCAACAAATGAGGATTGACCTAGTTTTGTGCACCAGACTTAGACTACAGCATGACACTTGGGAAGAAAACTTCCTAACAAACATAATATAAGTACTGTTGAAAGTTTTATACCTAACTCATCAACCTACCTCCGTGTGTTGTTGGCTTTGCTTCAGAAACTTATTCTTAGTGATACATTCATGAGTCCATGGATCATTTTGCAGAGTCCATTATACCGTAGAAAAACGAAAAATTAAACACATATAACAACTTAGGCTGGAAAATCTTACGCCCTGAAAAGAATTTTCAAAGATGGTATAAATGTAATTTATTACCAAATTCTGGAATTTGGGCAGCATATGTTGCCGATAAAGTACAGCTAAATCTAGAAATAGAAAACAAAATAAAGAAGCCAGCATGTCTTTATGAAAACTAAGAGAGTATTATGTCATCATAATGAAAGCCTAGACCAAATCTACATAGTAGAGGTGGAGAACATTTTAATTTATGATTGTAATTGAACTAACGCAAATGTGACATCCAACCCATTCATCAGCATCATTCAGGATCTATATTTAACATAGATTACAGGACAGTATCATTAATAACAAAATCTGAGAATTGAGTCAACTCCTAAGTTATACAAGCAAATCTTAATACACAGCAATTCCCTGGTATTATATCTCTGTGTGCTGGGACGTGGCAGAAATGGAGTCTGAGCTGTTCTGTGCTCTCGAAGTGAAGGGTGATTGCATTGTGCACAAGGCATCACATTGTGTTGTACATGTAAGTTGTACAAGTAAGTAATGGCATCCATGTGAAGGAATTCAGAAATCCAGTGTGCTGGGGAGAAGCCAAGTACGTCCCCAAGGAGGGAGCCAGGTTTTGAAGATGAGGATAAGGGCTCATTCATGAGGCAGCTAACACAGATTTTGAGAAACAATTTGCTTCCTTTCTCAGCCAACTTTCTTTGGCCTGTTCTAAAATATACCACATACTATTTATTGAATACCTTCTCTACCACCAGGTGATTTACCTAGATTACTGCCACAGCAGTCCTCACAGAATTGAGGGATTATTATCCCTTTCTACAAGTGAGGAGACCAAGGCTCAGAGCAGTTAAGTACCTTGCTCAAAGTCACGTAGCCAGGAAGTAAGGGAGTACAGATTCCAATCATTCTTTACTCTAGGTGCCCTAGTAAATCTTTAGATATTGCTATAGACTAAATATTTGTGTCTCCCCAAAATTCATATGCTAAACCTAACCCCTAAGGTGATGGTATTAGGAGGTGGGGTCTTTGGGAGGTGATTAGGTCATGAGGGCAGAGCCCTCATGAATAGGATTAGCACCCTTATAAAAACGGCTGAGAAAACCCCCTTGCCCCTTCCACCACGTGAGGCTGCAACGAGAAGTCTGCAACCCAGAAGAAAGCCCTCACCTAACCACACTGGCACCCTAATCTTGGACTTCCAGCCTCTAGATCTGTGACAAATAAATTTCTGTTGTTTATAAGCCACCCAGTCTGTGGTAGTTTTGTTATAGCAGCCCAAATGGACTAAGACGGATACAGTATCAATAAGACATAGATTGAGTAGAATGAATGTGGAGAAAATAAGCTCACCAAATACAAATGAAGGTGATTGCTGGCAAGTTAAATGAAACAACCAAAAGCAGTATTAGCGGTGGGGGCAGTGGAGGGGCAGGGAAGGTGAGGGTGCACCTAAAAAATAATTTGAAACAATGGAAAAGAGCTATGCAGTTGGAAAATTAAGGCACTGACAAATGATTTGGCATGTTCAAGTACATTCAAATTCATTCCAACAAATATTTATTGACAGCCTACTATGCAGAAGGCTCTGTACTGGTGCCTTGTTCAGATATATAGGAAGTATCGCTGTCCTCAAGAAATTTATAGGGCCGGCCCCGTGGCTTGGCGGTTGAGTGCGCGCGCTCTGCTGCTGGCGGCCCGGGTTCGGATCCCGGGCTCCCACCGATGCACCGCTTCTCTGGCCGTGCTGGGGCCGCATCCCACATGCAGCACCTAGAAGGATGTGCAGCTATGACATACAACTATCTACTGGGGCTTTGGGGGAAGAAAAATAAATAAAATTATTAAAAAAAAAAAAGAAATTTATAGTTGAATGAAGGAAAATGAGATCTAACAATGTATTAAGAGCTATCATTAGAGACATTAATAAAGTGCTATGGAAGCACAGGAGAGAAGAGACTACATTGTAACTGAGATTTGGGGGAGGATTTGTTGAGTATGGGGCTTCAGAATTGGCCTTGAAGAATAGATAGAGCTTTGGCCAGTGATGATGGAGACCGGGATGGGGATGAGAATGTGTGAAAAGGGCATTCCGAGCACTGAAGTCAGTAGGCACAAAAGGACATGATGGGAATACCAAGGGATGCCTAGAAGATTGGGTCAAAGTTTGTAAGCCAGATTGAACCATCTTTTGGAGAACCTGGAATGTCATGCCAGGAAGTTTAGACTTTACTCAGTTAGCCATGGGGAGCCATGAAGATTTCTCAGCAACTTAACCATGCCTGGACTTGTGCTTTAGGATGATAATCCAATGCCTCTGTGGAGAATGATAGGAAATGAGAATGTTTACAAGGCTTTTGCAATAATAGTTTATAGTAGAGGTAAGGGAATCTCAACCAAGTCTGTGGCAGCGAAAAAGGAAGAAACACATACAACAGACAATCATTGAAGAGGAGCATAAGACAATATATGGAGAATGAAGAATAGCAAGGAATCAGTGATGCAGCCCTGGGTCTTCTTGAGTAAAAGTATCATGTGTTCCAGAAGAGAGAGGAAGTGAAGCTGTTTATAAAATACAAACTTAAATTAGAGGCCAGTCTTCACAGTGTGCAGAGTGGGGAAGCATTATTGGTGACAGACCCTTCTTTAGTCATATATATATCAAGATTATAAAAGATTATTAGCGAAATTGTGTCTGGGAAAGACAATAGCTATACTACACATTATATGAATTGCTTTGTGTATATACAAAAGTGTTTGTGCACTGAATAGGCACTGTGAATACCATTAGCCATACATTAAAATTAGTCTCATTATTTTTATTATAATACATGTTATATATATCTTTAAACTATATCTTTATTAATATAAAGATAATATATTTGTTTAATATATATTTATATTGTATATATTATTTATATTTATATATATTAAATGTATATTTAATATACATTTAATATATATAAAATATATCTTGAAAACACCTTTATTAAGAAAAAGACCTCCATTGACTTGAATTATCCATTTTTGTTTTAATTTAGAGTTTTATCTTGATTCCTTATGTAACCCTTGAGGGAAAATGCAACTGTGCAAGTATTTCAGAATGCAGCAGGCTATTAAAATATTTCATCCCTTTCATAACCACCACTGCCACCACCGCTCCACTCCCACAACCATATCATATCTCATCACCCAAGCACTATTATAATGTGTAATGTGCTAATGTAATACGGGTGTGTGCATTAGAACGTCATTATATTTCCTGATTTTCCAATCCAGAGCTGGCTTGAATAAGTATAAGAAGCCTTACTAACTGGTGGTAGACTCAGATTCGGGCCTTAACTTGCCTCCTACTGGCTCTGTGACCTTGAGCCAATCACTTCATGACTCTGGATATTAGTTTCCTTTTCTGTAAACAGATGGAGTGGGACCAAGTGGTCACCAGGGTCTCCTCCCTGTAAGGTACCCTGTACTCTTGATGCCCAGGACTTGGCGCTTCTGCCCGTCTCGCCCAATCTCTAGCATTGAGCATCTACCCAACGACTAAGGGCAATACAAAATGTTTGCTGTTACAGTTTCAGAATATGTCATTGCCTATATTTTAAAATCTCTTGGCCTTGGGGACCCCGAATAACCCTTGGTGACCAGACTCTGAGGGATGTATGTGTGTACACACTGGCCCAGGAGACGGGAAAAGCAGGGAGCACTGTGTGTGTGGTATCAACGAAGCACTTTTACCACTTTAGCAGACAACCACTAAACCAGCATTTGTCTATCTAGCCTCAGAATCCAGGAGGGACATTGAGTTGAAGTCTGTGCATCTTGATCTGTCTGGTTTGTGAGATTTTGAAGTCTAGGGAAATTGCATGAAGACGGGAAAGGTGTGATGTAATTTGTGGAGCCCATTCTCCTAAATTCATAAGCAGAAAGCACATCCGTGTGCAGAGAAGCATAGGAAGAAAGAGATACATTAGGAAGGGGCCAAAAAGCTAGAGGAGGCGTTGATGTAAAGTTGAGTTTTGCTGTGGTTGCCTTTGAGGTTAAGTAATAAAAATGTCCCTTGACATAGCATTATCTAGACCAGACTGTTGTCATTAACCCTTAATTCACTTTAAATTGTCACTGACATAAATCCCGTGGTGTTTTGTTGTGGTGGGTTAAATCTATGAATGAGGTTAAAAATAAAATATTTAGTTCTAGGAAACAAGAGTGCATAATTACATTTCCATGAGGAACAAAATTTGATGAAATTATGTGGATTTAATTCAGTACTGAAAGAGAAGTATGTCTACAAAATTTTTTATTTTGAGTGTATCTTTTAGAAAATTGAGCTAATTAGAAATACAAGTTGGCAAATAGCACCACAGCCTCTCTCTCTTTCTTGTTCTCCTCGTTGAAAAACAAAGTGTTTTCTGACTTATTTTTGGATGATAGTGTGATACAGTTGTTTGTCACCTGGTAGGAAGTTGACCCTCCCTCCCTTGCTTTCATAAAATAGAAATAGAATAGAAAATAAAATAGAGTAGACTCCTGGCTCCAGAATCCAGCCTCTTGGCTCTCACAAGTAAGATGAGTTTCTAATGTTTTGGTTCTTGAATAACCCTACTGAAGCCCTGATTTCAACAAGACTTCCTTTCAGGGGGTCACTTTTTAAAAGCTATTCAAGTGGCATTGTTGAGGGGATGGAGGATACAGATAAAGAGGGGGTGGGAGAAAACAAAGATATCTTGGAAATTTACTAAATTATTCTTTAAAAACTACAAGCAAAAAAAAAAAAAAACAACCTAGGAAAGCTGAAGCATTGAGAATCAGTGTTAGATAAGGAAGCACCATTTTTCCTAAGAAAGGAACAACCCTGATACTGGATGTGATGGATTTATGATTTTACCAGGGAAGAGAAGGAGGGCAGGGAGTGGAGGGCCTATTAACAAGATATTGCCGAAATCACTTTTGCTTGCTGAATAGGAAGCTCCCTGAGTGTTGTTTGTTGAATATATGTTTATTGCTTAAATCTATTTCACATATGTTATTTATTTATAACTTTAAAGATAATTTAATATGTAAAACCTCCTCTGCTGAAATGCGGGTATTAATTTCTAAGCATCATTTATTGCACTTAAGGCTGATGGATTGTTATGAGTCAGAACTAATAAACTTGTAAGGATTAATAGAATATTGGTCTGAAAAAAAAGAATTGTCTTTATGGTTGCCATGTAACTGCATCTGCCGGGAAGGCTGGATTACATGAGAAGACTGCTGTGCTCCGTGTCTTGCTGAGGAAGGGGGGTGAGGGGCAATAGGGAAGAACAGTAACATGGATGATTATTACCTTCTAATTGAGTGGATAGTGGCAGCAGTACGTTGCCCAGGACATTAAGTGGCTGGCAAAGCAGAGATCTTTTGCTAAACATGGTTACACTCGTGTGGAAGTGCATGTTCTATGGATTGGGCCAGGTGATGCTAAGGAAACCTGGCTTTGTTGAAACAAACCAGGCACAAGATTCAACAAGCAGAAAATTGCTATATGCCTTAGGGTTTATTTTCTCTCTGCAGATAAAGAATCTTGTGCTCCATGTATGTTACAAAGTGTTGTTAGGGCAAAGAGGTTTAGAAAAACAACATCAGTGGCCCACCAGATTTCCTTGACATTTTGGGAAGAATGCATGAAGAGTTGAATTTGGTTTTTTCCCTACCCCCTTGAGGAATAGCCCTTTGGAAGCTGAGGTCCCTTAGCTACACACGCTTTTAAGTCAGGGGTGGAGAGAGCCGCGTGGTTCACGTTTGTCTGTTGATGGAAGTAGAAATAGGAGAGCTGAAGAGCCCCTGTCGACTTCCTCACCCTCTTTTGGAGAATGATGGGTGAGGAGCATCTGCTTTCTGATTAATGGAGAATGACATCACTGTTGCCTGGAAAGCTGAAAACCCAATTGATGGTTGGTTTTTTTTAATATGTGTATCTGTATTTCCAGTTGAAAGAAGAGAGAATTTCCACATACGTTTTCACACAGACTCTCATTTCTGTTTTATTTTTCTCCATTTCCTCTTCCCCTCAATACACACACACACACACACACACACACTCTCTCTCTCTCTGTCTCATATTCACATGCACTCACAGTCACACACACTCACAAACATACTCACACACACTCTCCCTCACGTTTTCTTTCTCTGAGTTTCCCCTCCCTGCTCTGCCCCTTGTTTTCAAACAAAGGAAGTAGAAGAGGACTCTGGGTTAAGAACTGCCTGTTACTGTAATCATTTATTAGACGTGAAGTTTGATTGGCCAAATTGGATTAAATAAATATTTAGCAGGCAGAAGCTGTCCTGACTGTGAACATCAAAGGAGTATGACAGATCCACCACCGGCCGCTGGCATCAGGCCCAGCAGTACGGCAGCCACTGCCGGCCTCACCAGCCCAACCTAGGCCTTGACGATCCCAGAAGAAGACCCTTTTGTGGTTCTGCATTGGCAAAATACAGACATATTGAAGCAAAGTCACATTTATAAGAAGGAAGGCTCTTCAGCGTGAAAGGTATTATGTGTTGGGTGTCTCCCCATCCTGCCCCCAGGCCATGAACACCACCCCCCAGAGCCCCTTTCCTTTGCTCCTATGAGGAAGATGTTTTTGGGGTGTTGTAGTTAGTCTCTGGCGGCAAACTACAGAGTAAGGAACAGCGACACATTCAGTTTACCTCCAAAGACAAAGAGGTTCACTCTAAGGATGCTTGTGGGCTGGGCCTGAGTGGAAAAAAACCAACAAGGGAATCTCTAGGGGCAAATCACACCTTTTCAAGGTCACACAGCCCATCTATCAGCTGTCTAGTCTGTGTGTCTGTGTCTGTATCTTTCTCTAATTTTTTCCTCCCTTCCTTCCCTCTCTACCTCCGTCCTTCCTTCCTTCCTTCTTTCCTTCTCTCTCAACATCTCTGTTTCCTCATAACAATTTCTTTCCCCCATGCTCATCCCACCCCGTGGCCTCTGTTCTCTGTCGCTGTCTTTTAGGTTCTGCTGCCACTGCTCACTGCACCTGTTTCTCTATGTTCCCAATCCATTTCCCAGAGTCAGAAGCTGATGGAGCAAACTCATCTTTCAAGCCAGACTATGTCATGCAGAGACCACAGGCTTCCCCTGGATCAGGTGTTCATCCCTGGTTCAATCAGCTGTAACCAAAGGGAGATGGCCTCATGTACAAAACTTGTGGAATTTGTTCACTTCTCTTAAAATGGAGATATGGGAGATCAACCCTGCTGGAGAAAGAGTTTGAAACTAGGTTAGTTCTACGAGTTTCATATTATCTTTTCCAATTGTTTGTCAATCATGCAAACCTACTTTTAAAGGGACTTTTGGTAACATTTTTCTAGAAATAAAGATTACTAGTTGACTATACTTGGAATTTGCAGTGATTTTAGCTTTTGAGTTGATATTTCCTTGGCCTAGCGAAGACTTGGTTCTAAAATAGTGTCTATTAGTCTTGAAATAAATGATTTGCAAGGGGGTATTTAAAACTCAACAAGCTGCTTTTCAGCTCCCCTCAAGCACTTTAGAAGCACTCATTTATGTGTAAACAATCAATATGCTAATTAAAAATAAGCCTTATCTATTTATTTAAGCACTTAACTGACTCCAAGTCCCTGTTAACTAAGGAACATTTTGTTAACCTTGGCTTGAGGTATTGCATAATCCTGAGATCAATGAAACTTAACTTCTTTTAAGTATTTGATAATTTATTATTCCCACATGATGACATTTCTCCATTTCCAGTCAGTCTGAATTAGAGGGAAATATAAAAAAATTCCAAGATATCAAAAAATATCAACATAAAATCTTCTAAACCAATAAGGAACTAATGCATTAATTAAGCAATGAAAACTTGAGCAGAGGGACTCGGGGTATATGGAAAATCTCTGTATCCTCCCCCTCGATTTTGCTGTGATTCTTAAACTGCTCTAAAAAAAATAAAGCTTTAATAATTAAAAAAAATAATAAAACAAATAAAAAAATCTGAGCATAAGAGAAAGTTAGTATCCTGATGTGAGAAATAAGAACTTTCACAAGAAATAAGAATGCCTTTTATTTACATATTTTTCTTACATAAATTTGGTCAAAGAAAGGCAGTCAGAAACACTATTCAAAGTATTATGCAAGTCGGGAAATTATTTCTAAAGTTCTTCTCACTCTCCAAGAGATTCCACAAACAGGGATTACTGGAGACTACATGGGAGGGTTGTTGACATGGTGAAGAGATTTAGGCAGGAGGAAGATAAAGGCACCTGATGAAGCGAGTGCATTCCATTGACCTACATGAATGTCAAGAATTTCAGTATAGTAGAAAAAAATTAGAGGAGGCGTGGGGACACGTTCCAGAACATCAGACATCATATCAAAACATAAAAACATAATTAAATATTACTTAAAATAATAAAACATGAAGTGGAAAATATTTTAATATGTCTCTGCAGTTCTAAGCGGTACAAAGTAAGAGGAAGAAATGGTAGAGGAAACCCTGTCATGTTCAAGGAGTGTTTGAGTGTTGGTGAATTTTAGTTGCAAGAACTATAGGCTTGCTCAGGCTACCACACCTCTTATCCAGTGAAGATTAATGGAAGGACAAATGAGGTAGCGAGGAAAGAGGAACCCGAATGCAGAACAGCTGGGCTTTGTGGCTCCTGGAACTTGGGCTTGGTTTAATGCTCTCCTGTTGCCATCTTGAGATCCTTAATAATATCTGATCAAGAGGTCCTGCATTTTCATTTTGCACTGGGCCCTATAAATTGTATAGTCGGTCCTTCTGGAACCAGAGGTTCCTTCACATTATCTCGGGACACAAGAACCATAGCCTAAGTCATTCCAGGAGAAAGAAGGAAGCCTGGATTCCATATTTCTTCCAATTCTTCTATGTCACCTCTTATTAATAGAGAACTAAAAATGTGACTGTTAACTGCCCTTCTCACCATTCAATTTACACAGCCTACCACTGGCCAAGGCTTGAAATCCCTATAGCAATGACAAGGACTTCAATTTCATAATTAGAAACAAACAAAAAAATCTCAGAATCAATTGGTACCATAAGAACCTAAGTAACCAACATATTAAAGTGTAGTTAATCAATAAATAATGTAAAGGTCAGATTACTCCCCATTTAAACATAAGAAAATGGAACTTATGAGAGGTATCTGAAAGAGTACAAAGAGGAAGAGTGATGATGAAGGGGAGGAGAGTATTGTGGGGAGGGATGGGAACAGCATACAATGACGACGTGTGTCTTTACCGATTCACAGTTTTTGCTTTTAACTCTTCTTTGCTACTCTGAGTGCTTGCAATTGATGCTTCAATCCTGCCAACCCTGCTTACCTTAATTGATAAAGATTTTTTTTTAATATGACAACTTTGTAATGAGGGAGCTTAATTCCTGGAGCAATCATTGTTTGATATCTTGAAAGCTGCTGAGCTCCTTAATGGTGGGGACTGTCCTCTTTGTCTTTGCACCCCCAGCCCATCTTTGTACCAGTGAAGGTCCAGTGCACGGTCTTCCTCAACACCTTTGTGAACTCAGTGTATGAATTCGTGTCCACCAACTCAGCCTGGAAACGTGTTCTGGTGGTGGACAGCTCTTATGGTGACAGAGCTTCTCTTGGTAGATGACGTGAACTTCTCCTTCAGTGTGACTCTTTTGACTCCCCTGAAGAAGAAAAATAGTCAGCCCTATCCTCTACCAGATTAAAATTATCTGCATTTCTATAGGAAGAATATCTGTTTTCGGAACCGTTTTTAGCAGCTTCATTCTGTGAGAGCCTTTAGGGTAGGAGGGACACCTTGTCTAAGACAAGGCTTGAAGTCCATTCAGCTCTATAACCAGAGGGAGGGAGGAGTAGGCGATAGTGGATGCTGACCTAGTCCCACGTGGTCCCTGGCTGGGGCAAGGCTGGCATCCACGCCAGACTTTCTTACAGCCACTGGGTCTACAGTTCCAAAAGTCTTCACACACTAATAGAAGAAAGAATTGTTTGCTGTTTTTCCTCCACTTCTTTCCTGTTGCCCTATGGCATGGTTAAGTTGTCTAGCATCTTGCAACAAATGAACAAATTCAGCTCTTTCCTTTCTTTTTTTAAAAAGAACATGATAAACAGAGACTGTGGCATAACAACAGTTGACTCGTAGTTGCTTCTCCAGCCTGAAAGCCAGATATTCTCCAGCAGGCACGGCCTATGCCTGTACATCACGTGCTAACTAATAAGTGCTGTCGTGATTGTGTAGATGCTAGTATATTTGAGTTTAAGCTGTTCCCTGAGATAAACTATGGCATCTGAATAGTGATACAACGTTAATAGAGTAGTTATGATGGTTTAATTCTAACTTTAGTGTTCTAAAACTCCCTGGTGACTGGAGTTACCTGGCTCTGTTTTAATAGCTTCCCAATCATAATGGATAAAATGTGGGCAGTTTCTAGTTTAGAGGGTGCTAACTATCTAATGTCAAAGAAAATACCACTTTCTGGTGATTATCAATGCCAATGGCTAACCAGCACCATGGCTAAATTAATTTTCATTGGCCTCTAGAAATTTCATTTTGCTTTTTAAGGCAGTTTTCTACTATATTGGAGATTTAGCATTGCTGCTAAAAAGTAACAACATGGTTTGATAGAAAGTTTGATTTTTCTCTCCTTTTCTGTCCACTCAACAAAGCACCAAAATGGTCACATGGTTAGTGATCTACCTCAACTCTGTATTTTAGGGGCTATTGGATCCTTTCCCACCATCTTGCTTATATCATAGTTTTCTAACTCTGATAGTTTTTAATATTCCTCCTTAAAATCCTGAAGTTACCTTTGACTCTTTCCTTACTCTCCTTATCTGATCTGTTGTCAAATTTTGTCAGTTGTGCTCATCAGAGCTCCTCATATTTATCCCCTCCTCTCCAGACCTGTTTCCTTGTCCCAGTTCAGACCCTGTCTGATCCCCTAACCTATATCAGTAGCTTCCAAACGGATTTATTTCCTCCAAAGATCTTCCCTGGCCCGCAAATTCCCCCTCCATTCTGAGTCACACTGTGTCACTCCTGTCTGGTCACTTCTCACTTACAAGCTCTCAGGAGCTCTCCATGGCCCGCTGAACAGAGCCCAGGTTCCACCATAGCCAGCTGTTCCTGGCGCTGTGATCCTGCTCCAGCCACCAGGCTCCCTTCATAGGCCCTAGTCTCCCCCCAGACTCGGCTCTCCCTTCCCTACCCTGCTTTCCATGGTCTCCTTCCTGTGCTTCTGTTCAAGCTGTTCCCTTTCCTGGAGCACTTTCCCCTAATCTTTCCAGATCCCATCTGCCTGCCCTTCAAGATCCACAGCTTCTTCAGGAAGTCTTCCTTTATTCCTTCAGTAGGAGTGCATTTTTTCCTTCCTCTACATGCCCATAGCAATTTATTTGTTTCTCCTCACACTCCTTACTTTCTGTATTATTTTTATATATTTCCTAGTAGCCCATAAACTACGTGAAGGCAGGATCTAAGAGTCATTCTTATTCCACCAGAGTGCCTTGTACAGGGCCCTAAACACAGTACATGCCAATTAATATTTGTTAAATTAATAAATCCGTTTCCAATCTAATCAATGAATGCTTTGGAGCAGGTTATTAAATGTAACTATCTTTTAAGTTAAAAGGAAGCTATTATGGGCATCACACTGATGGAGAACAAAGTTATCAATAAAGAAAAGGGAAGGCTAAAATGAACCCTGTCATGTTGGATTAGATTCAAAGTAATATAAACTACTGTATACATATATATATATATATATACACGCACAGAGATAGATACAGAAATATAGATATATATGTATATAAATGGGTTAATATACATACATATACTACCTAGCTCTGTCTGCTGAGAAGGCCTAGAAGCAATAAGCAACACCCATATCTTGTTTCTAAACACCATTCTCCAATAAAAGGAACCAGGCCTCCTTGGAGAAGCAGTTGATTCCAGGGGTCAGGCACGGAAAACACAAAATGAACCTCAAATACCTTATAGTGCCAATAAATAAAGAAATACTCCCCCAAAAAAGACAAGACCTTGTTAAAAGAACACAGGAGTCAACATAAATGTGTTCCCAGTGACCAAAGCCGGAACAATTTGGGCAGAAAAATAAAGAATGATAGTACTGAATTTTAACCCATAGAATAAAATAAATATCCAGAAGTCCATACTGATTTAAAAAACAACAGCAACAAATAGGGGAGAAGGGACAGCTCTTCCTTAAGTAGAATTATAGATAATAAATGTGGAAGGAAGATGGGAAACAGAATCATCATTAGGCAACACCCCAGTGATAATTGTTTCAGACAAGATCCACAGATAGATGCTAAAATTGGTGGGTAATGTTTGAGGAGAAACAGGATTTGCATAGTCTCAGCGTATCTCCCCTAAAATACTTATTTACGTCAAAGGAAAAGATAATAACTTTACAGTGGAGAAACCAGCAGACACCATCCTAACCAAGAGATCTAGGGAAATATCACCAGTAACAAGCCGTATAGACATCACAAACCCCTTGTTAGGATGCACTGAGAAGGACACAACATCCTTTTGGTAATATTCTTGCTAAAAATGCATAACTTCATTCCAATCATGAAAAAAGGTTAGACAAACCCAAACTGAGGGACATTCTACAAAATAACTGTTCAGTACTCTTCAAAAGTGTCAAGGCCAAGAAAGACATGGAAAAATTAAGGAATTGTTACAAACTGGAAAAAGACTAAGGAGAAATGACAACTAAATGCGATATGGGATCATCTTGGATAGGACTCTGAAATAGGAAAAGGGCATTGTCATAAAATGGTAAAATTCTACTATTGTATGAATGTTACTTTCCTGTTCTTAATTATATTCCAGTTATGTAAGATTTCAACATTAAGGAAAGCAGTGTAAAGGATAAAAAGGACTTTGTACTATTTTTGCAGCTTTTCTACAGCTGTCAAAAAAACAGTTCAAAATTTAAAAAAACTTTTTAAAAGGAGGCTATTAGTAATTAATATTGTAAATGTTTCTTTAATCGAAGAGGATCCAAACTACCTTTTAAGAAAGTTTAGCACTCAAATATCCTTTGTATTCCTTCTACTCACTATTTCTTTCCATGTCTCACATCTCTTGTTTCCACTTGTTTCTAGATATATGGGTCTAACAGCCTGTGCAGGTCAGAAAATACGGAACATATGCTATCTCTGTATGTGGATGTTTGGGTTTTCAAGCTTACCAGGGCTCTGTCTGAAATCTCTTCTGAGAACACGTGCAAGCAGCAGCATTTTCTCCTTTTCCTGGACCTTCCCATGACCCCAGGAAGTTCTTTGAGCAAGACCGGAGGCAGCCCTCTGCATCTGTGCTTCTCCATCCTCCTGTTTCTTCTTATTGTGGCTTGGCAGAATGCTCAGGATTTGCAGTCCTAAGGTGACTGGACCGTTACAATATTAACTTCCTTTGCTCTCTATATATTTTTCTTTTCCAATGAACCAGTTGACATACATTTTTTTTAACTTTGGAAATGTTCAGACGTACAGAAAAATAGAGAGAATATAATAAACCCTTTGTCAACTTGTTCTTAACCAAACAGGTGCCATTTCCAAGGGTCATCAGTGGTCTCTACTCTATTCTGCGTGATGAGGATGAAGGTGACAGCGCTGGCCCCAGTTCTCATACTTCATCCATACTTATTTTTATACTCTTGGTTTTGGGACAATACCTTGTTTCTTAGCCACTTTATCTCATCAGTAGGAACAATTTCTCCAGTGCAGGGACCCACAAAAGATCCTCTCTCTCACCCCTTTGCACCATGCAGATTGAGGTCATTTCTGGGGTGGCTAATGAAAGAGGACTCTCTTTAAACATTCTGCTTTGGGACCTAAATTTAATTTATGTTTTACTCTAGTATCAAAATCAGTTTTTGCGTTAAAGGTCTGATTCTTCTAACAGAAGCTGAAATCATGTTTTGCTAATTGGGCTTCTGTGTCACTAAACACTGAAGGAAAAAGGGTAGTGAAAGGTCACCGAACCAGAATTCTTTCAGTTGTTAATCTGGATTTTTCCATCATCCGTAACTCAGGTTCAGGAATCTCAGGGTTTTATTCCTCACAAAGCACTCCAGCAATTTTTGGTCATCAGAAAGTGATGATCTAAATGGATACTAAAATGAGATGAATAAGATGCTCATTTCCTGAGGGGAAGAAAGATTTTTAAGTCTGTGTCCAAGTAGGATATCAAAGTGTGAAGCTACATCAGAGAGAAGTAGTAGTTGGGAGTGAAGCTTGCCAGATGATGAAAGTACACTTTAGAATACCTCACTTCAATGACTTTAATAATCATCTAACAATTTTACCATAGGATATGATTTTTATTTCATGGTGGTGAGAAGGAGTGCCATTTCTTGGTTCAGGATAACAGAATTCAAAATGTTTACGTGGAGAGAAAATTTCGTGTGTTACAAATTAGGAAAAAGAGAAAACATTTTAATGTAGATAATATGAGAGGTAAAGATTTCAGAGATGGTTCTTTAAATATTTTAAGTTAAAATAACCTCTTTTTTTTTTTTTAATTTTATTTATTTATTTTTCCCCCAAAGCCCCAGTAGATAGTTCTCTGTCATAGCTGCACATTCTTCTAGTTGCTGTATGTGGGATGCGGCCTGAGCATGGTTGGAGAAGCGGTGCATTGGTGCGCGCCCGGGATCCGAACCCGGGCCGCCGGCAGCGGAGCGCATGCACTTAACTGCTAAGCCACAGGGCTGGCCCTAAAATAACCACTTAATGTACACACAAGGAAGCAATCAAAGGAAGAGGAAGAGGAATACCCTTACGTCCACCTGTGATTGCCTCTACTTCGATCATCTCAGAATTGCTATTAACAAAATATTCTCTTTTACCACATTTGTCCATCTTTGGAGTAGAATTTCTTTCTGTGCTTTTATTACAGTTCAGCTGCTATCTCTGGATTAGAATGACATTATAGGAGATGGATTTTGTGAGTTTCTGTGTCTGGGGAGAGAAAAAGAGAGTAGGGTGAAGAAGTTTGGAGTTGGTATCACTTTTTTTTCCATGGTGGTATTCAAACACTAAGAAAAAGAAAGAAATTAAAATGTGCTGTTTCTGCTGAGTAGAGATGGGAGAGAATTCATGTCTTCTTGAGAAACAGATCTAGCATCCCTACAGATGTTAGACTGGAAATATAGCAAGGTGGTATCTCAAAACAGGGTCATAAATGAGTCCCATAAATGTGTTGATCTGTCATCTTCTGCAAGGTTCTCTTCTTTCCTAATAAAGGTGTGTGGTAACCAAATAACTAGCCTTTTTTTTTTTCTATACAAAGAAAATCAACAGCAGACCTATAACCAATAACAGGTCAGTAACTTATAACCCTATGAGTTATCAAAAAAAGTTATCTACCTTTTAAACAACTAGGGAAGCATCTAAATATTTTTAGAAAGCTTTTCATCACAAAGGTTTAAAATCTTTAAAATTTGTTGTGGCACTTAAAAGATGTAGCCTCTATCTATCTATCCATCCATCCATCCATCCATCCATCCATCCATCCATCTTAAGTGGAACACTTCATTCCGCAATGTGTAGGACAAGCCAGCATTTATTATCGTTTTCAGAAGGGGTATTTACGATAGGGCACTCACTGTATTTCCAGGCCTGAGATAATGAGGCTATTCTGTGAATGTTAAGTCAGGAAACCAAGGAGAACACAAGAACCAAATATACCATTTGTGGCTTCTGTAAAATCAGTAGTACTTTAATTGACATCAACAGTTATGGGCATGGAAGGTTACTGCCTTCTATGAGTTGCCATGACTGTTCCCGGTTAGTGACAAAGGGACGTGCAGGAGTGTGTCTCTCCTTGAAGGGCGGGGCCTGTCCAAGCATGCTGCTTGCCTAGTGGAGCTTCATTTCTCCGTTGCCCCGCCACTAGGAGCCTGGGGTGTGGACTGGGACTTTTTCTAAGGCGGGTGCAATGAGTAACAAAAAGGCAAGTCTAGAGTACAAGGCCAGGCCCTCTATTGTTCTGGGGACCCAGTGTGTGCTGATCTAGAGGCCCCATAAAGTATAGATTGAATACTTTTCAGTGTGGTAATTATCCTTCTGGAACCTTATCATGGGCAGAGCTTACTCCACCTCTCGGCCTTGGGGTGCAGAGATTGCATGAGATTGCAGACCCCCTTAGCATTCTGCCCCCATACTCTTTGAAGGCACAGCTTTATCCTTATACCCATTAGATAGGAGCTGCTGCTGCCTAATGCTGACAGCAGTGCTCGGGCTCCATCTTGGCTGTATCCCTTGTGCCAGGAACCTTGGGGAATAGAGAGGGATTTGGCAAAATTCCTAGTAAATGGATGGCACCCCAGTGCACATTGTGTATAGCATTTCTCAGTGTTGCCAGACACATACGTTGCTGCTTTCTCACTCTTCCTCAGGAAAGAAGGGCCATTGAGGGGCAGATTTTTAAATGAAAACCAAGGGAAAGTAAAAGAAACCTAAGCCCTCTATCTCTTCATGTCCAGAACTTAAAAATAGAGGACGAGGTTCACTTTTCCGAAACTTTTGCTTCTTGGGTCAGAAGTAAATTTAAATCTGGCGTCTAATTCCCCTGATTTTTCAGACTTAGCTAAGGCAGAAAACCAATCCATTGCGTTATCGACTCGTATCATTAGCCTGAGGTTAGAGGCCCACCGTTGCCTCTGAAGCAGGCCTTCCTTCTGCTCTCTGCCAGTATATTATCCCTCTATCATTTTTGCTCTCTCTCTGTCGCCTTTGATATGGTAATGATCTTGCACAAGAAAAGCCATTTTTTTATATGAGTGCTTAAGGAATTAAAGGTGAGTGAGAGGTGGAGGATGTTAAGAAGGATGGCAGTTTGTCATTAAAAAATAAATAAGTATACCCCTTTGGAATAAAAGAAGAAAGAAAAAAGGAGCCAAAATGGGAGGACAGGCTGGTGTCTCTCAGCAAAGGCAGGAGATGGTGTACTAACAGGCTGGCTTAAAGCCCTCTTAACAATGTGGAGTTGCTCTCCCTAGCTCGCATTGATTTCCCTCTGCCCTCCACAGACCTGGCTGCAGTTAAGCCTTGTGTCCTGCACGTGATGCTGAGCCGAATCAGATTTTCCTTTTAGTTGTTCGATCAAATTTTCCTTCCTAGAGCTTAGAAGGCACACTTGGGACCATAGAGTAATTGCCTCCCCACGCTGAACTGCTGATACCTTTATTGGATTGGCATAGGGTTTCAGAGGACTGTGTTTAACATGCAGTGAGCCGCAGCAATGCAAACAGCTCCAGTGTTTAAACAAGCATCCATTAGGCCGGGAAACAAGGCGGTGCCAGCCCATTTGGTGCTCTGTAGTGCTGGCAGCTTGAGGTGAGCAGGGCAGCAGGGCGCTGGAGTGGGAGAGGGCAGGCGCGAGGAAAAGGGGAGGAATTGTCGTGTCAGAGAAGGAGCAGATTCTCTTTAGATTTGCTGAAGAGGGAGTGCATGGGGGAGGGGGAGAGAAATGTTGTGGCTAGGGACATGTGCAAAGCTCATTAATATCTCATTATGTTAGAATTGCAATCTCCCCGCAGATTGGCGTTAACATTTGCAGTGCCAGAGGAAGGGCTTCGGGAAAGGGACAGGCCCCCCTCCCTTTTTTGCAAGCCCCAGCAAGCTCCAGGCGCTTGCTTGGCGCTGAGGGAGTGGTGGTGTTGAATTTGTGGGGGAGGCTGTCAGAAAACCCCAAAGGAGCAATAGTGAGCAGTGCAGGAGCGTGAAGTGAGACTGAAAACTGTGGTTTGTAAATAACAAAGTGACCAGCTTTCCAACGTGCCAGCAAGCCATGGAGACGGAATAGAGTTGACCGGAAGCCAGGAAAGGGAAATTGTGGGTCTTAAGTATGAGTTATCCTGGAGCCTGGATGTGAGGGGCAGTGTGAGTGGTGGGAGAGAGACTAGCTCCAGATTCACACCCAGGCCTCCCAGAGAGTGTGTCACTTGCCCGCTGAGTTTGCTCTGGGTTCCTGGAGGCTCCCTGGGATCCACCAGGGCAGCATAAGGTGGAGAGGAGAGAGAGGACAAATGAGGAGTGAAGAGAAGAAAAGAGGGCAGGGGATTCAGCCAATGGGATTTGGGAGGACTGCATGCTCCACTGCTCCCACCTGCCTATGTTGGTGTGAGTGGGGCAAAGGGAAGGTTATAAGGCAGATAGAATGAAGGTAGTGTGCAGGGACCCCATTCTCTTCTGATCCGACCTGGCTGGGCTCATACTAGTCCAGGCTTTATTTACCCCAGGGATTAAGTCCTCCTATGCCACAGCTCTGTAGCACTGGCCCAGTCTTGACCCCCGCACCTCATTCACCCCAGGCAGTAATCCCAGGGACTCCAGCACTGAGACTGTGGGCCTCATGGGAGGAAAAGTTGGAGCCATGTTCTGTAGAGATTACAACTTTCCTGCAGACACTTAATCCTGCTCTGTTAAAGGATCAGAGGTGTTTCTCTCTGCCCCGAACAAATACATATCCTCCATCCATTAATGAAAGGTGGGTGGTGGCCACTTTAGCAAATAGTTACATAACAGGATGTACCAAAACACAACAGTGTGTGGATTTTGTATTATGAAGGCCCCTCAAAGTAATTCATATTACTTTGTTTGAGAATACCCCATTTCTGCCTTTTTGTTTTCAGTTCTTATTTCTACCTTAGAATTTTCTTTCTGCAAACATCTGCCATTCAGGTTCTGTTTCTAGCATAAGTGGACACAGACACACACACAGATCTACAGAGATGTCACCCATGTGGACACTCGACCAGCATCCTGGGAGCAGGAGCGAATAAAGGAGCATGTGTACCTGGTTAATGTCATATAAAGTGACAAGGCCAGTTTTCCAGTATGGTTTCTGAAGACCTTTATGGTCACACTTTGTTCTGACGTAACACAATAGTCCATAAAAATATGGATTCTCTATTAACTTATATAAAGGCAAAAAATTTCATATTGTCATTGAAAGCTGTTTGTGTTCCTTTTGGAAAAAACTAGAGTCGTATTGGCTATTCATTTGTTATGTACAGCAGTGCTTATAATGAACATTTAAAAATTAGTGCATTTGATAATCACAACCAAGTTTATTTAGGTTAGAAAAATAGTTATGGCATACAAATACTGCTGAGAGACAAATTCAACAAGGATTTTTACAATGTGGCCTCTATAGTAAAAATAGTAAAATTCAGCCTTCTGAGTATTAGAATCTATTATTCTTTTGACTATATAGCTTTGACAAATCAAGCAAGAGTCATAAGAACAAAGCCAGGGAACTGTTAAATTGCTATAATTTCATAGCCAAATATAAGAAGAATATACCTTATATTGTTTACATGTTGACTTTCCCAAGCTTGATCCCATTAAAAAAAAACGAAAACAAAGGGTCAGTAGTAATGAACAGTAGACTAGATGTCTAGGGCTTAGCTTCTGTGTTCAGCTACTACAGGTCCGTGTTGTGGATGTAACACATTCCACGGGATCTTGCCTGGTTTTCCATGTGCTGCTTCTGTCCCTCAGTCCTTTTCGTGACACGAGGAGGACCCACACAGACTTGTACTCTTCAGGCTGTCGTTTCCCAGCATCTAAACTCTTCCATCTTAAATCCCCTTGCTCTCCTTTCTAGGAAAGAAGAGAATGGAAGTTAAGTTTCATCCAAACTTTCTACATAACAAAAAAATTATGACATCCAAATTGCACATTTGAGGAGAGGAGAGTGACACAGCAGAATTACAGTTCAAAGTAAAATGGGATTTAACTCTCAGTTAAAAAGAAAAAGTGAATTCGTAGCTCCTTTCAGGCTTTTACTATGAATAAAACTTTAAAGTGAAATATCAGAAAATCAGGGATGAGATGGGACTTAGAGAGATCTTTCATTCCCTCTTCCATCCCCCTTCTTCAATGAAGACCATATCAGAATCATCCCAGATGGCTGTTCTATTTTTAAAGATCTCCAGAAAAGGAGATTCTACCACCTCCTCAGTAACCCATTCCAGCATCTCTTGTTCCTCACTGCCAGAATATTTTTTTTCTGACAGCCCTCAGAGAAAAAAAAAAAACGACACACTGTCTTTGAATTAGGGACCAGCGCTATTCCTCAATGGGCTCTTACCCCACTGTGTGTATAAGGATGCTCCAAGGTATGGGTAATGTCTTTCTCTCTTCAGTGGAAGAGATTGTTTTCTCTAATCTTTGGCTTTAAATTTCATTTGTGAGCTTCTTGGGGGTTGATCCAAAATTCCCTGGAGGGCCGGCTGAGTGCACAGCCCTGTCCTAGGTAAGAGGACCAGTCATCAAGGAAACATATTCATGTGTACTGTCTAAGAGAAGAATAAAGTGACACACAGCCCTAGAGCTGAACTTCTATACTGGACAGGCTTGTTCATGCAATTGTTCATTCATTCCTTCCAGAAATACTTACTGACCACCAACCATGTGCCAGTCCCTATGCTAGATGCTGGACACAGACACATTAGTGAACAACATGGACTAGGTCCTTATCTTCAGAGAGCCTACACTTGGAGGCGGGAGGAAGCCAATACCATCTCAAAAATAAGAAGCAAGATGATTATAAACTGTGATAAATGGTATGAACAAAATAAAACAGAGTGATGTGATAAGAGTGTAAGTGGAGATAGACAGAGATCTGCGACAGAGTGTCCAGTGCCTTTCTGAGGAGATACTTGAGCTAAAACCTGAAGGATGACAGGGAGCTGAGAGGAGCAGGTTGCACACAGAGGGGACAGCAGGTGCAGATGCAGAGGAGGAAAAGAGCAGGAGAGGCCAGCATGGCGAAAGTGTAGTGGTAGAGACGAAGGTGGCATGAAATGAGCTTGGAGACAGCAGGTCATCCAGTGCCTTGTAGGCCACGGTTATGAATATGACTTTAAGAGAAATGGGGATCTATAGAAGGGCATTAGGCAGAAAGATAAGCGCTGATTAATGTCTTTAAATGCTTACTCTGGATGCTCATGGAGAATAGATTGGAGAGGAGTGGGATGGGAAGCAAGGTTAACAAGAGGAGAGCATCTGAGTCCAGGGGAGAGATGAGGGTGGACTGAACTCTGGTGGGGGCAGTGGAGACTCAAAAAAGGAGATAGATGGGAGGAGTGTGTGCTGAAAATGCAGACACAGCATTCCATACATAGGTGCACCCCCATTTTAAGAAAACAAAATTCATAATATCAGAAGTTATTAAAAAAGTGATTATTCCCTTTATACAGTGATTCACCACAAGTCTCTACTATATGAAGTAAGGGAACATGTGTATAGGTCTTTGAGTATAAATTTTAATAAGAGATATAAAATCTTTTTTTTTTTTTTTTTTTTGTGAGGAAGATCAGCCCTGAGCTAACATCCATGCTAATCCTCCTCTTTTTGCTGGGGAAGACTGGCTCTGAGCTAACATCTGTTGCCAATCCTCCTCCTTTTTTTTCCCCAAAGCCCCAGTAGATAGTTGTATGTCATAGTTGCACATCCTTCTAGTTGCTGTATGTGGGATGCGGCCTCAGCATGGCTGGACAAGCGGTGCGTCGGTGCGCGCCCGGGATCCGAACCCCGGGCTGCCAGTAGCGGAGCGCGTGCACTTAACTGCTAAGCCACGGGGCCGGCCCCAAGATATAAGATCTTAATAGACAGATCATGGAATTAGAAGGAATCGTAGAGGTCATTTTCTCCTACCTTCCACCCAACAAAGAATCCCCTTTACAAATCCCTGACAGATGAACATGCAGCCTTGGTATGAAAACTCAAGGAACAGGAAGCTCATTAGCCTCACAAGCCAGCCCTTTCTATTTGGAATCTCTCTAATTGTTTTTAAAAGTTCCTCCTTATGTAGAGGCTGAATTCCCCCTAACTTCCAACCATTGATCTTAGTTCCATATTCTGGAGCTATATAGATTAAATCTAATCCTTTTCCTATGTAGCAATTGTCAGCTATTTAAAGAGGAGCTATGGCATTCCTACTGCCCAACTTTTATCTTTCTCCAGCAAAATATGCGCAGCTCCTTCACCTGTTTCTCACACAATACAGTTTTGGGGCCTTCTCTGCCCTGGGCATGCCCTCTCGCTGCACTGCTGCCTGATAAGGATGAGGACTCCAGAATCAAGACCAGCCTTCCAGATGCCCTCAGTATACAACATACATATGTCTCCCTGGATCTGGAAAACATACATTCATTAATGCAACCTAGAATTGCAAGAACACATGGCTTTGAACTTCAGGAAAATCAAAGCTGCTTATAAGACAGGTTCTATCCAATCTTATTTGTTACTGCTAACTTGTAGAGGGTGGTTCTTAAACTTTTAGAGGATCATGGACCACACTAAGAATCTGATAAAAGCTTTCGATCCTCTTTCCTGAAAAAGACATATACTCACAAAATTCTGCATAGAATTGTTTGAGGTTGCAGAGATCATAAAATCCATTTTTATGTAAACTTCAAGTTTAAAAAGTCAGCAGTATCTATATTGTGGAACCCTGGTTCTGTCATCTAAAACTGTATGTTTGCATTATCTCTATATTTGATAAGAATATTGTACAGGGGGATGAAGAATAGCCACTTGAAAATTCCTATAGGTTACTATGGAATTACTAATGGAAGAGGAAAGTTAACAAAGTCTTCAAGTGGCATTGTTGGATACATTGCTTATGTTACCTCATTTAGTCCTTATAATCATCTTCCGAACGAGGTAATATTAGCCTTATCTTATGAGGAAAGTGAAATTTAAAGATATTAGTAAGGAAAAATAAAGAGAATTAGAAAGATAGGTGAAGGCAGTGCCAACATAGTGTGAGTTTTTACAGCTCCAGCAATGAACTATGGTTGGTGGCCATCTATGCTTTTAAGAGCTGAGTCTGTGTTTACCTAGAGCCCAGCACTGCAGATGCTTAGGAGCAGCTTTGGTTTCCTGAGAACTGTGTGCTTGTGTTGGTGTCTTTGCAGTGATGTCCCTGGAAAGTGGTCGTCAATGTGATGAATCATTACTGTGGCCCACATGGGCAGCATGCCATCGCCTACACCATTCTCTTCAGGATCAGGCTGGGGTTAGGTTAGTGGCCGATATGTATTTATAACTGAGCAATTCAGACAGCTACAGAACTCTTCTGAGAACGTCTGAAAGACCTACAGCCGTTATAAGGAAATCTACTTTCAGATAGTACTTCCTTATGTGCCAGCTGACCACTGAAATAAGAGAGCAGTACTAAGGATGCCTTCCCTCTTTTCCTGTCTCACTTCAGAGCCACACTCACTTCAGAATAGTTTGGAAATGAGAAACACATTCTATTCACAAGTGGAGAGGCGTGCAACGGGAAAAGCATAGGCTGTGGAATTCAAATCTCAACTCCTTCACACTAGCTGTGTGCCCTTGGGCAACTGATTTAATCTCCCTGAGCCCCAGTTTTATCACTTGTATAAATGATGTTTATTACCTTGCAGTGTTGATGTGGGAACTAAAAGAAAAGATCTTGGATTTGCCTGGCATATAATGGATGTACAATAGATGGTTGGTGTTTGCTGATAACTTTGAGGAAAGCCTAAGTTGTTGGGATGGTAGGTTTGGGGTAATGGTAGATTTGGGGTAATGGTACGTTTGGTTCAGCAGTACTATCAGGCTTACCCTGGTTTAGACCTGGATCCCTGAGCACTTCCAGAGGAATTCCTGTCCTCATCCCCACTCCTCATCACCACCAAAATTTTGCTTCAGATAAGAAGGAGGTCAGAGTGTGTTCACCTTGAATCCATCCTCCATGCGAGGTGCCATGTCACAGGGGGGTTCAGAGGACACCCACCAATGCTGCTTAGCCCCCAACCTCACAAAAGGTACCAAATGTTATGGTACTTTGGGCTCACACACACACAGATCTCTGAGCTGAAGCAGTGTGGAAGTTTAGCAGTTAGCAGACCTCAATGGTAGTTCACATCGACATTTCTGAGAGAATCTTTGGTTACAAGTAGTCAGAGCAGAACTAAATACTGGGTAGGGCTAGTACTGCTTATACAGGTTCTATGAGACTCTATCAAAAAGTTAAGTTTAAAAATAGAGATAGGACCAGCTAACCTCCTCATTCTGTGAGTGATTAGATGTAGACTAGACTTGGTCATCTCCCTTTGCTAATAAGGAAACTGGCTTAATTAACTGAAGGAAATTAACTTGGATAATTTTGCAGCATGAATCTGTTTCCAAAGAGGGGCTGAATTTTTCCCTTCCTGTGAGCTGACGCTCACACAGCAGTTAATTCAAGAGCTGTGTGAGCATGTTATTGTTGCCAACTGACAGATGTAGTATTTTCCTGATCAAACTCTCCAGGCTTTCTCCTTGCTCCTCCAGCAACTGAGAACGGAGGAATAAACTATCCAGAACGATTTTGCAACATGGGAGTCATTTGCATGTCTTTGTAATATGGAAGTCAGATGCCTCTTCTCAGTAAATATAAGCCTCCCAATTGACTTAAGGTAATTGAATGATTTTAGATTTATTGTGTATATACTTTTCTCCTCAGCCACTGATTCTAAGCAGGCATAAAATCACATCAGAAAACCTGAGTTTTGATATTCGAGTTTGCTCATCTGAATTAAAACCAAAATATATAGAAATTAGGTTATCAGTTCCAGGCTTGGATCGCTTTGTCTGTGAAACCTCAAAGTCTCCAGTGGAGCATCTCTCTTCAGATGATACTCTGGGGCAATTCTGAAAAGGACAAGGAGAGAAAGATGCTTTTGACTCTATTCCAGTTTGTTTCATTTTCCTTTTTAACTGATTTTTATCCTCTATATAATTTTCTTTCCCAGTCAGTTTTGAATTTCTCTGATTTAGTTCCAGATGTTTGTTGTGGTTTGGTTTGGTGCAATCGCTTAGGCATTTTGCTGTTCTGTTCCTTCCCTGCCGTTCGTTTAAAGGGGGTCTAAACTCTCAACGTAGCTATATTTCTGGAGAGACCTGCCACCTTTACAGGATTTACTGTGGTCATTTTCTTTTTTTTTTCTCCCCACAATATGGTTCTTTGTGAATTAAAATCAAGGTTCCTGGGGCTGGAGGTAGGAATAGGGCATGGGAAGCCTAGCCACATTATGATGAATAATAATAATAACTGTCTCCCTCTGTTGTGAGCTCTTCCAGGCGGACTGTGTCTTATTCATCTTTGCATCCCCAGCCTCTCACATAGGGGCTGGTGCATAAATGATGCCCAGTGAGTGTGTGTTGAATGAATGAACTAATTTTTGCAAATCCCTTTATAATTTATAGAGATACTCCACATAGCAACATGGGGTGATTGTTTTCAAGACCTCAACAAAACCATTTCCTCCTTCATTTCATTATGATTGTGAAATTACTTCGGAATTTTGGAACCATGATACTTTTACTGATTGCCTTTTATGAAAAGCCAAAGTCTAAATGCTTTTTTTTTTTTTTTTTTTTTTAATGTTGAGGGGCTGTGGAAGGGAGGGATAGATAGATTTAACTGGATACATTTCTTGGGTTTTTTTCTTTACAACGGCAGTTGACAGCTCTTTTTCTCCTCTTTTACTAGGATATAGGTGAATTTTAACAAAAACGAGAGGTATATTTTAAAGGCAAAAGAGCGAGTAGGCAGCAAAGGAAAGACTTTGTGTTTGTTTTTATGACTTGTGTTTTGACTTGGCAAACGCTCAAGGTTATTCTGCTTAACCAAATAATCCACATTGCTTCCATGTCAGCAGTCGCTGAGCTCCCCTTCCAAAGTATGCCAGCCAGACTCTTCCGTTGAGATGTTATGAAGGATTTCGACCCTTGTCTTGTGCTGCGTCAATGGCAGTGCCGATCCCACACAGCCCCTCGGCTTTCATAGCCATTGCACATCCGCCTCAGGGAGAGACTCACCCAGGAGTTCACAACCAGACAGCTTTTTCTTAAATGGCTCACTCTGTTGGCACTCATTACCTTAATGCTGCCTTTTTTCCATAAAACTCAAGGGTAAAAGTAGGAAAATCATTGTATTACTATTTTCCTGAAATCATTGGCACTTAGGATAAAGGCCAAAGTCAGGAAAAGCAGAGAAACTTAGAAAGTTTAAAAAGTGAGAAAGTCTTTGATTTTTACGGGTGAAACAAGAACCTACTCAGGCTTAGAACCCAGAAAAAAAAATTTAGGAGCCAAATTTAGGTGAAATAAAATCCAGAACTTGCAGGTAATGACAGAACTAAGGCATTGCTTGTACACATGTACTTTACATGCTTCTGCCCTGAGATACTAAGATTTTTTTCCCTTCTTGGCTCTTAGGGCATACAGTTTAGTGTCTTTATATGCATGCCCAATTCGTGCCTGTGACAGACAGACAGAAAGAAAGAAAACCTTTTAGTAGGGTTTTAGTAGTGATTCAAAATACATATTACCCTGACTTATTGCCTATATTATCACAGTATGTCAGAAAGCATATTGCTCATGGGTGGGATGCACAGTAATTTGGAAATATTCATTTTGGCCTTGGCACGGGATGACCTTGGCCTATTGCAGATTCATGCTCTGCAGCTATATTAGTTCCTAGGGCTGCCATAACAAAGTACTACAGACTGGGTGGCTTAAAGCACTAGAAATTTATTGTCTCACAGTCCTGGAATCAAGGTATCAACAGGGCCATGCTCCCTCTGAGACTCTGCGTGGAATCCTTTCTTGCCTCTTGCTAGCTTCTGATGGTTTGCCAGCATTGTTTGGCATTCCTTGGCTTGCAGCTGCATAACTTCAATCTCTGCCTCTGTCATCACATGATATTCTCCCTGTGTGTCCCCATCTCTTCACATGGCCATTTTCTTCTAAGAATGATACCACTGATGTTGGATTAGGAGTCCATTCTACTCCAGTATGACTTCATCTTCACTAATTACATCTGCACATTATAGAGGTGAGTCTATTTCCATATTTCTATGGACTATTTCCAGGACTTCAACATATCTTTTTGGGAGGAGTATGATTCAATCCCATCACAGTGGCTACCTCTGCTTTGGAGTCCTCAGAAAGTTTCCTTGTTCTTCTCTTATAATGGACCAACTCTACAAACCTTCTTTCACCTCTCTCCTCAAGCCCTTGGTTTTTCCTCCTCAGCAGTGTTCTTCCTTGGAGGTGAAGTCCTTGCATTGACATCAGCGAGAAAATCAAAACTATTAGAGCCAAGCCGCCTTGGTTTCTCCACGCACATACACACTTCCCATCTCAACATACCTCTCTCTCACGTTTGTCTTTAAATCATTCTTTTTTTGTTTTATTTTTTGCTGAGAAAGATTAGCCCTGAGCTAACATCTATTGCCAATCCTCCTCTTTTTGCTGAGGAAGATTGGCCCTGGGCTAACATCTGTGCCCATCTTCCTCTACTCTATATATGGGACGCCGCCATATCATGGCTTGATAAGCAGTGTGTAAGTCCGCGCCCGGGATCCAAACCCGTGAACTCCAGGCCACAGAAGTGGAGCGTGCAAACTTAACCACTGCGCCACCGGGTCGGCCACCCCAAATCATTCTTTTGATGGCTCTGATGGGAATGTAAAATGGTACAGCCGCTATGGGAATCAGTATGGATTGTCCTCAAAAAATTAAAAATAGAAGTACCATATGATCCAGCAATTCCACTCAAAGGAATTGAAAGCAAAGTCTTAAGATATTTGTAAATCCATGACATAGCAGCACTATTCACAATAGCCAAGGGGTGGAAGCAACCCAAATGTCCGTACACGATTGAGTTGTTTATACATGAAATGGAGTATTAATTCAGCTTTAAAAAGGGAAGAAATTCTGACACATGCTACAACGTGGATGAACCTTGAGGACATTATGCCAAATGAAATATTCCAGTTACAAAAAGACAAATATTGTATGATTCCACTTATAGGATATACCTAGAGTAGTTAAATTCATAGAGACAGACAGTAGGATGCCAGTTGCCAGGGGCTGAGCAGAGGGGAATAGGGAGTTATTGTCTGATGAGTACAGAGTTTCAGTTTTGCAAGATGAAAAGAGTTTTGGAGATAGAAGGTGGAGATGGCTGTACAACAATGTGAATGTACTTAATGCCACTGAACTGTACACTTAAAAATGGTTAAGATGGCAAACTTGATGTTTTGAGTATTTTATCAGAATGGGACATTTCAAACACAATTTTTCATTTGCCCTTCCTTCCTTAGTGTCAGCCTCTCCTACTCCCTGACTTCCTGCTTCCTAACTTCTTCAAACCCGCTTAGGACTTCCTTTTCTTGAAAAAACCTTTACTTTACCTCCTGATGTACAAGCTCTGATGCTTTTTTTCCTCTTGCTTTTCCAAACAAGATTTCTTATACACAAGAGTCAAACTCAGCATTTCTATTTTTCACCATTTCTTCTATTATTGACCAAAAAACTGGCATTTGTTCACAGCTCAGTTCTAGAACTTTGCTGTCCAATGCCATAGCCACTAGTTGCATGTAGCTCTTTTAAATTTAATAAAATTAAAAAGTCAGTTCCTCAGGAGTACTAGACACATTTCAAGTACTCAGTAGCCAATATGCGGCTAGAGGCTAATGTATTGGACAGTTTAGCTACAGAACATTTCCATCATCTCAGCAAGTTCTGTTAGACAGATAGCACTGTTCTTGAATAAGGATTCTCAAAATCATCAGAATAACTTTGAGAGCTTGTTAA
This sequence comes from Ceratotherium simum simum, assembly GCF_057802395.1. Taxonomy (NCBI): domain Eukaryota; kingdom Metazoa; phylum Chordata; class Mammalia; order Perissodactyla; family Rhinocerotidae; genus Ceratotherium; species Ceratotherium simum. Next base: position 44,021,388 of record NC_141911.1, read on the forward strand.
ACCACAAAGTCTGATTTCTGATTCAGGAAGTCAGGGGACTGGCCAAGAATTTGCATTTCTAACAGATTCCCAGGTGATATTGATGCTGCTGGGTGTGTCCTAGAGGAACCCTCTCAGATTCCCAGTGAATTACTCTGATATTAATCTAATGATCTCTTAGTTCTCATTTCAGAGCTGCAACTGACACTAGAAATCTGACCACAAATTATTCTTCTTTGTTTTGTCCTACTTTCTTGATGAGGTTTTATTTTGATCTCCCACGGATACTATTTGTCTCTTTGCTGACTTCTCTCATCTGATTAACAGGACCCATCTCCGTCTATGTGTTCCCTTTCTTAGGGAATTTTTGCACTTACGTTGTTTAGGCTGCCTCATATGCATGAAAGGAAGACTCTCAAATAAACATCACCTTACTTCTAAGGCCATATCTTCAGGTTTGTAGGATAACCACATTTGGATGTACCGCTACTCTTGAACACGATGATCTTAAAAACTAAGCTGCTGTGTTTCTACCCTCTCTGGCCAATGAACTGATGCTTCCTGGATCTCTGATAATTGTCACCATGCATTTCTTTAAGTGATGTTGAGATGCTTGCACAAAAAGCTCCATAGAAATGTCAAGTATTATGTGTACCTGTTCATTAAATATTCATGCAGTTAGAGAAGTCACCCCTGCAGTATGCTGAGTAATTTCCTTAATGCCTTTCCTCCTGGTGACCAACTGTTTTATAGACTTAATCTGCTTAATCTTTTCTATGAGGTATAGTAGAGGTCACTCATGAATATGCCCATTTTCAAATTAGGAATCGAGGTGCAGAAAAGTTTAAAAGAATACCCAGTGTCACAAAGCTGGTTATACTTCTGCCAAGGAACTCCAGCTCAAGTGCATGACTCCCTTCCTAAGCCCCCAGTTCCCATGCGAAGCCCCCAACTCTCATGCAAAGCCCCCAATTCCCATGCAAAGCTCCAACTATTAGAGAACACCAAGCTTCTGGGTTTTAAACATAAAAAGAAATTGCTAAATGTGATTCAAAACGTACTTCGCATAATGCATTTCTGTGACACTTCATAGTAATGAGATAATTACCATGGGTACAGTATTAGAGTATACATATTCTGATAAGTTACAGCTGTAAGAAATCAGTAATAGCCATTAATCATTCCATGTTCATTCTTTATGAATTTCAGACTAAAAGTTAACCTGCAGAGTTCCAACAAACCTAAGATGAATTTTATAGTCATTTCTGCCATTTAGATGAAGAGTTTATGAATACAATAGACTCTCCCTAAGTTAAACTAATTTGAGCAAACAGCTGCCTGAATTGAGAAAAATCCAAATTGAAGTGCATATAGTAGTAAATATATGCTACATGGGGTATATTTAAAAGTAACAACTACAATTCAAACTAGGCTATCAAACTGTTAGTAAATAAACATCCTTGGGGAACTACTTTAATTAATATATGAGAAGAATTCATAATACCTGTATCAATTTGGGTTTATTTAAATTTGAGTCTCTTGAGTCCTTGAGTTCTTGAGACCCATTTTGTTTTACGTAGGTTAAGCATTCCCCTTATAATCTTTATTATACCTATTCTTTTACATAGTAAGCTCTTTTTTTTTATACATAAGGATAAATATGAGGTTGGCCCTTAGCCAAGTTACAGCTAAAGGCAAAATTAGCAGGAATTGAATTAATCAGGTTTTACTACACAATGCAGAGAAACAGCAATAGATGCAAACGTTTTCGTTCTTTCAAAGTAGGAATTAGTTACATATTTTAGAAAAGAACCACAAGGTTAGGAGGAAACTTAAAGTGTCAGTTGGTTCATCTTTCAACTATATCCAAATTAACCTGGAGAGATTAAAATTCTAGGCTGTTAGATCTATAAGGAATTTTGGAGATTATTTTGTCCAGGCAAAAATGGAGCAGAGAATAGTCAACTGACTTCCACAGAACACACAGCTTGGTTATGAGAGAGTGATTCTAGGACCCAGGACGCCTGACTCTAAGCCTATGATTAGGCCCACCTCTATCTGCCTCTTCCAGGTGAAACATGTGGTAGTGCTCACCCAGGAAAGGTGGGCAGCTCCTACCTGTAACCTGGTCCCATATCTAATTACCCAAATTGGCACATTCAGGCTCTTCATTGTAATTTAAGGCCATTTACTCAAAATCATTCATGGTGGAGATGGAGAAGAGCCGTGCACTGTTCTATAAGTTAGCCAAGTTGTGGTCTCCAGAATGGAAACGTCACTGTTGTCTATGTCTAACAAATGTTATGCCTAACAGGAGCATTTTCCCATAGACACTTGGGAGGAAAATGAAAAAGATGCAACAGGCTGTGAATTTCTTTGAAAGCCAGGGTCTTGTGCATCTTTCACATCCTCTGCACCCAACTCAGCACCTGACACCACGCCGGCCATCAAAAAGTAAAAAATTCTTTTAAATGAACCATGTAATTTACACACTGGGTTTCTGTTTTTTTGAAGATAATTGTGATTAGGATTTCAGTGTAACTTTTCTTTCAAATTTACTAAAAAGCCAAGAAACCTTTGCAGAAGAGTGTAATGAATTCTTGCTCTCTGACTTACAATGAGGATCTTAGTTACTCAGTAACTACCTGCCAGGTTCAGCTGCGCATCTGTGTTAACGGTGCCTTCCGGGGCGATTTTGAAAGTGAGTCATTGATTTGAATTCAGAGTCCAAATAGAGACTCTGTTAGAGCTGGAACAAGCCTTGGAGACTGGGTAGTCCAGCCCTCTCATTTTATAATTGAGGAAACGAAGGTCCGGAGAGGTTAAGTAACGGCTGCCCAATCACATAATTAAGTGCGTTTAGTTGCTGTGCTTTAGTGAGATCTGGAAAACACCACATGTATATTTTTGCTTTTCAAGTTCCTGACATTTTCTGTTGTGTACACTCAGGGTATTTTTAAATACTGATAAGCATGTGAATGCAAACCTCATTTAGTTAAATCAGGCAGTGTGGGCAGTCTTCAGTGAAATCTATTACATTGCCTTGCTTGATGCCTTTATGTTCGGCTCTTTTTGATTTGTGTTGTTTGATTGGACAAAAGGTAACAAAATATTCATTGCAGGAAAAATACTCCTTTCTTTTACATTCACATAACTTCAGAAATATCCCTAAAGTCATCATTTGTTGTTACAAAAAAAATTTACTTCTGAACTGAGACCAAGGTGAAAAAAAATTCTGTCTCAGGGGAGTTTTCGAGAGCCATAACCATGCAAAAGTAGGTAGTTACAGAAAATATTATGTGAACTTAACTGTGGCATTATAATGGAGACTGCATAAATAATATCTGGATGGCTAGGTAAGAAAGATAAAACCATTGAAATACATGCTTTTGACACTGCACTGTTACAGTACATTTACAATGCACTGCAATTTGAACAGAAAGTTGACAAACTCTGAACCTGTTACAGGCAAAGTGATTTATTGCACAGGGCATCAGGCTGGAGCTTAGAATCCTGACTGTCATTCCTTGTTCTTCCTCTGAATTACCTTGTGGCCCTAGTCTCTCGTGCCTCGGTTCTCCCTCTGTGCGTCTCTCTGAGGTCGGGTGGATTATCAAGGTAAGGTAACTTTTACTAAGCCTCAGGGAAAAAACACTCATTATTTAGAGCCTCCTAAATCATGGCAGGCTACTTCTGCCTACTCTGAGGTTTTGCTTAAAGTCATCTCTGACTACACTTCTTTGCTAATAGTTAAGGGGTGAATGTGAAGTGTATTTTGCATTAGGGATTACAACTGGGAGACAAACACTTTAAAAAAATATGTTGTTAACCTGTGCACCAAATAGCAGTTGTTGAGCTACTTGCCTCAAGACCGAGTCTGTGTCATGTTGATTTATAAGTTAAGGATGGCTTTAGCCGTTTGCTTAATCAGCCATACAGGGAATGCTATTGGATCATGTTATGGGCTGAATTGTGTCCCCCCTCAAAATTCACATGTTGAAGCCCTAACCCCCAGTACCTCAGAATGTGACTGTATTTGGAGACAGGGCCTTTTAAGAGGTGATGAAGTTAAAATGAGGTCATTGGGGTAGGCCTTCATCCAACCTGATTGGTGTCCTTATAAGAAGAGAAAATCTGGACACACAAAAAGACACCAGGGATCCACATACACGGAGGGAAGGCCATGTGAGGACACAGTGAGAAGATGGCCATCTGCAAGCCAAGGAGAGAGGCCTCAGAAGAAACCAACCCTCCCGACAGCTGGATCTCGGACTTCTAGCCTCCAGACCTGCGAGAAAATACATTTCAGTTGGTTAAGCCCCCCAGTCTGTGGTATTTGTTATGGCAGGCAGAGCAAACTAAGACAGATCACTTCAAATATTTTACCTTTTGCAACCAATTTCTATCACAATGAAATCAGAAGTTAGCGTTGCAACTATTTTTCCTCCAGTGTCTCTCAAAGCCTTCTGGATCAAGTCCAGACCTCTTAACATGGTAAACAAGCCCCTCATGATCTATATAGCTCTTCCTTCTTCAGCCTTGTTTCTCAGCATGTCCCCCTTGCACACTGGCTCAAGCCAGACACAACTGCTTGGTTTTACTTAGAAGCCAGAAGCCATGCTTTCTTCTCCTCTCGTGGCTTCACCTCACTATGAATCCTTCAAGTCTCAGCTCACATATCAGTCACTGCAGGAAGCCTTACCTCATCTGGCCTGAGTGGCACAGCTCTCCTTTGTGCTCCCCACAGCACAGGCGCCTACTTCAAATGACCTTGTCTCTGCTCATCTGCTTCTTTCCCCTCCACTCGGAAGGCTCTCGAGGTCAGAGACTGATTCTTGTTCACTAGTGCATCCCTACTGCCTGATATAGAACCCGGCACACAGTAGGTGTTCTGTTAGTTGAATCAAAGCATGAACAGATTTGTGCAAGATATTCCTTTAAGATAGTTACCGAGTAATTATGTAGGCCACTAAGAGGACAGAGATATGTTGAAATCAGGTTATTAGGGGGCCGGCCTGGTGGCGCAAGCAGTTAAGTGCGCGTGCTCCACTGCGGCGGCCCGGGGTTCACCGGTTTGGATCTTGGGCGTGCGCCAACGCACTGCTTGGCAAGCCATGCTGTGGTGGCGTCCCATATAAAGTGGAGGAAGATGGGCACGGATGTTAGCCCAAGGCCAGTCTTCCTCAGCAAAAAAAAAAAAAAAAAAAAAAAAAAGAGGAGGATTGGCAGATGTTAGCACAGGGCTGATCTTCCTCACACAAAAAATAAATAAATAAATCAGATGATGAGTTGTGTTAGTTTGCTAGGGCTGCCATAACAAAGTAGCACACAGACTGGGTGGCTTAAGCAACAGAAATGCATTTCCTCACAGGTCTGAAGACTAGAAGTCCAAGATCAAGGTGTCAGCAGGGTTGATTTCTTCTGAGGTTGATTTCTCTCTCTTTGGCTTGTAGATGGCCATCTTCTCACTGTGTCTTCACATGGCCTTCCTTCTGTGTGTATCTGTGTCCTAGTTTCCTCTTTTATAAGGACACCAGTCAGATTGGATTAGGGCCACCCTAATGACCTCATTTTATCTCAAGATACACTCACATTCTGAGGTACTAGGCGTTAGAGCTTCAACATATGAGTTTGAGGAGAACACAATTCAGCCCATAATGTTGATCATGAGCACTGGCTTCATAGATTTTTACCACCTTGGCATAGCCCTGGGGTGAATGTAGACTGCTACATTGCTGACTCCTTTGGAAAGTTATTTGCCATAAAGATTTGGTAATAAGCATACATCTTTGTCAAGAAAGGGGCATTTTGGAGCTGATCGTTGTTTTCAGGGGTTAGAGGCGGCTATTATATTGGGAATTCCAAACCTCCAAGAATAAAGTCCTAGAGGACTAAAGTAATGAAAATACTTCAGAATAATATGAGGGTAATTGCCAATATTACCATCCTGACTGGAAATTCCCATTCTAAAATGGCCAGTTCTTGGTTAATCCCAAGAAATTCAGTGGTCACATGTCCAGTTTCCTACTCAAGTGATGAAACCATTTCGTCCAAAGGTTTTTCTCTGATCTTCATTGCTCTTTGACTTTCAGGACTGGGAAGACCCTGTGGAACACAGTCAAGTCTTGTCTTTTAGCTTCACATTGGCTGTAGAGGATTTAGACTTCTACTCCTTAAAGGGCTGAGAAACAGTCCACGCAGGCTCAACCTTGGTCACTCCCTGTACATAATGAAATCCCTGCCCACAGAAGTCAGAGTGAGGTTGTGGGGAAGAGGCTGTGTAAGTGACTCTGACTGTTGCTATAACAACAGTACCTTGGTCTAATTTCTTTTGAAAAATGAATTTCAGCTGGTGGGACGGAGCCAAGCGGCTTCTCCCCACAGATGAAAGCTCTGCCGACAGTCTCCAGAGCTCTGCTGTTTATGGACTGAGTGCGTGGGGCTGTGCATGCCGCTGCCGGTTGAACCTTTTCAGAGCTGGTGACATCACACCCATGTTTGCCTGCATGTGGGAATGCGCCTGTCTGCATGTGGGCATCTTCACCCACGGGTGATTCATCCTGGAGGGGAAAATCCTCTAGTTCTGCCTTGTCTCCTATTTGTGAACAGAGCTACTCTAAAGACATGTAAATAATGGCAATCTCCTTGTTGGTAAATGAAGGCAAGTCCCTTAGCTTTCAGCTTTGGAGTACACACCTGCTATGAAATGGAGATCTGGAAGTCAGACGCTGTGTAGAAATAAGAATAACGTCCTGTTTGCTCGCTCACTGAGATGGTTTTGTGTGTGTGTGTGTGTGTGTGTGTGTGTGCGCGCGCGCGCGCACGTCTGTGAGAGAGAGAGCACAGGAGAGAGCGAGAGAGGAGAAGGAAAACTCTCTTCCAGGAGGTTTCTCTTAGCTTTGCTTTATGCAAACTACAACTCACAAGGAAGAGCAATGTCTGACCTCTTTGAGGGAAACAAGAGGCTTTTTATAGACTAGGAGATCTTATTTCAATACTTTTGTTTTCCACAGGGAGATAAACACGTGCTGGGATTTTATTCAAAAGCAGCGTCAGGTCTGGGCGCTGTGGGCTATTTGTGTTCCTTAAGCTGGTGCTCGACTTCAGAGCCGTGGAGGCACTCCTGGAAGGGGCTAGAAACAAAAATGAGAATTTCTCTGAAAAGAAGGGATATTTTAGGGCCGGCCCTGTGGCTTGGTGGTTAAGTGCGCGCGCTGCAATGCTGGCGGCCCGGGTTCGGATCCCGGGTGCGCATCGAGGCACCACTTCTCCGTCCATCCTGAGGCCGAGTCCCACATGCCGCAACTAGAAGGATGTGCAGCTATGACATACAACTATCTGCTGGGGCTTTGGGGGGAAAAAATAAAATAAATAAAATCTTTAAAAAAAAAAAAAAAAGAAGGGATATTTTAAGTAAACAGCAAAATAAAAATATTCTTGATTCCTACCCAAGGGAGAGAAAAGTACTCAGCCTCCCTGAAGTGTTTCTCCTTCCTGCGTCCATCCTCCCAGAAAACAAACAAATCGAAACCTCATGCTTAGTTCCAACATGCCTGTTCTCTGGTCTGCGTGGCTGGTGTTTAAGTCTCCAGCTGTGAATGATGCAGATAAGATCTGATCTTTTCATTTGCCCTCTTCCTCTCTATGGTTTTCCCTTCTTCCTCATCAACCTCCTTCACCGTCATTTCTTTACAGCTCTAAATAAAATCCCATTAGGAATTTCAAATTGTAGTACAAGGTCAGGCATACAGGAACGTTTGAATAGATAATGTATGCATGACTTCTAGTAAGAGATATCAGGAGATATTCCTAAGGAAATTGTTTCTTGTCCTTAAAAATAAATGTAATGTAACGTGTGTGTGTGTTTATGGATGTGAAAAGACAGAGCAGTTTAGGGTTCAGATAGTGGAATTCTGATGGCGACTACAGATCTCGGTGGAGCTTTTCCTGCAGAAAGCTACCGAGTGGAGGAAGCTGCCACTGGGATACACACATCTGCTCCCTCCTGAAGTTTCCAGGGCTGCAGCTATCATCACTTCTCAAACACATGATAAATTTGCAGAGTAACATCTTTCCTCATAGAGAAGCACAATGCTTTTCTGTGAATCAGGCAGATCTGACTCAAAGACACAAACACATTGTCCTTAGATCGTCACGACACAGGTGTCTAAAACACTTGCCCAGAATTTCTAAGCAAGATTTACTCATGTTTGATCAGGACAGGAGTCATCAGACGCAGAATAGCAGAGTAGGTGAGAACACAGACTTGAGAGGTAGGTGGAACTAAGTAGGGCTCTGCTGTGTGCCCTGGGACAAATTACTATCCTCTCTGAACTCATTCCTCATCCATAATAGGGTTATGGTGAGGATTAATCAAGGTAATATATGTAAAGCATTTAGATTGATGCCTGATACATGGTAAGCTCTCAGCCAATTAGAACATTAAATGACAATAGTATCTTGAAATATTTAGTAAGCAGTGAATCAAATTCTCTGATAAAAGCTTAGAAGTTTAGAGCTTTCTACTGAAAACTATGTGAGGAGATTTAAAAATCATATAACGTTGGCATTTGCAGAGATAACAGTCTTGGTTTTAATGAGTAGTTAATAATTTTGTTGAAGCACCAATTTGAACTACATGTGTGGAGCTTGTGAAAAACTTTATAACTTCAGATATAAAGAGCACACAGGATTCGTTGACTTGTGATGAAAATATAATTTATTCATTCAATCCAGAGAAAGCCAAGATCCTGTATGAACGTTTATGTATTTGGAAATAGGGAGATATGAGGAGATCTTGGGACTTAGCATCTCTAAATGTCAAGGACCTTGACTGCCACTGCTCTTGATGTTTTATGATCCATTCTCAATGTGTTGCTGTGCATTCAGTTGGTGCTTATTACACGTTTAAGAATAATAACTAAAGGAAAAAAGCATCCCTAGAAATTCAGCCACACAAAAAAGATTTAAATTGCTTTTAAAGACTCCCTTACTCTGGCACCTCACAGCTAGAATTGGGTGAGCATCCATGTGCCAAACACTGAAAAGAGGTACTGCCACTCTTGTGTATACCTAAGACTGCTCGGGAATAGGGTTTTAAATCTGACTCATAGCAGAAAGGAAAATGATCATGGTCATTTCCAAAAATAACCTCAAATTCCCTCAAAATGTTCTGAATGGGCCTGTTCCCTTGGACTGGGGGCTCAGCAATGCCCCAGCATTCCCTTGGGCCTCTGTAGCTGAGGTTTCACATGCCCACTAAGAGGGCGAGGCCCCCTTTTAAGATGATCCTTTTCTTCCTGGAGCATTTCAGAATGGAAATTTTTAACTGCTCAAGGCTGACATCCCCTCCAGAGACCAAATTTCCCACTGACCAGGTCCAGAGAACCAGAGAAGCTGTGTTCTGGATTTGTTCTGTCTCAAGTAGAGGTTTTAAGCTCTTGGCTCTCAGGGAGATAGCGTTAAGAGTGTGTGTGTGTGTGTGTGTGTGTGTGTGTGTGTGTGTATTTTTAATTCATATGACTTTTTTTATGAGGTACAGTTGTTTTCTCTCTAAAATAATGTTAGGGGTGTATGAGGCTAACAAGGGAGACTTCAGGAGTTGTGATAAGATTTTTCTTTTTCTTTTCATGTTGCTGTGTTCTTCATGTAGATCTCCTTAAAGCAAACATACTCAGCTTTTGTCAATACATGTCTGACATGTGTTCACTTTCTGGTGTGTCTTTGTTCTGGGGAATGAGCCCACCTTCAGCGCCTGGCACCCAGGCACACGGCATGCCCTCAGTTCAATGGGTGAAGCAAAAGTAAATATATAACATGGAGGGAGAAAATGGTCTAGGATATTACTGTGCTCAGAGAAACCTAAAATATAAAAAATAAACATTTTCATGAAGAGTCCTGTAGAAATCCAGCAAGCCTCTGCAGAATTCAAGATCCTCTGAGGTTTGAAATATCTCAGTCTAGAGCATTGTTTCTTAGTCCCTCTATGAGCTATCCCGGAGTATCACCAATGAACTCAGGAACATTGTATATTCACATTGGGGTTATGTGTATCTATGTATTAAAAAAAAAAATCAAACCAACAACCTCAAAATGTCAGAACTTCAATAGAAGTATTAGTCTAGGTCAGAATTTCTAAAAACTGGGGATCCTGGACCAGCTACCTCAGAGGAATCTGAGGTTTTTATTCAGTTTCTTTAGATACCTGTGCCTCCACCTGTGTCCCAATCTGGGCCTCACCTTGGGCTAGTAAATCAGAAACTGTGGAAGTAGGACCAAGAAATCTGATTTTTAACAGCTTCCCATGTCACTTTCAAGTTGGATAATCACTGGTCTAGAAGGTTGAACCTCTAAATAAACCTCAAAAGATCCTTTCTAAGGGTGCTTAAATCTAAAAGACAGTTCTGGAAGTGTTTTGCACACTGTTCATATTCTACTAATTAAAATATCTAACACGTGAGTATTCTGGGTCACTCATCAAATACGTTAAATAAGCGAGTCAAATTTATCCATGTGTTCGTGTGCTTATTATCTGCTGATAGAATGAAACAGAATAACCATGTGAAAATTGATTCAGTGAATCATATTCTGGTTTGACCAGAGAAGATCAAAATGACCAAAATGTTCTCTTGGAGCCTCTAAATTAGTTATAGCATCTGCAAGCTGAGATTCCAATTCATCTTCAAGTCTTGGGAAATAGTTGTGTCTTTAATAGTTGGTGAGGGAAGCTCACTCACACTTTTGGTTGGAGAGGGTGCATTGATGGGTGAAAACCACTTGAAGCCTTTGTATGGAAATTTAAAATTCAACTATGAAAATATCCAGCATTTTGAGTTCACATATATGCCAAAACACATGACCTTGGTAATGTCACGTAAAGTCTCTGGGTTTCAGTTTCAATTTTCCTTTACACAAGTCTCTTCATGTGCTCTTTAGTTGTTCGCAACATAGATTCCATGGACTCTTAGAGTCCTCAAAACTATAAGGAAAGGACAGTCCTCAAGCCATTTCTAGCATTTTAAAAATAACCAAAATAAATCGTACATTTACTCAAATGTCATGAAAACACTATATAGGCCAACATTTTCAAGTGCCTGCTTTGGAGATCAATTACATAAACTCAGTGTGGTTAGTTGAGAGATCTTTTTAGCATTCATTCATTTGCACAATCCCGCGAAGGAAAAGGAAAGCACTTATAGTATGATGTGTATTAGGATGCCACGGGAGCAATGGAGGCTCTCTGAGGTCAGGAGTTGTGGGGAGGGCCTGTCAAAAGAGACTGTATAGAAGATAATGTCTAAACTGAATCGTGAAGGACAAATAGAATTGTTCAGGTGAAGAAGTTGATTAAGAATATAACATATGCAAAGGCTCAGAGCGAGACAGAGAATAAACATCGTGTGTCCTGAGAACTGCAAATAATTAAGTATAGCTGAAGGTTTAGAGTTGATTAGTGTTGGAGGGTAAGTGGAGGGGAAGAACGTTAGAGGTGATAGCTAAGACTGGAGAGGTAAGCAGGGACGTGGATCAAGTTGTGTGTGCCGAGCTTAGATGATGCTGGAGATAGTGGACGGCTCCAGAAAAACTGCATGTGACGAATGGGCATGATCAGGTTCACATTTTGTAAAGAAAATCACAGCCACAAAGCAGAAAATGGGTTGGAGGGGAGGCAAGGCTGGGGCAGAGAGACTCGGCAGGAGCTGCTGCAGAAATCCATGAAAGAAATCTTGAAGATCTGAACTAAGGTAGTGGCATTGGGGGTGGAAGATGAGAATAAAATTCATTGATGATAAGAACAGAGAGTTTTTGAGGTTTAATTGGGTGTAGGTGGTGGGGAGAGGGTGGAATCAAGGATGATTCTTGAAAACAGTCTGAGAGGGCATTATCACAATTAGCATTGGAGCCCAGTGCCATTGATGAAGGCATGACTGTGCTTTGCCCTCCTGGATGAGTGTGTAGTGTGGGCTGTGGAGTCAGACCTGAGTCTGAATTCGAATCTGGGTTGAGCCGCTTGCCCCTCAGCTCTGTAATCTTGGACACAGTGCTTAATCTCACTATGCCTCAAGTTCCTTCTCTATAAGATTGTTATAATAAAACCCACCTTTTAGAATCATTGGGAGTAGGCGACAAGGAGTCTGATGGTTTACATCGATGTCTTCTGTCTTAAAATCGTCATTATTTTTTTTTGTGTGTGTGTGTGTGAGGAAGATCAGCCCTGAGCTAACATCCATGCTAATCCTCCTCTTTTTGCTGAGGAAGACTGGCTCTGAGCTAACATCTATTGCCAATCCTCCTCCTTTTTTTCCCCCAAAGCCCCAGTAGATAGTTGTACGTCATAGTTGCACATCCTTCTAGTTGGTGTATGTGCACATGGCCTCAGCATGGCCGGAGAAGCCATGTGTCGCTGCGCGCCTGGGATCCGAACCCGGGCCGCCAGTAGCGGAGCGTGCGCACTTAACCGCTAAGCCACGGGGCCAGCCCAAAATCTTCATTATTAATAGTAGTATCATCATCTTTATTTCCAAGCTCCGTGATCCTGCACAATTTCATGCAAAATCAGGGACAAGGCAATAAAGAGTATTTTTGAACCTGCTAGCACTGCTAAAAGTCTAAAGGAAGAATGCCAACTATACTTTTTTTAAAAAGTCTAAAGGAAGAAAGAATCTCTTTGTCATGGACATGCTGGCCAGGGGACCCCTAAGAATCTGCTGGGCATAGGGCCCCTCTATGTCAGCAGAGGCCTGGTAATCTTAGCCATGTTCCTTCTTATCATGGGTGTTATCCACCCCTCCCCATTCTACCTCCTCCAAAACACTGTCCTTTTCCCTGTAGAACTATGAGACCAGCACATGACCTGCCCCAAAGATTTGCTATGAGGATAAAATACGATCCTGTGTGAAAGTGCTTCATAACCCCAAAGGCACAGCTGTTCTTATTACTACTAGTCCAGGTGTCGTAACACCCCTCTCAAAGCATTCTGTCTCTCTCTGTCTCTCAGTTTCTCTCTCTCTCTCCTCTCTCTCTCTCTCACACACACGCACACACCCACACCTCACAGTTTCACAGAAATGCAAGCTATCAAGCCATTCTGTGGACGAGAGACTTGTGCTGGAGCCATTATGGAAGAGGAATTGTTTCCTTCGGAGTAATTGACACATGAAAGCGGCCCATATTGTCATAGGCATTGGATGAACAGCGTACTTCAGCTCCTGGCACCACAGCTTCCCTTAATGGCAGAAAACATTTATATGTAATAATAGTAATATAGGAGCAAGGAAGCTGATGTTCAGTAAAGGATTTCTGTGATTCTTCCATGACGGCACAAATCATACTAAGAAGCTTCCAGCTTTGTAAGGCAGAAGGGCCAAGGACCTCTTAAGATAAGGCTATTTGGGATGAGACTCTGACCTGGGTCTTTGGGGTGTGGGGGAGCTCACAAGGACATTCCCCATGTGCAGTCAGCCGCTCTCATGCTCACTGAGCAGAGTGCTTGGGAGTTACTCAGCCTTCTCACGCATTCAGGTTCTATCTCTTCCTGCCAACTCTCCATCTATCTCCCAAGAGGGATGTAAGGAGAGAAGTGGACTCTCAGACCACCTTTCCGTAGAGCAAAGGATGATAAGACAGACAGTAGGGATGCTAAGGTTTCTCTGCTATTTTGGACACAACTAAACAAAACATAAAAACCATAACACAGCATTTTAAATGATGTCTTCCTTATATTCCCAAATGCTGATACATGAAAAATATGTCAAGATTTGGCTTAAAGGGGCCAGCAGTGGAGAACTTTCAGCCCTCAAGGAAAAGGAAATACTCAGCAGCTCCATTCAGGTCGCATGCTGGAAATGTATTTGATTTGAACTTCAACAATCCAGTGCTGTTCTACAATCTAGGACACAAATGCATTAGCACTTGGACTTGGGCTTGAATTGCAAATTTGATTTTTGTTGTTCATATTAAAAAAGCTATACCAGATGCTTGGAAAACATTAGGGTTTTGCCAGCTAGGGAACAGAAATATTATCATTCTACCTATTTGTATTTTGGAGATCCAGAAAGGAATCTCTCTCAGTTGCAATGGTGACTGTTAATATCACTGAATTTAAAATAGTAATAGTTGGGCCGGCCCCGTGGCTTGTTGGTTAAGTGAGCGCGCTCCACTGCTGGCGACCCGGGTTCGGATCCCGGGCTCGCACCGACGCGCTGCTTCTCCGGCCATGCTGAGGCCGCGTCCCACATGCAGCAACTAGAAGGATGTGCAGCTATGACACACAACTATCTACTGGGGCTTTGGGGGGAAAAAATAAATAAATAAAATCTTTAAAATAGTAATAGCTAAGGCTTACTGGGTGCTTACTGGATATCAGGCATGAAGCTAAGTGCTTTCCATATTATTTCACTTGAGTTCATCCTCACAGTAACTCTGTGAGCTACGTATTATTAACCCATTTTGCAGATAAGGAAACCAAGGCTTAGGAGAGGTTAAATAAATTTTCCAGGATTCGTTCATTCAATAGGTATTTATTGAGTGTCTACTGTGAGCTACTGAGGACCCAGTAGTGAACAAATCAGAAAAATCCCTACCTTCAAGTAACTCACTTCCTAATGGAGGGTAGCATGGCTAACATTTATTAAGTACCAGACAACATTTATTTGTGTTAACTCTTAGATGGGGGGTCTTGGGTTTGAACCTAGGCATTCCAAGGCCTATGCTCCTGTTTCTATATTATTGCTCTGTACTGCCTCACCCAGCTAGGCCCGCTCAGCTGGTAAGAGGTGAAACTTGGGGTTCCCACCAGGTCTGTCTGTCTCCATGGTCTCAGCCACCACTACTTTACAGAGGAACAAATGGAGCATTTGTCTTTATTTCTCCATCCTACCCATCCATTTCATGGCCTAGAATAGAATCGTGGACCTATGCTTCCTAAAATAAAGGCAGGTTCATTTTTAAGACAAATGCTTAATTTTTTAAGGTTAATGTCACTTCAGATGGTGCTGAGGGCCCCAAGCCTTGTTTCCTTTAGGCCCTGAAACTGTGATATTTGAACTTGCTGCCATGTGTTGGAGCTGTGTTCAAGTATCTGCCACACCTATGATCAGAACCACGGTTTCCTGGTTTGTTCAATAAATAGCATAATTTTATAGCTATTTCCACCTAATATGATGGATGGAACCAATATCTTCTTTGAGGTCAAATTCCAGTGTGTCCCAGTTAGGGCCTTGTTTTCAGCTATTCAGAGGCTTCCACCAAGTGACTGCAGACAGGATTTGGTGTTGTGATTAAAAATATAAGATTTAGGAATAAAGGTTAGACTGGATTTTTGCTCAAGGATCTTTTCTGTTTACTTTTAAAATGGAATTCTCTACTTATAAGAGAATAGCAATAAAATGGCACTTCTTGGAATCCCCCACATCAGCTCCAGATTGGTTTTATTATACATGGGGCTCCTCTAGAGCCTGGGCAGTTCTGCACGTGAGTGCTGAAGTCCAGGGTCAGAGGGAATCCTGCTCCTCTCTTCCATTGCTTCTGTAATACACAGCACCTTTGCCGAGAATAGGAGAGTGCCTAAGTGGAGGACTGCTCTGCCTCCTCCCTCTCTCCCTACGTCATTCTGCCTCCTGCCTTCAACTCTGTAAAGTTACTAAAACCTCTTCTAACCCAACCTAGTCTTCCTTTTGTCATTCAGCAAGTATTTTCCCAGTACCTACTTTATGCCAAGCTCTTTCACCCGAGTCCCATACACTAGCCCTTTCTAGCAGAAAGGAAGGGAGCAGACAGATGAATTAGGCTTACAGTTAATAAATCCATGGAGTTAGCAAGATTTTTCTTAACTGGACTTCTTAAATGAGTCCAGTGGGGTGAACATAGCACTCTCCAGGGTAAGAGATACCATTACCAGGAATGTAGAGTCTCAAAACGAGGCATTCCTTGTGGTCAATGGGCCTGCCTCCTGCTCTGATTCAAACTCACCTCTTTCAGCCCCTGTGAATTAGATAATAGAATCATTTACTCAATTTACCATTATTTATTAAGCACTACTATGAACCTGAACATTGGGTGCAGCCCCATGGATACACAGTAAGCAAGTCAGCTATAGTCTCTACCTTCTTGGAGCTCACCAAACACACACTTAAGCAATTACCCCAAAGTATGATAGAAGCTATGAAGGGAAAGTATAGGTTGCTTGGAAAAACTTATTCCAGGATATCCAACCCAGTATAGGTGGGTCAAAGAAGGTACCTAATGTAGTTGGGGAGAGGAAGGGATGTAAGAGAAGACTTCGTAGAGGAAGTGAAATGTAAGATCCAACCTGAAAGATGAGTAGCTATTAACCAGGGGAAGGGGAGAGAAGTATGTTCCAAAGAAAAGACAACAACAGGTACAATGCCCTAGAGGCAGAGGGAAACTTGGCACACTTAAGAAACTGACTTTCAGGAGAGTTGATAAACAATGTTTGGGAGGGGATGGGGAGGTGATGCTGAGCAGAGAGGCAAAAAGATGAGCCTGGAATGATGAGCAAGAGCCAGGTGAAGCAGGCTTAGTTTGGATTTTAATCTAAACACAATAGAAATCATTGCAGAGTTGTACACAGGAAGGGCAATATATTTTTTGAAAGAGGTGGTAGTATAGAGAATGGATTGATGGAGAGTAAGACAAAATAAAGGAATAGATGAAAGAGTGAATGGATGGATAAGTGGAGGCAGGGCAAAGAGACCAGTTAGGAGACTGTTGCAACAATCTAGTGAGAGATAATGGTATCCTGGCCTAAGATCATAGCAGGGAGGCTAGAGATGAGTGGGCATATTAGTGTGATATTTTGGGTGCAGAATCCATAGGGCTTGGTGACTTGTGATATGGGGAGTTTCAAAAAGAATCCTCAGGTTTCTGATTTGGGTAACTGGGTAGATACTGAGATAGAGAACACTGGTGAGAATCACATTTGAGTAGAAAAGATAATCAGCTCAATGTTGAGACATGTTGAGTTTTAGATGCCTGTACAACTCAGGAAGAGAACATTGGAGTTGATGGAACTTAACAGAGAAGATTGGGCTGGGTACATTGTTATGGAGTCATCAGCCCAGAGAAGATAGTTGAAGCTGTTATAATGGATGAAATTGTCTAGGCAAGCATATAGAGTGAGCAACGAAAAAAGCTTAAGACGTGACATTGAAGAATCCCATCATTTAGGAGAAAGAAAGAAGAATGCAGAAGAGACTGAAAAAGAGCAGTAGAAAGAAAAGAGGAAATCCCAAAAAGTATGATATCGTGGAGAGCCATGGAAGCATGCTTTTAGAACAGTGGGCTACTGTATCACAATGTGCTGGGAGGTCAAGTAAAATAAGAACTGAAAGGAAGTTTTGGGTTACTTTAACCTTCATTTCTTAATCTTCATTTCTGTGCTATTCAGTAAATGTGTTAAATTTCATATTCTTGGAGAATTTTTAGTGTTCTTTAAAATATTGTTGATTTAATTCCTTGATGTTCTCAATTAAGGTGTGACAAGAATTTAAGATAGGTATTAAGATCTTTCTTGAGTATGATACATTTTGGTCCAAGTCTCACATCTAGCATTCGTTTGGAAAATAATAATACGTGATTCTTCCCTACAAGAGAAGTACTGCGTTTAACTGTCTCTCTTCTTTTGTTCCCTCACCTTCCAGGCTTTAGTCTGTTTCCTATCTCTTAGCCTTGTGAGCTCTGCTTTTGGATGAAACTTTTCCCATAGAATTTGAATTAAAGCCTGGCTGATTCTGAAATTAGAAGTATAATTTCTTTCCTATTGTTCTAAACCATTTAAAAGTTAGTTCATAGGAATACATATCACCATGCTTAAAGAGTAAACTGTGACTTGGAGATTTAGTCATCCTTTTCCCTGTTTCTTTTCCAGCTCCAAGAGACTGTGAAAAGGAAGTTGGAAGGAGCCCGATCACCACTTAATGGAGACCAGCAGAATGGTGCTTGCGAGGGGAGTTTTTCTCCGACTAGCAAGCGAATACGAAAGGACATTCCCCCAGGGATGGAAGCCATCAACAATTTGCCCAACAACATGCCACTGCCTTCAGCTTCTCCTCTTCACCAACTTGACCTGAAGCCTTCTCTGCCCTTGCAGAATAGCGGAACTCATACTCCTGGGCTTCTGGAAGATCTAAGTAAGAACGGTAGACTCCCAGAGATTAAACTTCCTGTCAATGGTTGCAGTGACCTGGAGGATAGCTTCACGATCTTGCAGAGCAAGGACCTCAAACAAGAACCTCTAGATGACCCTACTTGCATAGACACATCAGAAACATCTCTTTCAAATCAAAACAAGCTGTTCTCAGACATTAACCTGAATGATCAGGAATGGCAAGAATTAATAGATGAATTGGCCAACACGGTTCCTGAAGATGACATACAGGATCTGTTCAATGAAGACTTTGAAGAGAAGAAGGAGCCAGAATTCTCCCAGCCGGCGACTGAGACCCCACTCTCCCAGGAAAGTGCAAGTGTGAAGAGTGACCCCTCTCACTCTCCTTTTGCACACGTCTCCATGGGATCTCCTCAGGCGAGGCCTTCTTCTTCTGGTCCTCCCTTTTCTACTGTCTCCACAGCCACTAGTTTACCTTCTGTTGCCAGCACTCCTGCAGTTCCAAACTCCACCAGCTCACCAGCAAACTGTGCTGTCCGGTCCCCTCAAACTCCAAACCAAGCCCACACTCCAGGCCAAGCTCCACCTCGGCCTGGAAACGGTTATCTCCTTACTCCAGGAGCAGTGACGGTAGCCAGTTCAGGGTCGGGCCCTGTGGCTGTGCCCAGCTCCGACATGTCTCCAGCGGAGCAGCTCAAACAGATGGCTGCACAACAGCAGCAAAGGGCCAAACTCATGCAACAGAAGCAGCAGCAGCAACAGCAGCAGCAGCAGCAACACTCAAATCAGACTTCAAATTGGTCTCCTTTAGGGCCTCCATCCAGTCCATATGGAGCAGCTTTCACTGCAGAAAAACCAAATAGCCCAATGATGTACCCCCAAGCCTTTAACAACCAAAACCCTATAGTGCCTCCAATGGCAAACAACCTGCAGAAGACGACAATGAATAACTACCTCCCTCAGAATCACATGAATATCATCAATCAGCAGCCAAATAACTTGGGCACAAACTCCTTAAACAAACAGCACAATATTCTTACTTATGGCAACACTAAGCCTCTGACCCATTTTAATGCAGACTTGAGTCAGAGAATGACACCACCAATGGCCAACCCCAACAAAAACCCCTTGATGCCATACATCCAGCAGCAGCAGCAGCAGCAGCCACCACAGCAGCAGCAGCCGCCAACACAGCTCCAGGCTCCCAGGGCACACCTGAGTGAGGACCAGAAACGCATGCTTCTCATGAAGCAGAAAGGAGTGATGAATCAGCCCATGGCTTACGCTGCACTTCCTTCCCACGGTCAGGTAAGTGTGCAAGTGAGACACACTTTGAGCAGTTCTCTTGGTACGTTTCAGATTGTCGACATGTGATGCTCTCCACTCTTCAGCAGTAGCAGGGTTTAATTACCTGCAGAAATCCTTCCTGTATATCCTCATGTACTTGCCAGGTTTGACTTTTTTTTTCCCTTTCTTCTAAGAGATGGAAAAGGGTGGTACGGTAGACTTTCCTGTATTTGAATGCCTAGGAATCAAACTTCTTTTCTTCCTGACAGCAGATAAGAAACCAAAAATTACTGAAAATTCTCACTCTGAGGGAGGCAGGCTGTAGAGGTCACGTGGCAAAACACGGTGCTCCTTCCGTAGCTTCTCTCCAAGGTTATGCAATCCTAGACTTGGGTGGTAGGAAGGCCGGAGCATTTAAGGATCCCTATGACAGCTTTGTAAGGCCCTGAAGAACCTTCACCTATCTTACTGAATTATGAATACTGGAAATTTGGATTCTTGATGTTCAAATGTGGAGAGTTTTCTGTATTTTCAAAGTGAAGTGGAGGACAGATTTTTGTAGGACCATTCAATGTTTAAACACTTATGGCTGAACTAGCGCAATTAGAAGCTGTTTCAACCTCGTGACTTGGGAGTGCAGTAAAACCTCTCCAATTCATTCAGCCCTAAACCAGGAAAATTTGATGGTGAATATGTCTTAGTGTTGTCTCAAAGTAAAGTCTTCTCTTTGCCGCTGTCTTTCTTCATGACATCCTGGTTTAGGGGTGTAGGGCTTTCAATGATCCATGGTAAAAATGAGTGGCAACCAGTTGAGGAGTGAATACTCATTGACAAGCATTCTCTCTCCTCTTTCTGACCAGTGTGGCAAGTAGGCAAATCTCCTTTAATTTAACACTTTGTCTACCTTGAAGGAAAGGAGGAGTGGGGAAATGCACTGTTGTGCTGACCTTCCCCCACCACGGGCAAATTCAGGAGCCATCACTTACTGCCAATTGCTATTCTGTGCCTCGCTCCTCTCAGGATGCCCACATTTGCATTGTGGTTGGAAATTTTGCAGAAAGGTCTTTGCTTTAGCGGCCCTCATGTGCAAACAGGTTCTAACTAGTGCTTGGATAGGTGTCCACAATTGGATGCATTAGAAGTGCTGGGAAGTAGTGCAGGCAGATCTTGCATCACTAGGCAGCTGTTTGCATCTTGTATCTCCTGGTGTGCCCCACCCCACCCCCCAACCCAACCTCCCAAAGCTTGATGGAGGCTGCAGGGCTGGAGGTGGTCCTGGCCTGCAGAGACAGGCCTGAGCTCTGTGGCTTGATTCTTGTCCTTCACAGCCTTCCAACCCCAGAACCTCACAGTGGTTTCTTGTCTGCACATGCCGGCCAGCTCTCAAGAAATTCTGTCTGGAGAAATAAAAACACAGCTTGGTTTATATCAACTGCAATCAGTAGCTGGTAGAAAAACATCATTGAAATGTGAACTTTTATGTTTTATCTTGGTTTCATTAAAAAAATATATACCATTGGAGAATGCAACATTTTATACACTTCAGTATTAAGTTCTGAAGGCGGCAAAAATATAGGCAATATACAAGGATGTTTGTTGTAGCCCAGATACATCAGAGGTTTATGAGATCACAAGCTGTCAGAATGGTCTGTTGTTAATCTTAATACAAACTGTGCTTCTGTGTTCACTGTTTTTATGCCAGTTGCAGTAAAGTATTTCCTCCAAGCCAGACTAAAGATGATGGAATCCAACCCACAGGCTCTGCAGACATGTGGGTGCAATGTGCACCCATCCCCACCCCCACTACCCCCTCACTGAATGTCTTTTGAAATTTGTTAACTTGGGATGAAGTTCTTGTCTTTGCTGGAACGTGAATTTTAAAGGTGCTTATTTCAGGTCCTTATGCTTGCCTAACAATGAGTAACGGAAGCCTTGTGCAGCAGAGGTCATGTTTTGAAAGGGCTCAGTCAGGTGAAGAAACAAAAGTGATGGTTTTCTGGATTCAATCTGTGGGCTCCTCCTCTCTTCCTTCCGTCTCACAAGGTACTTTCAGGGCAGACAGAATCTTTCTTTTTGAGGCCTCATTAGAATAATCACTTCTTAACCTCATAAGGAACCATCAAGCTAAGGCATGCTTTGTAATGAAATATTAACTCACCACTGTTTGAAACAAGCTTCAAAATACATATATAAACATGTGAATATCTTTCTGCAAACAAACCGTTAATTTCATGCTTTTATCTGATTGTGGAGCAGTATTTACATAGCTCTCCGTATAGTTAATTACACTACATGCGAGTACGTTGCACAAATTCAAGCATGAATTACAGGCGAGATATAAAATATAATTATACGTAGGTGTAGTTCAAATTTGTTTTCTGCTGTTGCTGGTGAAAATTCACTTTATTCTTTGTTGGCTACAAGGACCATGGTCAACACTTAGTTTTAATGAATGACTTGAGCACCAAAGCCAATAACACTAGAACATTTATTTCAAGGTAATTATCTTATACAGATGTTTATTTGGGACGTTTTCAGAAAATGCCATTTCTCTCAGGAATGAATCGAAATTCACTCAGTTCCTGAGAATTTCAAAAAAAGAGAGAACCAAAAACAGAAACAAAAAAACATTTCAAAAATTTTAATATATTTTATCTACTAATTCCACTTCTCAGAATTTATGCATTATTGTCTATAATTAGAGAATTGAACAAAAATTTATGTACAAAGATTATGCTCATAGTGTTACTTATGATAATGAAAAATTGGAACCACAATAAGTATTTTAGAAAAATAAATAATGTACATGAAAATCATGATATTAATGAGAGATTAATCACATGGAGATGCTCATAAAATGAGTGAAATAAGCATATCATACAACAGTTTGTATGTTGCAATCCAGATTGTGTTTTTTAATATGTATAGAAAAATAATGAAGAACTAAAATATTAGGAATGCTATTTCTGGTTGGTAAAATTATAAGTGATTATTGTTTTCCTCTGCATACTTTACCGAATTTTCTAAATTTTCTATCATTTATGTATGTTAATTCTACCATCAGGAAAAATACTTTTTAAGGAAGGGAAATCCTATTTCAAAAAAGTTTATACTTCACTAATTCTTTAAAAAACATCCTATGTATCCAATTTGCCAGTTGGATTGAGGTGGTACCATTATTTTCTGTTCATTTACATCTATCAATTATAAATGCTTGAGTTAGGAGATAGTTCCAAAACCCTTCTGCCCACACTCACTCTCTTTTCCTTTCTCTCTCCACATCCTCTTTTCACTCCTTACCGTCTTAATTCCTATAAAACTTCAGCTAAAATAGTGACAACAAAAGTCGATAAAATTTCCGCCATTATGAGCTTTCAAATCTTCTCTGGGTTATGTTCTTGTATTATTTCTTTGATTGTTTCTCCTTTTTCACTTTCTGAAACTTCTGTTCATCATGTATTGGACCTTCTGGATTGCTCTCTAATTTTTAAAATATGTGTTTCTGTGATGAAATAACCAGAACTTACTTTGGTCGTGTCTATCTATTATCTTTTCCTAATCTCGTTGTTTCTCAAGGACAGGCTCTCTCCCTCTCTCTCTCTCTCTCTCTGTTTTTGCTATTTTTTGCATAGTACCTAACACTGTCTTAAACATAAGGATGTTTAATAAATCATTAAACATGGTATTTATCAAAGTTCGGGCCAAGAATATGTTTACAGTTGATTCTCAGCTCCAGTAGAGACAGCGTTAGCACAAATAACAGAGCTGCTTTTGAGATCAAATAGAACTGGAAAGGCAAGTCTAAAAAGAATCCTTTGATAGGAGGAGGTTATCTTGAGCCAGTGGAACAACAGTGAGATTGCTGGGACTACAAACTCAGTCTCTGTGTCTGACAAACAAAACAACAATGGAGCAACTATGAAAGGAGTAAACCAAAGCAAATGACCGCTTGCTGGTCAAGGAAGGTTATAGGGACACCCAGAACCCAGGAATAATTCCTACGTGGAGTAGTGGAAAGTGAATAATTTCCAAAATGTGATGTTAATTTTTAGTAGTTGCAATCATAAGACTAGATAGATCATAGACTATCTGAACATGTGTGTTTTCCGTGTGTGGCTGTATATATCAGAATGAGTCCTTATATGTTCATATTTTACAAAGCGTTTTCCCCTTTCAATTTTATTTTACCAAAATGTGTTGGGTCTCATGTGAAGTATATTATCATAAGCTTTTTAGCCGTAAAACCTCCACAGAAAGAACAGAGCTCCAATATTCACAGCCATCGTAGAAATCTCCTTGAAGATACATTTTCCTTAACTGTAAAAACCTGGAGCCCCTTTGTTTAGTTTCCTTAAAACATGTAATATTTATTTTATTCAAATAATACATATCAGAGTTCAGAAAGTCAAATAGAACTATAAGGCTTATGATGAAAAAGCTCGGGCCCCTGCTTGTTTTCTCTTATTTATCTCCATAAACTGCTGTTTCTCAATTTTTCAATTATTTGGTTCTGTAGAAGATGAAGATTTAGCTCATTTACAATACCTCCTCACAAACGTACATAACCCTCCTCCACACATTGTCTTTTTTTGTCTTCTTCAGATTCTCAATATAACTATATATTTTCGTAAATTATTATTTTTAACGTATTCCATTTTCACATGACTGATTTTTGCATAGTGCCTCACAGTTTAGCTATGTAGTATGCTATGATTATATTTCCTTTCTTGTACAACTTTTTGTTTCCTTAGAATTAATAACTGCCTCTTTTATTTGATTGGTATTATCTGTGTACCTACCTTCAATCCATTCTCAAACTTTTCTCCCTGTAAAACTTTCAATATGAGCAAATAATCTATTTTTCTTGCATTTTCTTTCCTTTTTTCTCTCTCTCCTTCCCTCTCTACCCTTCCTCCCCCCACTTCTGTCTCTCTTTTTCTTTCTTTCCTTCCTTTAGTGTCTCTCCTGAAGGCTTATATACCCTCTTGTTCCAATCTTCTTCTAACTACTGTTTTCTTGGTCTGCTGCTTAACTAAGTCCTCCTCTTTCTTGGCTTAGTCCCTCAAATTAGTGGAGTACATGCTCAGAGCTTCTTAAGAAAGGGTGCACGGGAAATTGTTTTTAGGAAAACTATTTTTTGAGAATGTCTTTATCCTCACATTTGATTGATAGTTTGCCAGATGTAGAATTATAGTTAAGAAAACATATTCGGTCAGAATTTTAAAGGCATTTCTTCACAATCCTGTAGTTTTCACACTGTTGAGAAGTCCAGTAAAATTTGGATCCCCCATTCTATGGGTGTAACCCATTTTTTCTCTCTGAGAGCTTTTCAAATCTTCTTTCTATCCCTGAAATTTCATGATTATATGCTGGAATGTTGCTCTTTTTCGTTCACTATGTCCTGTACTGTGAACTTTTTTTAAAAATATAGAAACATGTCCTAAGATATATTCTTGTATTGTTTCTTCGATCATGTCTCCCTTCCCTGTTCCCTTTTATTAACTCTCTAGAATTTTCATTCATCATGTATTTAACCTCCTGGATTGTTCTCTAATTTTCCTGTCTTTTAAATTTCCCATATCTTTGTCCTTTTGTTCTTTGTTCTGTGAGATTTCCTTAACTTTCTCCTCCAACTCTAAAATTAAATATTTCATTTTATTTATCACATTTTTAGTTTCCATAAGTTCTTTCTTGTTCTCTGATTTACCCCTTTCAATCTAAGGGTATTAATTATCATTTTTGAATTAAGTTTTCTTGTGCTCTCTGCTTTGTCTCTCTTTCTCCCAAGCACCTTTTTTCCATATGCTCATTTTATTTTTCTTTCTTTCGTGTGAGAGGCTTTTCTCAAATGTCTGTTTAAGAGTGAGGCACAATAAAGCTAATTAGTTGCTCTGTGTGCTTGTCAAATGTGGGGCTTTGCTAGAGGGGGATTGGGCTAGAACCTAGCTATTTCACTGGGTCAGTGTCTGTAGATTTTTTCACTAGGGACAGTTAGAAAAGACTCCTTCAATGTCACTACTGAGAGTTGTAAGTCTGGAGGCTGGGCTTCTGGAGCTGAGCAGGGGAAGGGAGTCAGTAGGTGATGGTGATGGTGAGGGTGTCTCAGTAAATACTGTGTAGACTTTCACTTAATCTCCCTGTTTTTGTATGGGTCCTCAACCCACCCTCAGCGAGGGCTGGAATCCAGGATTCCAGAATCTTGTGGCTTAATCTCTCAAGAGAGTAATATACCTTCCTTCTTCCAGTCTGGGGGAGTATATCTGGTCCACTTCTTAATTAAGCAGAACCGTAGCCAATTTTCCTTTTGTGTGTACCCCTACCTCCCACTCTTGGCACTGAGGTGCTTCTGATTCCTGAGTCTTTGTAGCATTCTGTCTTGCTCTATTTTTTACTTCCCCTGCTACAGGATTAGACTTAGCTTTCTCTAAGCCACTAAGTCATTTACTACTCTGCCATCTGATTTTCATCTTCCAAAATTTTGTTGACACCCCTCAATTGCTATTGCCATCTCCCATCCTCTTTGTTCTTGCATGTTTATATCATTCTTATTCCTTTATTGTCATTGTACTAGGGTGTTGGAGAAAGCCAAAATAAATATGGGTGTTCAATCTACCAGAGGTTCCCTCAGTGACTTTCAACATCTTTCTGTTTGAATATCAAATATTGTCCAATTTTTAAATTTATATTTTACAGCAAATTTCACATTATTGCTTCTAACATTTTGGGCTTTAATAGAGCTGGTTTCATAAAACCTAAAAGTGCTCTCTTAACATAAAATTTACATATGTCAAATACATGTATTCAAAAAAATAGCAGTGTCAACATGATCATCATCTATATTAGAATAAGTTCTTGTGATTATAACCATTGAGTAGTTTGAAGAATCTTGAAAATATTGACTGACTTCAAGGACTCTAAAAACAATTTAGGTTCCATGACCCTGACTAAGCCAATAGTATCTGGCAACTCAGATGCAAGGTAAAATATTGACAGAACACTCATTGCTGACTGCATCCAGGGCCTCCCAGCTCAGGGGAAACCAGCGGGCAGAAGTGCTACAAAAATCCAGATTATAAACGAAATGTTCCTATTGATGGGTGTAGTAAGTCATTTCCATACACATACTGGCATATTTTGAAAATCTTGATTGATATTCTGTCAGAGTCTTAGAAATATGAAGCTAAGAGTAAACAGAAAAGCAAAAGTTTTAGGAAAGGAATTCATTTTATAATAAAATTGTGGAAGAAAGAGGTTTTAATTAGCCCCCTATGAGAATACTCTTTAAAGGATTTTTGGGACGACGATATTCTTATTTACTGAGAGTGCTTACAACCCGTCCAACAATGATTCTGAAACTTGTCGGTCTAAGAATCCCTGGAGGACATTGTACAAGATGCAGGTAATCAGATTCCACTGCCAAAGACTCAGAATCAGTAGGTTGGGGATGAGGCCTGGGGATATGAATTTTAATAAGCAACCCACCAACACCACTGCTGTTTTCTAATGGAGAAATAGTATATAACTCTGAAACTGCAATTAAAGCAACCTATGTTTATTTCATTGCTTAAATATGGCAGTTATTGTCTGTGGAACTATAAATTCGGTCAGATCTAAGACTTGTATCATTTCAAGTAAGATGGAAAAATTAGCTTCCTCTGTGCTTGATGGATTTCTTTTTCTTTTTTAGGATAGAGTAAAATTTTTTAAGAGATCATATCTTGTGGATCCTCGCTATGTTTTGTAAATCATAGAACTACTCCTGTTGATTTTCTCAATAAGACAAAGCGGTCCATCCTCTCCACCACCCCAACCCCGCCCCAACTCCCACCATGGCGAAGGGTGGAATTTCCCTTCATCTCTCCAAGAAAGGGTTGGTTATTCATTCCTGTTTCAGGACCTACTGAGGGCGTGGCCTTGTATGTGCCGAGATGCTTTCCTCAAGATCTGTGGGAAGAAAGACTGCTGTGGAATGGAAAGTGCACACATTAAAGGAAGCACAAGACTTACTTAGGACCTCTTTTGGGATATCCTTCTCAGGGCAAGAGTGCTCTCAGGCACATCAGTAGGGCCACAACTCAGTGTTCCGTGTTCTGATTGTTCCATCAAGGGTGGCATCCAGGCGTCTCTTCCAGGTGCTCCTGGGCTTTGAGGAGGTGTTGCCTTGGCCAGATGCCTAATTTCATTCTACTTCCTGAGTCTGAGATTCCTTTCAAGGTCATGCACTGCACCCTAGGCCCCTGCCCAATGCCCCCCACTGGATATCCAGTGCATTCACACATAAGACAGTAGGTCCAGCTTTTTTTTTTCCATTGCAGAAGCCTCCTAGTCTAAAGGTCTGTCACAAGTACAGAAAATTATGAAACTGACCAAGCATACCCTCCGCCAGTGTATTCACTCCTAAAATTCTAAATATTAGGGACTAAAAAGAGATACCAGAATAATATCATCTACAGTGTCCAGGAGTGTGCAGTCTAGTTGGGGAGATAAGGAGGCACACACATTAAGTCAATACAAGGCAGCAGGTGGTTAAGTCCCACCTTACTAAATTCTACATTAAGGATCGTGGGCAGAGAGAAGGCGAGGGTCAGTACAACATGGAGTAGACAAGAGGAGCCTCCAAGGTGGGAGCTAAGCTTTGAGGTAGACCAAGAAGGAAGAGGAGTTAGACGGATGGAGGGTGGATGGAAGGGCATTCTGGTACAGGCAAAGGGTTGTTCATTAAGTGGACAATACAGATTATAGCCAGGCTGGAGGGAAGGGTTCATATTGGGGAACAGTGAGGTGAACTGCATGAGAGAACAGTTAGGGGACTTTCTGCTATATGAAGTGTGAGCCAGTAAGAATCTCTATCTGGGTGTGGCATTTAAAATTTAAGGAAAACATGGGGCCAGCCCAGTGGCATAGTGGTTAAGTTTGCGTGCTCCGCTTCGGTGGCCCAGTGTTCATAGATTTGGATCCTGGGCACAGACCTACACACCGCTTGTCAGGCCATGCTGTGGTGGCGTCCCACATATAAAATAGAGGAAGACTGGAACAGATGTTAGCTCAGGGCCAAACTTCCTCAAGCAAAAAGAGGAAGATTGGCAACAGATGTTAAAAAAAAAAAAAAGAAAATTTAAAGAAAACAGGCACAGCAGCATTTAGCAGAAAGTCATAACAGAACTTGGTGATTCAATATATGATAAGATGAAAGGGAAATGAATCAAATGTTTATGATCATAAGGTGAAATATTAGGGTGGTGTAATAGTTTCTGAAAGATGATGAGCATGACATATATAAATCTAAATATCAAATCTTATTTGTATTTGATAGCAATTCAAACACTTGTTATTATTTGTCTTATTCTTCTGATTTTTGTTGCTCATTTGCTAAGGTCCTTGTTCCACACTCAACAAAAGATATGAAGCAAGCTCATAGAAATTTTTTACAAGTTTGTGTTGAATTGAGCCACAAATAGCTACTCCTGAGTTTTATAGTTAGGGGTTTATATTTTTACAAGTGTTCATTTTTCAATAAATTGGTATTATTATGAAAACGTTGTTTTCATTATTTAGGGTAGTAACAGACTATCATATATTCCTTTTGCTTAATATTTCTATTATAAGGATTTACTTGGTTACATCTTATCTATTACTTGAAGAGAGCACTCTCTAAAGTATATGAGAGGAGCCGGCTTTCCAAGCTTTAAAACATATTATGTCATCATTCATTAACTATTCATAGCAACTCTGGGCTTTTCTAGAGGTTACAAAGCTCTTTGGAAAAAAATGCTGTTTTTCTATACAAAGCTATTCTATTATATCTTGGTTCCTGAGCAAGTTTCTATGGAATTAATCTTTTTGATGACACCAAATGGTTTGCATCTGACCCAATGCATAAAGAATCAAAATACCTTTCATGTTAGTTAGATTTCCAATACATTGTCATGATTAGTTTACATGATTCATGAGATTATGCCAGTTACCTATACATTTTTATTTACTAAACAGTAAATATTGACCCCAAATAGTATCCAAACTGATAACTCCCATTTATTAATATTATGATTTCCTAGAAGAGGTCTTCTAAACCTACCTGCATTCTCTAATTGCTTTTGCATCTGAGATGTTTGAAAGTGTATTTGGGCTTCTTTTCCTCACTGACCTCTAGCCAGTTCACACAAACGACATTAATGGGCTTGTTAGGCCAGGAACACTTTCAGTGCCAAGCTGAAGTTAGGCAGTGGTGCAAGGAAAAAGGTCATCTCTGGGTGTAGAAAGCAGTCCACCTCAGACCACCGCTAGTCTTTCTAGCCTTGGTGAGAATTAGGAAGAAGGCACCCTCTGAGCAGATGGACTGAAGCCGCAGCCCACAGGCACCCCAGGTGTGATGGCAGCCACCCTTGCAGCCTCCACTGGACACTGTTGTGCTATCCACAAACTACAACCATAGATGGGGCTCTGGGTGCACCTGCTCAATCCCTAAAAGCCACTAAATGCAGAACAGAGTGTCAGCTTCTCAGGTCAGTGCAGTAAGAATCTGAGTTACGTGTGCCACTCAGTGCCATGTCATGGTGCTCAGGGCAGGCCACCCAAAGATGCACCACTCTGGTATGTGGATTATTTCGAGCTGAAAACCGTAAAGACTCAGAAGACCCTGGAAGAACATTTGAGTTTCCCCTCCCAAACTTCCTAAAGAATTTAACATAGAAGACCTGTTTCAGGAAGGAGCCAATATCATATGATGGCTATAATATAATGTAAAATAGATGTTGCAATAGGAAAGGCACCAACAAGCCCATTTTATCAAAATTTCTGTCTCTCTCTGGCCACATTCTCTATAGGTGGCCCTGAAAAGAGTTGTCAGACAAACATTTGCATTTCTATCTCCATGTGAATTGTCTTCTTCCCCTCTGAAATCCCAAACCACTACCCCTCCAACACCTTCCACACCTTTAGCTACAATACTTAAGCAAGCAGCTTAGAGAGAATGATGAGCTGCTCATTTCTGAGTTTCTCCCATGTATACATGTTATTAAACTTGGTATTATTTTCTCCTGCTAACCTGTCTTTTAATTATTTGGCCAGCTATAAGAATCTTAAGGGAAAGGGCGGAGGTGGATTATCCCTTTTCCCTGACAGTTTTGGCACCCAACGCGGGGCAGAAATTTCACTGGCTGGACACTGCTCACTTCTGGACTACTGCAGCAGAGAGATCTCGGACCCTGACACGAGCCGGCAGGAGGTGAGAGTTCTTACCATTTCAGTCTCCTGGATCTCTGCCTGTGGGGTCCAATGGAAGTGAGAGTGGTGAGTCTTATTTGGCCAGGCATCAGAACCTTGAGGGAAAGGGTGGAGGGGGATTCTCCCTCTTCCCCAACACATGCGTGCTCATGCTGTGGTCACTCGAGGCCCATAGTGTGACACAGTCAGGCTGAAGGATGACTGAAGGTCCTGAAACACAAGGCAGTTCATGTCTGCTGTGGAGCAGCCTTTATGGTGAATAATGCTAGTTTAAATATCCCCTATTAGTAAGATTTTCATTAGTGTGGCAGAAAAGCCCAGAGAAAAGACCTGGAAAGTTATTTGGCCTTTGCACCCCCCTCAGGGCTGTGACAGGCTTAGATGTTCCAAACGCTAGAGCAGCACCATGCGATAGAAATATAACGCAAACCACAAATACAAACCATGGAATTTAAAAATTTCCATTGGCCACATTATAAAAGGCAAGAAGAAACAGGTGAAATTGATTTTAATATATTTAATTTAACTCAATATATTTAAATATTATGTCAACATGTAATCAATATAAAAATTATTAATGAAATATTTTACATTTTTCTATACCAAGTCTTTGAAATATGATGTGTCCTTTACACTAATAGTACAGCTCAATGTGGACCAGTCACGTTTCAAGTGCTCAACAGCCACTTGTGGCTAGTGGCCTCTGTGTTGGACAGGGCTGGTCTAGAACAAAAAAAAAGAAATCTGCTCTGTGATCAGAAAGGCAATCGACAGGACCAGAGGTGAAGCAAGATGAAAAATTTTTTGCTGTTTCAGAGCCACTGACTCTTTATGTCACCTTTTAAAAGCTATATAACCCTAAACCGGACAGAATAGGTTAGTGCCTCCTGTGGCCCTCCAGCTGGCCAGGGAGCCCTCTTCAGAGCGGCCCTGAGCCCTCTCCTCTGGACAGCCCACACACTGTGGATTCTGAGCCTTTGTCATTTGAATTCACCTGATCTGTGTGGCCTACTGCCTTCAGATACTTCCACAGCCATTTGTGTGTAATGTCACTGCTTATCAGGAGAAGGAACGTAGCCCTTATTCATCCGTACCCTCTCCTCGACATAGAACATTTGTGAGCAGGCTTGGGGCCATATAAACATCCTGTGGCGGGGTCAGAAGCACCTGACCCCTTATTAACATGTCAATGAGAGTGGCTGGTGCTCTGGGCTTGTTTTCTAGGGTTTTGATGAGCTTCATTAATTATGTCGAGAAAAAAAGGTGTGCAGCTGGAGAAGAACCCACTTAGCTCCCCGTGAACATGAATAATTGGACAGTTGGCAGAGTGTTAAATTGGTGGTCTAGTGAGAGAAACTCGTGAATAAACACAATTCCCCACAACACTGCAAAGCAGGCACAGTTCTCTCCGCTTTTGCAGGACACTCACCCACCACTTCCACCCTCCCCGGACCTGAGAACCCTCTGGGTGTGAGCTGGTGTGAGGTCAGGGACGCAGTCACCTTGGTAGGAAGTGGGCAGAGGGTAGATATCAGAAGTCGACTTTAAGCCAGGACCAATCCTCAAATCCTGACTTCATCACTTCTTTACTTGTGGGACCTTGGGCAAGTTACACAACCTTTCTGAGCTTTATGTTTTTCATTTAGAACATGCAGATGAAAATAATAGGGTTATGATGACAATTCTGTGTCTTAGTTTATGTAAAGCGTTCAGAATAGTATCAGACCCATAGTATGTACTATATGTGTTTTTTAAATTAAAAACATTAATCATTAGCACATAATTCAATTCTATTCACACTTTTTTAATCCTTTAGAAGAGTGTAAGTATGCTTCAGTTTTCCTCTAAGCCAACTTCATTCATTCATTCATTCATCTATTCATTCAACAGACATCTATTATGTACACGAAATGTCTAGGCGTTGAGCATATGAAGGGGGAAAGATTCTGGAGAAACATATTATCATATACATGTGAAAATTATGTCGACAGAAACTGCAAACAAAGTGGTAAAAGTTTATTAATATTCTCTTTTAAAAACCAACTGTTAGCAAGTTTTAAATGCTAATGAAAAGAGTTTTCTTTCATCCTGGCTATGACAACATTGATCCTCCTGCACTTACCTCTGTTGAAAATAAAAATAACTTGTCATACTTTGATATTCAATATGGAAATGCCACCTTTTTTGTTTATTTGTGTTAAATGATCTTAAATGAGGAAAACATCTCAAGAAAAAATCTAGCCACTTCCCCACCCCTTACCTTAGAAGTCTCTTAGATCCTTAGAGGTCTTACAGTGCCCTGATTATTTCTGGAGCCTTATTATATGAGAAAAATCATTTGTCTTTGTCTTTGTTAATCAGAAGCTAAAAAGGAAGGTAGAGGGGTGGCCTGGTGGCGTAGCAGTTAACTTCGTGCCTTCTGCTTCGGTGGCCGGGGTTACAGCAGTTGGGATTCTGGGCGTGGACCTACTCACCTCTCATCAAGCCGTGCTGAGGCCCTGTCCCACATAGAAGAGCTACAACTCTACAACTATGATATACAACTGTGTACTGGGGCTTTGGGGAGAAAAAAGAAAAAAAAGAGGAAGATTGGCAACAGATGTTAGCACAGTCTTCCTTAAAAAAAAAAAAAGGAAGGTAGGAGTAATTCAACTGAATATTTAAATACCTAAACTTTTTATGCATTAGGAGCAGATAAACAAGTATTGCAAAAAAAATATAAAAACTATTATTACTTTAAAATGTTTTTCTTTTTATTCTCTTGGGGGTTATTTAGATTAAAACTGGCATTTTAGTAAAACTTGTAAAACTTAACTCCAAATAAACAAGAGCTCTATTGGAAAATTTACTGTATTAGGTATTTATTGCTATGCAACAAATTACACCCCAAACTTAGCAGCTTCCAACAACAAGCATTTATTGTCATACACAGTCCTGAGGAAATCTAGGAGCATCTTAGCTGGGTGGTTCTGGCTCAAGGTCTCTCATGAGGTTGCAGTCCATTTGTTAGCTGGGCCTGTAGTCATCTGAAGGCTGGACTGGGGCTGAACAGTCTGCTTTCCCAGGGAAACCCTCACATGGCTGCTGACTGGAGGCCTCAGTTCCTCGCCACATGGACCTCTCCACAGGGCTGTTGAGTGTTCTCATAACATGGCAGCTAGCTTCCCCAGAGTAAGTGATTCAAGAAAGAGCAAGGAGGAAACCACAATGCCTTTATGACATAGCATTGAAGTCATGCACCTTCGCTTCTTCCTTATTCTATTCATTTGAAGCAAATCATTAAGTCCAGTCACACTCTAGGGGAGGAGAATTAGTTCTACCCTCTGAAGGGAGTGTCAAGAATTTGTGGACATACTTGTAGACACCATAATTACCATGAAAGCCTTTTGACATTTCATAAAGTGCTTAAGTGGTATTGACACAGAGAAGCTTAGGGTGGGAAGAACTGAGCTGGCAAAGATGAGCAGACCCATCTGGGGATACATGGATAGGGACGGTGTGCTGGAGTTGGGGAGGGGAGGGGGGAGGAGGGAAGTCATAGAATGCAAACACACCAAAATTTGTTGCATTTTTAGTTTGCAGCCCCGGACCCAATATCAAAGCTTTGCCTCACAGCAGAGGAGTAATATAGAATTCTAGGGTCAAATGTGAAGAAGCCTTTGCTTTTATTTAGAGTAGGAAATAAAATTTTAGAGGACCTAGCCTCTGAGCTATTATCTTATTCACATTAAACCTAACCTTGTTAGTTACATGATTTTTCACTTCTGCTTTAAGAATTCTTCCCCTCACCTGTTCACTTGAAAGCATTTATTGTTTCTATCCTGTTGTTTCTCTTCCTTCCCTTGTCTTCTGTGCTTTCTCTCCTACTAAGTATTTTCCCCTGAAAGCATTGCAGGCACGATGCTGCGATTCACTTCTGCAGCACCTCGGAGTTCCAGCATGTCCTCCAGCTCCTCTGTGTTCCAGCTCACAACCCATTGCTGCCATTAGTCTCATTATAACTTCCTATTATTGAATATTTCAGGGGCCAAAGCCCTCAGTGCCCCATGCTGTCCACTTAGTCATCTCTCTCCGCATTTGTATTATTCACAGCAAGATGCATGCACGCAAATCCTTTAAGTCCTTCAGGCTTTTCTGTCCATTTCCCCTTCAAATATGAATCACCTAGCAACATTTATTGAGTGTATTCCTGTTACTGTGAGCATCATAAAGACATAAAAGGCATGGTCCCTGCCCTTAGGAAGTTTGTCCTCTAGTAAAAGCTGGATTAAAAAATTTTAAAAATAATAACAGCCTACAGATTCCTATTTATATTCAACAGAGTGACGTGTTGTCCAAGTTACAATGATCAAATTCAAGGGTTATTCTTTCATAGACCTTTTAATTGAGAAAACTAGCTGTCTTTTGGATTAAGTAAACGCATGTGCCTTGATGAGAAATATTGCTGCAAGAAAATCATTTCGTGAGGTTGACTTCCTAGGATAATAAACACATCTCGCCCAATCCGGTGAAAATTCAAATGTGTTTTTGAAACCAAAATGAAGAAAGAAAGCATTTATGAATAATCTGTAAGAAAGATACTCCCTATTAATATAATAAATAATTAGCTACAACTGGTAACTGAAGTATAAACAGAAGGATAATGTATTAACATTCTAGATTTTCTTCTTTTTTAAAAGCCGTCAGCCCTGTGCTTTGATTTACTTTAGTTTTAATGAACTGTTGCTCAGAAAAGGGAGTAGGGGAATTGTGGGCTGTGAAAGGTTGATAAGGAATAAAAAGTGCAAGCTGAGGAGTAGCAAAAGATGAGGCCTTGGGAGGAGAACTGCAGGCAGTGAGGAGGCCCCTCAGAGCTCGTTATTAAGATCTAACCAGTGATACAAGAAGCTGTGGGTAGTCATTGTTGGTTTCTGAAGACAGGAGAGTACTATCTTGATCAAAGTGATTGGCAGGAGAGATGCTAGGAAACAGCACACCTGGAACAAAATAATTTGGACCCAACTGATGTGACCCTGGAAAAGATCCAAAGAAAAAGTAACAGATGGGTGGAAGTGACCATGTCATGAGTAGGGACATGTGAGGAAAAGAGAAGTCAAACTTGACATCTAAACCTTTAAACGTAAAACACTGAGGATAGCCGTCGGTCACTGAGAAAGGGCGAGTTGACCAAAGGGGATCGTTTTAACACTGGCATAGTTGTCAGTCGGACATTCAGTTAAAGATGTCTTTTAGTGGAGAAATAAAGGACTAAAGCTGTGGGCTTCAGGTTCATCCACGTCCAGGTGGTAGTTGAAAACATGTGAGTTGAGAACCACTTCTTGTGGGATGTTGTACATGAGAAAAAAATAGAGAGAGTCTAGCAGTAGGTCCGGAGATAGCTAGAATTAGTGACTGGGAAAAGTGACAAGCATACAAGAAATACCTGTGTGTATGTGTGTGTATTGTGTGAGTGTATATGGACATGTGTGTTTGTGTATATACATACATATATGTATGCAAAAAATATCTTAAAACCCATACGTAATGTTAACCTTAATTAGTTCTAACTGCTGGAATTATAAACGATATTTCTTTTCTTTTCCCCTCTTTCTTTTTTTGCTTAGCTGTATTTCCTAATTTTTCCAGTTGAACATATAACACTTTTATAAGTTTCCTCATAGGGAGAAATCATTTTTAAATCCTTGGTGAAATGAAAGAGATAGGAATAGAATTTTCAGGGTCAGAGTAAGAGGGAACCTTGAAATAATGGTCTTAAGAGGAGGAAACTGAGACCCTGATAGTTATGTGATTTATTACTAGGCTTGCAAAATAAGAGTACGAATTTTCTAAAGCTGCGGCTTAAAAATTTATATGTCAAGGAGAAGAATGGAGTTATCCTCATCTTGTAGAATTTGGATTGGTTCTCAACTAGGGATGATTTTGGTTCTCCCATCCCCCAGTGGACATTTGGCAACATCTAGAGACATTTTTGGTTGTCACAACTGGGGGCGAGGAATGCTGCTGCTGGCATCTAGTAGGTAGAGACCAGGGATGCTGCTAAACGTCCCACACAGCAAAACACATGTCCCACAGCAAAGAATTAACCAGTTCAAAATGTCAATAGTGCCGAGGTTGAGAAACTCTGATCTAAAAGAAGGTACGTATTAATGGCTACCATCCATAAAATGCTTTGTGTGCCAAGATCTGTGTTAAACACTCGACATTAATCATTTCATTTTACCATTAAACGATCTTGAAACTCAGGCATATAAAGGTAAGTAGCCTGCTCAAGGTCACACAATAAGCACTGGAACTAGGAACCAAAGCCAAGCCTATTTCAATCCAAACCTGAACTCTTAAACACTATGCAATTCTGCCTCCATGTTGACGCTCACAGAGTGAAATGGGAACAAGAGCCATCTAAAGGTCACATATGACATTCTGGTCTCATTTTTCCTACCCTTGCCAAGGCAGTGGCTTCAGAACCACTTTTATTCTCCTAGGATGCAATAACTGGTAAAAAAAAATTAACACTTTTCTGTCTCTTCCCTTTCACCCCTTCCTCCATCCTCATCTTCCAGATAGATGTTTACTTTTTATGAGTATTGTGTGCTTTTGTTGGGGTTGGGGGTTGGGGGTTGCGGGTGGTGTTTAGTTGGTTGTGCAAATGGGAGTGGGTGTATTTCTGGTCTGCAGGCCTTTTGGTCATGGAGAAGCAATCTGAAAATGTCTGAGAATTCAAACTTCATAGTTTTATTTTAGCATACTGGCAAGAAGGCAGACTTAGATTCTTCCATTGTTCTTATCTAGCTTCCTGGGTCTCTTCACCTTTGTCTCTGGATAAAGAATTCTTGTCTCCAGCCTCCTAAAGTTACCTCAACCTCCTTGTATTTTCACCGAAGGACACTGCATATTAAACACAAAAATTGTATTGCTTTTAGAAAGCTGACTTCCTTGGGTCCTTGAAAACAGATCAACAACTCGGTGGATCTAACTGGCTTGCTTGTCAGCTGAGAAGCAAG
This sequence comes from Ceratotherium simum simum, assembly GCF_057802395.1. Lineage (NCBI taxonomy): Eukaryota > Metazoa > Chordata > Mammalia > Perissodactyla > Rhinocerotidae > Ceratotherium > Ceratotherium simum. The sequence continues at coordinate 44,059,005 of NC_141911.1, forward strand.
AGTAGAGTTCCCCACTATTGTGTATGCTCGTGTATTTCTGCTCTGTTGCTACCACTCACCCCTTCTTTTCTGATTGAAAATTAAGATTTTTAAAGAATTTTGTCTTACATATATACTAAATGACTATAGAAGCAAGAAGTGGAAAGTAAAACCAGGCTCTTCAATCTATCTTCCTGTTCCCATGTTTCCTACACCAACACGGAATTAAAATAATTAGTTCTGACATTGACATATACAGAAAGACCATAGCACATTTCAGAGTGCCCCACCCATTTTCTGTGGCTCTCTCTGGATCACACAAGATTATTTTAAATAATGAAGTGTCGACAGTAATAAATAAAATTAGGAAGGAAATTTGGATAAACCTCTGCACAGGAAAAGACTTATTTTAGAATTCTTTTCCTGTGAACTTTTATTGTCAGAATTGAGTTTCTTTTTAGTACCAGTGCTATCTCTCATGGAGAAGAAGAATTTGTTTGCATCCTTTGTCCTGTTTTGATTTTTAGAGAGAAATTTAACAAATCTGTGATTTCTGAGCATCCTATTTCTTTAGACATCAAGTTATAAAAACAGAATGCTACCATCTTTTGAGTGAAGACAATGTTGCAAGCATTGTTCTACGTGCTCTACATACATGTCCTCTTTTAATCTTCACAAACCTTGTCATAAAAGCAGTATTATCTCCTTTTAAGTGTGAGAAGACTAAGGCTTAGAGGGGTCAAGTGATGTTTTTTCGAAGGGCACATAGCTATTAAATGGAAGAACAGAGATTTGAACTCAGATCTCTTTGAATTCAGAGCCCAGACTTTGCTTAACTTCTGTGCAAAGCTGCCTTTCAGGTTATATATTAAACCTGAATTTCAATATTATTTTCTTTCAAAGAGCTAATAGCATTTTCACATATTAATTTACTCCCATAGTATCAAGCTGAGTAGCTAAATGGAATGAATTCGTAATGTCAAATGAGTCTTGAGTGATCCTGTGGCCAACCTTCCATATATATCCAGTATCAACAGTACTGTCTGAGTTCCTGCTAAGTTTGTAGGTAGTGGTCCTTGAAGATTGAAGAGGGAGTATTACAACTGCACAGTTGAGTGCACAGTCATCATTTTCCTAAAAATCCCCAAGTGCAATCATGTATCAGAAACAGTCTTTAGAATTTTGGTTAAAAAGTATGACTGCTATATGCACACACACACACACACACACAAGTACACACAGATATGCTTTCCCATTTCCCACAGTACCTAACACAGCCCTAGGTACAAAAGAAGTGCTTTACAAATGCTTGAAGGATTGGATTCATCTCTAGAAAATGAAAACGAAAAGAATTGAATTCCAAAAGAATAATTATGGTATGTTGAAACCAGGAACCAGTCCCTGATTTTTGTATGAGTCATGGGGAAGCCAGGCCATTCCCACAGGGGCTATGAAAGGCAGTCAAGGGCAGTGAGCTCAGGACGTGGTTGGACCTTAGTTTGAATATTGGCCCCTTCACTTACGAACTGGGGAGTCTTCCCAAGTTATCATCTGTACTTGAATTTCATATATATTTCTTCACTTCAGTTTTCCCATCTGTGAAATGGGCATAATAATAGGCTCCAAGTTAATTTATTTATTATTATCATTATCAGTATTATTATTTTGGATAGGGCATCCGAGAGAGACAGAAAGTGTTTTTGCGAAAAGCTTGCTAATTTAGAATCAAACCAGTCCTGGTTCAAATCTCACATTTGGTGTTTAATAACTGTGCCTGGGGCAAGAATCTTCAGTTTTTTCATCTGCAAAATAAGATGATAATGTCTCCCTTTCAGGGAAGATTAAATACAGTGAATGTCAAGTGTTCAGTATGTAGCAGATGCTCAACAAATGTTAGCTCTGTTTATTATTTTCTACTTACCAAAGCTGGTGAATTATTTTCCTAGAAGCTTAGACTGACTTCCTTAGTACCCTCTGGGCCCATTGGGTTTGAACTTTTTTTTTTGTTTTGCTGAGGAAGATTCACCCTGAGCTAACATTTGTGCCAATCCTCGTCTATTTTGTTATGTGGGTCGCTGCCACAGCATGGCCACTAACAAGTGGTGTAGGTCCACACCTAGGAACCAAACCCAGGCAGCCAAAGCAGAGTGTGCTGAACTTACCACTGGGTCACGGGACTGGTGCCTTTTTTCTTCTTTTTTAAGTAGCACATCCTTTTGAGAATACAATGAAAGCTACAATAGTATCACCAGAAAAATATACATTCTCAACACAAATTTGGATGCAGACTCTCCCCCACCCAGGATAAGATTCCCCAGTTTAGGCCCAAGAGGGTAAAAAATATATGACAATCCAAATGGAACGATTATCCACTTTGTGAAAGGACTTACGGTATTCCCATTGCAACTTTCCCAGTATCGTTCAAATAGAATTCTGTTTACAAAAAAACTCACTTTATTCAGAACATTTCAAGAACGCATTTATTTCATTAACAGAGGCAAGCCTCTTTTAACAAAACATATTTATCAAATGCCTATTATGTGCCTAATAAGGTGGTGGGTGTTATGGGGAACAAAAGAAGCTTAACATGTGGTCCCTGCCCTCAGCCTTTTCTGTCTAATTGGAGAGGCAAGTGAACAAGGCAGCATTAGATGTATTAGCACTATATGCTGATATAATCAAGTGCTAAATTGTGTATGCTTGTGTGGGTGGGCGCACAAGCCTCACATATCATTCTCTGACCTTGAATTGTACACAAATCATTAGCGTCAAACTGGAATTGTCGACTGCTCCCCCACCCCTCGTCTTTGCTTGGCCGACTTCCATCACAGCCTCTCCCTCTGTGTCTGAAACGCATTTTAGAAAAGAAAGAGTGAAATAATACAGTGAAGAAGGGAGAAGAATCAGCAAGGGAAAAAGAGGTCACCTGTCTGTCTATGGTTACCACTGCAAACGGATTCCATATTGGACAGTGTCTGACCCAGGAGCACCTGAGCTTCACGAAAACCTTTCTGTGGGACGCACAACAGCGTCTCTTCTCTGTTTGCAAATTAACCGCTTGGCCTTCTGTCAGCGACTGCACCTGAAGAGGAAGAAGAATGATGCAAAGAAGAAGGCCTGGCTAATAGGAAGGGGAATTCTGCCACATCGAAGTTCCAGACTTTGTTCAGTATTCACTGCTGAAATGGCATGGGAATTTCGCCCAGGAGAAGACCTGCTGGAAAATTGCTGGGTGAGGAGACACAGGCCTGCCCTTAACATTTATGGGCCCAAGGTGAGAGTACAAATGTAAGCCTACAGACCATATGCTTCATATTTATTCCTTATACATCAAGCTAACGTTAGTTAAGTAAAATATGTTCTATCATCTGACCTTGACGAGTATAACTTCGTAGCAACTGGGACAGCCAGGTTTGAATGTAGAGACTTTGCCTCCTGGAGGTTCTGCAGCATGGGTTCCTTGGTCCCTCCCAATTCTCCTTCCCTCCCCGGCTCTATGCTATACTACAGGGGCCTCTCACATTTATGGGACACTCCGGCCCACACCTTTAAGGTCCATGCACAACGCCCTTGGCCACTCTTTGGACCTAGAGGTGCACACAGCTGAGTGTCCACCTTCCAGAGGAAAGACCTGGGGAAGCAGACTTGAGGCCCTCTGGACAGGGAACTTGGGAGTTCCGGGTATCCAGAACACACTCGAGAAGGGGGACATGGGCTCTTGCCTTGGCCCTGCGGACTACTTGCCCTGGTAGGGAGGGTTGTGGCCAGAGGAAAACCTGATCGGGCCCTCTAAAGCTGGGGGCCAGGGCAGGGGCCCCAATGCCTATGTCTAAGGGCATAACTGAAGAGAAGAAGGAAGACTTAGGAAGGAGTTTAAGGCAAAATCATTAAAACTACTCAGTTCGATTTGGGAGGGGAGGAGAATATGTTAGGAGGAGCCAAAGAGGATGGAAGAGAGGCTGATGAAAAGAATGGAGAAGGCCAGACCTGGACCACCTCTACGAAGATAAGGACTCTTAATTTATTAGTGTCTTTAGTTAGAGAATGAAAAAAAACTGCTTTTACAGAAGCCAAGGGGCTCTATAATTCAGTGACAAGAGATATGAAAGGCAAAAAGAGTGATGGTTTTGGAGCTAAAAGCAGGGACTGGGAATGATTTCTCCCCAAGGTTACCTGGCTCCATCTTGTTTCTGCACCTTGTCCCATCTGCCTGTTGTATACTGGCCTCTGAACCCGTTCAGAAGGAAACATTCCACCTTATTGTATTTCCCCAGAAGAGAACAAAATTGAAGGTTAATTTTGATTTTCCAGGGAGAAAAAATTTACTTTTTAGAATATTGAATATTGAGAAATAACTTACTTAGAATATTGAGTACAAATATTGAATATTTAGCTAAGACAAAGAGAGGAGACTTGCTGTATTTGAAACTGCACTATTTGCAGAACTAAAGAAAAGATTTTAAATTTTGTACGAATATACTTTGTAGAATTGAAGAAAATTCTAATGACATTTTAACATTATAATTTATCTCCATTTCACAATTTTTCTTTTTGTTTTATGAATGAAATATTTGAGTGATTTAGGAGGGAAGAAAGTGAGTAACAAGTCAAGCTTTATGCCAAAAAAATCAAGACACAACTTTATGTTACTATTGTCCTAAAAGCATTTTTATCTGTACTTAGCTTTATTCCTAATTAAGTTAGTAGGCAGGGAATTTGAGATTCCTTAAGAGTCCTTTAACCCCACCTAACATTGTCCCTTGGCTCCTAAACATGTTGATGGCAATTATGGGACAGGAGTAAGTGAACGTAGTTGACTTCTGGTATACGGAATTTATCATTCAAGATTTTTATTCATCACAAGTAAAGTCAAAGCATCATGATATGAGTAGTTAATAATTTTAATGGCATGTGAATTTGAGGCAAGTACGAGGAGCAAGCAAATCAGAGAGTTTGTGAATGAGCCGTGCAATGGCCCAGAATCGGCATCTTCTCTTCATCTCTGCTTCCCTGCCTGTCATCTACCTTGAAGTAGCTCTCATGAAATGAGAGTGTTATTATTCATCACTACTGTTTAGGTTTTACGAATTTTGTTAAGTTCATGTCTGACGTTGCTACAATAGTGATGTCATTGACACCTATGGTGGGAAATTATTTTTGTGGCAGGTGTTATTTTAAAAGCTTTAAAAATTTCTTTTGTCCAGTATTTGTTGAATCATTGTGAGTCTGAAAGTGTTACCCTAATGAAATATTCAGTTATAATTTGCTGTATTTTCTGGGGAAACTTATCTGCTCTTGTAGTACTTGCAAATTTGGCTTCAAGAATGTTTCTGGATACGTACCCCTCAAATGTCAAAGGTTTGTGGTACAAGAAAAATGTTTGCCCTGATATTATCACAGAAGGAGGAAGAAAGTACCGAGATTAGGAAGTAAACACAAACACGGTACACCAGTCATCATTTGTTGCATTTGTAGAGTATCTTATATTCTTTTAAGCTGAAGACTTTCATCTTGCTTTTGAGAGAAGAAAAATATTACTGTGCACATTTCATAGACAAGGAAAAGTCACAGAAAATATGTAACCTTCCAAAAGTCTCGCAACACACAAATGAACAAACCAGGGCTAGTGATATAATAATAAAGTGAATGTATTTTTTTAATATTTGAGTGTTAGACTTTATGCTAAGAATTTCACAAATATCAATTCCTACCTTCACAGCAACCCTGTAATGAAGGTATTACTATTACTATTTCCATTTTGCAGAAGAGGAAGCTGAAACTCAGAGAATTTCAACAGCCTAAGAAGGATCACATAGCCAGTAACTAGAGCCAGGGTTCAAACTCAGGTCTGTACTGCTCCGAATCCCAAGCTTTTCCACTCCACACTGCCACCTAGATGTAGGTCTCCAGAGTCCTATTCTAGTCCAGTGCCCCTTCCACTTCTTATAGAGATATTCATGAACTCGTTCTTATATTGGTTCATTCATTCATTCATGCATTACTGAACACCTCCTCTTGCCAGGCCTTGTGTTCTAGGAGCAGACACAGAGATCGTAAAGAGGAATATCCACTCTCACCCAGTGCACGTCTGGGGAAACCACTGGGTAAACAGCTAGATTACAGGGTAGCTTGAATGGCCAGTGGCAAGAGCAAAGGACAACATGGGTGGTCAGGGCAGAGAAAAATCAAAGGTACATTTGAGCTGAATATCAAAGGATGTAGAAGTTTGTCAAAGAGAGAAGAGACTCCAGGACAGGGAGCTGGATGGTCAAAGCCACAGCAGGGTTTGGAGTGGGGGAGGGCGGTTGCTGGAGAGCTAGGAAGGAGAATGTGAGAGGCATTGGTGCCTAATTCAGTGGTCTCCAAACTTGTCTGTCCATTAGAATAACTTGAGATCTTATAAAAACTTCAAAACCAGGCCACGTTCTAGACCCATGAACTAACAAGCTCGAGGGGTAGGATACAGGCATCAGTATTTTTCAAAGCTCCCACATGAGGGCCGGCCCCGTGGCTTAGCGGTTAAGTGCACGCGCTCCGCTGCTGGCGGCCTGGGTCCGGATCCCGGGAGTGCACCAACGCACCGCTTCTCCGGTTATGCTGAGGCCGAGTCCCACATACAGCAACTAGAAGGATGTGCAACTATGACATACAACTATCTACTGGGGCTTTGGGGGAAAAATAAATAAATAAATAAATAAATAAATAAATAAATAAATAAATAAATAAATAAATAAAAAAGCTCCCACATGATTCCATTGTGCAGATGATTTGGTAGCCACTGGCCAGACCAGCTAGTAAGGACTTAATCCTGGAGTATAATCAACAAGGGCTTCTAGAAAAAAGAAACATGATCATACTCTTTTCTGGAAAAGGTAACCATGTCCACACCAAGGGCACACCCAGCAGAGAGTGTGTGGGGGACACCAGCAGGCGGGAGAAGCAAGTGTGCGGGGGCCTGACGGTGGGCTGCAGGGGGAGCCTGCCCTTTGGGGTTTGAGACCTCGATTCAAAGTAAAGACCCTGCTTGGTCAACTTTAAATTTCAGGCTATTAACTGAACGTCTGTGGGTTAAGTTTCCCTATCTGTAGTGCAGAATTTATAGTATCTATTTTGCTTGATTGTTGTAAGGATTGTGAGATGATATATATAAAACACTTGGCAGATTGTGTGGCATTGGACAGACATACATACACATGAGTACCCTTAACCCAGTTGAAGAGTGATGGCGAGAATATTTTGTGGTAGGTTGGTTGGAATTTCAGATGGTGGGACAAGGTTGGAGAGGCAGGGAGAAAAATGATAAGGGGGAGCCAAGGACACCTCAGGTTTCCAGCATGGGAGTGGATAAAATCATACAGTGAGAATGTACACAGGGAGAAGAGAATGAGCCAAGGACAAGCCTTTGGGAACACCAATATTTACAGATTAAACAGGCAAGCAGGAAACCATAAGAAGAGAAGAGACAACAAAGAAGTATCTGGGAGTCTGGGAGGTTGAGGACTGCCAGGCAGGAGTGATGTCCTGAGGTCTGAGAGTGGCCCCTAGGCAACACCACAGAGAGGTCAAGAGGTCAAGGGCTGGAGAATGATGCATGAATTGCATGGTGGTCCTAGGTCTGCCAGGGAAAAGGAGGGTTTCATCTTTTAGTTCAGGCAGTTTTATATATGTATATGTATATTATGTGTGTTTATATGTGTATAGGCAGGTGTATATTTGTAAGTATATTCAAAAGGATAAACTGAGTGCCCTGTGATCTGTGTGTGATCTGTGCACACAGCCTAAACTGGAGCCAGAGCTCGGGAGACGGATGAAATGTAACTGATCCAGTCCCTGACTAGGGAGGTGCAGGGCAGTGGTCAAAGGGAACAAACAAGCCTGGCTCTCCTCAGGTTTCAACAAAATAAAGGGAGTGGAACAGTCACATTTTTCTTTATTTTGTGGGAGAATAAAGGTTGGCTTGATTAGGACAAAAGAAAAATAGAGCTGTTCCCCCTTATCCTCAATGTCAGTTACCCACAGTCAACCTCAGTTTGAAAATATTAAATGGAAAATTCCAGAAATAAACAATTCATAAGTTTTAAATTGCAAGCTGTTCTGAGTAGCATGATGAAATCTCACAACATCCCACTTCGTCCTGCCAGGGATGTGAATCATCTCTCTGTCCAGTGGATCCACACTGTGTACAGTACCCACCTATTAGTCACTTAGGAGCCCTCCCAGTTATCAGATCGACTGTCTTGGTATCACAGTGCTTGTGTTCAAGTAACCATTGACATCATCTGTTCCTGACATCTAGCCATCGACATTGTCATGGCTCGATGATGCTCCTTTTGACGTATCGTCAGAAAGTCAGTAGTAGCCTCATGCTGCATCACAATGCCTACGTCTTTCACCTCATTTCATCTCATCATGTAGACATTGTATCATCTCACATCGTCACTGGAAGAAGAGAGAGTACAGTACAATAAGATATTTTGAGAGAGACCATGTTCACATAACTTTTATTACGGTATATTGTTATAATCGTTCTATATATATATATGTAGGGTTTGGTACTATCCGCAGTTTCAGGCATCCACTAGGGGTCTTGGAAGTATCCTCCTCAGATAAGGGGGGGACGACTGTAAGAGAAAGAGAAGGTTAAAAGTCAGAGTGTTAGCAGCATTATGCTCAGCTAAGATCCATTCTTGGAATTTCCCTACTTGTTTCCATGAGATCCATAGCATAGGAAATTCCTCTTTGGGAACTTTCTGGAATATGGCCATGAGAAACCCCTCTCTCAAATGGTCTTCAGAGAATCCATGAAATTTCCATATCTTCAGAAGAACATTCTTTGGAAGGAGATTGATAAACCTGAAGTGAGTCTATTTTTTTTTTTTAATTTTTTGTTTATTGCAGTAACATTGGTTTATAACATTGTAAAAATTTCAGGTGTACATCATTGTACTTCTATTTCTGCATGGACTACATCATGTTCACCACCAAAATACTAATTACAACCCATCACCACACACATGTACCGAATTATCCCTTTCACCCTCCTCCCTCCCCTCTTCCCCTCTGGTAACCACCAATCCAATCTCTGTCCCTATGTGTTTGTTTATTGTTGTTATTATCTACTACTTAATGAAGGAAATCATACGGTATTTGACCTTCTCCCTCTGACTTATTTCACTTTGCGTTATACCCTCAATGTCCATCCATGTTGTCACAAATGGCTGGATTTCATCGTTTCTTATGGCTGAGTAGTATTCCATTGTGTATATATACCACAGCTTCTTTATCCATTCGTCCCTTGATGGGCACTTAGGTTGCTTCCAAGTCTTGGCTATTGTGAATAACGTTGCAATGAACACAGGGGTGCATGTACCTTTGCAAATTGGTGTTTTCAAGTTCTTTGGATAAATACCCAACAGTGGAATAGCTGGATCATATGGTAGTTCTATCCTTGATTTTTTGAGGAATCTCCATACTGTTTTCCATAGTGGCTGCACCAGTTTGCACTCCCACCAGCAGTGTATGAGAGTTCCCTTTTCTCCACATCCTCTCCAACACATGTTGTTTCCTGTCTTGTTAATTATAGCCATTCTGACGGGCGTGAGGTGATATCTCATTGTAGTTTTGATTTGCATTTCCCTGATAGTGATTTTGAACATCTTTTCATGTGCCTGTTGGCCATCTGTATATTTTCTTTGGAGAAATGTCTGTTCAGGTCTTTTACCCATTTTTTAATTGGGTTGTTAGTTTTTTTGTTGTTGAGATGCATGAGTTCTTTATATATTTTGGAGATTAAGCCCTTATCAGATGTATGGTTTGCAAATATCTTCTCCCAATTGTTAGGTTGTCTTTTCGTTTTGTTGATGGTTTCCTTTGCTGTGCAGAAGCTTTTTAGTTTGATGTAGTCCCATTTGTTTATTTTTTCTATTGTTTCTCTTGCCCGGTCAGATGTGGTGTTTGAAAAGATGTTGCTAAGACTGATGTGGAAGAGCGTACTGCCTATGTTTTCTTCTAGAAGTTTCATAGTTTCAGGTCTTACATTCAAGTCTTTAATCCATTTGCAGTTAATTTTTGTGCATGGTGTAAGGTAAGGGTCTACTTTCATTTTTTTGCATGTGGCTATCCAGTTTTCCCAACACCATTTGTTGAAGAGACTTTCTTTTCCCCATTGTATGTTCTTGGCTCCTTTGTCAAAGATTAGCTGTCCATAGATGTGTGGGTTTATTTCTGGGCATTCAATTCTATTCCATTGATCTGTGTGTCTGTTTTTGTGCCAGTACCATGCTGTTTTGGTTACTATAGCTTTGTAGTATAATTGAAGTGAGTCTATTTTAGATGCTGGTAGGAAACTATTCCATCCTCCTTTGCCAGGTTCTGGGGTGACACTCAGCATCTTATGGAAACTGACCCCTGACTCCCGTGGGCCACGTCCCTCTGCTTCTGTAGCCTGAGAATTAGTGATTCTGGCAACTCAGACTGTGGGTGTTGAAATGTCTTTGTTGATAAATGAAAATCCTTCTGATAAGATTTACATTTTACACCTTAAGAACAAATCAAGTGCCTCTCTCCTGAGGCCTCTTGGGAGGTGTGTGGCAGCCGTGAGAACCTGCCTGGCTGACCTTGAACTCCAGGTCCGTCTGCTGCTCTCTGGACTCCATCACTGCTTTTCTACGGTGCCACGGCCACTGCCAGCCAATGACTGACTAAAGCAGACCCGTTCCTGGGTGACAGGGGACTCCCCTGAAGGCTGACTTTGACTCAGGGACTCCCTAGCCACCAAGTGGCCTAAGACCTTCCGACTGATCCCTCTCTCACCTTCACTCGGGGTCAGACTTACATTGCGTTCTGACAGCTCTCTCCCCATTTTCTCTCATTCAAGCATTTTCCCTAAAAAAAAAAAAAATTTTGCACACTTAATACCATGTTGGTGTCTGCTTCTCGAAAGATCTGGACTAACACACACTGTATTTAAGAGGGTAAGAGGATAAGTGTTAAACAAAGCTGGATTCAAGCTTTAGCACTGTGCTAATTACAAGCAGAGTAATTAACCTCTCTATGTCTCAGTTTACTCATCTGTAAATTGGGAATAATTTTAGTATATTTCTCATAAAATTGTTGTGACTATTAAATAAGATAATGCATATAAATCAGTTAACACTGTTCCTGACACTTATTAAGCACACATTGTTGGTTACTATTTTTGAAGTTTAACACTATTTTCAGAGTTCTTTATTCCAATGTATTTCAAGATATTTTATATAAAATATAGTAGAGCTTCTGATAACATTGGAGTCAGAGGACAGGACTTTTCAGGGTAAAATCAGAGGTGTTTTTCCTGTAAGTGCATCCCTGGGGACATGATTTGACCTACCATTTTAGCAGATCCATGGCATGCTGAGATGGATGGTGGTTCTAAGGTCTTGGGCTGCCCTCTGACATTGTGGGATAGAGCTGGTGTGGTAATAATGCATGATGGCATCCCCAGAGGTGAGGGATATACCTCAAACTTCCCTTTAGTTTACTCTTGTTTCTAGACTCCAGTCTTGTCATGGTGGTCAGACACTTCTCATCATGATTTTATTACAGATGACCTGACTTCTGATCCAATAATGATAAATGCAGTCTTAAATGTGATTCATTTGCTAAAATTCTCAGTAACCGGTTAGATCTCCAATCTCCAAAGCATTATATTCTGGATTTGTTCACCAGTGTTAGTGACATGTAGACAGTATAGAATAGCATATGTCAATGGAGAGAGCCTGGGATGATGACAGAACAGCCAGTAGCTGAGAAACTGCATATTACCCTAAAACTGCAGGCAGTGCACGTGCCACCTCCTTGAACCTTCCCTAGAGCTTCGCATTTCAGAACACAGTACTTCTTTCAGTGCATTTCATTGAGCATTAACTAGCTGCGTGGGATGCAAAGAAGCATAAGACAAGCACTCAAGGAACTTACAATGAATTCATCTTTTAAATAAAGTCTCATAATTTGACCAAGAATTTCCACTGGCATTGCAAAAAAAGGAGCCCAGCCATAGTTCTGACTGTTCAAAATTTTTATGAATGGCTTGGAAAATTATAAAGGGCACATTTATCAAGTTGGACATCAGATGGGGCTGGGAGGAATAATGAATACAGCACATTGAAGGAAAGAATGGAGACCTAGAAAGAGCTTCACAATTTGGAGTGTTGGGCAGAGTCTATCAAAATAAAGTTGTATCAGGAATCAAGGTAAGACTTGTCAGTTACTGTGTGATTTTAAACAAGTTACTTAACGTGTCTATATCTTTGGTCCCTTAGGTATAAAATAGGAATAATGGCAGGCCCTACACATAGGCTTGTTCTCAGTATTTAACTCAGTGCATGTAAAGTAGTTACCATGCCTGTTACACTGTAGAAGCTCAGTAGACGTAGCAAGTATTCCCTTCAGTCTGCAGTTGCCTAATGGAAGTATATGTTAACCCAAAAAAGGTAGGGATGGTCCACTGTGACTGGTGCTTATCAGACCACATTATGTGGCATAGGTCGAGTGAATGCCACAATTTAAGAGAGAGAGAAACTAGATTGAGTTCAGAGGAGAGTAGCCACGACGGTGAGAAAGCTTAAAATCATATGAGGAAAGGGTAAAAGAACTGAGTATATTTAGCCTGATGTAGAGAAGATTCAGATAGTACAAAATAGCATTTTCTAATATTTGAAAGATTCTCATATTGTAGACGGTTTAGATTTGTTCTCCACCCCGGGGCTAAAGGTAGATATTTCAGAAAGATAAATTTTGGCTCAATCTAAGGAAGAATTTGCTAGTATTCAGAGCTGCTCAAGGATGATGACAACTGCTTCAGGAGGAAATGAAGTCCTTGTCACTAGAAGTGATTGTAGGCCAAATGGCCACTTGATGAATTGGTGGGTGGACTTGGTGACCTTTAATGTCCATTCTCTGAAACTCTGTAATTCTGAGAATAAACAGGGCTATTTTGGTCAAGACAATAAGCAAGATAACTTATTATCAATATATTGATGTATTATACACCAAAGAAGAAGATTCAAGACCATCAGTTCAGAATCTGGTGATGGCAATTTTTCTTTCAGGTTCACCGAGTGGAGAATGGGAGTAGGGGGGTGGTGAACCTCCATCCTGCTCTAGAGCGAGCGCTCCCTCCTTGCCTGTCCTCCTGGCTTCCTTGAGTGTGTGAACCCACTAGCTCAAAAACAGACCTTCTGCTTGGCTGGGTGCGTGCAGCCAAATAAAGAGTGGCTCAACAGACTGCTTACTGTTTATCTTTCTTAATCTCCTTTAAACCTCTTCCTGCCTCAGCCAGCAGTAAACCCGTTGCAGAGGTTAAGCCGATTCCCCACTCCTCTTTCTTTTTGGTGTTTAATGTCACTGGTATTTGTGTTTCCTGTTTGCTTTGAGTTCTATTCGTTGTTTAAAATGACAGAACTTCATTATGGCTATGCTAATTAATTATCTTCTTTTATGTTATGTTTTCATGACTTTTTCTTATTTGGATTTTCCTTCATTTTTTCACTACTAGAATTTAAAGTTTGGAACCACACAGACACTCATAGGCAATTTTGCCTCCCTTTTGTGTATTAATATTTATTGTTGCCTTGAGCATCTGTTAATGTTACAAAATAGCATAGATATGGTTTATTAGTTGCAGTCTCCTAAAAGTTACAAATTATATTCTTCAATAATAACAAAGATTATAATTGTTGATTTACTTTCTTTTGGTGGGTGAGATGGGGCACCAGAACCCTCCAGTCTGCTTTACAGAATCACAACGTTTAGAGGTGAAAGACTGCCACTTTTCTTGAAGGTACAAGCTTTTCATGGCTTATGTGTAACTTTAGCTCTGACTCCAGCAATTCACAGCTTCACAGGACTTGGCCAAGAGGCTTTACTCCAACCTTTAGCTGCCTGAGTATAACATGTCAGGATGAAGCCATTCATTTGCTTTCTGATCACTGGCGTTTGACTCTCTGAGCACTATCCACTCATTCTGCTTCTCCAGTATCTTTCTAACCAGAGAACTCCTGTGGGCTGGAAGAGAGAGTTATGGTCACTTGCTGCTTGTGTCCATCCAGGTTCCCTACATTACAAGTCCTTGTAATTGTCCTTTTAACAACAAGAGGATTCTCCTCCTGTCTCCTCTCCTCTGCCTCATTTGAATTTGACTTCATAAGTTATAAAAGTTATATTCATCTTATTGCTTAAGAATATTCTTTGATCCAGCCCTGATGGCCTAGTGGTTATAAAGTTCGGCACGCTCCACTTCCTCAGCCTGGGTTCAGTTCTGGGCACGAAACCACACCACTCATCTGTCAGTAGCCATGCTGTGGCTGCGGCTCACATAGAAGAACTAGAGAGACTTACAACTAGAATATACAAGTATGTACTGGGGCTTTGGGGAGACGAAAAAAAGAGAGAGGGAGATTGGCAACAGATGTTAGCTCAGGGCAAATCTTTCCCAGCAAAAAAATAAAATAAAATAAAATAAAAATAAAAAGCACATATCTATAACTAACTTAATAAATATATGTATATATTCTTTGACTGCACTAGCAGGCACCCAGTGCACGCTACACACGTTCCATAAGGTACCTATTTCCTATGGGTTTTTCTCTCCATTCATTCCATATATACTGAATACCTCCCAAGAGCCTCGCATTGTGCTGGGGAAGAACAGGGCAAATAAAAACAAGGCATGGGCATCACCCTCAAGGAGCTTGTAGTCCAGAGGGGAGATAGACGGCTGCACTGCTGGGTAGAATGAGCTGGGATAGGGTAAACACAGGTGCATCTGGAGTCTCGAGGAAGGACGCACGTCCAGAGGACGGGGAAGGAGTCAGTGTAAGGTGGATGCCCTGAAGAAGTGAGACCCTAACAGTCTTAAAGGGTGAGTGGGAGTTTTCCAGAGACAACATTTGGAATAGAACAATTTTTATAAGGAAGCATGTAATGATTTCCTCATAATAAGTTTATTTTGTTTTCCTATAGACTCACAAAATTTTTAGCTGCCATGTGAAAATTAAAACTTAGAAAGAAGGTGTTTGTAATACAATCGCCACTAGTCTCGTGCTCTCCAAATGATTTCCAACCTTTGATGCCCATGATAAAGATAAGATAATGTATATAAAAGCACTTTGTCAAGTAAAGGGAGCCATACAAATGTAAGATTTTAGGTTTAGGACTATCAAACAACCTTTCTGGAATATTTTTCACTCCGTATAAATTCCCTGGTGATTTTAAACCTGAAGAACTGAAATCCTTTGAAAATATGAAGCAAGGACACCATGCAATGCATGTAGATATGCCACTAGGATGATAAATCTTGTACACATGTCAAAAAACAGGGCGAAGATTAGAGGGGGGCCTTTTCAAAATTGCTTTACCTGTAAAACATCCCTGAAGCCATTTTGTTTGGACAAATTTCTCTTCTCTAATATGTACACTGATAAACTTTTTATTCTGACGTTGGATTATCTCTTTGCATGAAACACTTTGTATCTCACAGCAGCTTCATTCCCTCAGACCTCCAAAAGTGTCAGACCTTGAGATTTATTATCCACCAGCATGTAGCACAGGATGAAGTTCATATTCAAGGAGAGTGAGCACAGGATTGCTTAACATATGACACCTGCTCCAGCTACACCCCATTCATCCTCTGGTGAGTCGTCTAGAAACCTTAGACATATAAACAGATCCAACTCTAGGGGTAAAAGATGGAGCATAAGATGCAGAGCCACCCCTAGGACCAGGTCATTGATTGAGAATTGGAGGTAGATGGCGGTTAGTGATTAAACAAGCTTGATTCCCTTTCTCCTGGGTGAGAGCACATAGATGATTTAGGAAATAGAGGGGGGCTGTGAGGGGGAATTGAGAATGATCACAATGAGCCTTTGGAGTCTAAGGCTAAGATTCCACAGCCTGACTGGAGCCTTGACAGAGCAGGACATTCCTCTAGTGGAATTTGTCTGACAGCTGCCATGCTGCTGGAGAGAGCCCTAGATGACCAGAGTACCCAACACCATCTTCTGCAGCAAAGGGCAGGCCTTATTCCCTAAACAACATTCAGCTTTGATAAGTGATCTTAAGCGTGAAGTGGGATCACCCTCAGGACAGCCATCTTCTGGATTGGAGACCATGGTTTTGCTCTCTGCAAACCATGCATTGAATGTATCATCTGCAGCTTGGGGTTATCCATGAAAATATTCTTCACCATTAACATAGAACATTGAGAAATGGTTTTATGTATTGCTCTGTCATTTAACATCATTGATTCTGAACCTAGACCTAGAAGGGCCCTCAGAGCTCATCCAGTCCCTTCAACAGATGACCATCCCTGGGACACATTGGGCATCTGAGTTAGCAAAGGGTGTGGATGATAATGTATTGTAACAGTGGCAAAAAGATTAGAGGTGTGGTCCGTATTTTGCTGTTAATCTCAGCCTTGTGGATTTGAGTGAGCCACTGTACCTCTCAGGCCCTCGGTTTTCTCCTTGGGGACTGAGGACGATGAATTAGTAGCAAAAACAACTGGCATTTATTGAACCCTTACTGTATACCAGGCACTGAGAGGAAAGCTTTGTAGATGTCAGACTTAATTCTCAAACAACCTGTGAGGTTATTTTCCTCCATTTTCAAGTGAAGAAACTGAGGCATAGAAAGGATAAGGATCTTACCCAAGGTCTCATAGCTGGTAACAGGCAGAGCTGGTATTTGAACCCCATCCAGTTCCCTTAACCTTGGGGGATAACTGAAGTTTCTTCCTTAACATTCTCTGACTTTCTGACTAGGGTGCCTAAAGACCTTAGCAAGGGAATCAACACTGAGGTGTTATTATCAGCTTCGCTGCTGTCTTCAGCACAGAGGTGATCAGAGATCATTTGCCTCCTGAAGAGCCTTTTTCTGTGTTATTGCCCAGCCTCTAAAACCCTACCCCCTAGGGACCTCCAGGCCATCTCCATAATGGAGATGGATCTCAAAGCATAAAGGATCTCAAAGCATCCTTCCAGCTTTGCTGTCTCATCGCCAGCAAACACACCTGCAGGCCCCTGCACCTGCCCCTCTTTCACTTCGTTTGAGAATATAAGGACTGTGTGTTCTGTACGTGGAATATGTGAGCATCCTCAGCAAGGTTAGTTAGTTTAGTTTTTACCATTTTTAAAGGGGCAACATACTGTTATTATGAAGAAAGAAGCAACTTTTCTGATAGTACCATTTGAAGTGGATGAAAATTTAAGTAGACTAGAAGCGTGTCCTTTGTATTATAGGTGGAAGCAGAAATGAGAAAGCGGGCAGTTCCCTGGCAGGTGTCTGACTGCAGTTCTGTAATGGAATTGCTTTGTGATTCTGGCCACTTAGTTGTCTCAGTCTTTCTGTGTCGTCAATTCTTTGTCTATAACACAAGAGGACAGTAATGATTTGTATACTGTGCATTCCCATTTACAGGTCATTTTCACCTACGTTACTTTTTTTAATCCTCACCTGAAAGGACAAGTATTTTATAAATAAAGAAACTAGGCCCATAGAGGGTACAAAGACTCGACCAAGATTACCCAACTAATAAAGGGCAGAGCCAGGAGACAAACCTAACATGCTCTTTCCGTTTCACAATAGCTGAGTCTATGAGGAAGGCAGGGATAATTAACTAAGAATGCTTCTTATGCACTTTGGCAAATTTGAAGTTCCTGGAATGGATTACTAACAGTTCAGAAATAGGAAAAGTACCATACAACTAAAAATACACATTCCTCTGAATCTTTGTGAACACTGGGAATAAAATTAAGCTATTGATGATAGGTTTCACATGTTTTTGGACCTCTGGTGCTTTCTGTATCTTTTACATTTTACTCTGTGACCACGACGAGGGCGTAAGTTGATTTGCAGAGTGGTTATAAAAAACTTTGAAACTTACCCCTAAAATTGTTATGCCTTGCAAAGTTTTCATCAAGCTTTGTTCAATAACGTGGTAATGATATACTGATTAAAGGATTTTTAGCAAAATAGAACAAGTGTTCTGAAATATGTTTTCAATAATTCCCAAATTTGTACTTCCTTTGAGCCTGGTTACCACAGGTGGTGAACCTATGAATCTGCATTATTCTGTGTGGGTAGTATAGCCTGTGACGTAGCTGGTAGAACCAGGGTGCAGACTGCTGTGGTGCCAGTCCAAGTCAGGTTTCAGTTAGCAGCAAGGTAATCAGGGTCTTGGAACCCTTTTCTTTGTTTGAAAGTGACCAAGTACAGACTTAGAATGGCAGCTTTCACTTCTTTATTTCCTATCAGTGACCCCTCAACTATTCACTCAAGAAGTCGCTAAGGTCAGTTTCTTGCAGGAACGGCCGTTCACCCTCCTTGAATGATCAGCTCGTCACAAGCGCCCGTTGTGTTAATGTGAGAACATCTATCTACAAGCCGAAATGATCACAGTCTGCACACATAGCCGTGCTTTCCTATTTCCTTTGCACTCTCAAGAGGAGTCCTGAAGCCGAGTACACAAAATCCACTTTCTGCAGAAGGGCCTGAGCCAGTTTGCCCACCCAACCTATTTCACTTCTCCTTTGTATTAGCCCCGTGTTGCCAAGTATGAACATGGACCCTGTGTGTGGAAAATGGAAATGAACTATTTATATGTTGGCTGTCAGTGTTTGAGAAGAAAAAAAGCCTGAAGACATAAAACAATTTGGTTGCTCTTTCTTGCTGTTTTTCTTCCTTTTCTCCCATATTTCCCTTCAAGCTCCAGTGTTTACAGCCTTGGGCATTGGCAATATAAATTGGATTTTCAGAGTGAAAGGAAGCTGGCCTTCCTTTGAGGAGTCTCAAAAAGCCCTGGAGAAGAAGCAGGTTGTCCAGGTGGCATTTTAAGTCTATGAAATCAAACATACCAGACAATAGCAGACCTAGGCCGTAGATAAACAGCACCCCGAAAGAAGTTAGATTGTCATCTAACTTTCACAGTCATCTAACTGTGACGCTCTATATCTGAGAAGAGGTTGACCTTCAGTTCCTGGTTCTGATCAGTTCTAGGAAGCCCAGTGGGGAGTCTGCAAGATTATAGAGCCATTGTACCTTCAGAAAGAAGTCACCTGAAGGGACAGTATTTGAAAGGAGAACGTATTTAGAGAAAGTTCTGGAACCCAAATCGCCAAAGGAGTGAATGTTAAAAATCCAAAGAAATCTCATCTAAAACTACCATAATTTCCCACTTTTCTGGAAAGAGGCTCTGAAAATATGGGTAATCTTCTAAGTTCAGCCATATTCTACATTTTAGTAGAGTGCTCTCTCTTTTCTTTCATCTTGCAAATAGTCCTCTCTATCTTAACATGGGTTTATATGTACAGTGAAAGCTTTATTCTCAACAATTCTTTGGGAAGCAAAGAAAATATATGAGGTTGAGGTTTGTGCCACTGCTAGATGTTGACAACACAAGCTAGCTTATCTTGTGGGCTCATGGAAAACCTCTGACAACTCCATCTAATTTATCACCCAAACCAAGACACTTTTGAGGGTGAAAGGGACAGTAACCAAATGGGTCATGAGGATGACCGCTGTAAGCTGGAAAGGTCCTGGGCAAATCAGGAGGTATGGTCATCTTAATTATGCACAGTGAGATTAACTGGGTGAACAGAGAGTGTAAGACAGTAATAATGACTTGAAACTATCTTTTAGGATTTTGTTTTGCCATTTTTTAAATGTTTACTTCTCTTTTACACAGAATCATATACAAGCTTAGATATCATAAAATACTACTCACTCTTTTCTTTTGTCCTGATACAAGCCACAGGACAACTAGGCACAAATAAATAGGGTCTAGAAGGAAAAGAGAACCACTGAATCTAGATAAGTGAGAATTTTAGGCAACCTAGAAGATGGTCTCCTATACCAGTAGTTCTATTCATCTGTAAATCTCACATAAGTCATGACACACATGGTTATTTATTTATTTATTTACTTTTGTGAGGAATATTGTCCTTGAGCTAACATCTGTGCCAATCTTCCTCTATTTTTTGTATATGGGACGCCTCCACAGCATGGCTTGATGAGTGGTGTGTAGGTCTGTGCCTGGGATCCAAACCCGCAAATCCCAGGCTACAGAAGCGTAGCGCAAACTTAACCACTACGCTACCAGGCCGGCCCCCATGGTTTTTTATATAGTGTAAATGTCCATATGTAGTTTTGTTTCTAGTAAGCATACTGAGCCATGTTTTCTTATAAGATAGTTTTCTCTATAACTTCTCTAAATACCAAATATTATTTAAAATGTCAACAATTATAGAGAAGTAGCCGTTCAGAATTTTACGTAAAATTTCAAGGAAATGAACTGATCCACAAAAGGGATATTTTGATAGGATCAAGCAAACATGACAAATTAAAAGCTGAGTTGCAGGGGATCTCATTTGGGTTAACCAGTCTATATAAGGATTTTGTTGCCACCAGGTGCAGTATTGTTAGGATGCAAGTGATTTTCAGACTCAAAATTTAAAACTATTCTTTCCAATGAGGATCCTTCTGCCTTCACTGTTACCCATCCCTGCTGTTTCTCCTTCTTCTGAACAAGCTCATGACCTAACCTCTTAACTGGGGAGAATCAAACCTAGATGTACAGTTTCACCCGCTTATCAGCCACACGGTCAGACCTTGTCTTATTTTTCCCCCTGTGTTTTTTTTTTTTTATAATTTTATTTATTTTTACTTTTCCCCCAAAGCCCTGGTAGATAGTTGTATGTCATAGCTGCACATCCTTCTAGTTGCTGTATGTGGGACGCAGCCTCAGCATGGCAGGAGAAGCGGTGCATCTGTGCGCACCCAGGATCCGAACCCGGGCCACCAGTAGGGGAGCTCGAGCACTTAACCGCTAAGCCACAGGGCCGGCCCTCCCCTGTGATTCTTAAAGACACAGAATCTGGGCCCTCCTTTCAGTGTATTTGCTCTAATCCTTTTCTACAGGAAGTTTCTAGGGACCAATCAGAGCCAAGCAGTTAATACACTTTTCCTCTTAACCACTTAGTCACTGGTCTGGAGAACTGATAGAATCCTGTTACAGAATTACAAACCTGAGTTTTTGTTCACACACACGGAGCAGTTCAAGTATATCTGGTTTGCTCTGTGATAACCTGTGTTTGTGCATTATCTTTTCCTTTTTCCTGTGATCGGGATAGTCATATATACTATTAAATATGTACCCATGAGAAAAGACGATATGAATGTACAATGCAAGGAACAGTGAGATTTAATAGTGTTTAAATATGTGTGTCAGGAAGAACATTTCCAGAAAAGGAGAATAGTAAAAAGGGAGCAGAGATATTGCTGAGCAGGAAGGAGAAGAGAGAAACGAGAAACTGGGGCTCATCCTAGCTCATCCCCCTGAATTGAAACCGGGGGCATTTTTCAATTCAGCTAACTTTTCTCAGTTGTTTGTAATCTCAGCCATAAATAAGGGACAAAGAATATACTTGGTGTAATTTTATCGCATAAAGCATGTCCCTTTTCTGATCACTATATCTTCTCTATTGAATTTCCTCTAAAAATTGACTCACCTTTTCTCTAGTCTTAGAGGAAAATTAGGTCTTATTTCCCATTTATTTCATAGTTAAAACTTAGACTAAACTTATTCTCTTCTTTTGTGTTTATTTATATAACCGGTAAGTGCATGTTTCTCAATGAAGATTTTTTTTTAATTGGTCAGAATTTTATGATGACGTTGTTATTTTGCTCATAGTGGGATTTTTAAGTTAACTTTTGTCTTATTACAAAAATAATTTACGTTTATTGTAGAAAATGTTTTTGAAAATACAGACAAGCAAAAATAAGAAAATGAAAATCACTGAAAACCACACCACCTCAAAATAACCACTATCAAAATTGCTGGTGTGTTCACTGTTTTTTTTTTTCTTTAATGACTAAAGGGCAATTTTTGAGGGAAGGAGTCTGCCCATTTCAACATTGTATATTTGTAGATGCCTGTATCTCACGCATTAATGCTGCTGGATCTATATGATAGAATAATTTTTTTAATGACTAGAATATTTAACCAGAAAATATCTGACATATGCAGCTTCTCCTCAGCTCTAAGGGTGCCCTGGTGAGAAGCAGCCGTCGATGCTGTCATTTCTGTGCACACACACAGACATCCATCCATCATGAATATTTAAAATTCAATCATTAGGTGCAGCAGCAGCCGCGACAGCATATTTGTTGCAACTGATCAGCCACTAAT
Organism: Ceratotherium simum simum; assembly: GCF_057802395.1. Lineage (NCBI taxonomy): Eukaryota > Metazoa > Chordata > Mammalia > Perissodactyla > Rhinocerotidae > Ceratotherium > Ceratotherium simum. Next base: position 44,081,206 of record NC_141911.1, read on the forward strand.
GGTTTAAAAACTTAGAAATTGGGGGCTGCTTTTGTCAATTGAAGAGGATTATTCCAAGCCACTGAAGCTCCTTGTCAGAAAGGAAAAGTGTATTAAAAGAGATGGAATTGCACACCCCAGGGTCACTTACAATATATAATTTACTAAGCACACATGTTTAAAAGAAAAACACAGATCAAACAGATGAGATTGGAGACCCCTAAAATAGTCTCCTGCCCAGATCAAACATCCTACCAAATAAACAAACAAACAAAATATTCCAAATTCTGTTTCTTCCTGAGTCCCACCCAGACAAATTTCTGCTTACGAGGGCCCCATGCTTTGTGACCTAGGCTTGGCCCTCCGGTCATTCATTCTTCCAGATTAACTTTCCTTTTCAAGGGTGCCTTACAACAATAGAAACAGCAGTGTATTCCATAGTCACAATAATCAAGTGAAGTATGTTTTCTCTCATTACCAAGAGTTTGGTGATCAGCAACTAGGTATGGCTGGAAGGTATTTTTGAAGATACTACCTTCTGTGCTTAATTTGAACAGTTCCCCGGTGCAGTCAGCTTCCTAGCACTAGCCACAGCACTTTGCTTCTTCATCATTCCCCACTCCCTAAATCATATTTAAAAGGCTTTGTACAGAGGCCAGAAAAGTTGTTCCAGCTTAGCTAACACTCCCTTATAAACTGAGCTGTCCGAAGTCCTTGAGAGAGAATGACAGTATCAGGTACGCATGGAAACACGTTTAAAACAAGCCTTATGTAATCCCTTGTGACTCTTGCAGGAACAACTTAAAAAATGTGTTTATGATTTTCTCGACAGGTTGAATCAGTGAGTGATCTTGTTCTCTCCACTCTGCCCTCGGCACCCAGCTCTCCACCCTTATCTGGACTAGTAGTGATCTATACTAACCCAGAAGGAAAGAAGAGTGTATGTATTTTTTTAATGTTCTAATTTTACACAACCTGAGTAATGGAGGAAGGAAGGAAGAAGGGAGGAAAGAAGACTGAGAAAAGAAAGAGAGAGGGAAGGAAGGAAGAAGATTTGTTAAGTAGTGAAATTTGTACCCATGTGTGAGTCAGTTAGAGCTCAGTGCTGTTACCCCATCTCTGGCCTGCCTAGATTTAGAAAAATCCTGTGTGAACGGTGAAAATCTTACTGAATGATAAGAGAAAAAGCAGATCTATCCAGTCTCATTATATTGTTTTGCCCCACACACACACATGCTGCCTTTCTGCCGTCAAAGAGCTATGACATAGATCAGTAGCTTCACAGGGAAAACCACACAATTTTTCTCCAAAATATCACATGAATCACCTTGATTTTCTAAATTACAGGATATCCTGATGAAGCCACGCAATAGGTATTTTTAGGTATAGAGGAGAAGGAAAAATGTTTAAATGGAGCTATGCTTTAAGGACTATAACTGTAGAGAAAAGCTCTATCTGCCACCAACAGTCATAAACTAATGACTATTTTAAAATACATCTTTGAATATAAAATAATACTTAACTATTATTAATAGATCATTTATTTCTTAAACTCTTCCTCTTATAGACAAAAATGCTTAGTTTGTGAGAGAATCTGGCCAGTAAGATAAAAATAAGGTGCAGTGCTAGCTTATTATAATCTATAGCTCAGTCAACAAGGCTCCTGGCAATCTGCAGAAAGAGAAATTAAGGCACAAAATGATCTATCGAGGATTGAAAAAAAAGTCAGCCACAAAGTTGGGGAGAAAGCATTCCAGCTCCTGATTTTTTCTGGTCACTGTCAAGCTGTCACAAATAACTGTGAGAAAGTCTGCTTGGGGCATTTCAAACTCTGTGAATTCTCTGTTTATATAGATGTTGGGATATCCTTCTGCTCCTAAAACTATACTCTAGACTAAAGGGTTAAAGATCAACATTACCCTGAGAAACCTTACTCTGACTTAAGATTTACTTAACCAACTGTAATTTTACTACCACACGGATTCAATCTGTTGAGCAAATAAAAATCATTTTGAAAATGACCTACCTATGTATTTATTCAGTTTGTATTTCAGAATTATCATAATATCGGGCATAGGAGATGGTGGTGCCAATGGAACTATTGTAGACCACTTACCATAGATTTATAAATGGGACTACAAAAGAGAAAATAAGAAATCACATCATATGTGAAAACAAGAAATCATATCACAAATGCTTTAGTTCAGATAAGCATCTGTTCCAAATCCATAAACAATGAGATGAGTAAAATTGTATTCAAAGTAGTTTCCTACTTTGTCTTGGTCTCAAGTCAGTCTAATTCCTGATGTCACTTACTGTGTGAGATCTTAGGACAGTCATGAAAAGAATGTGGGCATTCGTTGAAACTTTCTGACATCTCTGTGCTCAGAAATGAACTGGTCATACAGCAAAATAGGATTTCGTTGCACTTTTTTAGTTTTTCTAACTTCACTTCCTACTTGGGTATCCCTGCCAATTTGACCTGATTCAGACACCCTGACCTTGGCTAAAGACACTCTTCTCTATTTTCATTCTTAATTCATGTGTTTTCCCATTTCTGTGTTGGTGCACCTCTCTGTGTCCTCTGTCTAGTACAGCCATGTGTCTAATTCCTTCCCCCTCTCTCTCACCCTCCCTGCTTCTCCCCTTCCATCTTCTTACTTCTTTGGTGCGTCTTCTCTGTTGGACATGGTGCCATTTCTGGTTCCCTGCACACATACTCTCTCCTTGATGTCTGCCCTCAAGTTCAATTCTGGGAGCCATTAGGTTTGAGTGACTATTTGACTGAAGAGTCAACGCCCATTATCTCTCCAAAAAAAAAAAAAGAACTCTCCAGGAGAAAAACCATATTGATGATAAAGAAGGAAAGGAGGGTGAATAGTGTGTGCTAGAATCAGATTAAACCAATGACAGGCTTCTGCCCAGCCCTCTGTCCTCCGAGCGGTGGCTCTCTGCCTCTGCTCACCAAGTCCTCAATCTGCTGCCTTGTCTTCTAGTCCAACTTTAGGTCATTCCACTATTGGTGACCTGCACACTCAGGCTGTTTTCCCATAGTTCCTCTCTCTCACCCACACTGTCAATGCCAGCCCCTCAGCAGCACATGAAGAAGAGCATTTAGCTGCGAGGTTGGGGAGGGGACAGCCTATAGCCGAGAAACGTAGATTTTCTAAGGCACTAAGACGACGGTTAGAGTGGTACACGCTGCTCTGACAGCCTAATTGTCACGACTGATTTCAAATGTGTTGGCAGTGATTCTGAAGCCTATAGAAAAAGTATTGGGTCTTAAGAGATTGAAAAGTTCAAATGGTCTACTCTTTGCGAAGCAGTATGCCCAGCTTGGTATTGTCAACCCCCACGTCATATCTGTGCCTAATGAACAAGATAAAGACACCAGAATGCCACCAACATCTAAACAGTGGCATCTAATTGATTTTAATCTTAATTCAACAGGGTGACCAGAAGGATGTTTCAATTACTGCCACCATATGGGACACTGAGTATCTGATTAGTAGGGATGCTCCTGTTCTTCATTCTTTCAAGCGACTACTTATTATTCTATAAGTTGTTGTCTCCCTCGATGAAATTTGCCCCAACAAGACTCAAAATAGTATGCATAGACACTTGAAGGTGCTTACCTTACAGCCAGAGCATGGCGAAGGTTTTGGAACAAGCTGGGTCCTACATAAATGGATCCTACTAGAGCCAGTGGTGTAGCAGCTGCAGACTTCCACTCTAATGTCACCACACACATTAGTTGTGAATTTGATAAATGCCATTCTGAAGAGCAATTGATTTATTAATTAGCTGATTCAGAATGTTCTTAGGACTCATTTGGGATATGGAGTCATTATAATTTAAAAATGTCAGTGCAGTGCAACAGAAGACGAAAATGGCACCTCCCAGGGGTCCTGTGGGCAAAGCCTTTTCCTTTGGTGGGTGGGGTTTTTCTCCATGGCCGTAATGCCACCCACAGGAGGTCGCCTCATCCGGCCTCTGAGTGAGTTCTCAGGAAATGAGGGGAACTTCCTACCATGAAACAGCCAGGATCCAGACTAAGATGGACCAGACCAAACAGGATAGTTTTGGCTATTAAACTCGGGATAGCAGCAGTTTCATTAGAAGATGCAAATGAATTAAGCTCCTTTAGTTTAGGAGTAACTTCTAGAAAAACCCCAACTGTATATAATTACTTATATCTATGAATAGATAGTCCATAAATTTCTTTCCAGCAAAAGATTTGGTGAGCTGAGAAGGTGAAAGTACTGGCTAGATTAAAATATCATGAATGTTAACTAACCAGGTTTTTGTTTTTATTTTTGCATTGTCCTTAAACATGAGTAATTAAAACCTGACAGTAAGTTGGCATTTTTGTTCATAGTTTTTGAAACACTCTATTCCCCTGTACTGGGACTGGGTAGCGAATCTAAAATTGTGATATATCAAATTATTGTCTGGTGTGTTTTTCTAAACATGAGCACGTGTACCCAGAAAGGTGACGTGTCTTAGTAACCTACTCACCTTTGAGCAAAAGACAGGCATGGTCTATCTGTTGTGTGCTGAGCTGTACAGTAGATTGAGGGGTTGGGTTGGGGGAAGTAAGGTAATTGCCAGCGCCCTGTTATCAAATAGACACACATACAGCTTTGGGGAAGAACAGATGTCATTAGTTATAGTTTTAGTCCTACCTTTTCTCTAGAGTGGGAGAAAGTTGAAGAAAGCATCTTCAACTAACAAAAGGAGGCATGCTTATTTACGGTATTAAAGCTCTGCTGATGGAACAGGACCACAGACAGCCTGACAGCTTCCTGCAGGCCCAGCAGCTTGCGAAAAGTACTCCAATCACTTCAAAAATCAGATCACCCGGCTTCCTGCACAGGCTCGGTGCTCAAAATGGCATTGAACAGTTGGAATGGCATGAGCAAGGACTTTAGAGTCAGATGGATCAAAGTGTGAATCCAGCCCTAGCGGGGTGATTGATCTCCTTAAGCCTCACTTTCCTCAGCCTGTGTGTGTGTGTGTATGTGTGTCTCTGTGTGTGTGTCTAGAAATTCTACCTCCTAGGATTGTGGAAATGACTAAACTAGATAATATATCTGAAAATGACTGATACACAGTAGGTGCTCAGTAAATGCAAGTTCTCTTCCTTTTATCAGATATGTGATGCAGTCACGTACCTCTTGTGTACTTTAGTTTCCTTGTATATAAAATGAAGGATAATAATGTCAACCAATATTTATCTGCTTAAAATTCTTCTATTGAAAAGCAAGTGCTTTAGCATCAAAAAAAACAACCCTCCCTTCTTTTCAACTCCCCTTCCTTGTCTGACACCTTTCAAACCTCTCAGCTCTCTTCAAACGAGAACTTCAACCCAGTGTCCGGTCACGGTGCACGAGCAGGGCTGTACTCTGCACGCACTGTGAATGCATCGCCGCTGCCGTGGCTGCAAGCCTTTGTCCTCCCAGGGGACGCCTTGTCTGCAGGTACTGCCCCCAGCCTGCAGTGAACTCGGGACCTTTTATTGATCTTGTGTGCATCTGGCTCCACTGTGATACCAGGAAGAATGGAGGTTGCTGGCCCTGGACTTGGTCCTGGACAAATAAATGTGTTTGTCAAAGCCCTTTCCTGACACTGGTTGTCTCAAGCCCAGGTGGCATCGTGGAGGGTAATTAGTTCTCTTTATTGGAGGGAACATGGGGAAGCTCTGAACTGCTTACCAGTGGACACATGCACAAAGATTTTGTTAATGCAGCTGTTACTCACCTTTTCATCATGCTAATGGGCAGCCTGTAAGAAATTTAACTTCCTGTCATTGGCCAAGCAACACCGATCAAACAAAGCATTGTTTCTTCTCACTGTTGATAAGTGTGACTTGTGGAGGCCAGCGATAGGATGCTCATTTTTATCTGCTAAGTGCACAGCGCTTGTAAAAAACCAGCAGTGGCCTTGTTACCACTTGACATGACACTAGGTTTAGCTGTTTACACTGACACGCTGCTGCACCCTTTCAGAGCGGCAGCTGGGGGTCAGATTCATTAGAGAGCATCAGCCGACAGCGAGGCAGCATCTGGTGGGATCCTTCCTGCTTCCCTGTTGGAAGCAGCAAGGCATGGAGCTTGCATCTTGGAATGGGTGACTTTTCATTCTTTTCTTTGTTATGATTATTTGAGAACCCCTGTTTATTCTTTGACCATACATGGAGAAGATGAGAGAGAAAGAAGGGTCTGGGAATAGCATTCACCCCAGTGATGAAGAGAAGGAATGCTGGGGCCTGCTGCGTGTTGCTTTTCTCTTTGCTAATGTGTGGTTCTTTGTTGCCCAGGAGGGTTGCAGGGAGGGAGTGAAATGCACATGTCTTTCTTGCCACAGCAAACAAGGCTGAAAAGCGGAAGTAAACTGAGTGGAACTTTATACTTGGTCCTTTGTTTTCTCCTTTTTCCTCTCTGTTTTATGAGTATTGCCTTGACAGATTTGGTGACTAGACTGCCTTATCATACTCAAAGCCACAATCTTTTGGGGCTAGTGTAGTTATCCTTTTGGGCATTTAAGAAATGGAGGGTGATATTCCAGAATCCTTGGTTCATTTTGCAATCACTGTGACCGGATGAGTTGCTGATAACCTAGAACAGCTGGAATGCTCGTTGCATCAAGAGCTAGAGCCCAGACCTTCACTCTCGCCACGTACGACTCTCCGTCCATGAATCCACGTGCAGCAGAGTACACATGACAGATGAGGAGCTGCCTGGGCAGCTCTGTCAGAATGTTGTGGGAGAGCACGCGGGCTGCAAAGGGCAAACAGAGCAACTATCTTCCACAAGTTCAGGAACCTCTGGCACCACTACACATAGCTAACATATCTCACACCCTGTCACCGCTTCTTTGTTTGACAGGCTGCAGAAGATCCTTTCCACCTCCACCTTTCCCTAAGGATGTAAGAATAATTAGTGCATTTCCTTAGGTTAAATAATACACCCATTTTAAAAAATAACTACCACATCATTCTGCCCTTGCCCTTGGAGTCTGGATCACTTCATTTGTCAAGAATATCCCTTGCCAGGCCTTTTCTTCTGGCTGCTGCTGTTAACATGGTACAGTGGGTTCTTCTGTCTGGATGATTCTTATTAAGTCATGCCAGGAGATATTTGGGCATTTTCCTAAAGCGTATCATATGACTTAATAGTGCCACTGAATCACGAATCTCTGAGAAGTTTTGTCAGGATCTCTCATGGCTTTTGATACCCAGTTTGCAAGTCCATTGTTGTCAGCCTAGCCCAGAATTCACGAGCTGCTCTGGGGAGAGATCCCACCCCATGAACTGTGTTTGTATCTGCCTCTTCTTTTCCTATAGTCCCAGTACCTAGCCATCAAGGCAGGATCCCAGGAACCAGGAGCCATGGTGCCATTTAGTGGTTTAGTGTAGTTTACATGTCATTGCCATCTCCATCCAGGTCTTTTCCAGGTGCTGGGATGCTGCCAAGAACTTCCATGCACAGGTGGAGAAAGATGTTCATGGCGGCATAAATTCTTGTAAACAAGATGCTTTTCTGTCTTTGGGGGGCTTTTGACACCTTAACGTTCGCCTGAATTTATACAGAATAAGTCACATGCTCTTCCAGGGGTTTAGTGCTGGGTCAAAAAAGCAGAGGAGTTGATTCTGGGTACTCATCTCTACCGCTTGCCACCAGCAGCCAAACCTCCTCCCCCTCAGCCCCTCCCCACCACCTCCCCTTCATATCCACCATCTCCTTGTCTCTTTGCAGGTCATTTATAATCAGCAGCCATGGCGTACAGGCCTCATTAGTGATATAGCCATTCCTTCAGTGCTTCAGAAATAATCATTTAGAAAAAAATGCATGGTTTCCTTCCCTTGAGAGCCTATGAGTGATGAATTTATTTCAGTTTGGCTGGCTTGGCTGTCTTGCTCAGCCTTATTTCCATATTTATTTCAACAAACAATGTAGGGTGGGAACGGGAAAACACATGCTGGGTGTACACACGGGCTGCATATCTGCTCTCAAACACAATTCCTCTCGAGGGCAGTGTAAAAGGAATGCCAACAAAAGTACCCTCCATTTTAAAAAAGAATCGATCTGTTGGACTAGGATGGGGTACTGTGTAGCAGAAGAGGAGCTAGTTTGTGATTGTCCATATTTGAAAAAGTGTGGGTAACATGCCAAAAGCAATTGATTCTTAGCTCCCATCCTGGTAAAGAAGGTGTCCCAAGAGTGCCTTAACCCTTGGCCTCCCTTGCTCTTGTAGGATCTGATTTGTGTGATGGTGGACAGCGATGAACTTTCTGTGCCAACTGAGAATCAGATGCCTCTGTCTGATTCTCTTCAAGCAGACCTCGTTCCCTGTGAGTAGGGAGGGTATGTGGGGGGATCACAGGCTTCTCTGACAAGGAACGATGCCAGCAGGTTCTTGACGGCAAATGGTGTCCTCAAGCCAGACTTGCAGATGTGCAAGCCACCTGGCTTCCAGAAATCTCTCTTAAAAGACTTTTCAGTTTTACTGAGAATGTGGCTCAGGCTTGGCACTTAGGCCACCTGAAATTTTTAGAGTGAATGTTGTCAAGTGACTTCGGCCACAGATCAGAAGAGAAGATGTTGGAAATCTGTTTAGAGCTGTGTCACTGACACTGTGTTAAGTGGCCAGGCAAGCCACATCAGCATCATTAACCTTACCATTACAGCTGAGGAAGAGAGGGACATACCACATCTTGATTCTATGGGGATGCTTTTAAAGTGGCAATTAGTGTTTAATAATAATAATAGTGGTTTTTCTTCTAGGGAAAGGAACTAGAATGTGCAAAACAGAATCTTGTCCTAAACATAACGCCATTTTTCCTACGGAAAATTTAGACATTGCACCCATTTTACAAGAGAAAGAATGGAAAAAGCAAAGAGTAGAAGAACCAAGAATAAAAAATTTTGATTCAAGGATCTGAACTTCCAGAATTTTCTTTTCTCAGAAGTTCATTTTTCTAAGCTTAGGATTCCTTTTTCTATGAAAGATATATTTGGGGAACCAAACTAGTTCAATGGACAAAGCAGGAGTCCTCAGGGGTAAAGAAAAAGAGGGATTGGACAATATCTAATGGACACTATCATCCCCAAAATTAGACTCAAATTGATACTAGAAAGGAAGGAATTTCAATAGGGTAGTAAATATCTGCAAGGTAGGGAAATACTACTGAAATGCAGTATTTTTTCAGAAATAACCCGAAAAGAAAGTTAACAATCTATTGCCTGGTTGAAAATTAATGGTAGAGTCACATAAATGCTAATGTCACTATTAAGAGTAGCCTTGGAACCAAAGAGAGACTTGAGTGGCGCATACAGGGCAGCCTCTAGCACCTTGCATTATCCTTGTAATGATGATCTAGGAAAACGTATCACAAACCCAGTCTTTGCTTATCCAGACATTCCCTTATTGGGAGTATAATCTAACACGGACAGATCTCTCAGTCAGCTTATCCTCCGTCCTTTTCATCTAATGCAGACAGTACAGATGGTTTTTATTCAGCCAAAATAGTTTTTATTACCCTTATAATTAATAGTATAATAAAATAATTGTAAGTGTGATGTAGGAGAAAGTGCCTTGTCTTACCCTGTCTGAGAGAGCTGAACTGCACTCTGTGGGAAAAGAGAATGCCATAGGGATGTGTTGGGATTGGTAACTCTTCAGCAAATCAAAGGTCTGTAAGCACCTCATACCTTTTTGGAAAAATAGTGGAGTTGTAATCAAAACAGTATTGTTTTGTAAGTGAGGATAATGATGTATCCCACCAGGAATAAGGCTAGTCCATGCTCTCCAGCATTCCTTGGCCTTTGGAGAAATGCATAGGTGCCAGGAAGCTGAGAAGGGCCCCTTGCTATGCCATCAAAGGAGGGCTCCAGCTCTTTACTAAGCTCCTGGGGCTTGCTTGCTGAAATAGTGGTATTCTGTTTTTAATTGGTAATCTGACCACCTCTAAACATGGCGTTAAGACAGCAGAAGTTGATAATTGAATCATCATCATTGTTGTTTTGAATTGGAAATAGTTCTCATAACAACCCTCTGAGGGTATTTCCTATCACCAACTCTTGCTCATGTAATCTTATACTGTATAGGTTTGTGATTTTTATTATATCGATGCATTTCTCCCAACTGCCTTTTCTAGATTTTTTTCTTTTACCAATGAGTTGGCAGATGATAGGAGAGTAAAGCAGACAAATGGATTGAGTGGCTGAAATGTAGGTGTTTGTCTGTTCTCTATAACACCTTTCTGCTCCTATTTGTATTTATCTGTTTATCCATGTATCTGTTATTTTGGTGCATTTTATAATGTGGTTTATCTATAGAAACTGCTATGGAAGTAAGGAGACAGAATGGTGAGTCTTGACATCTTACTGGCATTTCAGCCCTAGGGAGCCAAGGACCACAGTGATCCACCACCTTTACTGGCTTCCTTGATGGGTTCTGTGTAATCTGCTCACTCCTGCAGAACCCCAATAGCACCCTCTGGTGCAGTCCCCAGACCTCCTCACCCAGGGTTCCCTTATCTTCAAGGGTAAGCGTGAAAACATGTTCCTGAATATCAGCTTCCTGAATTACAAGATTATTCTCCTTTTCATTGTATAGGTGAAATTTTTCTTATAATCCTTGCATTTAGATTTGCTTCTTTTGAGCCACAATAAATTCCTTCTTTGTGGAAATAATATTTGACTCTTCTGTTATTGTATGAAGGAAATGAAAGGCCTCTTTGGAAGAGTTATATTAAACTTTGGGTGAGAGGCAACAAAATGTGATAGAAAAAACTCCCAAATGAGAATTAGGAAGGTTGGGTTCAAGGCAAGGAGCTGACACTAACCATTACTCATTTTGCATCAGTAACTACAGGTCATTGGTAAAAATGGAGATGGTCCCCATTGGTAAAATGAAGAGGTCGAATTAGATAATTTCTAGGCTCCTTTCAGCCTTAAAACTATTTTTCCAGTCTTTGAGCATGTAATATTATCCTGGGGGTCTATATGTTACTACCCACTGCTGGAAGGACTCGAAAACCCAGTCACAGGCTAGTCATAGTTTTCTGGTTCATAGAATCCCGTAGGTTCAGGATCTGGAAGGAATATGGCAAGCACCAAAATAAAATCAATCTTAGGACACCTCAAATAATAAATGAAAGCTGAACTCATGCATCTTTAGTCAGTCAACAGCATTCATTGAACACTTAGTATTTGTAGCATGATATCAGGCGCCCTGAGGCAGAAGCTAAAATTCATTCACTACCAAGACAGGACAGAAACATACACACAATCAAGAGTATTTTATACATGCTGCTGACACGTGGGGCCATCTTGGAGCTAGGATGAAGGGGTCATCTCTCTCCCTCAGACTCTGCTCTCAGCAAAAACATTTACTGTAGTTAATTTTAGTTAAATCCAAATTACTATGCAAGAACACGCATCAGAAGAGGAGAGATCCCCTTATCTTATTTCCCTGTTCCTATAATTGAGACTTCTGCCAGAACTGTTTGCTTCCTTACCCAACTGGAAACGTGTTGGTGGAATGTGAGGAAAAGCCCAGGACTCGTTTAGGATGACTTTCCTCTTGTGAACTGAACGACATTAACTTCTTGGGGTATACGTAAAATCAGGGCCTTGTTCATGTTCCACACCCTCTCTCTAACTATACTTAACTCCCCTCCCGTCTCTCCCAGAAAGGATCACCCTTTGATGATGTCTGCAGTCAATACAGAGTTGTTGAAATTACTTTGACTCAAAATTAGTAAAATTCCCAGAGCGATTATATGCAGTACTTCATGTTCAATGAACTCTGCCTTAGTCCATGGTTCCCCCACGTCAGCCTAACTAGTATTGGGCAGAGGCGGGGGGGTGGGTATTTTAGGGCTTTCCTGCTCTCGGAGGAGCCAGCAGCGTCAGCTTCATTTTGGAATTTATTAGAAATGCAGAAGCTCAGGCCCCACCCAGGACCTACCGAGTCAGAATCTGCATTTTGCCACCTTTCCAGTGATTGCTATGCACCTTCAGGCTTGAAAAGCCTTGTTTTACAGACAGCACTGGCTGGTAGCAGGGATCCTCAGGCCTTACAGAACGATGGCAACTTGGGTTTCCAAGACTAGGAACAGGCTGTGTCTAGTGGTGGTATCAAGTAGAAGCTACAGGGAATCCTCCCCTCCCGAGAGCTGCCAGATCTTTCAAGCCAGCAAAGTGATCCACAGAAGATAATATTGTTCCAAGGGGAAGAAAGATCGATGTTTAACCACACTAGAAACCCATAATGTCATCAGTTGTTTAATATAGATTCCAATATAAAGTGTGTAAATCCCCTGGCAGAAAGCTTTTGTGTAGGAATGAAGATAAGTTTCCTATTAAAACCCACAGTGGATTGAAGTCTAATTTCAAAATGGCAGTGTGCTGTATTTTCCGTTTCTATTTCCCTTGTACCTGTCACCAAGTTACATAGTGATTTTGGATTTTTGTTAGGATAAAGTTTTAATGTTAAACAAAAGCAGGGAGAGCATCTTTTTTTTTTCCTCCAGCTTCTTTCACTGATTTTTCCTCTTAAAAATCCTTGGTGTAGATTTCTTCCCACTCTTCAGGAAGGCCACCCCCCAACTACAATCTATCAAAGCCACTTCCCTCTAACACAGGGTCCCTGTGTGAGAGTGGATACAGCTATTTACTCTTCTAAGAGCTTATAGCAGAACCCCCACCACACCCATCAGTAGCTCACCCGGGTTCCAACCAGCTGCCTTTTTTTACAAGCCTCTGGAGACTGAAGCAAATGGCCAAGTGAGTTTGTCCCCAAGCCACAACCCTGGGGTAATGATGATGGAGAACTGCAAGCGACCCACCCTTGGCACCGCAGTCTTTGAATGGGAAGGGAAAGCAACAGCTGTGAGAACAAATTCATCTTAAACTTAGGGCCTCTCAACTCGGTGGAACCAGTCTATTTCTCATCATATTCCTTCCTCCAGGACCGTGATTGTCTTGCTGGAAAGCGTTATTTCTTCGGGTTTCTCCTGTCTTTTCTCTTTCCCCTCGGCTGCCCCCTTCTCCTCCCGCTCCAGCCTCCACTCCTCTGCTCTCCCACTCCCCAAATCGAACATGTACAGATTTTACGGTTCACTGGAGAATAAGTGGCTGTCATTTCACAGACGGGCCAGGATGTAATTAGCCACAATGCATTGGAGTAATGGAACAGATGTCTCTTTGTAAACTGAGTTTGCTGCCGAGCACCGCGTGTGTGTGACCTACGGACTGCTGCGGGCGATTCCACGCTGCCCCCTCCCCCTTTCTTTCTCTGTCTTCCTCTGGCCCCTCTCTGGATTCCCAAGCCAGAGGCTGGGCTAACTTGAGTGTTTGTGTCTTGACTGTTTTTGTTTTTCTCTCTGTGCTGCCCTGGCTCATTTCTGCTGCTGAAAAGCTGCTGGTGACATGATGGAGAGTGAGTGAGCTGAACCTACATGTATTGATGTAGTCATTCACAAGAGAAAAGGTGGTATCTCTCTTATGAGATAATTGGCAGTTTCAAGTTGCACTTATTACTGGATGATAATACACCAGAAAAATCATAAATTACTATTATGCTCTCTGGTCTGTTGTTGTTTTTCTTAACTTGAAATAAAGGAGATGTGTCCCCCTTCTTCCAAGGTTATTATTTAAAATTTCAGAGGAAGAACCCATGGTGGTCACAGAAGGATGACACACACAAATATCAGATATTTTAACTTACTGCCCAATAACCTTTAAGACCAGTTGGTTACACAGATTATGTGATCATGTGGACCTCTGCTTTTCTATGGGTTTCACTTTAATATGAAGTTCTTCCCTTTAAAAAAATTTTTTTTTGAGTAATAACTTTTGTACCTCCTTACTTTTGAGGCTGAAGATGTAGTAAGGAGATACCAGGCAAAATTCCTACCGTATTTACTATCTCTTCTCTCTCTAGGGAGATGAGAGGTACAGACAGTAACTACATCCAATTCCTCCCTCAAGCCTCCTGCACATTTGGAGGAAAACAATCCTTGTTAAAATATGTGGGGAATCAACGCCCTGGGACGGTACTGGCCTTTGTTCCTCAGGATATCATGTTCGGTTTGACTGATTTTTTTCTCCTGGCCACATGCTCAGAATCTCAGCTTTGGCCACACACAGGACAAAATCATCCTGTGCTCAGGTCTAAAGTTACACTCGAGTGTGTACATATATTTGGTACCTTTGTCAGGTGAGAAGTACTCTTCTAGTTCTCACCTTGATCCCCGGAATCAGGAGGGCCACATCCTCTTGGTCAGGGATAGAAGATGTGGCTGTGTAACATGCCTTTATCAATAAGCAGGGAGGGCTGTATTTGTCATATGGGAAAACTAACTACAGTGAGACAGGAGCGGCCCATTCTGAAGGCTCTAATCGGAATCTTGGGTTTGGGTTTGGGACTTAGTGTCAATAAATCTTAAAATATTTGGTTAATTCCGATTTGTCATTTTAAGATTTTAAGTGTTGATTATTTTTCCAAAACAGAACCAAAGACCTTCATTTGGGCTTTTAAAAATCATTAAAAATTTAAAAACAAAAGACTAAAGTTAATTTTTACCCTGAGGATTTTATAATAAATAATAGGTGGAAATAGATCTCTGGTGCATGAAATTGATACTTCTACTGATTTAGCAACAAGTAATTGGAAACCTCCTCCCCATGACCTCATTGATTGTTTCTTGCTTATGAAAGTTGAAACCTCCCCTATTCTCTGAGGGATTTTGGTGATCATGATTGTGTCATTGGTACAGATTTGGAAAAGAAAACTTCTCATTTTTGTGCTAATCTCCTTACAGCCTAGCAGCCGGAGTATGGAGTCCCTGATATGCTCTACGTACTCTATCAATATCGCTTTTATTATTTTGGTTTCGTAACTCAAAGACATCCTTTGTATCTTCAAAGTACATTATAAGCTCCATTGCTAGTATAACTATTTCTGAATGATTTCTGCTTCCTAATTAATGCCAAATTGGGATCAACTCCCAATTTCATAAGCAGTCAGTGATTGTCCATGGGATCATGTTGTGTGTTTCCTTGAGGAAAGATGGTAGGATTATGTCTTATTTTTTTATCCTCCTCAAAAACGGGCACAATGTGCAAAAACAGTTGGTGATTATTTTAACATGAACTAGATTTCCATAATGTAAATTATATGGGATCATATAAAATTTGTAATTTGAAATTACAGATATCTGGTATAGCCAGGATGCATTGACGTTTTGTAGAATCTATGGATAGAAAGGACTGTCAAAGTCCTCTAGCTCAACCTCTTGCCAAGAGCAGGAATCTCCTCCAAAACTCTTTGTCAGGATGGCTGTCGAGTCCTTGCTTGTCATCCATTTTCGTTGTTTGGATATGGAATGATTTGAAAGTCCTTCCTTGCTCAGCTGAAATCTGTCTCCATATAACTGCCACCTTGTTCTTCTGTTGTAACAAAGGATAAATCTACCCCTTTTTTCATATACAACCTTTAGAGAACTAGTAAAGCTTTCATATTTCTCCATCTTCTCTTTCCCAACTTGGACATTCCCAGTTCCTTATATTAGCATGATTATCTGACCCTCTGTCATGAAGGTTGTCCTCTTTCTAACATGCTTATGATAACTGATACCTTTTTAAAAATGAGATTCCCTGATCCATATATAAAATCACAGATGTCCTTTGACCAATGCAGAGCTCAATAAAAATTATCACAACTTGAGGCTGGCCTGGTGGCGTAGTGGTTAAGTTCCGCACGCTCCGCTTCAGCGGCCCAGAGTTTGCAGGTTCAGATCCTGGGTGCAGACCTACGCCACTCATCAAGCCATGCTGTGACAGCAACCTACATACAGAAAAAAAGCCTAGAGGATGATTGGCACAGATGTTAGCTCAGGGCCAATCTTCCTCACCAAAAAAAAAAAAAAATTATCACAACTTGCCTGCAGCCTTAAGGTGCTTACATCAATTAAAAACCTCAAATCTTTCAATACAGACCACATTTGGACAAGATTTTCCTAGCACAGTACAAGAGCAGTTAGTGTTTGTGAATCTGTGTATTTGAGTATTAACACTTATTTGTCTTGGCCTGGTAAGATTTATTTTTTTCTTATAATTGTCATTCTTCCTGCTTACTATGCCAGGATACAAATCATTGATACAAATGGAGAGCAGAATTCCTTCTGGGGTTGCCCGTCAGCCCAGAGTAGAATCCAGACCCCTTTGGTATGTCATCCACCTTCATCATCTGCTCCCTGTCAACCTTGCAGCCTCGTCTCTATTCCCTCCCTCATACGTCCTCTGGGACCCACTCCTACTGTTCCTCAAACACGACATGTTCTTCGTGTCTTCTCACAGGCTATTTCTCTGCCTGGAAGGCTTTAGTCATGCTATATCTGACTCATAACTTCTACTGGTCCTTTAAGGGCTTAACTCAAGAATCACTCTTCTTAAGGCTCTACATCAGGAACATGAGGAAGGGGCACACCAGAGGGTTTCCACCCCATAACCAATCCTTGAAGCCAATGTTTGGTGTATATTTTTATTTTGTTTTTACATTTTGAGTAAAGACCATAATTCATTAGCAATAAAAATATGATTTAAAAAAGAGAATTGCCTCTTCTGCAAAGCCTTCTCCAGCCCACTTTCAACCTTCATCTCCTTGAAGCACCTACTCCACACTATCAGTGCAACACTGATCATTTCTTATGTTGCGTTTAACTGTTTACTCATTTGTTTGGCCTTCCCAGACTTTCAACTCCCTGATGGTGAGGGTTTTTCCTGTGGCAGTCCACTGTCTAGGACAGTGCCTAGTATGTAGTAAGATTATATGTGTATGTGATATCTCTGCAAGTCTACTATTACACTTAATTCTCTTTGTTCAAAAGGATAGCGAAAGAAGTTATGTGGAATACTTTGCTCAAGTCAAGACACCCTGACCTATTAGTGTAGTAATACCATTAAAAAGAGAAGTGAGCTTCGATTTGAGTTTTTTGGGTTTGAGTTTTCTCTTCCTCTCTTTTAAAAAGCTCAAGCTAGATCCTAGTGTCAAGGCTTCCTGACCATGCTGAACATCCACTTAACTATTACAAATACCATTATGGCTCTATCCTAAGCCAGATTATAATTGTTTTTTTCTGAATGTTAATGGGTTTTGATTAACTATAATTGCATATAGGAACCCACATTGAGGAATAATTATAGGTGCTTATTCACTCATCTTTTAAATCCCTACTATGTGCAGATATGTCAGACAAATATCATCCTTACAGTGCCATAATGACAGTGTAATCAGCAGACAAGACAATGCTGGATTCTTCAATTACATGCTCACTTTTTCAAGAGTTGACATACCACCACTGTATTTATCATCAATTAAATTTCCCTGTGTAGTTACTTGCAGTAATTTTTGAGGCAATCACACTCAGCTCAAATTGCCATAGCAAACCACATAAGCTCACCAAATAGAATTATTATCAGCAGTCATCATCCTCATCAGTTCTTTATTAAAGACTCGTTTCTCAAACCATTTTAAATTGTGGCTTCGAGTAAGTCATTTATAACCACATTTTGGAAATAGACACATTATATTTCCATTTCATAAATATGTTTTATTAGTAATGAGTAGTATAGTATTAGATTACTATTAGTATTCTCAGCATAGGCTGGAAAATGCTTAATTAACAAAGATATTGGATTGGCAGAAAATGACTCTGGGCATATTTCTTCTTGACCAAATTATTGTCTATTTTTTTTCCCCTCTAGTCCTTGGTAATTTTTAATTGCATACACCTCTCCTAGAGAGTGTACTTCCAAGGGTCTGTGTAGGGAAGCCGAAACCCAATAGAAGCAAACCTTCTGAAAAGACTTCCCTATTACTGTGTCAGGCTCTCCCAGTACCTTCCCCTGGACCCAATCCCCAGTTCCTTTTTAGAAACCATCAGCAGTCAGTCTTTGTTGGTGAAGGGCATTCCTGGGAGGGAATCTTTTATTTTACAAGTCATAGAGTAACTAGATTTCTGCTCTGGTCGTGGTAACCTCAGACTGGTATTTGAAATCCAGAGCCGTTTTTTTCAGTCACCCTTTGGGAGTCTTTAAGTCTGAGAACATGTAGCTCCCCTATTTGCCATGCTCTGTTTCAGCCTCACTTTTTAGAAGAGCAGTGAGCACCAGAGGGTTCGCTGTGCCAGGGAAGCCATGGAGATGTTGACATCCAGGCTACCGTGTGCAGAGATTGTACTAACCTTGGGCACCTAGATCTGCTGTAGCCAAAACCGTTTTTCTTCAGTGTCGTTGTTTTTAATTAGAGCTTCTGGTTTGCTTCCTTTTTGTCCTCAACTCTTGTTGAAATTCTTCCATTGTTTCTATTTTATTTCATTTGTAGTGATGCCTTTTGCTTCTTTTATTATCTTGTATGAGATGTGTTCTTTCTGTTATTTTCCAATGTTATTTTTCTGAAGAAGAAGGCTCTTTTTGTGATGGTGTAATGTGTTCCTGCAAGGGTCGCATATGTGTTCTCTGAAGAAACAAACCATTGGATGTGTTTGTGGACGCTTTGCTAACACAAAAGAGCATGAGCTTGTGACACAAAAGAGCATGAGCTTGTGTTTCAGCCTAAATATCGGAGTCGTGGGCAGCTTAAGCCTGAAGTGCTCGCTGGTTCCCTAACAGCAGGCAATTATGTTACACTCGGGGAGCCTCCACGCAGGCTGCTCCTTATGCAGATAGTCGTCAGTGAACAGGAAAAGCAGTGGAAATATGTGAGAGAACGTGACTTCTCGTCAGCAATTGATTGCCCACAATTGGGTCCTAATTGCTGATGACACTGGTCTATCCACACTTCATGTTTTGTTCACATATCTTTCCCAAGGTCCCCCTAGTTATGGGATTCGTGTTCATAAAACCTTCTAATATGGCCCTTCTGTTCACCCAGCAGGTAAATAATCCCCAAGTTAATAAAAAGGTAAACACTCTTATGAACATAGCGTTAAAAGAACATAGCATTAAAAGCATTACCCAACCGCAAGTTCTTACTGTGAGAGAAAAGTAACCGTTCCTGACACCCCTCGTGGCGTAAGCAAGTGAGCTAGCCCACGCCAGCTTTCTAGAGTCCTTAGTAAGGTTTTGCCTGAAGTGATGTGGAAGAGGGCATTGACTCGGGAGGCTAACGTGGAGGGCTGGGGGTTGGGGGTGGCCCAAAGTGGCTGCCTGCGAAGGCTGCTCAAGAACAACAAAGAAACCAACAGCACGCTCTTAAATGGCTTCTCAAGCGAGCGGCCTCTTTCTTTGAATCAGAGTCCTGCCCTACCCAGTGAAGAGACCAGTGAAGATCCATAGCACATGCCCCCTTCCTCCCTCAGGGCTCCCCGTGAAAAAGCTGGCAAGGGACACAAAACTACTCCCAAAGCGATATCCAGACCCCAGGTTACAAACGAAGATTGATGTTAAGCTGAGAAACTATAATGGCCTTATCACAGCAATCATTCTAGAACACCCATGTCTCCTCTTCTCCCTTCACATCTGACTGCTTATCTATTGTTCCTCATTGCCAGTGCTTGTTTGAAGAGCTCTGCAGCATTTGCAGGTAGAAAAGAATGTGCAACTTTTTTTTCCCTTGAAGTCATTGTCTATATTTAGGTCAGTGACGTGATGAGAGATGTTGATGTGTTTTGTACCTCACGCTGAAAATTGCCTCTCCGGATGCGGAAGAATGGGGAGGCTCTAATGGCACTGCCTGGCACTCAGTGCCTTGCAGCCCACGCTGCCCGCGGCCGCGGGGTGGGATCTGTCCTCTGCCACCCGCCGACACTCGGCACAGTGTCGCAGAAATCTCACCCTGGCCTCCCTGACTCTCTGTGTGAGAGAGGGGACTGTCTTATAAAAAGGTGAGAGGGAAGGTCGCGGGAAGTTGCTTTTTCCTTTACCTGGAGTCCTCACCCCGCACTCTGCTCTGTCAAGTAGAAAATGCGGCCCTGATAAATCCTGCCCACAAAGAAACTGCGCCTTTTTAACATGCAAATGTTCAGTCAGAGAAAGTAAATAGACATCTCCTCCTTCAGGGAACCAGGAGACAATCACCGCAACCCCCCACCCCACCCCTAACACCATTTCCCTTCCCTCTTCCCATTCTAAGAGAAAGAAATTCTAAATTTTTTTCCCTATTATTCTTACTTTTTCTTTAAAGGGAGGGAGGGGCTTGCATTGAATTGCTCTCAAGCCTCTGTCTTCCACCCCAACTTCCTCCCGTCTAGATAGGCTTCATTAATTTGATAAGCCGACACCAAAAGAGAGGGGTGGCGTGGAAGGGGGGAGGCAGATTGCAGGAAGGGCTGCCTAGGGGCTGCCCCGAGGTTTTAGAAGATGAACTGCTAATGATGTTGAAGAGGTACCTTTTCAGACTGCCTGGTCCCTCTGGAAAATCAGGGTCCTCTTTCACTTATTCTGATTGTACTGCAAGAACTGAAACATAGGGGCCTGGGTGGAATGGAGGAGGGGGCTGCGGGCTAGGGTGGTGGTAAGGAGACAGATGCGTCTCAGAGGAGGAATCAGAACGAGTCAGTTACACGGCTTGAGCGGCCTTTGCTTTAACAGGGTGTCTGATATTGTCATGCTAAAGAGTCGGAAACTAATGGGGGGAAATAGATTAATTTGCTAGGTCATTTATTGAACAGTCTTGCCTAATACTTACAAACTAGTGAAATTAGTGTAAATTGGCAATATGAATATTTTGATCAACATCTGTGACCCTTGAATTCAAACGAAGTAGGATGCAAACCACAGAGCTTCTGACATTTCAGATGCACTAATCGTTGCTAGCCTTTTCTCATCTTCTAATGTGATAGAAGCTGATTGTACCTAAGACAACCATACGTAGAATCCACCCAAGAAGTCCCAGTGTATGCCACTTGTCCTGGTTTGGGCGAAAAATTATATATATGCCCTAATTATACCTCTCAGCCACTGGGAGAAGCTGAAAGATCCCCAGCTTTAGTATGATTTTATTTTTATTCTCTATTCTCTTGCATACTTTCAAGATCATTCTCAAACATTTACTGAAAACAAATGTGCGAGGCACTCTGAGGATGGAAAGCCATTTAAGCGAGGATCTTTTCTCATTTTAGTTAGTGGCCATATAAGCGATTTGCAGATTTAACAAAAAACTTGAATATTCTTGAATCACGGATCAAAATCATACACTGGCTTGTTTTGCTTCTGAAATAAGTACTGGGGTGGGGTGGGATGTCAATGGGCATCATTAGTTAAGCGAAAACAACCCGGGCTACAGCCCCCAGAGTTTCTGCTTCAGTAAATATTTTACTTCCTCCTCAATTTTACCAATGACAGTGATCGTTTGGCAGTGTCAGAGCTCACTGCTTTGTGGACGTCAGGAGCAGCTTTGAGCCTGAGGGGCGGGGGGTGGGGATAAATATTTCAAATAGATGAACAGATCTTGGCCTGTGGACTTATCAATTGCTTAACTAGAATCTAAATTAGAATGGCTAATAAGCATGCATTCATTAAACAAATATTTGTTGAGTACCTGTTGTGTGCCACTGTTCTAGGTGCTTAAAATAGATCCCTGTACAAAAAAGGTAAAGATTCCTGCCCTTGTGCAGCTTATGTTCTGGCAGACTTTAAACATAATAGATAAATAAACTATGCAGTATGTTAGAGAGTTGTAAGGACTATGGAAAAAAGAAAAAGGAGAGCAGGGTGAAGGAGGTGTTAAAAGATAAACTGAGGCATATTAAAAATTTTAGGAGTTTATTTGAGCAAAAATTGATTCAAATTGGGCAGCGCCAAACCAGAAGTGGTTAGGAGCACTCCACCACCAACAGGAGCTCAAGAAAGACTTATAGAGAAAAGGCAGCCACAAAGCAAGGAGATTATTTGATTGGCCATAGCTTAAGTGTTTGCTTTATTTGGAAAAGTCTAGTAGGCTGTTTGTGGTTGGTTGTCCTTATTAGGTTTTGACTTCTTAATCATGAGGCATTTACAGGCTTAGGTTTTGGTTTGCTTGCTTATTAAGGTATTAGAACCACCTCAGTCTACTGGCCTATGCATTTAATTAATTTAATAGAGGGTAGAGTGAAGGTTCTGGGCAATGGGTTTATAAGCTGCTGATGCTGTAAATCCCACCCCTGGCTCGCACCTGAGCAGAGCCCACACACAAACATTGGTGTTTGTGGGAAGGCCAACACTCACACGTAGACACATAAAGCTGCAGACCCACGAGAGGTGTGATACAAGCAGCAGTGGCCACAGTTTATTATCTTTGTTGCACCAGCACTGACTGCCCCGACCAGCGGTAGTTTGTGTGTGTGTGTGTGTGTCTGTGGAAGAGTGCAGGGTTGGAAGGTGGGTGAAGATAGTTAAGGCCCTCCCTTTGGGATGGAGGACTGGCCCTAGCAGTCCCAGATCAGTTCAGGATTCCCAGCTAGAGTTCTGCGTTCCTTTTCTGCCTTTGCCAGTGGTTCATCATACAGTCTTCGCTGTGAAACTTACCTTTTCCTGACAATGGTCATACTCACAGAATCACAAGGTACAGGTATTAAAATCTGGCTGGATGGTGAGGAATCATTTATTGATGTTCTAAGAAGGACCAAGCCAACATATTGAGTTCCTTAACACCCAGAGACATTTGCAAGACAAAACTACAAAATTTCTGAGTTTCCCCTGTGTATGGCCCATTTTATACTTTTAACTGTTTTTTCCTCCCTGCATGTTTTCTATACCTACAGCTAAATAGGAAGGATTAAGGCAAATACCCCCACGCCCACCCCTCTGCCTGGTGTTGGAGCACTGTGGGAGAGATACTAGACAACCGTTTCTTCCATTCTTCAGAGTCAGGCCTGTGCTTGCTACATCACTGTAAGATGATGGCATCGATTTGGTTGAAAAGCAAAGCAGCCAGAGCTCTGATTCTTCTTTCCTGCTCCTTAACTGGGACTGAAATTAGGATTCCTGGCTTCCTGCCTGATTAGGGTTGAGATGTGGAGCAGATCACTGACATGGCCCATACTCCCCTGCCCAGACAGCTGTCCTGCTGAAATCCTGATGTCTGTGTGTACTTCTCCAGCTGCTTTCTTTTTGTTTGTGGTCAGCAAAAGGAAGGAATGGATTCAAAGGAAGCCCTATTTCTGATGGAGCAGATCCTGTGCTTAAGTGTGGAGAACACTTACCCTGGCAGAAACGCCCTGCCCATATGTCTAGGCCCAGTAAGGGGACTCCTGGACTCAAAAGCATGAGGCCTGATTCTTCCTCCAGCAAACCTGTTGCCCAGAGAGGCAGAGAGGGGCTAGCAGGAGGTCTAATGCCCAGAACTCACACTAGAACCTCAGCACTAAGAACAGAGTGGGAAGCACAACCCAGCTGCAGCTCTTTTGGTCACTGAGGCCTTGTCTCGAAGGCCACTGCTCCCTTGTTTGCCACCATGTTGGTGATGATGATGATGATGATGATGATGATGATGATGATGATGATGATCTTGACTTTCAATTGCCTTACCAACACAAAGGGCTAAGAGAGCCGTGTGACCTTTAGAAACTTCTGGTCCCAAATAGATGGTTTATTTCTGGTTTCATCTACTCCCCAAATATTGAAGTTCCATAGGCAATTGTGAGATGGAATTAATACTTTTCAAAAATAAGTACTTCCTGGATGCTGCTGGTACTATGATGAGTGTTTTATCCCCTTAATCCTCACACATCTTTTGAATTTAGGCATTGTTATCCACATTACATAGATGAGAAAAAATGAGCCTGGCTCACAGTTATCCAGCTACCAGGGTTACAGAGTCAGGGTTGATCCCAGAAATGGTGGGTTCTAGTGGACAGGCTGAGTTCCTGACTCTTCTGCTCTCAGCCTCTCTTCTCCTGGGAGGTGTGTGGTACAAAGACATGCCTTGCAGCAGGGCCCTGCTTACTTAGATTAGTTTGTTGCCTAATACATGTGTTTCACAACTTTTGCAATAGATAATTCATCTAATTAATTTAAACTGAAACTCAGTGACGCAGGCAGACAAAATAATCCATTCCTATCATAACAACAGATTTATTTTGATAACCGAAGTTGCTGCTTCCAATCAATTTGACAATGGGTTTTCTCATAAGGAACCTTCAAGCAGTGTCACCAAACATTTTACTTGTGGGAAACAGGCACAGAACAATTTAGCAGTATATAGAGAAGTCCTCAAAAGTACTCCTGTCTCCTGACCCAGTGATTCTACTTAAAGAAAGTTATCCTAAGAACGTGATCAGAGATGTGATCAAAAATATCTGTATAAAAATGTTCACTGCAGCATTATTTATAGTGGTGAAAAACTGGGGAAAAAAAGAACTATATGACCAAAAGTAGAGGATTGGTTAAATAAACTGTGGTACATTCAACTAAAGAAATATTTCAAAGCTGTTCAAGTATTGTGGAAGAGTGTTTAAGAACGTGGGGAAATGTCCACGGTATAATAAGTGAAAAAAGGTAAAATATAAAACTACATATGACCCCAATATTTTAGGAGGGGTAAGAATGTAAACAACTTGAGATTAGAGTTTTGGTTTAGTGAAATGGAGACTAAGTATTTTTCCATTACTAAATCTGGAATAAAGATTTTAGGAAGTAACCTAGAGAAAATTGTGACAATGGAAGAAGCACTTTCTCCCATCAGCCTAAGTTCCCAGTGAAATGAGTAATAGGATAGCTCAAACTTCTGCATGTGTCTCTCTAATTTTCTTCTTTTTTTTTTTAACACATTTAACCCAAAGTTATAAGCTGATATATTTGCTATTTCGTGTTCCTTCAAAAGCAGTTGCTTTCAAAGAAAAGCAGAGGCCTCTATGCCATTTGTGTAACAGTTGCTTCATTGCCAAGATCTTCAAACAAGTTGGTCAAGTGGCTGACAGACTTTTTCCTTATCAAAAAATGGCAAGTTGTAGATTTGCATTGCTGACCTGGAGGCATGAGTCATATCCGCCATCCATTTTTATGGCAGTCATATGGCTAAAGAAGGTAATTTCTTCACTATCTTAGGGGTGAGAGGGAGAAAGTTAGGATATTGGCGTGCTGAGCACAGCCCCATTGACTAAATGAGAAAGCCTAAGTCATCAAAATGCTATCTTACCAGAGGAGTCAGAGCAGAAGAAAATGAGCAGGTTCTTCAACATGTGGGGAAACAACTATAGATCAGGACTGTGTGTGTCCCCTGAGGGCTTTATACATAAAGTATAAAATGTAAACACTTAGAATCAGTTGAAGGAAGTCTTTAAATCTCGGTAGGATTAGATTAGAGAGAAATCTGAGTCAAGAATTTGTAAGAAAGCTATCTAGTTATATCTAGATGTTTGTGCTAATCTTGCTTTCATAATTAATGATATCTCTGAGAACACTTGGGTATTTGGAAAATAAAGTCATAACTACCTGTGACCACTTACCTGGTGGCAAGATAGCCTAATTGGAAGAAAATACCCCAAAAGAAGTAAAAATCAAATGGAGGGCTAGCCTTGCAAATCTAGCCAGTCAAATGATTGTAAACCTTACATGTGTCTTCTCTAAGCCAACCATGGAAAAAAATGATAAGATATTGAGGCAGCTTCATGTAGAGGATACAGTTGGAACCCTGTTACGTATGGAACAAAATACTAACTTCCTAGCATTACATTCAACATTGTATGTAATCTGACCCCAAAGACCTTTCCAGCTTCCTCTCCCTCTCACTGCATCTCTCATCTCTGCAGGTACACTGTTCTTTTCTCTTTCCCCTGAGCGAGCCACGCACTTCAGGGTGGTGGAGCCTCAGCCCATTATGTTCCCTTGGCCTGGAATGGCCTGAAATGCTCTGCTTCTTTGCTCATCAAGATCACTGTCTACTTTCCAGGTCCAATCAGATACCACTTCAGTCAGAAATGATCTGACGTCCCTTTCCATACCTGTAGATTTTTATAGGTGCCTTCATTTAATGTTTATTCTGCCTTACATTTTAGCCGGTTATTTTTGTTTCTCTCCCCCATCAGATTGTTGCTCATCTACAAATGCCTCTGATGCCAAGCCAAACAACCTCATGCAGTAGTCACCTAATACATGTTTGCTGAACTTAATCAAATACAAGATAGTATATGAATATTAAGATGTTTGATACAGACCATATGTGCAACCATATTTTCCCGACAAAATATGTCAAGAAATGTGACCTTGGGACAGAATCTTTGAAATTAGACTGATCCTCAAAGACCCAGATTGTGAAGGCTACTGTAATACCAACCCATAATAATGGCTACCATTTTGAGTATTTGCTACATTCTAGGCACTACACTAAGTTCTTTCCATATAATATCCCATTTGATCACTGCAACAACCCTATGAGGTTTAAGTACTATTATTATCCCGATTTTATCAATAGGAAACCAAGACTTGGAAGAGCCTCTTAACCAGGAAACCAAAGGACCACTGCACAGACACATGGTGGGCACCTTTCTCTTCGGGGCTTTTCTCTCCCTAGCCTTGGAGGAGGCCTGGTAGGCGCTGATTGCCATCATTCATACAGTATAGCTGGTATCTGCTTAGTTCAATCACAAGGAATTGGGCATCACAACAGGTGCTAGTATCTTTTGTAAACAGAATCTCTGGTTCTGATAGATTTTCACCAATTATCATTGGTATTCAACAATATTTGATGATTTTCCTATTCTAGGGAATCTCTGGAACTTCCCTAGAACTTCAACTCTGAAGTGGAATGGGCTTCTTGTAAGTAAAATAGTCATGCATAGGAAGTATACTAGTCAGGGTTCTCCAGAGAAAAGTAGGATATATAGATATAAATATAAGGGGAGATTTATTATAGGAATTGGCTCCCGTGATTATGGAGGGCAAGTCCCACAATCTGCCATCTGCAAGCTGGAGAACTAGGAAAGCTGGTGGTGTAATTCAGTCCTAGTCTGAAGGCCTGAGAATCAGGAGCTGGTGGTCTGAGTCCCAGTTGGAGTCCAAAAGCCCAAGAACCAGGATTGCCAGTGTCTGAGAGCAGGAGAGATGGAGGTCCCAGCTCAGGCAAAGAAAGCAAATTGGCCTTTCCCCTGCCTTTTTGTTCTATTCAGACCCTCAATGGATTGGATGATGCCCACCCAAATTGGGGAGAGGGATCTTCTTTATTCAGTCTAATGCTAATCTCTTCCAGAAACACCCTCACAAATACACCCAGAAATAATGTTTTACCAGCAATCTGGGCATCCCTAGCCCAGTCAGGTTGACACATAAAATTAACCATCACAGGAAGGAAAAGCAATATGCCCTCAATTAGCTAGAGGAAACGTCATGGAAGAGATTAGTCCTGCATTTAGCAAATATTTATTGTGTACACACTATGTGCCAGGTACTTAGTAGACACTGGGGACAGAATGCTGAACAAAACAGAGATGGTCCCTAACCTCAGGCACAGGAGTCTAATAGAGACAGACATTAGTGAAATACACAGATTCATAATTACAGCCCAGGGTGAGGGCAAGAGCTGTGAAGGAAATGTATAGATGGCCATAAACATATATAACCTAGCCTAGTGAAGGAGGGAACAGTCAGGGAAGACTTCTCAGAGATCTGGAGAACCAATAGAAAGTAAGTAGGGCAGTGATTCTCAAAGTGTAGTTCCAGGACCAGCAGCATCAGCATCACCTGGGGACTTGTTAGAATTGCAAATGATGGGGTTGCACCCCAGACCCACTGAATCCAAAACTCTGGGGGTGGGGCCCAGCATTCTAGGTTTTAACCAGCCTACCAGGTGATTGTGATGGACCCTGAAGTTTTGAGAACCACTGCACCAGCAGATAAGGTGGGGTGGGATGGGACTGAGGTCAGAGCATTCCAACTAGAAGAAATAGTGTAGTGAGGCCCCAAGGCTGGGAGGAGATGACGACCAAGTGGAGCTGCCGGGAGGCCAGCACAGACAGCAGAAAGTAGGATGGGGCAAGGCTGGAAGATATGCTGGAGTCAGATTGCTTTGGGGCCCATGGTAAGGATTCTGCCCACTGTCCTGACAGCCGTGGAAAGGCTGTGATCATTTGCATTTTGAAAACATCCCTCTGACCACAGCATGGAGGACTGACAGAAGGGAGTTGACTTCAGTCCTCTGACTTGAAAACTGATTGCAGCGTTATTCACAATAGCCAAGACTTGGAAGTAACCTAAGTGCCCATCAAGGGACGAATGGATAAAGAAGATGTGGTATATATACACAGTGGAATACTACTCAGCCATAAGAAATGATGAAATCCAGCCATTTGTGACAACATGGATGGACATTGAGGGTATAATGCAAAGTGAAATAAGTCAGAGGGAGAAAGTCAAATACCGTATGATTTCCTTCATTAAGTAGTAGCTAATAACAACAATAAACAAACACGTAGGGACAGAGATTGGATTGGTGGTTACCAGAGGGGAAGGGGGGAGGGAGGAGGGTGAAAGGGATAATTCGGTACATGTGTGTGGTGATGGGTTGTAATTAGTATTTTGGTGGTGAGCATGATGTAATCTGTGTAGAAATAGAAGTACAATGATGTACACCTGAAATTTTTACAATGTTGTAAACCAATGTTACTGCAATAAATAAAAAATTAAAAAAAAAAAAGAAAACTGATAGAATGGAGTGATAGGATTTTGAGACAGAGGGAAGTAAATAGAATTGAGATATATTGAGGAGATGACAGTGAAAGGGCTTTGGCAATATTTTGAAATGGTAACTGAGGGAGAGAGATGCATCAGGATGGAGCCTAGGATTGTGAAACTAGACTGATGGTGGTGGTTCCAGTCACTGACATATAGAAGGTGGAGATCATATATTTCATTTGGATCGCATTGAGTTTGAGGAACATTTGAGATATGAACTAGACCTTGGTAGAAATTGGATGGATGAAAGCCAGAGAAAAAATAATTCTTGAGGAGGAGATATGGTAACCACATGAGCCAAAAGATGGAGATGGAAATGAGTTTTTGGATGTTTGTTTGCCTGATTTATTATTTATTTATGTATTCATTCATTCATTCATTAATTCATTCATTCATTCTGCCTATTATGCCCTCCCAAGAACATGGAAACATTTGAAAAATAGGAGAGGACCAGTAGTAGCTGGAATGGAGACCAGCTATAGCAGATCTTGAGTTCCAAGCTAGTGATGTTGGATCACCAGTGAGGGCTGGCAGGGTAACATGATGGCAGGAGGTATGTTTCAGGAAGTGTTATATGCAGTGTTATACACAAACAAGAAACAAGGGGGAGGAAAACCATTATAATAACTCTAAGGATGCTAAAGGACTGCTTCATTCTTTCTAATTGTAATATAAAGTTAGCATTTGGGGATGATTATCAAATTCATATACATTCATTCATTATGTTCCATGCATATGGCTATATATCTTTAACCTATATCTCCATATAGTTTGGGAATAGGAAAAGATCAACTTTGAAGGTGTGGAAACTAGGTCTTTTTCCCTTTTCAGCTTTCCATAACTAAGCAGAGGTTGGGTAGTTTAATGGAAGTTAATGTTAATTAGAAGTGAAAGACCCACACATAGTAGGCACTCAAAAAGATCTATTTCAGTTGGATTGGATTGACATCAGTGGAGCAGTGAGAGAAGACCCAGCTCAACACTGGGCTCCTCAGGGGGAAAGGGGAGAGTGATGGGGGCCTTTGCATGAGAATTAGGACCTTGGTGACCCCCATCTGTTCCTGCTTCCCTCCCTCCCTCCCTCATCGCTGCCATGGCGACATGTCTGGAATCACAGTAAGCCTTATACCCCAGAGAAAACAATACTCTGTTTGAACGGTGTAAGTTGGCCTCTAACGTGCACGGTCTGCAGGCCCCATCCCCCACAATCAGGGGATTCTTACAAAAGGCAGCTTTCTACCAGAGGGTCAGCGACACTGCCCCTCATCGATTTGAGCCCATTTTATCCCTCGGCACTCTCCACTTGTTTGTTTCTGACCTCACACCACAGCCTCAATGCTGTTGGTCTCCTTCTGGCTTGAAGTTACTGATGCGGCCCTCTGCTCCGCCCCACAGAGCATCGTGCCTCTTTCTTTCTTGTGTTGTCTTGTCACTGGTGTTGACTCACCGGGCTAGGGCCCTTTGAGCTAAACTGAATTAGTAACAATACAATCAACATCTCTATTTTTATCTTTGCTTCCCCACCCTCCCCCCACACCGACTGACTCACCATTTCTAGGTCTCCGAGCTTGGCAGTCTTAAAAGAATTATATTGGGGCTAAAGTGAGTGTATGCACAGAGGTAATATTTCCACCATTCAATCCAATGTTGTTTTTTTTTTTCCTGGTGGCACAAGGGTTCAAACATTATAAGTATTATTTATTATGCTCATCGTCATCCTTATTGTTGCTGTGTTCCTGCTCAAGCTGCTGTTTCTCTCCTGAGGTCTAAGATGAATTGTAGGCAAGGGAGGGAGCCCTGATCTGATTTCTGAAACTCATCTTCAGAGAAAACTTCAGTTTGAACTGCATTTTAACTTTATCTCAGTTGAATTCTGGAAGCCTGAGCTAGAATCCCTATAAAGCATATACCAAAAAGAATATAGTACCATTACCTGTAAAAAAATGCATCATTAGTACAAAATATCTTTTCCTACCTAGGCCTCTGCATGCTGATAATTATACTAATTTTATAATTTATAGAGATAGATATAAGTTAAGAGCCAGGATTTTTGGAGTCTAGATTTGAATTCCACTCTGCCACTTATTATCTGTAATCTTGGGGTAGTTACTTAATTTCTTTGTGTCTTAATTTTCCCTTCTATAAAATGGAGACTTTTCCCTTCCATTCATACATCCTAGTACGTGTCTCATAGAATTGTTTTGAAGATTAAATAAGCTAATATTTATAAAGTGCTTAAAACAGCATCTAGCACATAAGAAGCTCTCAATAAATGTTGGCTGTTATTATTCAACAGGCCACATTTACCTGTTATAAGAGAAATGACTCTGTCTTCAAAAGATTTTTCTTTTAGCAAGCACAATACACCTCAGGATTTTACCTTCCCTTATTTCTGAATTTACAAGCCATCCATTTTATGGACATTCCAGTGGACACTAAGTTACAGAACAGACCTATTTGTCTTTCATTTGTAAGTCGAGCTTTCTAGCTTTCCAATCTGCCTTTCGCATAGCCAGAATTTTAGTCTCATTTCATCAAAATTAGTTTTTGGCTCTCATGTGGTCTAAATCCAAGTACACTTACTTCTTCTTCTCCAAATAATTATATTTTACATACAGCGACTTTTCCTTGGTGTATCTAATGCTGCCTCCTTAGACTCTAAACCCTAATGATACTATTTCATTTCTACAATACAGCCATGGAAATCACATATAAAATGCTGTAGAAGTTTTCTCTTTGTCTTCCAGCACCTAGGTCCCTCCCTCCCTGGTAGCCCTACCCCTTTACTGGATGTGGGAAAGGAGGCCAGTTGCTGGACTATTTTGGCAATAGTCCAATGGAGGCTCATAGAAGGTGGAGTCCAGAAGGTCCTCAGAAAACTCCCAGCAACTCTGTGAGCCCCAGAAACTATGTTATCACTATGGCATGCAAAATCGAGGGGAGTTGCACCACCCACCTTTCACCTATCAGAACTATACCAAAAATTATCTGCACCATAACTCATTGCAATTTGGTCATAGCTACACGACAGCCACAAATCAGGACTCAGAGAAGCTTAGGCACGGGTTTGTGGGGAGCGGTGCTACTAGCATTGACATGTTCCCCTGTGACAGGCAACCCTCGGGATGGCTTCCAAAGCCTGAGGGGATTAGACATACTCAGTCACCTTCATCCTACTCAGGTGTCCAGTGATAACTAGTTGGCTTTTTTGTTTTCCAGTCAGTATCTTTATCCAAGTAATACAGTTTCATAATTTGAGAGGTCACGTAATTCTGTAAAGCTTATATGATGAAAAGCAGCAATCCTGCCCACCCCTCTTCCCTTCCTGATTTCTGTTCCCAAAGCTTTAAAGTATTTTATCTGTTTCTTCTGGTATGAACCTCCATTTTTTTTCTTTTTTTGTGTGTGTGAGGAAGATCGGCCCTGAGCTAACATCTGCCAGTCCTCCTCTTTTTGCTGAGGAAGACTGGCCCTGGGCTAACATCCGTGCCCATCTTCCTCCACTTTATGTGGGATGCCGCCACAGCATGGCTTGACAAGCAGTGTGTTGGTGCGCGCCCAGGATCCAAACCCTGGCCGCCGGCAGCGGAATGCACGCACTTAACCGCTATGCCACCAGGCCAGCCTCTGAACCTCCATATTTTTAAATAACATGTTTCTACAGTTATCTCTTGATTATCATGTTTTAGATATTACCTATTGACTCCCTACCATGGAAAATATGGATTTAGCTCACTTATTCCTTCAACCTCTCAAACACGCTTCCACTTTCTCCGTCTTCCCAATTATTGTTATATCACAACTTTTGGTGAAATCAGTAGTGTGTGTGTGTGTGTGTGTGTGTGTGTGTGTGTATTATAGCTAGATAAATGTTGTTCACAGCTGAGCCAAATGGTGGACTTTGATTCCATTTCTCTCTCGTATATCTTGCTTTTCCTGCAGTTATTGGCTATATTGCTTTGTTTGCCTGCTTAGTTTTTTATTTTCCTGTTCTTAAGTCAGTCATTCACAGAATCTTCATCAGCAGTGTAAATCTCTCAATACATTTGCAAACATCAGATAATCAATCCATTTCTTCATGGGCTTTTTCCTCCTGGAGTTGTGCATCCTTCTCCTCCCACCTGGACCAGTGCTAAGACTGCTGCGGAGCTGGCATCCCGATCCTTCATTTAACCTTGTGCCTATGTTGGGTCCCTCGTTCATGGATCCCAAGTCTTCTCTAGCTTAGTTTAGTCCTCATTTTAGTGGAATGTACCCTCTAATAACTGCCTAAGGAAGGGTACATGAGAGGTACATTTTTGAGGCCTTGCCTAGATGAAACTAGCTTTATTCTTCTCTCACATCTGACTAGATATAAGCTTCTAGGCTGTAAATCACTCTCAGAAGGAATTTTGAAGCACTTCATGCATTTCCTTTTGGCTTTCAGGGTTGCTGTCAAAAAGTCCATTGCCGTTCTAATTCCTACTCTTTGGAAACTTTTAGGATCTTTTTTTTAATTCTTGGCTTTCTGAAATTTCACAGCGATGCACCCTAATGTGGCCCTTTTTGCATTCATTGTTCAGGGAATTTTCTAGGCCAGTTCAGTATGGAACAGAAGAGCTTTCCTTCAGTTCTGGGAAATTTTCCTGTATGATTTTATTGATAATTGCCTCCACTCTGTTTTCTCTCTTCTCTCTTTCTGGAACTCTTATTATTTGTATGTTGTACCTTCTGTACTAATACCCTATTTTCTTATCTTTGTCTCTTTTATTGTGTCTCTCTCTAACTTTTGTTCTACTTTTTGAAAGATTTCTTTAACTTTACCTTCCCACCCTTTAGTTTAATATTATTTCTGCTACCATATTTTTAATTTATAAAAGTTTTAATTTTCTAAATGTGGATTTCTACACCATCCTGTTCTTCATTCATAGGTTCAATAAATTTTTTTCTGAGAATATAGTAATGATTTTTTAAAGTGTTCTGTTGCCTTTATTTTCTCTGTTTTCTCTTTTCCATTTGTTTATTTCAGCTCTGCATTTTGTATTAGAGGCTTTCCTCAAATGTGTGCTGATCCTTGGCTAGCCATTCATTGTTCAGAGGAAGGTATTAACAGTCTACCTGGGAGCTCTATGTTTCTATGTGGGGACTTCTATGTGGTAGTGATTGGCTGGAACCCAGCCTCAGGGCATCCAGGATCTATTAGTCATTTCTCATACGCTTCTTAATTTCCCTAGAGAGGAGTCTACCGGTCTTCTGTCTAGGAGATAGAAGACTGGCTGCCAGTGTTCTTGAAGCCAAGGGGAGGAAGTGTTTGGAGTGGGATAAGGTTATCTCACCATTGACTTCTAGATTTCCACTTAATTTCCCTCTTTCCAGGAGAGAACCCCCACCTTCACCTGTGCTTTGTGTCCCTGTGCCAGATCCCTCTGCTTCTACTTCTTCAAAGAGAAAACCACCAACCTTTTCAGGATGTGGGAAGAATAGTTGCATGGCCATGCACAGAATGAGAAGGGTCTCAGATTCTAGTGCTGCTTATACAGACTTTCAGCCAAAGCTTCTCTTTTTTAACCCCATCTACACCCCCATCATCAGAGGTACCTGGTGCCTTCAATTCTTGAGCTTTTTAAGGTTCTTAACATCCATTCATTGGCTTCTCCTTGGATTTTCCCCATTGAAAGTTTAGATTTCAGCTTTTTCTGCTCTGCTAAATTAGTTACCACTCATTCATCTGCTTTCCCGTTTCCAAAATTATGTTGACATCTCATATCTGCTTTTGGCTCCTTTCCTATCCTCTCAATGTAGAGTTTTGCGTTTAAAAAAAAAATCTCTTTTTTGTCTTTTTGGTGGAGCGTTGGGGGATAAGATAGAAACGGAGTGGAGATACACGTGTATTCAATCTGCCATGCTTAACTGCAATTTCTGAACCAACCATTTGTTTCTAAGGGATACTGTGTTTCTTTATGCATCAAAATAAAACTGTCTGGGTTACTTGGCAAGTCCCTTATCCTGGAATATTTTCACTTGGGGCTGCCATAGTGATGTGGGTCTGCATCAGAATACCTTTAAGAAATGCCTCATGCTCTAGAGCTATCCCAGGTAACATAAGTCAGGTTTCACTGGTTTACCAGTAAGTAGTCTAAAATTCACAGAATATCAGAGCCAACCAATTCCCTGGATTCTGGACTGAGATCCAGGCACAAAACTCCAGAACAGCCTAAGGAACTAGAGCTACCCAAGCTATGAGTCTCAGTATGAGCTGAAGAAATCACACCATATTCAGCCCCTTGTCCAAGGCTTTTCTAGATGGTTGGCACTCTGAAAACACAGTATATCATAGTATGATAGTATATCATAGTATCATAGTACAACTGAGGTCCTTAGGTAGATTAGATTTAGGTTCCAGTCTCAGCTCTGCCCCTTAGAAGGGTGTGAGTTTGGATCACATTTGTCTCTATGCAAGAAGCACTAGATTAATAAAAAAAGATGTTTCAGGGGCCAGCCCAGTGGCGTAGCAGTTAAGTTCACTCTCTCCACGTCAGCCCAGGGTTGGCAGGTTCGGATCCCAGGCGTGGACCTATGCACCACTCATCAAGTCATGCTGAGGCGGCGTCCCATATAAAGTAGAGGGAGATGGGCACGGATGTTAGCCCAGGGCCAATTTTCCTCAGTAAAAAGAGGAGGATTGGCAAAGGATGTTATCTCAGGGCTAATCGTCCTCACACATACACGAAAAAGATGTTTCATTTTCCTCATGTAATAGGAAGCCAGAGGTAGGCAGAGGAGAGGAAATGCAACTGATCCATGTTGTCAGATATTTCCCACCTCCTTGTGTCTTTCCACCCCAGTCTGTGGCCATCACCAGCCTGACATCTACATTCCAGGCCCAAGAAAAAAAGAAGAAAGGGACAAGGAGAAGGGAGCAGAGCCAATCACAAATTCCCAACATACTTTACTTGCATCTCATTGGCCAGAACTGTGTCACATGACTGCCACCAGCTGCAAGGGAGGCTAGGAAATCCCTTCTCAAATACAATCAGGATTCTAATGAAGAAACAAAAAGGGATATTAGCTGGGCAGCTAATAGCATCTGCTGCACTGAGTGTACATCCTTGGGTAAGTTATTTCGTCTCACTTGGCGCCTATAACCTTATCTGTAAATTGAGAATAAAAATATCTACCTCATAGAGTTGCAGTGAGAAATAAAGGAGAAAATGTCTATAAGACACATAGCACCATACCAGACATATAATATGTCCTCCATAAACATTAGTTTCCTTCTCTGTGATCCCTGGTACTGGTCTGATTTCTGAACATACCACACTCTCAGCATACGCTGTGAAGACCTATACAGATGTATATTACTTGATAAAAATTAAGTTTGTTTTGAGCATTACACAGCACCTGTCAGCAGGGCATTAGTAAAAATGAAATTTGGGAATCACAAGTCAAAAAATATACTTTTAGCATAGAATGTCTGAATATAAGACACAGCATATAAGACGATTTTACAGTCTATGTCTTTTATTATAATCCTTAATCTTCCTTTATATCCCTTCCCTTTATAGCTGTCCCACCCACCAACCTCTTTTTACCACACTCTTCCCTTGATCTCTTGAGAGATTTGTTAATTTATATTTACCGTTACTCATCTACAAAGCTTTATTATGCAGTCATTGGACCATCACGGTGTGTGTGTGTGTGTGTGTGTGTGTGTGCGCGCGCGCGTGTTTCTTTAACCAGCCCCAATGACTGACTGACTGCCCCTTTGCTCACTTCACACAGCAAGCTGTGTGAAGACCTTATAAACCGGGTTGGGTCGAGGAGGTGGAGAGGCTAATGGGAGGGGAGGGTTGTGGCCAGCCAAGCCTACAACTGAGGATTTATGAAAACTGCAATGGTCTATTAGAGTTTGGGTGTCAGAGGGTGAGAACACATATGGTTTCTGCGTTTTTATGTCCATAGAATTTTCCTGCCTGCGCATACTATGGAGTGCTTTGCGTCCTGCCTTGTTTCACACTCCATGCCCTGCGAGCGAACATGTGCCAGTGCACAGTCTAGCAGAGACAGGGACCAGGGTCACATTTTAACAACCTTAGTCAGAAGAGACCTTTGTTTTCCTCTCTCCAGCTAAAGGAGCACTGGTACCAGGGGGAGGTTTGGTGCTGTGGTTGTTTCTGTACAGGGAAAAAAGAGACACTATTCCAGTCCCACACGAGCCAGGCTGCCTCCTAAAATCAGCAGCTACGAACACATACATCCTCTCAAGATAAATACAGAAGGGAAAGAAAGAAAGCTCTCCCAGTTAAAAATGTTTCCCTTCCCTTGTGGCCCTTTGCTAGCTGGTCTTTGCCTACATTGAGTTCTGGCTGGCTCTGTAGAAACCAAATGCCACAGTCCAAAGGAGAGGCTCTTTCACAGGGAAAACAAAAGGCAGCTGTCAGTTTAATCCCAAGCTCCCTGATAACATTCCAGCAGAGTTCCTTTTTCTGGAGATGAAATAAGAACCCTGGCAGGCCCTCTTGACTGGTCACATAAATCATTTGTAGTAATTGCTCTGAGAGAGGAGTGCCTCTCAGGCTCCGCAGTTAGAAGGAGGGGGGGAATCACACACTGACATTCTCATCCTCTCCCTCTCTCTCTCTCTCTGTCACACACACACACACAATCACACGCACACTGTACCATCGCCTCTAGCTCGTCCCACACACGTGCACATGCACCCACATGCCCGCCCCCTCTCCTCAGGGATCGCTGAGAGGAGTTGCTCACACTGGGGTGGGCTCAGCGAGCCATATTAAAAAAAAAGAGTATGGCACAGAATATAATAAATAGTCAGTTTTATGTTTCCTTCTCTTTGAGCTTGAGCCAATTGAAATTCTTCTGGAGTACAGTTTGGGAGGCGATCTTGGGAGGGTTGACAGGAAAAGTGGGAGGAAGAGAACACAAAGGTAAGAGGGGGATGGTTATGATCTGGCTTTGTTAGGCTTCTCCATTGCCACATAGTCTGTGATGTGTCACCTGTTTCCTCCTTTTTGCCTTTTCTGGTGAGAACTGAGAAGTGGTCATAAAAATCCCCCACACTGGGATCTAGGAGCTGCTGCTGAGGCTTGGCAGTTCACTAAGGACCGAACTCTCAAAAGCCACAAAGCTATAATATCCCTTCCCCTCTGTGGCCAATAAAGATGGTGATAATCAAATCACAGGGCTTAGAAGTGGTATGGTGCCTGTAGCGGTTGGCCACAGGCCGGTGAAATACACCCTTCACTGGTACCCTGATGTATGTTCATTGAAAATATTGAGGCCACTAGAGATGGGGGGGGTGCCCCTCCAGGCACACACAGCTGTTTGAAGAATGAATGGATGGATGAATGAATACATGAATGGGTAGATGGATGAATGAATGATGGATGAGTAGAGTTCAGTGTCGTGTTATGAACACAGCTCGAAAAGCCAAGAAAAGTGCAGAGCTTCTGTGACCAGTGAATGCCTTGTCCCTCTCCTCACACTGTTAAGTTTTAACTGTCCTCAGCATTGTGCCCATGGATAGAGAAGAGAAAGTGAGGAAGGGAAGAGCTAGACGTGAGTGGAAGGGTGTACATTTTCCCACTCCACCTTTCAATCTTGACTGTTGACTAGCCCAGAGGTGCCTACCCTCACCATGAACATGGGACCTGCTAAGCTAAAATTCATAGTCATTTGTTTTGTTTGAAAAGAAAAAATATCAAACTTGGAGTGCATCAATTTTGTGCTATGTACCCCTATGCCCAGAGCTTATTTTACCTTTTTGTTAAGCTAATAATAAAATCAACCTTCTTTATTTATTTCCCAATTTTTTGACACCATCTGTCTAGCTTCAAAAGGAAAGCAAAGTGTTGGCAACGAACAATGTTTCACTTAGTGTACCCCAAGCATAAAACTAGATGTGTTCTACCACAAGTCACTTCTGTCGTGAAGGTGCAAGTGTTTTAAGGTACGTCTGCTCGTTTGAGGAATCCCATAGAGTCTGAGCTCAGCCCGTCGTGGATTGGATCTTTCTCTTATCTACTCCACCAGTGACCCCCGTCGTGGGTTGGATCTTTCTCTTATCTACTCCACCAATGACCCCCGTCGTGGGTTGGATCTTTCTCTTATCTACTCCACCAATGACCCTAGAAGTAATTAATCATTCCTCTCTTGGCTATCAAGCCGGTTTTTACAGATCAGCCTGTGTTTGCACACTGGACCAAAGATGGCTCCCGTGTATGACAAAACAAGTACATATATTTTAAGATGTTCAGGATCAAGGCTTCTCAGATATGGTTGGTAAATTTTTGCTTTACTCTCCAAGGTCCATTTAGGTTGGAGTTCTAAATTCAGTCACACACACACACACACACACACACACACACACAACTAATAATAATAGCTCATATTTGCATGATAGTTTACAATTTGCAAAGCAGCTTTCCATATGGTAGGTCTTATCGGTTGCTGTTTTTAAGCTGAAGAAACTAAAGCTTGGAGAGAGATAAGTGACTTGTTTAGGGTCATAGAGCAAATAAGTGGCAGAAACAGGGAATGAAAGCCAGGTGATGAGACATTGTCTCATTTGCCATTGAGTTTATATTTTCTTTCTAAATTATTGTGGTGAATTTAGCAAATTGCTTTTTACATTATTTTTTTTTTTTTTTTAAAGATTTTTATTTATTTAATTTTTCCCCCCAAAGCCCCAGTAGATAGTTGTATGTCATAGCTGCACATCCTTCTAGTTGCTGTATGTGGGACTCGGCCTCAGGATGGACGGAGAAGTGGTGCCTCGATGCGCACCCGGGATCCGAACCCGGGCCACCAGCATTGCAGCGCGCGCACTTAACCACCAAGCCACAGGGCCGGCCCTACATTATATTTTAATGCTAAAAATTTTTGTTTTAGAAGTTTTTAAAAAATATACACATGATATGTTTTTTAAATCATGTATAATCGTACCATCCAAGATGATCTCTCCAATGTCTTATGAAGCCAGTCCAGTTGTTTCTGTGCACATAAGACTAATAGAAAGCTTTGATTTATACAGCATTAAATCATGCAGCATTTGGTTTTGTGTCTTACTTTTTTCACTTATCATTTTATTGAAATTTTTTTCTTTGTCATTAAACATTATCTATAAAACGTGATTTTTAATGCCAGCATAATTTCCCGTAGTATGACCATACCATAACTTATTTAAAATTTAATCTATCCCCTATTGTTGAACATTTTAGTTGTTTACCTTTTTTTGTTTATGAACATCCTTGTAAACAAATCTTCAGTGGAATTTCTGATTAGTTTTATAGTATAGACTCCTACAAGAGAAATTCCTGGGTTGGAAGCTATTAACAACTTTTTAGGATCTTGACATGTGTTATATAATTGGTTTTCAGAAAGATCTTAATTTATACCAGCCATCTGAGTAAACTTTCTCTCCATACCCTTTCCAGCTTTAAGAATTATGACTTTAAAAAAAATTTTTTTACAGTATAATAGTAAAAAAATATACCTGGATATTTTAATTTGCATTTGTATGATCATTAGTGGGATTGAACATCTTTATTAAGAATTATTGGCTAAATTGTATTTTTCATTCATAAATTGTCTTCTATTCATGCCTGTTCCCCATTTTTAGAATAAGCTATTCT
Organism: Ceratotherium simum simum; assembly: GCF_057802395.1. Taxonomy (NCBI): domain Eukaryota; kingdom Metazoa; phylum Chordata; class Mammalia; order Perissodactyla; family Rhinocerotidae; genus Ceratotherium; species Ceratotherium simum. Next base: position 44,121,476 of record NC_141911.1, read on the forward strand.
CCTTTTTAAAAACTTACATATTAAAATTTGCACTTTTTGCAAATATTTTATTTCAGTTTTTAATCTGCCTCTTAATTTTTAAGGTTTTTTTATGTGCAGTTTTAAAATTTTTATGTAATGAAAACTGTTAACCTCTTTTTCTGTAACTTCTAGTTATTTTATACTTAGAACGACTTTATGCCAAAATCATTAAATATTGACTTTTTAAACTTTTTTTGGAGTTTATTTTTTCACAATTAACTATATGCTTTTCAGACAATGTATTTTGGTATACTTGTGAGGTACAGATCTATCTTTAAATTTTTCTCCCAACTCTTGTCTATTTAACAATCTTTCCTTTCCCCATATTTTTAACGTATAATGAATTCTTTCTTTTTTTTTTAGCGAGGAAAATTAGCTCTGAGCTAACATCTATTCCCAGTCTTCCTCTTTTTGCTGAGGAAGATTGGCCCTGGGCTAACATTCGTGCCCATCTTCCTCTATTTTATATGTGGGACGCCTACCACAGCATGGCTTGATAAGCGATGCGTAGGTGCACGCCCAGGATCTGAACCCGCGAACCCCAGGCCACCAAAGTGGAGTGCACAAACTTAACCACTAAACCACCGGGCCGGCCCCCATATAATGAATTCTTAAGATCTGTTTTTGGACTATCATTTCTCTTCCATTGACCCATCAACTCCTACACCAATAACACAATTCTCAGTTATTCTGGCTTTATAGTAGGTTTTAATGTCTCACATTGCTTGTCTTTAGCCACTTTAGTTCTTCCTCTCAGTTTATTTTTCCTGAATAACTATTAAAATATTTTATTAAATTTATGCATTAATCCCTCTGGAATGTTGATTTGAATTACATTAAATCTAGAGAATAATTTAGGAAGAATTGACTTCTTTACAATATAGAGTCTTTCCATTCAGAAAAATGAAATTTATCTCCATTCATTCAAGTCTTTTTCTGTGATTCTCTAATTTTCTTCATATAGTTCCTATTCATTTCTTATTAAGGTTATTCCTGGGTAACTCGAGTGTTTAATTATTTCTGTTTCTGAAATCATTGCAAAGTGGCATTTTTAAAAGGAGGGTCCTGATTAGCTAAATTGAGGTTAGACCAGGAGAAAACCCAACAGAACCTGACAAGCTAGAAGTCATTAGTAATTAAATAATTTCCATCTGAAAACTAATTGGATTAAATTAACTCATTTTAAGGTATTATTTCTCAGACAAGAAATGTCCAACTGCTATTCTTATATTACCATCAGTGACTATCCCTAATAGTACACCACTCATAGTCAATGAGTAAGTAAAGAATAAATGAACTTCGTGCCTATAGTAAATTCGTTTTTAAACAAATTGCCATTTGTCATTACTAAATGGCAATGTTCTAGACACATTATTCCCTACATCTAAAGTCACACTTCTCTCCTAAGTCAAGGTCAGGCTTTAGCTCAGTAAAACTTTTATTTTGATTTCCAAAAACATACATTTTTTCCAATACAAAAGTGAACATTTCAGTGTAGTGCTACCTAAACTTACATATACATATGAGACTATATGCATATATAAATTAATATGTTTGTAGAAAGAGGATTACAGAATTTTAGAGCATAAACAGACCTTAAAAATCAACTCGCCCAAGCTGTCTGGTCTTACTGGGATCTGTGAATGCTCTGAAATTGTTAGTGAGATTGTGTTTGTGTGTGTGTGTGTGTATCTTCATGCGTGCATTTTTCTGAGGCAAGAGTCTGTAGCTGAATTTCATGTGCTTGCCAATTGTCTAAGACCCTGCAAACAGTTGAAAACGACTGGGCTGCTCTAAGCTTCTCATTTGTCAGTTGAGAAGACAAAGGCCCGAGTTGCTGAGGAGACGTACTCTTGGGCACACAGCTGTTCTGGGGCTGAACCACGGCAGGAAGTTGGGTCTCCTGTTCACCAGCTTTTGCTGTGACACCTTTCTGCAGGCTACATAGGAAGGTTCTATCATATACTTGCACAGTCAGTGTTCCCGCGTCATGTGAACTGGCTGTGGTGGAATTAGTGTGGAATTTGGAGCCAAAGCCTCAAACTGAGATTTCGCTCTGGACTCACTAGCTGTGTGACCCTGGGCAAGGTGTTCAACTCTGGCCTCAGTCTCCTCTTCTAGGAAATTGAGTTGCAGGAATAAAACCTATCTCACAGAGTTTTCAAGAGGATACAATGAGATCATGTGTGTATGTACATACATACCTAGGTACTTTATAAACTGTAAAGTTCCTAGGAATGTTAGCTGTTGTTTTCATCATGGCTCTGGGGGAATTGTGGTAAGGGAAGCACAGGGGAGACATGTGGTAGCATTAGTAACTTTCAGCTGCCACCTTGTATACACCAAACATGAGCCAGCCTCATGATAATTAGCCCTCTCCACTGCTTTGATAGCAAACATGGTCATTAACTCACACATCTCCCAAACACCTGCTGACAAAAATTCTCTTTATGATGATGTGCCTAGGAAAAAGAACCTATAACTCTTAGAACTTCATAATAGGGGTTCTGTTTTTGTTTTGCTTTATAAAATCTTTATTTTTCCAACAAATGGTAAGCTGTAACATTGGAAGGATCATGGTAAACTATAGTTTAAAAAAAAATTTTCTTTTAAACTTATATCTGGCAGCACTGCATTTTAAATTGGTCCAAAAACTTCATGGAGAGTTCACCAGTTCATATTATTAAGCATCTTGAAAGAGCCACAAATCTGGGTATTTGAGAAGGGAAAATGTATGAAGAGGAGTAGTTATATAATTTCTAAGCACTGTAATATATGTTCATTTAACACTATTTGCTATAGAGTACAATTAGGCACAGGACATTTTTGTCGTTTAGGTAATAATACCTTACATTTGAAAAATGCTATTTGGTTTTCAAAGCACTTTTACAACATTATATTTAATGTATAAATATACAATTTATCTAATTCTCTCAACAGTCCTGTTAAGAAGGAATGATTATCCTTATTTTTATTTATTTATTTATTTATTTTTCCCCCAAAGCCCCAGTAGATAGTTGTATGTCATAGTTGCACATCCTTCTAGTTGCTGTATGTGGGACGCAGCCTCAGCATGGCCGGAGAAGCAGTACATCAGTGTGCGCCCGGGATCCGAACCCCGGGCCGTCAGCAGCGGAACATGCGCACTTAACCGCTAAGCCACGGGGCCTTATTTTTAAAATGAAGGAATGGAGATTGACCTGCTGGAGGCCCCCACTTAACCATCAGCACGGCCGGAACTTGGCCCACCTCCTCTGACATCCATCCATCTCTCACCTGGAAGATTCTGGTCCTATAACAAATAATTATACTCAGTTTGATTTTTTTAAAGAATGTAGTGATTGTTCTTTTCTTTTACAATTTGTATTATTCCAATATATTTGAGTAGAGGGAAATATAGCGAAGTATTTGGAGAATGAACAAAGGGAAAAACAGTAAGCCACAGCTAAGGTAATGAGAGGAAGACAGGCATAGCAGAAGGCAAGAAGAAGTGAGTTGTTCATGGGAAAACAACAAACAGTGAACAAACCCAACAGCGACCCCTGGATAGGAGAGAGAGGGAACCAAGGAGAGAGAGAAGGGAACACAGTGACAGACAGGTACCCAGCTGTAGCCAGGCATGCTGGGGAGAGATGCACATTAGAAGATGTATATTATCTTCCAGTAGGAGGTGCTAGTCAGCTTAAGAACCAACTAGCTCATTCCAAATTTCCTCAGTTATAGGACATCTTCAGACTATCCATCCTGCCCTCTACCTACCCCATCCAGGACCAACTGGATCCCAGTGGGCCCTACTAGTAACTGGGATGTGGAAGTAGTCTGATGCCCAATCTGAGCCCTAGGATTGAACCTCTATAGTGAAAGAGAATCTTGGTACTTAGAAATAAACAGACCACAACATCCTGAACCACACACTAGCCTCATCCTGAAGGGGGCAGTCTGCCTGTTCATCTGGCCCCCTTCTGCCCAGGTAACTTGGGCATCTGGGAAGCCTAGACCTGCTGCAACCTGCCCTATACTTGGGAATTAACTCTTTACAAGACTGGACTCCTGTTTCACATTTTTTCTTCTCGTTGAACAACTTTCCCACTTAAGTTATCTGCTCTGCTCCTGATACTAAGCATCGTCGCTGCCTGGAATTTCCAAAGATGGAGACATGAACAGACGTGTGCCCACATGTGTACACACACACTCCCTGTTCCTGTTCCCTTACGTTTGAGCCCCCCATGGATGCTGACCCAAGTCTAAAATCTGTCCTCAGTTTTGCCATCTTCACTAGGACGTATCTGTTATGGCCTTCCTTTTGATGGAAATTAGTCCACTGTTTCTGAACCCGTGGTTTATGCTCCCCTTCTCTGTCTCCCACTCCTGCCTCAGGGCTTCATCACTCCCAGCAGTGCTGCAGCTGAACCCTGCCCTGTGGTAAATTACCATCTTGGGAGTAGGGTTTCCAGATTTTGAAAACAAAAACAGGAAGCCCAAGTTAAATTTGAATTTCAGATAAACAAGAAAAATTTTTTGGTATGTCAGTGTGTTAGTATAAATTGTTTATCTGAAATTCATATTTAACTGCATGTCCTATGTTTTATCTGGCAGCTCTCCTTGGGAGCCATGCCTCTCCTTGGGAGAGCACTCCGTGGTGATGGTCATAGCCCTGTGCTAAAGGTGCTCTTTGCCATTGAAACTGGCCTATCCAGTAGTAGGCTCCTAGGTATCCTTAGCAGCCTGGTTATTTCTAGGAACTAAGCAGATTCCAACTTGATCTGTCAGTCAAGCCCAGGCACATCTGAAGCCTAACGAGCACCAGACCAGATCCCTGAAAAATCTCCCTACCTGGAAGCAGCTCTTTACAAGCATCAAAATGTCATTCTATTTTTCTCTCTGCCAGGATTTCCTACAATTTTCCAAATAAGGGCCCAAAACATTGCAGATAACTCAAATAATCTGCCAGCCCTGTCTCTCCTCAACACAGTTACTGGTCGCAAAATAAATGAAATCAGTGTTGTTTACAACTCATCATCCAAAATTATTATTCATTTTGGGCAAATGGCTGTTTGTAAAACTAGTCTGCCATATTTTGAGTCATTATCTTCCATTCCTTTCAAAAATTAAAGCTCACTTGGAGTTTTCAAATGAAAACAAATTAGAGGCCTTTCTGATTCTTTCTGTTTTATTGTGTGTATGCAGAGTCTTCCAGTGAAGGAGGCCTCCTTTGTTGCTAAGGTCCATACAGCAACTGAAGAGGTGCAGCCCTCTTTTTTTCCTTCTCTTTTTAAATCTCCCTCTGATCCATAAAACTTTTAAAACAGAAACTTTATAATTTTCAGTGAGTTATGTATTTCACTCTGTTTTTCGTCTTTATTTATTCTCGTCATCAAATCAAGTACTAAGTACACAAGTATTCGTGACAGCCTCATACACAGGAGTTTATATCCTGGAAAGGCAACAGCTCTATAAATTTGCCTTTGCCGAGACCACACACATAGGCTACTGTGTGACTCTGACGGCCTTCTCAAGGAAGATGGGACAGGTAATCATTAAGCAAATTTAGACATAGAAATGGCCTTCTTCCAGTTCTAACTACTCCTAAATCATTGCACTCATCAACTTTGCCCAGGAAACATTTAAGAATATTCACATTGTGGGCCGGCCCCGTGGCTTGGTGGTTAAGTGCGCGCGCTCTGATGCTGATGGCCTGGGTTCGGATCCCGGGCGCGCACCGAGGCACCACTTCTCCGTCCATCCTGAGGCCAAGTCCCACATACAGCAACTAGAAGGATGTGCAGCTATGACATACAACTATCTACTGGGGCTTTGGGGGGAAAAAATAAATAAATAAAATCTTTAAAAAAAAAAAAAAAAAAAGAACGTGGCGAAAAATGACTTGTGAATGTAAAATCTAAAAAAAAAGGTCTTTTAAAAAAAAAAAAAAAAGAATATTCACATTGGATGGTGCAGGTAACACTGAAAAAAAAAATGTGGGCTATTGAGGTCTGAAAAAAATAGCCTGGCTACTTTTTTATGAAATGTAAATAATGTTTGTCATAGATTTAATAATATAAATATACTTATATATTCTTTAGTATGACGGAAGAATAAATACAATCAGTTATGTTTTATACGATTTACACTTTTTTCTTGATATTATAAATATTTGGTCTCATATTCCTCTTTTTCTGCTGTTTCCCTTACTTCTCCTGAAACTTGAGAAGGTAAATATTGAAGTGCATTTGCGTCTGTTTAAAAATGAGTCATGGAGTTTACCAGGAGCCCTCCCTGTGGAAAAATAATTGTAAAGTACCACAGTGGAAATCAACTGTAGCTGTGCTTTGTCCTGACTTGATGTGGGAGGGAACTGCTTGATTCAGAAGTCCAGTCTTTAGTTTCTGTAGGACAGAAGATACAGATCACTTTAACCTGGAGGAAAAGATGAGATTCAGCCTCCTTCCTGTCTTCCTTCCCTTCCCCCGCCCCAGTCTCATCCTGCTTCTAGTTTACAAGCTTCATTTCTAGTGTTCCGCACATGAACCTGATAATGTATTGTCTTATGAGGACAGAAAGAGTTTAATTGCCTTCGTTGGATTTTTGAGTTTCCTTCCCACTGCCCAGCGTTTAAATTAACCATCTATTTTTCCTTAATATACACATACACACACACACACTCACATGTACACTTTGTCTATGAACATTTGTCTAGTTATTTTCTGAGTTCAGTTGCTTCAACCTTGAAAGTGGAATAGCTGCCTTTATCATTAGACGATTTGTAGCATTAGGTTGATGTATGGTTGTCAGGATGTTTTTCCTTGCAAGAATCCGTTGAAGGACTGTTGATCCCAAACAAATAGAAATGGTTATAACTCATGGAAATGATTCGCTTTAGTAGAATTTGGTCATTTAATTATGTATAGCACTTCACACACAAAAATGGCCCTATTCACCTACAAACAATAAAGGTCATGCTTTTGAATGTCCTTGCCCAATCTTTGAAACTAGGGGAGCAGGGGTTCCAGTAAGGCTGGCTGGGGTTGGAATGCTCTTATTCACTGTGCAACAGGAAAGAAACTCAAAACCCTACCCGTAAGTTTAGGCGGCTTTAACTGCCTAAAATAATTACCTATAGATCAAGAGATCCAGCTGCTTTTAATCTGCCCAGTTTAGATAAATAGATAAACTTATTAGATTTTTAAAATTACAAAACTTAATGGGTGGAGGTCACAAATGGGCCTGGGAGAGGATCAAGATTTAAAAGCAAATGCTTATACATCCTTGTAAAATTGGATAACTTTCTCTATTTTAAAGTACAATATCAAAAGTAGTTTTATTTTCCTTAATTTTGGAGGTGAGGCCCAGACTAAATTTAGAAAATTGGCAGAATGTTAGTCTCTGAGGGCTTCTACCTTCTACCCTTGGAGGAACCAGTATTTTTGTGGGATTGGCCCCAATCTGTCTTACCTCGTAGACTATAAGTGAATGTGATACTTGTATTAAAGAGATTCCTGGGGTAAATTACATTAGGAAAGCACATTGTGATCAGTGATTGGTGGACTTGACCATAAAAAGCCAAGGCAGGTAACAGCTGTGGCCTCAGTGTTGACTTGATCTTTCCATTGTGCTTTAAGATAAGTAAGATGTGGGCTACAAGGGGGGAGGAAATTTTGGGTTTTTTACATGTATTTCACACCCTGCGTTTAATATTTCAGACAAGTTCAGGAGAAAATTTTAAAACTGACCTTTTTAAAATTCATTATAGCTTGAACTAATTTGTGAGAAAAGTAGCGTTGTTATCCCCATTTTAAAGATTGATGGAGAGGCTCCTGGAGGTGGATAAGTACTTTTCATGTGGCAGAACTAAGGAAAATTCTAAAGCTTTGTTGCATGTCTAGTTGGGCCAATTGCCTTTCAATACTAGCAAATGCAATTATACAGTTATACAATTACACAGTTATAACAGAAGCAGTATTGAAGGTGGCCAGCCAAGTCTCTAACTTTTTGTGCCCATCCCTGTACAGTACTGTCCAACAACTTTGGATATTGACTGAGCTGTGTGCAGAGTTTAGCTGTCTAGGATCGTGGATAGAATGTCCGAGATGAAAGGCGCTTTGAGGTGCTTTGGGTTGGGTTGGGTTGGGTTGAACGGAATAAAGTTGTTGACATTCAACAGTTTTGAGCTACAAAAACGGCAATTTCATGTGACTCAACCTAATGCATACCACTCATTTTAAATATTTGACACCAAGTTTCAGAAAGAGTAAATGATTTTCTAAATTTATTTTATGAAAAAATTTAACCAAATAAGTGTTGAGGGACTACTACAATGAACTTGTATATACATTCCACCCAAATTAAATTATCAAGATATTGCCACACTTCTGTGATCAATCCTTCTCCACTTTTCTTTTTGCTGAGATGTTTTAAAACAAGTCCTAGACCTCAGGTCACTTCACCCCTACATTGTATATATACGTATTCAATCCTAAAATATGGATATTTTCTTGTGTAACCACAATGTCATTATCACACTTAACAAAATTAATAGTTATTTGCTTGGTCTATATTACCATGGTCTCAAAAATGTTTTTTATGTTTGATTTTATGGTTGGTCATGATCCAGAATCCACCTATTACATTTGGGTGTTACATCTTTAAGTTTCATTTTTGGGGAGAGAGGAGGACATTTATTTATTTATTCTTTTTTTTCCTTTTTTTTCCCTCTTGCTGAAGTATTTTTAAAGCAAATTCCAACTACACCAGAATTTGACCTTGGCCTCCCTGTGTGGTCACCGGCCAGCCAGCAATGCCCTCACTGCCGAGAATAGGAGAATGCCCCTTTCCACCAAGAATGTGGTGTTTGGATTAAGTCTCTTTTAATCTGGAGCAGTATTCCCCTCACCTCCTTTTTATTACATGTCCTGGACTTGTTGAAGAAACTGGGTCAGCTGTCCTGTGTCACCTTCTAGATTGATCTCTTCAGTGCCGCATGATGTTGTTAGCTTGTAAGTGATCCTAACCATGGGCTCTCACCCGCCTCTCCTGACCCCAAGGCCAGGGCCCCGCACCACATCCTGAAGCATGAACCTGCTGACATGTCCATTGCTCAGATAGCCGGGTCTACCCCTAAACTAGACTCTAATTAGTTAAATATCAGCATGTGTATGTGTATATAACTATCATGTTTTCTATTACTTTAAAATAATGCTAACTTTAGTTGAAGTAAACTATAAAACTGTGAAGTTTCACAGGACATTAATTTCTTCAATTACGAGAACAAATGGAAGGCTGCAGTTTCAATAAGCGATTTCACATGGGGCACCTCCAACAAGCCAGGCACTTTGACATGATCACTTTTAGGCATTGCAACAATCCTAAGGATTATCAGCCCCACTTTACAGGTGATGAAATTGAGTTTAAGAGAAATTAAGTAATCTAACTAAGGCTCTTTGGGTCCAAGTCCAGTGCTCAGGTATAAAATAAGATCTGGAAAACCTAACTACTGAGTCTTTGTTCTAATCACCATTCATTCATTCATTCATTCTTGCTACATCCCAGGCATTATGCTTGGCTTTAGTGAGTATCCTTCCTCTTTTGATTTGTGATAATTTTAAAGCATACGCATTGTAACCTTTTTATAATTGCTAATGTAGAAGGATAGAACTACTCTGCCTTATGGCTCATTATCTAATATTAGGTGTTTGCGATAGGTTCTGGAAGGGTGAGATAACCATGGCCTGTCCAAATCCGTGTTGGTTGGTTTGTTTTTTAACACATTCATATAACTAGATTTTCCACCATAATGGACCAATTCCTTTAGAGGTTGGAGCCACGGAGCTCACACCCATAGAAAACTCTGATAAGGTGCTCCAGGCTGGAGGACTTTTAATGCTGCTGAAAAGCCTGAGAAGAGGGTGGCGTCTCTTAAAATCCATGTAGGATGTTTGTACCAGCTTGGCTTTATTTCAGAATCTACCGCTGTCATTACAAAATAGCTGTTTTCTCTTTAATCTGTGTGCCACATTGCAACAATTTTCATCAAAAATATATTAAACCCCTGCTGTAAATTGGCCCCACACACCCTTGTCAGACACATGAAGCGTAAAATATCTTATTTTTTCAAAGTTTTTTCTCTCTCTAAAGCCCTAGCAGATATGAGCAGTTCCTGAAGCCTCATAATAGTCCATCATGTCTGTTAGCCGAGGATTATAATGCATAACGAGTCTGATTCAATGTCAGAGACGGATCTTATCCTTTGTTTGTAAAAAATTACAGAAAAGGCACTCTAGAACAAAGCCCCCACATTTCCATGTCTGGTGAATCTCACCTCAAATTTGCCTACCCAAGAGAAACTAGTTTTCCAACCTCAGAGAAGAGGTTCCCATGTGCTACCTAAAACTTACCCTACCCAAATGCTCGTGTGTTGTGATACACCTGTGCTGAAGAAGATACAGTTATGCTCACGGTGGGGGTAGTGACTGGGTGGGTGAAGTGGGAGTGTCTGCCTGTGAGAGACAGAAGGAGAGAATGTGTGTATTTGCAGGTGCATTTCCACGCACGTGATCCGTGGGAACACACCTGTGGACCACCTTCTCCTCAAGTAATTAGGATCCTCCAGAAGTGTTTTACATCCCAATAGCAACATGAAGCATGCTGTGAGTGGGGTCAGCTTGAAACCTCATTCCAGAGGGTCACTAAAAAGACTCAAGCTGATTTCCTGCTTGCAGCTTTCGAGACACTACAACTCTGTGGTAGAGAGGTTTGTCAACCTGATGCCAAGAATACCTGTCTGTGTTATAAAGAAGAGAATGGAGTCTATTCCTTACTAGAAAATGTAACTTGGACTATTTTTCCACTTTTTGGGTTTCTTGTAAAAGTGAACACAAGAACTACGGTGCCTTAAACATTCCCCAGAAGCTCCTATAGCAAAATAGCTTTGACAATTTAACAGGAAATTGCCTCTGATTTTTAAACAATTCTAATTTCACCCTTAACACTCACTAAAATGCATTCAAAAACATTTCATGTATAATATGCGTGACACATAAAGCATGACCCATTCAATTCAATTCAAATTTAGTTGACGTCCTTATATTTTTGTTTTTAAAAAACAACAGCCAGAAGTCTACATTTTAAGGGGCTTCCAAATTTACTTGCTTGTTTCCTCTGCAATAAAATGTGTGTGAAATTCAACATTACATTAGGGTTGTTGTTGAGTTAGTCCTTTTTTTATTACTATTGTTAATGAAATTTCAAGTTAGACAGTTGTTGAGCCTTTCCTGAATTTCAGGATGGGTTATTGACATACCTGACAGGTATGATGCAAATCTTCCATTGCCTCAACTGTGCCTCCTCACCTAACTTTGTGTGGCTGCCCTTTCTGAGCCCTGGGGAAGAAGCAATATGATTTCAGTCCCAATCACTTTCTAAGAGAGATAACTATATTGGTGAGGCAGAATGATTTTTTCCTCAAAAACTTCAGCTATTTGGGAGTTTCTAGGTGTCATTGCCACCAATTCTTACCTACTTTCAAAAAAGAAGCCTCCAGGGCAGGCAACCTCTTGGCACCTGACCCTGGTCTATTAAACAGTGTGAAGACAGGAATGATCCTGGCCAGCTCCACAGAGGAGCAAAGGCTGTTGGCAGTGCCAGCCACAAGAATAGAATACAGATGTGCTCCTCCAGCATGGAATATAGATGTGGCCCCTCAACTGAGAGCAAAGAGGCTGGCATTTTTCCAAAAAGAAGTCATTTTGAAAACTGGAAGAGAGCTTTTCAGACTGAGTGGAAGCCCAAATTTGGAAGCCATCTCAGTAAGTCATAGGGGTTCATAGTATAGAGCCAAGGAACTGCTAAGGTGGAAATGGAAATGGTTAGAAATAACAGTATGCTTAAGCAAGGAATAGATGTATAGGCAGGATCAGAAATAGAGTGGGGTAAGGCACCCAGGCATTCAATGCACAGTCAGCTTGGATGTGAGGACACCAGCCACCCCGTTGGTTGCCTGGGTTGATTTTGCTGATCTAACCAGCTGACTTGGTGACTGGCCTCCCTCCTCACCATTCTACATGTGTCACTCCTGGCACTGCACACCAAATCAGAGAGAAGGAGAGCCTTCTCAGGTAGAGCATCATTCTTTGGCCAAGGGTATTTGTTGTCTGGCATTCTGAGGAAATATGGTATTCTGGTTAATCTTATTAGAATAACTATAATACTGAACAGGAATATTATAAATTCTCCAAAAAATACATTACCTTAAAATGAAGTAAGTACGATGCAGTCTTTCTTTGGTAATGATTTATAAGTTACTTCGGGGTAATAACAGGGCCAGGGGGTCATAGACATGACCATTGATTACCCAGGTAGGACTGTTCCTTAAGTATATAAGTACTTCCTGATGTAGAGTTCTGGCTAATGTTAAAAAGGGTGAGTAACCAAGATGTGCAGTGCTATTTGTTTTTCTTTTTCCTTCTAGTTAGGAAAGTAATGTATTCTCAATGCACAACCATAGTAATGTTCTTCTGGGGTTTTGCCCCACCAGTAGACACTATAGGTGGAACATTCAAACATTCACCTGTAGATCCTTGCTAATAACACATGAACAAATTATAGAAGAATGTATATAATACCCTCCAGAGCTGAAGATATGCATTTCTGGTAGTGTGTAAGTTGAGTTCTTTGGTAGAAAGCAATAGAAATCAACTCAGGTGAACCTAAGCAAAAAAAATTATTGGAAAGCTCTTAGGTAGCCCACAGATTCTAGAACACTGGAGAACCATGCTTGGAAAATCATGGTAATAAGGGTACCTCTGGGGCTCTTTTGACAGGAAGTGGTATTTAGGCTTTTAGGATGCCACCACCAGAATGAGTCAACTCCAAGTATTTTCCATCCTTGCATCCATCTGTTTGAGACTCAGAGACCTGGGAGAGAGTGTCCACTTGACCAGTGGATCATATGCAAACACATTGGTGAGAGAAGAACTGGGCACCTTGCCTGACAGTTCCACAAAGTCATTGGAGATGGCTCCACAAGAAGAACTTGGCGTGCTGGTACCAAAAGGGAAGATGGGCAAACTAACGTCAATAAATGTCCTCTACAGGGAGGTCCTACAGCCACTCTGAGTCTTCATGTTCCCGTCTCGGATGTGAACATGTTGGGTTGGCACTTTTTCCATGAATCTACAACTCTTAAGTTTAGACCAGATGGGCTAGAGGGAGGAGTGACTCAAGAACATACAGCATAACTAGTAGCTCTTATATGAATAAAATACAAATCAGTAAGTCATAGGGGTTCACAGTATAGAGCCAAGGAACTGCTAAGGTGGAGATGGAAGTGCATATCCTTTCTTTAGATAAGTAAGAGTGGATTTTGCCAGTGAGGTGATGCCCACTCGTCCTTATTACCGTTATTACAGAACACCTGTTCTACCAGAGCAACAATTCTACCATCCAATGCAATGTTAATAGTGTTAATAGCTTCTAAAAATCATGTAACAGAGAGAAAAAGAAGGGCTTTTGGCAAAGTCTGATACTGAGTACATTGCATTAGTCTTTCTGCTATCTGGGTAGCTTATAAGCACAAAGTTCATGACATTTTTAATGCTGTATATCTAAAAATACAGACTGGAACAGAATAGCTGTGTGATCTTGGTTAATTCACTTAACTCCTGTTTGGTTGTGAGATTGTATGGTTGTAGAATGCTTGTAATTCAGAGCATATTAATTTATAAGGAACATAAATAAATCAATGTCAAACAAAATTTCTTTCTTAAATATTTTAAACCTGAATTGGTGTTAAGACATCAACTTAAATCTCTATTCCAAAACCATCTGTACTGTTTTAAATATGCTCTTTGTAAAGGGTACCATTTGTTCATTGTTAAGGAAGGAATTGGAGTTGATGACCTCTCAGGTCTCTTTTAGATTTAATATACTGTGAGCCTGAGTCTCATCTTTTTGTATGTGACAGTGACGATGTTTTCTTTCTGCACTCTTCGTATCTCCATGAGGAGAATTACATGCTTGGCCCCTGTCACTGTGCCTGAGACTTAGCAAGTGCTCAATAAATGATTGAATTGAATTGATTTATTCAAAGCAGCAAAAACGTATGTAGCATTTTCTGCATTAATGCTTCTCTAGCCTACAACGTGCATCAGTCCAAATACTGAAAAGCTCTAAGTTCAGAGACTCCACCATATCTGGCCCTCCCTAGCAGACGCAGCCTCCATAATTGCCGTGTCCATTTGTCTCCAGCAGCTGCTCTGGGGAACACCTTCTTCTCCTATAACAATGCCCAGGAGCTGGCTGTTAACAGTAGCTTATGTTATGTTATGAGGAAGCAATACAGAACACGTGGCTAGAACACAATGGACTAGAAGTGCTGTACGAAATGCTTAGGGTTCTGGAATAATACTGGTTTTGGAATAATGTCCCTCACGACCAGCTCAATGGTTAACTTTCAGGAGCATTTCCCTGTATTATGAGTAAACCTGCCTTGAGTCTCATCTTGAAATTAAGAGTGTTAAAAAGTAAATAAATGCACCGAAGGGAATACTTATATATATTATGAAACTTTCTATTATATTTCAGAGGAAGTTTATTTATAACTTTATAAGTCAATGACATAGTCTGTTTAGATAAAAGTTACCTTTTTTTCTTCAAGGACAGTGGGTAAGAACATATTTTATAAGCTGTAAAGATTTATGTAAGGATAAGTTTCTATTACTATAAAACTTTTGAAATTCAGTACATATTAAGAGTTTAAAAGATATTTAAACAAAATTTCTAAATTTTAAGCTTAATTTAATGTCTGATATCAGCTTAGTTTTGTATTCAAAAATTCTGTTTAATTTTTGTTAATATGGTTTTTTTAAATGATATAACCTCCACTGCAAAACTCTCAGAACATAAAAGAGGGAAACTATAAAAATTTTCAAGTTTCTCCATGTTGCTATGAGAACTTAGTCAAAAGCTGGTTTGTTAAGGAGATTTTAATGTAAGATTACTCAGGTACAGCATTATTCACAACAGCCAAAGGGTGGTAATAATCCAAATGTCCATCAATAGATGAATAGATAATCAAAATGTGGTCTATACAGACAATGAAATATTATTCATCCTTAAAAAAGAATGAAATTCTTATACATTCTACAACACGGATGAACCATGAAAACATTATGCTACATGAAATAAAGTAGACACAAAAGGACAAATACTGTACAATTCCACTTACGTGAGGTACCTAGAATAGGCAAATTCATGGAACAGTAAGTAGAATAGGGGTTACCAGGGCCTGGGGGGAGTTATTGTTTAATGGGTACAGAATTTCTGTTTGAGATGATGAAAAGGTTCTGGAAATGGATAGTGGTGATGGTTGCACAATATTGTGAATGTACTAATGCCACTGAACTATACACTTAAAAATGGTTAAAATGATAAATTTTATTATGTATATTTTCCACAATCAAAAAAAGTGGTTTGTTCTACACATCAAGAAAAAAAAGATTACTCAGGTAATAAAAAAGAGGAGGTGTGGAGAATAATATATTGTTGGGATTTTCTTTATTCTGATTGGTTTGTTTCATTTATATTCCTTGAGTATGCACTTACTCTAAGGCAGATCTCCTACTAAGCTTTTTGTACATCTCACCAGACCCTGAGAAGTTAGCATTTTTATTGCCCTGATTTTACACATGAAAAAACTGAGATTTACAGAGTTCACCTAACTTTTCCTGAGGTCACCCAGGCACAAAACAGTGGAGCCGGGATCCACACCAAGCCCTGCCCAGTCCGTGGCCCAGACCTTCTCTAACATCCCACACTGTTTCTACAAGGAAGTCACCTTCCTTCTTGAAACGCTCCATCTCTTGGCATCCACAGCATTCCTCATTCTCTTCCTGCCGCTCTGGCCACTTGTTCTTGGTCTTTGTCATTGACCTCCCTTCCCTAGTCTACTTTTTCTACAAACCTTAAACAAAATGATGAGTTCACCAGAGGTCTACCTGCCATTTCCTTCTCTTCCCACGCCTCACTTTCTCCCTCTGCTGATGTGCATGTTCAGTCTTCACCTCAGGACCCATGCCTTCTGGGTTTACTTCTGTACCCCACCCCTCCGCTTCATTCCAGATGTGGACATTATCTTTCTCTATCAGTCACTAGAGTAGAGTCACCTAATCTCACAGTCTAGGTGGGTGACCCTTTCATCCCTCACTGCTCCCTGCCTGTTTCCAGCATCCTCAGAGAGATCTGTTTGACCAGCATCCTCAGGGAGTTGTTAGTTGAGAGGGACTGAATAATTACAGTTTTCCACTTGAGCTTCCAAACTAGGTCTGAATGTCCCATGCGCCAAACCTACATTCCTACGGCTGGCTAGACTTCTGAGAATGTCACTCTGGCACCTCAAGCTTGGGATATTCGAAATCTAGTAAATAGCTTCACAAGCTTCTTAGTCACCCATGTTCAGTCAGCTTCAACCTCCCCGTCCAGATCCTGCCATGCCTTTTGCATCACCCCCCGACTTTCCGAACTCACCAACATTGCCCTCGTTGAGGTCGTATAAAACTTTTGGATTAACCTCCTTGTTGTTCTCTTAGCTCCAATATTTTCTGTATTCCAAGACTCCCTAAAAAACATGATTATACATCACTTCTTTGGTCAGAAAATTTTGATGGCTCCCCAATTTTACAGACTAAAATAAAAACTTCTTACATGATATTCAAAACCCTCCAGACTCAGATTCCAAGCTCCCATCCAAGCCTTAGCCCAGCTGCACCTTCACTTCCCCTTGCATTTGGTCCCACTGGACCACTGGCAATTCCCATACACAGATCTGCCTTTCACCTCTCCTACCTCACGAGACTCCCTCTGTCTAGATTGTATTTCCCTCTGCCCACCCTTGCTATGAAATGCCACCCTTCTTCAAGGCTCAATTCAGACACCCTTTGTGAAGCCTTCCCTGGCCCAGGCTACTTCACCCTGCCCCCTAATCAATTATAATCGTCCCAATGTTTCTATAGCACACTGCGAGTTCTTTTCTTATGATATGTGACATATTCTCCTTTATATTATTTTCAGTTGTGTACTTAAAGCTCCTTTAAGGGAAAAACAGTATTTCACAGCATTTTGTCTCCCCTATGGCACTTAGTCTACTGACTTTCACATAGTAGGCATTCAACAAATGAGATAAATTGGATTGTATTTGAAAGGATTGTAGTGGATGATCTCTAAGGCCACTCTCTAGCATTAAAAGGTCTTGTTTATGTGAAATAAATCTAAGCCAAGTCTTTCCATATCAGTAAAAATTAGATACAGCTGCAAATAACAGAGGTTCCTCCTCAACTTCCTATCTCCGCATTAGTGGCTTAAACAGTATAGTTTATTTTTCTTTTTCATAAAGGAAGTTCAGGAGTATGCATTCCAGGACTAGTATGGCAGCTCCACAAGGTCATCAAGAACTCAGGTTTCTTCCAACTCTCTATTCTGCCATCCCTAGACTGCGACCCTCATGCTCATAGGCTTCTAGAGCTCCAGCCATCACATATGAGTTCCAGGCAGAACTTCTCTTCCAGGAATAGAAGAAGTCCTGCCCTCTTAGAAGGAAATTTCCACGAAGACCTACCCAAACTTTCACTTATATCTCATAGGCCAAAACTTAGTTTCTTGGCCACCTTATCTGCAAGAGAAGTTGAGGATTATAGCCTTTTAACTGGATAGCAATAGGCCCAGTTAAAAATGGGAAAAATGATACTTGGTAGGCAACTAGTATTCTTAGCCACATTCTTTTTTTTTTTTTTTTTTGTGAGGAAGATCAACCCTGAGCTAACATCCATGCTAATCCTCCTCTTTTTGCTGAGGAAGACTGCCTCTGAGCTAACATCTATTGCCAATCCTCCTCCTTTCCCCCCCCCCCCCAAAGCCCCAGTAGATAGTTGTACGTCATAGTTACACGTCATTCTAGTTGCTGTATGTGGGACACAGCCTCAGCATGGCCGGAGAAGCGGTGCCTTGGTGTGTGCCCGGGATCTGAACCGGGGCCGCCAGTAGCAGAGCGCGCACACTTAACTCCTAAGCCACAGGGCCGGCCCACTTAGCCACATTCTTAATGGTAATTTTAAAGTTGGGAGGGTTTCATTCTGTCAGGTCCAGTATCCTCTTCTGGCCATGTAGGGGAAAGGGTTGGAGACAGGAGCAAAGAACTTGGGACAAGATGCAATATATTTATCTTTCTCTTGGTATCTGAGAAAAGAAGTCTGGAAACAACCATGGGGAAGTATCTAGTGAACTCACTGATCCTAGTTTCTATTCAGTAAAAGAAAAGCCACCACAAAGAAGAGGGAGGGATGGGAGTGCAGGAGTTTGGCAGGCCTCATGATGCCACCACAGGTCACAGAGGAAGCCAGGATGGAGGTGGCTCTACAGGAAAATTAGCAGCCTGCTAGGATTCCTATCTGAGTTTTTAATGTAATATCCAAATGAAATGGGAAATATTTTAGGATCATTTACTCTCAGCACAGGAATGAAGGTGCCTCTTGAGGTTGAATTTGACCTTGGTGCCTCACCTTCAAGAGTGTTGGCATTCACTTGTTGGGATCTTTTACATCTCAGTTAGCATAGCATCTTACCAAATGTGCTTCATTCCACGGCTTTTAAAACCTGCTGACTTCCTAAAGTGTGAAGAAAAGTAGAGGGCAAAAACTCTAAAGCAGGGAGTTAAGTAGGAAGCTTTGAATTGGCACGGTTAATAAAAAATTAAGGATTGCTGTGAGCCACTTCAGGCAAAGCTTAAGCAAACTGGGAGATTGGGTAGTGTGAAAGCAGATGAAATTTAATTTAGTTAAGTGTAAAATAATGCACTTTGGGAAAAATAATCTAAACGTCTCATAATCTCTGATAGGCTCTGAACTCCATAAAATAATTTAAGAATCATGGCTGATAACTTGGGGAAAATATCTGTCTGGTATACAGCAGCAATTTAAAAAGCCAGTGGGATGCTTGGGGGGTTAAAAGCAAAAATAATATAGAAAATTTAAGATAACGTATAAAACCTTAGTGCTATTCTGTGTCCAGTTTGGGTTATGGTAGAAGGTATTAAATCCCAGAAAGGGGGCTTGAAAGTAGTTTAGAAAAGTAGTGCGACTTGGGATTTATTTAAGCTTACTGACATGGAAAAGGCATTTTGGAAGAAAGAAGAAGTGTCATACAGACAACAGGAATAACAATTTAGAAAGAGATTCTGGGGGCCAGCCCTGGTGGCCTAGTGGTTAAGTTCGGCATGCTCCACTTCGGCAGCCCCGGTTTGGTTCCTGGGCGTGGACCTACACCACTTGTCTGTCTGTGGCCATGCTGTTGCGGCAGCTCACATACAAAAAGAGGAAGATTGGCAACAGATGTTAGCTCAGGGTGAATCTTCCTCAGCAAAAAAAAAAGAAAAAGAAAGGGATTCTTTCTCCTTAGTTCTAGTGTCCCATGATATGAAAAGGCAACACTTGGTGAATTCAACAAAAAAGAATATTAAACA
The DNA here is from genome assembly GCF_057802395.1 of Ceratotherium simum simum. Lineage (NCBI taxonomy): Eukaryota > Metazoa > Chordata > Mammalia > Perissodactyla > Rhinocerotidae > Ceratotherium > Ceratotherium simum. The sequence goes on from NC_141911.1 coordinate 44,141,001, forward strand.
GAGATATAAGATGATCTTTAACCAGTGTTCTTCAAGTTGTAGATTTCCCTGTTCCAGGAGGGGACTTGTATTTGATTAAGGGGCACAGAATTACATTAACATTTGTGTCTGTTCCGCTGAGAACGAGTAAGTGAAGTGTAAGGAAATTCCCTGTGGGATACTAGACCAAGTCGGGGTGTGAACTGGGGAAGGCTCAGGTGAGTGCTGCTCACAGCTGGTGAGAGAAAACTGAACCAAAAGACTCAGCGGCCAACCCCAATCGAGTCATGTACATGTTTCTGCTGTATACAGAATATTTATTTTTCCTCCAGCTATACTCTCATGATTCAGCATTTCCTTTAGCACCAATTGGCAGGGGTGCTTCTGGAAGGCAGAGGGTATTTAGATTCTGCCGAAGGACGTCCCTGGGTGAAGGAGAAGCGGGATTGGGAAGCAAGGCTGGCAACACATATCATTTCCCTGAAATCAATATATCGTGCTCTCTTTCTCCAGTGGAAACTGTACTAGCATTAACCTGGCCCTTGACCCCACTTTAACCTCACCTCCTGAAACACATAATCCCGGGTTATCCATTTTCCACATATAAGTAACTGCTGAGCCGTGCTTCCTGCTGTGAACACAACCTGCCCGGTGACGACAGCACCGTTGTATTGACAGATATGTCTGTTAACAGCTGACACCTTGGAGAACCGATTGATTGGCTCAAACAAAAATCTAGAGATTTATTTGAAGGGCCAGATAGGTCCTTCACAGCATTTTCTCAGTTCAAGATGTCAGTTCTGCCTTAAGAACAGGAAGCTAAAGAGCAACCACACTTTTACAGGTATTTTGCCAACAGAAAACAACCCAATTTCCACCCAATCTCTGTGAAATTAGCATCTGGGCTGAGATTTACTGTTCGCCCTTCTTAAGATAATCAGCTAAAGTGATGCTTGAAATCCCCCAAATACTGTGAAACTACCCCTTTCCCCCTCCATTGTTTCTCACACCCTTGAAGCACATCAGCACTCAACAACACTGTATTAGTTTGCTAATATAACGTGTATTATAACAATGTACCAGACTGAGTGGCTTAAATTCAGGAATTTATTTCCTCACAGTTCTGGAGCTAGAAGTCCAAGATCAAGGTGTCAGCAGGGTTAGTTTCTTCTGAGAGCCATTCTCCTTGGCTTCCAGATGGCCGTCTTCTTCCAGGGTCTTCAACAGAGTCTTCTGTGTGTGTTTGTGTCCTAATCTTCTCTTCTTATAAGGACACCAGTCAGATTGGATTAGGGCCCACACTAATGATCTCATTTTACCCTTAATTCTTTAAAGACCCTGTCTCCAAATACGTATAGTCACATTCTGAGATACTAGGGGTTAGGATTTCAACATGTGAATTTGGGGGGACACAATGCAGCCCACAACAGCCCCATTTTACCACCATGAATTTAAAACACAAGATTTAGTGGCTTTCCCTGGTCATGTGGCAAGTAACTGTTGGAGTTGGAATTAAAATTCACAGTCATTTCTCTCACGAATGAGAAACTTGCAGACCACAAGTTGCTCCCTGCTCATTTGTCAATCAAGGACCTTTCTTAAAACACAGAGTGGTTCCAGGACCAAAAAGCCTCAGCAGCATTTTAAATTCAGGAAATCCATTTGTTTTATCACAGAAGAAAAAAATTAGTGAGGAGACATGTGAGTGAGAGGACAGATCTCTCCACACATCGCCTCAGGCGCTGGGTAGCCATATTGTTCTTGCTGGGTGATATCTTTCCAAACAATACTCTACAGTGTGGCACCGGCCGAGCAACAGCCCTGCAACCACATGCAACTTGTTCTTGTCAGTGGGGATCACCATATTCCATACAAAAATAAAAAGCTGCATTTACTGCCCACTTCGCTCGTCAGGAACACTCTGATCCCAGGAGAAGCATCAGTAACCATTTGATTCCTCCTCACAGCCTTTCCAGGGGCATTAGGAATACAGCTCGGCTTTCGGTTTTATTTTCTGCCCAGAGCCCTACTAAAATGAACTCTGCTGTTTAATATTTAAACATGTAAATAGCAAAACTCCATCCATGCCCTTGAGAGCAGGATCCAGCAGTGCCTGGAAGGATCCAGAAGCTGAGGGGAAGACTGTTGTTCGGACAGTGGGCATCCAGGAGGCATGTGGCGGGGTGGCTGTCGGTTAGGAAGAGAGGTAGCAGCCCTGGCCTCGTAAGCTTTTGTGTCCAAGCTAGCCTTCTCAACCTAACCAGGATCTTTCTCTGGTGGCAACAAAGAAATGAGGCAGGAGAGCCCCCCCAACCCCGAATTGGGAAGCCTCCCTGATCAGAGGCAGAAGAACAGGCGCTGCCTCAGCCAAGGCATAGCCTGAAGTGAAGGCCCAAAGAACTGGGCGCCCTTGGAGTTTTGTTGGTCATTCCAAAGAATGGAGAGAATATGGCATTGGGAGACTAAATGGGGAGAGGTGGGAATTCTAAAAAGCAATGCAAATGTGGTTCCTTTTTAAGGAAGTGAAAGAGATCCTTGAGAAAGGAGATACAGTCATGCGCCACCTCATGACGTTTTGGGCAATGACAGACCACTCGTACAGATGGTGTTCCCATAGGATTACTACCGTATAGCCCGGGTGTGTAGTAGACTATACCATTTAAGGTTTGTGTAAGTTCACTCTATGACGTTCGCGCAATGATGCATTTCTCAGAATGTATCCTCACTGTTAAGTGACCCATGACTGTACATACACACACACACACAGGAAAACGTCAGTGATCATGCAGTAGCAGCCTAAGGCCATAGAGAAGTATTCTTAGCAAGTGGAAGTAAATTGCACCAGGAAGAGAAGAAGGAATAGATGAAAAGGGGGCCCGGATCCTCTAGGTAACCCCAGAGCCACCTAACCAGCCGCTGTGCCCCTTCACTCTGATTGGTCTGTCCTGTCACTCACCAGGATCGCTTGGAATGCCGTTGGAGATGCAAGACAGTTTTAGAAACAGGAAATTGGAAGTGTTCTGCTTAAAATAGTTCAGGCTGTGTGTGTGAGAGAGAAAGAGAGGGTCTGTGTGTCGATAAGAGGAGCGCTTGTGTGGGTGCAGCCAGGCAGGCTAGTGGGCAGCCAGGCGGGCATCGGGCTGGCCTGGCCTAGTTGACTGCTCTCTTCAACAAAGGCTCACTTGTTTTGCATAGCCATTTTCCTCGAACTTCAGAACCATGGGTCTTTTTTTCCCTTCTTCTTCTTCTCTTGCATCAGGGAAAGCTGTTGCGCGTGAATGCTCAGGAAAGTAAACATATGCATTTTAATATCTGTGGCTCCCCCACAGTCAGTGAGCTATTTCCTCCACCCAGGTGGAAAAAGGATAGCGGGCCTCTCTGACATGCTGGTTAGTCTGAAAACAGACCGCTAAATGCATAATGAAGAGCCTCCGAGGAGTCAATCTGCATGTTAAAATGGTGTTCAGCAGCCCGGGCTGTCACACAACATAATTTGAAGATGAATGTGCGCACAATCAGACGGCCAGTCGCTGACTGGCAGGGTCCCGGCTATGAGGATTACCTGTCGGCTCAGTGGCAGCGGGGCTTCCAAGGGGCCACACGTTAACCACCCCCCCAAATCTGTGACGAGAAAAATGGGCCCTTTCTTGGCCCTGCCCAAATATGCACGATCAGACTGATGCCAAGAGACAGTCTGAACTACAGAGAAGCAGTTAAGGAAGCGGATATTGATCCCTGCAGAAAGACACAGGGCTTTCCACACATTGGCGTTCAGGGGCGGCAAGTGATAACAAAGGAAAGTGTTCAGCTTGACACTTGGAAGGAGAAAAGCCGGTTTGAGCATCCCAGCGCTGGTGGTCCTGCCCACCACGCAGTCTGTGTTGCAGCCACCGCAGTCACCACTGCCACTGCAGTTCACAGCCCGTAACCGCCTTCACATGAATGATGTGTAGACGCCACTTTTGTCTCCGAACGTTTGACGGCAATTAGGACCTGACACGGGGGGCAGAACATCACACAAACACAGGAACACTGGAGAAATGAGGTTAGAGCAGAGAAATTAGCCATCTGCCTCGTGAAGACTGTATCCTCGAGGTCGCATTTACATAGGAACAACAGGCAACATGTATCCATTTTCATTGTCCTGAACTACAGGACAATGTCCAGGGCTACAGTTAGTCAGAGCACAAAAGCGCTTATAAGGACCATGTTTTCTTTAAGGCCCTGTACTTAGAGAGGCTGCATATGCCATTTTTTTTTTTAATTTGAAATGCCTGATGGAGCTGCAGCTAAATGCCAAGCCCTGGGGAAGGATTTGTATTAGCTGGGGGTTTTATGCATTGCTGCCTTCTTGAGGTTCCCAGACACTGAAAATAGGCAGCCTGAAGCCAAATTTGGAGCACAGGAAAGAGCAGCATATAAAACTGTAAGGCCCTACTTTGGATGTTGCAAATCCCCATCTAAAAGATGGAGGGGAAAAAATGCTTTTAGGTGGGAGTGATTCCCAAATTGAGCCCCAAACATGTTCCAGCAGCCCACAGCTGTGGGGTTGACAGCAGAGGCCCCGTTTAAAGAGAAGCCTTACCCACAGACGCTGCAGGTTCTGGGCATACGCACCACTGGGCCCAGGCCGCCAACTCCACGGTAGACGAGCACAGCCTACAGGGCGCTCGTGGGCGGGCTTCCCCGTTCATTACAGGCTGACTGAGAGACATACAAGGAGGGCCCACCTCCACTTGGTGTGTGTACTGCCCTTCCTGAGAGCCCTGTTAATGTGGGGAGAGCATCCAAGGAAGTCTTTTCTACAGGATATATGATCCAACACTTTTGTCTCTGTGTCCACATGAACTATAAGTTTCACTATGCCAGGTTGGCCAACAAGCCAGTTACATTGTTCAAAAAATGTTTTGGCTGATTTTTTAAAACTGATTTGACTAATCATGATTTATGAATTGGGCATATAGAGCTAGCCTTAATTCTCGAGTCACATCATTTTTCCTCTCCCTGCCACTTCCTACCAAGTTTTTACCTTAATGCTCACATTCCGTGGTACAGTTCCCCCTGGTCCATCCACCTCCCTCCATTCAGATTCAGCTTTTGTTGGACCAAAAGGATAATCGTATATATTATCTAATCAAATGACATAATGGGGTGCTTGCACATGGGGATAGTGTTGTAAAGGGATTTTGTCATCCTTAACATTTTATGCTATTGTTTTTACTCAGTCCCCTTGACTTTAGGATGATAGATATTTTCTCAAGTTTTCAAAAAGAGACAGCATCACCATGAATGGAGTAGCTGGCATCAAAACCAGTGCCCGCGTGCCCCAGCCGTGAAATAAACTTGGCTTGTGTTCAGTGTCCTGGAAGTAAAACCACACTTCACTGCCCCGTGGGAGGCGTGAGTCTTTTACCACTTTCTGCCTCCATTTGCCCACCTATGAAATTAGAATAATACTAGCTAATCCTGCCTAATGCCGGAGAGCAAATGAGGCCAGTGCAGAGAAAATAGCCATATGGGTGCGCGATGCAGATTATGTGTATGAAAATGCTTCAAGATCATTAGATGAAAGCTCTCACCATAAATTCAATCTAGTAGTAGAATTGGGATTTTGAAGTTAAGCCAACTTAAAGACCATGAAGTTTACCAAATGTAAACAGAACGCCTCAACCTTTCAAACTATAGAAGTCCCCAGTTTTATATCAGTATATAAAGTCAAATGTGTTGGTATAAAGGGCTTTCCCTTTCATTTTTCACACCCTAAAAATTCAGGCACTGAGTTGTACAACATACATTCTGATCCAAATAGGAAAGGGTGGGTTATATTGCTTCATGTTTTAGAGTGTTTTGGGGTTTTCTTCTGGCAACTTTATTTTTCGATGATAACATGCAACACCTTTGAGGGTAGTAAATACACTAAGAACTTAAGAATTCATAATATGCAATGCAAGCAATATCCAAAGACTAATGCATTTTGGGTAAGAAGCTAGTTGGACCAGTTGTAATGACTGGGCTCAGGGGCAGAGGGTGTTGAACATCGAAATTATGATTTCAATGACTGTCCTATGAGCAAAGGTGAGTTACCAGTGCTTCTGTAATTCTTTGTCATCAGAGATGGGAGGCACATGCATAGCCACATAGAAGATAGAAAGCAGTTTTATCAAGGATCACTTGTGAGTAATCCTGAAAATGTAGCAAAAACAGGGTAAAGCATTCCACGTGCCTTATGCAGTTTGGTAGCATAAATGCACAGTTTATACTTCTATTGAGAAATTTGAGGTTAGTTCAGAGTCTATCCTTAGTTTGAGGTTCCTTAAGCTGTGTCACAGATTTGTGGCACCCACTGTCCAGATAGATGCAGGACACCCAGAGAATTCTCCAATTCTAACAGACCCAGTTCTCTTCTTCACCACAAAGGTAGCCATGATCTCAGAATCTGTGAACAAAGAAGGAGGGGCCTCTGGCACCAATGAGTTTTCTGGATCAGGGCTGTCTAGTAGAACTTTCTGGAATGTGGGAGATGTTCTATATCTGCCTGGTCCAGTGCTGTAGCCGCTAGCCACATGTGGCTATGAACATTTGAAAAGTGGGTAGTGCAACTGAGGAACTAAATTTATTATTTTATTTAATTTAAATTTAAATAGTGGTGCTGCGTTGAACAGCATGATTCTCGATTTTCATGTACTTCTTAAGGAGCTTGGAAGTCAGAAACCGAAGCACATCGGCTAGCCTAGAGGCAGGAGAACAGCAGAGTCCACGAGTTGACAGAGAATAGCGCTTACACGAGCGACATATGGCTTGTGCCCTGCAAAATAAACTAAGACTGATCTGTGACAGAGGAGGGGAAAAGTCTTTCCCTGTCGGGCTCCCCTCCTCCACTCATTCTAATTGCAGAGAGTGGAGAAGGGGCCTCTGTAGTCAAGCCTGGTTATTGTCAAGCTCAATTTGCCATGACTTTTATTTTCCAATAAGCAGTCTGGCCAGCTGTGGCTGAAAATGAAATCACCAAAGCGGACAGTCCCTCACCCCTCCTCCAATTATTGATTTATAAAGAATCCAATCCATGTTCTAGTCTGTCATCATATCCTATGGTCATATGTATCACTGGCAAATCCCAGGATATAGATATAGTCTAAGAAATACTTCTTGAAATGGACAGCAGAAATTAACTTGTATTTCTAAATTTGAGGAAATTTTACTCAAACATTGTAGAAACAATCTTAAATGTAAAAAATCAGGGCTTAAAAAGCACAATTAAAATCGTGACCACTTGGAGGTCATAAACTATCTTTAAAATTAAGTTTCTAAATTAATTTCAATTATCTTCCATTTCTACCAGCCACCTGATGATAGCACTTTGGGATTTTGAACTGAAGGGCAACAAAGCATACTAAAAACCTGCTAGAGTTGTGTATTCTGTGAGGTCTGTGAGTCAATCAATCATTAACATTTACAGAGCCCCTAGTCAAAGATTGTCCTCAGCTCTTTGGGGAAATTAAGAGCAAAAATAAAATAGAAGCCATTGACCTTGGTCTTAAGGCCTTGGCTAACTGGCTGGGACAATGGTAAGTCATTGCATGCAAGGCCTACAGAAGTCTTACAGTCTTGTCTTCCAGTGGACCTTCCCATTCCTCCTTAGTCCAATTCTAAATCAAAGTAGGCTATGTGAAGGTAGATGTAGGATGACTCACAGCATTTCCTAGGAGAACTTAAAACCACAAGGGCCTTAAAATGTTATGGAGGTAGAGATAGGGATTAGCTTTCAAGACAGGTAACGGAGCAGCTCAGCCTCTCGTGAGTCTCTGTGAAGAAGGAAAATAAAAACTTCAGTTCATCCTAATTTATAATCCAACTCAATGGTTTTTGAGTGGGGTAGCGGATCTCACATCCCCATCCTTTTCTCCTTCCACTGTGACTGCCCTCTGAGACCCAAGGTCAGTCCTTTTTGCTTTTTCTTTTGCTCAGGGAAATGCCCCTAAAATTCCCTGACCCTAGTAAGGATGATGCCCCACCGGGTTCACCTCTTCTCTGGGACCTCAGTGGAGTAGGCAAGGCCCCCTACTTCAAAGGTACACAGCTCAGCGAATCTCTGAGTAAGCCCAAAAGATCATCTAGTCCATTCACAACAGTTTCTTTTCCTCATCTCCAACACTTGGGGTAACAAGTAACAACCTGCTTTTATAATCAGCCTATTCTTTATTCAACCAATATTTATTGCGTTACCCCAATGTGTCAGGTACCTGTTTGAGGCTTGAGGATACCATCATGAACAAGAGAGATAATTCCCACTCTCAGAGTGTACATTTCTAGTGGCTGGAGAACACCTGCAGGGGTGACACTGGAGCTGAGACTGGAATGACAAAAAGGAGACAGCCAAGTGAAGAGCTAGGGCAAGAGTGATCGAGGCTGTGGAAGCAGGTGGTGCAGAGACGGAGCAAAGCTGACTTGTTCAAGAACAGCAGGAAAGTCATTGTGGCTAAAGTGAGCAGTGGGGAGAGAGGGATGGATGAGATGCGGACTCGGCGGTGAGCAGGAGCCAGGTGATGCAGAGTCTCGAAGGCCATGGTAAAGAGTATGAGTCTTATTCTAAGCATGGTGGGAAGTCTCTGGGTAGTGTTGAGCAGGGAGTAACATGGTCTGATTTATGCTCTAAAAAGCAGCCATATGGAGAATGGATTGAAGGAGGATACAAGGATCCTCCTGGCTTGCATCCAAGGGGAGGATAATGGCTTGGACTGGGACGGTGGTAGCAGAGATTGAAAAGTGGTCAAATTCAGACTTGGTTCTGGAGATAGAGCTGACAAGATCTGCTGAAGGACTGGATTGGGGGTGGGTAAGGAAAGGAAGGAAATGAGAATGATTCCTGGGATTTTTTACCTGACCAACAGGGAGGGTAAATGTTGATATTGTTTACTGAAACAGGGAAGACTTCAGGAGTGGGGGAAAAACAGAACCAGAAATTCTGTCTTGGATATATGAAGTCCAAGATCCATATTGGCCTGCCTACCATTTTGATTACCTCCGTTCCATAAGTTCATCCGTCTAGCCAACTGAATGCTATCCAGCTTTTTATTTAAGCCTGTTACTTCTCGTCACTGTCCCCTGCACATGGAGAAGAGTGGATCAGTCCAAAACCCTTCCTATATTTGAATAATGTCACTGTCACCCCTTAACCTTTTTTTTCTCCAGGATAAACAACCCAATCCTTCTATCTCACTTTGGAGGACCGTTTTTCTATCACTTTAATCGTGGCTGTTGCTGGCCTCTGGGTCCTCACCGGTTTTCTTCATGTCATTTTGTACATGCTACAGCCAAAGCAGGACACAGAAGTCTAATAATGGTCTAATGCCAGTAAAATGGAAGGATTGTTTCCTGCCCTCTGTATGTCTCTTTTTTGTTTTTTTAAAGATTTTATTTATTTTATTTTTTTCCCCCCAAAGCCCCAGTAGATAGTTGTATGTCATAGCTGCACATCCTTCTAGTTGCTGTATGTGGGACTCGGCCTCAGGATGGAGGGAGAAGTGGTGCCTCGATGCGCACCCGGGATCCGAACCCGGGCCACCAGCATTGCAGCGCGCGCACTTAACCACCAAGCCACAGGGCCGGCCCTGTATGTCTCTTTTTTAGCCATCACAGGACCCAGGATACTGTACTTCTTTCCACAAACACCCCGACTGGGATCCTTGGTCCACCTGTGATCTCTACCCCTTTGCTTCTGTTTATGCCCATGCTTTGCTATCCAGTGTAGGTGCCTTTTGTTCTGCGATTTAAGCGTTCCACGTTGCAAGTGTCTGCTTTGGGCATATTTCCATCCTGGTTTTGTAGGAGTCATCCAAAGACAGTTCAGAGAAAGACTTACTCTACTTGAAAGCCGCTGCCAAAATGGCTGGAAGCCCCGCTGCAGCTGTGCACTTTTTCCTATAGGGGCCAGTAGCTTCCTTATTTTTCCCTTATCCATCAGTGCGCATCTTCAAAGCTTTCTAATTGGTTATCCTCTAATCTGCAGAGTCACTTCCTTAACCCTCCCAGGAAAGGTTCAAAAGAAAAACAAAAGCAGAAAGGGGTGTGTGGGTTTTCTAAGGCCCTGTATCAAGACAGTGGCCACTTTGGACATGATCAGATCTGAAATTTATCTCTTTAGACGTGTCAGCATGTTATAGTTCTTGCTAGACAATCGCAACACTTCTGCAACAAAATACAGCCAAAATTAATATTCATAAATAAAATTAGAGCAAAATACCATAAATTAACTGAAATTGATATCAAAGAACTGTTGATTTACAAAATAATCATTTTTTCAACCTACGTGAATTGGAAAATTGTTTATGCAGATGCATTTATCATTTGCCTTGGGTTAATACATTCAGATTTGGCATGCTGTTTGGTGGAAAATATTTATGTAAGTAAGATTTTTATTTCCCATAAATAAGTGAAATGGCAGAGGGAGAAGCAGAGCTTATCGTATTATATTTGGCTCTGCCCTTATTTCCCTGAGATGGGGGAAGGTGCAGAGTCTTCTAACAGCTGCACATTGTACCTTCAGCGTGAAAGAAAACTGAAAGATTTCAAGCAGCTGGAACCATAAACTGCTTTAAACTAAGCTGAAGGTAGCAGGCTTTTGAGGGAACCCTGAGTACAGTAGAAAAATAGGATGCCCACCGTGCCTTTCACATAGTCAACAGATTTAGATAACGACAATCTGATTTGATATACAGGGAAGATATAAACAGTAACAATGGAACCTGGATGTGTTAGAAAATAAAATGCAAACCTGAAATCAAACAGAAATCAAACTGAATCAAGCTCTCCCCAGAACCACTTCAGTTGGCTGCTAACTGTCCCTCCTTTTGCTTTCCAGGCCCACAGCCCATGGTTTAACCTGGGAGATTGTAAACTCCAGTTTCATTCCTCATCCTTAATTTAGCTAGACAGAGCTTTGAAATGGCAACTAAATTACCTTTTGGTGAAATCAAATCTTCCCTACTAGCCTCAAGCAGAGAGGAATCTAGACCACGAGGGCGGGCTAATGCGCCCCAGCAGCTCCCAGGCACTCTCCTGGATCCCGGAGAGGGTGCACGCTGTTAAAGGGTCACCACGTTTTTGTCCCCTGCAGTTCATCCTGTGGGGGGTTACTCTATGCACAGTCTTTTCTCTTCTGGCTGCCTACCTGGCAGGAGGTTGCTCAGGGCAGTAAAATGTTTATTACCTGTTTATTGTGTGAGTAACTGCAGTCTAGGAGGAGAAAATATTTTCCAGTTTACCTAGGGCAATGAAAATAGGATTAAGAGTTCTGATGGCTGAGGAAGGAGCAGTATAAAACCCAGAGAATGATACAGCAGGCAGCCCTGGGCAGCCTCAGTACCCCTGCATTATCCTTTCATTCTAGTCATGGTGACTTTTCCTCTTATTCTCAGACCCGTGTAATTCACCATTATGGATTTGGGGATTGCTGGTATTCTAAAAGTAAGTCTTCTCCAAAAGAGGTTTGGCTCACATCCCAGGTGGAGCTATCCAATTGCACCGAAAGACAGGTCATCGACCTGATTAACACTTACATGCACATTTATTTCTCTTTCCTCCAAAGTAAGTTACAAACAGCTTCTTTTCCACCAATTTTGCAGTGTGAAGATTCAATAAAATATCATATAACAGTTCCCTATTCTACAACCGCCATTTGCACTGAATTCAGTTATCGTGTGTAAGATAACTGTAGATAATTCATGTATAAGATTAAAAAATTACAACCATAAATCATCAATTAGTTCTTAAACATGATTTTCCCCCTGTTGTCCTCCCCTCCTTCACTTTTTTCCCCTTCGAGTTTTCCCGTCTCGATCATTAATGGAGCAACACAGAATTAAAATCCTTTTCAACAATAAACAAATACATAGGGACAGAGATTGGATTGGTGGTTACCAGAGGGGAAGGGGGGAGGGAGGAGGGTGAAAGGGATAATTCGGTACATGTGTGTGGTGATGGGTTGTAATTAGTATTTTGGTGGTGAACATGATGTAGTCCATGCAGAAATAGAAGTACAATGATGTACACCTGAAATTTTTACAATGTTATAAACCAATGTTACTGCAATAAACAAAAAATTAAAAAAAAAAATCCTTTTCATACTTCACAAAATTATACTTAGCAATCTCTGTAACTAAAATACTGCGGTCCCCTAAAATGCTGTCACTCTTAGGAGTGGGACTACAGGATTGAGTCCTAATTACTTTTGGAGTCTGTTGTAGTCTCTCCATTCATTCATTCATTTGTTCACTCATTCCTTCATCCTTTTGACAATTATGGATTAAACTCCTGCTATCTGCCAAACATAGTGCTGGGATGGCCAGGTGTGGCTTGCTTCAAATCCTAACCATTTGTTTTAGATTCCAAAACTTGAAAACTGTTTCAGAAGTGAAGTACACAATTAGAAAAAAATCCATAAATGTGGTTTCACAGTGATCCTGTTGCTTGCCATTTCTCATCAAATTGAACATTTCTCTTCTCAGTCATCTTCTCAAAGTGCCTATTTCAACTCTGAGGTCCAGAGCTGTCAAGGTGCTTGGGTACAATTCACACCACAGGAATTAAGTGTGGACGATTTGGAAATCATTGTATCAATGTGATACATGTACACGGTTTTACCAGAAAATTCAGGCTCCACAAGTTCACTCCCCGCTTTATCTGAATTGTTGGTATTATTGGGGGAACTTCAGGATCTCCTTTTTATTTTGTTTTGCACAGGCCCATCTTCTGTTCCCATTAACACCAAGCCTGTCGGTAATACGCTAACTGCCACCCAACCCTCACCACCATCTATGTTGGAATTAGTTTTCTGTAGTAGCAGTGATCCATGCACATGTACGTTCTTGACCATGAAGAGTAAACTCAAGGGCGATGGAAAACAGCTGCACCAACCAGCACAGGCAGGCATCTATCCTCTTGAGAATTGAGATTCCCTTGGTCCTTTCATGATAGTCTTCCTTGGAGTTGAGGAACGTGAAGCATTGGGAGAGATTTAAGGTCTATAATCTGAGGAACACCAAGCTGAAGAGTGAAAAGGCCCAGCAGTCATTTCAGTGCCATCAGATATCGGATGCTTGGGGTGCGGAGACCATTGTGAAGATGAGGAATTCTTTTGCCTTTTGTCTGTTTGTCATCAAGAGCACATGGTCAGCAAATAAGTTTTGGAGCTGGAATTAAAGCTGAGAATCCTCAAGCTCATTGTTGGTTGTATCCTCAGCTTCTGAACTTCAGTTTTATAGACTAGTTTTCTTGCTTCTTTTACAAACCACTAATACAATCTCTGAGTATATGCTTGGACTTTTTAAAATGTAGTACTTGATGTATTAAAGCTGATTTTGTTATAATATTATCATATTATCATAGGATCATAGAGCTGGAGGAAATGTAATATATTAGTTCGGGGTTGGGACCCTGGACTGGTACTTGAATCCTTTCTACAGTATCCCTGCTATGTGGTTTTCCAGCCTCCACTTGAACACCTCCAGTGATGGAAAGTTCATTAACGCATTCTGATTTTGGACAGCTCATCCTTTTAGGTCTTGCTATAATACATGTAAAAGTTAACGGAGGGCCAATAACGTTAAGATAACTTCTTAAAAATATCTGTGAACTAGGTGAGCAAGACCTATACCTGAAGAACTGTAATATCCTTTTTTTTTTTACTTTAAAGAATGGGGGGAGGTTAAAAACACAGCAGTGATTCCTAAACTTCAATCTGCAAAAGAATCACCAGGTGACCTTGTTCAAATGAAGATTCTCAGGCCCCACCCCAGAGAGCCAAGTCTGGAATCTGCATCTTCAAAGCACTTACAGCTGATTCTGGTACAAATGTTCTCTCTGGAACACCTAATTAAGAAACTCTGGCCTAGGTTAAGAAATCTGCAGTCTGATAAACTAAAGGTTTCCTGAGACATCTTTCACATCTTCTATTTTCTCAACCAGAAAATTATTTCCAACAGCTAAACTCTGGAGGCATAGAGTGTGCAAATTAACTAGTGAATTTTGCCCATTATTTTACAGCCTATAGTTCCAACTACTTATATAGGAAATAATGATTTAGGTCTTAGTGAATCTTCTTCCCACTGTTTGGGATGGGAGACATGTATTGGAGCATTAGCTAATCCCTACAGAATCTTTTCCCTCTTCCAGGGAAGGAAAGGTCTTCTTCACTACTTGACATTTTATTTATGCATTTAAGTCATTTAAAGTGGCTGCACACTGGGATAGTTAGGAAGGACACTTGCAAAAAGGGTCCCTTTGTGTTGTGAAAGCTCTTTAGATACAGGACCATCAGCCCATAGCATGAGGCTCACCTTAGAAGAGCTCTGAGAAATGGCTTCAATTCTTGGACCCATCACAACGTGCAATCGGTCTATACAACAGCTGCCCAAAACCTTCCCCAAACAGAGCCTCTTCAAAGGAGAGGCGCTGTGGCTCCTCTGTTTGTTAGATATGCAGCAAAATACATCACTGTCATTTTATAAACCAAAGTTGTAACTTTGGGTGAAGAATTCATGAATGGAGAAAAGTTGGAAAAAATTTGGTGTGCTGTAGAGAACTCTCTAGAAGGAAGGTGTGGTATGGATCCTTCATGAGGGAGTCTTTGTATGAGGCATCCTTGCCATCCAGGCCTCCTAAAGAATTTTCTAAAGCAAACTGCCACATCCAGTCATTAGTTCTTTCACAACCTCTGGGCAGCCTTTCCAACCAGGTTTTCTCTCCTAGTTCTATCCACTTGCCCTTTTTGCTGGGCCTATTTTGCTTTACAGATATACACTACAGCCATATGCTTTCAAGAGAAACTTTCTCTTATATCATTTACTTTATTGTGTAACACTTCATCAGGGGCCAGAAGATCTTGAGGGTCTTTGGAGTTCACCTTTGGGTTGAGGGCTATTGAGTTAATCCTAAAAAGAGGCCAGTAGTTGGCTGGCTTACTTCCAGGGAAGAATCCAAAAAAGGAAGGTCAGACATTTTATATTTAGGAACAAAGAGCAACTTTCCAATTGAGTGCCTGCCTTGCCCTCTGACGTCAAGATCCTATTCTGTCCCGCTTCAACCCCACCACTGCCAATCTCTGTTCCTCCTCCCTGCCTACCAGCCCCCTTAGGAGCCTGGGCGGAGCTTACCAGGGACACAAACAGAATAGTCCTTTTGAAAGAAAAAGCATAAGTTAAGTACCAAAGTGGGGACTTCTCATCAAATACCATATGACCTCACTCATAAGTAGAAGATAAAAACAACAGCAAACAAACACACAGAGACAGAGATTGGATCGGTGGTTACCTGAGGGGAGGGGAGGAGGGAGGAGGGCAAAAGGGATGATTAGGCACATATTGTGGTAATGGATTGTAATTAGTATTTGGGTGGTGAACATGATGTAATCTTTGCAGAAATAGAAGTATAATGATGTACACCAGAAATTTATACAATGTTGTAAACCAATGTTACCACAATAAAAAAATTATAAAATAAATAAGTAAATAAATTTTTTCACACTAAAAAAAAAATAAAGTGGGGACTTCTCTTTTCCTTCTCCACCCTTTCCCCATCCATGGGAATAACTGTTGGACTCTAAAGAGCTTCTACCTAAGCCCAATTAATCTTGAACACCAGAAGTGTCCAAAGATTTTTTCCAATACTGTTATTTACTTTATTTATATTCAAAGATAATGAAAATATTTCTCAGGATATCTCTGAATCCTCCTGAGAAAAGGAGCCTTGACATGGAAGGTCTTCAGAATCACTCATATTTTGTTGCTGGTTGATTAGCATCATATGTAATATATAGATTTTCCTGGTGATTATACTATTAAATCTTGTAGTCTCCTGTAAGATACACCACTCAAAATGGTTTTCCTAGAAAAGGCTCGTTATGGTAAACTAGAGAGTGTCATGGCCTTCTCCCGTGGATTACAGCACAGTACAGACAGGAGAACACATTTAATCAAAGCAGCATTTTTTGTGTTCCATGTCCCTGAGGTGTGTCCTCAGGAGAGTGTGTTTTAACTTAACTTCATCTGCTACTACATCAAGATTCAGGGCCTCACAGCCCCTCTGAGTGTGAGCAAGGCCATCCTCCTTGTGTGGGAGAAGGGCATGCACCACACAGCTCTGTGGCCCTGCTGCCTGCTCCCAGCTCCTGGCTGAGTCCTCAAAATCCAAGGTTCTTGACCAACTTAGGAGTTCTTCAAGCCTTTGCTGGTGGTAGGGCCTCTGCTTCTGCTGGGACTTGGAATTCCTTCAGTGAATTCGCCAAGAGGTGAGCTTCCAAAAGAGACTGGAACTATTCTTCCTAAACACTGTGCTCTTACCAAAGCAACCACAGCCAAGACTGGCTCAGCCACAGCCTGGGGCTCCCATCCCTCCATTCCTATAAAGTCATCTACACTTCGTGTCAGTGCTGGCTGAGACCAAGTAAATTTAAACAGTCTTGTCGTGTATTACCACCTGGGAGGAAAGGGGAGAAAACATGCTGTTGACCTGAGGGGAAGCAGGTTGTTGAAGAGCACATGTCCAGCTGTTGGTCCGAGAGAGCCACGAGAGCTCTCAGGCCTTGACTTCTGTCTACCCAAACCCCATACATGTGCCAGGCCCAAGTCACATTGCAGCAGAACTGGTTTCCACCTTGGCCCACCAAGGCCACCTTCTCTCCATTGTTGTGGTACTAAGAGCAGCACCAGAATTCACATCGATATTGCTTTATTTCATAAACATTGGTAGAACAGTTTAAGAACCAGGCGTTACTTATCTACATTGCTGTTGATTCATAAGGAGGTACTCACGCATAGAAACCAAACTAGGTGTTTGTACTTAACCGACAGAGCCCTTACTGTTATATTGTTAAGGCCAGATTAAGCTGAGCAATAATAAATACTAACATGTGAGAATTATAAAGCAACTTGTTTTCTAAAAATCAAAAATACTTTTCAGACATGTTATCCTTTACTAAAACCTGGATTTAGGCAAATAACTTAAACCTGTGGCATAAAACTATCAAAAATATCTTTGACAAGGTCCTTTATAAAACCTATTAAAATGCTTCAGATACCAAGATTTTACAAGAGAAACTTTTTGTTAAGGATTAGGAAATGGCACAGACACATGTGAATAAAGGATAGAAAGAAATGAAACTTTCTATAAATGGAAATAATCCAAGTGGTGGCCTATATGAATACTATCTGCTATCATAAATAAAACCCCTGCATTTCAGTGGAGCGACAGGTGTTCATCTCTCACTCAGGACCTAACAGTCTGATGTGGGCGTTCTTGGTCTTCAGGTAGCTGTTCCTCACATGGTGATGCAGACACCCAGGCTTGTTCTCTCTTGGACGTCTGCCATCAGCAAATTCCCAGAGTCCCGTTAGCAAGTAGAGGAGGGAGATGATGGAAAAGGCACCCCCTTTCTTAACCAACACTGGCCAAAGGGATACCTCTCACTTCTGCTTACGTCCCACTGGCAAAAACTAGTTATTTGGCCCTATCTAGCTGCAAGTGGTTCTGGAAACTATGGTCTCTGCCAGGCAGCCCTTTCCCAGTCACCAGTCTGTACTAAGGAAAGACGAGCACAATGTTTGGGGGGCAGTTAGTTATTTCTTCCATATGGACTTGGTTCTTATTTAAAAATTATTTAGTACATAGGATAATATGTCAGTTTGCACAGGAGACGTTATCACAATGAAAAGTCAAATTCACCTTATATAAATTCTAGAAGATCTGACAGGACTACAGCTGAGAGGTAGACAAGTAGCAGAGGAAAGTCAGTGTGGAGAAATGTAAAGCCGTGCATCTAGGGAAAATAATCCAAATTAGGTTGTACTAATGTCTTGGTAGTATTCCAAAGTATCAGATTCCGTTCAGAAAACGGACATGAGGGTAATTACAACATTCTCTGAAGACACGGATACAGTCACGGCTATTACAGCCAAAGAATCCGCCAACATAGCAGACATCATCTGGTGGAGGATTACAAATATAACAAAATAATCTTATTCAGAATTTTGACACATCCTCATCTAGAATATTATATGCCATTCTGGCCACTACGTCTCAAGAAAGAACTTACCAGAACTAAAGAAGCTTCAAGAAGGAGCCAAGTGATCAAAAGTGGTGGTTCATAAGGTGACTCCTTTGAGACTCTCTCTTACCCTTTACCTCAGAGAAATGGAGGCATGTGCACACACAACTTTGCATGCAATTCCATGCCCATCCATGGCTAACTTGTGGTACTCAGACCAAAGTTAGGAACCTTTGGTTTAAAAAAATAGCACATGAGAATAAATTTAAAAGTTTGGATTCTTCGGTCTGAATACATAAAGACTGAGAGAAGCTGTATGTAATTGAATTTTTTTTTCCTGAGGAAGATTCACCCCGAGCTAATGTCTGTTGCCAATCCTCCTCTTTTTCTGCTTGAGGAAGATTAGCCCTGAGCTAACATCTGTGCCAGTCTTCCTCTATATTGTATGTGGGATGCCGCCACAGCATGGCTGGTGAGTGGAGTAGGTCCACGCCCAGGATCTGAACCCGTGAACCTAGGCCACCCAAGCGGAGGGCGAAGAACTTGAACCACTCAGCCACGGGTCTAGGCCCTAATCAAATTTTTTAAAATCAGCAAATGTGTGATTAGTGCAAACAGGGACACGTTCACCAAATCCCGATATATAGTAAGACAAAATCAAGAGGACCACCCTGAAGTTTGAAAGAGGCAAATTCAGAAAGGAAAAACAAATAGCATCACTGATTTACGTGGCTGGTTTCATAAGCTTATGGAATTTCGTTAACTGACAATGTGGTAAGACTAGAACTATAAATAGCTTTTAAAATGGCTTAAACCAATTTCATGCATGATAGATCTATGATGAGAGACGTTAGAGAAAACTCCATGTTTTGGTGTGTGGCCCTAACCATTGAGGTTTACATCAACATAGATAGCCATCTTTCCTAACATGTGCCTCATCGTGTCCCTTTGGTGCCACCAAAAGAGATCCAGTGCTGAGCTGAATGGATGGATGGTGGGTCATCCAATCTCCAGTATGGAGATTATAGGTTAGAACTGATCACCTGTACCAACTGGAAAGTTGTGGTGCTGCAGATGTTTCATTTTTTCTGTTTGTTTCCTTTGGAAGTAAAGGGATCTAAATTGATTTATGGAAGTGACCAAATTGGTATGATAATGAAATGGGCAATAATGGTGGTATGTAGACTTGTTATATGTGCACAAGACATTTTTGTGAGATAGAGAGGAACATGTATCATTACCCCCAGTTGTTTTTTTTGTTTGTTTTATTTTTTGTGAGGAAGATCAGCCCTGAGCTAACATCTGTCGCCAGTCCTCCTCTTTTTGCTGAGGAAAACTGGGCCTGGGCTAACATCCATGCCCATCTTCCTCCACTTTATATGGGAGGCCACCACAGCATGGCTTGACAAGCGGTGTGTCGGTTTGTGCCCAGGATCCGAACCCCGGGCCACTGCAGCAGAGTGTGCGCACTTAACCACTGCGCCACCGGGCTGGCCCCATTACCCCCAGTTTTTCACGTGTATATACTGAAATACAGAGAGTAAGTAACTAGCACAACCTCTTACATAAAGTCTCCTGAAGTTCACTAGCTCCCCATAACTAGGGCTGTAGAGCTGGTGTATGGGGAGACAGTGCGATAGCAAACCTTGGTCCTTTCTTCGTTCTGTTCTTCATCTGCTGGGTGCCCTGAAGCCAGAACCTTCATCTCACCTTGTCTTCATTTACCTCCTTGCCAAATAGGGTGAATGAGTTTTGAAATCATGCTAGAGGAAATGGTGAGCTTGGAGTTGTCTGGAGAATAATGAGATGCTCTGACCAGTTGCCCATTCTGTTGTACCCCTGAAAAATAGCTGGGCGTGGCTGCTGCCCCAGGTGCCAAACCTTATTTTTTAATGGTTTATGGTTGTTCATTTGAGGAACCACAAGTTTTTAAGATGTTCCCCTCACTGCCACTATCTTGTCGCCTATAGCTTAAAAAATATATATCATACATGAAGCAAGTTGACTGCTGAATGTCTTACAAAACAACCAGTGATGATCACTTTGTGGGAAGAGAATGGGAAAAAAGACGAACTAAGGGGAAATACACAGCACCTTGATCAATGGTCAGTACATAGTAGGTACTCAATAAATACTTTGTTCTTCATTAATTGAAAAGATTATAGACTTCTAAGGGTTTTCCAAATAAAAAAAGCTATGATATGATTTCCAATTTTTTTTTTATAATTTTATTTATTTATTTTCCCCCAAAGCCCCAGTACATAGTTGTATGTCATTGCTGCACATCCCTCTAGTTGCTGTATGTGGGACGCGACCTCAGCATGGCCGGAGAAGCGGTGAGTCGGTGCGCGCCTGGGATCCGAACCCAGGCCGCCAGCAGCGGAGCGCGCGCACTTAACCGCTAAGCCACGGGGCCGGCCCATGATTTCCAATTTTTAAACATCTCACTCCCTTTGCCATTTTTTGCATATCCCAAAAAATACCTTGAAATGAAGGAGGCCGTCCTTCAAATATTTTAGAGGCTGAAAATATAATTATTACATTGAAATACTTTAGCCTATGTGGCATTTCTTTGACTTTGCACTTTCAAGCCCAGTAAAGCCAAAATCAAGGTAACCGGATTCCATTTTATAAAATGTTAAAACTCCAATCACAGTTCCTTTCCTCTTTTATTTTAAAGACTATTTAACAACATTATAGACAGTGTGTAAAAGAGGCAAAGGAAGCATTCATAATCCCTCCATCCTAACACAACAGGTAATTTCATTTTTTAACATTCCCTTCCAGATTTAGACAATATGCATGCATATTTTTGTCCATATGCATCCCAGTTACCATCATGCTGAACATAGAACTTTTTATCAGATTTAGATGTAACATGTAAGACGAGTCAGAGGGAGAAGAGGAGAACCAAAGAAAATAAATAATAATCACCTCAGTTAAATGATGGCCAAAACAGCAGCTGTTAGCAGGGCTGCCTAAGAGAAGAGAAGGTGGGCATCTCTCGTCCTCCCAGCTAGAACTAACCAGCCTGGGGGACTAGTCCCACGGTAGGCACTGGTGATAACCTAGCAACCATTCACATCAAGGCGGGGCCCACTTCTGCTTCAGTCCCTGCTTCCCAATGATTCCAGGCCCAACCCTGCTTTGTAAGCTGCCCAGAGGAGGAGCAGCTACTGATGCAGGAGTAGAGCCAGCAATGGCAGCAATGAGCCAAGTCAAGATTGAAAGCAAGTAGATGATTTCCTGAATCCCCTGCTGCTCTGAACTGGGATGTGGACATTGCTTTTACCTGCTTAAGATGGCGCCGTCCCACAGGAGAACACAGTCTAGCGGTTGTGTGCACAGCACTTTCTAATCATGTGGAGATGTTGCTGTTCTTTCTCCACCTTTCCAGTAGAATGCCCAATGGCAACAGCAATGACATCTTCCATCAGGCTTCTGGCTTTACAGATTCACAAAATGCTTTTGCATGCATTAGCTCATTATATCTCCACAACAACCTTAGGAGGTCATCAGGGTGATCTTTATTAGCTCCACATTATACAAAAGGGAAATCGAGACTTGGAAAGATGAGGCAATGTCCTAGGTCACAGAATGAAAGTTAAGTTGTTTTTGGATCCACTGGCCATTCTGGAAAGGGTAGTGGCCTACTCTGTCCCAGCAACATGCAACAGCACACACTCACCCTTGTCCATACTCAAGTAAGCAGCTTTGTCAGGCATGTGACACGAGTAAGCAGGGACCTTTCCAGTCAGGCATTAGTGAGTAGGGCTTGGGGTTGTTGATAAGGGAGTCTAGCAAAATGATGTTTAAAAATAAATGCTTCCTGACCAAGATGGAAAAGGTTTGCTTGTCAGCAGGATTGCTTGTCAGCAGCACTGTAGATCCAGGTATGCAGTGTCTTTTTGGTGCTACCATTTCTGTCTCATGTTATTAAAAAATAATATATTGATTGCTGCTGCTTCAGTTTACTTGGCTTAGGGAAGCTATTTATTTTTGAAAAGTGGCAAAGGTAGGAAATTACTTCCTTCACTTTGGCACAGTCTCTAACACACTTTTTTGAATCTCAGAGCCCACCCTCTGCCCCCTCACCCATTTCTTTGTAGGTTTAGAAAAGGAGTATATCAGTTCAGTATTATTTTAGCAACAGAAGCCCTTCCACTTTGGCTATTTTTAGCATGTCAGGTGCACTCTGCCTGCCACGAACTTGGTATATTCACGTGTTTAATTCAGCGGCGTCTCTCATTGGAAAGGGAGCCTGTTCCAGCCCTCTGACCACCACAGTTCCACTTTTACAGCTGCTCGTAAATTTCTGAACATGCAGCAATATCTTTAGCTGTGACTCCAGGTATTTCCTGTCGAGCTGCAAGATGCAATCATGCAAGCACACCGAGGCCAAATATACCTTCTCAGTCCAGCCTTTGGCCAAACAAACAGGGGCAGCATCAACATGATTTTTTTTAATCCAGTGCTGAACAGGTTTTTTCAGTTAGATTAATTAAGCAATTTCATTTATTTTGGCAATTGAAGTCATTTCACCTTCCCCTAAGCTTTTTAACCCCTAAGATTTATTCTCTCCTGATTCAAGATCGGACCAGAAGTGCTGGCACAGAGACCTATACCAGGTATGTTTTAATACTGTGCACCTCTTAGCTCTGTATTTCTACTTGGTTAAACAGATGGCCCCACACCAGCCGACTTAGGGCAGCGCCTTACATGTTCTCACAGAATCAGACTCTTCTTCAGCCACACCTAGGACCTTAGTCATTCAGGGGAGGAGAGATACACCAGAATTTTCTTTAAGGAACGCATCCTTTGGGGACTTGAAAAAGTAGAAGAATGTTAACTTCTTTCTGGGTCTAGTAAGAGGCCAGTGGTAGGAGAAATCTCCTCTCTGGTGTTAAGTTCTTGTCCGTAAGGGATGCACTGACCTTTTTACCAGATCCTAACAAGTTAAATTGTTGTTCCTGGATAAGTCCTTGGATTCTCAGACAAAGTTCTGTTCCCCTTGAATCTTCAGAACCAGTAGTGTACACCAAATGCCACTAGTCAGTTTCCCTATAACCAGGATCAGCCAATCCCAGGCCATTGGTATACCAGGAAGACTCTATGACCAGAGAAGTCTAGCTTTTGCCCTTGGACCACCAAATCTGCACCCACCACTCCTGCCCTCCTTAGGGAGGCTATGGAATTGTGCCTACCCTCACCACACCAGATTAGGGTCAGTGGGGTGTACAGATGACTGTTTATTCCCCCAGTGTGCTCCCTGCCCCTTATCCAGTGTTCACGTTGGAGGCACACGTTTTGGCCATCAGCCTCGCAATGGAGCCTTGTATGACACTTGTACACTCTCTCCAAGAGGCCTGCAAAGATGAGCCTGAGTATCCCCATTGAGAAAACCACTCTCTCAACTCTCTCCTTCACATGTCATTTTGTGGTTTATGATGCTGAGTATTTCTGTAACTCTCTTTACTTTGAGGATTTCTTTTTGGGCTGTTATTGTTTGGAAAACACCATTACTCATCAAAATTTATTAAGCAAGGGCAGCCACAAAGCAAAGGTACTAAGCAGTGGGCTTGCAAAACCAACAAGACATGAGAACAAGTAATACAAATGACTAATAATAACCATAGCTCTCCCTTATTAGTGCTTACTAGAGCCAGGTGCTGTTCTAAACAAAGATATATATAGTAACTTAGAGAAACCTCACAACAATCCCATGAGGTTACATCCTTTCTGTTCTCAATCTTTCTTTCAGTGGAAACATATGCAGCATTTATTGGGCACCTACTGTGTGCCAGGCGCTGGGCATATAGCAATGAACGAGATAGACAAACTTTCTGCCTCATGGAGCAGAGCAGACATACGGTAGTGAAACAAACAATTGCACAAATAATTCCTAGAGGCCAGGGATCAGTTGGGACTCTGCAGCTTGAGCAAGAGTCTGCGCAAGTCTGCGTGTGGCACGCAAGCCCTTAGAAACCCACATGGGACTCTGGACTCTCGCCCCTTCCAACCTCTCCAGTCCAATTTCCTCCTCTCCCACGCTCTACACTTCACAGTCCAGCAGCACATGAGATTGTCCGTGGGGCTGTTTCTTACCTCCATTCCTTTGCTCATATTGTCCATGCTGCCTCTAATGCTTTCCTTAACCAATCCTTGTACAGCTTCCAGAATCTACTCCCACGGAAAACCCTCCTTGGCCCTCCTTTTCCCAGTCGGGCTGGGTTAGTGGAACTTCCTTTGTGCCTCCAGGGCCCCTTGTGCTGATCTCTGTCACTGCACTTGGCCTCACCACCTGGCAGGGATCTGTTGAGGGGTCCGTTTTCTCACTAGCCTGGGCGCTCCCTGGGCGCACGCTGGGTCCATCTTTGTTGCTCCTGTCAAGTAGCCCTGACCTGCAGACTGCTACCAATGAATGCTTGTTGGATGAATGTGGATCTGTGCATGAGAATGTGCCTTCTCTGCCCTAGTAGAAAAGGTTAGGAATCAAGAGACTCTCCGTTTTCCCTAATAGTAATCAATAGGACAAAACAGAGCCTGCTGGGTGGAGCAGTAGAGGCTGTTACTGCTGGAGTAGGGAGGGGGAGGAGGGGAGCAGTTGTGGTGTAGACCTCTCTCACTCCCCTAGGGGATGCCCACCCGGACTCTCTTTGAACAGTTGCAGTGACCGAGAACTTGCCTCTTCATCAAGCAATCTGTTCCTCTGTCACGTCTGTTGAAAAGTTCTCCCTTTTGTTAAGCAAACTCTGCTGAAGACTTTGAGAGATTTGTCCTCTAGAACAGAACTTGACTCTCTCTTCTCTATAATAACACTTCAAGTATCTGAAAAGAGTTATCGTGACCCATGTGAGATTCATTTTTCCTTACCAAATAATTCTAGATCTTTTAGCTATTTCTCACTATCGTGTCACACAACTGGACACCTCCAGCTTCTTGATGTCTCTTTTAAACATGGCGTCCTGGGCCAGCCCCGTGGCTTAGCAGTTAAGTGTGCGCTCTCCACTGCTGGCGGCCCGCGGTTCGGATCCCGGGCGCGCACCGACACACCACCTCTCCGGCCATGCTGAGGCCGCGTCCCACATACAGCAACTAGAAAGATGTGCAACTATGACATACAACTATCTACTGGGGCTTTGGGGGAAAAAAATAAATAAATAAAATTATAAACATGGCATCCTGAGCTGAACACTCTTCCAGATGGCTTCTGATCAGTATGGACTATATAACAGTACAATTTCTTTCCTGAACTTACAGCTTAAGTTTGAATTCACTTGTTTTACATCCTCATCACTTTGTCAGTTTTTATTGCTCTTGTGAACAGTGAAACTCCTTAGTGTTCTGCATACAACAAACTCTTGGAAGACCATATTTAATAATTATAATAGTAGCAGCTACTAGTTATTGAGCACGTGCTGTGCCCATGAGCCAGGCACTGTGCTCATCGTTGTACCATCAATACCTTACTTAATTCTCCCGTCCACACTAAGGCTGAGTGAGGTTAAGTAATTTGCCCAAAGTGCTGGGATTTGAACCTAGCAGACTGTCTGACTCCAAAGCCCACATTCTATTTAACCCACTGCCCTACCTCCCATCCTGAACTTGTACAGCTTATTTTTTTCACCTACATTCTAGACTTATCTCTAAGTTGGATCTGAGTTTCTGCTCAACTTTCCAGCATCTCAGAAACTCCACAGGCAGAGTTTTTAGATTGTCTTTTCAGGTTTGTATCATCATATCTGCTGCCGTCATCCAGATCAACGACAGTGCCTTCTAGCTCCCCATCAGATAAACCTTTCCAGCTTGACACCATCTGGGCACCAGTAGGGCCCAGGCTTTCCATCAGCTTCTAAGCAACCTGCCTTTGAATTCTCTGCACCTTTTTCCATTTTGTCCAAAAGTCATCATGAGTTTGTTAAATACCATATTGGTTTGAAATATGTCATGTATATAGCATTCCTCCACCCTAGCAGATTAAAAGCACTAAGGAATAGTGTGAAAGGTGGCCTCTTGGTTTTATATATTTTCACAAATTCTGTGTTTAATCTTTCATCCTAAAGTTTTGCCAGAAATCAATATCATGTTCACCTTTACCCCCAGTGTGAAAGTGAGCTGTTGCCTCAGCTTGAGTCTTCATTATCATTCTCATCTTCCATTACTCATTCATTCATTCTCAGCATCAACAGTTTTCCACAACCACAGACGCCAACAATTTTTTATCTTAAATCATTTTCCTTTACCCCAAACGTTAAAATAATGCATACTTCTTATGAAAATGTGGGAAGTACAAATATAGGTAAAGAAAGCACAAAAAAATTGTCCAGTAATCCTAGAGATAGCCTCTGACATCTACTAATTCTTTTTATAATCTAGAAGGCAGTTTGCTTAGATGCTAAAGTAATTTATGGCCAAGATCTAAGGATGGTTTCTCACACCTAGAGCAGGAGCTGCAGTCTAATAGCAGCTAGAAAATTAGTAAGAGAGAGATGCTGGTTCAAGGTGAGGAGGAAGGCTGGGCCCCTGGGGCAAGAGTAGGATGGATTGTGAGGGGTAGGAGGCAGGGGTCTCCCAGCCGTGAGCCCCAAGGACATCTCCCCCTTCCACCAGGGCCCTTCTGTTTACGCTGTGTCCGTTAATGTGCTGGTATTCAAGGCAACACGTGGTCGTCCCCCAACCCTCTTGATGTTTCCCCAGAGAAATGACTGGGCTGCTCTTCTGCTGTGGTGTTTCTCTTTCTGTCATAACTGTTGTGCCCCGTACTATCCAGCTTGAGAGTTTTATCTGGACACATTTCTTTCTTCCCCTCAAACGTCAGTTTGAACATCAGGGATTAGGAGAGGAATCATATGGGCAAGAAGGTTCCCTCTGGGTGACTGTGATATGTTGGACATCTGTCTCCAAATACAATATGTTCAGCTTAGAACCAATCTCTCAATCAATCACTGTGATTTTTCACAGATGGATGGATGGATGGACCAACATCTAACAAAATGTCTTGTAGATTCTCCTCGAGAGAAGTTCAGGTGCAGCACTGCCCAGAGGTCCCTTCCAGCTCAGTGATTCTTTGAATGCGTGATTGATATTTTGGAAACAGTGATATCACTTGGTATATTTGTCAGTGGCTGGCGATCTTCATGAAACTTCAGTACAGTCCAGAGAAAGCCTTGAGGAAGATGTGAATTGTGTAGAGGGATTTGAGGAAGAGACGACCTAGTCACCAGATGGCTCAGGGGATCACAGCCTAACTGGGGGGATGGACTGGTGAGCACGTGGCTATAATACAGGCGATAAGAAGGCCAATGGAAAAAAGAGGGGCAAAAAGGAGGCCAGTGGAGAAAAAGCAAGAGGGTGTTTTGGATGCTCAGAGAGGAAGCAAGCAGCTGAGCCCATTGACAGGGAACGCTTCCTGCACATGATATCAGAGTTCAATGTTAAAGGATGAGTAGAAGGAGTTAGCCAGGTGAAGAATGAAGGTAGGGGGATTGGAGGCAGAGGAAACAGATAGAGGAGAGCAGGACACATTCAGCCAAATAGAAGTAATTTGGTAGAGCTAGAGTTAGCATGGGGGATAGGGTGGGGGCAGTCCACAGACAGGGCTGGGGAGCAGGTCATGAAGTGTGCCCTACTCAGGAATATGATTTTTACCCCGCATGTAGTTGAAGGGAGCTGGAGGCGATTGAAGAGTACAAGCATGATCAGAAAGATGAGTCTTGTGACTGGGTGGCTGGAAGGTGTCTGGAGGGCAACAAGGAAGGGAAATGGAAAAGGAGCAGGGAGACTAGCAGAGTTAGCCAAGGGAAGTGTTGATGACCTGGATCCGTGAAATACTAAGTGGGATGGTATTAAGGAGGTAAAATCTACCAGATTCCCTAATAGATTAGACCTGAAGAATGAGAGGGGACAGGAAGAGTTTAGGATGGCCCCCTGGCTCAGACATCAGGCCAGCAAGATGGCAGCACCATTTTCAGAGGCATGAGTTTGAGGCTGAAATGGAGGGAGCAGGGGGACACTGGGTAGCTAATTTCATTCTGCTTCCACTGTGAGTATCTGTTTGCTGTGAGAATTTGCTTCCAAGCTGCTGATGGTGGGAGCTGTACTGGCATGAGACTTAGTCATGAATTCATATCAGGTCCTGCAGAGCTAGAGAGCCTGCCCCCGAAAAAAACCTTAGGGAGAAGGGCAGGGGATTTTGGCTTTGCAAAACCTGGATGTTTCCTTAGGGAATTATTCTTACTTGGGTTCTCAAGAATATTGTGTGCTGATATTCATAGTAACAACTGTGCCAAGCTGTCAGACATTGACTCAATCTAGACCAATGAACTGAGCAATGCAGGTGGGGGAGGGGAGGGAGGCGTGTGCAATAAGCAAAGAGCCGTCCATGCTGGTGGGAACCTAAACCAGCTTAGCACAGCCTAAGTGCGAAAACACATCCAAGTCATTTCCAGAAATATTTTATGACTGGTAGCTTGAATTTGCACTTCTCCAAGGCAGCTTCCCTGTGAGGTGGAAGTTAGCTGGTGCATCAGGGTCCATTTAAGGATTAGATATAGTTGTTGGAATATTCTATGAGAATGTTGAGAGATGACTTTTTAAGCCCATCTTTCCCTCTTCAGCCATACGTGATTCTGTTACATAGACTAACATACTTCCGGCTTTAGTTTTTATGTCTTGTGGGGCATAATAAAAATCTTCTCAAAATTAGAGGTCCATTTCATTCAACACCATGGTAGACTTTAAAAGTAAATCACCGTGGATCAATGCACACCATATTTTTCAAAATTAGCCATCTTTTTCATGGGGGGATTACTTTTAAAACATACTAAGCAACTAATAAGTTAGGATTAGAAGGTTCAAAGTAGCATTCTTCCACAGACAACCTACATGCTTTAATACTCTGCACAAAGTTGCTTTTTTCTTCTGTGTGCAGATTTTCTAATGAATTATGTAGATGAACAGATAACTTTTGAGTTACCTTTCCATTTCTCATTCTCACACTTAGATCTATTCTCCCTAGACCACCGAGGATATTCTAATGAAAGTTCTCCAGAGCTAGAAATTTGACTTCAAACTTGCAAAAACTGTTCCCAACCAGCTTTGGACCTGATGGTGTCCACTAAATAAATTGAATTAGAAATTATAGAGTTAGGGGGCCACACCGTGGCGTAGCAGTTAAGTGCGTGCGCTCTGCTGCTGGCGGCCCTGGTTCAGATCCCAGGCGTGCACCGACACACTGCTTGTCAGGCCATGCTTTGGCAGCCTCCCACATGAAGTGGAGGAAGATCAGCATGGATGTTAGCTCAGGGCCAGTCTTCTTAAGCAAAAAGAGGAGGATTGGCATGGATGTTAGCTCAGGGCTGATCTTTGCCACAAAAAAAAAAGAAAGAAAGAAATTACAGAGTTAGAGTTTTGGGGGTTTTCTTTTTTCTGTTTTAACTATTGCCATCTGCTTATGCACTGCCAGACAAATTTCAGTAGAATTCCTAGCCTCTAGTAGTTTCATCAGCAAAACTACCCGATGCCTCCTTGATATGTGCATCCCTGCTCACCTAATACTTACATACAAAAGCTCACTCTCTCTCTTTCTTTTTTACTGTTGTAGTAAACCATGTATGAGGACCAAAAAAGTAGTTTGAAACCCTGAATCAAATCAATTGCAGTTGTAACAGAGCAGGAGATTCTAACTCGATTGGTTGCTCCCATTGCTGGCATAGTTATCTTTGATCCAGCATGCTAAGGTTGTGTGAGGTCCAAGCCAAATAACAAAAGCAGGCTTTCTCTAACGTCATTCCAGGCGCTTTCCATTCCCAGAGCCTACAGGTGTTATCCTGGCTTAAGGCTGTTGAAATATGGAACAGCAAACCAGCTGTCATTCATAAGAATTGGTGCTGGCCAGCTGGCCAACCCAACTACAGAAATAAAGACATGCCTTTTTACTCTGATACACGGGGGCCTTGCCTCTGAGCAGACAGCTGAAAAATCTCAGGTGACAGCCCTCGGGAACAGTGTTTGTGGCATTCAGGCACTCACCACCCTCAAGAGGCAGGGCAGGAGACATCTGTTATCAGCATGCTGATTAAGGAAAGCAAAGACTGGCCATGCCTCCTCACCAGGCTTTGGGGAGAGGAGGAGAAACTGAGGGAAAAGCTTAGATGACCACATGCTATAAATTAATCTTTGCAATGTCTTCCGTTGTATTCATTAGGAAAGAAACATGCAGAATCGTAATTGCACTGGGGCAATTGGTCATTTTTAAAAATTGAATCTCAAGTGTAATACAGAGGCCCTTGTGTGTTCCTGATGGGAGTCTACATAGGTTAAGTCTTTCCAGAGGGCAATTTGGGAATATGTTCCAAAACAGGAGCCTTAAAAATCTTCATGCTCTTTGACACAGAACTTCTACTTCTAGAAAGTTATTCGAAAGAAGTAATCAGAGATAGGCACAAACGTTTATGTACAAGAGTGTTCATTTCAGCGTGAATTAAAATGGTGAAAAATTGAAAATGATTTAAATGTCCAACAATAGATGATTGATTAAATAAATGATAACACACCCATACAATGGAATAATATGATCCTTATTTTATTTGACTGAATACTTGGAAGGAAATTTACCAAGTGATGACCATTTGGTGGTAATGATCATCGGTGATTTTGCTTTCCTGTTTGATATTTTTCTGTGTTGTCCAAATTTTCTAAAGTGGATAAATTTATAATCAAGAAGAAAAGCAATTTTAAGGAAATATAATATAAGAGCATGTTTACATTTCTAAATTTAAAAACCACCCATAATTCAACACCTTAACATGACTTTGTTTTGCATGTTTATATTTTTTGCAGTATACACTCATTTCGGTTTTACACAGTTGCAGTCATACGGCATGTGCCATTTTATATTCTGCTTTTCATCTAACATTATAGTTCCATATTATACATTGTCTATAATTTCATATTTGTAACTTTATAACATTACAAAATATTAATGTACAATCACATGGTAGATAATATTGTCTGTCTTAGGTGAAGACGGTTTTCATTAACTCCCACCCCCCCAACCCCCAATAGAATGAATCATTCCCTCGTCTGTGTTTTGCTCATTACATAGTTCTTTGCTTCTGTACTTGTCTCCCTCCTGATGTAGGAGGTACAGTCAGGCTGGCCAATGCCTGTGTATCTTTGTAGTGTATTTTTGTAGCCATGGGGCCTAGCACTGTGCCTGGCACATGGATAACACCTGCTCAGTAAATGTGGATGCGTGAAAAGGAGGAGAGATGGACCAATGGATGGAAAGAAGAAGTGAACAGGGATTTGATAACTTAATATCTCTTTGGCTTGAGTAGCCTTGCAAACATTCATTCTGACCTCAGCCTCAGGGAAGTGCATAGGTAAAGTGCATAAAAGATCTGCATTTGCCCTAATACAGATTTTTTTCCCTTTAGTCATTTTGTAAAATCATATTTTATTTTCACAGTAAGTTTTAGACCCTGGGTTATAAAGGCCTGTATATAATAGTTCTCTTACTAGCTTCTAAAAGTCATCTTGAACTTTCTGGTCAGAATTTTTCCCATTCTGCACCTGTCACATTCCTTTCCAAATTTGTATCGATATCCATAACAGCAGTTAAAATGCTCCTAGCAAAAAAATAAATAAAATAAAATAAAAAGAAAAGAAAGGAAGGCTGCTTAATGGGAACAGAGTTTCTGTTTAGGGTGATGAAAAAGTTCCAGAAATAGTGTGATGGTTGCACAACGTTGTCAGTGTACTGAAAGCCACTGAATTGTACATTTAAAAATGATTAAAATGATAAATGTTATGTTATTTATATTTTACCACAATAAAGGAAGGGGGGGGAGGGGAGGAAGGAAAGAGGGAGGGAGGGAGGAAGGAAAGAAGGAAGAGAGAGAAGGAAGCAAGGAAGGAAGAGAGAGAAGGAAGGAAGGAAGGAGGGAGGGAAGGAAGGAAGGAAGGGAAAATAGAAATTGAGTCGTGTGGCACCCACTCAAGTCTGTTTTTTATTAGTTGAGCCCTTTCCTGAACAAGATTCCAGACTGCAGTAAGTCTTTCTGAAGGCAGGAAGAATCAATTCCTCAGGTTTGTATTGTATCCTATTATCTTGACCTAGCAGTTAGTTCCAAGAAAAGTCACTGTTGCCTGCAGAAACTTTGCCATCCCATTTCCTTCCCCATTAGCTCTTCCCGTGTCACCACAAGGAAGTGGCTGATGACCGTAAGCATTAGTGGCCTAAAGAACTATGGTTATAAATGTAGAGGGTCAATTTTTTTCCTTAAAGTTGTTGCCTGCTCGTAGCTTTCTTTTCTTCTAGAATCAAACTAAAATCATTTTAGTGCTAGTCCTGGGTTTATTCAAGTGGCCATGTGACTTCCTATCTATGCACATGCTCTCTTGGAAGAAATATGTGCAATGCTATGTGGTAAAGATTTTTTTAACTATCATTAGAAAAATACAGAAGGTGTTTGTGCCAAGTCTTACTCTGAATGAAGCCATGAGAGGGAAGCCCTGGCTCTGAGGCTTCCCATGACCCTGGGCCACTTTCCCCAGCTGTCCTCTCTTCGTTCCCAGAGGAGAGAGTGAGGAGTGGCTGTCCTCATGCACCCCTTTTCAGAGGTGGGGCCGGGAGCACAGAGGGATCCAGGCTAGTCCAGCGTGGACGCTGCCATACGTGGAGAAGTGACCACTACTCTGGTCCTACTGGCTGCACAGAAGCCTAAATACCATCTCTCATTGATCCCGAGATGCACATCTTTGCATCTCTGAAATCAGGATGTATCTTACAACTGAAAGCATGCCATAGTTTAGTAGGCAGCTTTTTTCTTTCTTTCTAGAAGTACATAATGTGGGCCTTAAAATTTTTGAGTCTTAGAGTTGATGAAATATGATATATTAGGGAGAATCTAAAGATAGTCCTCTCTAACATTTTGTTGAAATCCCTACCTGCGAGGAAAGTTGGAATTTGAATCCCTGAGTCACAGGCAAGGGAGAAGACAAGTCTATTTCAGAGTCAGGCCGGTAATTATGCGCTTCAGATTTCTGCTCCAGGGCCCAGACCACAGCAGTAATAAATGCAGTAGGGGCCTCCTTTTACACGGGGGCTCTGTGGAGGTCTCTGCTTGAATGTGTACCTTTCTTTATCAAAGGGGCTTTATTGTAACCTTGCATGCAGACACTACACGAAATAAGAATGGATCCTTTGTAGATTAGAGGTCAAAGATGTCATTGTCACTGTGTGACTTGCTGTGGACAAAACTGTGACCTGGGCTGGGTTCATTTCAGTGTCATCTCCTTCCCTCCCACCATGCAGAAGGTCCTGTCCCCTGGCTCCCTGGGTCCCAACCTACCCGTCCTGTGTATCACCCCTTAGAACCTAAGCACTCTCTAGGGTTAGGGGCTGTGTGGGTTATGACCACTCCAAGTAACATGTTAAGTATCATAATAACCTCCTAGAAAACCTAAAGCCAAATGTGAAAATGTTGTATTGAGACAGACATGGGAGACACATTTTTAAGAGGCATTTTGTTATCTGGCAAATCATACTTTTGGGTAACTACACTCCCCACCTACACTGAAGACTCATCCTTTGCCCACTCTGCATGCCAGATCCAGAGTTAGAGCCTGAAGACTGGGGGCTGATTTTCAGGTCTAAAAGTCTTTAACACAGGAAAGGAGTGACTGGATCATTGGAGACACCTTGCCAGCTGTCCCAAACGGGAGTAGACACCTCCGCTCCTACTACTCGTAAAAGGATGATCTTTTTCAACTAAGGCCAAAATCAGAAATGTGAAAGCAAAACAAAACTCTCTTCCCAAACCTCCTCCCACCTCCATTTAAAAAAAAAAGGAGGGGGGGGGGAGTGGTGATGAGAGTTGAGGGTGGGAATTGCTAGGATGAAAATGAATCACTAACTTTTGAAATTCAAAATACAATTGTCTTCGAGAGACCATTTTTAGGTAAAATATAAAAAGAAGTTAATTGAGCCTAAAGAGAGCTTAACTGCCTCTTTAAATGTATTTTTTTCTCGGCTGCACCAGGGTAGACTTCTGCATTGAGGTCAGACAGAGGGAACAATGGAGGAGAGAATTCCAGTGTGTCAGGTTTCATCACGTGACACGAGATGGTTTAGATACTGCTCCATCAGTAACTCTCAGATTCAAAGAGGATTTAAGGCTTAATATCTACAAGGAACAAAGGGGGAGAAAACCCAAAACTGCACCAAAGGCCATTTCTAGAGTCCGCCTGGGTTGGCTTTTTGTGCAGAGGCAGCCTGTGCTGGACAGTCTGCAGCAGGAGGACTAGTGACCCACTCCCTGGACGGCCTCTCCTTCCCTCTGAATCAATTGATGTTATTGGAGGTGGAGAGGGACCCACTGGAGAGTTCCCGTGTTAAGTTTCTAAAGCTTCTAATGCCACCTAGGAAGGGGCTGGGGAATTGTCACCTTCTTTCCCTTTCTTATGTAGCTGTGAGGGCTCCCAGGGGATCTTAACTTCCCTTCCCTTCACTTAGCATTGAAATATCATGTGGCCAATGAGCTGCCTTATCTTGGGGGATTGGAATTTTTACAGATGAATTCCAAAGCTGAGTGCCACTCAGAGTTTCTTGTGTTTTTCACGGCTGTGTTTGGCATCCTATTGGCACTTCAGGGTACACTCTAGTGACATGAATAATCCATCCATATTAATGAAATGATAGCTGTTCCTTGCCATTTCTTTTCCTGTTCTTAAGCTGATTTCAAATAACATGAATCTCACTTTTGAGGTGGGGTGGATTTTCTTATTCAACTCCACTATGGATGGGTGGGGGACAAAGAGAGAATGGAATGATGGTGATGCAAAATAACTGTAAAATAATCGCTGCGTTGCTACAAACTCTGTATTATTCATCAATGTAGTGAGAGCTCCTGTTCGGTACCGCACTTGAGTGGCAACCTCACCAATTAGCACTCCTGCTGCGGGTCTGTGAATTGCATGTGAAAACAGAATTTGTCCAGAAGTGCTCATGCAAATTGTGCAACACGAATGTGGCCTCCGTGTCAAGTCCTTTCACGTGTTCTGACAGACTCATGTCTTTCCAGATTTCTCTGATCGGTGGCCCCCTTGACAGTTACCAGAGCTCATAAGCCAAAGGAAACAGCTCCTGTTGCTATGAATACTATGTCTGTGGTGAGGTTTACGAGCTGTTCCTGCGGCTGGGTTTTGGCCTCAAAAAACAATCAGATTTTCCCTTGGATCTGTGAGAAAACAGATTAGGAAGGGAATATATGCAAATATCTATGTTAATGCCACCAAACCTATAACTTGGCCCCATGGTGCTTAAGAAGCTGTTTCTCTTAGCGAATATTTTTTTAGCACTTTAGCATTAATGTACGTTTCATGTTTTAAAAATCTGTATTAATGCAAAGAAACCTGAAAAGCAAAAGCATTAGATCACATATAAACTTCACTCTGATTTTATCTAATCAGGGTATGTAATATCTTTGTAAATATAGTAACTATACATTTATAAACCATTCTTTGTTCTTCCCCAATTTGAAGAAATTCCTAATCTTTGCTGAGGAAGAAAATATTTGTTCCATTTGAGCTGTGTGTAGAACGTTGGATTTTTTTTGTTGGCAGTTTGGGGGCCCCGGATGAGGAGGAGGAGGTGCCCTCCAGCACTTCCAGGGCTCAGGCAGCCACAAATCATGCACACACTCTGTTGGCCAGTGAGTCACCATCAGAAATGGCATGCGCACAAAGGGAGGCCCCCAACACAGGCTCTCTTCTGAGGCCTGCAAAACAAAGCCAGTCTGAGCTTGCAGGCCTTGGAAATGGCTGCCCACAAGCTATCTGGTCAGGCTGAGACCCTCCTTCATTTTTCCCTGCCCTTCCACAATCCAAAACCTCAGCAGCTTGAAATTACTCAACTTTCCAAAGCTAGGACTTGCATTTGGACTAGAAGAAATATAAGAAAGTTCACCCGGATGGTGCCTTTGTTCTGTACCTCCAAAATGTATAGACAACAGAAAGCAGAGTTTTGGATAGGAATGTCTCCGAGCCAGACTTCACCTGCTGTTGGGGACGGGGTGGGAGTGTCTGCTGGCCAGAGTCTGTTCTCGCCTCAGCCTGATTCTTCCCCAGCAGCATCCCCCTCCCTCGGTTTCAATCGCTTCCATTTGTGCATTTTGTCCTCCTCTCCCCCTTGCTGTTTTTGCTGTTTGGTATCAAATATCCTTTTCTCCAGGGGGTTCTTGACCTGACTTCCATTCCTTCAGCTTCCAGCCCCTCCTCCTCGTATGCAAGTCCTTAGTGCCTCTATTTGGAGGGGTGGGCTATTTCTCTGGAGCCCCTAAGAGGACCGTGATCTGCACCGAGACTAGTGGTGACCAGCACTGGAAATCCCAACCTAGACAATGTCTCCTCCTGTGGCCCAAGTGCCCTAACCCTCAACTCCCAAGGACTCTCTTCTCGACTGGTCCCAGACAATTTGAGAGAGCCTGTGAGTAGAGAGAGCTAATGAGCACAGGCCGATGTTCCCGTGAGTTTCTTTTCCCATCCCCTCTTTGAAGGCCCATCACCTCTACATATGTGATCCTGCTGCTTTGAATAGGTATCAGTGATAAAATCATGTGTACAAGGAAAAAATATTGTACAAGATTTTTTAAAGTTCTTCCCCCCAAAATTCATTCTCTACCTGAAGGGATACAGTCACTTGAAGGAAAAATCCCATCTAAAAGGGGAAGAAAGTTGCCCTGTGCTCTGTGCTCTCCTGCTTCCCTCCCCCAAACTCCCAAGTTATATTTCCTCTCTCAGCGGTGCAGAGAGTGGGGATTTAGTGGTAAGTTTTAAGGGTTTAAGTGAATTTTCCTCCACCTACTACCCTCCTTTAAAAGCAGTCCATTCTACAGGAATGATATTTCCGTACTGATTTCCCTGCACATTTTGAGGGCAGGGTGCCCATCCATCCTCACTCCCTTTGCTTCTCCCCAGAACACAGGCTGAGACTGAGGGTTCGGAATATAGAAGCAGTGAGAGCCACTGCTGCCCGCCTTTAGCCACTGCATAAAATCAGGAACGGGTGGCCCAGAATTCCTTCAGATGAACCGCCGACAGGGGCTGGCCTTGCCCAGGACAGCAGACGCCACCACCACCCCCCAACACCTCTACTTTCCACGGGCTTTTTATTACCTTTCCTTGGTCAAGAGAAGGAAAGCAATCTGTCTCTCCTCTACTTGTTTCATAAAGGAAAACATAATCATAGTTTGACACATTACTTTTGGTGGATGCACAGAAAGAATATCCTATATTAGAAGGGGAGTGAGGAGAAGGAGGGGGGAGGACAAAGAAAAACAAATTGGCTGTCCACAGAGGTCCAGTGTCAGAAGTCAGAGGAATCTTGTTCCTTCAGACTCTCGGAGAGACCATGGCAACAAGGGACCCAGAGAGCAAGAGAGACAGCTGGGGAGATTTGCGGCCCCTCCCTCAGATTAGAAGACAGAACAAATAGGGGAAGCAATCCATTTTCCAGAGCCCGGTGGTAATTTCAGAGTGTTGTAGACCAGAGTATCTGCTTCTCCTCAACCTTGTCTCAATATGGGGTAGGAAGATTTTCAAAGAGAAGATTTTTCACTTGTCCAAAGAAGACACCCAGTCTCCAAGTTGCTGATAGAAAGCATGTATTTACCTGGAACCACCAACATATTCTTGAGTCATGAATTTTCAATGGCCTGACTGGTTTTGTAGTGATTAATTATTTTGTTTGAAATTATTTTTACTACCATCTCTAGTTTAGATTTAAAAGATTGGTGGAATAAATGCAACATCAACTATCTTTTGAAAATATATTATACCACTTCTGTTGCAGACAAGATTTAGCATTAAAACCGAGTGATTTTCTGACTTTTTTTTAAATCCAATATAGAACTTAAACCCACTAACTGACTAGGAGATACTTAGTTATCATATTTGTTATGAATTCTACTTGTCATTAAAACCTTTTAATTGGGCCACTATCTACTTTTCATTATTCCTTGTCAGGCCTTCTTGAAAAAAGATGGGTGAACGAGTTAAGGAACACAAAAAAGAAAAGGTTTTTTCTTCTCAGAGTAGTTTTGGTCAAATTTCCTGTTATTGTTTGGCATCTTCTCTTCATCCCCAGGATATATTGTTAGGGCTTTGAAAATATTCTATCATCCTACTCCCGGTTAAAAGCCAAGTGGTATGTTTAAAATACTGTATACTCACTTCATATTTAAATAAGTTCAGTTTTTAAAAAGCAGGGAGGAAAAAGAAAACTGGAATTACTTATGCCCCATTTTTAAGCAGAGATCACTACCTCTGCCTGGTTTCTGGTAGCCTCGTGAGGGCAGAGTGAGAGACTAGAAGTGAGCAGGAGGAGGTGGGGACCAGTGGACCGGAGAGTGACCCCAGATATTTGCATGTGGTAAAGAGTGTGTGAATTCTTATTCTTGTCAAAATACACCTTGCAGTTAAATTTAACTCTTTACTCTTCCGTTCCCACAGTCAGTGAAGTCTCAGCCAGCTTCCCTTCACCTACTGGATGGATTACTCCAATGGCTGCCTCCCAGCACTGCCTCCCCACTTTTCTTCTTCTGATCCAGCCCCATTCTAATCTCTGCTTTACCTGACACCAGCTTAATCTTATTCAAGTGATGTTTTTATTGTTTTATTTCCTTTAAGAGCCTACTGTGGCTCCCTGTCTGTTGCTTAGGTCAGGTGTCTGTGCCTGCATTCAGACCTGTCCATGGTCAGACTCGTCCAGTGCAGGTTTTCTCCCACCTACCCAGCATACACCTCCGCTTGGGACCTGGGCGCAGACACCTCCCTCCTTGCGGGTGGCTGCTCCTTCCTTCTCCTTCTCTGCTCCCTCAAATCCAAATCTAGGCTTCCATCGAGGCACCCAGTCAAGTCCCTCCTTATCCATGAAGCTCTTCCCAAGCAGAACCAGAGAATTTTAGGGCAGGTAGGACCTTAGAGATCACCTGGGCAGGTGTCCTTGTTTTATAAAGGAGAATACTAAAGCTCAGCAACGTTCAGTGACTTGCCTCAGGTCAAACAATCCCTAGAACCCACGTGTCCTGTGCCCCCCATTCTGCCCCCTTTCTACTATGTAACTCTGACCATCCCCGGTCTGACCAGGCTGGCTTTCTGGAAATCCTATGGAACAGGAGCATTGCCACTGTCTCACCCTTGACAGGCTGGGATCATCCTCAAGCTTTTCAATGCAGGCAAACCTTGTCTTTCCACTGGGATTCTAGTCTCCCTACAAGGCCGAGGCCACGGCTGCCCTTCCCTTAGATTCCAGCCACAACGCCTGCCACTGTGCTGGGGTGCTGGAGGCCCCTGGGGACTCTTTGAGCAATCAAGACTTTTTAAAAAGTGGGTTGCATATCTGAATTGAAAGAAAACTTGAATGCATATTATACATTCCACACGTAATGTTCTAGTGCTCAGATTTCGGGTGGGGGGTTTGTGCTATATGTTTGTTTTCTGGGTGATAGATTTTGGCCATGAAGTGATAGTATCTGACTGTACATAAAACCAAAGCAAAGTTGTAAACATAACCCGTACCCAGAGCCATACCCATGGATTTTTGCATCCTAGTAAATCAGTCAGTTGTTTGCTCGTTTTGTTTGTTTGTTTGTTCGTTTTACCTGTGGTCAAGTATTCTCTAAGAAAAATCAACTCTGAGACTTGGAAACTGAAACTGAAAATGCCATTAAGGGTTGTGCAATACTGTACAGCTTCAAGTGACAGGCATAAGGCTCCATGTTCTTGAACCAGATCCCTGAACTTACATCAGGTTAGCAGCCTTGGCAATATGTTTTACTGACCTGGTCACCCTTCCTTATCTGAGTCCCTTAGCAGAAGGTGAGTCACAGTCTTCCAGACCTCTCTAGGTTCCTACCCAGGGTGTGTGTGCATCTGACTGCAGGATATGTTTGGGCTCTGTCCCCAAGAAGCCTCTGGAAGGTGCTGAGAGTGAGTGGGACTCTGCTACAGCCCCAGATATTTTCACAGTGACTAGCTGGGCTCTGTCGCACGGAGGTGGCCCCTGCATGGTGTCAGGTGTCTCTCAGCTCCCCGTACATGGATTTCCACTCCCTGGGGGCTTACGTTTACTGACTAATGGGGGCTCGGGGACTCCTTCTTTCCTTGAATTGGCCCTGTCAGTCTTTTTTACATGCTTCTAAATGTGAACTAAGGGGTAGTGTTCGCTGGGCCTTATATAAAAAGTAATCTTCAGTAAAAATTAAGCCCTGAGAACCTAAGGTAAAAAAGAAGGGATTCTCACTCTTGCTGGGGTTTCCTGTATGTTGCATAATGGGGACCTGAGACAGATTTAAAGTTCAATTTAGAAATTCATCGTCCCCTACCTCCCCACTTCTCAGCAGGTTTCCAGCCATTTATATTTAATCTCAGCTTCCAGAAAAGGTTTGGTTGACTTGGGAAGGATTTCATCATTGCTGATTGAGAAATTGTCGATTTTTAAGATAGGGAGGAGGATAAAGAGGAGAAGAAACCCAAGGGAGAAAGTGAAGTAATTAGTTGGACCAAGGTAAAAGAAACTCAGTGCGTATATTAGAGAAACGGTCAAAAGGTAAAGAAGACCAGAAACATGATCCTTCGTGCTGGGGAAGCTTGCTCGGGGTGATAAATAGCCTGAGCAGCAGGTTAGATCTCCCTGTCCGACTCCGGCATTAACCAGCCCGGCCCTCCTGTTCTGATTTTAACCTCCTACGAGCAGTCAACCCTGAGAGAAGCAGTAGTTGTGAACGCTCTTAAAGGAGGCGTGCGGTTTTAGGTGGAGAAGTGTGTACGTGAATCATGTGTGTGTTGCAAAGGTGCTCGCCCGGATCTGGGGAGCATAGCAGAAGGGGAGTATTCAGTCAGCTACCCAGAGGAAGAATTAGCACAGGAAACTTTGGGAGAAAGTGGGGAGAGGCTGGGCATCTGAGATGATATTATGGGAAGGAGGTCAGACATGGCTTTAGCTTTTGGTAGAAAGGAATAGGAAATGGGTGATCCATCCCAGATGTTTAAGCAAAAATATTTATGCTTTTAAAGGGGATCAGTGACAAAAGATTTTTGGCACGCAACCCCCACTTTGAAGGCCTCTATTGCTATTGTCAACACAAGTGGATTTATTCCTCACTAAAAGGAAAGTTTCACATAAACTTCTCCTTCATTCTAGGGTCTAGTTCCATATTAGCTATCAACTTAATTTTGACCCTCAGCAAAAGGTGGTCATTTGTAAACGGGTATTTTCCTTCGTAAGACTGAGTGATTGATCTGACCATCAAGAAAGGACAAAATATGAGCTAAAAATATAGGCCCCGCCTCAAGTTTCTAATTTTCTCATTATTATTAATTTTGACGACAATGAGAGCAAACATTCATGAGCACTTGCTGTAGCAAGCCCTGCTGAATCCTGCTGCCCAAGAGCAGTTCTGATAAAATGAGGTAAAAGTGTAAGATTGTGGCGAGGAGGATTTCTAATTGTTTCCAGATTCCTTTCTCCAGGTTACTTACTGTGTGGGGATGGTGGAGTCAGGAGCTGTGTTTACTGTATCGCGGATGCAATCGAGGAGTCCCTCTTCGAGGTCCATATTTCTTCTAAGGCTATTTTTATCCCAGTTTGTCCCCCAGCTCTTCTCAAGGTTAACAAAAGACCTGGGCCACTTCTATTTTTTCAAGTCACCAGGTATATTTACAAAATGAAGAAATGCCAATAGGGTTAAAAAAAAAAAGAACATGTTTTTGTTTTTAAAAATAACAGTGCAGTTATGCCATTCACAAGATAAACAGGGGACTTATAAAGAATATTAATTTATAATGGACTTAGACAAGTGTGATCTAGTAACCAAACACAACTTAAAGCCATAAAATAGAAGATAATCTTTCAATCCTATCAGGATTTCTCAGTGACCCTATGTAAAACTTTGCGTGAAGAATGGATCTTTAATCTAAACTCGAGGATCAGTGTGGCTATAAGGCCCAGGGTCCAATGGCGCCCCATGCCAACCTTCCCATAGGCCCTCCCCGACCCTGTGTGAGCCCCTCTCCTAGAC
Organism: Ceratotherium simum simum; assembly: GCF_057802395.1. Taxonomy (NCBI): domain Eukaryota; kingdom Metazoa; phylum Chordata; class Mammalia; order Perissodactyla; family Rhinocerotidae; genus Ceratotherium; species Ceratotherium simum. The sequence goes on from NC_141911.1 coordinate 44,183,100, forward strand.
TCACTTCCTCTAAGAACCTGATTCTCAGCCAAAATCTCTAAATATGTAAAGTACCAACTCCAGATATCTAAATGTTACTGCTTTTTCTTTCTACTTTCTCGTGCCCTGCCCCAAGTCCTGGCCTCCTCAAACCCCACCGCAACTGCTGGCCTGGCTTCTGCTCTCAGGGGTATGGCGAGGGCTGCTCTCTTCTCTGAGCCTCGGCGTGATCATACCTGGTGTGCCCACAGTTAGGGTCAGCAGTCAGAAACTAGCGGAGCAGGCTGACATGGACTCCCCCACACACCCAACCCCCACCCCCACACCCACCCCCACACCTGACAGCATCTTCTGGAGGGAGGAGAGAGCAGAGAGCCAAGAGCAAGCAGCTTTGTAGAAGGCGCCCTTCCCAGGCAGGCAGAGCTGGCGTCCCTCAGCCACCCTCCCAAGGCTGCAGAGAGGGTGGAGGAAGCCCCTGCCTTCTCTTCACTGCACGCCCTCAAGCTGCGAGCTTCCCTCTCCTCCTTCCTGTCTTGTGGTGGTTGCAGCAGAGAGCTCCATTTGGCTGCATGGTGGTGCTCTTGTCTATAAACGGAAACATTGGCCTGTCTCCCGGGATAACACAAGATAGGCCTCTGCATCAGTTATGCAATCTTGGCTGTGATGACTTCATCAGAAAGGCGGGAGGAGGCAAGAAAAGAGAAAGGTATGGTTTGGGGGAACAGTAGTTCAGGAGAAAAACTCTCCCCAGCAGCTCTGCTGAAGACAGCTGAGACCCCTTCCTCCTCCTCCCTACTTTCACATCAAGGAAAGAAAGGCAGCAAACATATGGCTAAAAACCCTAATTCCTGGAGCAGCTGACAAACCACTTGCAGTCCATGTGTCCTGAGAGCGGCCACTTGGATGCAGGCAGATGCTGCGCCCGCCCCTGTGGGGCAGGTCTCACAGCCCCTGAGGCTGGGATTTTCCTACAGCCCCGCAGAGAAGACAACCTGTGGAGGCAAATGATGGTTTTCACTGTCTCTTGAGTTCTTAAACTCTAAAAGTTAGGCTGGTTCTGGCCATGCTCTGTGGTTTCAAGCCTAGAATGGAGAAAAACCACAAAGAACAGGTGGTGCCACAAAGGGAAGCTTGTCCAGGTGGACAAGGGAATTCTTGGAAGATGGTCAGTACCCTTCAGAGCCTTCTCTGAGACTTGGGAGCTCTTTGTGGAAGCAATGCCAAGCTGGCCTAGTTGCTGAGCCTGTAGCCAAACTCAGTTCATTCATGTTCTTGCCATGTCCAAGTCTTGAGAAGGACAACTACCACTTAAGGATGTCTATTGCACACTCCAGAGGATAAGGTGGGCTCAGGTGGAAATAGTCCAGGTCCCGGACACAACTGGGGCCCCTCTTGAACTCACTACATTCCATTCCATGTCTGTTTAGTCTAAGTATTCTTAATGAGGTTTGGTTTTCTTTTTTTTGGGGGGAAGGGGTATTATAGGTTAATAAATCCTCTCAATGTTGGCCTTTTAGGTTGTTTTTAATTTTTTGCTACTGTAAATCATTCAAGCTATTCAAGATAAACCTTTGCACAAAGCTGTGAATATTTCCATGAGATGAGTCCTTAGAAGTGGGATTTCAGGATATGATGTATTCACGTCTTTGATCACTGTCCCTCTGCTCTGGAAGTCGTTCCCCTCTTGCCCACCTGAGCCATTCTGAGACATCACTTCCTCTGACAAGCCTCAGTCACCTCCCTAAGCACTTTCACCGCTGGGTCCCTATGCTCTGCTGTCTCCATGTAGAAGCCCCAGGGATGTGGCTTGTGCCTCCTCCTCTGCAAAGATGCCATCAGCTGCTCAGGAGCTAGGGGATCCTCACTTCTCATCAGAATTATGGAGTCCTTGAAAACAAGCCAATAGGCCCTTTTTCTTCCTTCCTTGCTTTCTTGCTTGGCAATTTAAAGACTTTAGTTTTTTAGAGCATAAGATTTTTAAAATAATGCTTACTTGAAGTAACATGTTCATAATAGAAAATTTTGAAAGAGTATAAAAATAAAAATCACTTATAATCCTTGTCTAACTTTATTCTGTGACTACTCTTTTAGAAACTGCTTTTTTTTCCCTCTCTCAACTATATATTGTAAGCTTTTTTCTATGTGATTAGATAGTGTGAGAAGGCATGATTTTTATTGGTTGCCTAGTATTCATGCTATGGATGTACCATAATTTATTTAATCAAGCTCCTATTGTTGCACACTAATGAACTTTTAACCAATTTAGAGTTGCTTTAGTGGTGGAATTAATCACAACAAAGGGATCAAAAGGACTCTATAATTTACATCAAAGGCAGAGGAAAAGCATAACTCTGAAAGTTGTGTTTCCACTGGAGGGACCTATGGTAACTATGTTCAAAGCACTGATAAGGACAAATGGTATTTTTGTTGTTTGTACCCCCAAGAACGTCCTTGAACGCCTGACCTTCCTGTGGCCCATGGCAGTCTCACATCTTGCACTGGACTGCCAATTTTAACCCTTTCTTATTTCTTCAGCGGGGGCTTCACTCAGTAGCTCAGAGAAGCAGTTCCTTACAGGGCCATCTTTTTTTCTCCTCCCCAGTCATACATGATATTGGTTTCAGCTAGAATTTGTCATAGCCAATTAGTCAGTTCAGTTCAGCAAATAGTTATTCTGTTGCAACTGTGGACCTACCTCTGTGCGGGACACTGGCAGACTCATACAAAACCTACAGATCCTACAGGAAGAATAAGACATAAGTCTTATCCTACCAGAAAATTATAACCAGAAAAGGTTGGAATTTTCTGCCTCTCCTATATTACCTAGTAAGAAACAGTGGTACAATCGTATATATATATATATACAGTGATCACGAGCATGGAAAATGTATTATAGCATACAGGGAAAAAAGCTGAGAAGAAATACAAAAACACATCAAAATATTAACATGGTTGCCTTTGAGTGTTAAAAGTGAATATTGCCTTTTTGTTCTTTATACTTTTATGCAGTGTTTTCCAATTTTCCCAGTGATCAGAGGGAAAAATCAGCAAAACGTATTTTTTAAATAGTCAAAAGTCCTGGTAGGAACTCCATTCTGCTGATTGAGAACCTAGAAAGAAAACCGTTTAAAATCTTAAGGACTAAGATTGTCTTAGGAGCTAAGCTAGAACCAGCAACACTAGTTCCTTACCCTGACTTTCTAGAACTGCATGATCAAGAGGTTATAGCAAGAACAGTAAGAACAACAAGCTATTTATTAGATGGTGAGGGTGGGCCAGTCACTGGGGCCATGATGGAGCTGAGTTTCTACCCAGGCCTGTTGGGTTCCCCCAAGGTAAATGGCTCCTTCTTAGAAGTTGAACAAAGAACTTTGCTGAACCCATTTAGCAGGCTTAGCATTGGGCCCCAAGTTTTTGCCATTCAGTGATGAGCTTCCTCAATTGGGAAACTGCCTCAAAATTCAGTCATCTTGGGGACACCACCACCACACATCATCAAACCTTTTTATCCAACCTTCTTCAACAACCTGCTGAAACAGAGGGGTTTATATGGAGTGGGGCCTGTTGGGGCTCTGCTATGAATTTATTGTAAGCAACTCTCCAAATTCATAGTGAAAAATTCTTCCGGACAAGGACAAAGAAAGTCTGTAAGAGAAGCCACCATCCTGAAACCAGGTTCCTGCCCTGACTCTTGACCAACTTCAAAGAGAATTCTAAGGTCTTATTTTATTTTGTTTCTTCCTTCCACTTATGGTTGACTGGTCTAATCTTATGCCCTTTCTTTAAATGTCAAAGTTGATACCACAAAGGCATCCTAATTTTGGGTATCAGGCAATATATAAAAAATGATGTATATTTTTGTGTTCTTTCAGCTTCATCCTTTGATCCCGATATAGTTTCTACCTTTTGATTCTATGCCCATTCCTCTCCCTCCCCCCCCCTTCCCATTTCTCTTTACTACGGAGCCCTCTTGGGTGGTCTGCTCAATTTAGACCAGATGCATGTTGTGGTCAGTGGAAAAGTCAGAATCCCAAAGACACCACCACCAGCTATGGGACATCAGATGATACTTAACCTCTCAAAGACTTGGGTTTTTTTGTTTTTTTAAATAATTTTATTTATTTATTTATTTTTCCCCCAAAGCCCCAGTAGATAGTTGTATGTCATAGCTGCACATCCTTCTAGTTACTGTATGTGGGACGCGGCCTCAGCATGGCCGGAGAAGCGGTGCACCCGGGATCCGAACCCGGGCCACCAGCAGCGGAGCGCATGCACTTAACCACTAAGCCACAGGGCTGGCCCAGACTTGGGTTTTTTTAATAAACAAAATGAGTTTAAGTACTCAGGTGAAAGCACCTAGCAGAGTGCTTTGCATACAGTGGTTGCCCCATAAGTGTTAGCGGTCATCTTCCATTATTGCTTCTGGTCTTCTCTATGTTTAAAGAACCTTTTCCAACCAGAAAGCTATCCCTCCAATCACAGCTTTCTGTAGTTCTACCTTACATCAGACCAGGGACGGGAAGTCCGGTGATGTTTGATGCCTCCTCCCTGAGCGAGGGAGTTTCCTGGCCTCACCCCTTCCTCAATATCCACTGCTCCTCAGCCTCCACTGCAGAGTTGCAGGAGTACTGATCATTCATGGCCATCGGCTCCTTTCAGAATTCTTGGGTTTGCATTGCCTGAGCAGCCCTCTGAATACTTGAGAGCTTTGTTCCAAATGCAGAAGAATTTGCAATAGAAACCTAAGCAGCTCAGCACTCTGCTTTTGACAGTGCAGGGTTTGCAATCTAATCAGGACACAGAGAGCTCACATGCCTCAGGTTGCAGTCAGTGCCCATAAATCAGGATTATTTGTCCCAGTGATTCTCAAACTGTGGGGCATCTTAATTACCTGGAGGGCATGTTAAACCGCCCCCAGAGGTTCTGATTCAGTATGCCTGGGGTGGAGCCTGAGAATTTGCATTTCTGACAAGCTCCCAGGTGATGCTAATGGTGCTGATCCTGGAACCACCCTTAAACCCTTGATTTAACCCATTATTGTTCCCAAACTGCCCATCCTGGAAGTGGGGTGGGGGGTGGGGGGGTAGTGTCTTCTTAGCCATTTTCTTTCTATAGCTTTTTCATCTCTTTCATGGTCAAGGAAGGAGTCTTATAAATAGGATTTTCATTTGAGGAGGTGTGGACTGAGACCCAGAGGTCAGATGGTTTCCTCGAGCCTCAGAATTCCAGTTTCCCACCCTGAGCCTCCGGGAGTCACAGCCAGATGCCTCCACCCAGCACGCCGTAGGTGTTGGACTCATCCTGTGCTGCTGACATGAAACTGTTGAATTCTCTCTCAGCAAGTGTGATGTTCTGTGTGAACCTTTGAAAAGACTTCCTCCTTCTGAAACTTAAAACTTGAATAGTACCTTTGCAGAAGAAAGCCTCTGGATACTGAGGAGAGGTTGGACATAGAAGTCTCTTGATGTATAGAACCTAGGCAAAATTGCATTTGGGCTGAAGATTGACTTGATTTTTTTTTTCTTAATTACTTGATCCAGTTCAGTGTGTCTGAAGAGCACAGATTTGCTTTCTGGGACATCCTTTTTGTTTATGTATTATTTTTACTTTTTTCTTACCATGAACAACCCTCCTCTCTCCTCCTGCCCTCCGCTCTCATTTCCTTCCCGGCCACTTGCACACACGGTGTGGCGGGGGCCAGGAAATGCGCCCCCGGCGCGCTGCGGCTTCGCGGGCTCCCAAGCACCGCGCGCGGGCCGAGAAACCCCGCGGCCCCTGCGCCCGGCCCGCGCCCCCCGCGCCGCCCCGGTGCCGCCCTGGCCTGCCTCGTCGGTTTCTTTGTTAGAGACGCGTGCGGGCAGAGGCATCTTCCGGCTTGCCCGGAGCGCACGGCCCCACTCCTGACTTCTTAGAGTTCCCTAAGGACTTGTAAGCATATAGGCTCGGGTCGAGAGGCTAAATTACGCCCTAGGGGACTTTTTAAGCAAAATCCTAAATTTCATTTAGGCCGTTCGTAGGCCATGCGATTGCAAAGACTCGTGAGTGGAGGCTCGCCCGTCAGCGCCGCCCTCCCCGCGCCGGCTTTGTGCAGCCGGGGCTCGGGGAACCCTGCCCCTCTCGGACGGTCCGCTCCGGGGTCTGGTTTACGCCACTCTCCCTCCCCGCTCCGGTGGCCACCGCCCCCCACGATCTCCCTCTGCTCCCAGCCCTTCCGTTTCCTTCCACGGCCTCCCCCACCCCCTCCTGCAATCTCCCTCCCCTCGGGCTGAAAGAAAAGTCGGTAATAAGAAACCAGTTCAGTGTCAGTCGGAGAGAGGGGGGAAATAACCCCAGAGATACACGGCAATGGAGAGAGAGCTCATTTTGTGTAAAGAGGGCCTCGAGTCCCCAGGGAATTCCTGGATTGTCTCAGGCTGTCGTGTGTGATGTCCATCACGCCGTGCGAACACCATCTGCTCGGTATTATGCTCTCAGTTGCCAGGCTACCTGCTGTACGCTGTAACACTTGACTGCCTGGCTCCACGTTCGCAGCGTTGGCCCAGACGCGCGGGGCGGGGGGACGGGGGTGGGGGGAAGAACGGGAGTCATGATTAAGCCATCTGCAGAGGGGGCGGGGGGGGACACGCCGCGCGGGCAGAGCAGGCGGGCTGGAAGCCGGAGGACTGGGCTGACACCACCATCTGCTGGGGCAGAGGAAGAACAGCAGCTGCTCCTTGTTCCGCCGACGAGGAACGCCTGAAAAAGGGCTGAAACCCTGGGCATCCTCAAGCCAGTTCTCCACAAAGTCCCCTCACCCCAGAGTCATCACCGCCGGCAGCCTTTTGTGATCCCCCCCTAAGGAGCCAGCAAGCTTTGGTTCGCTGCCAGCCACCCCGGCCCCTCTCACCCAGACACTATGCATGTTCTTGAAAACACTTCAGAGAAATAAAGCTTCCCTACGCACAGATTTATAAATAAACAGCTGGCTGCTCTTGGGAGATATTTTTACCACAGCTGTTTTTTGAAGTAGAAAACTGCTTCTTTGGGGGAGGTAGAGTGTTTTTTACACCTCTACCTCTCTCCATCCCTTAGAAAATTGCTAAGATCTTTTCCCTGGAGAAGATGCGTAAAATGGATTCATTGGTTTTGATTTCTTCCCCTCATTTTATTTTACTGAGGAGTGAGAGGTTTGGGGAGTAATGACGATCTGTGTAGCCAGTTGGATTTCTAAGAGGAAGAGACTGAATTAAGATTCTTGGTAGAAAGCAAGGGAGGTTGTTGGGTAGGGGGTGGGGTAGAGAACAAGCCAGTAATTAAAACTAAAAATACTGCATCATTTGGCTTCAAGGCATTACATTTCTGGTGACGAAAGCTCAGCCTGGTTTTCTCTAATTGTACACACAGTGTGTGTCCTCCTTAGAAACAAGAACCGTGGCTTGAAATTCTGAAATTTGACAGACTGTTGCTCATTAAGCCCTCTTAGACTGGGGGTTAAAAGCCACTGTGTAAGATGAAACAGCTAATGGACTCAGCCAGCTCAATTTGTAAGGCGAGTCACTGGTTCGTCTTCACACTTTGGAATACACACCTGAGACTGGGGCTCTAGGTGTCACTCACCAGCTGTTGAATGCAGCAGAGCTGGTTGGGAAGTCCTGAAGGTGCATCAGCCTAGGTTCACGAATGTTCCATATGGAAAGCAATCCTTTAAAAATGCACATAGCCCTCCTGCCTTTAGGCCTGCGGTGAGAAACCTGAAGGCAAAACCTTTGGGAGGGAATCATTTGGGGAAATATATAATCCTATGAATTAATAACTTAACTTTCCCTTTGGGGAGACTTTTCCCCCTGTGCTTTTGCAGTCTTTCTTTTTGCCCCAGGAAGACAGGTGTCAAAAGTGGTTGGATGTACAGTCAGCCCTCGGTACAGTCCGCCCTTGGTATCCGCATCGGTGGATGCGGCACCTGCGGATAGGAGGGCAGACTAAGGGACTTGAGCATCCGCGGATTTTGGTATCTGCGGGCGGTCCTGGAACCAATCCCCCGCCGCGGATACTGAGGGACGACTGTATCATCGCCTTATTTGCCTCTCTCTTCCTTTTTTTCCCCGGGTTGGAGAAGGCTGGGAAAGCAACGCGGCACTATGTACCACTTCTGGGCATGCCCCCCAGCTACGCGGAGCTGGTCACACAGAACAAGAATATCTCCAAGTGCACAAAGATAAACGGGGCCAGCCCAGACCAGCCCTTCTCATAAAATCATGAAGAAATGAAGAAAACTTTGTCTTCCCTTGGGTCTCATTTTCTTTCCAACTCTCTCCTCCTCATTAAAACTGGACAATATCAAATATACTGAAATACTCAGAAAAAAACTATCTGTATTTCTGCTGGTTGGTTAACTATTTATACTTCAGTGTGAGTTCGTTTGTTAAAGTGATGTCAGTCAGCCATTTGTCTCTAAAGGTGGCAAGAAACACCTTTATCCCAGTGGAAGGAAGGGCTTGGAAAACAAGTAGCAAGTATTGGGGGCCAAGGGAAGACTGAAGATCTTGATCCCTGTGGGGTCAATCATAAAGTAAACTTTTTGGTAGCATAAATGTTCCTGGCATTTTTGAGTATAAGGTCTTTTTGATATAAATATTTCATAGCTCTCTACCTAATAATTGTCTATTTACAGAGAAAATACAGAAAGACAAAAAGGTTTATTAACTTCAGCAGCAACAACACTTGGCATTCAAAAAACAGAACCCAGTTCATTTATGGGAGACATACTATATATAGTCAGTCTACAGGCAATTCTTAGGTGCACACTGGGTACCCTGGACCGATAGTCTGGGAAAGGCCTGAGCTAGTGGAAGGAATACTGAATTTAGACTCAAGATAAGTGTTCTAGTTCTGCTAGTTCTGGTTCTTCCATTTACTAGCTGGGTGATCTGGGGTACTGCACCAACTAACCAGAACTTCTTGGGCTATTGTCTCTCAGGTGAAGGAATAATGGTGTTTTGCTTGTTTTGTTTTGTTTGGGGGGTAGAGGGAGTGAAGAAGATGCAGTTTAGGTAAAACTCACAGCTGGAAAGAAAAGTGTAACTGGCTCAACGCCACACGATAGAGGGAAGGTAGTACAGCAAGCCCAGACTATGGGAGATCAAATCCAGGACTGTGTCTCTAGGAGAGACAGAGATCAAACTCAGCTCTGTATTTTAAGAGGAAACTGGCAGCGTGATTGACTATCTATACTGAAGAGGTAGCAAAGCAAAAATAGGAAAAATATTCAAATCCAATTTGACTGGATGAAAATTTTTTTAAATAATTCTAGATTTATTCACATTCATTTCTTAAGTCTCATAATCCTGCTTCACAATATGACTGTGTATATCCTTCCATGTGTGCCCCTTTAATTTGTGTACATCTCAGACATCAGCTCCTCTGTGTTCAGATTAATTACTTGAAACTTGGATGAATTAAAAGGATCATTTCTGCAAAATGTTCAGACAATCCTTGCTATTATCAGGTGTGCTTGGTGGAATGAACGGGAAAGGAAGTGTCTAGAAACTGAATCTTATGGTCACACATCTATTCTTCCCATCAGCTATTTTTCCCAAATGGTCTACACTATCTGGCTGTTACAGACTTCCCCTCTGAGCACATTCTCCAAGGAGTCACTTGGGCTGTGTGTGAATAGATCTCTACCACTTTACCTCCTATTCCTTAAGGACCAGTCCTTACAATTTGCCATCATTTGACTGACTGACACATAATTATAGAATCAAGAGACCCAATTCACCCCCCAATGTTTAAATTATCCCAGACATACAAGACTCAATTCTGTTTTTAAAGATGTTGGGAGATTACATATCTTTGGTCAGTGTAACACATTCCCAATGCTCACCGTCAACAACTCTCACTAGCAGGATTTTTTTTTTACATATATATCAAAACTTTCAAATGTTGCAATTAATCAGAATTCCGTCAAATAGCAAATCTGGTGATTAATAAATTCCAGCAGTCTTCTGTAAATGTCTTTTACTAGCTAAGAAGTCTATTTTGGCCCGGTGGGCAGTAAGGATTAAGAGGCAAGGTCAGACTGTCTTGTTCTAGACCTTTAAGGTGAGCCCAGCCTCACCTCAAAAACTTGTTCCCTTTCCTTTGGAGGAACACAGAATGTAGCTGAAAACCCAGTCCTTGTCTTTAGCCAGTCCCATCCGAAACAGACTGGACTGCGTCTCAGATTTCCCAGAGCCATGTTCTTTTACTGTCCCCCTGTAGCCTCTCCGGTTCCACTGTGGTAAGGCCAGGTTTGAGGACTACTGGGTTGTTTTTATGGAAATATAACGTGTGCCACTCAGGACGCCTTAGGTCCACAAGCTGGGGCCTCTGCCCCATCCGCCTTCCCCCGTGCTTCCCTCCAAATGGGGAATCACTGCATTCTCTTCTCTTCCTGTCCTCCCAGGAGCAGCACCCCGTTGGGCTTCCCCGGACCACAGGCCCCATGCAGTCCTCCGTGGCCACAGGCTCAGGCGGCATGGTCTCCGGAGCAAGTCCCGCGGGTCCCAGCTTCCTGGGCAGCCAGCCACAGGCAGCCATCATGAAGCAGATGCTCATTGATCAGCGGGCCCAGCTGATGGAACAGCAGAAGCAACAGTTCCTGCGGGAGCAGAGGCAGCAGCAGCAGCAGCAGCAGCAGCAGCAGATTCTGGCCGAGCAGGTAACATGTCCCCACGGCGTGAATCATTCGTTCAGCAGGCATCTATTCAGCGCCTAGTGTCTGCACGGGAGTTCCAGTTCACATCCTTTGTCGAGATATTCAGTCTAGCATTTCTCGGGATCACAGAAGAACCTGCGTAATTTAGACCTTTCAATTACTTAGGCTTTTTCTTAGAATGAATTAGTTTATTCTTAAAAGACAGTCTTCAGCCATCAATTTGAAGGCCCATTTGCTGGAGACATTTCTTCAATTCAAGCCAGACTCCTTTTCTTCTGGTTTCCAGTAGCAGGGTCTACGTAATCAGCATGGGGGGTGGAGGGGCTGCCTCACATTCTTCGCAAACTCTAATATTTCTAGCGTGAAGGAAAAAGAAAATAATTCAGAGAACTTTGTTTCTTGGAGGAAAGCGTCAGGTGGAGAATTCTACAGAATTGGTCATGAACAATGGAACAGGAACAATAGCAGAATAATAGGGCCCACAGAACTACCTGGAAGCCTGAACTCGGGGTCACAGAAAGGGTGCCGACTTAAGAAAATTCCCAAAAGCTTTTAGAACAGCTCAGGAAATCTTTGAGTTAAAGGAAGGCCTAACACAAATAAAGCTTCCCTTAGACGTCTTTGTCCACCCTTGCCATATAATTCCTCCAGCTTTGAAAGAAAGCCGTCACTGCGGGCTGTTCCTGGAGGGTTCAGTGGGTTTTGTTTTTTGAGATGCCCAGGCCTGATTTCATATTATCCCAGGAAAGGCCTGGCCTTCCACAAGAGATCCCTGGATGGTTCCTGTGGGGGTCTATACAGGGCATCTTGCTCTATTATTATAGGAGGTGTGAGGTTGTCATATAAGGCTTAAAGCCCAATAGAGCTCTGCCCCACAGTTACCCTTCTAGAATGTTCCTAATAGGATCAGAATTTTAGAAATTTATCAAGCATCCTCCACCACTTATATACAAGATACTGTGTGGGACACAGGCGTATTGAGGTCCCTACTAACCAAGAGCAGCAGTTCAAAGTAACACCAGTCATCCCCCAAATAGAAAAATTGTACTGTTGAGCACAGTTCACTTATGTTCTTTTTTCTGCTTTTGTTCCTGAACAGCTGTGTAATTATCTCCCTTTTCACCAAGGTCAGTCAGCCTCCTGGCAGCTCTTGTACAAACAAACCTCTATCCCTCTCACCCTGCATAAGGTGTGTGACAAGGAACCATGCTAATCTCTCTCAGGCATTGATAAATGGAACTGCTGAGGGGGAGCTGGGCTTTGTAAATCCTCTCCTCAGCCAATCCCAGGGAATTTCAGGTGTGCCTGATATTTTGAGTGATGGCCTTTGACATGTGTGCTGTGACCAAGCACAAAGGGGAGTTGGGGTAACCAGGCAGAATTCAGCTGTGCCAGCCCAGAGATGTCCCCACTCGGCAAGGTCAGCCAAACCCTGGGAACAGGGAGGAAGGCAGAAGAAGGGGAGAAGAACTGCCACGGGATGAGGCCCATAGATGAGAAGGGGAGAACGTGGGGAGACCCCTCAGGACCCAGGACACGGAAAGATACAGGGCTCCTTGGAAAGGTGAGGAAATGGGAAACTGCAAAAAATAAGTATAATTCCTCAGTGACTGTGTGTACCAAGAGATGAAGAGGGACCCAGGAGAGAACAATTTACTCAGGGTCACAATCTTTGCTTGTGGTATGATTTTAGAAAAACCACCTAACTTCTCTCCTCATCTGCCAGGTGAGGTTTTAATAATTTACCAGCCTTCTTGCTAGAGCTATTTTAAGGATCACATGGAATAATGTGTGTAAAATTCTATGGAAACTGCACAAATGTGTGTGGGGATCTGTCACATGACCCTGGTGTCACGGAATGTGATGGAAGTGCTGCAGCCACATGTACCAGCCAGCCTGTGGGACTAGCCCAGAAGTGAAACCCAGAGACTGTGCTGAAAAGACTCAAGTCATGTAGCATCTTACCTGCCCCTGGAGACATTGCTTACTGATGCCGACTATCGGGGTCTTCAAGTGGTAGGCTGTCAACTTTTTGTTCTGAGTATGAATATTGCCATATCAGTGCCAAGCTGATTTTCTTGGTCTCTGCAGCAGCATGGAAAGTGACCTAACGCTTTCAATTTTGAAACTGGTGTATTAGAAACACGGGTTTCCTGAAAGCACATGTGAGGGAAAGCGGAAGGATTTGGGTTCTTGCATGCCTTTGGGGAACTTTACAATGATTCTCAGTGGATTTAGAAATCAGAACAGCAGGTTGAAAGCAGGCGTGAATTAACATTTAATGCCTTATTCTCAAAGAGCGCAGAACATGTCACCTCTCACCCATTCACAATAGTTGAACAGAACCTAGAATTTTAGATCTGAAAGAAACATTAGACCTCATGAAGTCCCTTCATTTTAATATGAGGAAAGTGAGGCCAGGGAGCTTATGTGTTTTATCTGAGATCGCAGAGTTAGAGAGAGGCAGAGCTGGGGCTGGAGCCAGGAACTCCTGGCCCCTGACTGGGAGCCCCATCCCCAACCCACCACAGGTTACCACAGGGCTTATCCCAAGTGTAAGTAGGACAGTTAAATTCTTACCTGATATGGGAAGTTTGGCTGAAGAGAAGCTTTTAAATGCTCAGCTTGCTCTCAAGAATGCCCTTATATTGCTGCCTAACAGATTAGCATGGTTTCTTGTCCACACAATTAATTAATTTCAACAATTTCAACCGTTTTGTGCAAAACACCATGGTAGGCACCACGGGATAGGGTGAACAGGGCAGAGGCTGTTCTTTTCTTTGGTTGCCAGAGGGCTGGCTGGCCTTGTCGAGAAAAAGAAAAAAAGAAAGAAAAAGAAAATTATAGAGCTGCCCAGGAACAAAAACAAGAGAAAAAATAGAAATAAACACATGTGTTGAGAAGTGGTCAATGTGTGTTATTTTTATAAAGAACAGGGCCCTCGCCATGTCTTCTCCTGTGGCCCTTGTAGATGAAAGGTGCTTAATGAATATTCAGCAGCTGCAGAAGGAGGTTAAGTGACACGCCGAAGGCCACACAGCTACTTGACAGCAGACCGAGACCTAAAACCCCTTCCTCTGCTCTTTCCACCTCACTCTTCTTTTCTTCCCCTTTTCACATACAGCAGGATAATGATCATAACAGCCTTTCCATATATTGGTGACAGCGCCAGCAGTGCGGAATCCTCATGAGTGGGAGAAGAAAGACTAAAACACAGGCCTCCTGGCTCCTGGTGTGTGTGGAATCCCACGTGGTTTCCTCAAGGCAGTCAGTGCTGTCTGTTTTACTCGTGGGGATGTATTTTACGGGCAGTGTGGCCTCATGGGAATAAAATTAGCCTTTTTTTCATCGCCCCTGAGAATCCCATCTTCCTATACCTGAAGCATCTATTTAGGTTATTAAAAATTTGTTGCTTGTCCCTTTGAGCTCGGTCCCCACAATGCTAAGGAAAACGTGCAAGCCAGTGTTGGAAAGTCGGAGTCAAAACTTCTTCCCTCAGTACACGTTCCTCGTGAGCCAGCAAGTCCCCGCGTCAGAAATGCCGCAGATGGTCACCAAAAGATGTGTGCAGGGGTGTTCACAGCAGCCGTATTCGTGACAGCCCAAACTGGAAACACTCTTAATGACCATCACTAGTAGAACACGGGAGTAAATTGTGGTCTATTCATACGATGGAATACTGTTCAACAGTGAGAATGAACAGACCACAACTACATGCATCGACATGGATGAATCTCACAAACATAATGATGAATGTAAGAAGTCAGACACAGATACATTGTACAAATCCACTTATAGAAAGTACAAAAGCAGACATCACTAATCTATGCTGTTAAATTAGGAGAGTGATTCCCCTGGGGTCAGAGGAATGACTGGAAAGAGGCGTGAGGGGCTACTAGCAATGTGCTTTGTCTTGATCTAGAGACTGCTTACCAGGAGTGTGTTCATGTTGGGAAAATCCGTCAAACTGTACACTTACGCTTTGTGCTCTTGCCTGTATGTGCATTATTCTTCAACACAAAGTTTAGTTTTTGAAAAAAAACTGCCTTCCTAGAACTGCCAGGATATTTAACCGTATGCTCTCTCCCCATCCCCCCTGCCCCCGCTTCCTGGCTTCTTTCGTTCTAGCAGTTGCAGCAAACACATTTACCCCGGCAGCACCTCCAGCAGCAGCGGAATCCGTACCCCGTGCAGCAGGTCAATCAGTTTCAAGGTGAGGCCACTGCACACCTCTTCCATCTTATCCCTTCCAGTTGTGAAGTGTAAGCGAATGTGTAGCCAGTGACATTGCCTTATGTGCTGTGTTTGTGTCCAGGTAATGTTAATAATATTTAAGAACTGAGATTACCAACCACTCAGAATGCATTCTTGGAGGCCCCCTGCTGTGCCAGGCGTTAACCTTTTGGTCTCTGGGTCCCGGAGGGGCCTTGGTGGGCCCAGAGAGGGGTCAGAATGGGCTGTGGGGGTGGGACTGGGGCAGCTGTCCTTTACCCAAGATACAGAAGTATTTTAATAGTTTAACAACCAATAAGGACATACTGGTGCTTGTTGGCCCAATATCAGCCTTGTTTATGTCTAGATTTTCATCTCAGCGACCACAAAGGGGAAATCCTGTGCCACATCTTTCTTGCTAATCCCAGCAGCTCAGCTGACCATAGCCCTCACTTCCAACAACCAAAGTGGAAGAACCTGCGTTGCAGCCACTAATCTCTGGTGAATATAGAAGACAAATATGGCCTTGGACTGTCTCGGTCCTGCTGCCCATTGCAGAAATCCCGAATCGTGACCCCGGTAGCAATGGGTGCATCGTATGCCCAGCGTTGCCATTCCTTTGTAAAGTAGAAAGTCCACTCAAATATCAAACCCTTCCACCTCCAATGGAGAGAACCCCTGAGGGTCTTGTATAGGGTGGAGGATCAGCCTGAGGACCCTTCCCAGTCTCATCCACAGGAGTTTTCAGGGGGCCAAAGGAGTAATCTAACAGCAGAAATCCTAATTTCTGTCTTCTGTCCTTTCTATGGGACCTAGATCAATGCGTCCTAACTTCTCAAGGGTTACCTATCCCTTTGAGAATTTGCCAGAAGTTATGAAGCCCCTTGCACGGAAATATGCATATGTGTAAATATATACAAACTTTATCATTTCACAAGTGTTATGCTCCTCAATAGACTGTGGGTGAAAATTCATGACCTAGGGTAGCATTTTTGTCTTTGAGTTGCAATACAAGTAGTTTGTGAGGATAATTTAATGGGCCACAACCAACATTTTTTAAATGAAATACAATAGAAAAGAAATTATCAGAGTGTATCATAATAAGGGAAGCTTTTGTTTCTGTTATGAACCCACATTTATAGTGATGGATCACGCACTGTGAGTTGTGGTTTAAAGAGTCTGGAAGCCACTGATGTTCACTGCCAGATTCGCTGCAGATGCCTGTGAAAATACTGGTGCTTGTGTAGCTCCCACTCTCTTCCATCCCTGGACATTTATATCACTTCGGATCCCTTTGGACTTGATACAAGGACAGGAATTGGGCTGTCCACAGGTGTTCTGTGAACTAAATTAGTGCCAATATTTTTCAAAGAATTATGTTTCTCACTTGGTCATGGGTGGGGAGGAGTGGGAAATAGTCATTGTTACATGCATAGTTTTTGTTGCAGACACAGAGCCCTCCTTTATACTCATAGTTCTCAAACTTTATTCTGCATCAGAATCACCAGCAGAGCTTGTGAAAACACAGACAGCCCCACCTCACCCCTAGAGTTTCTGATTCAGTAGGTCTGGAGAGGGGCCTGAGAATTTGCATTCTAACAAGTTCCCAGGAGTTGTGGCTACTGCTGGCCTGAGGGCCACGCTTTGAGAACCAGTGCTTTATATTATGAACTAATTAAAAACATAAAATCTGATAAACCCAACATAGTGTCCCTTGAGTTTTCTAGGTTCATAACATTTATTATATTTGAAATAAAGAGACCCACCAAAATTTAATAATTCCTCTATATTATGAGTTATTCTGAATGCTTTGGGGTCAGTTTAAGATAGTTCTACTCTTTGAACTTTCCTAAAACCCCAAACCACAGGTAATCAACCTAAAAATTTAGCTATGCTTAAGCTAAACAACCAGTGACATTTTTTAGGGTCCTTGAGCTTATTGATATGATCATTTTTTTTACTATCTTCAGCATTTTCGTGTATTTTACTAACACCCTAGATATCGTAATGTTGTGTATCTGGGAAAATAGCAAATTGATAGATAAGAAATATTGTCCTTGGAAAGATGTTCTGGTAGGAATAACTTGCATGAGACCCTACACGTTCTCTCACCACCACACATTTCAAAGGTTTTAATGACTATCTTTCTTTTATTGAGTTTTGTGCCTCTGGGCAGTGTTACATGCCCATGGGGAAAAGCTTATGTTTCACAAATATAGGGCTTCTTATGAGTGAAAATAGCACATAGACCCTTTTAAGAAAAAATTGCATATTATCATCTCTATTTGAATATGGAAGATTTTCTTTGACATTGTGATGTTAACCAGCAGACAAGAAAATTAGTTTGACTACAGTGTCTCACAATAATATCTGTTTTAGACAAAAATAAAAAAAGAAGAAGAAAAAGTAGTATGTTGTTTAACGTATATAGTAATCAGATAAAAACAAGTTAATTCTTTGGACGAATTTGAATTTTTTCCTCTGTATATTTAAAGTTACTGAAGGCATAAAACTAGATTAATAAAAGGCTTTTTGTTTGTATTAGGTGAAAAATATGGTGCTGATTGCTGATTTTAAAATGCCATTTTTTTTAACGAGTAGAATTACAACCAGATAGTGTAGTCATTTAAACTAAGTAAAAATAAAGGCTGGCGGGCTGGCCCCGTGGCTTAGCGGTTAAGTGTGTGCGCTCCGCTGCTGGCGGCCCGGGTTCAGATCCCGGGCGCGAACGGACGCACCGCTTCTCCGGCCACGCTGAGGCCGCGTCCCACATACAGCAACTAGAAGGATGTGCAACTATGACATGCAACTATCTACTGGGGCTTTGGGGGAAAAAAATAAAAAATAAATAAAATTAAAAAAATAAATAAATAAAGGTTGGCTTGGATTAGTGTTTTAATACCTCTTAAAAGGCACTGCAGCATTTTTGCCTTCTTAAGAAAGGAACCTATTTCTCATTCACAAAATTAATCCAGATAATATCGAGTCCCTCAAAATATTTTTTATAAACATACAACAAAAATGTCCAAAATATGAAAGTCATTTCATCTGTTTCCAGCAGCCCATCAGCCTGTTTGTGTAATTTGGGTCTATCTGATCAATCTCTGAGTCAGCAATATTTTTCCCTTAAATTTTTTTATAAACAACTCAATAACCCATTTCACCACAGTTGATCAGATTGGCCATGCAGTCGATACAAATTTAGTCATTAAGGTCACAAAACTTCATAACAAGATTACAATTCAGTGTTTAATCAGGAGCTTATAATTTTTTTGAAAAAATCACTTAGTTAGAATTAAGCTTAAAACAAAAAATTGAAACATTTCTAAGGATCTCCCCCACATCCTTCAGGTTTCCCCACAGTAACCATTTCATTTTTCAATGCAGCATGATATTGATTTCAAGCCACAAAAACTTAAGTCATAATCAAAATTCCCATAATTTTCTTTCTTAAAGAAAGAAAGAAAATATGGAGACATATTTGCTGCCCAGGAATCAATACCCCCATCAGGAAGACAAAAACACACTTCAGTTATCTGCCAAGGTGCCAGGTGTAACAAGGTTACACTATTGTCGTCTGGTTTCCCATCTCAGTTCCAGGTAGGATCAGATTTGCTTATAATATCGATTGGCTCCCATGCTGCATCTTTTTTAAATGTCCAGGAAAAAACTATTTTTCTTTTTCTCATAGACTTAATCTTTAGCAGAGACATAGAAAAATCCATTTGGGTGTACCTCCTAGCCCCTTGCAAAATTGACTGGGGTTTTGAGGGTGACATTCCTATTCTCTTGGCTGGTTTGGAAATTTCCTGAGAACATGTAAAGAAGGACTCACTCAAATGCCTAATTAGAGTTGAGTGACTTGGCATTGATACTCTGGCCAACTTTTAAGCAGCATGATTAAAACTACGTTAGCAATCTACTGAAAGAAATAGTCACTGCCGATTTGAAAGAGTGGACTTTGCTGGAGAAATGCGTAAAGTTCATTGCCAAGTAGCAAGCAGCAGGATGATTTCTTTTTCTAGCTCAGGAAGCTGGCCGGTTCGCACTGACATGTTATGATTCAGAGAATTTGGAGCATGTGGAAATCTACAGAGTGGATCCAAAAATGTCCCATCTGTCGAAATAGCTTCTTAGCAGAAGCAATGGCCTTTAACCTCTCAAATCCTACTCAAGTCTCAAGGGAAATTAGTCTAATGGTCTTTATTGATAATATTCTCTACTGAATCATGTTCCATTTCACAAATAGAATATGCAAAGTGATCAGCCATTTCTTCTTAATTTAGCCCAAGAGGTAAATTTCCTCTCACCTCCAAGAAAAATGGTATCTTATTGGTTGAGGGTGACATCATATCAAGAAGAATGAGACAAAATTTGCTTCTGAAATGTGGACAAAAATAATATCAAGGCATATCAAGTGAAAGAGTTAACTACAAAAGCATGTGTCCAATATGATCCCAATTTTTGTGTGTGTCTATTTTTAAATAAATAATAGTTACCAGCGGTCATCTCTGGATGGCGGGAATTCAGGTGACTTTAATTTTCATCTTTGTGTTTTTCAGTATTTTCCATATTTTTCACAATCAGCCTATGTTATAAGCAGAAGAATAATAATCGTTTTTATTAAGGATTTATTATCAGAGTAGATCCTTTCATATAAAAAAAATTGGTCACTCCCACAGAAAATTCCAACAACTTGTTACAGTACATTGCTTATCGAGAAGAGTGAGTGGTGTGTGTCCTTTTTTCCCTGCAGGTTCTCCCCAGGATATAGCAGCCGTGAGAAGCCAAGTAGCCCTCCAGAGCATGCGAACATCACGGTTGATGACACAGAACACAGGCATGATGGGAATGGGACCCTCCCAGAACCCAGGGACAATGGCCACAGCAGCAGCCCAGTCAGAGATGGGACTGGCACCTTATAGCACCACGCCTACCAGCCAACCAGGAATGTACAGTATGAGCACAGGAATGACCCAAATGTTGCAGCACCCAAACCAAAGTGGCATGAGCATCACACACAACCAAGCCCAGGGGCCGAGGCAGCCAGCCTCCGGGCAAGGGGTTGGGATGGTGAGTGGTTTTGGTCAGAGCATGCTGGTGAACTCAGCCATTCCCCAGCAGCACCAGCAGATGAAAGGGCCAGTAGGCCAGGCCCTGCCAAGGCCCCAAGGCCCACCAAGGCTGCAGAGCATTATGGGAACGGTCCAGCAGGGAGCACAGAGCTGGCAACAGAGGAGCTTACAGGGGATGCCTGGAAGGACTAGTGGAGAATTAGGAGCATTCAACAATGGTGCCAGCTACCCACTTCAAGCTGGCCAGCCGAGGCTGACCAAGCAACACTTCCCACAGGGGCTGAGCCAGGTCGTGGACGCTAACACTGGCGCCGTGAGAACCCTCAACCCAGCTGCGATGGGTCGGCAGATGATGCCGCCGCTTCCGGGGCAGCAAGGCACTAGCCAGGCCAGGCCGATGGTCATGTCTGGCCTAAGCCAGGGCGTCCCTGGCATGCCAGCATTCAGCCAGCCCCAAGCACAGCAGCAGATGCCCAGTGGCAGCTTTGCCGCAGGCAGCCAGAGCCAAGCCTATGAACGGAACCCCCCTCAGGACGTGTCATACAATTACAGTGGCGAAGCAGCTGGGGCTTCCTTCCCTGGCCTCTCGGACAGTGCAGACCTCGTGGACTCCATCATCAAAGGCGGGCCAGGGGATGAGTGGATGCAGGAGCTTGATGAATTGTTTGGAAACCCCTAGTCAAGAGGGGCCCCAGGAGCCACAACACTAGTGGTTAAAGCTTAAAACGTGAAAAAGAAACAGGATGTTGACCCATCCTTGTTTTTTGTTTTTTTGACCCACGTAAACTGAGCAAAACTGCAGCTGGCTGACCGTGGAAGACCCAGGTGCCAATCCACAGCCCCGCGGGGCCTCATTTCACCTGATTTCCACACAGCAATCGAGACGAGATGCCATGCAGATCCCTGCTGCAAGAGAGGGAGACACACCAGAGGCAGGTGGGGAAGACGAATCTGAAGCCCCTCTGCTCGGCACTCCCAGTGATCGCCTGGCCCAGCAAGAGCTGCGCCAGCCAAGACGGACTGCTGCCCAAGGTGAGGTATCCGTCTGCCCCTCCCGGCCCAGGTCCGGAGACTGCAGCTTGGGAGACACAAAAGAGACAGAGCCTCCGGCCAGGGAGAGGCTCCCTCCCACCAAGGCTGCTGGGTGGTTGCACAGGCCAAGAGCACAGGTCAGAAATGCGCTGTACTCGGGCTGGAAAGAGATGTCAGGCTTCAAGACATGCTACTGTATTTGGAGGGTAGACACAAAGAACAGTGAGATGTCACAGGGAGACTACAAAGGATCCTACGTGTGTCTCCTGCCCCATGATGACCCTCAGGAATTTTAGAGGATTTGCCATCGGCTGCCTCACAAGGACAGCCAAGTGAGCTTGGAGACAATCCCTCCGGCAGTCCTGTGGGACAGCCCTCTGCTGGTGACCGTGGTGGCCATCACTCCAGGTAGTTGGGCTGGAGCCTCCTGGGGGCCCAGACAACATCTATACGTCTAGGCAGCTCCCGTCTACTTCCGGCTGGATGCCGCCTTTCTCCCCCACTCCTGCCCTTATTCCTCCCAGCCGCCACCCCAGCCTGCCCTTGCTTCTCCTTACAGTCTATCCAAGAAGAAATGAAGCTTTTGTCTTTAGGGAGCCTGGGCGGAGTCAAAATAAATGCAAGAAGAGCTTGGACAATGCCTGAAATGCAAAGGCAACTGGAGTTTTCTTTCTCTAATGTGTAGAGTCGAATGAATAGTCTCTGCCGGGAACTGAGCGGGCTGCTCTGATGAGGACGGTGGGTTTATATAAGCCGCATCTCATACTTCTGGCATACCCAGGGAGGCATGGCCTCGAGGTCACTGGCTCTTGTTCCCTTTGGGAAAAATCCCAGAGGTGTGGCTCTAAAACTGGCCTTGCCTTTAATCCCTACTCACCGTAAAGACGCCTCTGAAATCCTGAGATGAGGAACTGAAAAATCAATTGCTCAACCTTACACATTTTGATGATAAAAAGGAGGAAGATATGGTTCTTTTCATATGGGCAAAGTAATCCACTTCAAAAGTTCTGTACAGTTGTTCTCTTTGTAATTCACTCAAATTTGCCCTAACTGAAGTCTGCCGGAAGGGATCAACAACCTCCGCTATCTAAGGCTCTTTAGTCCTTGCCTCCCCTCCCACTGTCCTGTTTTGGAAGCCATGTGGCATAATTATTGTCCTAAGTGGGTAAGAATGGCATGTGCTTTTTCCCCACCACTCCTTCCTTCCATGAACAAAAGGCTGGCTCCCTTCTGCGCACTCACACACAACTCACCACACCAGAACCCAGGCGGGGCTGTGGGGAGCAGGACTGGCTGCACTCAGGGCAAAGTCCTGAGAAGGGGGGTTCGAATAGATAGCTGGGGGCAAAGGATGTAGTGAGGCGGCAGGCAGGCAAACACTGCCCCAGACGTGCTTGCCCAGTACCAAGGTTATACAGTTGTGCGTTGCCTAACAACAGGGGTACTGAGAAATGCATCCTTAGGCGATTTCATTGTTGTGTAAACGTTATAGAGTGTACTTACACAAACCTAGATAGTATAGCCTACTACACACCTAGGCTATATGGTACTAATCTTATGGGCCAAGCGTTGTATATGCGGTCCAGTCATCACAAAATGTCGTTATGTGAGGCATGACTGTAAATCTACTCAGCAAGGGGCAGGATGAAGATCAGAGGGGGCCAGGTGGGTGAGAGCCCAGGCAGGGGCTGTGCTCCCTCTGGGAAGAGGTGGTGGCAGGGTGACTGTGAACGCCCTGTGTAGGGAGGGACACCACCAGAGAAACTCGAGTGGAAACAGATGAAAACCAAAAAAACAAGTAAACAAACAAGAAGACACAGACTACATAATTAATTACCTTTTTCTGAAAGGTACAGGAAATAAATATATAAGCAATGATGAGAAAGTGGAGGTGGCTGATGGAGAGCAGGGCGCTCCATTACCTTTGCAAAGCTTCCTCCAAATGCTCAGTACTGGGACCAACTAAATAGAGACGTAGATTTTAATAAGGTTGTTTTGTTTTGTTTTGTTTTTCCTAAGGTGCTGATGTATATGTAATGTCTAAAAAAAGTTATTTGTAAATAAGTTTTTACAATACTGCAGATATCACTGGGTCTACTATCTGTAAAAAATATACATATAAATATATATATACTGTTTGTTTAAAATAGAGTATTTTTATTTCATTCCTTAACTCATCATCACAGCAGTGGTATTGCACTTCAGATGACATCTAATTACTGATTTGTACTGTATGACCTATGGCAACTTGCTCCATTTTATTCAGATTTTTCTAGTTTTCTGTTTTTACTTTGTACATTGAGCATTGCTTATTTCCTTTTAAGAAATGTACAGAACTCTGAAATGTAGAAATGAAGTGATGTTGACATACCACTTTTAAAGAAAAAAAAAAAGAATAAAAGGTCGTTATCTGAATCAATCCGAGGTTTAGTTTATTTTAGGATTGTCCCTGGATCTCCAAACTCCATTAAGTAGGTATATTATGCCCGGGTTTTAATTTATTAACTGCAGTTCTTGTCTCAAAATTTTATGTCATTTTTTAAACACTCATGCAACAGTAGAGATCAGTCAATCGTTCCCAGCCCTTTTAATTCAACCACACAACTAAAACGTTCTAAATTTGCACTCCGAGGGATGTGGCAAAGGGAAGAGAGGAAAGTCAATTTTGAAAGGAACATACTGAAGTCTGTAGATTCGGTACCATAACAATTCAAATTCCACCTGGTTCATTCAGAGGCCTTGGAAAATTGATAGTAAAATTGTTATTTAAAAAAAAGGAAGGGCCAGCCCCGTGGCTTAGCGGTTGGGTGCGCGCGCTCCGCTGCTGGCGGCCCGGGTTCGGATCCCGGGCGCGCACCGAGGCACCGCTTCTCCGGCCATGCTGAGGCCGCGTCCCGCATGCAGCAGCTAGAAGGATGTGCAGCTATGACATACAACTATCTACTGGGGCTTTGGGGGAAAAAATAAATAAAATAAAATTATAAAAAAAAAAAAAGAAGAAAACTCAAGGAATATATTTGGGGGGAAGTAACAAAGGGGTCTTGTCCCACTGTAGTGGACACTGTCAGTACACACACACACACACACACACAGCTCTTTGGAGGACTGCCTAGGGCCAGGGCTGGCTTAGCCTGCACCCGCCCACAGAGTTCAAAGTGCTTACAAGTTTCCATGTCCCAGAATGTTATAGTCGATGACTGGCAGGTGCAGGAGTGTGAGAGCTTAGTTAACTTGCCTGGACAAGCCCTGAGATGATAGGATCTGTGTTCAGCGCTCCCCTGCAGGATCAGGCAGCAGCTGGGACTTCGCCTGAAGTTGCCCCTTGCTCGGCTTCTTGCCCTTCTACGTCCTGTTTCCCCTCCTGGGAGCCCTTTGTGAACAAATCACACACATGTGAATCCACCCCTCCACTTCCAGAAGACCTGACCTAAGACTTTCCATCAAACATTAAAAACATAGTAAAACAACACGTTTCAAAACTGACTGGGTGAAGCAGAAAAAATAGGCCACAAGAGCAGAATAAAGTCATCATCAAAAATAGATTCAAGGGGTGGGGGTGGGGGGGCGGCCTGGTGGTGCTTGTCAAGCCATGCTGTGGTGGCATCCCACATATAAAGTAGAGGAAGATGGGCACAGATGTTAGCCCAGGGCCAGTCTTCCTCAGCAAAAAAGAGGAGGATTGGCAACAGATGTTAGTGCCCAGCTAATCTTCCTCACCAAAAAAAAAAAAAAAAAAAAAGATCCATGGGGCTGGCCTGGTGGCATAGTGGTTAAGTTCAGCACACTCCACTTGGGTGGCCCAGGTTGGCAGGTTCGGATCCTGGGTGCAGACCTACACCACTTGTCAGTCATGCTGTGGCTACAACCCACATACAAAGTGGAGGAAGATTGGTACAGATGTTAGCTCAGGGCTAATCTTCCTCAAGCAAAAAAAAAGAGGAAGATTGGCAACAGATGTTAGCTCAAGGTGAATCTTCCTCAGCAAAAAAAGAAAAAAAGAAAGATTCAAAACAGAGATGAGTTTTAATATATACAAACCAAGGGAAAGAATGAACTTGATTGTGGAAGAAGAGGCCAGCCCTACCCATGGTGGGCTGTGGTTCCAGACTGGCTGGCAAATGACACCGTGGAGAAACAATGTGACACTGGGCTTTGTCCCAACAATACAGGCTTAATACTTTACCAGGTCACATGAGATCAAAAAATAAGCTGATTCAGGGCTGGGGTGTGGGAAGGCTGATGATAAAAGTAAAAACATGAAACTCTGAGAAGAGTTGGGTACTCCCGCTAGTCCTGATTAATTAAAACCACATATTTTTATTTACACGAAAATTTGTTCTGCACTGGATGAATGTAATACCTTTCTCCTTTAAAACAATTTCTTATATGTAATTATATTGACCTTTATAAAATCCCAGTGCAGCAAGTGTGTGACGGGGTGGGGAAGAAGGAGGGAGAGAATAAACATCTCTCCAGGAAGTCACTAGGCATCTGCCCCAGTGAGAGAGATGTATGTTATTGCTGAAAATTAAGGAACATTCAAAAGCTTTAAATGAGCTAGTTCTGCCTCTGACCGTTCTTGTCAAGGAAGACTGTGTCTGGAGAAAAAAGATGAAAGACAAATGACCTGATATTTTTTCCTAATTAGTGACTTTTTCGGCCACACCCCACCCACCTCCAGCCCTGCAAAGAGAAGTGGGAAAGGAAGAATCTCTGGGAAGAGAGCAGGGCTGCTCATTTGTGTAACCAGTCCTTTAACTTTTTCTTTTTCATTTTTTTCTTCTTTTCTGTCTGGTTTTCTCCTCTAGTCTCTCTTTGAAGTTCTAAGGTCTGGTGTGCTCTGGACGAGCTGCCGCACACAGACACCTGTCTCATTTCGTGCAACAAGCAGAGGTAATTACAACAGTAGCCACACACATGGGCCCAGGTGTCCCTGCCACGCCAGGGACAGCTGCCGGGCCAGCACTAATGCTGCGGCTCTGTCCCTATCACAGATCCCAAATCAATCTTAACAGGACTCAACATAAAAAATCTTCAGAGCTACCAAGAACCTGATTTTAGGTTTTAACTTTGCTTCAGATTTTTAAAATTTTTATTATGAACATTTTCAAACAATAAGAAAAATAGAAAGAATAGTACAATGAATATCTATCCACTTACCAACTCGATTTAATAATTGCTAACACTTTGCCATATGTGCTTCACATATATATTTTGCGGAACCATTTCAAAGTAAGTTATACACCTCCAGCCACTTCACCCCTCAACCTCTCAGCATGCAGCTCCAAAGAATTAGGACGTTCTCTTCTCTAGCCACAACGTCCTAACACAATTAACGTTAATCCCCTAATATCATCTAATTCTCACTCCATATTCAAATTGTCCCAATTGTCTCCAAAATGTCTTCCATAACTGTTTTTTTCTGACCAGGATTTGATCAAGGATCCCACACTGCATTTTGTTTTTATGCTTTTTTTTTTCAAGACAATACAGAAAAGATCTTCTCCATCCCATTTTTCACAACATTCTCTTTTTGAGGCAATGAATCTGATTTCTGAAAATAAAATCAGTCAATTTACTAATATACAAAAATATATAGGTAACTATCAAATAGATCGGAAACTCACATCTCTCTGGCTGGCAGGTTTACTCCCTGTAGCCAAATTTATAGGAATTAAAATAATCAAGAGGTTGCCTTGGTAACAATAGAATTAGAACAAAGGAAATAAATTCTATAGTTCAGATATTTAAAGGTACAAAGCCCTGATGTCTTGGTGCTCCCATCTTCTTTTTCCACGTTTAAACAAAACTGTGTGTGTGTGTATTTATAGTTTACATCTTTAAATAGTTCCAATTTAGATGCAAAATAGAAATTGTTTAAAAATCCTCAAGAGTAAGATTTGGCAAGTTGTGGTTTTTCCCACAACTTGGATATGATTATGCAGTAATTGTGCTCTAGGGTCAAACACTTGCACTCTCTCTCCCTTCATTGTCTTCAATGTATAAAACAATTAAAATGTCACAAGTCACCATAACTGATCAGAATACTAAAAAGTAAAATGACTGTAGAATCATCATTTTAGAATAGTAGCCCCATTTTACCTAAGAGAAAACTGAGGCAGAGAGCTACAAAGTGCTGGGTAGCATAGCCAGCAAGAGATAGAACAGGATTAGCATTGTCTGGCCCTGGAGTCTTCGCTTCTTGCTACGCCGCCTCTATTGGTGAGGTGCCTTACCCAAAGTCAAACAGCCAGTGAGTGGGGGCACCAGACATCCCCCTCCCAGACCAGTGCGTTCTCAGCGAACTTGGAGATATTTAGTACTGCTATTTTAGATGCAAGAGATTGTCATGTCTTCTTCCCTGCTATGCTGGAAACACTAGTGTTTAAATGCCTTTCTTTCTTTTTCTATTATTCATACCCTTTGTAACTTCCTTTGTACCCATAAAAAAGAAATGTTCCAATAAACAGCTTCTGGAAGATGCCCACCCCAGACTCAAGGCTGTTCAACTTTCTTTGGAAAAATTGACAGAGAGCTCTTTTCCCGATGTTAAAACGTGTTATATAGGCTCACGATTCCATTTTCCTAAGGTCCCTGAAGACTGTGAGGTGGGCTCATTCCCATTTTACAGATGAAGAAAGTGAGGAAAGGTCATTGGCATTGGGCCAGACAGTGACCGCACATCAGGGTCACAACAGCCACCAGCCACAAACCCCCCGTGACACAGGAAGTGCAGCAGAACCCAGCCTAGACTCTCCAGCTGTGACCACGACCCTCCTTCCCCTGCCCCGGGGCAAGAACATGCACTGAGCACTAGTCTCTGGATAGTTCCTTGAAAATGATATGCCTTTTTTTTCTTTTTCCTTTTTCTTTATGAAGTCCATTTGCACAGCCAGATTTGTTTTGTGCCATTAGTTGATGACTCTCTTCTCTGGCTACTCTGTGTGTTTGCCTGACTTCTCCCACATGCAGCCATCTGTTGCTTTCCTGCAACCAATGAAGTGAGCTCGGCTGCCTTATCAGCATCTGTCTGGAACTTTCCATAAAAGAGAAGCAGTCTCAGAGGTGAGTGATGGCAGTGGGCCACGGAAAGCCCAGCACTCAGGGCTTTCTGCCTTGCTTTCTGCCCCCAAGAGCAGTCATGACTTCAGCACACACTTCTAAAACCAGGGCTCAGAGCAAATTTCAGTTCTTAAACAAACAAGAAATGTATTCTCTAAAGGGTATGTTTCTACAAAGCCATTTCAAAAAAAACAAAACAAAGACTTTTATTTTTTTTAATTAAACAAGTATAACCTTCAGGATGAAAACATCTTCTGCAAGCATTTGAGCAAAGGAGGGGAAAAGTCAGAAGCGCCTCAGTTTCTTGGCAATATTGAGGTCCAGATATTCATCCAGAAAGCTGTTTGCAATCCCCAGTGCACCCAGGACGGTCAACAAGGCCAAAATCCCCAGACTCAACCGGAAACCAGCGATCCTGCAGGGCAGACATGAGGGAGGGAGGTGATAGACTGGGCTGCAGTGGTGACGCTGGGGGTCCTAAAGTAGGCTGCTCACCGTCGACACCGTCCGGAACTTCCATGTTTTTGCCGTTTGAAAATTTTGATTCATCACATAAATTAAAGGGGAAGCCAACCACAGAGGTTAATTGGCTCCTTTGAACATTCAAAGGATTATCAAAGCTGGGAAGGATTATTTCCTTGGTAACGTTTTGGAGATACTGCAAAATTTTTGCAAGGATTTAAAATGTGGTGGTCAAGGAGTGCACATTCAGTGCACAGTTTTATATTTGCATTTTCTGTCCCACATCTAATTGTGTACGGCCTGGTGAGACTTGGCCTCAGGCAGCATAGATCACTTTTGCAATCACAACCGTTAGTGCTGTTAATATTCTCAGGAACAGGAAACTAATTCAAACTCTATCCTGCCACTTTTTACCTAAACACCCAATTCTCAGGTTCTCCTTACCTTTTGTTAGCAGCTTCTGAATATCCCCAGAAATACTGGTGACGGGCATAGATGTACACGAGACCCAGACAAGTAGCAAAAACTATAGAGAAAAAAATAAAGATAGAGGGTATGATAGCCATCTCTCAAAATGTGGTGTGAAAACTGAGAAAATACTCACAAAACATATATCTGACAAAAGACTTGTGTCCAGAATATATAGAGAACTCTGACAATTCGATAATGAAAGAAAAAAAACTTAATTTGTAAGTGGGCAAAATATTTGAATAGACAATTCACATAGGAAGATAAACAAATGTACCAATAAGTATATGAAAATTTTTTCAACGTTATTCAACATTATTCAATATCAGCAAACTGTGACTTAAAGCCACAATGAGATGACACCACTGCACACTCACCAGAATGGCTAAAATCTAAAAAGACTGACAACACAAAATGTTGGTGATATTGGAATCCTCACACATTACTGGTGGGAATGCAAAACAGTACAGCCACTTTGGGAAAAGCTCTGATAGTAAAACTTAACCAACTTTTTGACCCAGCAATTCCATTCCTATGTATTTATGCAAGAGAGATGAAAGCATATGTCCATAAAAATGCTTGTACAGAATATTTGTTGCAGCTTTATTCATAATAGCCAAAAACTGGAAACAGCCCAGAAGTCTATCAACAGAAGAATGGATAACCAAACTATGACAACTATACAATGGAATACCACTCAGCATTGAAAAGAAACAGATGCTCGCAACAACATGGTGAAGCTCAACAACATTTTGCTGAGTGAATGAAGAGTTACGCAACAGTACATACTCTATGATTCCAACTATGGAAAGTTCTAGAATGGGCAAAACTAAACTATGATGAAAAAAATCAGAACAGTGTTTGCCTCTGAAAGGGATTGACTGGGAAAGGCACGAGGAAACTTTCTGGGTGGTAGTCATGTTCTATATGTTGATAGGGATTTGGGTCACATAGGTGTATACATGTGTCAAAAACTCATCAAATAATACACTTCAGATTTATGCATTTCATTGTATATGAGTTTTACCTGAAAGAAACGTAAAGGGTGGTGTGGTGTTCTGCCATCATGTCCCATGAAAAATATCAATATCTTCCCTACATTATGGATCCTTTCTCTTCCTCAGCACCTCATAGATGCAAATTGCCAGAGCCCTCTTGTACAAATTTGGAGTCTATCTGTGGGACTCTGATAGGCTAGATAGAATTAAATTTATGTTATTAGGTCACAAACATTTTCTTTAGTTTCTACCATATATCAGGTATTATTCTAAGGATTGGGATTAGCAGTGAAATAGATACAAGCTCCCTGCCTTAATGGAGTTTATCATCAGAGACAGACAACAAAGAGAAAAATGAGAAGAAAATTACCGATTTGAACAAGCGGTGAAAGAAATGAAGAGGAATGGGACAGCAGGAACCGGAGGAGGCCACCTTTAGAAAGGGGTCAGGGAAGGCCTTCCTGAGGGGATGACATTTGTGTTGGGGGCTGAAGGATGAGAACGAGGAGGCCAAGCAAAAAGCCAGAAAAGAAGGAGTGGCAGGGCCACCTGGCGTCTGAGGAAGTGGAGAGATTCTGGGCACGCTGAGGTTTTAAAACTTCCTATCTAATGAATTACTCCCACAAAGCCAATGAGAACTGTTCACGGCAGTTAATGGGCTACTTGCTTGGGATGAGAAAGAACAAAAAGAAAATTACTACACGAAAATACCCAAGAAATCCTTTCCTGACAGGCAGTCGGCCTCACTCAGCCCATCACGGTGAAATCCAAAGGGTCGAAGAGCAGAGACTGAGCCCCATTATCAGAAGGCACTTTTCTTATTAGTTGTTAATGTGGTCTCACCTGACAAGGAACAACTGCCTTCATTCATGCCCTTAAGGGACAAAAATGTGAGTTGGATAAAGTTAAGAAGCCTTTCTCTAAAGGACATTTTATCTGAAATTCCTCAGTTGACAGTAAAAATTACAAGCAGAAGGTGATACCGTTGGCCTATGAAAACAGCTGGATTTTGGGTTATTTAAATCTTAGCAATCAGGTGTCAAAGCCAAATGAGGCAGTGAGAGTTACCAGAAAGCAAAAGGGATTGAATTTCTCCAACTAAGGGAGCTTGTGCTGGTCCAACCTCCTGTGAGAGGGACAGGCAGAGTTTGGGTAAAGCCCTCAGCGCACCAAGGAGACCCCAGTCAGATAGAAAGTAGATGTTTGTCAAGTTGCTACATACAAACAATAGCACTACATCCTTGGGAACTCTTAAGAAAAGATACATGGGTTGTTGGGTCAAATACCTATAGACCCTGCCCTGTGCTTGAAAGCTAATTTTCTTCTACATTGGTGAATGTTCAGTTGGACAAATTACTTAACCTCTCTGTTCTTCAGTTCCTTCATCTGTAAAATAGGAATTAATTATAGAAACTACCTCACAAGAAGGTTTTTAATCCTAAAAACCTATACATGAGATAATATATGTATAAAACTTAAAAACAGTAAATGCTCAGAGTAAATGCTCAATAAATATTAGCTATAATAATTAGGGTAAATTGTTAATTCTGTGTTCTGTTCCTGAAGATAAATTAGAATTTAAAACATTAGATTTGAAGACAAATCTTGTGTCGTTTTTATCCTGGAGTGTCCAACATACAGTTTGTTCCAAGTTTTAAAAAAATTACTGAATTAAATTGGAATGAAGCCAGAGTTAGCGTATCTGCAGCACAGTGCTCTGTGATGCACAGACATTGCTCATTTTGTTTAAAACAATTTCCAGGATCAGGAGATGTGTGATTACATGCCTGCTCCTTAATAGTTTTAAGAACTGTAGTCATCATTAGGACAGAGTTGACTGTATTTAAAATTACCTTGGTTGAAATACCATCCGGCCATCCACAGTGTAATCACGAATATGGGGTAACACTCCACAGAGTTTTGTCTGCAGGAAAAAATAAAGACAGGTTATTTTACAAGAAGTCTATACACCAAAGCATTGAGTTTTCATCTAGAGATAAATGTCCAGTCTCTTCTTACAAAAATAATATAAGAATTTACATAAAGAGCTTAAATGTCCTTACATGTAGAATGAGTCTTTCAAGATGGGACTCAAACCTCAAGCAGGGTCAAGAATCGCTCTCCTACAATTAAGTTGCCAGTTAGTAGAAATGAACTGTAGCTCTTTTCCAAAAGCCAGGCCTTGAGATGGTCCTGATTCTGAGGCTAAAGATCATTCTGTATCTTATCTAAATAACCCAGAAAATAACTCAGTTCATATTAAATGGATTTCTTCCCCCAAATTCCCTTACATTATTGCCTCCCACTTGAGATACTCAGCACATTAAAAAATGGTCTTTAAACAATTCCCCTAAAACCTCCTGAAGTAAACAAATGAGCATATTTTATTCTCAATTTATGGAGAAACAACTAAGGCCTGAGAACCCAAGCTGACCGGTGCCTCGCAGAGAATCAAAGGTAGACTGTGTCATCTCCAGATTCCAAAGCTCTGTGCTAATGTCAAGTCAAATTGCTTCTATTCGTAGATGACTTGGATGGAAAATTTGATACTATTTTAAGCAAAAGGGAATCATTCTCTGGGAACTATAATTAATTCATCTGTACCTAGCAAAGGGAAAAAAGATGAATTATATTCATCTTCTTTCCTGTGCTATGCCCCCAAATGATCTTGGTTAGGTTGGCTGAGCTCTTTGCTGACAATATCACAACCAGAAAAAACTTCAGTGTAATTCATAATGAGGTCTTGAGTTGATACTGGTGGAAGAGTCATAGTCTACAGGGTTATAAATGATCCCACTTCTTCCCTTAAATAAGCCTTAAAGCTTGAGTACTTAAGGGTATGAGGCAATTGACCCAGAAATAGTTGATTCTGGTTCTTGAAGACTGAGTTTTCTAGCCCAGGTCACCATGAGTGATTTTTTTTTAAATAAAAAAAAAAGTTTTCATTTTGTTTTTGCAACCAAGATGGCAACATAGGAGGCTTCTGAACTTCCCTCCTCTCATAGATGCACTGAATGTATAACTAAACAAAGCAATTCCCTCTTAAAGAAATCCATAAACCAACTGAGTGACTCCTACGCATCAGGCAAATGAGAAAATACCCACAATGAAATGGATAGGAAAGTCTGAGACACACTCTCCCCATAAACACCACCCCCAGCACAGCACCATACAATCAAGAAGGATCCCTCAATTCCCAGCTGCTCCCCAGTGCTATGATGTGCACAGATAGGCACTTCTCCTGCCTTCTTATTACGGCTTGCTCCAACGATAAAACCAGATTGCCAGTACTCATCTGGAAAGAGCTTGTACACACATCTGGCACCCTAGCTTTTGTGGCTGCCTCCTGAGGGACAGGCCCCCAAATTACCTAGCTCTAATAGCCAATGGGGCTTGCATTCACAAGTCCCACAGGACCCTAGCAAACAAAGAAGCAGTTTTAAACTTTGCAGGCCAGGAGGGAGTGAGATGATATATTCAAAGTGCTGAAAGAAAAAAACTGCCAAACAAGAATACTCTACCCTGCAAAGTTGTCCTTCAAATTTGAAGGAGAGATAAAGAATATTCTAAACAAAAGCTTCAGCATTTCATCATCACTAGACAGGCCTTAGATGAAACGTTAAAGGGAGGTCTTCAAGTTGAAATGAAAGAATGCTAATTACTAACACAAAAACAAATGAAAGGATAAAACTCACTGGTAAAGGTAAATATATAAGTAAATTCAGAATACTCTAATATTGCAATGGTGGTGGGCAAATCACTTATAACTCTAGTATAAAGGTTAAAGGACAAGAGTATTAAAAATAACTACAACTACAATAATTTGCTAATGGATATACAATATAAAAAGATATAAATTGTGACATCAAAAACATAAAATGGGAAAGGAGCATAAAAATGTAGAGCTTTTGTATGCATTTGAAGTTAAGTTGCTATCATCTGCTTAAAATAGACTGTTTTTTATAAGTCTTTATATAAAATATAAAATGTTTTACATAAGCTTCGTGGTAACCACAAAGCAAAATCCTATAGTAGATACACAAAAGATAAAGACAAAGGAATCAAAGCATACTACTACAGAAAACCATCAAATCACAAAGGAAGAGAGGAAGAAAGGAACAAAGGAATTACAAAACAGCCAGAAAATAATTAACAAAATGGTAATTGTTAAGTCCATACCTATCAACAATTATTTTAAATGTAAATGAACTAAATTCTCCAATCAAAAGACATAGAGTGGCTGAATGGATAGAAAAACAATGCTCAACTCTATGCTGCCTATGAAAGACTCACTTCAGCTTTTTGAACACACAGAGCCTGAAAGTGAAGGGATGGAAAAAGATATTCTACGTAAATGGAAACCAAAAGAGAATAGAGGTAGCTACACTTATATCAGACAAAATAGACTGTAAGCCAAAAACTGTGACAAGAGACAGAGAAGGCCATTATATAAGGATAAAGGGGTCAATTAACCAAAAGGATATAACAATTATAAATATTTATGTACCCAACATCAGAGCAAATATTAACAGATTTGAAGGGAGAAATACATAGCAATACAATAAGAGTAGGGGACTTCAATACCCCACTTTCAAGAATGGATAGATTATCCAGATGGAAAATCAATAAGGGAACATTGGACTTAAACTCCATATTAGACCAGTAGACCTAACAGACATACAGAACATTCCATCCAACAACAGCAGAATAAACATTCCTTCTCAAGTGCACACGGAACATTCTCCAGGATAGATCAAAGCAAGTCTTAATAAATATAAGAAGACTGAAATAATATCGAGCATCTTTTCTTACCACAATGGTATGAAACTAGAAGTCAATTACAAAAAGAAAACTGGGAAATTCACAAATATGTAAAGATTAAACAATATGTTCCTGGACAACCAATGAGTCAAAGAAGAAATCAAAAGTGAAATCAAAAAATA
This sequence comes from Ceratotherium simum simum, assembly GCF_057802395.1. Lineage (NCBI taxonomy): Eukaryota > Metazoa > Chordata > Mammalia > Perissodactyla > Rhinocerotidae > Ceratotherium > Ceratotherium simum. The sequence continues at coordinate 44,218,006 of NC_141911.1, forward strand.
TTTTAAGACAAATGAAAATGGAAACACAACACTAAAACTATGGGATACAGCAAAAACAATTCTAGAGGCAAGTTTATAGCAATAAACACCTACATTAAGAAAAAAAAATAAACAATCTAACTTTACACCTCAAGGAACTAGAAAAAGAACAAACTAAGCCCAAAGTTAGCTGAAGAAAGGAAATAACAAAGATCAGAGCAGAAATATGAAATAGAGACTAAAAAGACAAGAGAAAAGATCAATGAAACTAAAACCTGATTTTTTGAAAAGATAAACAAAATTGACAAAACTCTAGCTAGACTAAGAAAAACAGAAGACTCAAATAAATAAAATCAGAAATGAAAGAGACATTACAATTGATAACACAGAAATACTAAGGATCATAAGAAACTATTATGACCAATTATATGCCAACAAATTAGATAACCTAGAAGAAAAGGATAAATTCCTAGAAACATACAACCTACCAAGACTGAAGCAAGAAGAAATAGAAAATCTGGACTGACCAATTACTAGTAAGGAGATTGACTCCCTAATCAAAAACCACCAAACACACAAAAGTCCAGGACCAGATGGCTTAACTGGTGAGTTCTACCAAACATGGAAAGAAGAATTAATACCAATCCCTCTCAAATTCTTCCAAAATATAGAAGAGGAGAGAATACTTGCAAATTCATTTTACAAAGCCAGCATTACCCTGACACCAAAGCTAGAAAAGAACACTACAAGAAAAGAAAATTATAGATCAATATATCTGATGAACATAGATTCAAAACTCCTCAACAAAGTATTAGCAGATATTGTAGCTGGATCAGCTCAACCTTATCAGTTTATGCTTCAATTACAAGAGAAAAAGCTCCCTGATAAGAATTCAAATATCTCTTAAAGCTGAGTAAGAAAACTGCATAATTAACTGCATAACTCAATGCTCATACAAAGACCCAGCTGGTGCAGGTCCTGAAACATGAGTGAAAATTTTTAATCCCCCACCAGCAAAGACAACAGTGAAGTTACCCACACAGCACTCTAAGAGCCAGGAGAGCAATTGTCAGACCCCTGGAAAAATCAGAAACGCATAATATGAATGCAAAATGCTTTCTTCTTCTTCTTTATTTTTTGGTGAAGAATATTGGCCCTGAGCTAACATCTGTGCCCATCTTCCTCCATTTTGTATGTGGGACACTGCCACAGCATGGCTTGATGAGTGGTGTATCAGTCCACACCTGGGATTCAAACCTGAGAACTCCAGGCTGCCGAAGTGGAGCACACAAACCTAACCACTATGCCACCAGGACAGCCCCTCTTCCTCATTTTTTTTACTGTTGTCTTTAAGGCCTGAAAGGCCACTAATGACCCAAGGAATGTCTTGTCTCTAGCCTAACTCTGGTGATACCCTCACAAACCATAACCACAACTTTTTAGTACACAGGGAAGTACTGAGATTTTTCTCTCTGCTCTTCCCATCTTTCGCATTATTTTGCTTTTTTTTTAATTTTTTTTTTTTGTGAGGAAGATCAGCCCTGAGCTAACATCCATGTTAATCCTCCTCTTTTTGCTAAGGAAGACCGGCTCTAAGCTAACATCTATTGCCAATCCTCCTCATTTTTGTCCCCCAAAGCCCCAGTAGATAGTTGTATGTTGTTGTTGCACATCCTTCTAGTTGCTGTATGTGGGATGCGGCCTCAGCGTGGCCGGAGAAGCAGTGCGTCGGTGCGCGCCTGGATCCGAACCAGGGCCGCCGGTAGCGGAGTGCGCGCACTTAACCGCTAAGCCACAGGGCCGGCCCCCGCATTATTTTGCTTCTGATGGCTGCCTTTTTACTAATGTGTTAAGTTTGCAAGTTGCTATGATAGGTTAAGTGAAAAGATGCTTTATAATTTGTATGGTCAGAATATTTACAGCTATGTTAAAGAATAAACAGCTTCCCAACATTTCCTTTTCCATGGCTAAATTCATAGAACTGTTTTCCATGAAGTAAAAGAGAGTAGTAGCAGAACGCTCTGCACTCCATACTCATTGGAGTTTTATACGATCCTTTTGGGAAACAAAACATAATTGTCCCATCTTTTACCTAGTCTTGTAATACACCTTAAGTTATTCCAAATTTAAAGGTTAAGTTTTTCCACAAAACTGTGCAAAATTAGCCTTGATGAGATTTTTAAAAAATCACCTTCAAAACCAGTCCATTTTATTCTTCATAAAAGTCTATTTAGAAGTTTTTCTTTCCACTGTACTAGTGCCTTTGGCTAGGCGTGTGGGGGCAGAGAGAGAATATTGTCTAAGAGCATCCTGGCCAAGCCCAAATTGCACTGCAGAGGGCAGAACCCGTGGATCTGTGGCCTCTGTGGTGTCTGTCCACATACGTTGATATGCATGAGTGCTTTTGTATGTCTTATCTGCAGGAGAAAGAAGCCCTTTGGGCAAGAAAGAGAGAGGAAATGAGGAGCATGGAAGGATGTTATGGGGTCTTTTCCCCTTGGGCAAGAAAGAGAGAGGAAATGAGGAGCATGGAAGGATGTTATGGGGTCTTTTCCCCTTGGGCAAGAAAGAGAGAGGAAATGAGGAGCATGGAAGGATGTTATGGGGTCTTTTGCCCTTGGGCAAGAAAGAGAGAGGAAATGAGGAGCATGGAAGGATGTTATGGGGTCTTTTGCCCTTGGGCAAGAAAGAGAGAGGAAATGAGGAGCATGGAAGGATGTTATGGGGCTGTTTTCACACCTGAGTGGAGGTCAGGCTGAAAGCCGAAAGATGGCCTTCATGAAAGACGTGGTGAGATTCTAGACGGGAGCAGTGCCTCAGATGACAAAAGCGACAAAGAGCTGGGGAGAGCCATAGCCCTCACCTCCCTCTGCCACAGACCACAGTACAGCCCCGTCACAGTCATGGAACACTCTAGAACCTGGGGAGGGGTACCATGCTCACATGACTGGAGGACTAGAGCAGGGCAGCGGCACAGCCCCTCCCTTAAATTGCTTGCCAGCTGGGGCTCTGTCCCTGGGCGCATCTCCTGGGGCTCCGGGAAGTAAGTGGGAAGATGGGGCAAGGGGGTGCTGAGGTCCTGGGTGAGCAAGGTGGTTAGAAGTCATTGAGACTCAGGCAAGGATGTGAACGTAACTGCATTTGTGCTCCCAGAGAGCAAAGCTTGGAGTATCTGGGCAGTTTAGTACCCTATCTTTGCAGCCTCCTCTCCTCTCCTTAGAAATGAGACCCTTTGTCCCCTACAGTTAGTCACTGTTGGTCTCACCCTGACCGCAGGTCCCACCTGTGCTCATTGTACTTTTCTCCTGGTCCCTCTTTTACTGACTTGCCTTAAGCCCCGAGGATCTGTCCATTTCTTGCTATCTTCTTTCAGAGATTGAAAATAATTCTTTGACAGCCAGTCCTGGGGACCCTCCATTGCCAACAATATTCTCTGCTGCCTGCTGAAAACATCAGGTATTGCTTGGCCTGGAAATAACTGGAATGCCATTCTAGCTGCTCCTTATGACCTCCTCCACCCACTCCACCATGTGACCACGTCCTTCTGCCACCAGCACTTCTCGGCCCCTCCACACCCCCATACCACGGTTAAGTGGTCCGTGCCCAGATGTGTCCCAGGATAGCTCGTTTGCAGTAAGCTGTCAACAGACATTGTTCAACTCAAGGTGACCAAACTGAGAATTCATTCTGAACAATCCTATCAGTGACTAATTACAGTTATACTGACACGAAAACCAAAATGAAAATAATTTATGATCTCTTTTTGGACATGAAGGCAGATATATTCTATCCTCTTATTACAAGATCTCAAGAAAAATCTCCAAATGGGCCAGAAAACAGCTGGCTGCAGCTGTGTCAACTTCCCTTTGTGTGGGAACAGAGGGTATGGTTGATTATGCCCACTGATGGACTCTCCCTTTCCTGCACATCCACACTGAGGGAAAACGAATCTGTCTACTCATTTCCTGGTTGGAGTCCTCTGTACCCAATGATCCTGTGTGCTTTGATATTTAAACTTCCCATAAAAAGATTAGGGAGAAGCTTCTCCTTTGTTATAGGCAGATGTCACCATGGGCCTCAAATTCTACCCGGGGGTAATAACAGAAAGAGTCTTTGCTGGAAGGACAGTAGGGTGACCAACCATCCTGGTTTGCCCTGGACTGAAAAGCTTTTCAGAACGTGGGACTTTCAGTTGTAAAACCAGGACAGTCCCAGGTAAAGTGTTCCGGTTTGCCTGGAACTGTGGGGTTTCCTGGGACCTAGAAATTTGAGTGCTAAAACCAGGAAAGTCCCAGGCAAACTGGAAAGAGTGGTCACCCTAAAGGACGGGCTGACAGAGCCTGGGAAGACTGAGTGGTTAGAGCTGCTGAAACACTCCCTGGTCCATCCCCAACTCCAAAGGAGTCTGTGCCTGGGGGCGCAGGACATGTGACCACTGCAGTGGTCTGAGGGCTGGGAGCAGTGAGGGTAGTCCTGAACTATGTACTGCTTGGGCCTTGTCTCAGTCATTAAGTGTACTACAAAGTTCACCTCATTTTGGAAAAAAGGAATCAAATTGTGGTCTGGCAGCCCTAAATCTGGCAGTTCCTAAAACACTCGTCTCCAGTCTTCTCTAGTTGCATATCCCTGATGGTTGTTTGACCTCCATAATATACACATGTCGTCCTGTAGCAGAGGTGGCTGGCTGGCAACTAAGATGATATGAAGTGGATGCTTTGCAGGAGCTGCCCAGTCAGGGACTACATTTCCCAGCCTCCTTGGATTTGGGTGGGGCTACTTCTTGCCAATGGAAAGTAAGTGAAAACAAAATATGTCACTTCTGAGCCAAATAGCTGGTGTGCTGGTGGAATGGAGAGAACCTCTGAGGACCTGGATGGGGATATACTCCTTGGATGGAAGGAGCCTAGGCTTCTAAATGACCACATGAAATGCCACCCAACCAGGAAGACCCATATAGGACTTGATATGAGCAAGATGTAAATTTCCAATTGTGTTAAACCACTGGGAATATGAGGTTGATCTATTAGCACAGCTAATACATTCTACTGGAAAAGAATATCATATACATTATAAAACACACACAAAATAGAAATTAAAGGATGATATTTTAAGAGTAAATGTAAATAGAAGCTCCAATATTTTCCTCTCCCCTACAGCAGATGACTCAGTGCACCCCTTCAGTGTGTACACATCACCTGGGACTCCTCTGACCTAAAACACTGAATATTTCTGCTTTTTGATAGATAGATTCCTAATGAACACACAACATGAAACTTTGCTTGTAACAATCTTATTCATAGAAAATCTGAACCATTTGCCAAAGGGGAAAACCTGATCAGCCATAGAACACTTCTAATGCCATGCTTATAGTATGACATCTTTTAAAAAATAAAAAGCAGACAAGGCAACACAAGGAGGTTTCCTTCTTTCAAGTTTTTTGTCGCTCCTTTTTCTTTCTCCTTTTGTTTCGGTGACTTGTTGGGAAGCAGTGGGCTGCACACCGCCATGAGCTGCTTGCACTGTCAACAAATGACCCAGCCTCGGTCTGCTGACTTTAGACCCTGGGAAGTCTTTCGGATTATTACGCTGGCTGGGGGTCAGAGCAACAGGTTAGCATGCTCAGAAAAGGCTTGTGGATGAAAGGTTGCTAAAGCTAATCTTTTTATATAGATCCATAACTGTCTAAATTGCTCCTTGTCAAGTAACCCTTGTGTAGGGACACCAGAGGGAGGTTGCCCCTGGTGGCAGGAGGGCATGAATCTAACCAGTACTTCAGTGGTGCTGCTGATAAGGAACGGGATGAGCTGACAAGGGAGTGAGGCTTATAGTTCATCCAAATTCCAGCTGCCTCTCGTCCCCTGACTACTTGAGAATCACCCAGCTTATGTGACAGAAGCTGTTTGGTGACGGCATAAACTAATAAATATTTATGTCCTCCCAAATTCATATGTTGAAGCCTTAACCCTCAGTGTGGTTGTATTTGGAGTAAGGAAGTAATTAAGGTTGAATGAAGTCAGAAGCATGGGGCCCTGATCCGATAGGATTGGTGTGTTTATAAGCAGAGACACAAGAGAGCTCTCTGACGCCCACCAGACAGGAAGAATGACCGACTGACACACACACTTTCTCTCCATGCACCAAGGAAAGGCCATGTGAGAACATTGCAAGCCAAGAGAAGAGAGTTCTCACCAGAAATCAAATTGGCCAGAACCTTAATCTTAGACTTGCAGCCTCCAGAAATGTGAGAAAATAAATGTCTGTTGGCCACTCAGTCTGTGGTATTATAGCAGCCACCGCTGACTAATACAAGTGGTTTGTGGAGGAGGAGGATGGAGTTTGAAGAATTCATCATTTAGTCATCCTCTCATCTTGGAGATCCCGAGCCCTTTATAACTCAGTGGATAAGTACATCTTATGCTTTCAGCTAATGTCTAAGGTGGGCACACTTGTAAGAAAAATGGAGGTGTGTTTACTGCCTCTTTTTAACTTCTTTGTACTTACTGCAAAAGCAAGTGACTCACATTAGTATAACCCTAGTGTTGCAGAATATTTGAAAAATTACTGTTTGTGAATTTTCCTTTTCTCCATAGTTTTTAAACATACATTAAGGTCTCTAGTTTTAATTTCTAAATTTCAGGACTAGAATTCAAAGTGAGTATAAAAAGTTAGTGAAATGGCAAAAAAAAAAAAAAAAATTACAGAACTATAGTAGAGTAAGAGGGGGCTAATATTTCTAAAGAGTACTCAGATCCATGGTGATTGGGTTTACTTGTGCCTTGTGGCAGGTTAATTCTGGAACAGGAACTGAATAATTCAGAATTAAGCAAATAGTGGTGCATTAACAAGAACGAAGTAAGAGGCAATTCTTCTGTCTTACTCAGAACTGATGAAACCATTGTTGGGGTACTATCCACTTCTAGGCTCCAGGTTTAGAAATAATATGAAAAATTTTAGTCTAAAGAGAGCAACCAAAATTTTTTAATAATTGAGGAAAAAAGCTAAAGAATTAGTGCTACCAGACCTCAAAATATAAAAGATGAAAGACACTTAATAATGGTCCTCAAGTATATGAAAAAGAGTGAGGTCATCAGCAGCTGTTCTCTTCTGGTGAGGATAGAATCAGAAGAAATATATTTAAATTACAAGATCAATTTATTACTTGGATCTACTTTTTGGATTTATAAAAGCCTTTAATCTAAAGGGATCAAAGTGCTCAAATTAGACTAGATAGAATTCTCTAAATTCAGCAATAACATGAAGGAATGGCCCTTGGTGAAATTATCTTGCTATTTTCATGATTTTTAAAAATGTAGTCTGGCAAGAGACTGCAAAACTCTAGAGATAGTCATCTCTGAGTCCTTCCCTGTAGGAGGAGAAGAGGAATTTGAACAAAGACTCTAGGAAGGGGTCCTGGGCTGGTCACTGTGTAAGCTGGGCTCCATAATTATCATCTCTGCTTGACAAATGAACATCCAACCTGAGGTGACCTCAGATAGGAAACAGGTACTTAAGTGGTGGTCAGAGGGACCTTGAAGCGATTGCTATGAGACGTCAAGTTCCACTTAAAGATAGAATTAGTCATAACATCAGGCTCCTTGGCTATGCTTAAGGCAAGGAAGCAGGAGAAAAGAGTTTCCATAGCCCAAGCTACTAGAACAGTGCCTGGTGTACAGAGGTGCTCAATAAATATTGAATGGGTGAATAACAAACAAAAATGAAAGACAAAAGCCAAGATAGACAATAAAAATGAGATTGGAAGAAACAGAAATGCTACAGAATATTATTTTTAAAAAACCAAAACATTATCATTATAATCCTCTGATATAAGAGAACAAATTGCATCCATGAAACAAAAAAGAAGATGATTTAACAGCAGCAGCAGCAACAACAACTACAGAACAATCAGTGAATAAGAACGAATTCTTAAGAATTAAAACTGATATCTGAAATTTTTTTAAAAAATCACTAAGAAGTTAGAAGTTCAAGAAATTTCCCACAAAGAAAAAAGTCCAAGAAGATAAAAAACTGAAGATAAAACTAGGTGAGGAGTCCAGGAGGTCAACATACAACTAATATATGTTTTAAGAATGAAAGAACAGAGAAAACCAAGTAGAGAAAATTTGTGGGAAAACATAATATCAAAAAAAATATTCTAGAACAGAAGGACATGAGTTTTCAGGCTGTGAAAAAACCTCATCTAAGGTTCAGCATAGTGAAGACAAATGCCTCTGAGCAAGCACAACACTGTAACATCTCACGGCACGGAGATGAGGGGAAGATCCTAAAGCTTCCACGGTTTCCAAACTGATCCAAAGGATCAGGAATTAGAACAGTACAGAACATTTCAACAATATCAGTGGAAACTAAAAAATAATGCAGTGGTAGTTTCAAAATTCTGAGGGTAATGATTTTTAACATAGAAATATATGCCTAACCAAGCCATCAATCAACTGTGATGCAGAATAAAGGCATTTTCAGAAATGTAAAGTCTCAAAATTTGACCTACCATTTACCTTCTCTCAGGAAGCTTCCACAGGGTGTACTCCACCAAAATGAGAGACAAAACAAATAAATAGGAAAATATGAGATCCAGGAAACAAGTGATTCAAATCAGTAGAGTATAAGGGAAATTCCTAGGATGATGATAGGAAGTCTCAGGATGACAGCTGTGGAGCTGACAGGCCTGAAGAGCAACCTCCAGATTAGAGCAGAAAAATGGAAGACTCGAGCAGGTGACTCCAAGAAAAAGAACAATGGTATTACTAGATTACTTAATGTATTTGAATGTATTGAGTAGATTTTCAGTTCTGTTGAAGAATCGAGGAAACTAAGCAAACGAAAAACAAAGAGTCAATTATTAACCCTAGCTAAAACAAAAAATTGCATAAGAACGAAATGTAATCGTAATCTACTATTTGATTCAGTTTTGAACATTATTTACTTAATCAATAATATAAACATTGGCTATTAATTTAACTCAACAAAGTGATATAACTTTACTGGAAGGATGAGATAAGGAAAACACGATGTGGAGGAGCATGAAATTCTTTCTTCCATTATAGGAAGTCAATTGATAATGTCTAAAATTTGTGAATCAATAAATAGCAGTGAAAGCACAATATGGAAGTAGATACCAACAGGAGTAGTCAAAAGAGGTGCCAATGGTTGTCTCTAGGGATGGATTGAAGATAGAGAGAGTTATTTGTTTGAATAAGGCTTGTAATCTCACTTTATTTTCTAGACCACATACATGTATTAGTCTCATAAAAATAAATATTAATTTTGGAGTGTGGACGTACTGACACCAAACCAATACTTTCCACTTGACATAACCATAAAGATTCAGACAGATGAAATGGAAATGACTTTCTTATCATGTGATTCAACTTTTTTTTTTTTAAATGTGCGTGTGTGTGTGTGTGTGTGTGTGTGAGGAAGATCAGCACTGAGCTAATCTCCATGCCAATCCTCCTCTTTTTTTGCTGGGGAAGGCTGGCCCTGGGCTAACATCTATGCCCATCTTCCTCCACTTTTATCTAGGATGCTGCCACAGCATGGCCTGACAAGCGGTGCGTCAGTGCGCCCCCAGGATCCAAACCCTGGCCGCCAGCAGCGGAGAGCGTGCACTTAACTGCTACGCCCCGGGCCTGGCCCCCAGATTCAATGTTATTTAAAATCACGTCTCAGGCATAAAGTTTCAGTCAAGCAAAATGAACAAGCTCTGGAGATCTGCTGTACAACATTGCACCTATAGTCAACAATAATGTATTATACACTTAAAAATTTGTTAAGAGGGTAGATCTCATGTTACATGTTCTTACCACAATAAAATTTTTTTAAATAAATCATGTCTATGCACCTCTTAAAATTATCTCTTGTACTACCAGTGGTATTCATTCCACTTTCAAGCCTAGGGAATAGTCTATGCAATCCTCCTGGGAGCAAATAGATGAACAAGAGATCAATGTGGTCAGCTCAAGGACCACGACTTGCCCAAACTGATTCAAGATATAATAAAAAGACTGAATAGTCCCATAATCATTAAAGAAATCAAGTCCCATAGTTTAAAATTTTTCCACAAGGAATACATCAGGTTTAGATCATTTTATAGGTAAATTCTAATAACTTTGAAGGAACACACTCTTCCAATCTTATTAAAATTCTCTGACAAAATAATTCTCTAATTCATTCTGTGAGACTAGTATAATCTTGATATCCAAATGAGACAAGAACCATACAAGAAAGGAAAATCATAGGTCAACCTCGCTTACAACCACGATGAAAAATCCCAAGGTATTAACGAAAGAACCGAGTGATGTACATATGGTGATATGTGCAATGTTTTTAAAAGCACTTAGGGGAATAAAATATAAGGGGAGCCCTAGTGCCTTGCAGCAGGCAAATTCATGATGTTTATGGTGGAACATTCTGTGTGGATCTGAAAAGGCGAGGTGCCCAAGATGATCAAAATCACTACGAATAGACGTGAAATGGAAAGCTTCCTCATTCTTACAGGTTTCTGATTTTAGGAAATGGGTCATGGGCAGAGGATAATACTGACCCACCTCTGTTTTGAAGTGGAGAGGAAGAAATAAAGATAGAAAAGATAGAAAATTGATAGCATAACTAACCTAACTTGAGGCTACTGAACTCTCAGGGTGCTTAAGGGGGCTCTAGCCAAATTGCCATGCTTAAAGGTACAGCAGTCTCTCCTAAGATCCCAGCCTTTCTGTAAATGCACTCTCTGAATTTGTAATATAGGTGGGTAGAGACTCCATGCACTGGATATTTCAAGCCTCAAGGATCATGAGAAGGGTCTCAGCCATGAAGAGTGGTTTGTTATAACGGGCTATCTTCTCTGCACAACTTCCCCCTAATCAGGAATTGTGTGTAAGAGGCAGGCCCAGATCCCTGAAGGGTGGGAGAAGCATTACTTACTGTGCACGGAATATTCTTTCAAACTCTGGTGACCCAGAGACTGCCGGGGGCGTAATTTTGTATTTTAATCTTGCCTTTCCTACCTGCAAAGCAAAATAACCTGCAAGTAAAGAGGTATTAATGTTAAAAATGTGCTGCATCATTATTCATTCATAAAATGTAAATTTAAACCACAGATACCACTACATATCCATTAAAATGTCTAAAATTTAAAAGATAGATCATACCAATTAAAAAAGACAGACAGGTCAGGATATAAGAGAAACTGGAATTCTCATACACTGCAGATAGGAGTGTAAAGTGGTACAACCACTTTGGAAAAACATTTGGAAGGGATTTTTTAGTTAGACATACATCCACCATCTGACTCAGTTATTCCAATTCTAGGTATTTCCCCAAGAGAAATGAAATCGTAGGTCCATATGAAGACTTGTACACAAATGTTCACAGCATCTTCATTTGTAATAGCCAAAAATTAGAAACAACTTTGTGATGGTTAATTTTATGTGTCAACTAGGCTAGGCCATAGTGCCCAGTTGTTCAGTCAAACACCAGTCTAGATGTTTTAGTGAAGGTATTTTTTCAGACGTGATTAAGATTTACGTCAGTAGACTTTGAATAAAGCAGATTGCCCTCCTTAATGTGGGTGGGCCTCATCCAATCAGTTGAAGGCCTTAAGAGAAAAGACTGAGGTCCCCCAAATAGGAAGGAATTTTGCCTCCAGACTGTCTCTGGACTCAAGACTGCAACATCAACCGTTGCTAGAATGTCCAGTCTTCTAGCTTGCCCTTCAAATTTCAGATTTGCCAGCTCCCACTATTGTAGGAGCCAATTTCTTAAAATAAATATCTGTGTGTATGTGTATTCCATTGGTTCTGTTTCTCTGGACAACCCTAACACAAATGTCCATCAACAAGTGAGTAGATATACAAACTGTGGTATATCCATACAATAGGATACTACTCAACAGTGAAAAAGAATGAACCATTGATACACAAAACAACATGGATGAACCTCAAAATAATTATGCTGAATAAAAGAAGAACAAAAAAAAAAAGTACTACTCTATAATTTCATTTATGCAAAGTTCTCATAAATGCAAATGAATCCATAGTGACATAAAACAGATCAGTGGTTGCCTGGAGGTGAGGAGGGCCGGGGAGGGTCACAATAAAACTTTTGGGGATGATGGCTCCCTGTCTGACTCAGTTTCCCTATTATAAAATGATTCTGACTTTCTCTTCCATTTGCTGTATGGAAGGTGCAGGATCACCAGCAACTGGTGATTAGCTCTGTGAACCTCTCACTTTCAGACTCACACTCCTTCTCTGTGACTAGTTCTCACCTCCTGTCTTTATCTCCCTCTTTTTACCCCATAATTAATTTCTGGGTCTATTATCTCCCTTCAGATTATTTCCTCCAGTTTCTGTTCCTTACCGGTTCTCTCCAACCCTATTCTGGTCTCACTTATTTTAGTCCCTCAATATCCATTTCCTACTTACTAACATTTTAAAAATAGTTTCCTTTTCCACACCAAGTTTGTAGCTTCAATCTCTCGGTGCCTTACTTTAGTGGGGTGATGTGTTTCCTCCTGAAATGCAATACTATCTCCCCTCTGACAAGAAGTCAGTAGATATTGAACCTGGTCTAGTAAGGGTCTCACAGCAGGCTGCTTCTCTTCCCCCAATTCCCCTCTGCCACAAATATACTGTTGTTTTGGATTTCAAAGCTGTAGCTGGACATCTGCAGTGTGTAAACGATTAGCACTGGAGTTTTCCTCCTGCAGTCACATCACTGAAGCCTGAAGGAGGAGGGTGAAGATGAGAAAAATGTGGGGTTGGGCATTATTGTTTCCAACCCTGGCTAAATCCTTTCAAGGCAGCATAAGTCTGCAGAGGCCAATAGCTGATGGGCGGCTCATGGGCCCAGCTGGAGCCAAAACGGGAATCTATCCATGGAGGGGAAAACTGGGACTCAGCTGCTCTCGACCCTGCTGTTACCATTGCTTATAACTCCGCCACAGCCTTGGAAAAAACGCTACGTGTCTAAAGATGGAAGCAATGAAAGATGTGTGCCCCTAGATTTATACCCTAGTGTCAAAATTGACTTTAGCAGAGCCATTTAAAAGGGAGTTGGAGCTACCTTTCCAGAGAAACTGTTTTGCTGTCTTTCACCTTGGACTGGGCCAAACCTTTGGACTGGGCCAAACCTTTGGACTGGGCCAAAAGGCAATTGTTTTACAAGCAATTGTTTGAGAAGTCAGCAGAACGAACATCCTGATCACAAAGACTGAGGATTGTGGAGTTTCTGAAGATACAATCTATAGTCAATCAATGTTTAGCCAAGACTAGCTTCTCCCTCCAACTCCAATTAAAATTCTTTGTAATACAACCTCCTTTCTTTGCCTTTAAAAGCCCCCGACTTTTACTCCCTAGCAGGACACTGTTTGGGTTTCTAGCTGAATCTGTGCTCCCCAAATTGCAGTTCTTTGATCCCAAACAAACGCTTTGCCTCTTAAACTGCTTTCTGTTTTTGTAGGTTGACATTAGCAATGAACCTGGAGCTTCAAAATAAAGCTGAATAAGTGAAAGCTTTGAAGTGCTGTCTTCCTCTAGGCTGTTCATGGCACGTGGTCGGCACCTGCCTGTAGCAGCAGCAAATGGGAGGAATGAGCTTCAGTAAATGAAGAGGTGCTTCAGTACTCCCCACGCAGCCCAGCCCCAGCCCCAGGAAGGACTCAGTTGGGCCAGAACAGCCCCCAGGGATAGAAGCCCCTTTCTTTTCTTTCGGGTCAGGGGCCTTAGAGAGAGCATGGCTACTGGTGGGACAACATGAGGAGGGTGGAAAGGCTATTTCACCACTTTTCCGGGAGAGCTTCCATTTTATTTCCCTTCTTGTGAGTTGATTAAAAACTACTTGAGAATAATCTCCTCTGGCTTTGCCTGTCTTTTCTCTTCCCCGGCTTTCTCCAGAGGGACATACGAGTCCTAGGGAGAGTGAATGGAGACCCACACACACGCTGGCTCCCCCAGCCATAGCTGGGCTGCTTCACCACGTGGCTACCTCTCAATCCAGCAGAAGCTTCTCTCTGTGGGGAGGCAGCCGAGGATAGGAACGGACAACCTCCGGCCAGGCACCCTGGCGAGCACTTTTTACCCAATGTCCTATTTAACCCTCTTCGATAAGGACATTGAAGGACAGAATATCCTGGCCAGGGGCAACCAACTGGTAAGTGGCTGGACCAGACAGATAGCAGTCTGTCTGTCTTCAAAACCTGAGCTGCTTCGACCATGGAGCATGGTGTCCCATCTCCATAAACTCCAACTTTTGCAAAAACAGCAAATTCTGGTTCTTAATGCCAGCTAACCAGCTGTGTCTTGTTTTTTTTTTTAAGTGAAACGTTTGTAATTTTATTTATTTATTTATTTTATTTTTCCCCCAAAGCCCCAGTAGACAGTTGTATGTCATAGCTGCACATCCTTCTAGTTGCTGTATGTGGGACTCGGCCTCAGCATGACTGGAGAAGCAGTGCCTCGGTGCGCGCCCGGCATCCGAACCCGGGCTGCCAGCAGTGGAGCAGGCGCACATAACCGCTAAGCCACGGGACGGCCTAACCAGCTGTGTCTTCTCTCTCCCTCTCTTCCACCCCATCATTAAACACTCCCTGTCCACCACCAACCACCACTGGCCCAGTCTCCTCTCCCCTCTTCCCACTCCCACCCACCACAGCACTACCTGCCCGGCCTTCTGCCCACAGTTCCCACTGTCCCCTGGACCCACCAGCAAACAGAAGCCTCTCTGTGAGGACAGCAGAGGCTCTTTCAGCCTGGGGGCGTCCGTGGACCTGCTCCTGTGCTCTCGGCAGTGCCAGGATGAGGGCACATGCAGGGTCGGTAGTGCCTATGAGTAGGTCTGTCTGAACCAGGGGGTTGGCACAGGGCACTTCAGACCTAAGTGCTTCTTAAATAGAGAATAAACATCCTGCTCTACTCCAGAAAAGATTGTGAATCAAACTACAAAATGTGTCTTGGGGTATAATATTTGCATACTCTCACAAAACAGACTGGCTAGGCAAGACATTGAGCATGCGTGCAGGCTGGACTTTATCCTCAGCTGTGGTGCCTTCGTGGGCACCCGAGCAGTCCAAGCCCTGCCCTGGTTCCTGGGACAAGCGCTTGGACAAATAAAGAAATATGCATCCTAGGTAAGAAGTCTTGCTCACCGGTGCTCAGGCCCTCTTCCCCATTTAGCATGTTAAGTCAGCATTGTAGGTAAGAAAAGATGAATTGAACGTGAGAAAAAGCCCTCTGCTTAAGCAGGCAATCGGAATACTGAATAATCCTGGTGGGAAGACGCTTTAAAATTTAGAATTACTTACTTAATCTGAAGCTCGTATTTCTGAGGGAGATTTTTTTTAACCTAACAATCATACCCGCCACAGGCAGTTTATTTAAGAAAACACATTAATTAAAAGATCGGGGTTCAAGAAATCCCAGCCATGGTTTACAAGCAGGAAAGATGTTACCTTTGAAACACTCCTCATTAATGTATATAGCCCACTCCCCCAGGTTAGCCCGCTTCTAATGCTCATTTGAACTGGGCTGGGGGTTTTAACCACAGACAATGCAGAATCGCTGGGCTCGGAGGGCCCACCACGTCCCGTTGGGAGAACTAATTCCTAGATTTTTCCAAATCTCTCCCTGGCCCCAGGGAAGGAGGCACTGATGATACTGAGCAGACTGTGCTACAGGGCCACCAGCAAGGAAGTATGAAACCCCAACACCGGACCTCCCTCCCTCTGCCACCCCCCACCCCACACACACACCCCGCCCGGGATTCTTACTTTGCTGACAGGCAGAGAGGACAGAGACAGCAGCCAGCAAGATTGAATTCCCAGCCATCTTTCATATAGAATGTTCTGGTTCACAGAACTATTTGTAGATAACAGAGGCACTTTCGACTTTGCAATGCTGAACTTCCTTATAAGGTAAACAAAGCTGGGGGCGGGGAAAAAAAAGAGGGTTCCGGAGGCTGGGTGACCTTTGCTCTGGAACAGGAATCAGGAAGGCAGGCAGGTCCCAGCTGCCAGTCATGGATCTTTATCTGGCCTGGGAGTTGCTTCCTGAACTTGCGTTAAGTCTGTCTCTCTGCCAGCCCACAGCTCCGGCTCAGCCTGTGGGGTTAGCCCTCCAGCAGCAGCACCTGCAGTTAAACCAGCTTCTCAGCCAATTCCAAAACCATTTCCCCTTCTTCTCTTCCAACCTCTGGACCCCTGTATTCCCCTCCCTGGCTCCAAGGCCTTGCTGAGGCCTTTGTCACCTCCTGTGGAAAAAGTGAGCAGATGGAAGCATTTACTTAATCTCATTGACATTTAAATGCTAATTTAAACTGATTTTAACTTTATTCCCCAGTAAATGGCAGACCCAGAATTTGAACCCAAGTCCAGTAGATTCCAGTTGTGCCCTGTCCCCCGTACCATGCTGCCTCCCACTGTCACCTTGACTCTCCCATGATCATGGTGACCATAATTTTTTTTAATTGAGATATAATTGATATATGACATTGTGTTAGGGTCAGGTGTACAACATAATGATTTGATATATGTATATAGTGCAAAATCATTGCCACGATAAGTTTAGTTAACATCCATCACCCCACATACAAATTTTTTCTTGTGATGAGAACTTTTAAGATCTACTCTCTTAGCAACTTTCAAATACACAATGTAGTATTGGTAACCATAGTCACCATGCTGTACCTTATATCCTCAGGACTCATTTATCTTATAACTAGAAGTTTGTAGCATAAATTGTTAAAAAATAAACTAGAATCTATGTCCTGAGAAGGAAGAGGGCCCTTGAGGAAAGAAGTGGCCCAATATTTTGAGTTGGCATCTAGTAGGGAACACCACACACAGTCTCCATGTGAGTCCAGGGCCTCTCCCTTGTCAGAGCAATGCCCCACACCCCCAGGGAGAGCCCGTCCCTCCACAGCTGGGGGCTTCTCCTGCAGAACCCATTCATCAGAGCCCCTCCCTCTGTCAACACAATCATTTTGCTCTTTAAAGAAGCAGCTCCAAGGCGCTGGCCCCATGGCCTGGTGGTTAAGTTCTGCACACTCCACTTCGGCAGCCTGGGTTCGGATCCTGGGTGTGGACCTACACCACTCGTCAGCCATGTTGTGGCGGTGACCCACATACGAAACAGAGGAAGATTAGCACAGATGTTAGCTCAGGGCAAATCTTCCTCAAGCAAAAAAAGAGGAAGATTGGCAGCAGATGTTAGCTCAGGGCTAATCTTCCTCAGCAAAAAACAAAAAGACACAGCTTCCCACAAAGCAAAGTTGGGGTCCCTTCCTCATCCCAACTCCAGCTCATTCAGAGGGAGCCCCAGTGCCCGTGGGAAGGCCAGTGTGTCTCAGCCTCACACAGGCCTGCACCCAGGCTCCTAGCCTGGACACTTAATGATAACACAACCCTGGGCAAGATTCTGAGCCTCCGTTTAAGAAAAATGCACTAATAAGGCTGAAGGGAAGTTTAAATGAAATAGGGCTGTTATAAGGATCAAATTAGTTACCATTCATAAAGCACTTAGCACATGGCACCTAAAAACGTGTTCTGTGCATTTATTAAATAAACATGAAGTATCTAAACAGTCCTTAGAATATAATGTACTTAATGTTAAAAGATACTTTTATAAGGTAAAAATCATGCCGCTTATACAAATATAAATGAAAACACATTGAAGATTTTATTGAATTCACTAATGAGGGAACCAGTATGACATTTTAAACAGTTCAAAGGAGAATTCAAAGAACCACACATAAAAATAGTGTTAAAAAACAACATTCAACTAAGTAAATTTTAAAGATCCTATTGGCATTATTTAGCAATTCATGGATCAGGCAGCATCCAATCTAACAGATAGAGAGGTGCTCCGAGGAGCTGTACAAAATGAAAGACTTTTACAGGCAGAAGGGAGCGGGAGCAAGGAAGTTACACTTGGTAAAAAGCAAATTGGTTATTGCAAGATTACTTTCTTTCAGGGGGTTATCAGATGGATGACCTAACTAGTGCTGATCAGGCAATTCCTGATTGACTGGTTTAAGATTCCATTTCCGGGAGACCTGATACTATAATTAAGTCTCGGATTGGTGATGTGGTGTTTAGCACAAGTGACTCCATTTTGGGCCCTTTGTCTTGTTTTTAACAATAGGGAATAAGGAATCCTGAAATTAATTTACAAATAGTTGCCAACCAGGACTGCTCATAGCACCCTGCTGGTCTCTTCAGGTTCCCTCTGTTCTCATTTGTTCTTGAAATCATTGAAGACTAAGATTACATAAGAAGACAGATCCCGGAAGTCCAGGACAGCACTGGAACTTTCTTGCATATTTGATTTCATGCTTTTGGCCTTCAGTACACGGCAGAGATTCTAAATTGCAAGCCAGCTGCCCTGAACCCACATTGCCGTCTACTAAAATAACCTCCCCAAATGACAGGCCTCGAAGGACAGGTCTGGGCTGGGCCTGTGGGCAGGCAGAGGCTCTCCAAGTAAGAAAACTGCTCCGAGAAAGAGAAATAGCAGAGGGAGAGGTGAGCGAGGAAATGGGGCCCTGGGCTGATGGCCACAACCTTTGGGTGTTGATAGCTCTTGTTTTGAGAAATTCGGGTACATCCATTCTAGGAAGCAAGTTTTAAAAAAGCAAACAACTCCAGAGTGACTTTCTTTGGCTCCCAGTGAATTGCCTTCCTCCTACTTTCCAGACAAATGATGAGATTTCCTGCCGACATCTCCCAGCCAGTCTGAGTCAGTCCCCAAATCCAGGTCCTAAGAGATGGTTGGTACAATGGGAAAAAAAACCTGCCCCAAGTGCTTTGAACGCCCCTGCATTCATGTGTAATCTGCTTTAATAGATTTTGAAAGTCAGCAGAGATTGTTTCTGCCTCTAGGAAGGTATAAAACAACAGTGCTTTGGATATAATGAAATATTTTATCACCTTCTGGGGTGATAAAACTTCCAGACGATTCCACGGTTGAAATACTGACATAGCATTGATAAAAACCAACAAAACTTTGAGTTTCTCTGTACATTTCCCTTGAATGTAGTACACAGATCCTTCTGGTGTGTGTCCCATTCCTTACATTTTTATAAGAAAAACAAGAGGAAAAACAGCATATTGGTAATTTTAGTAATGTGTTTTTAAAATATTTATAATACCTATATACACTCAAAAGAAATCCCTAAGGGTTTCTGAGAGTTTAGCTGATTAGTGAATCATTGTTTTTTTTAATCAAAATTATACTTCTGGGTAAGGCAAAACAGAGAGGCCAAGTTTTGGCAATATAAAAACAACTCCAAATCATGTGAAAGAGCTGTTGTCACTAAATGTAAACTCTAAATGTATCTATTTCTGTATAATTTTGGTAATAGATGAAAACAAATGATATATTTAACTCGAGAAATGTTCTCACTCTGACGAATTGCATCCCCCCAGTTATTCCCTGCCTTACCCTCTCTGTTCTATCCTGATCCCCCCAAAAACACCAGCTCGTCAACCTGGCCCCTGCTGGCACTGCACAGGCTGTCTCTGCTGCCAACAGCACCCCCTTCCCAAGGATGCCCAGAAATAATCAGGGAGATCACGGTATCGACGACCATAATACTCTTGATGGAAAAATCGACCCTCGAAGGCTCTCCATATGCCTAGAGTTTGTTGCATTCTCTTGCTGGACGTTCCGACCAGTTGAAGAATATGGTAACAACACAGCAAGTGTTTAAACAAAGCTCAGATAAGCCAAATTTCAAATTATGCCCCAACCTACATGTTGCAAAAGTTTGGAGAATTGCAGCGATCCTGCAAAATATTTTCTCCCCTTTCAGAAATTGGAGCACTTTGCTCTGTGACCCTGGGTGTGGAAAACCAAGCTAAGGCAGGCCAAGGCATTCCACCCCCCCCCCCCCCCACCAGGAATGTCCGATCAGAGCTCAAAGACAGAGACAAAAGAAGAGCAGAGAGGAGAGGAAATGAAGATCAGTTCCCAGGATCAGTAAAGAATACAAGTTTTGAGCTAATGATCCAGGCTCATGTCCCTGGGTCGTGTTGGATGAGTTCCTAAATGTCCTGGATATGTTTTCTCAAAGGGAAATAACAGTCCCGACCATACAGGGCTCCTCTGATGAGTTAATGCAATAATGTGAGGGGAGCAAACCACAGAACCAGACCTAGGGCAGGCTGTCCAAAAGTTCTCTCTGCCATCCTCCCTGTGCCCTCCAGCCCGGGGTGGGCGCAGAAGAGACAAGATCTATTTGTGGAGAAGGCCATTTTACAAAGTCCCAGATGATCGTAGAATGCTGTTATAATTTCTGAGACTGCGCAGATTTCCCAGAAGAACGGAAACAGAGTGAATTGCTTCAAAATGGTTTTTGACAGTAATAGAAGGTCTCAACCTAAGGTGCCTTAAGTTTACATAAGACTTAGGACAGGATAAAGTAAAGCAGAATCTAGAGGCTGACGAGGAGAGTTAGAAACCCTCATTCTTGACGACTCCCAGCACATGCGGCCCTCGTCACACATACACAGTTACACATTCACGCACAGATTCGTGCATTCATACACACACCCATAAACACTCGCAAACATTCACACACACACTCATGCATATACTCACACGTTCACACCCATATACACTCACACACACACTCACGCATCACTCTACACTCATGTCCCAAAGGGAGATCTGTAAGCTGAATGTTTAGACCTCAGAACACATATTCTCACAGAAATAACATAAATGGTGGCCATGTTTCCAGGTTACCACACATTAAACAAAATTTTAACCCATAAGTGAGGGAACATGCCACATATTGGCAATTGAACAACAAAAAAAGGAACTTAACTACCAGTTCGCCTCTTTCATTTCATCATTACTAACTTTTTAATTGAATAATACTCGGAATAAAGTACTTTGAACAGGGGAGTTGGCAGGAACGCTCTGCCCGGCCCTGCCCTGCCCCGTTGGGAGCAGCCAGGCTCTCTGTGGCCTGTGCTCAGAGCCGAATTCATAACCTTGCTGAGACCAGAGCGGCAGGAGGCAGGAGAGCCCTGGGCCCAGAGGGCCACTGAGAGGGCGTGGGTCCCACAGAGCCTCCGATGTCCCCCCCCAGCTCCCAATTCCAGTCCACAGAAGGGAGGGTCTGAGCACAGTGCTGGGCTTCTACAGAATTGTCTCAACTAATCTGCATAATCAAACAATGAGGGAAATATTTTATTCCCATTTTTCAGGTGGAGAAACTGAGGCTCGGAGTTTAGAGGCCCAAGGTCAGTCCAACCCAGTCCTGCTGACCCCAAGGTCTTTGCTCTTAACTTTGGCTGTGCATTGGTATAACCTGAGGGTCATTAAAAATACTGACGCCTAGCTCTCCTCACACACAGTAATTCTGATTTAATTGGTCTCAGGTTCAGCCCGGGCACCTGAACGTTCTTAAAGCTCCACAGATGATTCTAATCCACAGCCAAGGTGGAGAACTACCGCCTTAACCAGTATTTCTCAGTGTGGTCCTCACCATCCGCTACCATCACCTGAGGTGATGTAAACACGCAGATTTGTAGGTCTCATCCAGGATCCATTATTAAGCATCCATTTCATGCTGGCGAAGTATACACAGGCTCACATAACTCATTCAACGCTCCCAGGAGGTTGGAAATTATTCCCATTTTACGGATAAGGAAACTGAGATCCAGACGGCTTCGGGAGCTTGCCTAGTCATTCCATCTCACTGCTTCCCAAAGAGGAAAGATCTTACACCCTCTTGAGATGGGGTTGAGGGGAATGAGCAAGCTGGTGGAAGCCAAAGTGAGCATCAGTGGAGCCCAGGAAGGAAGAAAAAGAGTATGGAAGGTTCTACAGTGGGCAGGAGGGACGAGGTGAGGCTGGGAGAAATGGGACCCTGGAGACCTCAGGGCTCAGCCCAGGAGGAATGTAAGGATATTTCCACGGGAGGAATTTCTGGGGTGCCTGAGTGGAGGAGGGGGGAGAAGACAGACACTGGAGGGAAATCAAGGCTGAGATGGGGGAGAAGGGGTGCTCCAGGTACCAGCAGAGGTAAGTCTGGCTGGAGCCTGCGTTTCTGCTAATTACATGTCGAGTCCACCGGTACTTGCCAGCTAACTGGCTTTGATGTCCATCTAGACCAGTGGTTTTCACATTAGAATCACCAAGGGCACTTTTTAAATAAACACCAATTTAACTGAAAAATCTCTTGGATTTTGTGACACCAGGATGGCCAACTACTGCCTCAGAGAACATCCTGAGATTTCTATGCACCAGAGGAGGAGAGTTTACCTCCTCTGAACCTAAAACATAGTGTTTCTCTTTGGCTTGTCCTTAGGTTTAAATGTTACTTTGTGTCTCGTGTGTTGCCCAGTTCCTTCATTAGGCAGCCTATGTAGACGTAAAGGAATCCAGCACAGATGGTGTAGAACGATTGGGCTACTTAAGAAAAAAGGGGGTAGTATGGTTTCCCTGAGTGTCTCTCTGGGACTTGTTAAGGGGAAAGGAAAGGGCAGCTATCTCCCTCTTGATGAGAAAATACAAAAGGTCGCAGATTAAGAACAAACCGTTAAAAGCAGCTCTTACTCACTTTGAAATGTGGCACTAAACCTGCATCTGGGCTGACACACCAGACAGCGGTAATTGCAACAGGCCTGTTATAACATGACTCATGACAACACCGATCTGAATAGATGGTAGGCCAAGTCGTGTCCTGCAGAAAAAGAAATGTAAAAAAAACAAAACACAACACCTACCAGCCTGGAACAGGAAACCCTAGTGTTAACACCAGGAGGCATGATGCCTGCGGCTGTTTTGTTCTGTTACCTGAGCAAGAGGATAAAGAATTTCAGAGATTGGATGCCTGGTTCTCTTTTCTTTTCCTTTCTTTCCTTTCCTTCCTGCTTTCCCTTAGATTGTATTTGGTTCTCGCCTTTGTTTCTGGGACTTCATCAGCAAATCATCCTCAGAATTTCAGCCTCTGGCAGATCCCGGCCAAACCTATCTGGCACCAAATTCCAGACCAAACAGCTTCATGCGTCCTTCCACGCCCCCCATCTCCCCGAGCCCATTTTCCATTCTCTTCTCAGAGGACTCACTTGCTCATCATCTCATTTCATCCCTAATTTGCAACTGGAAGAATCTGGACAGCCACACATTTATGAAGAGCTGGGAGCTGTGGCTCAAACTTTCTTTCCATCAAGAGAAGTTATATTTTGTCAAGCCACTAGGGGGAGTACCTCCCAGGGTTGCCAGAACTCGGGGACGCGACACCTCCGGAGGAAGCTGTAGTTCCAAGACCAGCCAGACCCGGGGCTCTCAGTTATGTTTCCTCCTCTAGCTTTCCAGGGGCCCCCAAGAATGCAC
Organism: Ceratotherium simum simum; assembly: GCF_057802395.1. Taxonomy (NCBI): domain Eukaryota; kingdom Metazoa; phylum Chordata; class Mammalia; order Perissodactyla; family Rhinocerotidae; genus Ceratotherium; species Ceratotherium simum. Next base: position 44,241,342 of record NC_141911.1, read on the forward strand.
ATCAGCAAAACTGGAATGCGTCAGCTAACGAAAATTGTTGGCCAAAATCATTTCTAAACAATGCCCTAGAAAATGTCAGGTTTTCAGAGATCAACATATTGACCATTTCCAGCGAGAGCCTGGTGACACACTGGAGCTTCAAATCACAGGAGCAAAACCCACAGGTGCTTAAATGTGAAATACCAGGATTTAACCCTTAGCCCTGATCCACCCCAAATTAGACACAAGCCAAACACAGACTCTGCCCCAGAGAGTTACATTCCATCGAGAAAGGATCCAAAAAAGGACACTTCCAATTTGGCATCCCTGTTGGAGATGGCAGGAGGTAATCAGAAGTGAGAAAGGACAAAAGCAGTCCCATATGGTGGACACAACAGCCAAGGGAGGAGATCTCGTTTTTCGATGAATATTTTAAGGAATCAGATACCATGTATTGGATTTTGATTTGATCCTTCAATGCACCTCTGGTTTCTAGAGTGGTTTGCTAAAATTAAAAAGTACTCTGCACAGTACTTTGCATAAATTCTTTGTAAAGGAGCAGGTCAGAGAGCAAGGCAGAGTCTGTGGAGATTCTCAGGTCAGGCAGACTGTTTGGTTGGTAAAACACCAGAGAATGGGGACTTCACCCACACCAGAGTGAGGGCCCTGCTTTGGAGGGGCAGAGAAAAATCTAAAGCAAGGAAAGGAAGGAATCTGAAGATATTCCCAAGAATACATATAAGTAGTATTTGCCCATTCATTCATTCATTCATTCATCAAATGTATTGAGCTCCTTCCATATGCCAAACTCTGTGCTAAGTACAGGGATACAGGGCTGAGCAGGATGACAGTGGCCCTGCTCTCATAGAGTTTACAGAGGAGTGAGGACAAGCATTAACAAGGCTTCACAAAGTGAATTAATTCACGATCATTGTGACAAGTGCTCTGGGAAGTCGCAGGTGCCATGGAGCATGCACCAGGGGACTAACCTCGTGTGGGAGGCCAGACGAGCCTTCACAAAAGTGACATTTTAGCAGAGGACTGATAATAAAGTCTTAGCTAGGTGAATGCTGTGCAGGTGTGTGTGTTGGGGGTGGACAGGTAGGAGAAAAGAGAATGTTCCAGGCAGAAGAACAGCAGTAAAAAGTCCTGAAGAGGGAAAGGCCATGACATGGTTGAAGAATCCTGAGAGAAGTCCAGGGTAGCTGTCGCACAGAGACCTGGGAGAGGGGAGGGTATGGTGAGCCAGGCCTGCCGACACAGGGCAATGTTAAGTATGCTTACTTTAGAACAGAATTTCTCAACCAAGATGATCTTCCCTCCTCTCCCCGGAGACATTTGGCAATGTCTGGAGACATCTTTACCTGTTAACAGCTGGGGACTGGAGTGCTAGCGGTACCTAGTGAGTAGATGTCAGGGATGCTGCTAATATCCTACATTGCACAGGACAGCCCCCACAGCAAAGATTTGTCCCACTCAAAATGTCAACAGTGCTAAGGATGAGAAGCCCTGTTGTATAATGAGGATGAGGAGCCACTAAAGGGTGTTAAGCTGGGAGATTTTTGTGATGAGATTTGTTTCGAAAAAATCACTCTGCCTTCAGTGTGGACTGATGGGAGAGAATCACTAGAAAGTTGATACACAGGGATCTGTTAGGAAGGTACATTGTAATCTAGACAGAGAAGATGGTGGCCTACCCTAGGGTGGTCAGTGTGGGTGGAGAAAAGCAAATGGATAAGAAAGATATTTAAAAGAACAAACCAATCGGATTTGGTGACAGATTGGTGTGGAGGGCAGCTTTGCCCAAGCTCTCTAAAGCAGCAGAGCCAGAGGCAAGGCTTAAATGTAGAGGCTTTATTTGGATGGTACAACCCCAGGGCAGCAAGAGTGAAGGAAAAGGGCAGAATGGTGGGAAGCAGGGTGTTTCCATCCAGGCCACCACTTCAAATGAGCTGCGATGAGAGACAGCTGGTCACCCCCAGCCAGCCATGCAGGACGTTTTTGGATAGGCTGTTGGAGAAACTTCATCTCAGAACAGTCCACAGGAGGCAGGAAAGGAGAATTTATCCCCATCTCCCATCTCTCATTGGTCAAAGGTTCCCTCTGTGCAGTTTTAAAACATATCTGCAAATTCTTTGACATTTCTCCCATTATGAGGTAGGAACCACATCCTCTCTTGTGAATCTGGACTGGCCTTAATAACTTGCTCGTAGCCAGGAGAATGCAGCAGGAGTGATGCTGTATGACCTCCAAGGCTAAGTCACAAAAGGCCACGCGGCTTCTGCCTTGCTCACCGGAGTACCTGTGCTTGGAGCCGTCGGCTGCCATGGTACCCTGAGGCCACATAGAGAGCCCATATGTAGGGGCTGCGGTCGACAGCTCCAACCATGGTCCCAGCCAACAGCCAGCACGAACTGCTGGACCTGTGAGTGCAGGTCCTATCAGATGATTCTAGTGCACATAGAGTCACTCCCAGCCATTAAGTCTCCCCAGCTGTGGCCTCAGACATCAGAGAAGAGACAGGCCAGTTTTACTGTGGCCTAGTGACCCACATAACCCATGAGCCTAATTAAATGGTTGTTTTAAACCTCTAAACTTTGGGGTAATTTGTCACAGCAACAATCTCATTGCAAGGTAATGACTCACCCTTCCAGGTTGCATCATTTTGCCCCTTTGATATCGTCGCATGCCCTGTGGTGTGGTACTTCAGAGCCAGGGACACCAGGGGTATGGCGGTTCTCAGGTGGCAGATTACAGATACACCACAGGGATTAAGTTGGCCACAGTGGAGCCGAGGTAGAGCATGTGGCTGAGGATTCAGGAGCGAGATGAGGTCAAGAACATTGGACACGGTGCACCAGATACGTCTGATAAAGGGGTAAGGTAGAGGGAAAGCAGGAGTCCAGGAGTCCCATGTTTCTGGTTTCTGAGCAACCAGGTAGATTAATGATGGTGCAATTTACTGAGATAGGAATTAGATAAAAGGAGAGGACTCAGTTTGGAGTTTCTGTTAGTCCCCCTGGATACAGCAAGAAGTGGGAGCTCAAGTCACCAAAGATGGTCAAGGTCATTGATCTTAAGACCGCAGAGCCCCAGGTGGCCTTAAGTGTCTGTCTCTGATTCTTCTTTCCTGCGTGATGAATGTTTTCCAGGTCTTGGGTTAGGACCCTTGCCTAGCTGAATCATGTGTTTCAACAATAGTGTGGTAGAGAAGACAGAGGTAGCCCCCAGGAAAGAACATGGCATCTGCAAGAGCTGCCATACACAGAAACATGCCCTATACCCAGGGGAGACACAGGAGAGAGACCATCAGATTTATTATTATTTTTTAATGGGTGGGGAAAATGTTTTAGTTATTTTCAAATATGTTGGAATCCTTGCTCAACATGCAACTCTCCTCTCTCTTCTCCCTCTCACCTTTAACCCGAATTGCAAATGTTCTACATGTATATAATGTTAGTCTGTTTTGCATTATTTAGATAATTGGTGCCTTTGATTCATGTTCTTGTCAATGTTGCTTTAGTTCATGGATTCATCACGTTCCCAGGCCTGGAGGAGATCTCAGAAAGTGATAATGTAAAACGATTGCCTGTGCCTGGATGCCTAAGATGATGGGAGCCCATGACCTCCTGTTCATAATCATGGGTAAGCAGAGTCCCCTTCTGAAACAAGAGGTCAAAGTCAGGCCTGAGGACACCAGCTCTGATTCCTGCAGGACAGGGCCATGGGCCTCCCAAGACCCACTCCCTCCTGTTCTCCCAACACACGGGTTCAGGTTCTTCCAGATCCCCCCAACCTTGCCACTAAAATTTAAAAGGCAGTGTTTGGAGCAGTAATAACTTTTGATTATTTATAAAATCATGTAAGTGGAAAAATACAGGGAGGAATAAAGAAGGTTAGGAGGGATGAAGCATTTACAGAGGCGCCACATCCAAATATCGTACTGTTCTGGGGGCTTTTATCTCAATGAATCCTCACAAAATCCGTTTGGTATTACTGACCCATATTTTTTACACGAAGAAACTAAGGTACAAAGAGATTACTTAACCTGCCCAAGATTATACAGCTAATAATATGCAGAGGCCACTTTTGACCCCCGTCCAGTGCTTTTTGGACTATCACTTTCTTCCCAAGAGTCTTTATATCCAACCGTCTACCACTCTCACAAGACAGAAGGTGTTTCTCTACTAAGTTTGAGGGGAGATCAGCCTGTGTGCACAAGAACCACTGCACCTCTCCCTGAGCGCCACCAGATGGCAGAGTGAGAGGCTAAAATCCTGCTTCTTTTTATCACTGCACTTGGGGAGACAGACAAGCGTGGGGAAGAACAGCTGCACTGAGCATGTCAAAACAGAGTTCTATTTAGGAAAGTGAAGCCTGCTGCCTGGCCCCGACTCCCACTGGGATCCTTAGTTGGCTCTCCACAGACTATAAATGAATTTACTTCTTTCTCCCTGCCCCATCCTACTGCTAACCCACATCTCTGATTCTATTTTCTCTCCATCTCTGACACAAGGGCACTCGTCCCACACACATTAGGGAATAGTGTATCCTGAAGAGAGAGGGCAGCAGCTGAGCTGGGTGGTGGAGAGAATTAAGGCCTGCAGTCCTTCCCTGTAGCAACTGGTGGGCCACTTCCCAACGTATCCCTCCCACCCACTTACCCAACACACACACAGACACAGACACACACACCCCCCCCACAACAGGCACATGCTGGTCTAACGGACCTGTCTTAGTCTGCTCTGGCTGCCATAACAAAGTACCACAGACTGGGTGGCTGAAACAACAGAAATTTACTTTCTCACAGTTCTGGAGGCTGAAGTCCAAGATCAAGGTGTAGACAGGTTTGCTTTCTTCTGAGGCCTCTCTCTTTGGCTTGCAGATAGCCTCCTTCTCTCTGAGTCCTTACATGGCCATTTCTCTGTGTGCACATCCCTGGCATCTCTCTGTGTGTCCTAATCTCCTCTTCTTATAAGGACCCCAGTCAGATTGGGTTAGGGCCCACACTTACAGCCTCATTTTACTTTAATTACCTCTTTAAGGCCCCATCTCCAAATACAGTCACATTCTGAGTTACTGGGGATTAGGGCTTTAATAAATGAATTTGGGCAAGACACAATTAAGTCCAAAAAGTACCCAATCACTTATGTTTTAAAATCTGGAGTAAAGGGCAGAATTTTGTGCTTAATTTTGACCCTAAGAGGTCACAGGAAAAGTCATAGGTCACAATATGCTCATGAAGTTCACCTCATGAACTTCATCAATTGTGTGATGTTAAGGATAAATATGCCTGAAACAATCCAAGGAACTGCAAAATTGCAAAATGGTAGCCCTGATGGATCTGGTTTGGGGTCTCTAACTTATAGAGTAACTAGAACACCACCAAGTGTCTACTTATCTATGAAAAGCCTTGTTTCTCCTCATCTCTCTCCTTTGAATGCCCTCCAACACAGAGCACTCCTGGAGGTCACAGAACTCCCTCGTTCTCTGGGGTCTTTCCACCTAGGAGATGGCTCTTGGATGGCAACCCGGATCTACCTGACACACCCGGGGTGGCTGTAAGGGTGGCAGAGTTGTCCCTAGGTTGAAAATTTATTAGGCCAGAAGATCTGTTCAACCTGGGAGTGTCCCAAATCGGGCTACATGGTGCCTCATTTAGAAGAAAGTCATAGAGAATTAAGAAATCCCAAAGAAGTTGTCCCTTTCCAGAGAGAAAACTGTAGAACAGAGACAAGGAAAATGCCTAATTAGAGAATAAAGAAGGCAGCTCCTGTTTGACTGTGGCGAACAGGCCTGGGGTTTGGGGTCTGGGTTCCTCTAAGCTGGGGAGTGATTGTGTGGTCATTTTGACACCTACAGATCTCCAGCATCTGCTTTTTCCAAGATTGCTCTGCTCCCCCCTCAGAGGGTGGTCTAGCCCTAGTCTGATAACCTACAGTATTCTCAACCTACTCCCTATTTGGCCCTCTCAAGGGCAACTTGCCTTCTTCAAGACATAAGATTTCTGAATTTGAGTGTTATAACACAGTCAAGTAAAGTTATATGATGCTAGAGCCAGAGCTGAGTATATGCAGTAGTTGTGAGTCCAGCCTCAGAGTCCAGGTCTAACACATTGAGGCAGGGAAGGTGAATCGGTATTCAAAGTGTCTGTTTTAGTGAGAAAAAAGTGCTGCTCCTTCCATTAGGAAAGTGATCTTTTGTAATCAGCCTGGGACCAGTGGACTGGCTGATTACTTGGGTAATGATGACATTCTCTAGGAAAGTTTTGCTTCTCATCCCTGAAACTTCATGCTCTGTTTGCCTAGATATTTTAGCTCCCAAGGAAGGAATGCTTCCATCAGGGGACACAGCAATGCTTCCATTAAACTGGAAGTTGAGACTGCTATCTGGCCCTTTTGGGTTCCTCATGCCAGTAAATCAACAAAGAAGAGTGTTATGTACTGGCTGAGGTGATCCACCCTGATTATCACAGGGAATTTGGGATCCCAAGGAGCATGTTGGGAATGTAGGAGCTTCCCTAGCTGTCCCTGAGTACTCTCATGCCCTGGATTAAAGCCCATGGAAAACTACATTATCAGGACTGCTAATGGCCCAGACCTTTCAGGAATGAAGGTTTGGATCATCCACCAGGCAAGGAATCATGTCCAGTCAAATTTGCTAAGGGCAAAGGAAGTATGAAATAAGTAATGGAAGATGGTATCCAGCCCTGGTGGTCTAATGGTTCAGATTTGGCACTCTCACCATTGTGAGAGTGGCCCAGATTTGTTTCCCGGTCAGGGAACCACACCACTCATCTGTCGGTTGTCATACTGTGGCAGCTGCTGTGACGCTGAAAGCTATGCCACTGGGATTTCAAATACCAGCAGGGTCACCCATGGTGGACAGGTTTCAGCAGAGCTTCCAGACTAGACAGACTAGGGAGAAAGACCTAGCCACCCACTTCCAAAAAAATTGGCCATGAAAACCCTGTGAATAGCAGCTTGGAGGTAGGAGGTGATGAGAGTCTGACGTGAGTTTCAGTCCATCCTCGTGGGTTCCAGCTCATCCTTGGAGGATCCAATGTGTCCTTTCCTCCTGGTTTCACATCCATCTTCCCTTCCCAACTGCCTGCCCTACTGACGTCAGGCCCCAGCAATAGAAGCAATAGCCACAGATAGATAACCAGCTGGATAACCAGCTCCCACACTGCACAAGGTCAAACTCCTCTAAAATCCCTTGATGTGTGTGTATGTTGCTATAGACTAAATGTTTGTGTCTCTCCAAAATTCATGTGTTTAAACCCAACCCCCAGTATGATGGTATTGGGAGGTGGGGCCCTTTGGGGGGTGAATAGCACATGAGGTTGGAGCCCTCATGAATGAGATTAGTGCCCTTTTAAAAGAGGCCCCAGAGAGCCCCCTCACCCCTTCCACTATGTGAGGACATAGTGGAAAAAAAAGGCAGTCTATGAACCAGGAAACAGGCCCTCACCAAACATTGAATCTGGTGGCACCTTGATCTTGGATTTCCCAACTGAAGAATGGTGAGAAATAAATTTCTGTTGTATATACGCCACCCAGTCTATGATATGCTGTTATAGCAGCACAAACGAAGAAATATATATGTGTTTGTGTATATGTGTGTGTATGCGTGAGAATGTGTGTGTGTGTGCATTTCTGCTACACTGACTGACCGACACAGAGTGGAAGGATGAGAATGGATGCCAAGTAACAAAAGGGAAGAACTGTGCCCATCCTTTGTCTGTTTTTCCTCAGCTCTCTTCCTCGCCCCTTCCCTGTATTCCTTCCTCAGCTCTGTGTTGCAGGAGACTGACCCATGTGGGCTGTGTTTCCCAGGCTCCTTGTTCAGCTGACTTCCAGCTTGGTTTAGCCAATGGAAACCCTAATGAGAGCTAGGAGGGCAGGGGGAAGAAAAAGCCAAGGAATTCCTCCCTCTCGTCGGCCTCAGGCACATCTCTAGTCCTGTCCGCATCTCTTCTCTAGCTCTCTCTCAACACACGCACCATGGTTTCACCTGTCATCCAGTGACTTTGGTCCTGGGCCCTGGTGATGCTGTCTCCATCTTTGTCTCCAGCCTAAGGGTGGGAGAGCTTCATGCTGTTGCTAGTCTTTGGATTTCCTCCCTGGCTCATTTGACTTCTCAGTCCATCCATCTCTTACTGAACCAATTCTCTCTATTGGATTCCAACTATTTTAGATACTTAGAGTAGTAGTTTGTTTTCACCTAAATGGACCCACACTGATACAGCCCACTTGAAGACTGAGTTCATAAATTTAAAGTGAGACCAATCAGGATGGTGTGTGACATTCAGCTCTTCTTCAAGTGTAGGCACAGAACAGGTGGAGAATTGGATTTAAGTAGGGCTGGAGTCTTGCCAGGAAAAACTGATGGAAGGAGAAGGAGCTGAAGGTGGTTTGAAGGGTGGCCCAAAGAGTCTCGGCTGGGTTAGGAGATGAGTGAGGTTATGAAAGGGTGAACAGCAATGCAAAGATGGGAAAGTCAGTGGGTTAAAAATCCATGTGTGGTTGGTCATTTTTAGAACAAAGTTGCTGCAGGGAAGGAGCAGAAAGAATAATTAAGGGTAATCAGGGATTAGGATGCTTGAAATCAAAATTTTGGAAGAGATGCAGTAATTAGGGATGACAAGATATACGATAAGACCATGGGAGTAAGTGGCTGAGACAGGCTGGAGGACAAGATCAATGGAAACGAGCAGAGGAGGGACTGCGACGTCGAGGTGTTGAATGGATTATCTACATGGATACTGAAAAGCCAATACCCACTCTAAGACTTCTAAAAGATTTGGGTCTCTAATCTCTTGTTTAAACCTTGGAGAATGGGGATCCAGGTTGGTCTCTCCTCTTCTGTATCTGCTGTCCTCTCGCTCACTATGACTCTCCATACATGGCCACGGTTACCCCTCCATTTCCCAAGCCCCATTAGCATAAAGCTGTTATGTATAATAGACATTTACCAAATATTTGCAGATAAAAGAGACCACAGCAGAGCACGAGGCTAAAAATAACTTAAAACTGAACATTACACATAAAGTCCTGGAGTGGTTAATAGGAATCTCTCAAGGACCCTTTTTCCCCTTAGACCCCAACTCTGCCAGTTTTGTTCAGGTCACCTCTCTCTATGGAGAATCATCTCTACCTTGCTTCCTCTCAGGGTCTTCTGGTCCCCCAAGCCCCCTTCTTTGCAAGCCTCCGGGGTAAGGCTCTTAAATTCATGTACAATGAATGTACATACAACAGTGCAGTTCTTTCACAACCCTTGCCTCCATGGGGAGGGGGTGGTCTCACCTTTTATTTCCAAAAGGACTTTCAAGGTCTTTTCCTAAAGAAAAGAGCCATCAGTCTCTAAGAGGAATTCTGCTCCTTCCCCAAAATACAGAATTGCAACAGCCATGGAATTGTTCTAATAAAGCAACTTTATTACGTTTCTATTACTCAAGATAAAATGATGTCCTGTAGGTGACAGTGTTTAAAATCTGAAAAGCACTTTTCTAATTTAAATATAAGAGGAGAGAAATTTTATGTACAATCCCACAACCCAGTCTAGTAAGGAGTTGATCCAAGAACTGAAGATCCGTTTGCAAGGCCCCGGGTATGCAAACTTGGGGAAAGTGGGTTGTGGCTAAATGCAATGCTCAGTTGAATGCATGCTTAAATGAATGAATGAAGTGTGCATAGGTGTAATATGATATTGTGATTTATAAAAGGAAACATACAACTGGTCTTTGTCCCAGTTTCTGTCACAGAGCTCCTAAAACCTTTGGAATTTCCTAAGTGATAAGAGCTATGGGAGCATCTTTTGTTATATTTGGTCTTTTGGCCTCAGTTCCTGAAATAGCTCCAGAGCCGTAAAGGTGAAATGAGTGTCTTTTATTCATAAAAAGGCCTTTTCAACTACACCTGAGTTTATGTTAATGAAGTGACTTTTGGAAAGCCCCTAAGGATGGGGGCTTGTTGCCAGGAGAACCAACCATGTGATTATAGAGGGTTGGAACTTTCAGACACATACACATACACACATACGCACACACACACACACGTACACACACATACACCTCTGGGGAGGAGAGAGGGACTAGAGGTTGAATCAATCACCAATGGCCAATGATGTAATCAATCACGCCTACATAATAAAGCCTCTATAAAAACCCAAAAGAACAGCGTTCAGAGAGCTTCTAAGTTGGTGAACATGTGCTAGGAGAGTGGCTCCCTGGGAGAGGCCATGGAAGCTCCTTGCCCCTTCTCACATAACCTGCCCTATGCATCTCTTCCATCTGGCTCTTCCTGAGTTATATTCTTTTATAATAAACCACGAATCTAGTAAGTAAACTGTTTTCCTGAGTTCTGTGAGCTGCTCTAACAAAGTAATTGAACAGGAGGAGGGAGTCATTGGAACCTCCAATTTGTAGCCTCTAGGTCAGAAGCACAGGTGAGAACCTGGACTTGAGACTGGCATCTGAAGTGGGTGGGGGGCAGTCTTGTGAGGCTGAGCCCTTACCTGTGGGATCTGATGCTAGCTCCAGGTAATGTCAGGACTGAACTGAATTATAGGACACCCAGCTGGTGTGGCAGAATTGATCAGTGTGGGAATAAACCCACACATCTGGTGTCAGAAGTGTTGTCAGTGGTAGCGGTGTGAGAGTAGAGGAGAAACACAGGAGTGTAATGCGAGGAGATGTTTAGTAGGCAGTTTTTAGCCATCTCAATACTAAACATTTCAGAATCATGGTGGAAGCCAGGTGGGGTTGGAGAATGAACGGGAATGAGAAAATGGATAAAACAAGTGTGCCTCTCCTTTTCGAGAAGCTGAATGTGAAAAGGAGAAAGGCAGTGTCGTAGCCACTGTGCTCCAGCACTGTGTGTCACAATCCATACTCTGCTCTGCCATCTGGTTGTCTACACTCATCATGTCTTCAGCAGACCCTAACAAAGGGCACTTTCGACCATCCAGCTCTCCATCCCCCCATATGCCTTGGACAATGCCAGCTATGCCATTTCCTGAATGAATGTTTTGATAGAGTTTGGGGGAGAGAATTAAAAAGGACAGGCCTACAGAAGTGGAAAGAAGAGAAAGGAGATGTGTTATGGCCTGAATTGCGTCCCCCCAAAATCCATATGTTGAAGCCCTAACCCCCAATGTGACTGTATGTTGAGACAAAGCCTTTAAGAAGGCAATTAGGTTAAATGAGGTCATAAGGGTGCGGCCCTAATCCAATAGGACTGGTGTCCTTATAAGAAGAGGAAAAGACCCAGGAGTACACACACACAGAGGAAAGGCCATGTGAGCACACTGAGAAGGTGTCTGTCTGCAAGCCAGGAAGAAAGGCTTCACCAGAAACCCACCCTGCCGGCATCTCAATCTTAGACTTCCAGCCTCCAAAACTGTGAGAAAATTAATTTCTGTTGTTAAAGCCATGCAGCCTGTGGTACTTTGTTATGGCAGCCCAAGCAGACTAATACAAGAAATAATAATAACAATCATAATAAAGTAAAATAAACAAATAATAGAAGGGGGAGGTTCACCTAGCATACTGAACCTAGATTTTCCTTCACAATTTTGCACAGGTCTGGCTCTAGTGGCATAATTGGAGAGGGAAAGGGAGAAGGGGAGGAATGTGACGTATGCAGATTTGTCACACAACAGGACACTGGCTCCTACCGGGCCAGCCCAGCCACCTCCTCCCATTCCCCACCTCCATCCCCATTTGCCCTCCTCCGTTCCCTGGACTTCTTAGGCTAGCTGTCAGACTGCAGCCAATACTCTGCCTCAAACAAAGGCAATTGTTTGACTTGGGAGCTCTCGGCCTTCATCCTGGGTTACTTTACAGCCCTCTCAAAGGTTCGCTTAGTTTTTAAATATCCCAGTTTAGATAACTAAAGTTCCGTGGTGGGAGTCGTGGATACTTTTTTCCTTCTGATTTATGCCAGGATCAAAAGCTGCTTTAGAGTCTTTCCTGTTGTTATCGACCCATTGAGAGCCGCTCTGCAGCCAAAGGCCGCGCTGTGATCCACCGAACGTCGGGGATTAGGGAGGATTGCGCGAGGGGGTTGAAAAACTGCGCACAGCGTGTGTACCTGGCGTCTCTCTTTGCAAGCGTATAATGGACCCGAAGTGGTGTATCGCTCACGAATGCAGTCCCCTCTCCCTTCATTTCCAACCTTAGGGGGAGAACTGCATTAATTAGTTAAACAGTTGAGCAGCTCAAAGACTCCTTTTCAGCTGCAGCGCTCACGTGGCTGCCTCCTTTATCGCCGGCAGGTCGCTGCTGCCAAGGGTGGGCGACGGCGGGCGGCCTTGAGAGGAGCGCTTGTTTAAACAAGGCCAATTTCCAGCCTACTTTGCAATGCAAATGATTACAAGAGCATCCCGCCTGGCTCCTTAGAATTAGATGAAATAAAGACACTTTGGAAGGATATGGCTTGGTGTGTTTCCAGCCTTTTCCTCTTATGGCTAAAACCAATTTCTCCAGATCATCCTTTGATTTTGCCATGTTCAGAGTTTATAAGGAAAATTACTAGTTTATAAGGAAAATATCATAAGGAAAATTACTTTATTCCACAGGATGAATAGTTTAAAATAGGAACCATTTAATGTTGGGTTTTTTAAAAAAAATTATTTAAAATAGTGTCTTTTAAATGGGTCTCTCAACACCGTTTGCCTTGGAAATGTTATTTTTGTGTGTACCATTCCAGGCTCCGTGGGCATCTGTGCATCATTGGGTCATCTTGCTTGCAGACCCGCAGGGGGTTAACACTGTCTTAGCATTTCTGTGTCTGGCCAGGTGCCTGCCAAGCACACAGTAAACACTCACTAAATAATTTCCTTGGTGAATTATTTATGGTGCTGTTGCATTATCTTTTATCTTAGACTCTAATTCACACTGTAAAATGTTGGTTTGGCCATTTTGTATATCCTTTTCACAAATGGGCATTTCCCCTATATTCATTGCATTGTTAGCAATTCAAGCAAAAAGTGCTGCCATGTGCTAGACGATGTTCTTCTCCGGTTAATTGAGTTTTTTTTTTTTATTAATTTAATATCTGTAAATACGACCAAGATCACCAGTCTTCTGATAGTTCTTCTGGCAGCGATTCTTGAAGTCCTAAGCGTGGTGAAGGAAGCACAGCTTTTTTGTCTCTGAGCTCAGAAACATTCGTATGGATGAAATAAGAGATGGTAAGAGGCAACACTAGAGTGGATGAAAGGAGTTCTGGGGCATTCCATTCATTCATCCACTCATACATCGACACAGGCATTCATTGGGACTCAGCCCTGCCTTAAGAAGCCCACAGTCTAGGGAAACAAATAAACCAATGATTACAAGATAAACGGATAATGATGGACATTTTCAAAGCTTTTTTATTTATTAAATGTCACCATTTGCTTGGCCCAGGAGCATCTTACACATGGGCTGGACTCTAGCAGACGATGGTACTGGGATAAGCCCATCTAAGCATCGGGGCCCCATGGCCTTGGTGGCCTCACCTCTTGTTCTGGACAGGAGACAGCTGAGCAAAGGTGCTATAGGGTGTGTGGTGACCAGGACTGGACATTCAGGAGCTGTACAGCCTCCTACAGCACATTAGCCAAGGCCCTACACCAGGCCTCTTGGCTGGGTTTCCAGGAACAGCTGCCTCCTTACCATTCCAAGAGAAAGCCAAAAAAAGGCAGGTTATCTAGAAAGTCACTAGCAAAAGCCTGTTTGTCCTTTGGAATAGTTCAACCCTAATCAGTGCTGCATGTTCAGTCACCAGCTATGTAGAAGAGGCACAACCACAGCAGATAATGGGGATGGGAAGAAAGCCAGCCTTTCTGGCAGGACTTCTAACACTCAAATACACTGGTGGCTGTACCCCCAGGGGCCCCACAGTTGGAGCCACGAAGGCTGCCAGTAAATCCATCTTGGAGGGCAATTCATCTTGGCCAAGTCCCTCAGAGGTAGGCCTATGGGGAGTTGCAATAGTTAGTGCAGCAGAAAAGAGCTGGCTTAAGGTGGCCAGGGCAGCCGTGAGCTTGTTGTCTTAACCACAGCCACTTTGTTCCAAGCGAATGTTATCAGCGCTTCAGAAAACCTTTCGCAAGAATCAAGCAAATCAAGCCCGAGCTGCTCTCCTCTCTGTGTGTCCTGGTCTGTTTTCCCATGAAGGACATGAAACCAGCAGCAGCAGAGAGGGTAAAGGCTCTGCACAAGCTAGTTTTCTCCATCCCACCCCACTCCATCCTTCTCCCTTCAGTCCATCCCCCTGAAGAAGTCACTATCTGGAATAAGCTGTCTTTCATCCTGTCACCTCCAATATGGCTCTGTAAGATGTGTGATCCAGCCCTCTGAGGTGCAGGATTAAGATTCCAAAGAGAAGCAGGAGAAATCCAAGAGAGAATTCAATTCAGCTCAAAGAGAGGGCAACATTCGCTTGTCTCTCCCCCTGATAAAGACAGCCTTACGGCTCCTTTCATCTTGACTAAAAATTTTAGACAGGCTTCTTCCTGGCCTCTCTTTTCTTAGAACATTTTCATTAGAAAACTTGTAATTGCAAATTCTTTCTCTGCCCCTCTGAGATATATGTAAATCTTTTAAAAAGTCTCTAAGAGGGGGCTGGCCCGGTGGCATAGCGGTTAAGTGTGCGTGCTCTGCTGCGGCAGCCCGGGGTTCGGATCCCGGGCACGCACGACGCACAGCTTGTCAAGCCATGCTGTGGAGGCGTCCCATATAAAGTGGAGGAAGATGGGCATGGATGTTAGCCCAGGGCTAGTCTTCCTCAGCAAAAAGAGGAGGATTGGCAGACGTTAGCCCAGGGCTGATCTTCCTCACAAAAAAAAAAAAAAAGTCTCTAAGAGGGGGCCAGCATCACGACCTAGTGGTTAAGTTCGGCATGCACCGCTTTGGTGGCCCAGGTTCAAGGGCGCATATCCCAGGCACGGACCTACACCACTTAGCCATGCTATGGTGGCGACCAACATATAAAGTGGAGGAAGATTGGCACAGATATTAGCTCAGGGCTAATATTCCTCAGCAAAAAAAAAAAAAAAGTCTCTAAGAGTTTTAGAACCTAGGAATGTCTTTCTCTAGGACCTGGAGACCATCTTTTTGAAATATAACCATCAAAGGAGACAGCTCCTGTATCTCCCTGTCTCAATGAGAAGATAGAACTTCAGTAGACACTTTGCTCCAAGTTGTAAAATTACCTCCTGTTATAAAGACAGGAGAAGGTTATTAGTAAATACAAATGGCCTATGACCCCACCCTCCACAAAGTCCTCCAGTACTTTTCCACTAGCTCACTTCAGCTTTTAAAAACCCTCCCGCCCTCTGCTTCAGGGGAGTTAAGTTCAGACTGAGTTCTGGTCTCTCTCCCTTACTGCAATAGCCTTGAATGAAGTTCTCCTGGCCTGTTGAACTGTCTGGTGCCATCTTTGCTTTGATACCCTCTTCCTTACCGCTCCAAAGCCATCTCATTCCTTTGTAGCAGTGGCTCTCAGACTTTGGTGTGTTTCTGAATCACCTGGAGGGCTTGTTAGAACACAGTCTCTGAAGCAGTAGGCCTGGGGTTGGGTGTGATACATTTCCAACAAGTTTCCAGATAACATGTGGCTGGTCCAGAGACCATACTTTAGCTTGTTTTTGCACAGATTGTCTTAACCCTCTGAGGCCCCAGGAGTTAATGGAGGCCCCAGTACACCGTTGTGTAGTGGGGTCATTTCCAGAGCTGATGGAGATGCTTCCTTCCCACTGTCTTCTCCCTCTCTCTCTTTTTAATACTTGCTTCTCCTTTCCTCTATGACCTTATTCCTTCCTTTCCTTCCCTCTCTTTCCACTCCCAGGTCACAGGAATTCTCTTCCAAGCAGCCTTCCCCTTCCAAAAAAAAATCATAGCAGCTTGCTACTCCGTAGGGTAGCGCTTAATCTTTCCATCTTGGAGGCTGTAGTTGTTTTTGTTTGTTAATCGCCAAATCCTTTTTGGAGCCCCCTTGGCACTCTGTTTCCCTGGGGATGGGGGAGAGGGCTCCCCTCATATTCCCTGGTTACCTAGCAACTTGTCTCCTTGCTGACAAGTCACCGCCCCTTCGGAGATGCCAGCTGATGTGCACACAACAAAGGGAAAGTGACACCACCGCTCCACTTCCGCTCTTAGAAGGCCTCCTTGTTCATTAGCGCTGTGATAAGTGGCTTGCTATGGGCAGGCCCCCCGATGCCCCCTTCCTGATTAAGCCAGCCGCACTGCTCCTCCCAGGGATCTTGGAGTGATGACAGCTTGTCAAGTTCCCGAGACACTTGGTACGTACTGGGAATTTCAGATTTAATCCCTAATTACATCCAGCCCATCACCGTTGTAATAGAAGCCATAATAGTCTTTTCATTGTAGTCTTCAAGTCAGTGGGGCCGTGTGGAGAGCTATATCCATATTCATGCATGTGTTTTCTATTTTGCTACTACATCCTCGTTAGACTTCAAAATGAAGGGCGTTTTTCTTTTCTCCTGCAAAAGCCTTTATGAAAGAAGCTGTTCGCTTAACATCTTTCAGGCTCCCCCAACTGCCATCCTTTGTTCCTTCTTTACTTGTTTATGAATTAACTGCTTTGGGCCCAGGGTTGGTAACCAACTTTAATTTATCACTAAAGATATAGATGTCCCCAGGTAGTGCTTGTATAGTAGGAAGTTGGTTGATCCTGGACCAATTGAGGAAGGAACGTTTCTCAATCTCAGTTTCTGTAATCCTGAAACAGACAGTAGAATAGGAAAGGAGGAAGGGAGAGAAATAGAAGGAGAGAAAAATGAATTCTACTCTTCAAAAAACAGGCATTCAGGGCCGGCCCCGTGGCTTAGTGGTTAAGTGCGCACGCTCCGCTGCTGGCGGCCTGGGTTTGGATCCCGGGCCTGCACCGACGTACCGCTTCTCTGGCCATGCTGAGGCCGCGTCCCACATATAGCAACTAGAAGGATGTGCAACTATGACATACAACTATCTACTGGAGCTTTGGGGGAAAAACAAACAAATAAAATTATAAAAAAAAAAAAAAAAAAAACAGGCATTCATAGCAGTAATACTTATAACAGAGAACAATGGTAAATTACCCAGATTCCCAGTAGGTGAATGTCCAAACAATCAGTATAGTAACACAACAGATCATTAGATCGATTTTACAAATGGTAGCCCATTTATATGGACCATACCAATCATAGAGATAAATATATATTTAGGGCCGGCCCCGTGGCTTAGCGGTTAGATGCTCGTGCTCCGCTGCTGGCGGCCCGGGTTCGGATCCCAGGCACACACCGACGCACTGCTTCTCCGGCCATGCTGAGGCGGCGTCCCACATACAGCAACTAGAAGGATGTGCACCTATGACATACAACTATCTACTGGGGCTTTGTGGGGGGAAAAAAAAGGACGAGGATTGGCAATAGATGGTAGCTCAGAGCCGGTCTTCCTCAGCAAAAAGAGGAGGATTAGCATGGATGTTAGCTCAGGGCTGATCTTCCTCACAAAAAAAAATAATAATAATAAAATAAAATCTTAAAAAATATATATATATATTTAAATATACATGATGCATGCAACATATACATATATGTGACATATATTTATATACAGTAATTCAGGGGAAAAGAATCCAAGAGAACTTGAACACACTGGTTAGATACATGCAAAAATGTATGTGACTGTTTAGAAAAATTAGAAGAATATGTGAAAAGATATGAATAGGATAGAGCTGCACTATCCAATATGGTAACCACTAGCCACGTGTAACTATTGAGTACTAGAATTACGGCTAGTCTGAATTGAGATGTGTCATAAGTATAAAACTGGATTCAAAGACTTAGTATGAAAAAGCATATAAAATAGCTCATAAATAATTTTTATGTTGATTACATGTTAAATGATTTTATTTTTAATATATTGGGTTAAATATATTATTAAAATTAATTCCACTTGTCTCTTTTTACTTTTTAATGTGGTTACCAGAAAATTTTAAGTTATATATGTGGCTCACATTTGTGGCTTGCATTATGTTTCCATTGGACAGTGCTGGTTTAGAGTTAAATGCTTATTAGTTCCTTTTTTCTACAAAATTGCTAAACTTCTTGTTCTGTTTGTATTTATAAGGTGTATAAGTTCTGGAATAGACTCTAGACAGATAATGAAAATTGTGGCTTCCCTGGGAAGATGGGAAGGGGTGAGGTGTGAAGAAAGGTGTGAAGAGGTTAAAGAAAGAAAGGAGGTGTGGAGAGGGAAGGAGGAAGGCCATATACTTCAGAGGTGATAGGATCACTGAGACAACTAAATGTATGACCTAGCAAGAAGAGTAGGTGGCCTCCTTCTAAGATGTCACTTGTCACTCTGAAGAATGCTTCCTTCCTAAACCAACCCTTTCCACTGGCCTGTAGGCTTGACCTCTTGGAGTTGAGAAATGTCCTTCTATTGTCCTCAGAGGAAGAACACATTCATTAAACTATGAGTCAATTATATATCTTAGTGTAGAATTTCTTATTTTGGTCATTTATGTGTTTGATTTCATTGTTAGAATTATTTCTCTCAGGACTATTTGTTGACCACAGATTTTAATGGGGGTGGGTGGGAGTGGTAGTGTGGCCAGCAGAGCAGTACTGGTGCTGAGGATGGGAACAGAGGCATGAGAATGGGGCCTTGGCAGAGCAATGAGACCAACTCACCTACCTAACCAGTCTTTAGCTATGACTAGTCATGGGTGTGTGACCAGGACGTTCTGGTAGCCAGAAGAATCCCAGCATGTGCTCTCACAAGCCATTTGGGAGAGGAGGTAATAGGAAAACTAGGAATATTCTTCATTTCAGAGACTCTCCAGACTTGAGAGAGAAGAGTCCTTGTATTCAGGCCTGATCCTGCTGGTGGCTGCCTTGGGGGCCACTCTCATTACCATGGAAAAGTGCCCCAAAATTAACCCATGATCACAGAAGCCTGTTAAACCTGGAAGAACTTCTCTTTTTTTCCAATGGAAAAAAAAAATCATGGTATAACATTCCTTCTTAAGAAAAAGAAATTGTTATTCAACTACTATGTCCTATTTGTTCAATAAACATTAATTGAACTCCTACCAGTATCATTCATCCATTTAACAAATACTGAGCCCCCACTATGCAGAATATTGTGTAGTTGAGACCCTAGACTCTGAAAGACTGCCTGGATTCAAATCCTGGCTCTACTGCTTTCTATCTGGATGACCTTGGGCATATTACTTAATCTCTCTTGAGCCTCTTTCTTCATCTGTAGAGAGGAATAATAATATAGTGTTGTTGTGATAATTAAATGAGTTAATACATGAAAAATACTTTAAAATACATGAAAAATACTTAACACGTGAAAAATACTGTCGCAGAGTTAGGTGACATACAAATATTTTCTGCTATATGCTAGCCCGTGATAGGGATAAAAAGACAAGCACCGCACAATCTTTGCCCTCAAGGAGGATCTATCTGGTGGCCTTTCTCACCTGTTATTTCATTTAACCTTCACAACCAGCCCATGAGTTAGTATTGTTAATCTGAGGCTGAGGCAGATTAGATTACCTGCCTGAGATCACACAAATAACAAACGACAGGTGTGATGTACAGCTAGTTATTCTGACCCTAAGTCCAGGGCTCTTTGCTCAGTAGTATGCTGCCTTCTAGTCAGAGGCCAACTCTTAGCTCAGTCCATGAAGCAAAAGTCTCTATCCCCAATAGCATTACAGAGATATTTTCTTTGCTACAGTATTCGTTAGGGTGTCTGAGGAAGCAAGTAACAGAAAGTCCTGACTGAATTACATTATACATTATACATTAAGAAAAGGTACTTATCTCACATTTTGAAAAGTCTGAATGTAGGTTGCCTCAGGGTTTGATGGTTTAATGATATCATGAAGGACCCAGATTCACTTCATCTCTCTGCTCTCTATGTGTCAGCTTTGTGCCAGCATCACAAGATAGCTACCACTCTTCCAAGTATTATATACAGATACCACAACAGCCTCCAAAAGAGGAGAGGACACTTTCTCCAGGAAACCTTCCAGGAGACCTTCACTCGTGTCTTATTAGATCAGAAGCTCATCCTTAAACCAATCACTGACAAGTGATTGGCTCAGCAAAATCATGATTTACCCCTGGATGGGAAATAGGGTCACCTTCACAGAGCTTATGAGGCGCTTTCACATGAAGGAGGGTGGACACAATCACAAAACCTGAGCCCATATTATTGGTCACATAGGCAATCAACAGTGTCTGCTACAAGGGACCTCAAGTTACCTTCATCATCACCAAGTAGCATACATCAAGTGGCATTACTTTAACAGCTAATAGACTCCTCATCTCAATGTAGAAGAAAAATCCAAAATCAAATGGACTATAAATTAGTTAAATGGGGATGTCTGCCACACTGTACTGGTGAGATTTTTTACAGTTTTGCCCAAACTCTTATTTTGAGAGCTTGGTTGGGGTCATCAAAACATCCAAGTTGACCTAACCAGTTCAAATGTTTTAAAACATTTGTGATTGTTTCTATTTGGGTGATGCTTTCTTCTTTTCTTTTTCTTGTTTTTTAATGACACAAAAAAGAGAGTAGAAGGTAGTAAATTATGCAAAGGGACGTATAGCAACCAAAGGGAAACGTTATCCTTCCTAGGAGACAGGATTTTATGGGATTTCTGGGTCTTTTTTGTATCTGATTATTGAGGTCTTGACAGCTTTTCAATTCAGGAATACGGTCATGTCTGTTAAACTAATTGTAGTTGTTCACTCCACTATATAATTTTACAACATTTCAGCTTCAAATAGAATGGCTTCAATAAACATAAAGCAGACTGACACATCCCAGATTTCTGCAGTTTATTTTACACCAAGAAATTACATTTAGAGATTTTCAGACACATGCTATAAATGAAAATTCAACAGGAAGTTTCTTTCACTTCCTCCAGAGCTGACCTACATTTCAAAAATACATGAGTGGGCTATAACTAGGAACTTCTTCTCTTGCTGCCGTTATTCACACCGTGTTTTCTGAAGTTTTTTTTTTTTTTTTTTTTGAGGAAGATCTGCCCTAAGCTAACATCTGCCAATCCTCCTCTTTTTGTGAGGAAGACTGACCCTGGGCTAACATCCATGCCCATCTTCCTCCACTTTATATGGGCCTCCACAGCATGGCTTGACAAGTCGTGCATCGGTGTGTGCCGGGGATGTAAACCGGCGAACCCCAGGCCACCGCAGCGGAGCTCGCGCACTTAACCGCTTGCGCCACCAGGCCGGTCCCCTGAAGATTTTTTTTCTTAGTGACTGTAGTGGCCTTTGAGGGAATTTTAGACGTTGGGAGCCTATCTACAGCCCTAAGTGAAACGGCAAATGTTGTCAATAGGGATGGCCAAATCGTGTCGCTCTGGGCTACCTACATCCATCAGATTAACCAGAAAAGTCAGACCTCCATGCTCCTCACGTGGAAGAGATGAAACCCATGGCTTTTCTATCTATACTACCTTAGATACTGTTAGTGGGAGCAGCCATTTGGTGGCTGTATCTTCCCCAGATCTATGCCACCCACCTATCTACTCTAAAGGAATGGTATGGTGATGCATTAGGTCCAGGATGTGTAACACTGTTAGCTTTTTAGAGAATAGTGCCATATACATTCAAGACCTCGTTAAAAGTGAGCTAAGGCCCATAATATACCAATTTACATATATTTTTGATTGTACTCTAGGCTCAATATAAACGCAGAACATTCCCACACCTCCTCTACCTGCCATCTTAAGAGTTCTGGAACTCAGAACACGAGTCTGGCGTTGTTCCCAGATAGATGTGTGTGGCTTTGTGCCTGCAAAACATGCTCTTCATAGAAGCTTTTCTTTCCATTTCAGAGTGTCTTCCACAAAGCTGCTGGATGAGGTGCTTACACCAGAGCAACTGCTGCCCTCTGTGTCCCAGGTAAAATGCCAGGAGACATCAAAGAAAGTGGGGGAAGCCTAGTTAAGTAGTACATGTATTAATTCAGTTTAAAGATCTGAAGTTGAGGAGCAGCTAGGTGCAGAGCGAGGAAGTTATAGGCACTTCAATCTTTAGCAAGGATTTAAAACTCAGATGCATCCAGGGGTCAGACAGGTACTATAAATTGTCAAGTGGCTAAAGTAAGACAACAGGGTGTGATAAGAGTTAGGGTAAAGAGGAGAGTACAAATCCTGCCTGTGGGCATTCAAATTTTAAAAGTTAAAAAGTATTTAAAAAAAAAACACTGCCTATCCAAATAAAATGTGGCCTTTGTTTACTCCACATGATCTTATGTAGAACAACAGCTGGGAAGATGACTGCTTTTTAAGATGATGAGTGTTTCTGCCGGCTAGCCAGGCTCTACTTCAGACAAGGTACGAATTACCTTATCTGAAACTCATACTTGGTCTTGGGTAAAATAAGACAGTGTATGTGTATCTCCTCCCACAGTGCTCACCACATAACAACAAGAGTGACAACAGTAGCAGAAATAACCACCAATACTCATATAGTCCTTACTATATGCCAGGCACTCTTCAAAGTACTTTACATATATTAACTCATTTTTAATACTCGAAACCACTTTATGAAGTGGATACTACTAGTATCCCATCCTATATGTAAGGCAACAAAGGTCCAGAGTCACACTGCTAGGAAGTTGTAGAGGGACAGTTTGAACCAGGATACAAGTTCACTCAATGCCTTTCTACTAAACTCAATACTATTTGAGCTTCAGAAGGATTTCAATGGCTTACTCATGATCTGGAGGTCATACTTACCCCAACTCAATCCCTTCATTGATTTAAAGCTTGAATTTCAAACTTTTCTTTAAAACACTTTTCGTAGTAAGAAATGCATTTTACCTCTTAATCCAGTACACACATACATGATACAATACTCACAACATGCAATGCACTCTGGTCTGTTCTATTCTTTTCTGTTCTGCACCACTTTTTTAAATGCTGGTCACAAAAAATTAGATTGATTTCTGCACTTTGGAAATAACTAATAAAAGGATCTTTTCTCAGGCCAAATATATATATGGTCAAACATTAATGGACATTGATGTACAGAAAAAAATATTTATGAAAATTGTTGCTACTGCCTTGATTTTACCTCCCGAAGATAGCCATTAGCATACTAGCAAAAGTGAATTAGTGTCACTCTGCAAGCACAAACGCCTGTTTCACAATTGTCATAGTCAAAAAACAATTAGTACACATACAGCACAAAAGTTAAACGTTTCATCCTACAGCATAGTATTACTGTACTATCCTCTATACAAATACTGCTCGGTATATTTATCTAAGGCAGCTGAATATAGAGAATCTATTCTTTCTTTTCTTCTTTTCTCTTCTTTGTTCATTTGTTTGTTTGTTTGTTTCCTTTTTTCATTCTTTCCTTTCTTCTTTCTTTTTCTCATCCTTTAATTCAACAAATAAGTATTGAGCGTCACCAAGACAGGCACATCCCTCGGCCTCGTGGAGCTTACCATCCAGTGAAGGATTGAGACAAACTGGATGTTCAGCCAGATATTTATATGTCGACACCAGTTTTAATTCCTTTTTTCTTTTTGTAATAATTGACATGCTAAAATATTTTTCTTTTTTTTTAAATATTTTATTTATTTATTTATTTATTTTCCCCCCAAAGCCCCAGCAGATAGTTGTATGTCATAGCTGCACATTCTTCTAGTTGCTGTATGTGGGACACAGCCTCAGCATAGCCAGAGAAGTGGTGCATCGGTGTGCGCCCGGGATCCGAACCCGGGCCGCCAGCAGCAGAGCGCGCGCACTTAACCGCTAAGCCACGGGGCCAGCCTTAAAATATTTTTCAAAAGCAGTTCAATAAATACTTTCTGTCAAGACACCAGGCATCTAAAGTGAAAACAAAAATGTTAAAAATCCAAGACTTCTCACGTATTATGATGCTGTTCTCGCTGGAGGATTTTTGCATGACAACCCAGACCAGAGAGGAAACAGGCGTTTGGTTTTATTTTTTGGTAGCTTCTCTCTGGTCCTCTATGTCAGTTGCCTATAATGTTTATCTTGCCCAAATTTTATAGATGTCCTTCCAACTGAGTCAACATAAAGCAGGTATACTGGTGGGGGGATCTCTGTTTTCACCTAATGTCCAAATAATTAAGGCTAAGCTGTATATTATTAGTTATAGTTTCCTATAACTTGATAATCTAAGCTTGGGTCCTCTGCCTAATAAAAATTCCAAGGAGCCTACAGACAGTACTGTAAATACAATATCACCCTGTACATAGGAAGTGGTAGATATTATGCTGGTTTAAATTTCACTATTTACAAGAGAAATATTTACAAGTACAGTCATGCACCACATAATGATGTTTTGGTCAGCAATGGACCACATATACGATGGTCCCGTAAGTTATAATGGAGCTGAAAAATTCCTGTTGCCTAGTGACGTTGTAGCTGTTGTAAAGTCTAGCGCAACACATTACTCCCGTGTTTGTGGTGATGCTAGTGTAAAAAAACCTGTTGCGTTGCCAGTCGTATAAAAGTATAGCACATACAATTATGTACATACAGTACATGATGCTTGATAATGATAATAAACGACTATGTTACTGGTTTTTGTGTTTACTATACTGTACTTTTTATTGTTACTTTAGAGTGTACTTTTCTACTTATAAAAAAAGAGTTTACTGTAAAACAGTACGCCGTGTTAACACCGGCAGCAGCCTCATACATCTCATGTTTACAGCATCTCTTGATTGCATCATTTTTCTCGTGCTTGATTTAATCTCATGTTGTTTTGGTCATCATGGTCCCTAAGCATACAAAATCCACTGCTAATGTTGCCAGTAAGAGGCCACATTGAGTGATTGACCTGGAAACAAAATTAAAAGTGATAAAAGACTACGAAGATGGAAAATCAGTGATGGTTATCACTCGCCAGTCAAGCATGTCCCGTTCTACCATAGACATGATCTTGAAGAACAAGAACAAAGTGATGGAAGCTGTTGAAGGATCTGCTTCACTGAAGCCAATGAGACTAACAAAAATTTGAGAAGGGCCTATATCAGACGTGGAGAATCTTCTAATGACCTGGACTGAAGACCAGACACAGAAGTGTATCCCTCTCAACATCATGACGAGACGGCCAGAGCAAAATATTTGTTTGCAAAATTGAAAGGAAAGGCTGGATCCTGCTATAATGTTGAATTTACTGCTAGCTCTGGGTGGTTTAAATGATTCAGGAATCATTATTCATTACATAGTGTGAAAGTGAGGGTGAGTCTGCGAGTTCTGATGTGAAGGCAGCTGAAGAATTTTTGGAAACTCTAGGTAAGCTGATTGTGGAGGATAATTACTTGCCAGAGCAAATATTCAATATGGATGAAAGCTCCTGTTCTGGAAATGGATGCCTGAAAGAACTTTTATCCATAAGGAGGCCAAGTCAATGCCAGGTTTCAAGGCTTTTAAGGACAGGATAATAGTCTTGCTTGGGGGCAATGCTGCAGGCTACAAATTGAAACTCTTTGTGATCTGGCATAGTGAGAACCCCAGGGCTTTCAAGCATTTCAATGAGCACACACTGCTGGTGTACTACAGAAGGAATAAGTCTTGGATGACCCAGCTCCTCTTCCAAGATGCTCTTCTCCAGTAAAATGGAGAAGTACTGTTTGGAGAATAACATACCTTTCAAGATTTTGCTTGTTGTTGATAATGCTCCCAGACAAACTCCTTTTACTGGTGATCTTCATCCCAATATCAAAGCAGTGTTTCTCCCTCCAAACATCACCTCTTTGATCCAACCAATGGATCAAAGAGTTATAGCAGTTTTTAAGGCCTACTACCTGAGGAGGACCTTTGCCCAGGCTATTGCTGCAACTGAGGAAGACACTGATGCAATTCTGGAAGGATTACAACATCTATGACTGCATCAAGAACCTTGCTTGGGCTTGTGGTACTGTCACCAACAAGCGTATGAATTGCATCTGGAAGAAGACACTCAAGAAGTTCGTCCATGATTTCAAAGGATCCTGACACTGTACCTGTGGAGTTCCCCCAAGAATCTTAGGAAGACTCTTGGCCAATCTGAATATAACCCCCAATTTGGGAATCCTTACCAAAACCAGAAAAGTCAAAGAATGGTCTTAGAAACATAATGAGTTTTGCTGGGAAATAGAAGATACTGACTTTTCCTTCCTCCAAATGGCAAAGAATGAATCCACCAATAATTTTCCCTATATATTGACACCCCAAATCAGGGGTTCCGAAGTGAAATTCCTGTAGAGACCAACAGAAATAAGGTTGTAAGTACAAGAATAGGTTTTCTTACAATAATAATAAATTGGTCAAGAGCACATTCCAGAAATATTGTCCTTTTAAGTCCCTGTTTAGACAATTGATGAGAAAATCACATGCACCCAGCTATTTTCCATTCCCAGTGAGCCAACACTCAGAGGACCAAATTCAAGTACTGTTGCCAACTAAGAACATACTGAATTGTAGGGGCTAAGTAAAACTGTAATCATTAGCCAGTGTTCTTAATGATACCGAGCAATTGGGCTTGCTCTGCTCTCTGCGATCTGAGCCAATTAGTCACAAGTTAGAGACTGAGAAACAAAGTTTAATTAGATTGGCCAGCAAATCAGAAGACAGGTGACTAATGTCTCAAAGACCCATCTTCAAAGATTACAGAATCTTGAGGCAGTTATATAGGGGAAATGGGTAGTAAGGAGGGGGTCCAGGGACGTTAGTGTCCAGGCATGATGGGCTCCAGGCATCACATTGTTCCATTCTTCTGTCAGCTGTGATGGATACCTTGTAGGTGTGTTTCCCCACCTGTGGTCATCCTGTTCCTGGAGAGAAACTCACAGAACAAGGTTTTTAATTTATCAAGCTATTGGGGAGTACATACATAAGCGGAGACCATAAACCAGGAGAGCATGTGAATGTTTTGGAGTAAGTGCAGAGAAGTGAGTAGTCACACAGAGGAGGGGCTAGGGCCATTTTATGTAACAAGATGGCCTCAGTTATGCTCACTTACATTAAGCGTCGGGAGTAAGACTTTATATTTTGTTTTCTCTTGCCCGTATTTAAAACAGCACATTGAATAATCCAATCTCAAGGTTACCAGATTAATAACCTGTTCTAATACTTTAAAATTTATACATAAAATATGAATCTGTGCCATTATTCTGGTGTTTTGCTCCAGTCCCTATATCTACTTACCAGGAATTGGCTACTTTGAGCATGTGGAAGACTATCTTGTGCTCCCCTGGGAGTATGGGTCATCACGGTTTTGCAAAAGGTAAGTGTAAGGAAAAAGATATATACACTTTGACCCAGGAATTACATTTCTAGAATTTATTCTGGAAATGTAATCTGAGATAGGCCCAATGAACTGCCCACAAGGATGTTCACTAGAACATTATTTATTTTAATTAAAAAATGGAAACAAGGGGCCGACCCAGTGGTGTAGTGGTTAAGTTCACGCACTCCACTTTGGTGGCCTGGGGTTCACGGGTTCAGATCCCAGGCGCAGACCTGCACACCACTCGTCAAGTCATGCTGTGGTGGCATGACTTGGCATGGCAAAATAGAGGAGGATTGGCACGGATATTAGCTCAGGGACAATCTTCCTCAAGCAAAAAGAGGAAGAGTGGCAACAGATGTTTGCTCAGGGCTAATCTTCCTCACCAAAAAAAAAAAAAAAAAGGAAACACATGTCTCAAAATTGGAGATTACATAGAACGGTGGTACATATGTGAGACTATAGACCAGAGGTCAGAAAACTATAGCCCGTGGGCCAAATCCAGCCTGCCTAACTGTTTTTGTCGGAGCACAGACACACCCATTTATGTACGTGTTGTCTGTGGCTGCTTTTGCTGCGACCGCAGAGTTGCATAGTTGTGATAGAAACTATACGTGTTCATTTCATGTTGCTGCTATAATTAACTACCACAAACAAGTGGCTTAAACCATACAAATGTATTCTTTTACAGTTCTGGAAGTCAGAAATCCTCAAATCAAGGTGTCGGTAGGGCTGCATTCCTTCTGGAGGCCTTAGGGGAGAATCCGTTGCCTTGCCTTTTCCAGCTTCTAGAGGTCGTCTATATTCCCTGGCTCATGGTCCCATCTGCCGTCTTCAAAGCAAGCAGGGTAGCATCTTGTAATCTCTCCCTCTGACTCTGACCCTTCTGTGTTCCTCTTATAAGAGCACTTATGACTATGTTGAGCCCACCCAGATAATCCAGGATAATCTCCCATCTCAAGAGCCTTAATTTAATCACAACTGCAAAGTCTCTTTTGCCATATAAAGTAACATATTCACAGGTTCTGGTGATTAGGATGTGCACATCTAGGGGGGCCATTATTCAGTCTACCACACCAAGTAACCCACAAAACCTAAAATATTTACTCTCTGGCCCTTTACAAAAAAGATTGCCAACTCCCCCTTTAGACCCCAGGACTGAGGGGTCAGAGTGGCAGCATGTGGCCTGAGGGAACAACCTCTCTGCCACGTAAACCCAGAAGGCTGCTCTCTAAGACAGTTCTGTGATGAGGGAGCTATGGATTCCAGTCCTCTTTGGAAACACTTAACTGCAATTAACATGAAAAACCTGAAAAATACACACAGCATTAGAAGTAAATCTAAATTTCCAAATCATAAGCAGAATCCTTTCTTGGCTAAACGACACCTTTTTTCTTGACTTGGACATCGATTTTTTTTCTCCCCAATAATATCGGTAGACACAGCTAGTAGCTTAACAAATATCCATTCTCCCCTCTTTCCAACCAATGGAACTTCAATTTTTAACCAGCTAGCAATGTGCCCGATTAAAAATATTCATCTCTCCAGCCTTCCTTGCAACTAGAGATGACCCTGTGACTCATCTTGGTCAATGAGATAAAAGCAGAAATCCCCTGAATGGAACTTCTGGGAATACTACTGTTTTCATAGTGAAAAAAAAAAAAAGTGCAAACTCACCTAGTTCATCCCTCTTGCCCTTCGCCTTTTTGCTCTATTTCCTGTGTGGAACACAGATGTGGTCATGCAGATGGAACAGCCATTCAATGAAGAAGATGAGCCCCAAGTCTAGTGATGGTAGAGCAGGAAGCTGGAAGGGTCCTGGGTCCTTGGGGACATCCATGAGCAGCTGCACTAGCCCCTGACTGACCACCTGCAGACTATTCGTTACATCAGAAAAATGAGCCACTGTTTGGCTTAGCCACTGTGGTCAGTATTCTTTTACATGCAAAGATAGTCCTAGTGGGTGCGACATCCTATGATACATATCAAAGCTCCAGCAACACGGTCCCTATCTGTGAGCTCTTCCATCACTCTGTTCCAACAAGAGTGGATCTGCTCCACATATGGGGAAAGAAGAGGTGGAACACAGGTCTTTTTCATGTATTTAATTTCAGCATCCTTTCACGGTAAAAACACTCAACAAACTAGAAATAGAAGGGAACTTCCTCAACCTAATAAAGGGCATCTGTGAAAAACCCACAGCTAACATCATGCTTAGTGGTAAAAAGCTGAATGCTCTCCCACTAGGATCAGCAACAAGACAAGGATGTCTGTTCTTGCCACTTCTATTCAACATTGTTCTGTAGGTTCTAGCCCAGGCAATTAGGCAAGAAAATGAAATAAAAGTTGGAAAAGAAGAAGTAAAACTATCTCTATTTGCAGATAACATAATCTTGTATATAGTAAATCCTAAATAATCCAAAAAAAAAAAAAAAAACCCCAAAGAACTATTAGAGCTA
Source organism: Ceratotherium simum simum (assembly GCF_057802395.1). Classification (NCBI taxonomy): domain Eukaryota; kingdom Metazoa; phylum Chordata; class Mammalia; order Perissodactyla; family Rhinocerotidae; genus Ceratotherium; species Ceratotherium simum. The sequence continues at coordinate 44,271,077 of NC_141911.1, forward strand.
ATAAATGAGTGCAGCAAGGTTGCATGATACAGTATCAATATAAAAAATCAATTGTATTTCTGTATACTAACAATGAACAACTGGAAAGTGAAATTAAGAAAACAATTCCATTTATAATAGCATCCAAAAAATAAAATAATGAGGAATAAATTTAACAAAAGTAAGGCAAGACATGTACACTGCAAACTACAAAGCAACACTGAAAGAAATTATAGATCTAAATAAATGGAAAAAATTCCTGAGTTCATGGATTGGAAGATAATGTTGTTAAGAAGGCAACACTTCCCAAACTGATCTACAGACTCAATACAATCCCTATCAAAATCTCAGCTGCATTTTTTTTGCCAAAATGAATCTACAAGCTGATCCTAAAATTCATATGGAAAGGCAAGGGACCCAGAATAGCCAAAGCAATCTTGAAAATAAGAACAGAGTTGGAGGACTCATACTTCTCATTTTAAAAACTTATAAAGCAACAATAATCAAGACTGTGGCTCTGGCATAACGAAAAACATATAGATCAATGGAATAGAATTGAGAGCCCAGATTTCAACGCAAAGGCTAATAGCAACCCTGTGGCAGGAAAATTCTAGTGAGGACCTGCCACTGGGATGAGATGGCACATCTAAGAGTCAAATTCCAAAGGAAGACGAACATCTGACTGGCTTAACTGGGGTCACTTGCCTGCTCCCAGGCTGAGGGAAGGCAGGGTTTCTAATGATAGTCCTCCCACCCAGGAAGAAGAGACGATTACAAATAAGAAAATCAGAGGGGGCGGAGTCAAGATGGCGGCGTAGGCAGACTCTGAACTCACCTCCTCCCGTGGACACAGCCAATTTACAACTACTCGTGGAAAAATTACCCCTGAGACAGAACTGAAAACTGGATAAGAGGAACTCCTGCAACAACGGACAATCCTAACTGGGGTAGAAGAGGCAGAGACTCCCTTCTGGAGAGGAAAAACGCCAACTTCACAAGCCGCCAGCTTCACGGCCGCCGGGAGCAGCTCACAGGTACGCAGCCTCCCTGGAGGCGCGGGGCCCTGAGCCGGGGAGCGCCCCCGCTGTGGGCATTTTGTGGACCCAGCACAATTGAGACCAGCAGCATAATATCTGACTTTGCCTGCTACTAAAGCATTGGGTAGCACCCCCAGAAAACCCGGTTCACAAAGAAACTAAAACTGGCTCTTAAAGGGCCCGTGCACAAACTCACCCGTTCCAGAAAGCATCCTAAAATCACCAGAAAGAAAGGTGCACAGTGCTTCGGTGACAAGAGACTCACCTAATAGGCCCTGAGTGCATCTCGGTGAGGGGTGAGACCTCTCCAGGGACTGGGACATTGGCGGCGGCCATTGTTGTGGCCTGGTGTGAGCGTGCTGACACGGACACCATTGGAGTTCTCCCTGAGACCTGCTGGCCCGGGGTCTGCTCCACCCGCTGGAGCGCCGATTTGATCCGGCTCAGCCAGGGCAGGCAGCCCACCCTAGAGACTAGCCCCACCCAACAACAAGCCCTCAGGCAACGTGTGGGCCTGCATAGATTGGTGACTGGATTCTCTGCAGCCTGGCAACTGGGCTGACTTGAGCGGGGCAGGGTGTGCGCGGGGAGCGGGTGGAGAGTGTGGGGCGGTGGCGGAGTGTGTGGGGCTCCCGCCGTGGAGAGACTGGGTCCGCTTGGGGGGGTCGGGGCGCTCACACGGGGCAGGACTGTGTTGACTGTGTGTGTGGACCTGTGGGCGGCAGGGCTTCTCAGCCACAGAAGACTTGTACTTCTCAAAGACCCACATAGGAGGTTTGCTCCACCTTCCAAAACCTGAAACAATTGGGTGCTCCTGTGCCTGAGGCCAGCCCCACCCAGCTGCGATCCTCAGAGAGCTGACAAGAGACCTAATAGGCTAGAGGCTTACAGCAATTGTAAGGCCCTGAGCCTAACAACCTGCCATGGTGGGGGCCTACTCACTTAAAAGAAATACTGCAACACAAATGTGGTATTAGAACTTGCAGCCAACTGTGCTGGGGCTCCCCACAGCTGATAAAGAGACTGAAGGGCCCACAACAACTACAAGCAGCTGAGCATTACAACAGCTGGCCAGGAGCATAACTCAGCCTCCCTGGGCGCCTACAGGGAGAGCAAACAGGCCACAGCAGAAGGATACACATAGCCCACATAGGGGTCACCCCTGGAACATTGAGAACTGAGGGAAGCACACTGGAAGCCTCCTAAGCCATCACTTACATAAGGTCACCTATCCAAGAGCAGGAGACATAGCTGACCTACCTAATACGTAGACACAAGCACAGGGAAAGAGGCAAAATGAAGAGGCAAAAGAATACATTCCAAGTAAGGGAACAGGACAAAACCCCAGAAAAGGAACTTAGTGAAACAGAAATGAGCAACCTACCCGACAGAGAGTTCAAACTAAGAGTGTTAAGGATGCTTACTGATCTGGGGAGAAGAATAGATGGACTCAGTGAGAATGTCAACAAAGAAATGGAAGATATAAAAAAGAACCAATCAGAAATGAAGAATACAATACTGGAAATGAAAAACTCATTAGAGGGACTCAAAAGCAGAGTAGAGGATACAGAAGAACGGATCTGTGAGCTGGAAGAAAGACTAGAAGAAATTACCCAAGGTGAACAGGTAAAAGAGAAAAGAATTAAAAAGAGTGAGGACAGTCTAAGGGACCTCTGGGACAACATCAAGCGCACTAACATCCGTGTTATAGGTGTCCCGGAAGGAGAAGAGCGAGACAAGGGGGCAGAGAATCTATTTCAAGAAATAATAGATGAAAACTTCCCTAACCTAAGGAAGGAAACAGACATCCAGGTACAGGAGGCACAGAGAGCCCCAAACAAGATAAACCCAAAGAGGCCCACACCAAGACACATCATAATCAAAATGTCCAGAATTAAAGATAAAGAGAGAATCCTAAAAGCCGCAAGAGAATGTCAAGTTACATACAAAGGAAACCCCATAAGGCTATCAGCTGACTTCTCAGCAGAAACCTTACAGGCTAGAAGAGAATGGCATGATATATTTAAAGTGCTAAAAGGAAAAACTTACAGCCAAGAATACTCTACCCAGCAAGGTTATCGTTCAAAATGGAAGGAGAGATCAAAATTTTCCCAGACAAGCAAAAATTAAAGGAGTTTGTCACCAAGAAACCAGTGTTACAAGAAATGTTAAAGGGACTGATTTAAGGGGAAAAGAGAAGACCACAAATAGGAAAAATTATCTATTTCCACGATTAGAACGTAATGGATACAAATGCACAAAAAAGAGGCTGGATATGATATCAAAAACATAAAAGGAGGGAGGAGGGTAGTTAAAGAGTACAGCTTTCAGACAGAGGTCAAACTAAAGTGACCATCAATTCTGTATAGAAGAAGTAAGGAACAGAGAAGGACTACTAAAACACTGAGGAAAAAAAAAAAAAAAAAAGTTAAAAATGGCAGTAAGTACATACTTATCAATAGCTACTTTAAACGTCAATGGACTAAATGCTCCAATTAAAAGGCATAGGGTGGCTGAATGGATAAAAAAACAAGACCCATATATATGCTGCATACAAGAGACACACTTCAGACCTAAAGACACTCACAAACTGAAAGTGAAGGGATGGAAAAAGATACTCCATAAATGGCAATGAAAAGAAAGCTGGGGTAGCAGTACTCATATCAGACAAAATAGACTTTAAAACAAAAACTGTAAAACGAGACTAAGAAGGGCATTACATAATGATCAAGGGAACAATCCAACAAGAGGATATAACACTTGTAAATATCTACGCACCCAATGTAGGTGCACCTAAATATATAAAGCAATTATTAACAGACATAAAAACAGAAATAGACAGTAACACAATAATAGTAGGGGACTTTAACACTCCACTTACACCAACGGATAGATCATCCAAACAGAAGATCAATAAGGAAACATTGGCCTTAAACGACACACTAGAACAGATGGACCTAGTAGATATATACAGAGCATTCCATCCAAAAACCGAAGAATACACGTTCTTTTCAAATGCACATGGAACATTCTCCAGGATTGATCACATATTAGGCCACAAAACAAGTCTCCATAAATTTAAGAAGATTGAAATAATACCAAGCATCTTTTCTGACCACAAAGGTATGAAACTAGAAATCAACTATAGGAAGAAAATCAGAAAAGCCACAAATACATGGAGATTAAACAAAATGCTACTGAACAACGACTGGGTTAATGAAGAAATCAAAGAAGAAATCAAAAAATACCTGGAGACAAATGAAAATGAAAATACGACATGCCAGAATTTATGGGATACAGCAAAAGCGGTTCTAAGAGGGAAGTTTATAGCAATACAGGCCTATCTCAACAAACAAGAAAAATCTCAAATAAACAATCTAACAATGCACCTAAAGGAACTGGAAAAAGAAGAACAAACAAAGCCCCAAATCAGTAGAAGAAGGGAAATAATAAAAATCAGAGCAGAAATAAATGAAATAGAGACCAAAAAAACAATAGAAAAATTAATAAAACCAAGAGCTGGTTCTTTGAAAAGATCAACAAAATAGACAAACCTTTAGCTAGACTCACCAAGAAAAAAGAGAGAAGGCACAAATAAGTAAAATCAGAAATGAAAGAGGAGAGGTTACAACAGACACCTCAGAAATACAAAAGATTATAAGAGAATACTATGAAAAACTATATGCCAACCAATTCGACAATCTGGAAGAAATGGATAAATTCTTAGAATCATACAACCTTCCAAAACTGGATCAAGAAGAAGTAGAGAATTTGAATAGACCAATCACCAGTAAGGAGATCGAAACAGTAATCAAAAACCTCCCCAAAAATAAAAGTCCAGGACCAGACGGCTTCCTGGTGAATTCTACCAAACATTCAAAGAAGACTTAATACCTATCCTTCTCAAACTCTTCCAAAAATTGAGGAGGGGGAAGCTCCCTAACTCATTCTACGAAGCTGACATTACCCTGATACCAAAACCAGACAAGGACAACACAAAAAAAGAAAATTACAGGCCAATATCACTGATGAACATCGATGCGAAAATCCTCAACAAAATACTGGCAAATCGCATACAACAATACGTTAAAAAGATTATACACCATGATCAAGTGGGATTTATTCCAGTTACGCAGGGATGGTTTAACATTCGCAAATCAATCAACGTAATACACCACATTAATAAAATGAAGAACAAAAATCACATGATCATCTCAATAGATGCAGAGAAAGCATTTGACAAGATCCAGCATCCATTTATGATTAAAACTCTGAATAAAATGGGTATAGAAGGAAAGTACCTCAACATAATAAAGACCATATATGAGAAACCCACAGCTAATATCATCCTCAATGGTGAAAAACTGAAAGCTATCCCTCTAAGAACAGGAACCAGACAAGGATGCCCACTGTCACCACTCCTATTTAACATAGTACTGGAAGTCCTAGCCAGAGCAATCAGGCAAGAGAAAGAAATAAAAGGGATCCAAATTGGAAAGGAAGAAGTGAAACTGTCACTATTTGCAGATGACATGATTTTATATATAGAAAACCCTAAAGAATCCACCAGAAAACTTTTAGAAGTAATAAACGAATATGGGAAAGTTGCAGGATACAAAATCAACATACAAAAATCAGTTGCATTTCTGTACACTAACAACAAAGTAGCAGAAAGAGAAATTAAGAATACCATCCCATTTACAATTGCAACAAAAAGAATAAAATACCTAGGAATAAACTTAACCAAAGAGGTGAAAGATCTGCTCACGATAAACGATAAAACATTTCTGAAAGAAATTGAAGAAGACACAAAGAAATGGAAAGATATTCCGTGCTCTTGGATTGGAAGAATTAACATAGTTAAGATGTCCATACTTCCTAAAGCCATCTATAGATTCAATGCAATCCCTATCAAAGTTCCAACAACATTTTTCACAGAAATAGAACAAAGAATCCTAAAATTTATATGGAACAACAAAAGACCCCGAATAGCTAAAGGAATCCTGAGAAAAAAGAACAAAGCTGGAGGTATCACACTCCCTGATTTCAAAATATACTACAAAGCTATAGTAACCAAAACAGCATGGTACTGGCACAAAAACGGACACACAGATCAATGGAATAGAATCGAAAGCCCAGAAATAAACCCACACATCTATGCACAGCTAATCTTTGAGAAAGGAGCCAAGAACATACAATGGGGAAAAGAAAGTCTCTTCAACAAATGGTGTTGGGAAAACTGGATAGCCATATGCAAAAAAATGAAAGTAGACCCTTACCTTACACCATACACAAAAATTAACTCCAAATGGATTAAAGACTTGAATATAAGACCTGAAACTGTGAAAGTTCTAGAAGAAAACATAGGCAGTACGCTCTTCGACATCAGTCTTAGCAACATCTTTTCAAACACCACATCTGACCAGGCAAGAGAAACAATAGAAAAAATAAACAAATGGGACTACATCAAACTAAAAAGCTTCTGCACAGCAAAGGAAACCATCAACAAAACGAAAAGACAACCTAACAATTGGGAGAAGATATTTGCAAACCATACATCTGATAAGGGCTTAATCTCCAAAATATATAAAGAACTCATGCATCTCAACAACAAAAAACTACCAACCCAATTAAAAATGGGCAAAAGACCTGAACAGACATTTCTCCAAAGAAGATATACAGATGGCCAACAGACACATGAAAAGATGTTCAAAATCACTAACTATCAGGGAAATGCAAATCAAAACTACAATGAGATATCACCTCACGCCTGTCAGAATGGCTATAATTAACAAGACAGGAAACAACATGTGTTGGAGAGGTTGTGGAGAGAAGGGAACTCTCATACACTGCTGGTGGGAGTGCAAACTGGTGCAGCCACTATGGAAAACAGTATGGAGATTCCTCAAAAATCAACGATAGAACTACCATATGATCCAGCTATTCCACTGTTGGGTATTTATCCAAAGAACTTGAAAACACCAATTTGCAAAGGTACATGCACCCCTGTGTTCATTGCAGCCTTATTCACGATAGCCAAGACTTGGAAGCAACCTAAGTGCCCATCAAGGGACGAATGGATAAAAAGCTGTGGTATATATACACAATGGAATACTACTCAGCCATAAGAAACGATGAAATCCAGCCATTTGTGACAACATGGATGGACATTGAGGCATGATGCAAAGTGAAATAAGTCAGAGGGAGAAGGTCAAATACCGTATGATTTCCTTCATTAAGTAGTAGATAATAACAACAATAAACAAACACATAGGGACAGAGATTGGATTGGTGGTTACCAGAGGGGAAGGGGGGAGGGAGGAGGGTGAAAGGGATAATTGGGTACATGTGTGTGGTGATGGGTTGTAATTAGTATTTTGGTGGTGAGCATGATGTAATCTATGCAGAAATAGAAGTACAATGATGTACACCTGAAATTTTTACAATGTTATAAACCAATGTTACTGCAATAAACAAAAAATTAAAAAAAAAAAAAAAAACCAAATAAGAAAATCAGAATACTGTTAAGAAAATTGATTCTAGGCAGTCCCAAATCCCAAATCCGTATTGGAGCAAAAAAGTGAAAAAGCATATTCTTGAAGGGACAAGGGTTTCCCACACCTCATTTTGTAGTTTGGCCATTAAATATATATATCTGTGCTGCTTTACTCTTTTTTTCTTAGTTCTGGTGCTTCTCCACTCCACTTGTTGCCAAACCTTTCACCACACTTTTTTTTTTTTTATTGGTTTATAACGTTGTAAAAATTTCAGGTGTACATCATTGTACTTCTATTTCTGCATAGATTACATCATGTTCACCACCTAAATACTAATTACAACCCATCACCGCACACATGTACTGAATTATCCCTTTCGCCCTCCTCCCTCCCCCCTTCCCCTCTGGTAACCACCAATCCAATCTCTGTCCCTATGTGTTTGTTTATTGTTGTTATTATCTACTACTTAATGAAGGAAATCATACGGTATTTGACCTTCTCCCTCTGACTTATTTCACTTTGCATTATACCCTCAATGTCCATCCATGTTGTCACAAATGGCTGGATTTCATCGTTTCTTATGGCTGAGTAGTATTCCATTGTGTATATATACCACATCTTCTTTATCCATTCGTCCCTTGATGGGCACTTAGGTTGCTTCCAAGTCTTGGCTATTGTGAATAACGCTGCAATGAACACAGGGGTGCATGTACCTTTGCAAATTTCACCACACTTTTTATTCTCTCTCTCTGTGCATGTGCCTGCCCCACACCCAACATCTTCACCACCAATACCCACATACACACACGCACATTCACCCTGCATTCTCATCACAGCAGTAAACAGTTCATTAATAGCGTGGAATTTGGATTTAGACTGATCTGACTTTGAATCCAAGTTTTGCTTTTATTTGCTTGTGCCCTTCAGGCATGTACTCACCCTCTAAACTCGTTTCCTTGTCCATAAAATGGGGATAGTAAAAATATCCACCTTGCGGGGGTTTTGTGATGTTTAAATTAGGCGTATATTAGATACTTAGCTCAGAGCCTGGCAAGCTGTAAGTGCTCACCGAATGACATACAGTAGCTGTGACTGCTATAACTTGCTAACCTGTAGAGATGTTTGTAGAAAGAAACTCATCCTGGACTCGTTTCATTCTGCGGAAGATCAGAGAAAGAGCGACCCCGGCTCATCCACGGGATAGCAAAAATTACATCAGCAAAAAAATAATTCCTTGTTACAGTAGAAGTTTTCCTTGACATAATATCTCCAGTATTCAAGTACTGACCTGTCTTTAGATGCTCTTAATAAATACATGGTTCTATCAAGTCTGTTGCTTTTTAAAAGGGAGATTTTTTAGGCTTACATATACTATTATTAAGGGGTAGAGAACTATGCACTGTGAAAGAGATAACAGAAGCAGGATTTGGCTTGCAAAAAAGGAAGGTAAAGTGTGTGAAATTAATAGCTGTCTTCAGTAAGGATATTAAAAGCTATTATGACGAGTATGGTGGTCAGCTCTGTTCCATTTCCACTAAGACAGAAATGAATTATGAGGCTTAACTGTGGCGTTTAAAGTAGAGATTTAGCCAACCCTGGACTAAACACACTTAGAAAAAGGAATCAAGGAATGGATAGCGCAAACCAATTTATAATGTAAGAAACTGGCTTTGAAGTGAAATCATTGACACTTATTAAGAGAATGTCTTTATGAAAGCAACCATTGACAGTTCTGCAGATTTTTTTTCCCTGCTGCATTCATTGATTGCACAATCGACTGGACCAGTTGGTAGATCATTTTTGGTAATTTTTTGTGCTAAGTCACCTTCATTAGCTTTCATCACAGTTTGAAAAAAACAGGCCATCCTTAGACTGGTTTGTGACCTTCGTCAGCCAGGGGAGCACCATTTCCATAGTCACTTCAGCCTCCTGGCACCAGGACTCCTCCACTCACCTTTAAAACCCTACTCCACACAGGTTCCTGTCTTCCAGTGAAGATTTTGGCTCTTGATTTGAACTTTTTCTCTCCACCCCAAGACCTGTCAGCATCTTAGGTGACCTTACGATACACCATGATGACCAGAGCTCCTCATTTCATGGACACACCCTTGACCTTGTCACACCAGATCCACTTCTCCTTGGAAATCATACACAAAACAGTAACTTCTTACCCTCCCAACTAGCTTACTCAGTTACTTCCCAGACAACATCTCTTTGACCTCTGCAGGCCCACCTTGTTTCTTGAGTCCACTCTCTGCTGATCTCCAGGGTGACTATTTCAAATACCCACCTGTAATCCTCTCTCTTCCACTGCACCCTCAGCAGATCACCCCAGCCTGCTTCATCCAGAAGAAAACAGATGCTGCCAGAAATAAACACCTATAACATTTGCCACCAAATCGTCACACCTGCCCTCTTCCACATTCCCCCTGTCCTCCGGTTACAATGGACAGGTCACCCTCATCCATCCTACCCTCCTGAACTCTGGACCCCTCCTCAACTACCTTCTCAGGGATGGATTAGCTCCTCTCTTTATGTCTAGTCTCTCCCTTTCTTAAACGTATTCATTTTCTCTCATCTTAAAAAATAAAATCAAAACTTTCCCTCAGTCCCCATTTCTAACTTGTCTCCTTCCTCTCCTTGGAAGACTTGTCTACTTTCTCCATCCACACCACTCACTCATCCCACTCCAGCTGACCTCTGGCTCCCCACTGTGCCAAAATGGCCTTCACCAGAGCCACCCACGACCCAGATACAGCTTTTCGCAGTAAACTCTCTTTGGTTTGTATCTTCCTTGACATCCAGGCAACATTTGCCACTGCAGACTACACCCTGCTCTCTCACTGTCTGTGATACCAGCCTTTCTTGGTCTCATATCTTCTCTCTCTCCTCGCTCCTTTTCAGTCTCCTTTCTACACCTTCCAACCCTCAAAAGATGTGTTTTGTTTTGTATTTTCCCCTAAGGCTCTGATCTAGGCTCTTTTCTCTTTTCACTCTTCAAACTCTCCCTGGGTGAGTTCATTTACCTCAAGGCTTCATTTACCATCTAAAGTCTGACAATGCTCAGGCATTTTTCTCTAGTTTAGATCTTTCTTCTGAGTTCCCTATAGCCAACTGACCACTGGACACCTCCTCTTGGATCTGTCTCTTACAAATCCCTCAAGCTCGTCATGTCCCAGGTGGAACTCATCATCAGTCCATCCTTCCTCCCAACTCACTCCTCTTGCAGGTTTCCTGGCTCGTAGTAATGACCCCACTATTTACCCTGGCGCTCCAGTCAGGAGCTCAGAAGTTGTTCCTGAAGGCTCCCTCTCTTGACTCCTCACATCCAATCAGTAGTCAAGTCTCTCAAGTCTCCGTTGTAAGTATCTGTCCATCTCGCTCCATCTCTCCATCCTCACTGCCACTTCCTGGTCCAGGCCACCAGCCCTTGCTTACGGTGTGTAGCAAAACCCTCCTGACTGGTCCCTCTGGTTCCTGCCTGGCTCTTGCAAACAGCTTTGAACGATCTAAAATGTTCATCGGATTGTGTCCTACACCAGCTTCCCTTCCTCTGGAATCCTCTCAGATTCACTATGGCCCCCAAGATGAAATGCAGACTCCCAGACAGGGCTCCCAGAGCCCTCACTTCTCTGCCTCTCTCATTGCTCTCTACAAACTCACCCCGGGCCTCCTGTGTTCCTCCCTCCCTGAAACAGTCCTCCGATATGCCCTCCTCCTCTCAACCTTTCTAACCCTTCCTTAGGCTTCCGGTCTCAGCTTAAATGTCACTTCCTCAGGAAGCCTTCCATAGTGGGCGGAATGGTACCCTGCCCTGCCCACCTCCCCCTACAAAAAGCTATTCCATGTCCTAATTCCTGGAACCTGTGACTATTACCTTATATGGCAAAAGATGTGATTAAGATAAGGCTCTCAAGAGAAGATTTTCCTAGATTATCCACGCGGGCCTTGTATTAATCTGCTCCGGCTGCCATAACAAAGTTCCACAGACGGGGTGGCTTAAACAACAGAAATTTATTTTCTCCTAGGTCTGGAGGATGGAAGTCCAAGATCAAGCTGCTGGCAGGGTTGGTTTCTGGGGAGACCGCTCTTCCCTGCTTGCAGACGGCCACTTGCTCATTGTGTCATCACGCAGCCTTTCCTTGTAGAGAGAGAGCTCTGATGTCTCCTCCTCTTCTTTTAAGGCCATCAGTTCTACTGAAATGGGCCCACCATTATGACCTCATTCAACCCTGATTACCTTAAAGCCACTAACTCCAAATATAGTCACATTGGGGGTTAGGGCTTCAACATATGGATTTGAGGGGGACACAATTCAGTCCATAACAGGCCATAGATGCAATCACATGTATCCTTATAATGTAGACACACAGAGGAGAAGACACATGGAGAAGAGGAAGAGGTGGCGTGACCACAGAAGCAGAGATAGGACTGATGCAGCCACCAACCAAGGAATGCCTAGAGCCACCAGAGGAGGGAGACAAGGAGCAGAGTCTCCCCTAGAGCCTTGGGAGGGATGGAGGCCCTGCCAATGCCTTGTTTTGACTTCTGACTTCTGGAACTGTGAGAGAATAACGCTCTGTTGTTTTAAGCCACCCAGATTGTGATAACTCATTACAGAAGCCACAGGAAACTGATTCACTTCCATGACCTCACAGATAAGGTGAGGCCCCTGCTCGCTGCTCCCACGGCCCTGTCTGCCCTTTTCATAACCCACATCACACTGGATTGTAAGGTTTGTTTAAAGTCAGTCTTCTTCTCTAGACTGCAAGTTCCAGAGGGCAGAGACTTCGCCTTTCATGTCCACCACTGCTTCCCCAGGGCCTGGCACATAGTAGGTGTTCAATAAGCATATGTAAGCTAGATGAGTAAACGAGCTGGTATTGAGAATTTCTTGGCTGGGAGAGCTGTTCAATAACAGACTGGGCTATGAAAACAAGCTGGGGAAGTTATTCCCTATAGAAGATATCCTCAGTCCTCTGAAATCATTAGGTAAGGTCTTGTCTTAAGGCCACAAGAGTGACCTGTAGGGATGTTCCACTCCCTGATGCTGTGACCCTGTGGTTTCCAGTTTTCCCAGCAACTTGAGCTTTGGTGCCCTCTGGTGACAGAAATGAATTGTCTCTTGTTCTAAGTACATCAAGATGGGCACAAATCTAGTTCCCTGCCGCTGTATGGAATTTTCTCATTATGGAGAAATTGGATTTTGTCCTTACATCTAAAAGAAATCAACTGGAATTGTGTATTTAACCATGAAGTTGATAAAAGTTACATAAAGCACATTACCTACAAACCCTTTGCAAGATGTCCTTTTGAGTGTTTTGTTTTGAATGTTAAGATTTTCTTGTAAAATACAAAATTTCAGGTTCTGTTCACTACAACAGTTTCTCCTTAAATAGCCATGCTTCTTATGGTAAATTTAATTATCATTCGGAAGACTCACATTCTAGTGTAAGTGGCTGCTTACAATCACCAAGACTTATAGAGCTTTCCAAAGCTCTTTAACTTTTACTGTGATTGAAAATCAAGTTGTTATTTTTTAACAAACCACATACATAAAAAGATTGCGTGTGAACTGTTTGTAAATGAGAAGTTATGGGTCTGGCTGCCTGTCTGTACAGACTTACTTTATCTCCTGAGCTTGTGAAAATGCTGACAGCTACCCTGTCTTGCAATTTTAATTCTGTGTGAGTTGCAATGCTAAACTGTTCCACATGACAACTACGTGCATGAGTATGAGCTTCATATCAAGGATGTGTTTTCCAAAGTGTCATTTTAAGACGATCTGAGAGGAGGGAGTAAATAAATTTTCTTTTCTCACCAATTGCATAATCATTTTGGTGATAATTGACCACCATTTCAGATTGATCTTCAAAAGATCACATTAACCTGCTAACATTTTAGTCTGAGGTTTTTCTGACCCCCAACACTTATTCAAATAAACAAGCACTCATGCACTAGGGATCCGCTATTTATAGGTACTGGTTTCTTTTCTAAATTAAAGAATCCTTTTATAGTGTAAACAACCACCCTCTGATTTGTTTGTTTTATATATTCGTAGTTTCCCTTTATTTGCTCAAAGTCCTGTACATCCTTATGTACCCATGAGATACTGACATCCCCAATTTGTTTCTTACAAAGAGTCAGAAGTAAGCCTTATGATGCAACCTGCTTTCTGGAAGATGCAACCGTTTGCAAGATGATTCTGCAGTTGGTGAGATTTTAGAGTTTATTTTTCCTGGAAAGAAATCAGTTAAGAAAAAAAAATATATATGTATATATTGGAATGGGGCAGAGAGGTGAGGTAATTGTTTTAAAGATTTGGGAGGCAATAGATTGTAATAATTGAGTATAATTTCTAAAATCAGACTGTCTGCATTTGAAAACAAGCGTTGCCATTTACTAGCTCTGCACCCTTGGGAAAGTCATTTTATCTCCTGTGCCTCGTATTTCTTATTTGTAAAATGATGGTAAAGATAATAACTATGTTTTAAAGTTGTTATGAACCCCAAATAGCCAAAACAATCATGAAAAAGAACAACACTGGAGGCATCACACTTCCTGATTTCAAAATATAGCACAAAGCTACAGTAATTAAACAGTATTGTACTGGCAAAAAGACAAATATATAGATCAATGGAACAGAATAAAGAACCCTAAAGTAAAGCCACACGTATGTGGTCAACTGATCCTCAACAACGGTGCCAAGAATACACAATAAGGAATGATAGTCTCTTCAACCAACAGTTTTGGAAAAACTGGATGTCCACACGCAAAAGAAAATTGGACCCGTATCTTACACCACACCCAAAAATCAACTCAAAGTGGATTAAACACTTAAATATAAGACCTAAAATTGAAAACTCCTAGAAGAAAGCATAGGAGAAAAGCTTCATGACATTGGTCTTGGCAAGGATTTCATGAATCTGACACCAAAAGTACAGGCAACAAAAGCAAAATTAGAAAGTGAAACTAACGAGCTTCTGCACAGCAAAGGAAACCATCAACAGAGTGAAAAGGCAACCCATGGAATGGGAGAAAATATTTGCAAACCATATATCTGATAAGATGTTAATTGCCATAATATATAAGGAACTCCTACAACTCAACAGCAAAACAACTAATAACTTGATTTAAAAATGGGCTAAAGGCTTCAATAGACATTTCTCCAAAGAAGACATACAGATGGCCAACAGGTACGTGAAACATTTAACAATGTTCAACATCACTAATCAGGAAAATGCAAATCAAAACCACAGTGAGATATCAACTCACACCTATTAGGATGGCTATTATTTAAAAAAAAAAAAAAAAAGACAAGTTTTGGCAAGGATGTGGAGAAATTGGAACCCTTGTATACTGTTGGTGGGAATGCAAAAACGGTGCAGCTGCTGTGGAAAACAGTATGGAGGCTCCTCAAAAATTTAAAAATAGAAATACCATATAATCCAGCAATTCCACTTCTGGCTATTCAGCCAAAAGAATTGAAATCAAGATCTTGAAGAGATATCTGCACTCCCATGTTTATTGCAGCATTATTCATAATAGCCAAGATATGGAAACAACCTAAGTGTCCATCAACAGATGAATGCATAAAGAAAATATGGAATATTATTCAGCTTTAAAAAAGAAAGAAATCCTACAGTGTGCAGCAACATGGATTGCGGACATTATGCTAAGTGAAATAAACCAGTCACAGAAGGACAAATGCTGCATGATTCCACTTATAGGAGATATCTAAAATAGTCAGACTCATAGAAGCAGAGAATAGAATGGTGGTTGCCAGGGGTCGGAGTGAAAAGGAAACGGGGAGTTGCTAATCAATGTATAAAATTTCAGTTACGTAAGATGAATAAATTCTAGATATGTGATGTACAACATTGTGACTATAGATAACTACACTTAAAATTCTAAGAGGATCTCATGCTGTGTTCTTACATACACACATTCATACATAGAGTTGTTAAGAGAATTAAATGAGTCAGTGTTGTGAAGCCCTTAGAATAGTGACTGGCACACAGAAAACATACATATATATTTCTTTTCTAATTATTAATCAACAGCCTTCTCTGGACCCAACTGCCAGCGATAAGAATTGCTCCTCTTTGCCCCATTTCACCCCCTCTGTCTAAGCCAAAAGGGTCACCTCTCCCAGGGAGAGAAATTCACTATGAAAGACCTTTAATTCTGGTCTGACAGACTGCCTGAGTTAATTCTCCGGGTTTATAGAGATTATTTCATGGGTTAATGAGGGCATCTTGGAAGAGGAGCCCCCTAAAAAGATCATGTGGGGATGAGTATGTGAGTACTGGAAAGAATGCTGTGGCAGGGAAAGGGCTTTCTCCAACCTAAAAACCTGCGAGTTTCCCTCTGTGGTCCCAGCAGTAGGCCCAGCAAAGCTGGTTGACACCGTGGGAAACAGAACTTGTGGGAAATCCTGTGATAAATTGTTTTCAACCTCATAGCTTCACTCTGGAGTCAAATTTCATTACTTGTCCTCCAGCTGGACAGGCCGTGAACATGGTGAGGGGCCTGGATCACTCCAGGAAAGCCCGAGTAGAATAACAGGTGTTACTGGAAAGTAAAGCTTTTCAACTTAAAAGGAAGAAAATTCTGACACATGCTACAACTGGATGAACCTTGAGGATGCAATGCTAAGTGAAATAAGCCAGTCACAAAAAGACAAATACCGTATGATTCTACTTACATGAGGCACCTAGAATAGTCAAAATCATAGACAGAAAGGAGGGGCCTCCCTGGTGGCGCAGCGGTTAAGTGCGTGCGCTCCGCTGCTAGTGGCCCCAGTTCGGATCCCGGGCGCGCACTGACACACCGCTTGTCAGGCCATGCTGAGGCCGCGTCCCATATAAAGTGGAGGAAGATGGGCACGGATGTTAGCCCAGGGCCAGTCTTCCTCAGCAAAAAAGAGGAGGATTGGCATGGATGTTAGCTCAGGGCTGATCTTCCTTGCCAATAAATAAATAAATAACCAATAAATTAAAAAAAAAAAAGACAGAAAGGAGAATGGTGGTTGTCAGGGGGTGGGGGGAGGGTGAATGGAGAATTATTGGGTACAGAGTTTCAGTTTTGCAAGATGAAAAGTGTTCTGGAGATGGATGATGGCGATGGTTGTACAACAATGTGAATATACTTGACACTACTGAACTGTACACTTAAAAATAGTTAGGATGGTAACTTGTGTATTTTACCATGATAAAAAATAAATAAATTTCTTAAAAGTACAGCTTTTGATGGCGTAGAATTCTCTCCCCCTTCTTGGTCTCCAGAAGTTGAGAGGGAACATAAGATAGCAAGGATGTGCCATCTTGTTGCATTTATTCCTATATACTACTGCACTGAGGCTGTCTGATTTTCAATTATTCATTAAATAAATATTTACTGAGCATTTACTATGTACTAGACTTTGTTATAGAGGCTGGAGTTACAGCAGTGAACAAAAAAGATCCCCAAAATTCTCTATCCATAGGGATCTCATCTTCCAGCAGGTGGAAAAAACAATAAATAAAATAAACAAGTAAGACATATGGTATTTAGATGGCAATAAGAGCTATGGAGAAGGTGGCTGGAGCATGTATAAGGGTTGTAATATTAAATAGGGTTGTCAGAGAAGACCTCACCGAGAAGATGATGTTTGAGTAAGACTTGAATGGGATAAGGGATTTAGCCATGTAGGTAGGAGAAGAATGTTTCAGACAAAAGGAAAAGTCAGTGCAAAGGCCCTGAGGCAGAAGCATGTCTGGTACCTACAAGAAAGAGCAAAGGGGCCATAGTGGCTGGAGAAGAGTAAACAAGGGGGAAGTAGTCTAAGATGAGACGAGAGACATAAAAGAGGCCGGCCTACTTTTATGGCATATAACCACTATACCCAGTGGCATAGTGGTTAAGTTCAGCAGGCTCCACTTCAGCGACCTGGGTTGGCAGGTTCGGATCCTGGGTGCAGACCTATAGCACTCATGAAGCCATGCTGGGGCAGCATCCCACATATAAAATAGAGGAAGATGGGCACAGATCTTAGCTTAGGTAACATCTATTGCCATCTAAATACCATATGTCTTACTGGTTTATTTTATTTTAGCTTAGGGCCACTCTTCCTCAAGCAAAAAGAGGAAGATTGGCAATAGTTGTTAGCTCAGGACCAATCTTCCTCACCAAAAAAAAAATTTTTAATTACGTAAAAAAAAAAAAGGACAGCCCAGATCATGAAGGCCACGGCAGCTGATTGTTAGTGAGACTTTGGCTCTTACTTTGAGATGGTAGCTAGGGGAATGACATGATCTGACTTCCTCTGTTAAAAGGATCACTGAGGGGGGTCCAGGGCAGAACCAGGTAGACTGGTAGGATTGTGATATCCCAGGTAAGAGATGCTGAGGGCTCAAACCAGGTGGATAGCAATGGCGGTGGTAAGAAGTGGTCAGATTTTGGGTGTATTTTGGAGATAGGGTGTGTTGTGTGCCAGTCTCAGCCTATCAATCATCAATGTTGTGGTTGGACAGGCCCTTGTGGTTCTCATTATGATTGCAAGATGCCCTTCAGCAATAACCATCAGGAAACTTTGAACAAATAAAGGTTTATTACTTACAGGATCTGGAAATTACATAGCACACCTGGGGCCACACGGCGAGGTCGCAGGTAGAAAGAAAGAGAGCGTGGGCCTGGGGTTCTGCTTTTATTGCGGTCCAAGGTGGGGGCCTAGGGTTTCAACGGGCTCACTCTTTATTGGTGAATTTAAATCATAAGAGGGGGAATCTAAAGCATGGGAAGAGAAAAAACAAGTGGCCCAAATGGTTAGTTATTGAAATCAACCAAGATCCCTAAAACAAAGAAGCCTCAGTGGGGGAAGACGGCCTGCTCTTTATCTAGTCCTGTGGCTGGCAATGTGTTTATTTGAGATGGCCATCTTTGAAGTGGATGCCTCAGCAATCAAAGCTTAAGTCAGCACTTGCATCACAAAAAAAAAAAAAAGGGAAAAAAAATCAACTGTCAGGGTTTCTACTACACAGTGCCGACAGGATTTGTTGAGAAGACGGAGGCAAGGCTCAAGGGAAAGAAAAGGAAGAGAAAGGCTAAAGAGGACCATATTAGTTTCCGGTGTCTGCTGTAACACAGCACCACAGACTTGGCAGCTTAAACAACAGAAATTTATTCTCTCAAGTTCTGGAGGCCAGAGGTCTGACATAAAGGAGTTGGCAGGGCTGCCCTGTCTCCAGAGCTCTGGGGGGTATTCTGTTCCTCGCCTCTTCCAGTTTCTGGGGGATCCAGGCATTCCTCGGCTTGTGGCTGCATGACTCCAGTCTCTGCTCCCATCCTCACACAGCCTTCTCTGTGTTTATATCATCTCTTCTTTTGTGTCTTATGATACTTGTCGTTGGATTTAGGGCCCACCCAGATAATCCAGCATGATCTCATCTAAAGATCCTTAACTTAATTACATCTTGTAAAGACCTTTTTCTTAAATAAGGTCACATTCACAGGTACTGGGGGTAAGGACGTGGACATATCTTTTTGGGAGCCACCATTCAACTCACTGCGATGGCTCTTAAGTTATTTCAGCCTGAGACACTGCACCGATGGACTTGCCATTAACTGAGATGGGGAAGAGTGTGGGTTGAACAGGCTGGGGAGAGGAGTCCAGGACCTCAGGGTTGGACATGTCAGGCTTGAGATGCCTGTTGGACATTCAGTGAAGATGTTGAACAGACAGTCGAGTGAATAAGCCTGAAGCTCAGGGCGGTGTATGGGTTGAGATATAAATACAGAGGTACCAGGATGTTGATACCACTGAAAGCCACGAGATCCATGCTGTCAACTGGGGGGAGTGCAGCTAGGAGAGAAGACCCACGCCGGCATTCAGAGGAGCCAGCTGAGAGACCGCGAGGAGAGCCGGGGAGGTGGGAGGAGAAGCATGGGAGTGTGAGGCCCTGGAGCCAAGTGAAGAAGCTGCCTCAAGGAGCAGGGAGTGATCAACTCCTTCTTCTGACCGTGGTGTCATAGTTGCAAATTCTCAGACCTGGGTTTTCAGGTAAAAGTTGAAATTTCCTCTGTGATTTCCTATAATAAGATTTTGCAATTTTCATGTAGCTCCTCTTCTGTGATGTAGGAAAGCCAGTGATATCTACCTGAAATCATCACAAATACCCTTAAGTTAGCTAATAATGAAGTGTATTTCCAAAGTCTTTTGTTATTGTTTTCATGAGCAAAGCCTGTTCGTTGGGTCACTGTTCAGGGCATTTGACTCAGAAAGGAAAAAGAGGCCTCTGACTCAACCCTACAGGGGGTCAGGAGAAAGTGGCAAGACTGAGGCCTGAGCTATCGCTGCTGGAATCACACCATTTTCCTCATTTTAAGTTCCTGAGTTCAAGGCCTTGTTGTGCCTAGTAGCACTGGTGGCTGTGTGAGGAAAATCACTCAGAGAAACTGCTTTAACAGATTCTAAACTATTGCTAGAGAATAGTGCAGTCGCCTCAGGAACCATGACAACAATCAGACAAGTGAGAAATTTCCTAAATTCCACCGTCTTGACTGCAAGTCTGTTACACATTGCCAAACATCTGGTCAAATCAATCAACGCAGCTAAACAGCCAAACCAAGTCGTTTGTCATTCAGTGGGGGAAAGCGTGAGGTGGTTGGTTGGATTTTCCACCAAATGGGCATCCAGGAGCTACAGCTTAAATCTTGAGCGGTTTTTGTTTTGTTTAGTAAATGATAATGAATGGTTAAATTAAAGAATTGAGTGCTAAATCCTGAAGAATACATCTTGTGGACATTGTTTCTGTGTCTCTGTAACCAAAATATATCAGGCTTCACTAGTCTGTGACCACAAATGGGATTTCGTCAGTATTAATATCCACATCTCCATGACTCACAGCCTCCACCAGCTTGACATCAAAATTCCCCTCGCTTGAGTGTATTTGGGAATCCCCAGGGTATGTGTTTATAAGTTGCCAGCTTGGCTGAGAGGGGACTTCAACCCTGACCCCAGAGAAACTTGTCTGAGAGCCACAGCTCCGCCTGGGTGCCTGTGGGGCTGAATGAGCTCTGAAACTCATGTGGGAGATGAGCCTCATCTCTCTGGTGAAGTGAGAACATTCCCTGTTTATACTCAGTTAGAGGGTTGACAACACAAGGGTTCTTGAGCCTCAGAATGTCACAAGCCTTAGTCACAAGCCCTTTCAATTCAGGCTCAAAGCCCTTTTCTCCCCTGGGCATGAAATCGTGCTGCCTGGGCAGAAGGCAGTTCTGGAAACAGCCCTCTTCCAGCCCTTTTGGTGGAGTTGATCTCACTGTCAGCAGGTTCCCATTTTCCCCAGGAGGCACTCACCCCTCCGGACGTCAGTAGTTGTGAATAGATTGAAGCGAGACAAGGCTATCGCCTAACTTTACTTACCAGAACCATCTGAGTCTCCACTCTGTCTCAAGCCAAGACACTTTAGAAAGATTTTTTCTAAGGATTGGAAATGTTCTGTCTTCTAAAATGATAGCCCAGTAGACTGTTTCCAATTTCAGCAAAAGACAGAAACTGTAGGGGAAACAGGAGCAGGATTAGAGCCCTTCAGAAGAGAGATCCACCCCGCTGCTCCTCTGCAGGCCTCCATACCCTTATACCCAACAGAAAACCCTCAGCTTGCTTATGGTGGAGTAGGGGAAGCAGTGGAATTACTCCAGCCTCGACCCCGCCTCCCAGAACCCGAGTAAAGAGACTCCTTAAGCGAAGACCAGCAGTCTTTCTTTCTCCACCCCAGTGCTCTCCAATTCATACTGTTGGGTTATCTTGCAGAGAGAAAAGGATTCAGCAATGGATCAAATTTATAATAGTAGTATTAATAAGAAGAAATTTAATTTCTTTGAGTGTTTACTATGTGCTAGGCACTATGGTAAGCATTTTATATATATTTTATATATATATGTGTGTAATCTGACAATCCATATGCCAAGTTTATGATGTGGATTTAGTATCCCAATTTTACAGAAAAGTAAATTGAGGCTCAGAAAGTTTCCATTAACAAGGCCACACACGGCCTGCCCGGTGGCATAGCAGTTAAGTTCGCACACTCCGCTTTGGTGGCCCAGGGTTCCTGGGTTCGGATCCCGAGCACAGACAAACACACCGCTTATCAAGTCACGCTGTGGTAGCGTCCCATATAAAGTAGAGGAAGGTGGGCACAGATGTTAGCCCAGGTCCAATCTTCCTTAGCAAAAAAAAAAAGGAGGATTGGCAACAGACATTAGCTCAGGGCTAATCTTCCTCACAAAAAACAATACAAAACAAAAAATAGGGGCCGGCCTGGTGGCACAAGCGGTTAAGTGGGTGCACTCCACTGAGGCGGCTCGGGGTTCACCAGCCCGGATCCCGGGCACGCACCAGCGCACCGCTTGTCAAGCCATGCTGTGGCAGCATCCCATATAAAGTAGAGGAAGATGGGCACGGATGTTAGCTCAGGGCCAATCTTCCTCAGCAAAAAAAGGAGGATTGGCATCAGATGTTAGCTCAGGGCTGATCTTCCTCACAAAAATAATAATAATAATAATAAGGCCACACAGCTAATAAGTGCTGAATGAATCTAGGAGCCCAACACACTATAACTCCAAAACCTGAGCTTTGAACCACAACACTATATTGGCTCTTAACATTCGGTTGTAAAAACATCACCCCAAACCTTTTCTGAAAACAGAAAAGCCCTTCACAAAACACAATTTCATTGAAAGTTTCCTTTGGACATCATTGCAGTGAATTTGGTCTGTGTTCCAGAAAGACTAGTGTGCATGAGAGAAAAAAAAGCATATCCTGGGGCAGATCCTTCTGAGTTGTGTTAATACTAAGAGGTCTCAGGAGATCTGGCTCCCCTGCAGCCTCTCGGTCTCCGAGGACTGGAACTATGACGCTGCTGGGCGTGTAACTCTAGGAGAGCCATAGGTGGGAAGGCTCTTCCCAGGAGTCCCCAGGCCCCGGTTTCATTTGATTCCGGGACTGTGCATCCTCAGAAAAGCTTTGTCACCTCCCAGGGCTTCCTTAACCCCACATCTGCAAGGCCCAAACAAAGCTGGCAAGCGTGGTAACGCTCCCCACCACCAGCCCTAAGGGAATGTGCAGGGGCTTGGGCAAGGCTGCTTAGAGGGAGCTGCGAGTTCCTGAGAAAGATTCTAAATCACTAGAGGATGCTACTTTTTTTTTTTTTTTGGTGAGGAAGATTAGCCCTGAGCTAACATCTGTTGCCAATCCTCCTCGTTTTGCTGAGGAAGATTGGCCCTGGGCTAACATCCGTGCCCGTCTTCCTCTACTTTATATGTGGGATGCCGCCACAGCATGGCTTGATAAGCAGTGCGTAGGTCCGTGCCCGGGATCCAAACCTGCAAACCCCAGGCTGCCAAAGCGCAGCACGCAAACTTAACCACTATGCCACCGGGCCAGCCCCCAGGCTGCTACTTTTTATTTCAGAAACCAAAGAGTTTTGTCTTCCAGGCCATCACTCTGGTTCTATTCACCACCAAGTAATTTCACTAAAGATGAGCTCAGAAATGAAAAATAAAATGGTCATTAAAAGTTTTATTACAGTACATGCCCAGTAGCTATTTTAAAATAAAATCTCTTTGAAATTTTATTCTTTACATTTTTTTTCATCAAGTGATTGGGACTGTTTGATGGATTAAGTGAAATTTCACTTTAGAATTATGTTGCTTTTTAACTGTCAAAAAAATGAGGTATTCATTTTAACTCTTCTCCTCCAAAAGGAACATCAAATTCAAGTCCAGAGAAAAGAAATTGTGACAATTTCCTCCTTTTCTTCAACATAATTGTATAAGACTTTTTTTTAAAAAAAATCATTTCAATTATTAACCTTCAAGAAATGAGACAGATAATGAAAACTGAGATGGCACCTGAAACTCATAAGCAATTGGACAGCAATCCTTGCAGGAACTGTGAATTGAAGCTTTGTGATAAAATGCACCGACAGAACCAATTCATTTGCATCCCATTTTATAGGACACTAAAGAGAAGAGCCAGTGTCACAATTTCATTATCCCTGTCCCTCATGCATATTGCATTATGAATTAATGCAGTGATGTAAAATCGAAAGCAATCTTAAAGGGGAAAGCATGAGGCTCAGAGCAGCTTACTCTAAGGTGCATAATTCTGTCAACTAAAATTTACAATCACTGCATTCTCCACTCTCTTGCCGTAACCTAATGACATCAGAGGCATTGAATCTGGAAACTGAAGTGACAGGACAGGCCTCTGTGCTGCATGTAATACTTAGGAGAACTAAGCAACTGGAAAGAGGACCCTCCCCTTGGGGAATGGGCAGCCAATGAGAGATTGCTTTGGTGACATAATGCCTTCTCTCCCTGGAGAGTCCTTGGTTAAATAGAAACAAAGATAACAATAATGTTCTCCAGGAGTTTGTGAATGCCTTCCGCCTGAACAACTCCTGGCATTTTGCAGACATCTCATTGATCTTAGGACCTGGGCTTGATCTCTACTTAGGGAATGGCAGAGATTTCAAACGTGGCAGCAGGCTAGAGCCCAGGGCAACAGATGGGCCATAGCTGCCTCAAAACAGCAACAAGACTTGGTCCCTAGGGTTTGCCAGTCTCTCTGGGTTGGGTGGGCTTTGTCCTGGGTTGAGTCGTCTGGAATGTTCTCCAACACCACCAAGCAATTCTCCAATTCTCAGTGGACACTGACTGGGTGTCTTACAAATTTAACCCAATTCTGGCACTACCTGGAGATAGCCTTGGATCTCATAGGTTTAGGGCTAAAGTCCCACAGTCCCCATTTCAGACCTCAATCACAAGTCCACATTGTAACTTGTGCTTCTGAGCAACTGGCTATAAATTGGAGGTTCCCACGACCCCCTCCTCAGGTTTGATTAATTTGCTAAAGCAGCTCACAGACCTCAGAGAAACATTTACTTACATTTGCCAGTTTATTCTAAAGGATACAGATGAACAGCCAAATGAAGCAGCACTTAGGGAGAGGCCCAAGAGGGTTCCAAGCGCGGGAACTTCTGTCTCCACGGACAGGGGTGCACCACCTTCCCAGCATGTGAATGTGTTCACCAACCCGGAAGCTCGTCGAATCTCATTGCTCAAGAGTTTTTAGAGGACTTCTCTGAAGCTATCCTCTTTCCCCTTCCCAGAGGTCGGTGTGTGGGGATGAAAGTTCCAACCTTCTAATCACTTTGTCTTTCTGGTGACCAGCCCCATCCTGAAGCTATGGAGGGGCCCCACCCTAGGTCACCTCATTAGCATAAACTCAGGTGTACTCAAAAGGGGCACCTTATGAATACCAAAAGATACATCTATGACTCAGGAAATTTCAAGGGTTTGAGGAGCTCTGTGCCAAGAACTGGACACAAAGACCAAATGTACTTCTTATTATACCCTCATGGGCATCACCTGCACCTCAGGAATGACAGGGACCATTCTAGCTAAGAGAAGGTGGTGACCCACCTGGGGTGACAACAGGTCCCAGGGTGCCCCCCAGCATCTGGTCTCCCTGCCTGCAGTCTCTCCCACCTGATCTATGCCAGACTGGTTCCAACAAAGCACATCTCTGACCACATCTCTCTCCTGCTCAAAATAAAGTCCTGGCATCACTGCAATCTTGTCTTTCCAGAATTATTTCCAACACTCTTCCCCCACTCCCCACACTCCATGCTCCAGCCTCGCCCAACTCTTCTGATGGGGTTGAGGACAGGCCACCCCAAGATGTGCCACTCTGGGATGCAGATTGCTTTAAACTAAAGACAATAAAGGCTCAGAAGACTCAGAAAGAAACTCTGACCTGCCACCCCTACACTAACTGCCTAAAAGAATTTAAGATAGAAGACCTGTCCCCAGGACAGGCCATCACCACAGATGACTTTGGGTATGGACATACTGGGAGGGTCCTTGCTAAGCCCATTCTTATCAAAGCTCTGAAAACCAAGTAAAAGTAGGAGTTTTGTAAGAGATGCTGACATTTATAAGAGAAATCTCCATTTGTAAAGGTATCTCCCCCTCTGTACCAGGAAGAAGGGGGGGTGACCTTATCTCTAGAAACTCCTGTCAGCGAGGAAGGTAGGGACTTAAATCTGCATCTTAACCTTACTCTTGTTTACTGTGCTTTTCTGGTAATCTCCCATAGCTGACTCCCCTAACCCCCAACATCCTCCTTTGTCTTTAGCTAAAGATAGCATTTAAGATGAGAACCTCTGCCATTTTGTTGAGTTACCCAGTTTCCTGGGTCTCTCCCATGTTTACATGTTATAAAGCTGTGTTTGATTTTGTCCTATTACTCTGTCTTGTGTCAATTTAATTCATACCCCAGCCAGAAGGACCCAGAGTGGGTGGAGGACAGTCTTCCTCTCCTATACTTCCCTCCCTCACACCTGTGCTTTCCCACCTCCGAGCCTTTTTCATACTGTCCTCTCTGCCTGCCATCCTCCTCTCTTTCTTGTGTATGTCCAAATCCTATCCAGTTTCTAGGTGAAACCATCCTCAATGCTTGTCCTGGTCCCACACTCCCTCCACAGGAGAAAATTCTCTTTCATTTAAAGACATAAAGACATGCAGGGTCTGGTGTAGTGGTCCTCAAACATTTTTGCTTGTGGACACCTCAAATAACTTTTGTAAGACCATGTGTCCCCTCAGTTTAAGTAACTGCAAAGGCAGCAGTTTCTGATACAATGGTTCTCAAACTTGAACGTGCATCCAACTCACCTGGAGGGCAGGTTAAAACACAGATTGCTGGGGACTGTCCTCAGAGCTTCTGATTCAGTGGGTGTGGGGTGGGGCCTGAGAATTTGCATTTCTGTAAAGTTCCCAGGTGATCCCAATGCTGAAGGCTCCAGAACCAGACTGTGAGAGCTGCCGTTCTGGTATATTGTGAATATTGACATTTTAAAATAAAACCGTCATATCACTCTTTTAAATGTGTCTAGTGGAATCTAAAAGCTATTTGAGAGCCACCATCATCCATTTTAAAAAATACAAGAATAAGTTCTTCTTGACAATTGGAAATTTTATATTGCTCCTTTTTCTCCTTGAGCTTTTATTTCCATTCTATTTCCTCCATTGCATTTTATGCTAATGTAATATATTTTATTCTTAAAAGTATTTTATTGATCACTCTTTCATATATCTCTGCCATAAATATATGAATGGAAGTGAAAATTAAAATTTATTTAAATTTCCTATAACTATTAGGCTCTGAGTGTTTAAAATTTTTATTTTGGATTGAGTTATTATTATAATTATCAGTAGTATACAATTGAATGAAACAACATATGTGTATTTATTAAAGATGAACAGTAAAATTTTATTGGAAACGTTATCTCTTAAGATGGGACTTTTTTTTTCAATTACTGCTTGTATTTTTTTATTAATATTAATTATTGCTAGAATGATACAGGCTTCTATATGAATTCTATTCCTATTTGTAATAGACACAGCACCAAAGAATATTGTTGACATGAATAAGCAGGTGAAAATGGAATGAATTTTGTAGCTGCAATTTTACTTAATTCTCTGAATGCCGTCCAAGTTATAGACCAACAATCACACAGTGATCTAACACCTAAAATTATTTTTCACGACCTACCAGCTAAAAATTTGATTAGGTTCTCCTTCAATACAATTGAAAGCAAAGAATTAGAAACCACTAGGCTTACGAAAGGGTTTGTTACCCCAATATTTGAGTCATTCTCTTTTTCAGTATTGACACCATTATTTCACATTGTCCTTTTCTTGGCTGCACTGGAGATTTTATGTGTTTGCTGTTTTTTACTTTTTTAATTATCTAGGACAGGGGTTGGCCAACTAAGGCCAGCTACTGCTGGCCAAATCCTGCCCGGCCTGTTTTTGCACAAACCTCAACTAAGAATGGTTTTTATGTTTTTAAAGGACGTAACACACACACACACACACAGGCGAACCTGCAAAGAGATGGTATGTGGCCCACAGGTTCTGAAATATTTACTATCTGGCCCTTTACAGGTAAAGTTTTCCGACTCCTGATCCAAGACAAAGCAGCCTGGTAAGGGTCAGGGGGGTGGCTATACACGGTTATTTGCGAAGTGAATGAATGGCCTTTGTGAAAGGGTCTATCTTGACCCTAGGTTCTCAAGGTAATCAATTTTAGGAGAGTACATATGGAAGATTAGAATCTGGAAACTTATTCCCTATCTACTATTGCATAACAAACTACCCCAAACGTGGTAGCTTAAAACAAGAACAATGGTTTCCTTTGCTCACAAATCTGTGACTCGCGCAGGGCTCAGGGGGAAAGCTTGTCTCCACTCCATGTGGCATCAACAGGAGTGGCTTGACTAAGGGCTGGGGAATGTGTTTCCAAGACGACTCCCTACAAGGATGTCGAGTTGTAGATGGCTGTCAGCTGGGAGCTCAGGGCGGAGGTCAGAGGCTTTAGGTCCTGTGCAGAAAAGAGTTAACAGAGGGGACCTGACTGCTCTCCTTAGAAGGGCCTACTTGCAAGGCTGGTCCTTGACTAGTATTTGGGAATTTGGATTTTGGGTGGCTTCCTACCACCCTAACTGGTAAGAGTGGCTCCCTGTGCTTAAACTGTTTATACAAACAATGTGGTTTATGCTGAACACCCACTTTCCTTCTGGGGGTCTAGAATCTTGGTACACGCTAGGCAGAGGGGGTCTACATGACCAGCTCTCAACAAAAGCCTTGGACACTGTAGACCACATTTCTCATGGGTTGTCACAGCTCGTTGCTGGAGGAATTAAGCGTGTCCTGTGTGACTCCACTGGGAGAAGACTTTTGGGGCTTGCACCTGTCTTCTCCTGACTTTGCCCCATGCACCTTTTCTCTTTGCTGATTTGGCACTGAATCTTTTCACTATAACAAATCTTAGCCACGAGTACAGCCATATGCTGAGTCCTGTGAGACCTTGTAGTGAATCATCAAACATAAGGATGGTCTTGGGGCCTCCAACACAGTTCCTTTACTTACATGTGGCCTCTCCACGAGGTCTGGGCTTTCTCATGCATGATGGCTGGGTTCCAAAAGCAAGCATCCCAAGACACAGAGCCAGGTGGACCTAGCCTCAGAAGTCATGGAGCATCACTTCTGCCAACTCTATTAGTTGATATTTTCACAAAGGCCCACCCAAGTTCAAGGGGAAGATACATAGACTCCTCCTTCTGATGAGGGTATGGCAAGGTTCCAGAAGAGCATGTGGATGGCAAATACTGTTTAAGCTATTTTTGGAAAATAAAAATCAACCATATCCTTAAAATCACCTGCACCCTCACACCCTTTGAAATATCTCAGAATACCTCCAGGCTAGGTTCCCCAGGTTGAGACGACTGGTACAATGAATAAAACATTGGCTTTTGAGTCAGAAAGACCGGATTTGAAGCCTGGCTCTTGTCACTTCTTGCCTATGTGATCTAGGGAGGGATGTCACTTGCTGTCTCTAAACTTCAGTGATCCCTATTATAATATCCATCTCAAAGTTGTTTGGAAAATTGCATGAAGTTATTTTTGTGAAACCGCCAACCACGGAGCTAGGATCAGTGCAGATAAATTTCCCTTTCTAGTTGCCCTGCTCCCGACAGTCTATCTATGCCTCCATTGTGGCTCTTATGACTTTGAACTTTGTTCTGCAGTTATGGACATACAAGCTAACCTCCTGTACTAGAGCAAACCTCCTTAAGATCTTCCACCTTCAGTCACACAACCTGCTGCCACTCCACACACACACACAACTCCTAGCCCAAAACCTTAAACACAGCAGGCATTCGGCAAATCTATGAGGAGTGATAATTTATGAACATTTTCCACTGAGCTTGGTTCAGTGTGGTCACAAAGATTGCTCAATCCATGCTTATTGATTGGCTCATTGCCACAAGGCCACATGCCAGATACCACCTTGAATGCACTGAGAAAGATGCTGGAGAGGTGTGCTCCACATGAGTGCACGGGTATGTGCACGCATGACACAAACTCCTCTCCAGGGAGTCATGGTGGAAAGCCCTCGTGGTCCACCATTGTGCCTTTGATTAAGGGGAGGTGGAGTGAGTCGGTACCCCTTTGGCCTATGGAAGGCTGTGTACACAATGGTAAAGCACTGGCTTTGGAGTCAGATGGTACTTCTCTGATCACCTACCCTTTCTATTGTTTTTTTATACGGTGATAAAATAGACATAACATAAAATTTACCATCTTAACCATTTTTAAGTGTACAGTTCAGTGGTGTTAAGTACATGCACATTGTTGTACCACCATCACCACCATCCGTCTCCAGAACTCTTCTTATGTTGCAAAACTCTATGCCTATTAAACAACACCTCCCCATTCCCCCTTTCCCCAGTCAACTACCATTCTACTTTCTGTCTCTGTGAATTTGACCACTCTATGTACCTCACATGAGTGGAATCATTCAGTATTTGTCTTTTTGTGATTGGCTTATTTCACTTCACATAATGTCCTCAAGTTTCATCCATGTTGTAGCATGTGTCACAATTTCCTTCCTTTTTAAGGCTAAATAATATTCCATTTTATTCCATACCACATTTGGTTTATCCATTCATCCATCAATGGACACTCAGGTTTCTTCCACCTTTTAGCTATTGTGAATAATGCTGCTATGGATATGGGTATACCAGTTTTTTGTGTGCCTACCTCTTTATCTAAATATTCTCGGGGCCAGCCCCATGGCTTAGCAGTTAAGTGCACATGCTCTGCTACTGGCGGCCCAGGTTCGGGTCCCGGGCGTGCACCGATGCACCGCTTCTCTGGCCATGCTGAGGCCGCATCCCACATACAGCAACTAGAAGGACATGCAACTATGACATACAACTATCTACTGGGGCTTTGGGGAAAAAAAAAGGAGGAGGATTGGCAATAGATGTTAGCTCAGAGCCGGTCTTCCTCAGCAAAAAGAGGAGGATTAGCATGGATGTTAGCTCAGGGCTGATCTTCCTCACAAAAAAAAAATATATATATTCTCTTCTCCCCAATTTCAGTCTATCTCTAATTCTCTTAATTTCCAACATGAAATCCTTCAACTTCTCAAATATAGCAAGGACACAAAATTAGCTCCCACTGGAACTGAGATATACAGATAAAACATAGATACTTTGTTTTATCTATAACTAGTTTGATCTTCTTCCTTAGCTCTGAAACTGTGGCTGTGTCAGAAAAAAAGTAACTTAGGTCCTACCATGTTTAAGTTTGTTTTGATCTGAGCATTTATGTCGTTCACTTTAGGATTCAATCTTTTTGGATAAAAATGCTCATTTCTTCAGGACTCACTGAAATTTTGTGGTGATAGAAATGTTCTACCAGTGAAGATAGAAATGTTCTACCAGTGAAGATAGAAATCTTCACTGGGGTATTGGTTACATGAGGACACTTGTCAAAATTCAAACTATTCACTGAAAATCTGTGATTTTATTGTATGTAAATAATATTTCAGTAAAGTTAATTATAAAAACTTAAAATCTCACTCTTTCAGGTAGCCTTTCTGTCCTCTTGCTTCTCATCTAAAATGGCTCCTCAGTATATGAGGGAAGAGGCCTTTGTGTCCCTGGCTTGTCCTGGAACAGAGTCCAGCCAGTTCTCCAGCAGAAGAGGAATGTAGGATACGACAAGACAAGGAAATGGGTGAGACCTGCATTTGCCTCCCCAGGAGGGGAGAGGCAGAGTTTTCTGGCTTGGTGTAACCCAAACAGCAAAATATGGTACTTTCCCCCCGGATTGTCCCAATGTAGCTGTGGTCCAGAGTCCTTCCTTTGTCCTCATCCAATCCTTTACAGAGAAACATTTTCACCTGCACTATGGCAGGATACCCAGCCAGTTTAGAGACTTGTTTGGCAGCTTTCCGATGTGCTTGATTAGCACGTGTGTTTGACTGTCCCCATAGTGCTGAATGAAGGGTGAAACCCTGGCTTGGTGCTTGTGTCTGGGTGTCTGCTGGCTGCAATCTGCTGATCTCTAGACAATCTTCCTCTTCCTCCTGGTGCTACTGGCCTCAAATGCAGAAGTTGGCAACTGCTGCTTCAGCAATTCCAGGGCCAGCAATGCAGGGACACAGCAGGGGTGGGGAGGCAGACTCCACCCTTATTAACCCAGCCTCATCTCAGTTCTTGCTGCAGAATCCTGGGCTTCTCACCACTTTCTCCATCTGGCTAGCTGGTCTACCCAAGCCCTACTGTGGGGTCACTCATCCAGTGCTCACAGAGAGCCCCATGGTAAGACCACCAACTCTCAATTCAGCTTCTGCACAATGTAGGAGCTGAGGGCAGCTCAGGAAAGCTAAAGTCAGGGCCTCCCTTTTCCTGATCAGACCACCTTACTTTTCCACGGCTGTGTCAAAGACTGAATAGGACAGAGATCATGTACCACGAGAGCAATGCCCATTAGTAATTTCCAAGTATGCGTACTTGTTACGGTTCTGAGGGTTTAGGATCAGTTGCTTAAGGCCCAGAGTCCAGTTTGGAAGCTTAGAGAATTTACTAATTTACTCATTTCATCAAATATTTATTGAGTGCCTTCTGCAAGTTGGCACTGTGTGAGTGCTAGACGTATGATGGTTAGAAAAACTGACCTAGTCCTCATGGATCTTACAGAGGAGAAGGAAACTGACAATCAAATGATCACACTGATGAGTAACTACATACTGCGCACAGCTCCATGAAAAGGGAGTCCAAGGCACTAGAATGTAAGTGCCACAAGAGTTTTGTGTGTTTTGTTTGGTGTATCCCTTCCACCTAGAATGGAGCCTGGCACATATTAGGTGCTAAATAAATATTTGTTGAATGACTAAGTGAATGAATGAATGAATGAAAGCTATGAGATTACTTCTGAGGGGTTAGGGTGAATTCCCTGAGGAAGTGCTATTTTGGCTGATGTTAAAGGTAAGAAATTAAATTTTCTTAGCTCAAATTCAATTGAATGAATTTATATTAACCAAACTCTCAGGATACTAATTTATATACCAGATACATTTATTATTTTGCAGTGAGAGATATACCTGATTCCATATTTCCCCAGGAAGCACCCCAAAAGACTCCAAGGGGAACTATCTTTGGTATTGCTAAAATTCTGTTGATTGAGCAGGAGTTAAAGACCTCTCAGGGAGCCAAATTAATTATCAGAAGGCTAATACAGAAAACTTAGAATCATCAAAATGGTAAATACATAGATTTAAAGGGCATTAGTACAAGATGTAACATTCATACAACTTGCATAAAACCACTTTCCTACTGGGGACATTCCAGAGTAGATCAAAGTGCTCCCCGCTCTTGGTAATGCTAAGGAGGCACAGCAAACCACATTGTTGGAATTATTCCTTTTCTTAGATTCTAAGCTAAGAACTACATTTACACGAAATTCCAGGGCCTTATTATTTTGCTTTTGGCTGGCTGTGAACATATTCTTATCAAGGCAGTTATCTTCTCCTTGAGCTTGTGCCAATTTTACCTTTCTCCTAGTTCCTGGGGTCCTATTAACTCAGGAGCCTATGAAGGCTTCTGTATGCCTCTTAGAGGAAGCCTCCATTCATCCGTCTGCTCTCTCTGGAAATGTATCTATTTCTGTATGGGTATGTGCATGTGTTTCTGTGTGGCTCTCTGTGCATCTGTATGAACAGGCATGTTGCTGGAAGGGTTTATAGTGTGACAGCAAAGTCTTGCACTTTTATGGTTCTTCACAAGCCCACGTGAACATTCATCTCACTGTTTAGGCAAACCACCCAGCCATGGATGCACACATATGCATATCTGGGTGTTGAAAGCGTATACATATCACAGGTCCTCTGGGGACACTTTGAGGACTGCTGGCTGCCCTGAAGTGATAATCTGTTTAAACTAGACGCAAGTTGAGTCAAGGGAGAATCTGCAAGGCTGGGCCCTACTTGGACCCCAGAGAATCTGTCATTTGCTGAGGCATGGAGAAAAGAAGGGAATGAGTTAATATGAGTGCTGGCAGATCTCAGAAGAGTATTTTGCTCACAAAAAACTGAAAATAGCACGTGGAAGTAGGACATTTGAGCCTTATGGAAAAGAATTAAAGGATATTTTGTAACAAAATGAAGGTAAGGGATTTTTACAGCCACATGTGGGTTTAAAGCACTATAGATCCAAGGGGTCCTTTTAAACTCACGAAACATAGTAAAGTTAATTTCTTAAAAATGAAGATTTTCCCCCATCTGCCTGTATAAAACAGATGTTCCTAGTCACAGACTTCCATACCAACAATAGGACAACAAATTATTTCCTTCAAGCAGCAACGCAGTGGAACTCTCACAGACACTCTAGTTCCCAATAATTTTCCTATGAGATCTGGGAAATAAGTGTCAACAGAGCAGTAAGGAAAGGGTGGGAAGTGGCGGGTATCTTGAATGCTCTGGCCTTAGGACCTCTGAGGTCAATGTATTGGGCTCTCTGAACCGCCTCCTCAGTCCCTGCCCCCCTCCCCTCTTCCCTCCTGAGAGTGGGCTTTGTGTTTTTATCAGTGCTGAATGTGTCTTGAATTAAACATTTCTTTGAAAAAAGAAATATACTGTCGTCACCATGCATTAATTGCCTCCTACGACATAGTCCTACTACATCAGGGCTGCTGCTTGTCCATATGGTGCCTTTGGACAAATTAGAAAAGGTGTCCATTACACTTTACCTTCATCTATTAAAAAGTTGTCATAGTATACTGATGTTGTTTGAATAAGACCCATTAGTGCCATCTGCAGGAAAATTATCTATCATGCCTGGGATGTCAATGGCACCCTTTCAGAGTTAAAAGCATGGGCCCTAAAATCAAACAATTTGACTTCAAACTCTAGCTCTGCCTCTTCCAGCAGTATGACCTTGGGCAAATTGCTTAACTTTTCTGAGCACTAGGTTTCCCCCATTTGTAAAATGGGGATAAGGTAAGCTTGTTACGGGGATTAAATGAGACGATGTATGTAAAGCTCATCAACTAGTATGGGTTATGCAAAAAGGACAGGTTCACACACCATGGAAAGATCGCAGGGGAGGAGCTCTGTGCCTTTAGTGCTCTACACACATTTAGAGAAAGAAGCACAGACACATCTGGATAACTCTGTAGTGATGAAGCTTCCTGAACACTGGAACAGCCTTGTTAGAAAGGGAGGCTCCAGGGCTCAGCCTCCAGCCCCAGCCTCTTCCTCCCTCAGCTAACTCGCACGGAGCTGGCTTCTTGCTACAACAGGGGAGGAAATGGGCCTCTAGGGCCATATGATTTTCTCTCCTCTGAGACTGTCACACAAAAAACACGTGAGGAAACGGAGGCATTTGCTTGCCCATGGCAAGAGTTGAAGGTCAGCTTTTCAGTTTCTAAGGCCAGGGATCTTTCTACTCGGCCATGCTGCCCCAACTAACAAGCCAGCCTAGAAATCATTAAAGTGGTTTCATTGAAACTAACTCCAAATCTCTTGAGTCATAAATTGAAAAGGACATTAGAGGGCCGGCCCCGTGGCTTAGCGGTTAAGTGCGTGCGCTCTGCTGCTGGCGGCCCGGGTTCGGATCCCGGGCGCGCATTGACGCACCGCTTCTCCGGCCATGCTGAGGCCGCGTCCCACGTACAGCAACTAGAAGGATGTGCAGCTATGACATACAACTATCTACTGGGGCTTTGGGGGAAAAAAAGGGAGGAGGATTGGCAATAGATGTTAGCTCAGAGCCGGTCTTCCTCAGCAAAAAGAGGAGGATTAGCACGGATGTTAGCTCAGGGCTGATCTTCCACACACACAGACACACACACACACACACACACACACACAAAAGGACATTAGAGATAATGTAGTTCAATCCTACATTTGTGGACAAAAGTGAGACTCCAAGTGGGTAATTTATTTGGTTACCACTAAGAAGTGGCAAGAGTCAGGACTTGAACCTTCATCTTCCAAATTCTAGTTCCTCCTAAACCGCAATGAAGTGCAATTTAACCTTGTTTAGCACACAAGTCATAGAGACCCTGTTAAAACGGCTTTACAGCTCTATTCTACAAGGGTCTGAGGAAAAGACAGTAGCTTCCAGAGTAAACCAAGAGAGCGAGGAGACTCAAAGATGATGAATGATTAATTTTGTTCAAAACCTTTGACTTCTGTAAATAAGAAAAAAAAAAGCTAGATAATTTAGCAAATAATGATCAAGACAATAATAGTTATTAAAACTTATGAGATGTGGTCAAAGATTTGTTCAGAGGAAAAGTCATAATCTTAAAACCTTTTTAGTTTAAGAATGAGTGTGAAGGAAGTGATTATTCAACTGAAGAAGATAGAAAAATTTTACAAATCTAAGGAAAGTAGAAAGAAGGAATTAAAAATGAAAGCAGAATGTAATGAGGTCGAAAACAAAATCAGCGGAATTGATTGTTGGGAGACAATTCTCCATGTGTCTCTTGCATATCTGCACATCTCAGGAGCAGAGGCACTGGCTGCTTTTGTTCTGGACTATCTTTTCAAGGAGGTCTGTGTAGCTAACATCTTTGGAAGAGAAAGTGCCACTACCTGGAGCCAAGGGCAGGTATTCTTACTGTCCATTACAAAAGATTCAAGTTCCCTAAAAGCTTCAAATTCCTCTCCTGTAACGCAACCCACTGTGTGAGCAGGCATCACGTGGCCTTCACGATGTCGACCACGGGGACTGGGATTGAGGGAACTGGCACAAATGCTGCCCCACTAGCTCTCTCGGACCTGAGAGGCTCCTGTATTCTGCCAGCAGACTGACCTATTAGTGTGCAAGTAGGATAAACTCTCAGACCCTTTGCAGGTCTTCATATTGATAAAGAAATCCAGAGCTGGTTCATTGGAAATAAAAAGAAAACAGCAACAATAAGAGATAATCCATTAGCTAGCCTAATCAAGAAAAAAAGAGGAAAATACAAATAAACCTAGGAATTAGAAAATGGATTAACACACATAGATAGGAAACTATTATTCTGAAAGCAGAATCATTTGTACAAATATGTGCTAATATTTTGAAAATCTGAGCAAAATGGATAATTTTTTGAGGAAAATGTAAAATATCAAAATTCATTCAAAAAGCAGAAAACCTAAACAAGCCAATCTCACGCAAGAAATTGAGAGGCCAAAAGCAAGGTCTTGGTCTCCTCAGCAGATCAGCCACATTCTTCCAGTGCCTGCCAGCATGCTTGTCCCCGATGCTTGATCAAGGACGGATGTCTCAGCAGCCAACAGGGCCCCTGATTGGCTCTGCCTGGAGTTGACAGTGGAGGTCAAATCTGGTAGCCTTGAGTCCAAACTTTATGCTGTGATAAAATGACCATATTAATTGCATCTTTTCCCTGTAAAAAGAAGAGAGAGGAGAAAAATAATTTTTACTGAAGAGTACACATACATATTTCTTATAATCCCTATCCTTTAAATTTTATGCCATTTTCTTTATTTATAAAATAACACCTTTGCCCTGGAAATGCTGGCTCAGAAGTGACTGCTTTTGATTTGGCAAGGACAGTAAGATCACCAGAAAGAGTCTTTGGTGCATGTCAGTGCATTCCTTGGTTCACTCTGCTGCCATGCATGATGGTCCTTCCCTGTATACTCCACCCATTATAATAGAGAAGTGGTTCTCCAACCAGCAGCATTAGCATTAGCCAAGAACTTGTTAGAAATGCCCATTCTTGAGCTCCACCCCAGATCTACTGAATCAGAAACTCTGGGGGTGGTGCCCAGCAATCCATGTTTTAACAAGCCCCTCCGGGTGATTCTGATGCACACTCAAGTTTAAGAAGTACTGTAATAGACTTCATTCATGTAATAGAATTTAGCATCTATCAGAGCCCACTTCCTGTTGGTTGCATCAAAACTACTCAGAAGGAAAAATTCCATTCCTTTGCAGGCCCCCTCTGGCTATAAATAGTGAACACTTGCTCACCAGCAGCTGGAGTTCCGGCCGGTCCTTGCTGGAGCTCTCCAGGCTCCATCAGACAGCTGCCGCAGAATACCAATAGCGGGAGGGACAAGAATATTCATACGTGCTGAGGGGAGAATTCGACAACCTTTTAGGCCTTGCTCAGTAAAGTCACAAAGCAGTTCTGCAGTGGAAGATTAGGAAAGCAGAGGTGACCCCACTTCTTTTTTTAATGAGGAAAGTTAAGATGGAACTAATTCACAGCTACAGCCCCTAATCCTAACTAAATGTGGGATGTAAAGAGACAGCAAGATCTAATGCTGAGACAACAAAACTGGAAGAACCAGAAACCTGAATCCTTTGCTTGTCCCTGTTACTAACTCACCCTACAACCTTGGGAACATTACTCAAGCTTTTATTCTTTAATATTCCTGTGTGTGAAATATGAGAGAGAATAACCCCTCCTTCCTACATGATCTAGAAAACAGGTTTTAAAAGAAAAGAGCCACAGGCAGAGCTGGCCCAAGGTACCGCGGCCCAGTCTCTACTCACCTCCTCCCAAACTCAGGGAGAGATTGGCAAAGGCTAGTATTTTAAAGACCCCGAGCTCATATATATGCATAACCTGCACGATATCACCATCAAGGTAAATTGGGCCCCTTCAGCCCTTGGCTTATCCTTCTGACTTTGGGGGGGTAGGGAAAGGTGGAGGGGGCTTTTTCATGATTCTCTCTAATCCTATGGCTACCCTGAACAAATGTTTTGAGCCCCAAATAGGGTACATGCCTAACAAATGAAGGGTACCTATGGAGAAACCAGGCAGGATTTTTTAAATCAAAGGGCATAGGGTGCATTCCCTGTCACCTCCTGGACAGTCTTTCACCACACAAGCCCTTCCAAGAGGTCTGTGGTCTGCCTCCACCTCCCTCCATCGGCAGCTCCTTGAGAATCATGTCTTTTCTTTGCTATTCCTTTATGCATTCTGGCTGCTCAATACATGTTCATTGAATGAAAGATAAAAGAAGAGTGAATGGATTAATTCATTCCCTTTGAGAGAGTGCTTGACACACATTTTATCCTACTTTCACCTGCTTGTTACAGCTGACAACACTGCCCTGCATTATCCCCGCCATGGACGGCCCAGGGCCAGTGCTTCTTGAGATGTAGGATTTTATCACAATGAAGAGCCTTAATTGTTGCTCAAACAACCTTCTTTTACACAGTAAAGTGAGGCTCAGAGAGAAGAAATGACCTGGATCTATGCTTTGTCTAGAAACTTCATTATTAATATATCAAGTGATTGAGTGATAATCACTGTATCAAAGGCCTTAGAAACCTTCAGAAGCAAAGAATGGTTTTGGGATATAAATAACATCTGGGCATTGTCTTTGAGGAGTGAAAAGCATATTCACACACAATTCAGCATTTACCCCTGTGTTAATACAACTCCACTAATTTAGCTGCAATCATAGAGAGCTAAAGATAAAGCTTTTGAAAATAGGGTTGATGCAGTTTGGCTCCCCCAGACCTGCCTGAGTCCTTTCCAGGGTTACAGACTCCCCTCTCCAAAGCTCTAGGGGAGAGGGAAGGGGGCCTCAAGGGTCTCTTAATGTATCCCTCAAGGAATACAATCAAGACTTTTACAACTGTTCCTGATCTATTGCCTGCTTGTTCTAATCAATTTATGAGTGAGGCCTTGGGTTTTGTCCATTTTCGAGATGAAAAAGCCAGGACTTGGAGAGGAGCATCCTGCCCAGGTGGACCAGTCATAATCAGGGAAGGAATTCAAAG
This sequence comes from Ceratotherium simum simum, assembly GCF_057802395.1. Classification (NCBI taxonomy): domain Eukaryota; kingdom Metazoa; phylum Chordata; class Mammalia; order Perissodactyla; family Rhinocerotidae; genus Ceratotherium; species Ceratotherium simum. The sequence continues at coordinate 44,310,245 of NC_141911.1, forward strand.
CTTAAAATCAAGTCCACCCAGCAGGGAAGGCCTGGGTGGAATTCTCAGATGTACAAGGCTGTCCTTTTCTTGCTGTCTCCCCTTCTTCTCCTACTTGCCTTGCTTCCTTTGCAGAGGTTGGCTTCTAGACCTCCTGCTGCCCCAACACCCCAGTGTCTGGGCTTATCGTCTCTGGCCTGGAACCAGATCCTCTCCAGAGCAACTATCCTTCTCTACGCTAGGCCTCCCACTCCATCTCCCCACCCAAACATAACTTGCTTCTCCTGCACTGACCTCATTTGTGCAAAGTAAGGCGTAGCTATTTCAGATCCACCAAAGGTAGACCAGAAGGGGATGGATGGCCAGAGACACTGCCTCCTCCATCTGCTAGCAAAGTTGGGCCACATTCAAATCATACCACTTACTCTGCTAAAGTGGGGGCAGGCCCAAGTTCTCCCTTGGAAGGATATGTGCAGAAGGCCTCAAGCAAGTAACGGAAAAAGGTCCTCACATGCCCCCAGAACTTAATTCTTCCATGATAATAGCACCACCATTTGTACACTGTCTACCAGGTGTCAGGCACTCCAAATCTCATCACCACCCTATGAGGTGTTACTACTCCCATGTTACAGGTGGGCAAACTGAGGCTCAGAGACATTAGTAACTGGCCCGTTGGTGATAGAGCTGGAATCTGTACCCAGGCCTGCTTGACTTCAACACTCATCTTCTTAACTTCTACATTCTTCCATGTTCAGCCTAACTCTGAGACGGCTGACCCGTTCCCAGCCGCCCTGATAGCCAGACAGTGTCTTAATGTAGAGAGCTGGATAATACTCCAGGGGTGGCCTCCTCCTGCTCTTCTGCATCTCAAACTCTCACCTCTGTGGGAAGCTGATTTCCTGCAACTTTTCTCTCTGTCCTGTCCCTACTCCCTTCAATTTCTACCTTTCATGGGTAGTTTCTGATAGAAAGGTGTTGATGGCTCTTTATAACTATCCTTTTAGTTCTCCTTTTTTAAAAAAAATGGAAAAAAGAAACAAGTTTATATTTTAAAATGTGGAAGCATGATTCAGTGAAGTAAAAAATTATGTCAGAACAGAGAACATAAAAGACAGAACTCTAAGAAGGAGACATACCAAACCTGTACAACATTGCAAGGCTATTTTGCACATTGAAGAAATCACAAACACCTCCACCTGCTGTGCCCTTGAAAGGCTCTCTGGGACTCCTGCAGGCAGTGAGAGAGCCCTTGTGCTCCCCTTGCAAATATCACCAGTATTAAAGCCCTGGCACCATTGGAGCAGTGGAACCAGCCCTTAACTAGGAGCCAGTCAACTACTTAACAACTGAGCAACCATGGGTAACCAGTCAGCCTCTCTGGGCCTCAGCTCCACATCTGCCAGTGACTTCCAAACGCTGGTGCCAGGTTGACCAAAACCAAATCACCTGGAGAGTTTTTTTTTTCTCTGAGGGAGATTAGCCCTGAGCTAACATCTGTGCCAATCTTCCTCTACTTTGTATGTGGGTTGCCACCACAGCATGGCTGAGGAGTGGTGTAGGTCCACTCCCGGGATCCGAACCTGTGAACCCAGGCCACTGAAGTGGAATGTGCCAAATTTAACCACTTCGCCACGGGGCCAGCCCCACCTGGAGAGTTTTTTAATAATCGAGTTCTACTTTGTAACTGATTGAATATCCCTCAGATGAAGCCTAGGAATCAATATGTTTTAAAAGTGCCCTGGTGATCCCTACCCACAGCCAGATTTGGGAACCATTGAATTAGATGTTATCTAAGACACTTTCCATCTCTAGGTGATATCTTAATAAATTTTCCCTTACTCCACTAAGGGCAGCCTGATAGCAACCCCCTATTCCTGGTGTTGCCAAGTACATCCCAAATGTCAGTAAAACAGGGACATTAGTCTCTATTGCAGACCAGAGACCACAAGGATGGATTTTGATGACCATTTGAAATTAAGACCCAATGAGGGGCTTGGCTGCCACACAAGAGAGAATAAAGTTTGGCTTTTGCCTATCTGCATGGAAGGCAGTGAATAGTTCACTGGAAACAGAGACAATTTGTGACATGTTCTTGACAGAGCCCTGTTGGGGAGAATGTCTCTGTCTTTAAACAAAGCAAATTCCTTGCTTTCGAGCCTATTGACAAACAGAACCGACTTAGAGTTTATGTTTTTGTATCTGAACATTTTGATGAGCAAAATCTCTGTAATGATAATATCTTGCAGGGAAGAGATTTTAGATAGCAAAATGTAGTTCTTACTTTGGAGCATTTTTGAAAGAAAGAATTTCTATTACTGTTATGGGTTGAATTGTGTCCCCCACCCCAGTCCCCCCCAAAAAAGATGTTGAAGTCAGAATCCCAGTCAGAATGTGACCTCATTTGGAAACAGGATCTTTGCAGAGGTAACCAAGTTAAAATGAGCTCATTAGTGTGGGCCCTAATCCAATATGACTGGGTCCTTATAAAAAGGGGAAATTTAGACACAGAGACACGCACAGAGGGAAGACCATGTGGAGACACACATGGAGGAGATGACATGTGACTGAGCAACATAGCTACAAAACGAGGAAGGCCAAAGATTGCAGGCAAACACCAGGAGCTAGGAAGAGGCAAGAGGGATTCCCTACACGTTTCAGAGGGATCACGGGTCCTGCCGGCACCTTGATTCCAGACTGCTAGCCTCTAGAATTGTGAGACAATACATGTCTGTTCTTTTAGGCACTCAGTTTGTGGTACTTTGTTACAGCAACCCTAGGAAATGAATACAGTTACCAACTTAGATTTTAAAATAATAATAACAACAAAAATAATGGCCACCATCTGTTCCTGGGTTTTACATGCATGATCTCATGTAATCCTCTCAACAACCCAAAGAAGTAAGTTTCGTCCCCACTTTTATTTTATTGTCATCCCCATTTTAGACAAGAAGCAGGCACAGCTGAGTAAGAGGAAGAACTTTGCTGAAGGTCAGACAGCTAGAAAGGGATGGGACTTGGATTGGATCTCAGGCTATCTGACCCCAAACTCTTCCATATTATATTGCCACTGATACTATAGAGCTGGCTCCATGGAAGAACTAAACCCAGAAAAGAAAAGAAAACCTAAGCAATTTCTCGACCACTGAAGCCAATACTCATCACCTAGTCTCATTATCTTGTTGAAAGTAAAATTGCAGGTCAGATACAACAGGTATATACCAAGACACATTATTAAGTAAAATGTAAAATGGTTTTAAATGAAGCCATTTGAGATTATCCAAAGCCTGCTTCTAACTATTAGTATAAATTAATCAATAATCAAGTCTATATATTTATAATAATAAAAACAGTGACATCATAAGTGTGATGGTTTCTATTTTACGGTTGATGACACTGAGCTACTTCAGAGAGAGAAGTGACTTGTTCAGTGGACACGGCTGTAACCAGTCCAGAACCAGGGCTTGGACAGTCTCACCTTCTTACCCTTAGTCCAGTATGCTCTGCCTCCTGTAGCAGCCAACATGTACGTGATACATTCCACATATGCCTAATTATAAAGAGATAACATATATAATGTGATCCTTATTTTTCCAATGAGATTTTCCCCCCTGAATTAGCTCAGTTAAATATATAAGCTATTAAGGCTGTAGATGAAAGAGTCAAATGTCTGTAATATTTAATATATTAATTTGGTTGCATATATATTTAAATCACACATTATATAAATAATATCTCAATGAAGAAATATTGCTATTTTCAAGCTCACCTTTCACGAAACAATTTTATTCAGCCAGGATTCCTTTATTTATTTTTATTTATTTATTTATTTATTTTTTGTGAGGAAGATCAGCCTTGAGCTAACATCCATGCTAATCCTCCTCTTTTTGCTGAGGAAGACCGGCTCTGAGCTAACGTCTATTGCCAATCCTCCTCCTTTATTTTCCCCAAAGCCCCAATAGATAGTTGTATGTCACAGTTGCACACCCTTCTAGTTGCTGTTTGTGGGACGCTGCCTTAGCATGGCCAGAGAAGTGGTGCGTCGGTGCGCGCCGGGATCTGAACGCCGGGCCACCAGTAGTGGAGCGCGCGCACTTAACCGCTAAGCCACAGGGCCAGAACGAAACAATTTTATTCAAACTCTTCACAAACATCTTCAACATTAGTGTCTCCATCATCACTAGGGCCCTTTTTGGAATCCTCAAACAGTTTTCCAGAGCACATTCTTGTCTTGCCTAAGCACTTAAAATTCCATATAAGACACTGCATTGGAAATGTTACCTCATTTTGTATTCATCCTCTAAATATAGATTCAACGATGCTACAAGTATAACTGTTTACCGCTGTTGCTTTCACGTGATCTTTAAGAGTTCATGTACAATGACACACAACACTTAACACTCGGAAGGTCCTCTTTTGAAGAATAGTAACTAACGGACCATGTGTTAAATTTCTGTGCCTCCTTCTTTACCAATTCTACCAGGAGACCCTCTCTACCAGCTTCCAAAATTAGAGTTCATTGGAGGTTAATGGGTCTTTCCCAAATAGAACACTTTCTTATTCAAAATAACACAAGAAATTTTAGAAGATCTCCCATGTAAGGAGACCTCTCTGCTCTGTGAGGCCTAACTTTTAGGCAATAAGAGCTTTAGCCTCAAAGTAGTGGCACAAAGATCAGATACAGGGGGAAAAAAATGCCTGAAATTACCTAGTGGTAGTTTCAGCGATGAAATGATAGTTTTCAATGATGAAACCCAAACTGAACCTATTATTTTTCAAGTTGTATTAGCATGTTTATACTTAGATAAGGAGAAATTCCCTGAGAAAGCTCATGAGACACCAGTTATTACATACTTGGATGGAAGAATGCTCACATGTTGATTCTAGCCTCTAGAATTCAATGGGTAGAAGTGTTGGCGTCAGCCCCCATCTGCCCTCTGTTACATGTAGATCTGCAGGAATTCCCTCAGACAGGCTCAGATCTGCCCATGCCAGAGCTGTCTTGACAAGGCAGATGGGCTTCTGTCCACAGGCTCAGCTCATCAGACACAGGACTGAGGTGTGGCCATGACAGCTGACTTCCACCCTGCTCTCTGAATCTTCCACACCTCTGGCCCTATTGCCCCCTCCTCCTTTGCAGGAAGCTGCTTTTCCTCAAACACTAATATTCAAAATCAACATTTAAATTGTATTTCTTATTCATTTTCCCTGTTTTGTGTCCTAGAAATGAATTTCATCATATTTTTTTTTCTACTGAGCATCGTGGGTTAAATAGGCTTTTGTAGGCTAGTCTGGGAACATTGTTTTCAATGAAAAATGCATTCTGTGTTGGAAACAAACAACATACACAAAGAAACGTTGGGAACACGACCTCTTTGTAGAGTGGGGACTGCCTGTCCAGCCTCCTGTATCAGAGTTAAAGCCTGCAAGCACTCTCTTTTCAAGTTTGAGCAGCCAATTTTTTTAAAAAAGTCTCAATCTGGAATGAAAAGCTATGAATCTGACCACATGTGGGGGATCCTGAAAAACAGACCGTTTTGATATTTTTTTTATCATCCTCTTTCTAACTGGGAGGGGGAGTGTAGAAATGAAGTGATATAATTGCCTTCTTTTTCTTTAGGAAAACATCAGCCCTCTGAGGAGAAGGTGGTGGCAGGTGATGAAACTGTTCATTCACTTGACAAAGATAAGCTACTTAATTAATGAAATCATCCAACAACCCTATCTTGAGTACCTACGAAGCGCTGGACACTGTTCTAGGTATTCTAGTGCTAACTCTGACACATCAAACAAGGTCTATGGGGAGACTGACATTAGGCAACAGAATAAAACAAATAAACAAGAACATGTGAAGTAGTGACAAGTGCTATGATAAAAATTAAACAGGGGAAGTATTAAACAGAAGTGTGTCTGGGCAGCTACTGTTGGTCGGATGGCCAGGGAAGGCCTCCCTGAAGAGGAACTTTTACACTAAGACCAAAACCCAGCTATAAGAAGATATAGGGAAGAGAATTCCAGGTACAGGGAACAGTGAGTGCAAAGGCCCGAGGTAGGACAGAACTTGATTTTATTCCAGAAACAAAAGGGCCAGTGTGGCTGGAGTGTAGCCACTGAGAAGGAGGGAGGGTAATGTGAGAGTTGCTTTCGGAGGTGGCAAGGGACCAGGTCCGCAGCAGGGGCATGCACCCAGGGTAAGCTGTTTAGATCTGATCCTAAAGGCAGGGACAACATTGGAAGGCCTTAAGCAGGGCAATGGCTTATGTGTTCTGACTTGAAAGGCCACTCTCCTACTCCATGAGAAGCCAAGAGAAGCAGAAGCATTAATTAACATGCTGACAGTTGGGATGGCGGGGCCATCAGGGACTCTGCACTCACCATGTGCTGGAACTCTTTAAAGGGCTTTATCCGCATTTCATTGATTAGTTCTCAAGACCATCCCATAGAGTGGAAATTATTAGAATTTCCATGTTACACATAAAGAAAATAAAGCCTAGAAAAGTAAAGAAACTTACCTTCAGCTGATAAGTTTTTTTAAAATAACCTCCTTTTATAATTACATAAGTTAATAATAGTCATTATAAGCAAACGTTTTTAAATGAGCAAAAAGAAAAAATTAAATCACTTGAGATCACGTGACCCTCAGACAACGACTGTTAACATTTTGGTTTATATTTTTCCAGATGTTGTGCTAGGCAAATATATTATCTACTGTTTTCAAAAGCATATGACTACTTATTTCTATACATGACTTAATTCCTAGATTAGAGATCTTTTACATTTTTATTATTAATTTTAAGAATTCTGTCCACAAATCTGCCTTGAATGACAGCGTGAAACAATGTTGAGTTGTAATACATAAAATCAAGTATACTATTGGATAGTCTATTAATATGAAATATGAAATATTAAGAATGGAGTTAATTGAAAAATAACAGAATATTATGTATCCTATAAGCCCATTTTGTCTATGTTTATATATTTTTAGAAAGTGTCTGAAAGGCTATATACCACATTGTTTATAGAGGTTGCTATTTTTGTTTGTTCGTTTGTGTTTGTTTTTGTTTTTGCTGAGTAAGATTCGCCCTGAGCTAACATCCATTGTCAATCTTCCTCTTTTTGCTTGAGGAAGATTCACCCTGAGCTAACATCTGTGCCAATTTTCCTCTATTTTGTATGTGAGTCACCACCACAGCATGGCCAATGATGAGCGGTGTAGGTCTGCGCCCAGAGAACCAAATCCAGGCTGCTGAAGCAAAGCACGCCAAACAACCAGTAGGCCACGGGGCTAGCCCTAGAGGTTACTGTCGGTTGCTAGGATTTCAAGTGAGTTTTACTTGATATTAGGAAGATAGAATATCTACAATGAGCGTTTTTCTTCTAAAGGTAATAAAGTAAATGGTAGTTTAAAATTATAGATTAAGATTGCATATTTTAGGGCCGGCCCTGTGGTGCAAGCAGTTAAGTGTGCGCACTCCGCTTTGGCGGCCCAGGGTTTGCAGGTTCAGATCCCAGGCGCGCACCAACACACCACTTGTCACATCATGCTGTGGCGGCATCCCATATAAAGTGGAGGAAGATGGGCACAGAAGTTAGCTCAGGGCCAATCTTCCCGGCAAAAAAGAAGAGGATCAGCATAGGATGTTAGTTCAGGGCTGATCTCCCTCACAAAAAAAAAAAAAAAAGGATTGTATATTTTAAAAATTTAATAAAGTTCTCCAAAAAGGATTTTTCTGTCTTCTATACCCACAGCTCAAAAGTCATCTGTCAGACATAAATTGCTCCCAAGGTGGCCATACTCAGCAAGCTGCTCTGGCAGGCTTGCTTGGATGGTCCCTCAATGGCAGAGAACATCTCCTGGACACTTACCCATCCAGCACTGTGCTAGGCACCATGAAGGCTAACCCAGCAGTAGCAAACATGATTTCTGCCCTCCACCTCAGCCACCAGAGCCAGAAAAACAAACAAGCAACTTGGGCTCAAGTAGCATGCCATCTCAAATAAGGGAGGGTCACTTGGGACACCTCCATAAAAGCATACCTCCAGGGATAAATTCAAAGCTCTCCTCTGCCATCCAAGGCCAGCTATGTATATGTTCTTGTGGTTTTTTCCCCCATAAGTCTTGGGGTGCTTGTATGGCACCAAGAAATTTGATGTAGAGCTTCCTCCAGAACTTTTCCTTCACTCAGCCATCTTCTAGAATTTTTTCTCCACCTCCATTCTGTTATTTCCCTTTCCTTTGTATCTGCCTCTTCATGGTTAGGACAGCTATGGCTCCAATCCCACTACCACTAGCTATGTGACCTCAGACAAATTATTTAAACTCAGAGTCTCAGGTTTCCTCATCTATAAATGGAGATAATACTCTATAAGGTCATTTTCAGGATTAAATAAAATCACATGGATCAAGCTCCTGGGATACAGTAGACTGTCTCTAAATGCCGTTCTCTTCTTGTTTCTCTCCTGCCCTCCTATGCCCACCTTCTGAAGGATGATGAGATGTGTGGTATGGTTGATGGTCCAATGGGCCTTGATTTGAGCCCTATTTGGCCACCATTTTTGTTGTGGGATCGTGGCAAGTCTTTAAACCATCCTGGTCTTGGGGGATTGCTATGAGATACAAATGAGATCATAGACGCCAAATCACTTTTTTTCAAGACAAAGCTCTCCAAATACTAGAAAAGAGTGTGGCTGCAAGAGAAATGGTCCTCTGGATGAAAATGAACCTAAAAATAAGATAAATCCACTGTATAACCCAAAAATTTTCAGTAAGCATTTTCAGAGGGACTATTTTGAAACAGGAAAGTTAATTGTAAAATACCCAAATCTTATGCAGGATTGGTGGGAGGGAAAAGAAAATTGAGAATGAACAACTGAGAATACAACTGAGAATGAACCTAACCTACTTCACATCACGACCTTTTGCCACACCTGCATGGGTAGAGCTTCACAAGGGAGGCCAGTCCAGAGACGGGGAGTACAGGCAACGTGGACAAGGTGCCCCACCTTCCCAGCTGAGCAATAACTAGGATACCCATTCTGATGGGGAACCCAGGCTCAGCCCAGGCCTCAGGCATTGCCCAGATGCCAGCTTGGGAAGAGATCCTTAGGGCCTACAGAAGACCTGCCCCCACAGCAGGGCTGCTCACCTAGCACTGTTCTCCAAAAAAGCAGTGCAAGGCCTGACACAGGCTGCTTCTTTGTGTTCTTCTATCTTGACCACAGGAGCATTTGAGCTGGGCTCTTTAAATTTGGCTGAAAGATATTCCAAAAAGTTGGCCACAGCATCTTTTCCTGAAAATTGATCTATGGACTCGGCAAGGAGGATCAATAGGACCTTAAATGACCTAAAAGACACTCTATATTCAAAAAAGACTGCAAGGCAGGTCCCAGCAAAGTACATCCCAGGAAGCGATGGCTTAGCTTCAAGCTCCTCTGGGTGTGGGCTGCCTATGCGTCAAGGGTGTCACTTCTATACCAGGGGTCCCAGAAACACTTCATCAACCTGTCCTTGTTTGTGTCTTCAGTTAACAGGGCCATGTGAATATTTCCATTTCTGGATATTGAGTTCAAAATCAGAGTCCTGTTTGGACAATGAGAGGGACACTATGCTCTCCATCTATGTTATAGTAGATGCACCTATACCCTCAAGACGAAATTTCACAGCCTAAGTCATCACAGCAAAAGGCTAACCTCTCTACTCCCGCACAGAAAAGGAAAAATATCCTTGAGCTGGGTACCCAGGAAAACGTGGACAATTCTATCACGGCACAGGACATGTGTACCTTAATAAGCCTGATCTCTTTATCCAAAGTGCATGGTAGCCCAAGGAAGATTAGGCTGCTGTTGGTGGCCCACGAAGCAAAAATGTTGTGCTTGTCCAAGAACTTGGGCACCAGGGCGCCCTCAGAAAGTTAGACTAGCAAAATCTGCACACACAATGGATTTGACTAGAATTCAGCGGGAGTAAACCAAGACAGTGACTGAAGAATTGAAGATACCTCAAACCTTCCCACCAAAGTGACTTAACTGTAATATCAGTAAGGTACAAATAGAATGTGATTATGACTTTAGAAGTATAAATCTGCCTAGTTGGCTGTATAGGATGCCATGTGGAGAAACCGATTTGAAGAGACTAGTCCATGCAAAAAAGAAGCCCCAAGTCTCAGAAGCTGGCAGGGCCATGTAAGCAGTGATGGGTGGGTAGCCTTATTCTTTCAGGACATTGTGTCAGGAATATTTCTCTTGTAGACCACACAACTAATTTCATTTATTCTAACTCCAGGCTAAGTAAGCAAACATCTGGATGGAATTTGTCTTCTCAAGTACATTTATCTGCAAAAAGAGACTGTGCCTGCCATAACATGAGTATTCTGGTCTGTCAGTCATCATTCAGGTATGTACATCAGTCTCTGGGTCTGATTAATGTGAGTCCACTTGAGGAAGGTCAGGATCTGGGCCTTGATGAATGTTGTGACGTTTGTGGTAAATAAGTCAGCTGGAAATACCCTTCCATTCACTCTGTGTAGAGTAATGTCAAAGGAGTACACAATATACCCACCCTCTGCACTGTCAGCAGTTGCATATGACCAATTGTAGCTCCCAATAGCCTCAATATAGCCCAGTAAAATAATTTTTTTAAAGCAATAAAATAAAATAATACTTAAGAAGACACATTTGGTTCTGATGGTAGTTGCATTTTTTGAATTTCTGCATCCTCTTGATTTTTCTGAAGTAATTTCTAAAGCAGTTGCCTATTTGAAAATCGTTTCCAATTTTTCATTTTCTTTTCAAATTATGTCACTTGGAAGGTTCACCAGACTCAAACCTGACAAGCGTTTTTACATCCCATAATACAAAGACCAAAAGAACCAGGCGCACTGTGAAGGAAGAATACTTGCCCAGAGTGGACCCAGACAGGGAGATCTGGGCCGCATCTTCCCTTCCTCCATGCCCCAAAAGGTCTAATTTAGTTTACTGGATATATTGCAATGACATTAACACGTTACAAGAACAAGAATCAAGTGAGAGAGAAAAAAGAAGCTTAATGTGGCTCGAGGTATTTTAATGCCATGGCAACTATGATGTCTTCTCTATTAATTCACTTCCTCAGGTCAGGTTATTCTGCCCTCTCCTGCACTTCCTGTTGCCGTAATCAAATCAGGTCACCCTGAAATCCTGAGTCCTCTTCATGACTGCAGTCATGTCTATTTCCAGCAGAACGAATTTTCTCCATCTCTTCCTTTGCTCCCAGACCTTTATTTGGTGCCCTTGATGTTCCCGGTTGCTCTTCGCTGTGCTCCACAGGCTGTAAATGCTTCCCTTTCATCCACATCTCCTCCCCCACACCCTCCTCCTCGCTGCTCATCTCCCTGCCCCTCCCTCCAGCTTCTGCAGTTGTCACTAACACAGTTAGCCACTTGATTAGTGACTCAGAGGTTCAGAAGCCAAGGACCTTGGTTCTCCTGAAAGGCCTGTGCCTCTCCTCCTAGAGCAAGATAAGGTCCCTCCTTCACCCCAGATCTCAGTGCTATTAAGTTGAGATGACTTGGGAACTTGAATATTCCGTTTGGTAGAGTTGCCCCGTCTTCTTCCGCTTTCCTTTTGCTGTGCACATCCTGGGGCTCTTCATGCTCTATTTAACTTTTTCCCCAGAAAGGTGGGCAGAGGTTTGGGCTTAGAATTTTTGTAGCCCAACCTCCCCATTTACAGGTGGGGAAATTAAGATACAGAGAGCTTAAGTGACCAGTTGCATAGCTAGTTCTTGGAGGAACCAAAACAAATAGGGTGAAACCTCAATCAAATTGGTGAATTTAGTGGGGAAAAAATCTTGTTAAGGGGTGAGTAGTGCCAAAATGAAGAGTTCCTTTACTCATTCTGTCCTTGTCTCCCTGCTGGCAGTGTAATCAAACCATCAAAGCAGAGTTGGGACACGAGCCATAGATCCACCTGGAAACCTAGAGAGGCACCTGCCTCCCAGGAGCATGGAGACTCGGAAAACTGCCTGGCCTCCTCCAGCCCCTATCAGCAGGGCAGGATGAGGGGTCAGTGACAGCCAGCACTAGCGACTTCCACATGAGTACCACATACACTAGGTTTTTCACAATTTGCCAGTGCGTATAGTGGTGAATTGACAGAATTGTTTCCCCTAAATGTAGGAAGGTGCATAAAATACAAGATGCCTATAAAAATCTATTTATTGCAAGAGTTATATCAGTCTTATAAGTAAGCATCAGCCTTCTCTGGGGAAAGACATGGGTGGTAAAACGAATAAAATAACTCAGTATTTTGACTGCTTGCTGCAGTGGAAGAGGGACTTATGTTTCCCAAGACGAGTGTGAAGAGAGGGATATATTCTTGGATACAAAGGAAGCCAGCCACAGCAGCTTAGAAAAGCCACTCCTTGGTGTGGGCATGGAAACAAGTCCCACCCCTGGCAGGGCCTGGCTGTTGGACGTCCTGTGCAGTCTCTTTCCTCTCTGTGAGGGCTGGTTCTGGCGCACTGAGATCTGCTGAGTTAGGAGCTGGCCATGCTGCTGCTGCTGCACATTGTGATTAAGAGCTTTATTGATTTTTCAAGCCCATGACCACATTGGTGGGGACAGAATACAACAGAGGAGGATGGCGGGAAGCCAAGTGGAAAGAGGGTTTATGAAATGAGCTCTCAATGAAGAAAACTGTGGGAAAGAATGCGATGGAAGCAGATTTGGGGCCAGTAGATGTGGGAAAGTAGAGCAACTCAAAAACGCTCTTCAGACTTTGCACTGAAGCAAAGCACTTTGCCAAAACGCAGGAAGAGGATCCCGTCTGTGAGAAAGACTCAGCACTGTTTATATAAAACAGAATATTCCTCTCTGCAAAAGCATCACTGACAAAGCTTATCCTTCATTCTGTACCAGGCACTGTGTTAGGTCCTGGGGCAATAAATAAGAATCAGCCAGTCTAGAGAAAGGGATGGGAAACATACACAACATGATTTGTAAAAATGCAAATGTATCTGAAGGGAGTCATAAAAACATTCTGCCTAAACTTTGGGCCCAGAGCCAGCAGGAATGAATGGTGGCAGAAGGGGGACAGGACTGTGTCCTGGCTGCTGCCTGCCTCATGTGCAAATCTGATGGAGGTTCTCAGGGAGCTTTCCCTCCTGTCACTGCCCATTCTGTCAGGAAGACCCTGGTCACTTCCCACTCCACTCCTTCAGGTCCAGAGGCCTGCTTCAGTGATGGGGGCTGTGTGCAGGGTTTTTTCTCATGGTAGCAAGTGCAAAGGCGGCACTTGACAGTTTGGGTGTACAGTACAGGCTGGGAAAACATCAGAGCACCAAGGGGATGGCTAGACATTCTCCTCTGATCCTAAAGATAGGGACAGGACACTTGTGACACAATTCCTCTTCCTGCCCCCAGGTACCCATTCACCATGAACTTGTGTCTCTGTGGTTCCAACTGTGTGTTTTGAGGGGAGATTTCTTCCAACCTCCCCTCCCCCTGCCTCAGCCCCCTTTGAATAAAGGAATAAATTCTTGTTGCTTCCTTTGGCTTTCAGCATCTTTTCTGCCCCAGAAAATAAACTGGAAACTGGGGAAGAAGATGGGTATCTGGTGTATTTGGTACGTCAGTGTAATGTGTAAGGGAAGAGATGATATGTTAAAAAAGAGAAAATAAGAAAAATTATCATATAACTCAAAACCAGTGAGTGATCATGCTCAGTACATGATGGCGTTTTCTTTTTTGTTTTGTTTTGTTTTTTTAACTCAGAGATAAAATCCTGTTTCTGTGGTTCACGTTTGAAAATGATGTTAACCTGAAGTGGCTCTTTGATCTTCCACTGCAGGAACACCTTCTCTGTGTAGCTTTGGAGGACTGCACTGGAGGACTTTAAAGAGGTTAAACTTAAGCCAGAAGACTTCAGAGGGGTGTAGCTGGGAGACCTCAGAGTGGTCTAGGCTAAGCTGGAGGGAACTTATGCCAATATAGCCTAAGCCTCTTATCTCCTGGAGGAGGAATTCGGGCTGGCAGGGGTGGCCTCCCAGGCCCCTCGGCAGGTGAGCAGCACCAGACCCGAAGTCTCCTACCTCCTGGTCCAGGGCCCTTCCCTGTCTTTCTAAAGCAGTCAAAAGGGGTTGAAATTCCTGGCAGTGTACGGGGCAAATGTCCTTAACATCATTCTCTTTTTCACAGAGGAAAACTGAATTTAAGAAGAAACTCAGAATACTCGGTGAAAAACACCTGGCATTTAAGCACAGAGCCAAAAGCAAGGCGTGGTCTCCCGGGGCTGGAAGCACTTTGAAATCCCCAAAGTCTCATTTCAGTTCAGAAAACAAAATGGAACAACTTTCTTTGCTCCCTCCTGCCCTCTCCCCCGTGCAGTAGCTGTTCTTGGCAGAGGCCCAGAGCAGCACCTGGTAATTCCACGGTACATTGTGTACATTTGCATCCATTTAACCAGCTATTTACGGCCGCCCTTTACCGTCACCTGTAAGAGGCAACGCCACAATGACACTAAGTGGCTAGGCTGGGAACCGGGTGCCTCGCGATTTCCTCCACTTGAAGAGCCCGATTCTGTGGAGTGGTTGGCACTCGGAGCAACAGGGAGACAGCTGGGGACATCACACGTACAGGGCGGGAGGCGCGAGGAGGCGCGCCAGACGGAGGGTCCTTCCTCGTTAGCTCCGCTCGGTGGCTCCTTTTCCGTTACCACCATAGCGAGCAGGAACCTGCCGGGCCTTCCGTGCCGCTTGTTTCCTGCCTGATAAAGAGCCCGCTGCCGTTTGGATTTGCTGAATTTCTGAATCACCCGAGACGCCCGGCGGTCCCGAGGAGGGTGGGGACGCGGCGCGCCAGGGTGGGAGCCGCACTCCGGCGGCATCGGGGCTGGAGGACACCCCCTTGAGTCTGGGAAACCTGCTCGCGGATGTGATGCGGCCCGGCGGGGACACCTGCGCTCCGGTGCGTGCCGCACTCGTGCAGCTCCGGGTGGCAAACGGGGTGAAGTGGGGGCGAGGGAGAGAGGAAGCTGAGGCGCCGGAGCGTCGGAGCCGCTTCCTGAGCTTCCCTTGCTCTTTGGAGGCTGTCCCGAGGGGGGCCGGCGGGCACCGCACGGCGGACTGCCAGGTTGCCCACGGCACAGTTGGAGGTCGGGAGTTCTGAGCCCCCCGAGCGCAGGTACCCCGCCACCCCAAGTGCCCGCGAGAAGCCCGCGGCGCCCAGGACCGCGTGGCGCGCTCGGAGCGCACCGAGCCGCGAAGCAGCAAAAGATAAACCCTGATGGGCCGGGGGCCGGGTGGCTGGCGCGCAGAGTCAGCGCGGACAGGGAGCGCCTTTCGTTTTAAGGAGCCTTACTTCTGGGAAGGGACAGGGAACTGTCAATCAGCGAGGGAGGGAGCGCACCGGCGCTGGGTGATGTCAGCGGATCAGCTGCTCCATAACAAAGAGGGGGTATTACAGGAGAAAGTTGCAGCGGCGGCGGCGGCCACGGCGGCACCCCGGAGCCTCGGAGGCGAGGGGCAAGTGGGCGAAAGGAGGGGGGACGGCTGCTGCCGCAGCAGCTGAAGGCCAAGGCATTGAAAGGGCTGTAGGGGGAGGCAGGGCGAGCCTGCCCCGACTGCTCCTCCTCTTCCTCCTCCTCCTCCAAACTCGCAGGGTTCAGCCCCAGCGCTCGCTCAGCCGCCAGGAGCACCCAGAGGGACGGGAGGCAGCCGCGCGGCCCCGAGCTGGGCAGGGTCCGCAGCCGCCATGGATAGCGACGACGAAATGGTGGAGGAGGCTGTGGAAGGTACAAGCATTTCTCTGGGGCCGGGGGAGGAGGCGCCGAGGGCTTGGAACGCGGAAGGAGTGGCGGGCTGCGACCCGCGCGGCGCCGGGCCCCGCGGTCGCCACTGTCCCCTGCGCGGGTGGCCCGTTGCCGGCTCGGCAGGGGCCAGTCTGCCACGGCCACGCCGCCGGGAGCGCGCACTGCGCGGCGAGGCGCAGGCCGGGAACGGGGCTCCGCCGGGCCGGAGCCCCCGGGAGGGCACGGCTGTTCCATCCCGCCTGGCCACCGCCTCCATTCGCCCTCGGAGTTGCGAAACCTGCCCCGCACTCTGGCCTTCCCCCTTTTGGGGATTGAAGGGGGGCGGTGCGCAGGAGGACAGCCCCCTGAGACCCGAGGTCTCTGCGGAGCAAACCCCCCGCCCGGTTTTGGCAACCCCGAGCCCCTGTCCGGCCGCCAGCCCTTTTCTTCCGCTCACCGCTGCGACCCGGGGTGACCGCGGCGGCGTTCGGGTCGGTTCCCCTGCGCAGTGCACAGGGCCGAACCTGGCACGTGGCAGCAGCGGCCCGAGCGGCCGCTCCTCCGAAAAGATGAAATCATTGCAGGGCACTGGACGAGACTCCCGACCCGGGGCTCGAACGCGCGCCGACCGGGAGGCGGGTGGCCCTCTCCTCTGCTGCCCCCGAGCGAACTCAGTCACACCGCCCCCTCCCCCTTCCTGCTTCCGAGCCCGGGCCGCCGCCACGCTGTGCAGGCGCGCCGCAAGCCCGGGCCGAAATTGCTGGGTGACACTTAACTTTCTGAATTCCATGCAGTTGGCTGCGGGTGATATCACCGCCTTGGTGTCGTGTTTCTCCGCCCCTTCTCTTCTAGCGCCCCTCCCCCGACTTTTCTCGCCACTTTGTTTTGCTGAGTTTCTCCACCTCTTTTTTTGCTAGTTCTAAAAAGCGAGGTGGGGACGTTATACAATCTCGTTGTTTGTGTCATGGGATGTTATGATTTTGTAACAGCGAATCCTGGAAGATACTCTTGAGCGTGTTTATTTATTTGATTCTACCTCAGACTACGTCGTGATGTTTTGCAGTGTTGTGTGGTATTATTCCAAAATATTTTAAACTAAGCATCTAAGTGAATAATTTTTAGCTTTTGGTTGAATCTGGTTTGTGTTTAATTGGTAGAAACAAATTCTCATAAATGGTAAAGGAAAACAAAGTGGCAACACTGTACAAATGCATAAGGATACATGGTCATTGCTACTGTGGGAGAAGAAATTAGTTGTTATGTTTTTATAAAACATAATTGACTCCTTTTGCAGTGCTCCTGGGGTCGGAGGATGAGATTAAGTGGAATAATATTTCTGAATTCTCTAAAAGGTATCCATTCTAATGTAACTATTAAAACATTTCTTTATCCAGCTTCAAAAAGTGTTTGTTGTTTTAATTTCACAATGTTGTGAACTCACAGAACTATTTATTTCTCTAATAAGTAAAGCCAATGTTGGGGTTTACTGGGGCCCAAAGACATTGTTTGAGTTGATCCATTGGAAGCCTTCTTATTATTTAAGTTATTGACTTCTTGTGCCTTCATGTTATGAAAGATAAATGAAAAATGCTCTTCTCAAATTGTTAGGGCTTGCTCTCATTCTTCAAAGTTTACTTTTACTTGTAAAAATGTCATGCAAACCTTTGATCATGGTCCCTGCTCCCCGCGTTAAACCACGTTCCCCTCTGAAGCTGTCTAGAAATATAAGCCCCAGTTGTCCATGGTCTCCAGGCTCGCTGCAGAATGTGAACAAGCAACTTGAGAAAATATATCAGTGTTGTTTTTGAGCTTGCCAATGGATAGAAACAGAGAAAGTTCTTTATATAAACAAGGAAAGTTCTGTTATATAGAGTGACCATATACGTTATTGCCCAAAATCAGAACATGCCTGAGAAGGAGAGGGGTCACTATGGATATTCATGCTGGGACAACTGGCATACGCCTTGAATGTTTGGGGCAATCCAGGACACGTGGTCACTCAGCTGTACCTACCAGTAAACGATTATAGTAACACAGACTTTTTAAGTCCTTAAAAGCTTCTAAGGCTCCAACTCACACAGTGTCTACAGTATGCATGAGTACTCACAGTAAACTGCACCAGTGGGCTTTTCTCCAGCCCTGCTTGGCCTTTTTAGTGCCGTCCGGAATAGTCTTTAGTTAACATCTAACACACGCATGGGGACTAGTTTAAAGCTAGTCTGAATATCCTGGTGTTTAAGTACCAACTAACCTACCTCTCTCCATAAACAAAGCCTCTGTTCTCAGTAATTTCATTGTCTGATCTATTGTTATCATTGCTGTAATTGTTTAGTTCTTATTTTGTACAGGCTCTGTGCTAAATGCCTCACACGCACATTACCCATTTAGTCTTAGGAGGTGGGTACTAATATTATCCTAATTTTGCAGAGGAGGGAACTGAGGCATGGAGAAGTTAAGAACTACTCCAGGGACACCCAGTGGGGAGTGGGAGACCGGTTTGGACCTCTAGAACCCCACCCCACTTTACCCAACTGTCTTCTTCCATTTTTCTTATTTTTTATTTTTAATGAGTCAGCCAAATATATGAAATACTTGGTAACTGAGTTTGGAAGCAGCAGTTAAGTATTATGTCAGTAGCACTCTTTATCAGTGGTAATTTTTTAGAGAGTTGGTTCTGATAGAGTTCAGTGACTTTCAGAAAAACACATCTAGGGAAAGAGAATTTAACTTACAGCCTCTGCAACAGACATCCTTTTTCTTCCTCTTTAGAAATTTACTCTAGGGAAGAAATTGGTCTCTTCAGGACTTGAGTTTAAGTGTCTTTTGTCACATCATATCCGTTTTGGTTCTCTGTCGGGGTGGAACTGTAGCTTGGGTGAAGTTGTAAACTCAGAGCGGATGAATCCCCGGCGGGGGCGGGGGCGGGGGCGGGGGAGGGGAGTGGCTGAGTACGTGTATTGGCTGTGCTCCTTAGGAAGGCAGCAAGCCCTGGGCCTCAGAGGGCCTGAAAATTCGGCCTGAGCTCCTGCCATAGATTTTTAAAAACACTTTGAGGCTCATTGGTTCAGTGGGGAGAGATGTTTAGCTTTGGGAACAGAAATATTTTATTACTGTATCTGTTTCTTTGTCTATCCATAGATACAAAGATGAATACAGTGTGTTTCCTAATATAATTTCAAATAAATCTATCATATCTAAACAGATGAATTACAGTAGTTGCGAGGAAATAAAAATTACTTCCAGCTTGGGGAAGGAGACAGGGAAAGTTTTCCCAGAAGAGGTGGCATGGAGTTGAGTTGAGAGGGGAACTTTGTGAGTAATGACATAGAGATACGGAATTATGCAGGCACATTCAGAGATGAATCATTCGGTTCTGCTGTAACACAGGACCCAGAAGGAGAAAAGTGGAGGGTAAGACAAGGAAAGGAGTCTGTGTCACAGGCTTCGTGCTGGAAGCCATGGGAAGCCGTGCGGCTCTTTAGAGCTGGGAATGGCAGCATTCGAGCTCTGCTCTGGGAAGATGAAGGCAGTAATGAGCAGGTGAGGCGATCACCTAGAAGGCTCTCTGCAATAGTTCAGATGTGTGGTTCTGAGGACAGGAAAAAAGAAAAGCCTGGAAACATATAGGAGATACTCAGGAAGAATCCTCAAAAAGGGAAACTATCAGAATCCCCAGAACTAAGGAGCCGGGATGAAAACAAGCATCTCAGTGTTCCACTGCCTCAACCCTCTCAAAATATCAAGAATATTTTTAACAGTCCCCCTAATATCTTATCCTGCCTGTCTCTAATAAGACTGCTCATGCTCTGTGCTTAGGAAAAATGCATGCTAAGTGTGCTGGTAGCACCCTGTCCGTGTGGATCACACATTAAAATTATGACCCTGACAATTGATAATTGAGCTCTTGCAAAGAATTACCCTCAAAAATCAAATTATGTTTTTAACAAGCAGTGTAAACGCATCATCACGAGGGCATGTTCTTTGCACTAAACAGAATAAGCTTGCCTTTTATTATTATTATTATTTTTAAGCAGTTCTATTCTACAAAACCAAGATCGTGTGTAAGGATCTCTTGTTCTGAGACACACACACACACACACACACACACACACACACCCCACTCTCAGATCTCCTGTGAGTAAGCCTGAGGCGGTAAGCAGCCTGGTGTCTGATCCAGAGGGAATTTCCTTTGCCGAGATGGACCATCACTGCCTGGAATACAGGCCTGGCTCTCATCAGGTTAAGGAAAAAGCTCAGAGGTAACTCAAGGGGAAAAATTTAACTGTCTATCTATTCAGTAGATAATGATTTTTAGAACAAAGTGAAAAAGTACACTTGTGAAACCTTTACACTTTTTTCCTTTTCTCTAACTTCTATAAATATTTAAAATCATGCTGTGGACAGATACACAGCACGTGAGCTGGGACAGCATTATCAACACAGAGCAGTCATTCAAGTGATTTGTCCTTGTTGTTGGGGCCTTGTGTCCAACCTCTGTTTAGTGGGAACTGGCCTGGAAGGCTGTTGGCTGAGTTGGCAGATTTTACAAATTGGCCTCAGTCAGAGCAAGGAGGACTAGTGTTTCTCTTTGAGTTAGGTAACACTTGGAAAGGATAGGAATTTGCAACCAGGATATGCTGTTGAAAATCCTGGTGGTTCTATGAGAATTATTTTAACTACAAAGGTTCTCCCGCTTCTCTCCCTGGGACCTGGGCACACCTGCCTCTTTAGAGGTACCTTCTTCCAGGGAAGAACGGGAGTTGCTTGTTTGCCCTTATCTAGAGAGAAAGGGAATTGGAAGACTTGGGGAAGGGGCTTTCAGCATTTGTTAGCACATTCAGAGTGGTTAATGTGTTTCTTGGGCAAGTCACAAAGTATTGGCTTCCTCGTCTATAACATTGGAACTTGGGAGATTGTTGTGAGGTTTAATTTAGATAAAAGGAAAGCACAGAACCCAGTGCCAGATGCATAGTAGGCACGCAAACTTTTTTCTTCTCTGTATATCAGTATCCCTCTCCAGTAAATTCACTATTCCTGACAAGACAAATATTATATAATCTTATTGTCCAAATGGCATTTGAACGAGAGTTGTACCAGAAGCTCTTCCAGCACGAATGTTGAAAAGAGATGTGAGGACATAGCAACCCAGTCTCTTCTCTTCCCTACAGTTCTTTCTTCGGAAAGTCTCTGTGTTATTGTTATTGTTTTGGTTGTGGCTGCTGTTTTAAAGTTCTACTGCTGGGACAACCACGCCAGGCTATTAAATATTCAGGGTGGAAATCTTGAATGATCACAACCCTCAATATCTAGCTCCAGTTAATGGGGCCTGTTAATTGATCACATCCTGTTAATTGATCACATTGTCCTCCTTTTGGAAGAAAACAAAACGAACAAGCCAACAAGGGGGCCCTGCTGTGCTCTGAGAGAAGGAGATTTTAGGATTTTCTCACAACAAGCAACCTAAGACCTTTGAAATGGAAAGGCAGTGTTGAGCAGCTCCTTCTACAAACACGACGTCACCAATGTCACCAGAGAAGCGGCCATCATTCAGCACCTCTTCTACATACACGACGTCACCAATGTCACCAGAGAAGCGGCCATCATTCAGCACCTCTTCTCTGTTCCTCTCTCTCTCTGGAGACTAAGAAGGTGGTGGAACCCGTCTTCACTGGCCTGTTGAAAGAGGCATTGAAACAAGTGTCCTTCCTGGAGCGGGGTTCATATTTTTGCTTTCATCTCAATTGGGATCAGTACTGTCCCTCAAGTGCTTTTAGTGTGCATTAGACACTTCCCGTTTTCCGTAATATCTAAATTCCGTTGCTGAGGGTGCACTTGCAGTGTTTTATTCAGACATAGGAGAGAACACTGTGACTGAGGGAAGGTGGAAATGAATTTACATCAGGTTTTTTTTTTCCCTTAGTGTTCATGTTAATCATAATATTTCTCTTGATCTAAAGTAGAATAAAAAATTTTATCAAACATTAACTTTTTGAAGTCTGAAATATGTGAACTGTCTCCCATGGGGAGAGCATTTTCAACAAATTAGTAAATACTTCAATATAAGGCTAAAATGATTATTCTGATATTTATACCTAAATCAAAAGTAGAATGCTAAATTCATAGGAATGTTAATAGCCAAATTTGATTTGGTCTCAACAACATTTCATAAAAGCTTTTAGCTATACACTGAGTGTCTTTTTTTTTTCATGAAAAGAAAAAAAGTAGATTTAACTTATTGCAATGAGAGAAACGTCAACATTAGATATTTGGAAAATAATTGTCCAAATTATTACATATGACTCAAGTGTCATTGAATTATGTCATGTACAGTTGATTTTTGAGCAAGAAGAAAGCAATTATGGCCTAGTTCCCTCCTAACCCCTAATTTCCTGGCCCTTGATAGAAAAAATTTGTGTTAAGAGGAAAGGAACCTTACCAATTGTGATTTATTTAAGTAGCCATGTTTTATTGTAATATAGTCTAGGTAACTCATTCTATACAGAGTCAGATGTAGCAATGAAACAGTGTATTTGTTCGTTGTTGTTTCATGTTTATGTAATCAAGGATATGAATAAAGAGCTTTTTTTGTTGTTCCTTATAGGAATGCTTCCTTTCCATCTCTTCTAAGGGATGATATTCTCTTATCACTTTAGAAAAAACCATTTTAGGAGATTAAAGCATTCATTGTGGTGATGTGGTTTGTGTTTTCTTTTATATCTGTGAGCCATCTGGAAGCCACATTTAAGTGTTTAATGTCCCTGCATTGCTCACAGTGTTTAATGCTTTTATACCTTTTCATCTGTGACCCAGGTCATTAACCCAGGAAAAAGCCAGTAGATTACCTACTGCCTTCCTTTTCACCCACCTCTGCAGAATCAGCTCACCAGAATGATTGGGGAGACACCAGTGAGGTGATTTCTGGGTTTTGTGAAATATGGAGACAGTAATAAAAAACCTAAACATTGACTGTAAACATAAATATTAGAAGATACCAATCTGTGATCCAGGAAGAACCAGCACTTTAAAGATCACAGTAGGGGCCGGCCCTGTGGCTTAGCGGTTAAGTGCAAGCACTCCGCTATTGGCGGCCGGGGTTCGGATCCCGGGCACGCACCGACGCGCTGCTTCTCCGGCCATGCTGAGGCCGTGTCCCACGTACAGCGACTAGAAGGATGTGCAGCTATGACATACAACTATCTACTGGGGCTTTGGGGGAAAAATAAATAAATAAAATTATTAATAAAAAATAAATAAATAAAGATCACAGTATAATACCTGCTGCTGTTGTTCAAAATCACTGCTTAAATGGCCACGTGGATACTTCTAGCTACTTTTAAAACACAAACCCTCTGAACACAGTGGTAGAGGGTATATGACAAAGTTATGACTAAACATTCAAAGCTGAAAGATTTTGTAAAATAAAGCAGTACATTCAAGTTTAAGCTTAAGTTCAAGCTTAGGACTCTTGAGGCCAGGTGTTAGTACGATGAGGCGCATAAATATTAGGGCAGTTTTAGAGACTGGCTATGTCCCTTGTTGTTTGAGTGACAAATAGCATTGAGTGTGGGGTTTTCAGAAGTTGCCTTGCTAGCAGTCTTCCACATCATACTGCAGAATGATATATAAAATCATGTTGTATACTTAGTTCTAGAATTAGATAAGTTATTGCAAAGACAATGTATCTGGCAATAGACTATGAAACGGTGCTATGTCGACCACATTTCTGTTAAGCATGAGAGTTTGGGGGCCTTAATTCCAAATATGACAGGTACTATGAGGGAAAGTACTTGGTAAATTGAAACATGCACTACAGATGTTATTACTGTAATAACTCTCAGTCCCCAGTAAAATGCATGCTTATCTTTGGTTCATATTCTGAAATGTGTCTAAGTCCCTCTATTGTGGACCCGTCCTTTCACAAAGTGTACATAACAGTCGGGTTGATAGTGCTGATGCAGGCGAGGTGAGAAGCCTTTGCGTTCACTCTCCCCTCGGGCAGGGAAGGGTGCTTTGGCTGCTCAGGGGACTTACTGGCAGCGCCTGAACGCTGACGCATCGGTGGGGGAGCGTTGAAGGTGTTAAGATTTGCCTTGTGGTTCCCTTTCTCCAGGGCACCTGGATGATGATGGATTACCGCATGGGTTCTGCACAGTCACCTACTCCTCCACCGACAGATTTGAGGGGAACTTTGTTCACGGAGAAAAGAATGGACGAGGGAAGTTCTTCTTCTTTGACGGCAGGTAGCACTCACAGTTTTGTTTTGTTTTGTTTGGTGTTGGGGGGAGGTTACCAAATTACTTTATTTGAAGGAATGATACAAAGGAAAGAATTTAAGTGGATGTTTTGGTACAACTTATAGACAAGGTAAAAGTAACCCCAACATGCATGCACTGCTTTGGGGACCAGGGAAGTCACCCCCGTGGTTATGGGGAAGGCTTAGGCTTAGCTAAAGGCTTAGCTCCATCATCACTGCCTCGTAAAGTGTTCTTGTCAAAGAGATGCTCTGCCATGCCAGATTCGGGGACCCCCATCTGGTACACCTGATCCTTTGATGGATTTCACTTGCTCATTCAGGTCATGAGTCTCAATGAAATCTTGCCACTGGGGACATTTTTGTCAGGGGCCAGTTTATGCAGTTCCAGTAGTGACTGATTCACGCTTTTTTCCAAGTGTCATGCACACTCCATTGCATTTAGCCCGCTCTCCCAGTCGTCACACTCTGGTTTCTTGATACCCTAAAGAAAGATTCGGCCGCTTCGTTGGTTCTGCAGCTTCATAATTTTCTCAGCATGTTGCTCTTTCCTCATGAGATGGGGTCAAGAAAATATTTAGCAAAGTTGTTCAAAGCCACAGCATCACAGTGCAAGCAGTAAGACACGGACAGGCAGATGGAAGAGGTGTACAGCTCCAGGCTCACGGCGTTCTCAATGCTTGTCTTTGGGATAACTGTGAGATACCTTAATGCTGATGTCAAAACTAGTATTTTCTATGTTCTACCTTTAGTTAAAATATTTTTCACAGCAGGGTTCTTTTTACTTTGCTTTTACCTCTTGTATGAGGAAGGTATGAGTCAGAAGCTTCTTACTCTCTTGAGATAGCTGGAAATGACTGTACAACTTCTCTCTTTCAAGAAAAGATGGAGTTGCACGAGCCCAGCTTTCCAACAATGACTTTTAAACCATGTCAACTTCAGAAATAGTGACCATGTGAATTTCTCAAGCATTTAGAGGAATTCAGAGCCATGGAAGGACCAGCTCTTTTCAGACCGCTTGATTGGGTAGTACAGAAATGGATTTAGCTAAAGCAGGTTATAGGATTCTGTGGGACATAGCACCACTTACTAAGCTCCCGACATTGGTAATAAGCCGAAGCTTCCTAAATCTTGGAATTCCTTTGGGAAAGGAAATGTCTAAGCTGGCAGTTGAAGGCTGATCACAGGGACTGGCTTGTGACCCAGCATCCTGTTTCTGTAGGTGGAGTGAGTTGTTTTTAAAGATATTAACAGTTCCTCAGGCTCTCAATGATCTGACATAAGGAGGGGTGAGGAAAGCAGTAAAAACCCATCACAGAACTTTTGTAAAATTTCCTTTTAGTTGTTAATTCCAACCTTCTCTTTCCCATTGCCTGCAATCCCATATCCCACCTTTTTTTTAGCAGAGCTTTGCTTATAAAATGTACATTTTAAATGGTCAGCTATGTTACTTCCTTTCTTTCGCTCTCCTGGGAATGCCTGGTGGGTCCCTGAGTCACGTAGAGTCCTCCTTCAAGATTTGGTGTCAGTGCTTTCTCCTCTCCTGATCCCTTTAGCCTGCCCAGAGGGACACTTCCTGCCTCATTGCTATAGCAGTTAGAGCTCTTTTCTGGAAGGTGTTACTTTTTACCGCATGCTGCAATTATTATTTTAATCATTCAACAAGTGTGTGTATACACACACACATACACACACTCGTAAATGTCTTGTTTCCCCTATAGGGCAAAGGTTTCCTTGAGGGCAGAGTCTGTGTGTGTTTCATCTATTATGCTTCATAGCACTTTCTCTTAATTTGATACTAAAAAAAAAACACTCTTGCTGAAAGAGAGAGTAGAATTCACCCAGAACACCCACTCATACACACACACACACACACACACTCATGCTTTAAATCTAGTAGTTTGATGATCATACCCAGTAATTGATTGACTCTGGGAAAACAGTCCGGCAGGTTTGGTTGAATTTCATGTTGGTTACTTGCTTACTTCACAACCTGAGACACAGAGTATTGATGGGCTAGAGTTAGCTTCTGAACCAGCGTGCCAAGAATAGCTGCATGTTAGCTCCGTCCGAGATACTGATCCCCTCAGCCCTCGGGTGCTGAGTGGGGCCTGACACTCCACGAGCACCTCCCTCCTTCTGTCAAGCTAGTCACTTCTGGCTCCAAGCAGCTTCATCCAGTTACCCCAGGGTATCATACAAATGCAGTCATTTCCATGTGTTCATGACATGAAAAAGCTTGAAGCTCTAGGTCAGGCTGAAGCACTAAGCCAATAACTGTCTATGGGATAGAAATAAATTGATATAATTTTTTTATCTTTTTGAGGCACCAATTCACTAGGTTTTATACCTACCACTCAAACATCTGTAGAGACTTAGGTCAAATAGTAGACTCAAAAAATGATGGTATTAGTGAGCACCTTGAGACGTTAACTTTGTTCACCTTCTTCAGATGGATGGGGACTAATACCTTGAGAGGAGAAGGTCAGTATCCTTGCAAAATGACATGTGATGAAGCCATGTGGTGACAGGTTCTCGTCACCTTTTTTCTTAAGCCCAGTGCTGATCATGTTATGAGACATCTGCTAAAAGGATTGCTGTAAAAATTAGTGAGATATTCTTAGGACTGAAAAAAAGGCCATGGCATCTTTAAGGTCTTTCTAAGGGGGATGCAAGATTTGGTCATGAAGAAGTCAGTTGTTTCTACATGAAGAATACACCTTAATTTACATGTAAATAAATTAGTTTAAATGACTAATTTACATGTAAATTACACTTAAATTAAGAATGCATGTTAATGTACATTTGTCTATTAATTTTTCTCTCTATTACCACTCCCAGTTTTTAAGGTCTGATATGTTTAGGTAAAATAAAGTGGGAACTCTATGCCTTTATTGCCAGTCAAGAGGCGTTGGTCTGGAAAAATTTCCCCAAGAAAGGCTGAGATCAAGGTTTTGAAATAGGTGAGGAAACAAAAAGTTTCTGTTAGAGTTTAAGAAAGTTGTTCAAACCTGTAGTGCTGGCTTATCTTCCCAGCAAAGGGTGTGTTTGCAATTGCGGGAAGCTGTGTTTGGAAAATCATAAAGTATGTTGACATAAGATTTGGCCTGATGCATACTAATCTTATATAAAACCTGAACCCAAGTATGTGATTTTTTTTTTTAAACCACTTTATTGAGGTATGATTCACATACAAAAAGCTGTACATATTTAGTGTATACAACCCGATGAGTTTGGAGTTAAGGATACGTCCATCACCACAATCTATGCCATTAATTAGGTGTGTGATGTATGAGAAGGTTTCAAACAAATATGAATTTGTATCAAGAAAATTCTAGAATCAGTTTTTCCCTTATCGCAGAATATGATAAACCTGAATACTAATTTTAAATATTCAGATCACCAGGAAAAATGGCCCTGTTAAATTTTTTAACCAAGTCCCTCTATAGAAGCAGAATATTTTATTTTTAAATTACATTATGTGGCAAATGCTTGGTAGAATTAAAAAACTTCAAGAAATACAGAAATGTAAAAAGTGAATGTGCTCCCAGTTTTTTGCCCTCGCCCTCATGTCACAGAGGTAACCACTGTTGGCTGAGAATTTAAGTATGTTAATTAGATATATTCAAGGTAAAATTAGGAAATAGCTATCTATTTCTAAATCTCTAAATTAAGTTTCAATAGCCAAAATGTACGTGGTTTACCTTTTTACTATTGTCTCAACTTCAGAATGTTTGCTAGCTTTTAGATTTTAATCAACAGTTTTTCCTTCGCTATATGACAAAATGTAGAATAGAAGAGCTAAGTTACTACAACCAGCTTATTAAGTCCGAAACCTAAAGTCAGACCACTCATTCTTTACCAGATAGTTTATGCCACAAATGAGGAATGAATGTGAAAATCGACCTTGTTTTGAAAATTGTCTTTTCAAGCAGCTGTTTTCCATTCTTCCCCTTTTTTATTTTTATTTTTATTTTTATTTTTATTTTTTTGGTGAGGAAGATTGGCCTTGAGTTAACACCTCTTGCCAATCTTCCTCTTTTTGCTTGAGAAAGATTGTCCCTGAGCTAACATCTGTGCCCATCTTCCTCTATTTTGTATGTGGGACACCACCACAGCATGGCTCAATGAGCAGTGTGTAGGTTCGTGCTCAGGATCCAAACCCACGAACCTGGGCTGCCAAAGCGGAGCCCGTGAACTTAACCACTATGCCACCGGGTTGGCCCTTCCCTTTTTTTTAAAAAAAAGAAGAAAATTGTCTTAAGAGTAGGGAATTGGGACTTCTTAACACCTGCTCTAGTCTGAGATAAAAGTGTCTATGTATCCAGGAGAAAGGAATCTTGAGGCTTTGTTGGTGTGGCTCTGGAGTCAATCTGGCATCAGTGGATTCACTGGAATACTGTGGGGTATTATGAAAATGTTTATTAGGCAAAATACTTTGATATACATGTCTCTAATTTTTATACTAATCCCCGATTCTGGATGTTATTTTTAATGTATTTTGTTCCTTAATTAGTCTCATTTCAACCAAGATTTATAGATGTAAAGACAATTTAGCAGGACTTCTCGAAATCCTAGAACGGTAACAAGAAAGAAGTATTTCAATACAGATTGGCTTTGGGCTGTGTAATATTAGGGAATCACGTGGTTTTTAGCCTGATTATTAGACAGAGATGAGTTACTTCATTCAGTTTTTTTTTTTTATATTGTTGTTGCTTCTCCTTGACATGCCAATTAGATTTCAAAGTATTATTTCCTACTCCATGACTTCATTCTCCTGTGCCCAGTTCATTTTCTGAGGTTGATTTGCTGTATTAATATGTCCAGCTAAGAGAGCTCCTTACAAGTTATCATTGGCCAAATAACCTAAGTGAGGCTGCCTATCTGATTAGCCACTGAGAAAGGCTGACATTTTCCAGGTGACAAGTCCATGCAGAATCCCTTGTGTTTGGTTTTTAGAAAGTGCTTGGTCACATTTCAGAGAAATTGGAATTGGAATGGACTCCTGAAGTCATATATTCTAACCTCCCACACAAGGCAAAAGTCCCTTCTATGTTCCTGACAGTCATCCAGGTTTTGTTGGAACCAGGCTCAACAAATACATTCATTTGTATTCTAATGAACACTTCTGATTAAGGTAAAAATTTTGTGACGTACAAGAAGAGTATCCTTTCCTTTCCACAGGGAGAGGAAAAGAGAAGGATAACTTTGAGTACCTATCATTTGTTCAACACTGGACACGTTGCCTTCATAACAATCTGTGAAGTAGTTTTATAATTCTGTTTTACATATGAAGAAACTAAGGCACAAAGTAGTTAAAGAACTTGCCCAAAGTCACCTAGTTACTAAGGGGTAGAGCTGAGATTCAACCCAAGGTGAGTTCAATTCCAGAGCCTCCCATCTTTTCATTACATCTACTACCCACCTCTAACTAGAAACAAAGAAATACCTATGATATTGACTGCCTTTATTCTATGCTTTAATTTTACTTGAAGTCACTCATTAGCTGTAATTGTGAAAAGTTTAGAGGAGTCCTAGGGTGAATTCAGTTACTTTCTCGTAGGAGCTTGAACAACTTAGTAGGAGCTTGGCAGATTGATGGAAGGTTTTCCTGAGGAATTAACTGAGAGGAGCCCTGTTCTAGAGAGTTGCCCTCTTTGTCTTTTGTAAAATGGAGATAATTGTATCTACTTCTCCGAGTTGTGGAGACTGTCGGGGGAAGAGAGAGAATCTCCCTCTGCCCTTTCCCTTAAGGTTCTTCTGGCTGGCCAAATAATCAACAAGACAGGTTAGCAGGAGAAAATAATACCAAGTTTAATAACATGTATACATGAGAGAAAGCAGGGACACTGCGTTTCTCAACACAATAGCACAAATTCTCGTCTTAAATACCATGTTCAGCCAATGACAAAGGAGGATTTTGGGGGTGGGGGGAGTCAGTTACAGGAGATTACCATTAAAGCACAATAAACAAGAGTAAGGTTATTATGCAGCCCAAAGCCTCACCTTCCACATTGATAAGTCTCTAGAAATGAGCTCATCCCCCCTCTTCCCAATACAGAGAGGGAGATACCTTTACAAATGGAGATTTCCCTTATAAACGTAAATGATTGTCTGGCAGCTCTTCGCAGGGTCATCCAGAGAATGTGGCCAGAGAGACAGAACTTCTGATAAGAGGGGCTTGTTGGTGCCTTTCCTATTGTAACATTTACCCTACATTATCTTTACAGCCATCATGATAGATCTGTTCCAGGAAGGAGCTAGCATGTCAAATTCTTTAGGCAGTTAGTGGGGGAGGTCAAATGTCCCTAGAGAAAACAACCAAGGTAAAGAGAGAGATTTCAGGGTGGCCAAATCTTGATCTCCCACAAGACTGAATGAGAAAACCTGTAAAGACGTTGTAGGGTGGAGGGGACCTGGTCGGCGCTCACAGGGAAGCATGGATTTTTTTTTCTGTTGCTCTGTATCTACACTTGTTTCCAGTTTTATTAAGATGTTATTGACATAACATATGTAAGTTTAAGGTGTACAATGTGATGATTTGATATACGTATATACTGAGAAATGATTACCACAATAAGGTTAGTTAACACCTCCATCCCCTCACATAATTACCATTTTTGTGTGTGTGGTGGTAATATTTAAGATCTACTCTCTTAACAACTTTCAAGTATATAATACAGTATTGTTAATTATAATTACCATGCTGTACATTGGATGCCCAGAACTTATTTATCTTATAGCTGGAAGTTTGTATGCTTTGACCAATATCTCCCCATTTCCCCCATTCCCCAATCCCTGGCAACCACTCTGCTCTCTATCCTACTCTCTGTTTCTCTGAGTTAGGCTTCTTTAGATTCCACGTATAAGTGAGGACATACAATATTTGTCTTTCTCTCCGACTTATTTCACTTAGCGTAATGCCCTCAAGGTCAACAATGGATGATGATGATGATGATCTTTTATCATTATTGTTGTTATTATTATTAGTTGATAACAATGGCTAGCAGAGTTTTCTTAGGGTTTGTTTTTAGAGAGCAAAACTAAATTTCACTAATTGTTCCTCAACTATTTTACTGTTGTCTTGAGCCTTTGTAATAATCAGATCCTACAGACTCATACTCCTTCTATTAAAGGATAAAAGACTTTGAAAATAGCGCAGTATGTTACATGGAAGCATTATAGTGCTCCTTCCAGCTTGCTTATCGCACCTTGGAAGAAGTGGAAGCTTCTGGTTGGATACAGCCTTTGCAGATGGTTTGGGTTTGTTGTTGATGTTCTTCTTTTCTTAGTTTTCAATATTTTAAGAGATAATGTATATTGTCATATAAAGGAATTTCTAAAACAATGTTTTAATACTAAGAGTCACAATTTAATTTGGTTAGAGATGGGAATTTAAAGTAGAATTATGAATTATTTTAAATTTCCCTCTTGGTT
Source organism: Ceratotherium simum simum (assembly GCF_057802395.1). Taxonomy (NCBI): domain Eukaryota; kingdom Metazoa; phylum Chordata; class Mammalia; order Perissodactyla; family Rhinocerotidae; genus Ceratotherium; species Ceratotherium simum. Next base: position 44,341,674 of record NC_141911.1, read on the forward strand.
CTTATTTTACTATACCTGACGAAAGGAAAGGAACAGAGTTTATGCCTCGTGAGGTGGAAAGCCCCAAACCTTGTAGACCCCAAAACTATGAAGGAAAAGCCAAAGATGTCAAGTCTCCTAAGAACACTTTTGTGTATTCAAATAGTAAAGAGAATTTTTAAATGAAAATACAGTAATATTTGAATACAATGCAGATGTATCAGTCCAGCTAAACAGTTATAAAAATTCTCTCTTTCTTTGTAAGTTAGATTTCCTAATTTAATTTATTACTGGAGGTTTAAGTACAAGAGCTTTGATAAAACAGGTGAAAATGGGTCCATGTGTATATGCAGAGAAAGAAATTTAATTAAAATTGATGTTTTAATTTCCTCTACATTTTCCAGTTATTTGATTCAGCTGCTGTTGCCAGAAAAATCAAACAATTGAAAGACTATTTTTTTAGTTTCTTAACATACTGAAGAATCTGCCAAGACATTGAAAGGGACTTTAAAAAAAATGAGTCAAGAACAGTGTGTATAGTGTGATCCTATTTTTGTTAAAACAACAAAAGGTGGGAAAATGCATAATATATAAATGGAAAAAAGTCTTAAATGATATATGCCAAATTGTGTAAGAGTACTGGGAATTTCTACTTTCTACGTCTTCATGGTGCTTGATTTCTTTTTTGTTTGTTTGTTTGTTTTACAATGAATACATATTAGCTTTTTCTCTTAAAGAAGCATTTATTCTATCCTTCCCCCATTCGGTGGGTCACTTGTAAATTATTCCAGACAGAGAGGAATCTTTCTTGCTTGTTTTTTCAGATTTAAAACAGTTTTGTAAATTTCTTTAACTATCTATTCCAGTGTCTCATAACTCTTTCTTTGATGTTGTTGTTTTAAGCCCAGTTTCTCAGTAGAAAGCTCACCATCATATGCATGAATACGCATTTTAATAATAATAGCTATTATTTATCAAGCAATCACTGTATGTCAGACCATCTTCTAAGCATTTGATGTATATTAACCCATTTAATCCTTGTAGCAACCCTATTGGTAGCTCCACTTTACAAGTGAAGAAAGAAAGCATAGAGAGTTTAAGAAATTTTCCTAACTTGCAGACTGTATGCACATATATTTCATATGAAGAAAACTCCCTGCACTTGAATAACATTGTTGACATTGTTACATTCCCTCTCAATCTTCTCAAAGCAAAATTATCCCAGTTCCCATTTCCGTTCTTTCGTTTAGAAAATACCACTTGAAGATATGCTATGTTTATATGTGAGGGCAGGGATACATAGATGAATAATACCTAATTTGTTCCTATAAAGGGCTTATAATCCAGTTAAAGAAATAGGACACATAAGTTGATCATCGATAAAGACATGGAAAGTCCTGTAATAGTCCATAACTAGGCTCCGATGAGGGTGGGGTAAACTTTGTGGGAAGTAGGGCTCCGTGTGGAGGATGGGTAGGCTCTGGTTAGGCCAGTGATGAGCAGACTTCCTCTAAAACACAACTCTCAATCCAGTTTCAGCAGGAAAGATTAGACAGCCACTTCGTTGTAGCAACTTCTCAAATATGACCAGATATTAACACTTTAGTGGCTACAAAATAGTGCCATCTTCTCATATTTTATTTCTTTTCTGAATAGAAAAATACCAGAGGTTTGAGAATATTCATTATTATCCCAAAGTTATTTTTGTTTTGATGAAAAAAAAAGAAAATGTGACCCATAACTTTTTTTCCTGAATGTGTCCTCAGGGTTTAAAAGTTTGGTTCTATATGCTTTAAGGGAAGAAGCAAGGAACATATAGCCTGGAAGCTAAGATATGTAGAGGTGTGCTTGGGGCCAATGAATAAACCAATGTGAACAGAGGATTCTGGAGTAGAAGTCAACAGACTTTTTCTGTATAGAGTGAGGTAGTAAATATTTTAGGCTTTGGGGGCCACATACCGTCTCTGTTGCAACTGTTCAACTCTGCTGTTGTAATTTGAAAGCAGCCATAGAGGATATGGAAAGGAATGTGCATGGCTGTCTTCCAGTAAAACTGTATTTACAAAAACAGGCAGCAGGCCACGGTTTGCCAACCTCCTCTAGAAGAGGAAACAGAAAGAAAGGTAACGCCTTTAACACCAGACCGAGAAGCTTTTATTTTATTTCCTCAGTGACAGAGGATTTCAAAACCTGTCATTTCTATTGCCCTGGAGAACCCAGTTCATGTGATAACATGCCCCTTTTGTCATCAGATTCCAAGCTACCATAAAAATTTGCCGAGAAAGCTAAGCTGTTTCCTCAGGCAGGTGCTGAAAAATAATGCAGTAAGTTTTGCTCTCCAGTGCCCTAAGAATTTGCTTTTGTGTATCTGACGTCACTTGGGCTAAGAGGAAATAGTTTGTTCTTAGTATTATGATGCTAATAAGGATGGGCTCCATTGTAAGGGAGTGTGGGACAACCTACTGGGTATGGTTAGAGGGGAACATGTGCAAGTCCATATTACTGTTTAACTGAATCACAAGACCCCTGCCTTGTAGATTTGATCATAAACCTGAGAAATATTGGCAGATTAGACTGTCAGGGGATAATTCTACCCAAACACGCACAGTAACCCTTTGAAAGCTGCTGAGAATCCAAAGTCATTATGTCTCCAGATTTAGCAAATAAAAATCCAGGGCACCCGGTTAAAATGGTATTTCAGATAAACAACAAACAATATTTTAGTATAACTATCTCCCATTCAATATTTGGGACATACGTATACTAAAAATATGTTGTTTATCTGAAATTCAAACTTAACCAAGCATCCTGTATTTTATCTGGCAATCTAAAAATGAAGATAGAAGATTAAGTAGTTTTTTGCAGTATATATTGCATCATTATCTCAGTTGATTAGTTATCCTCCATCAAGGTTGTTCTCTTTTTTTTTCATTGTGGGTCTAATATGAGTCTAATGACAGTCGAATCTCATTAATTCCGACCTCAGAGATTTAGAATTTTGATTATTTATGCAAGGGCTATGCTAAAATACACTTTATTCTCTTCATGAATTTACTAAACCTATTTGTCACTGATGGTACAAACAAAACTGAGAGAACTATTTATCTCCTTGGGAAACTAGGAATACTGTAATTACAGTGTAATCAGAGGCTGTCGTTATTTAGACCGTGCTTTTCATCTAATAGTTACAGATCATTCTGTCATTCATTAAAGAAAGACAGGACTTGACCAGGAAGTGTCATGTGCAGCCACCTCGGTCCTCTTGGCCCCCTTTGCGTCTCACCTGTCCCCAGTATGCAGTGTGAGCTTGCCACTCTCTCCTGTTTGAATGTGTTTGTTTTGTTCATGATGCTTTCTAGAACTTCACACAGTGCTTGCTCCTTGGAAGGCACCCGATACACGTTTGTTAGTTGAATTAATGAATGAATATTATCTGCACATGTTAAAATAATAAAACTGTCTGTGTTGCTAAACATCTTACATCTTAAATTTAAAAAATAATTTGAGGTGGTCTCCCCAAATTTCAGTATATAAATGGAATTTTTGGTAAAGTTAGTTTCATTGCATAATAACCTTTGCGAGGCAGACACTGAAATCATGTTATTGAAATTCCAAAAGTGTTTTATGAGGAGAGAGAGATAGAGAGATATTTGTAAAGTCACCATGAGCACTGCTGTGAGCTTCCTTCTGTTCTAGGATTATGGGTTGCAAACTTTATCAGGCTGCTAATGATATTAGCAAGGTGTCGCCTGCAGTCTTCCTTACTTGCCCCTTTGCCATGATCATGTACACACACACACACACACACACACACACACACTTAAATAAATCCCCACATATCTTCCAAAGAGATAGAAGGGGATTCTTTTGATAGGATATCAATTATGGCTGTCACCGATAAATAATACGTTAATGACTTAAAACAAATCTCTAGACATTTACACATTCTATACCACATTTGTATTATTAGAAACCACTGTATTATTAGAAACCACTATATACAAGCCATCTGAAAGACCCTTGAGAACTACTAGTGAATTCTGGACCACTCTTGGGGGAAATTAAGCGTGAGTGGTTTATATATGGAAAGGGTAACACCAGCATTTCTGTTGCCCTGTATTGTTTGGCATCTAGCCTTGGAAACATACTCAGATGAGGCTTGTTCTCAGTTTCCACTTGTGGCTTCTTCCATCTCTATCTCCTCCAGCAGAGAAAAAGGATTAATGGGAACCAGGAGATGAGGAATTAAATCTCCCTCCCTATTTCTAATTCTACCCATACCTCAGGAGTATTTTCCCTAGCAATCTAGGAGAATTCAGGAAGATGCACTGAATGCAGGTGAGCGTTGAAACAGAGTTGAGTATGCAGTTCCTCGGATATGATCCTTTCCAGTAAGAGACTTGAGTCGTGGTCTGACTGTGCCCTTTTTTTCCTACTTCTCTCATAGCACCCTGGAGGGATATTACGTGGACGATGCCCTGCAGGGCCAGGGAGTTTACACGTATGAGGACGGGGGCGTTCTCCAGGGCACGTATGTGGACGGAGAGCTGAATGGGCCAGCCCAGGAATACGACACAGATGGGAGACTGATCTTCAAGGGGCAATATAAGGACAACATTCGGCATGGAGTGTGCTGGATATATTACCCAGTAAGCCTTGTGACTTCATTGTGCTGGAAAGGAACATGTTTTAAGACAATGCTTTGACTCGTCACAATAAAGAGCAAAATGGATTCTCTGTGTTAGAAAATGTGAAGCTATGAAACTTGAGGGTCATGGTAGCTGAAAGCAATAGTTTATGAGCTGTGCCCTCTCACTGCTCTTCCTTATTGACTTAGATTGTTGGTCCTTCCATCTACTATGAATTCCTTTTCAATGTTTTGGAAAGGAATGATTAATCATGAATAAAACAAATTGGGACAAATTGGTTTTACAGTGCCCCTCATAAAGACAAAAATCTATTGCTTTTTTAAAATATTCCTTTGGTATATAGAAAGAGATGGTGGAATATTTCATTGTTGCAATTAATTTTATTCTGTTTCTCATACATAGGAACTACTCCAACAATTTCCTTTTTTTAGACTTACTACACTGTTGTTACTTATTTTTACAATCCTACTCCCTACTTTATAGGGTGCTTCATGGTTTATATTCCTTAAATTAGGGTGATTAAAATTAACTTGCCTTTGAGTATTTGATAACATTTTATGATATTTCTGTAGCTTATTAGAGCAAAAAGATGTGGCAAAACCCGTGGTTGGGAGTTAATGCTCTAATTTTTGTTTGCGTTTCAAATAGCCCATCTGTTGTTAGTGAATTTCCAGAAAATGTTTCAGAAAATAGACCCAAGGAAATATTTTATTTTGTCCAGAGCTTAAGTCAAAATACATTTTTTCTTACTCTGAACCCTATCTTCTTATGATTAAAAAGTATTAACAAAAACAAAGCATCTGTTACATGTATAACAAGAAAAGTAGTCCCAGCTAAATCTACTTACACATTATTGTTCTTAAAAAATTAGTTATTCTCTAGGAATAGGGCATAAGAAAAAAACATTGTAAAAGTTTTTTAAATAATTACTAAAACATTTACACATCCTCTTGGTAGGCTCTGCAATAGATCAGAAGTCCTTGCAGTTGCTGCCCATAAGGCAAGCGGGAAGAGGGGAGTGGTGGAGGTCCTTGCCAGTTAGGAAGACTGAAGCTTTCGTTGCTTCATGAGTAGGCACCTTGAGCATCTTGATGCCCAGTGAGGGGGAGCTGCCGATATGACAGTGAATCTTGAAGTCAGGCAAAGTGGAACTCTCTGCATGAGGATGGGTGTAGGAAAGAGGCAAAATACGGATTACCAGATTCTCCCACTACCTGTCATTTTACTTGTGACTATAATCAAAGTCCCTAGAGGAGACCAAAGATGCACTGAGGTGAGTGGATCCACATCACTCAATATAGTTGCATTTTGAAACCTAAAAGTGCAGCTACATTTTAGCCATTAGCCTTAATTATTATCTTATTAAATACCAAGAGAAGACCCTGCCTTAGGAGGGAAGCACTGGGGAGTTATAAGCTTTCAAAATTAACTTGGTTGATAACACTTGCTCTTATATATGGTATCTGTTGGTAGTTGAGGGGGTCATCATACCCCTCTGCTCTCTGGATTCAAAATCAACGAAGAAATAGACATAGGTGTCAGAGGTCAAGATGTCAGTTTTATTATGGCAGTGTTGGATTGGAGATGTGGTGTGGGCTTCTACTCTGTCCCCTCTGAACTGAACAGATGGACCAGCTGCAAACAGAGCAGCTAGAAAGAGGCAGGTTTCCTCTGGGGGAGTAAGGCCTGCCTGGGGCACTTCCCCAAGGAGAGAACAGGAATGGAGAGGGCAACAGGTGCAGCCTGCGGCACTGCCAGTTCCCAGGACCCAGAAGAGGGTGAGCAAAAATTTGGCAGGACACGTGAGGGCAGCAGGCTTTCCCCTGTTATCCCCCACCCAGGAGAGAGATGAGAGTCGGTGGGTGTCAGACCCTGCTTCTCACTAATCACATGAATGATTCCTGCTCTCACCAGGAGGAGCCACTGAGCAGAGGAAAGAAAGCATCAGTTTCTTCCCTAAACTCCCTGACACAGCAGACAAGGAAGTTTTAGTGACATGGGGTCAAAACAGGAACAAAGAGAGGAAAAAATAATGATTCTCCCTACAGTACGTCTAAGCTCATTCTAAGGACAGTTTCTTTCTTTCAGAATTTTACCTTGGAACAGTGATGTAAAGTTTTTAATTAAAAATACATAACTCCTTTTGGAAATAAAGAAGAATCTCTGCTTTATCATTCTAACAAATAAATTCACTTGCCCCCAAAACCAGAATTTTAAAGTATTTAAGGGGAAAAATATGAGACCCTAGAAAGACAGAATAAATAGCAATGTTGATGGCTTATATTAGTTACGGCATGTAAGAAGCACAAATGCTCTCACCCCCTTCAGTTCAATAATCGCGGAAAGCCTGAAGGCAGATCTTGCAGAAAGTATCATCCCCATTTGTGCTGGGTTATTAAGAATTAACTCGGGGAGGAGAAAGAGCAATAATACATCCCTAATGCACTTTCTATCCGTGAAAAATGCTTCCAAGAATTTTTCTTTCTGTGGAAGTGCTGTGATTCGTTTTTTAATTTATAACCTTTTTTCTTCAAAGAGCATTAAGACTACGATGAACTGTAGAAATCACGTACCTGATGTTATTTATTCCTGCTGTCTCTCAGTAAGCAGCTTTTGGGATCACTCAGAAGTCATCCTACTTCACTGACTTGGAGTAGCTGCTCCTAGAACCTTTGAGTTGGGGGATAACCAAGCTTTTAGAAGGTGTCATGGCATTACTATTGTTACATCAAACCCACAAATGTCTTAGATTTTCAAAGTTATACCATAAGCATCTTCTGGATGGGAAAAAAAAAAAAAAAAGAAACATCTCTTGCACCCTACATTAGATTATTTCTTATTTATTAGATTGTTTTTTGGTATCCCAATTGAATTCAAAAAGTATTTCTGGATTACCTACTGTGTCCCTAGCACTTACCAGGATACTGAATTCTATGAGAGCCTCTGCCCTAAAGCATTTAATGACCCTTAGGAATGAAGTAAATGACAGAGTTAATAAATGACAGAGTTAAACAGGAAGCACAGCTGGCTCCTCTCCTGGAAGGAGGCAAGTGGGAGCAGTAAATAAAGACGAATGAGAAGAAAGAAGGGATGGAAAAGGGAGTAGAATTTAGTTGATCTTTTTTCACTTTTCCTTCTGACTCCAAAAAAAGTGATGGTATAGGATTCTCAGAAAGACAGTGTCCAGAAGTCCTTTTGTTTATCTCTTAGAAAATGCAGACAACTCTCTTTACTCGTGTACGCTAAATTAATTCTTAAGTACATTTGAACTGAAGATTTTCTTAATAGACTAGAAATCCAAAATTCAACGTTGAGAAGTGAGATGGTATGAATAGTAGACTGTCTTGTTACAGATCTTCATCACATTTATAGTGGCCCAAAGTAACACTTAGTTACATTTCCTTTAAATGTAAATTTTTACATTTTTAAATTTGTAACTAATATTACAAATATAACATATTTGTTTCCTAGATAGCAAACCAAGTTACTTGTCCGGGGTTATAAAGTGCACCTCAGTCTCTGACTCTCTAAGTCAGGCTTATATGCACCCTATGCTTATAACTTGTAGCAGTTTATCTGTATGGGGCTGGATGGGGAGATGGGCATCATATTTTTCTCACTCGTGTGAAAAGCTCTGAGTTCTTAAACTGTTATGATCCATAATAGTTCTTTAACAATGGGAGTGCATAAGAGAAATCTCTTGAACTCATGCCGTACAGATAAATACTATATATAATATTTTCTGGGTTTTGGCTTCTCCCATCAGGATGGAGGCAGCCTTGTAGGAGAAGTAAATGAAGATGGGGAGATGACTGGAGAGAAGATAGCCTATGTGTACCCTGATGAGAGGACTGCTCTTTATGGAAAATTCATTGATGGAGAGATGATTGAAGGAAAACTGGCTACCCTTATATCTACTGAAGAAGGAAGGCCTCACTTTGAACTGATGCCTGGAAGTAAGTTGAATCTGCTTCAGCTGAGTTGCTTTATTCCCAAAGCAGGTTGTCAGGGCTTATTTGAGAGACGTTAATTTCTTTGTCTGGTCTACTTTAATGGTGTATTAATCAGCTTTGCTGCATAACAGACGTCTCAACACCTCAATGGATTACAACAGCAAAGATGGATCTGCTGACCAGATGTACTCCAGCTGGTCTAGGCTGGGCTAGGCTGGACTTGAGGCTTCTAGTCAGGTTTGAGTCTGCTCTATATGTCTTAATTCTGGAGTCCAGTTTGAAGGGACAGTAGCAACCTGGGTCAAGATTTTGTCAAGTGGCACAGGAGGCCAGAGCATGGGCAGACACCTATGATGTCTCTTAAAGCCTCAGCTTGAAAGTGACACAATGTCACTTTTGCCCACTTTTCATTGGTCAAAGCAAGTCACATGGCCAAGCCAAACATCAGTGAGACAGGGAAATATACACCATGCACTTTAGTGGCAGATGCTGAGAAGCCACATGACAAGGGCATAGCTATATAATTCTAAAACAGGGAAGGAATAAAACAATGACAGTGGTAATTCAATCAATTTCAAACATTATATCTCACAAAAAACTGAAGTACAATTTCATGATATTCAAGAATCAAATTAGGTGTATCTCCAAGTTGGTATGAATTGTAAAGCTGATTCAGCATGAGCTCTGATTGGGAAAGGTAAATGCATATTGGCATGCCTGGCCTCTTGAGAACCTAGCATCTTCATGGAGTACGCACTCGATACATGGCTGAGCCCATTGGAATCCATATTAGAAAAATGTCCTTGGGCCGGCCCCGTGGCTTAGGGGTTAAGTGCGCGTGCTCCACTGCTGGCGGCCCGGGTTCGGATCCCGGGCGCGCACCGATGTACCGCTTCTCCGGCCATGCTGAGGCCGTGTCCCACATACAGCAACTAGAAGGATGTGCAGCTATGACATACAACTATCTACTGGGGCTTTGGGGTGAAAAAAATAAATAAATAAAATCTTTAAAAAAAAAAAAAAGAAAAATGTCCTATTTCCTTTTAGAAGTACAGTATAGCACACTAAACATTTTTTTCTTATTATTAAATTATTTATTGTAGAAAATATGGAAAACATACAAGGAAAAAAGTCAAGATTTTATATTTTGTGTGGCACAGGATGAGAAAGCTATTTGAATTGGCTGAGTCCTTGAAAACAATATATGCAGGTATTTCCAATCCAAGTTAAGATATAAGGAGAAGAGTAGAAAAGATAATAAATCTAGGCATTAATAGACCTAAATAATATTTAGCTATTTGTGATCTGAAGGAGACTTTCCAAAGGATGGTTGTCCAAAAACAGGAAATCGAGCACTTTACATTTAGGTCCAACTTGGGTTTTAAATGTCTCAGTTTTTGTTTTTTTAAGTTAAAAATTGAGGCAGTCTAAATGCAATGTGGGATTCTAGATTGGATCCTGGAACAGAAAAAGGACATTAGCGGAAAAACTGGTGAAATCTGAATAAAGTCTGTAGTTTAGTTAAAAGCAATGTAGCTATGAGAAACGTAGGAAGCTAACATTAGGAGAAACAGTGAGGGGTATTGGGAACTCTCTGTACTATCTTTGCAACTTTTCTGTAAATTTAAAATCATTCCAAAATGAAAAGTTTTTTGTTTTCTTTTTAAGTGAAACAGTAATCTTTGAACTTCAGACTCTAATATCTGTGCCCTTCACTCATGTTCTGAGAGGAGACAGTGTTATAATGTTTAGAAAGGAGGAGACTAGGCCAGGGGAAGATCCTAATTGGTGATGCAAATTTTAAAACTTCAGAAGTGGCAGCGTTTTTAGTGGCAAGAGCCTTGAACTTAAGAGTCACCTAATTTGAGTCTCAACTCCAACATTGACTGTATTATGGTCTTGGGCAAGTTATTTATCCTTTCAGAACCTGTTTCTTTGTTATAAATTACGGATATTGGCATCTACCGTAAAACATAATGAAAGTCATTGTTGCTATTACATTCTTCATGGTGTAAGTAAGAAACACATTTTGGGAAGTGAGAGTGAGCATTCTCAGGGGAATGATTGTTTTCCTTAGAATTCCTGGTTGCAAATAACAAACACCCTTTTCAAACTAATTTAAGGCAAAAAAAAAGGGGAGGAGGATTTATTGGCAAGCGTCTGGCAGGCCTGTTATTTTAAGGATACGTTGAACAATTTGGGTCTCAAAAGGGTCAGGAACCATGACTGCTTTGGGGGACTCGGAAGAAACCATGCACAGATCTTTACTGTTCTACTGCTTTCGTTTCTCTTCCCCGCTGCCTCTTCAGTTATAATTATTGAACTGCCGACTAGCCGATAGATCAGGTCTCACCGGGTCGTTTGGCCATCGTGTCCAGTGGTTGGGGGAGGAGGAGGAGAACAGAATGCCAATATCTCACATAAACTGCTCCAGACCTGCCCTCCCTGACCTCTCCCACCACACTCTTTCTCTCTCTGCTTCTGTAACCACAAACTGCTTCTAGTTCTCCACTGACTTCATGCTGATTTTCTCATTATGTCTCCGGCTGGGATTTCTCCTCATCTCTTCACCTCTCCACACGGGAATTCCTTTCCCTGGCTAATTCCTATTCCATCTTAAAGGCTTGGCTCACCTCTTAGAATTAATGTTTGTCGAGTGAATGAATGAATTCTAGTCAAATGTCATAGTATAAACTATAGAGGAGAGGAGGAAAAGTAAAGGAGGCCTTCTCTTTGCCTGAAGCATGAGCCTGTTCAGGGAGTGGAGGAAGAGGACAGCATGCACTGGAAGAGGCGGCATCAACTCCCTGAGAGCAGGAAGAGATGTTACTCCTGTATCTGCAAAGTCCCTAACACAGTGCCTTACGTGTAGTTGGCACTGAGCACACTTGTGAGGAAAGTTTTGGCCTCAGGAAAGGACATGGAAGTTCATAGGAGAATTTCTGCACAGGAGAACATGTATTCCACAGAAAAGTTTTGTTAAAAAGTGTGGGGTTTTTTTCTTTTTCAAACTAACTTCTTTAATGGATTGTGTTGGTCCGTTACCAGTGTGCTCTCAGATGTGTTCCTCAGCCTCTCCCTGCCCTGCTTTTACTGCAGGGGGCTTCTGCCCCTTGCAGGCTGCATTTTCCAGGCTCTGTGCATCTGGCTTCTGTCTGGGTTTGGCCACAGGAAAGCGGTAGCCCAGGACACGAAGAGGAAGGGAGCACGGAGAAGCCCTGCCTCTCTGTCCAGCAGCGTCTCCAGCAGCAACCTGTCTCCTGATTCCATCTCCCACCAGGAAGGTCCCCCATGGTTCTGCTTCCCTGAGCTGCCTAGCTCTGGAGCTCCAGAAACGCCACCTCTGCCTTTGTCCCTCTGGCTTAGAGTTGTGGCTTACTGCTTTTGCCAGTTTCTAGGCTCCTTGCTGCCCTGTTTGGTTTCTCACCTCTTCCATCATCTGTGTAACCAATTCCCTGAATTAAATTCTCTTTCTTTGAAATACTCAAACGCTCTGTTTCCTGGTTAGACACTGACTGATCTGGATTGTTGTCTCACTTTTAGTCTGAGACATTAATTTGGGTTTTGATTGTATAAAAAAAAACAGAAAGAGGACCTGGTAACCATTGGTAACTGCTAAGGAATTACTTAATGGAATTATTTGTGATGCCTTAGTGCCTAAAATAATTTACTTTGCAGGAGTAAACCCTCCAGTTCCAAAACTTATTTCTTGACTTATTAGCCTTTGGAGCATCACATGTCTTCCTTGTGCTCTGGGAGGATTCTCTAAGGCTAATCCTTTGCAGAGAACCAATGTTAATTCTAGGACAGTTGTATACCTTAGTTTCTGGAATAAATTACTAATTGGCTTCTGAACCACCTTAATAGGAATAAGATGACTTTATTAATGCTTTATCAAAAGCAGTTCTGTTCTCCTTAATTCTCGTGAGGCTGAATGTTTATTTTTAGTGAAGGAGACAATTGCCAGGGCTGAGTGGTTGGATTCTACAGACTGTGTCTAGTATGAAGAAAACCACAAGAAAATTTTAAAACCGTTATCCAATCTGATCTGACCAGAGAGATCTCAAAATTTCATGACAAAGCATTTCTTGATTAAAAATTTTAATTACACAAGCATCTTTTAAACCGTTTGAAAAAATAAAATTCAAAAGCAAAGATGGACTTTTAAGGGATACTTCTGATGACTATTCATTAAAATAAAACTCAAGAGGAAAGCCAAAAGCTATCCATTTCTATTGAAGAATTTCATTCTAGTTGGTATAACTTGAAGAACTTTTTTTTTGTTTGTTAATTCTTTCTGGTCCCATGGGTAGAGAGAAATGTTTTAAATGCCCTTCCCTAACTTTGTACCTGGACTGAGGTTTTCATTTTCTTTTTAGGTTCGGTGTACCACTTTGATAAGTCGACTTCATCTTGCATTTCTACCAATGCTCTTCTTCCAGATCCTTATGAATCCGAGAGGTAATTTTTTCCTTGTGGTTTCAATGGCACTGTTTATGTGAGGTTGAATAACCCTAGTGGTGGGAACTAATGCTCCTCTGTGGCTCTCTGCTCAAGCTGAGTTCCTGAGCAGAAAAAAATACTCATATATTCTGAGGAAAAGTGTTTTCATTCTCATATAGAATCTGTCCCTGTAAGAGAGTTTCTCCACCCATAAAGCACAGAACAGTCCATGTGTCAGTCCTAGAATGAGGCCTCCGTATAGAGAGAGCAGTCAGGCCAGGCAGTCAGCTATGCCCTGTCCAAGTGTCCCCTTTCTTGGGGCTCTGGTGCCATAGTTTCTGCTGCAGTCACATACTGGCCCCTGGGGGAGCATTTGACACTCCTTGAAGCTCTAGACTCAGCAGGGACCAGGATGCCTCCTTTTCTACTTAGCCCAGCTGAGGGGGTCTGGAACACAAGGTAATTTCTTTATTCACTAAAGGGGGACAGGAAGGAAACAAAGAAAATATAAGAAGCATAACAACATGTCAGCTTATAAATCACAAGTTTCTGATTCTATAAGCTCACTCCCAGAGTGTCAAGTCCTGTTCCCTTTCATCTAAACTCTTGCTCTTGACGCTCCGTTTGGTTTTCTCTGGTACCCTGTCTGGGATTCGCATTCCCTAGTAACTGGCCTGTTGATGAGCAAGAGCGCCATCTGCAGCTGGTTTTCTCTCTGCCTCACTCTTTGTAAGCATAACTTCCATTCAGTTTCTGTTCTGTTCCCCTCTGAGAAAAGGCCTCTTCCCTGGTTTAACTAACAGGGCTGACACCACAATGTCACAACGAATGAATGGCCTCTTTCTTGATGTGAAGCTGTGGTCCATTTACAACGGGAAGGGTTTGGCCTTTTGTTAGCCCCAAAACACAACAGTACCATGACCGTATGTATCAGTCTTCTTTTGTGACTGTCCTTGTGATGATGCTGCATTACGATATCCTCAAAACTATCAGTGATTTATGAAAGCAAACATTTTATTTTATGCTCGTGGTTCTGTAGGTTGGCTGAGGTTCAGCCACTTTTGACTGGACTCAACTCGGCTCAGCTGCACTAGGCTGGACTCCAGGTTTCAAGTTGGGTTCAGGTCTGTTGCACATGTCTTCATTCCAAGACTCAGGCTAAAGGAGCAACAGCCCCCTGGGGCATCTTCTTGTGGAGATGAATGGAAACTCAAGGAAGCTGGCAGAAACTTGCCATGCTTCTTTACACCTGAGATCTAGCATTCAGTCACTTCTGCCAACATTCTAGTAGTAACGCAGATCATAGGGCCAAGCCCAAAGTCAGCCAGGCAGGGCTATATTCTCTCCATAATCTGAAGAAACCACCAGAAGCTCACATGGCCGAGTGGCAAGATGTGTAATTCTATCACAGGGAGAGAGTAAAGAGTTGGAAGCAGTAATTCAGTCTTCCAGTCCATAAAATAAGCATAAGATCTATGTAACAAAAGTTACAGATGACCAGTTACACCAGAGTCATTACGTCACAGTGCCCGGAGAACTGAAGTAGTTGTTGATGGAGCAGGTTCTCTCGTCTTAAATTCAGTTTCGTAATCATGAGGGCTGCTTTTTTATAAACCAATGGTTGGCAAATGTTTTCTGTAAAGGGCCACATAGTAAATATTTTAGGGTTTATGGGTCTCTATTGCAACTACTCAACTCTGCCTTTGTAACATAGCAATAGACAATACTAAACAAATAGGTGTGGCTGTGTTCCAATAGAACTTTATTTACAAGAATGAGCAGCAGCCCTATTTGGCCCTCGGGCCCTAGTTAGCTGACCCATTATAAACTCCTTTGTTGGGAAGTGCTTATTGGATATATTTTATTAACTATTTGTCACTCTTTCATGTAAAGATTAATCTTGGGGCTTAATTTAAACAGTCTTTCTCTCCTATTTGGCATTGATAAACTTGGGTATAGCTTTAGCTCTGGAAAATGGTTTACTTGTCCAGGAAAACAGAAATTGTCATTAACTAAAAACATAAAATTTTTTTAAAAACCTTATCTCAAGCACTGAGTTACTTTATGAATATATAACAATAATCTCCTTATTAGAGAGCAATTTTAAACCCCACTCTTAAAGGAGACATTAAGTACCAGTTCTTCAATTTCCAATGCCAAAATATTGTAGTTTAACTTTTTCTTCCTTCCTCATTAGATTATTATGTACTGATATTTTGGATTCAGTAGCCATAATGATATTTTGGTGGTTGATAGATGGAGTGACATATCGAACTAAAAAAAAATTATTTGACCCTTTTTTCTACTTAGAGTTTATGTTGCTGAATCTCTCATCTCCAGTGCTGGAGAAGGACTGTTTGCAAAGGTAGCAGTGGGACCTAATACTGTTATGTCTTTTTATAATGGAGTCCGAATTACACACCAAGAGGTGAGTGGAGTTGAAGTGGAAAATCAACTGGATTGCTTAAAGGGCTTTGTTTCAAACTCCCTTAATTTTCTCATTTGTCCCTTTACTTTAATACTCACTAGAAACGTAAAGGATCAAACAGCTTGGCTTTTGGTAAAATTGCTTGGACATTGTCTTATAGCAGGCTTCGGACTGCTGTAGCAAAAATATCGTAGACAGGGTGGCTTGTAAACAACAGAAATTTATTCCTCACAGTTCTGCAGGCTGGGAAGACCATGATCAAGGTGTCAGCAGACTCGGTATCTGGTGAGGCCCACTTCCTGGGTCATAGACAACCCTCTTTGTGCTCTAACCTCACATGGCAGGAAGGGTGAGAGAGCTCTCTGGAGCCTCTTTTAGCAGGGCACTAATCCCATTCATGAGGGCTCTGCCTGCCCTCATGACCAAGCACCTCCCAGAGGCCTCACCTCCACATACCATAACACTGGGGATGTTTCAACATATGAATTTGGGGGAACACATTCAGTCTATAGCAGATATTTTCCTCCTTATTTTGAGCTGTAGTATGATTTTTTTTAAGTTCCACAGCTTTTTTATAGAAGGTGAGATGGTGCTGGTAATGACAGAGTAACTGCTTTGTAATAGACTATACCCAGTGTCTGAAAAACTGAGGTCCAATCGGGCTGTCAGTAATTAATTTATGATCTCGGGCAGGGTGCTTTATAGGAAGGCGCCTTACTTCTGTTCATGCAAAAGCCGTACAGTAGTCAACATCTTGCCAGGAAATGTTCTATTGCCAAAAAAATTAAAAATAAAAAGTTAAAGAGTTGAATCACCTCTTGTCTTTAAGACACAATCTTTGGTATATTTGCCAGATTTCATATGTTTTTTGTTTTTGTTTCTTCACTTCACACTTAACTTCCTTAAGCGTCTGCTTAAGGGCAAAAAGTTTGATGCTCTTAGCGCGGCTGGTGTTCTCCGTCCTGGTCTCACTGTATCAGATGTATGGGACTGAAGCTTATCGCTCATATTCCACATTCATGTCTTCACTTTTTCACTTATTCCTGTAGAATATAAAGGGGCAAATGCCATGAAATAATCAAGTTATTGCACCTTCAGAGCAGTCGCACAGGCAAAGATGTCAGGGCACTCAAACTGAGCTGTGGTCCGGCACACAGTGTCCCCTTGTGATGGCCAGACCTCGATATCGACAATCCAGAAAGTCCAAGAAACTCAGCATATGAAAGGTGTCTCGGGATATTGATATATAGTTTATCTATTCAAACATTTTACAGATAAGGAAACTGAAGCCCAGAGAGGTTAAGCCATTTGCCCAAGGTCACAAATACAGTAACTAGCAGAGTCCAGACAGGGTTCCAAATAGCAGAATCTGGCTCTGTACTGAAACTCACTATGCCGTACTGTGTAAATGAATGAGGAACCTTCCTTGCCCTCATGAAATTTAGATTCTGTTGGGGAGATAAGAAAAATACACAAGTAGTGACCACATAAATTAGATGGTACCAAGTGCCATATATCTGTGTCCCATGACAGGTCTGGGATATTAAGATCCATAAGGATTTCTTTCACTTATGTCACTGCTGTATCCCCTGCACCTAGAACAGAGCCTGACAGTGAATATCTGTTGAATGAATATCAGATACAAATAAAAGCATAATTGTAATTTATTTATTTATTGGTGAGGAAGATTAGTGCTGAGCTAACATCTGTCACCAATCCTCCTCCTTTTGCTGAGCAAGATTGGCCCTGGACTAACATCCGTGCCCATCTTCCTCTGCTGTATATGTGGGATGCCACCACAGCACAGCTTGATGAGTGGTGCGTAGGTCTGCGCCCGGGATCCAAACCGGCAAACCCCGGGCCACCAAAGGGGAGCATGCAAACTTAACCGCTATGCCACCAGGCCAGCCCCATATAAGTGTAATTTAGAGATGGGAGAGATATTATACCTCTGAGAGTCAACAGTTTTGTATGAAAATTTGATCCTGTTTGCTCCAAAAGGCTCTTCTGGCGTCGACAGATCCTGGGGTGTGTTGGCTGGGAGTGGGTTGGAGAGGGGAAGTCTGTTGGTTGCACTGCAGATAGTGAGTCCTGTTGTAGATAAGAAAGCACACAGGTAATCGGTGACGCTGTCTGCTGGTCAGGTTGGTTGCCCCCCTATAGCAAAGGTGGAGGACTTTCCTGGAGTGTGGTTTTTCATTCCTTTATTTCTGGTTCCATTTGATGTTCTTACTTTCATTTTTCTTTTGCCTCATCTTTCTCACTATAGGGGTTCAAGATCAAAGAAAAAGATATGACCACAAGAGGCAGCAGCTCACAACAAGCTTTATAGATACTGGGTGGTGCTTGGACAGGGTTGCATGAGAGGGGATGTCCTCCCAGCATGAGACTATTCAGAGGCTTATGGCCCGGGGGCCACCATCCAGAGGGGAGGAGGGCAGGGAACTCGTGGGAAAGAGAGGGATCAGAGAGGGGGCTGACATGTCTAGGTGACGTGTAGCATGGTGAGGAGTCTCTGGGACGGAGAGCTCCAGACAACGGCTACAGTCTGAGGTCTCTATGGTCCTGGGTTTATCTTATCTATTGTTAGCAGATGTGGTGTGAGGTTTCATGAGGTATGCCATGACAGCAGACCCTAAATGGCTAAAACTCTGCTTTGTTTGCTATTTACAAAACAATTGGATGTGTAAAAATTTGAGTTCGGTGCTGGTGGGCTTTTGAGGTAACAGGTCTCAGCCTACAGTGAAGAAATAAACAACCTAGGAACCAATACATAGAGGCCATCTTTGGCTCATTTATATAACACTTGCCTACTTTTAATTCAAGATATCTGGGTATATTTTTGTGTGTTTTTGTAAGGGATTTTAAATCCTTTTTTTCATATAAGATAGAAGAAAATCAAGAAATAGTCAGTTGAGCTGCCTGGTGCTGCCCATATATGCCTTTTACGCCATCAATGTGCAGAGGGATGTGTTAGGCTCTTTTCATGTATATGGCACTCAAACTGTGAAGTTTAAGAACTGAGTTAATATCCCTGATGGCCTTTGAACTCTTGGGAGAAAAGTCCTCTTTAATGTTCACTTTCTTGTTTTCTGCAGGTCGATAGCAGGGACTGGGCCCTGAACGGGAACACCCTCTCCCTCGATGAAGAAACGGTCATTGACGTGCCTGAGCCCTACAACCATGTAACCAAGTACTGTGCCTCCTTGGGACACAAGGCAAATCACTCCTTCACTCCAAACTGCGTCTACGATATGTAAGTATGACACCGAGCCACCAGGCGGATCTACGCCTCAGGGCCCTGAGACTGAGGAGGGCATGTCCAGGGTGTTATCCTCCCCAGATGGAGGCCCCTCCCGCAGAATAGCCGAGGTCCTCTCCCTGGGGCCTTGCTGTTATGACTTGAAATTCAGAATCTAAACAGCCTCACTCTTTGGCCTTGGCAGGCTAGGAAATGGAAAAGTGCTTCGAAGAGTAGAAATGCTGTGGAAATACTATACTTAGTGGTCGCTGTTTTATTGCAGCTTTTTGACCTTCATTTGCCTCATTCTGGAAAATTAAGGATAGCTATTTGAAGTAATAGTGAAAATTGAAATTACTCTGCACAGTGGAGATTAGGGAACCCTTTTATGATGTGAAAGGAAGGAGGAAAATAAAATCCTAAGTCTAGAGCATGAGGTCTCAGTATTGGAAAAGACCCTAAAATCAAAGAGTCCCTATTACTTGACAATAAAGAGGAAGAAAATACTGACACGTGCTACCACATGGATGAGCCTTGAAAACCTTATGCTAAGTGCAAGAAGCCAGTCACAAAAGACCACACAGTGTATGATTCCATTTATATAACTTGTCCACTATAGACAAATCCATACAGACAGAACATAGATCAGTGGTTGCCTAGAGCTGGGGGGAGTGGGGTAAATGAGGGTTGATGGCTAATGAATATGAGGCTTCTTCTGAGGGTGATGAAAGGTTCTAAAATTTGATAGTGGTGATGGTTGCACAACTAAAACCACTAATTGTACACTTTAAGTGGATGAATTTTATGATATGTGGATTATATCTAAACAAAGCTATTATTTTTAAAAAATCAAATAATCTTATCACCCTCTCGGGCTTTGAGCCTCTCCTTCCAACTGCTCATTGAACCTCTTCTTGGAAACTTCCATTGATGAGGAGCTTACTATTATCCACAAAGGTGGCTCTCTGGACAAACTGAAATAGATATTATGGAATTAGCTTTTGGGCTCTGATGTTTAGAAAGTTCTTTCTGTTGAGCCCGAATGGGTTTCACTGTAACATCCAGCCCTTGGCCCTAATTATCTCCCTTTATTTCTTGTGCACTGTGTCAATCTCTCTTCCACATAGTAGCCTTACAAAAATATTTTAGTAGTTTTCAAGTGCCCCCTGAATGTTCTCTTCCCAAAGTCAAGCATCTCTGACTATTCCTTAAAGGATACAGTTGGGATTCTTTGTACTATCGTCACTGCTCTCTTTAGCTCAGCCTGAGAATGCCAGTTCTTCCTGGGAGCCTGGGAGCTGTGTGCAGCCTTCTCTGCTCAGCTATAGCTTGCAGTCCCTCAGTCCTCTAGGTTGGTAACATAAGCAGGATTAGGTCATGTGCATTTAGTCTGTAGGAAAATTGCCAGGATTTGAATGTCCCTTCTTGCATCCCTGAGATGGCTTAAAAATTGTTCTGGCAGTGACTTGCTCTCCTTGGCAGCCAGTAACAATTACTGAAGCTACAACTTCTGTTTAAAGGGCGGGTAGAAATGGCAAAGGACATGTGTCATGTGAAATGAAACTGACACTATTATTAATTCCAAGGCTTTCATGGCCAATGTGAATGAGGCCAAAGCATCATTCCAAGCTTCACACAGCTTAACAACAACCCTTTAAAGCAGTGGTAACTAACAATAATAAATGCTACTTAGACAACTCTTTTTAAAACAAAGGAGTTCTGTGATTTCATTGCAAGGGTGTGATTTTTCTCACCAAAAAGAAGAGAGCACAGGAGACAAGAGAAGGAACCAATTGTGCAAAATCAAGTCCTTGTGCTCTTCAGGGGTTTTTCCAAGCCCAGTGTGACCAATTAATTATTTGGGGTAGTGGGAAGACTACCTGAATAATAATCAAATATAAAATTTAGATACTAGTTCATGGTATTCATTTGTTCCTAAAATCGTTAGTATTGTTATGCACACTTTCACATAAACAAAACAACCCTTCTGTAAGCTGTTTGAACTGTAGTACAAAATGCCAAATGGACAAATAGACAAGAATTACTTTCCCAGCTGGAAATATAGGTAACATGTCGACAAGGGACCAAACCATTTGTTGCAGAGGTTTGGTTTGACAGCTGATCATGCAGTTAACATTTACTGAGCTCTTGCTCTAGGTCAGTGCTGTGCTAAAGACTTCTCAAGCATTATCTCATTTACTTCTCCCGGTATCTCTGGGCAACTAGTATGGCTATCCCAGATCATAGGCAGGAAGCACAGGTCTCTCAGTCAAAGTAGTTAAATGCTCCTAACCGTTGTACCTTAGTGCCAGCTTGAAGATCAACACTGAAATGGAGTTCTTTCTTTTCAGTCTGTCCATTTTCTACTCTCTGAAAATAACGACAATAAGGAAAATGAAAATGCGAGAGGCTTATAAGAGAAGTCTTAGGCTTCTCACGGGATGTTTTCAGTGTACCAGAAAATTAACTAGAGCTCCATTTCAGGAGTATTATTTTTTAATGAAATATTTTAATTTAGAGACAAAGAGTTGTGATTTTAATAAGCAATTCCTAAATGCCTGGTCCAGGGATCCTCTCTGTGATGGAGGACAGTCTGAGAATTCTGTGCACATGCACACTCCCATACACACACACACGCATGCACACACACGCACGCACACGTCATAACTAATATTAGTCGTCCTCACTTTGTGCCAGGCACTGTGTGAGGTGCTTTATATATGTGACTCTATTTTGTCACTGCAAAGACTCTTGTAGGATAAAGTTTACTAGTAGTATCATGATTTTGCAGATGAGGAAAGTGAGATTCAGACATACTGAGGTAAGTTTTCCAAGAGGAGGCAGTAAGAATGTGTGGACCCGGGACTCACACCAAAGTCTTCTGACCCCAAGTCAAGTGTACTTTCCAGGAAACATGAGACCCAGTAAGGTGGACATTGAGGCCCCCTTGGAATGAGGGTGAAGTTGTTTCTTTTTACCCCACATAAAAGATGTACCTAAACCTCAGACACACTCCTTTCCCACCACCAATGGAGGGAACTGGCTACGTGCTCACTCTCATACCCCACATGCCAATCTAACTTAGGGCCTGGAAGATTCTCCTTGGTGTCTCAAGCCCTTTGTTCAAAATGTGACTATAAATGACTGAGATTGATTTGACCAGATGCATTAAAAATAAAGCTAAGTTCTTTCTGGCCATGCCTTACATCTTGGGTTTCTGCAGCTGTTAGGTGAACTAAGTCTATTACTTATTTATCTCCTGTTCTCCTGCAGGGAGCCGTGCAGGTGAACTGGGTTGGGAGCCTTTGGCAGAGGAACGTAGTCATAGCGTTAGCCCAGCCCCTCGTTCCAAGAGGAGTCGTTACATGATGAGTTGCTGCTTACTTCACAGAAGGCTTCACAGGGAAATATTAAAGAAACAGGTTGGCAGAGAGGTCCAAACTTCTATCTTGGAAAGAAACCTTCATCTACTTTTATGCTAGAAAATAATACTTCCTCTATATGTATAGGGTGGAATACAGAAGTTTTTTGCTTTTGCGAATCCACAGGGCTCTTTCTTACAACTCCAAAAGTGTTCTGGAAAAGCCTTTCCCCCGAGGTCTAGCCAGGTAATCTGATGCTACAGACCAGATGAGCTGAAATGCTGACAGGCTGCACTGGATCTGATTTCTCATTAAGGACAGATTGTTGTTGTTGACCATGATCGTTGGTCTATAAATACAGAGTGCCAAATATGCTCAAAAAGGAAGATAGAGCAGTGCTTTTAAAACTTTAATGTGCGTATGAATCACCTGGGGGTGTTGTTAAAATGCAGATTCCAATTCAGCAGGTCTGGGGTGGGGCTGAGATTCTCCACAGCACTAGCACGCTCCCTGGTGGAGCGGATGCTGTCTGAGCTGTGGACCCCACCATGAGGACCTCGGTGGGGTCCAGGGAAGAGCGCAGGGGTGATTCCTGCATCAGCCCCTCCTAGCCTTTGCTTCTAACCTCCTGGTCTGGACCAGGAATGACTGTGCGCATCTTGATATCTAGGTTTGTCCACCCCCGTTTTGGGCCCATCAAATGCATCCGCACCCTCCGAGCTGTGGAGGTCGATGAGGAGCTCACTGTTGCCTACGGCTATGACCACAGCCCCCCGGGGAAGAGTGGGCCTGAAGCTCCCGAGTGGTACCAGGTGGAGCTGAAGGCCTTCCAGGCCACCCAGCAGAAGTGAAAGGCCTGGCTCTCGGCTTCAGACACCTGGAATAGAAACTTGGATCTATGCACTACGTTTATCCGACAACGGGACAACCAGGGACTGCTCATGCTGTGACATCACATCCTCTCACTCTGCAACGACTTTCTCGCATACTAACTAGGTTTGACTGTATTACTCATACCAGATTTAAAATTAGCTAGCCTTGCAACAACGTCCTACTGAGAGGTATTGTCGAGCACTTGACATAAGACAGCGTGATGTTCTTGGGTGGTTCAAGTCTAAATCTGTACCACGTTCAGAGATGCCAAATGATTAGGCTGAAAAAGGGAAAGGGGATTTTTCAGTCATTTTTAGTCAGTGGTTTTTCCATGATGTTTTTTCCTACGGCCAATGCAAACTGTTCTCACACTTGCATACGTGCCGTATGGAGGCTGGAGAATTACTACATTTTTATTCTCTAAATGTAGTATAATTTGCCTTTTAACCTTTGATCTGTATCTTGCAATAGAATGGCTTTGTTTTTTCCCTAGCAAACAGAACCCCACTTTTTAAGCCATTTCACCCCTCTGTCCTATTCTCTTAGATATCTTTCACAAGAGAAAACTTCCAAATGAATTTTGTGTCTGTGCCAGTGTGTAGGTCTCTCTGGCTCTTTCTATCTCATTGTTTCATTATTATGTCCTAATATAAAGAACTGGCTCGTAGGGCCGGGGTATTATTATAGAATTATTATTCTCGCATGTAAACAAAGATATCTTTGCTTTAAGATGTGAGAAGAAATGAATTTACTTTGTTTGCATTAAGTTATGGAAGAGTTGTAATATATACTTTAAGAAAGAAAAGAGGGAAATTAGTATTTCTAAGCAGTAACTGTGGCAATTTTGCAATATCTACGATAGTGCTAGTAATTTTTTCTCCTCAAGTACACATTAAATGTACATAAGATAGAGCAGTCTGGCTTGTGGCCCAGTGCATTGAATTCAAAAGTCAAATAGCAAACTTGCTTTCTGACACAGAATTCAAACGTTGATTTTTTTTAATCGCTACTATTAGGAGAGACATACTGGTCACTAGGTACAAATCAAACCTTAATGCTAAAACTCGTAACCATTGTAATTTCAAAACACTTACCTGCTTCAAAGCGTTGTGAATTAAGAATAACATCTGTATAGTTTAAAAGCAACGATATCAATAGCATTCCAGCCATTTTGCAAGCCATATGTGTAATCACAACTGCAGAAATAAGGAGAAAACCCCTGTTTTTTAGTTTAGCTAATTAGGTATGTAACATAACTGGGATTGCTCTGAATGAATTCTGAGAGTTTTGGGTTTTTGTAAGCGCCCTCACCACATGCCATAGCTGTGTCTTCTTTCGATGCCTCAATGAGGCAGCTGGGAAGCCTGGAGAGCAGCAGTTGCTCCGACCTGCCAACTGTCCATGGTGGCACCTGTTGCCTGAGCCAGTTTGGTCTTGAAAGCTAAAACCTTCCAAGCTATAGCCAATAGTGAGCTCTGGCTGAGTAGAGAAGGCTTGCTGGGAGTGGGAGAAGAGTAAAGAAACAGACAGAAGGAAGTTTGCTGTTTCTTGTCAGTTACACATGCTCTTAGGAAGAATTTAACAGAAGTGCTTGATCCAGGGCTGCTCACTACTTTCAGTTCAGGCGGCTCTTGGGCACACAGAACTGAGCCCTCAAGACAGTGACAGAAGTGGCCCTTCCCTCTTTGCAAGGCGAGGCTTCCAGGAGCTTCCCTCTCCCCAGCAGAGCAGGAGCACACGGCCCGTGCATGCGATGCATGCGGTGCAGCTAGGTGGCAGTGGTTTCAGGGAGACAAGCTGATGGTTCACACGTGAGAAGTTGTCAGGGTTGCCAGAAAGATCTCCCACAAATGGAACTGAATAGAGTTTTAGATTATATGGCACCAGGATAGGATCGCTTCTATTCTGTAGAAAGAGACCGTTCTGTAAACTGTGACAGATGGGCAGAGTCTTGGGACTTGTGTTCTGATAGGTGCTTTAATTCAAATGCTCCCAAAGTGAGTGACTATCTTCAGGAGAAAGATGGCTTTAATTAACCCCAGTCCGTTGGGTGGTGGGAACCAGGTCCAGGAGCGAGGTCAGTGAGAGGGCGGCACAGATCATGCCTCCAGAGCAGCTACGCTCTGAATGGTTTCATTTCTGAGGGCGATATTGCTCTGGTGGAGGCTGCAGTGGGGTATAATCTCTGTCCTAATGGGCTACTCTAATTACCCCATTCAAATGGAATTTTTTTTAAGAGTTGTAAGTAGTGATTAACCAACTAATCCATTTTTCAGTTAGGTGTTGAATGATAACACTCTGAGTTTAAAACCCAGCTGCGTATGTGACCTTCAGACAAATCAGAGAAAAGAATACACCCAAGTTGAGCATCTCTGTGTTTCTGCCTCCCTCTTCCTGCGTCTTCTGGCTCTTCTTTCTCCTGCCCTGTGTCCTTCCTCTTTCTCTCTCATCTGTGAGAACACCTGGGTGTCTGCATGTAACGACACCCCCATCTGATCTCTCCAGCTCGGTTGCCCTCTCTCTCTCCATATTGGGAGCTCCTCTCCTCTCTAGCTAGTCCCTCTGGCTGTGTGTACCCTTTGGACCCTCTGTGTGTACCTCTCTCCATTTACCCTGTGTCCATGTCTGGCTCTGTTACTCCTGCTTCCACCCCACCCCCTGCCACACACACACATTTGCAAATGTAAAGCTTTGTCACAGGGTGGAATCAGAGGGGAGCTTGAAACTCACTGTGTTCTGTAGGTAGGTAAAGTCGTCGAGGGGGTTGAGGTTCCATAAGGAATTAACTTGTGAGGAAGTAAGGGTTTGTTCCTTGTTTGAGCCAAAGTCTGAGGGGGAAAGCCTCAGGATGTATTTTTCTACTGAATCTTTACATCCGCTGTGGAAGGAAATATGTCAGGAAGCAGCTGAATCTGGTAGTTTCATCAGCATCATAATCACAACAGAAATGTGGAAGATTCCATGTGGTGGGGAAGAAAGAAATAACTATGTTCTCCCCAAAAAACGGCTGATGTCTGTGAGTGAGCGTGATGCCATGGTCTCAAGGAGATTCACTCAGAGCTGTCTCAGTTCAACTCCTGCATGACTAGATCCTTCCTTAGCAGCTTTTCTATGATGAAATATTATCTTGTGTTAGACTTAGGAATGGGAACTAATCTGTAGGAGTATGTCCCCAAATGGACATTTGAATGGACTAACAAAAACAACTGTAAGGACTGAATTTCTGACATAAAGGAATGATGAGATTAAAAGCAACAGTCAAGGAAGACTTGAGTTTTGTAGTACCTATTCTTATTTTAACCTGCTTCATCCCTGGTCTGCCTGAGAAATGAAGAAGGAAATTCGTTTTTCAAGACCTCTTTGAACCTGTCTGGGTCTGTAGTTAAAACTCATTTGCCCTCTAGGGGTTCTTCACACTTGAAAAATTGCTTCCTTGTCACACAACCTGACAGTGGAGGCCAAGTGTAACCATTTACAACATTTAATTGTAACCGGTAAAATTGCAGTAACTGTGAACAGTGAATTAAAGGGTTGTCTTCTCAGTGAGACAGTATGTGGCACTTTAGTAACTTTCCTTTCATATATAAAATTTTAAATCACTCACTGCAAAATGCATTTAAGATCTTCCAAGAAGGTTTGGTTTTCTGATTTGCTTTGTTTTAAAGCAGTTGCCTCGAGTTTCTGTCTTACGAGTAGTGATTTAGATCCAGACATCTTTTGTTTTAGAAAAACAAGCAAAACTGTGTTGCAAGACCGATAATTTGTAATGTTTATTTGCCACAGATCAAAGGTTCACAAACTATATTAAATTTACATCTACTTGAGGTACCTTGATAGATTGTTTTTTCTTTGATCTTTCCCTTCAGGAATTTGGAGCCTCGGTGTCACTTTTTTATTTTAAAAATACTAAATTTTAATAGTTTTATTTTGCCAAATGTGTGCATACATATTCAAAGCAATGAAACTATTTCAAGCCATACAACCACAGGGGTCTAAACCCTTTTCACAAAATTTTAATGTGTTTGTATGTACATAGATGTTTGTATGAAATATTTTCATGGTAGAACGAATATATTTAAATGAAGTTGAATTATTCCAGTGCTATTTAAACAAATTACAAAATTTTTGGTGAGAATTATCTGAGTCTATTGAGATATAATGCAGATCAATTTTGATTTTTAAAAATCAAAAGCCTACAAATAACTCTGACTCATGGCAACTTCCCTGTGTTGTTGCATCTGACGTGGAGAGAGCTGTAGGCTGCCCCAGTGCCTCAGCCGCTCCCTGGTGTAAGTTAGGTGCTCATGGAGGTGTGTCCACCTTTCCGTGACATCGCTCTGGGCCTTGGAGGGCCTGTGAGTGAATCAAAGGCATTAGAGACACCGGTGCAGTTATCCGGAGCACAATTTCTTTGCAGGGCAGCAGAATCAGAAGCCAGATATGGCCGTGTGAACCTCGGAACTGGGTTTTCTGGCCACCATCAACCGCCACCCTTACTGCCTAGTCACACATGTCAGGGAGGCTGCCCTCAGTGGAGTTGGGGTTCAGACCCCGGGGTGGGACTTCACAGTTTTGCCAGCGGTCCCCACCTCCTGACCTCCACCTCGCAGAGAGGAAGGAGGAGGGAGCAGCTGGCAAGGGGCCCATTTCTCAGCACAGTACATTTCCTGTCTCAGCTCTGGGAGACTATGCACCTAAGCACCAAACTTCCAACCAGAGAGAGACGTCCTCGGATAACGCAAATCCTTGCTTCCTCTGTCTGTGACTTTACACACTGTTGTTAGAAGTCGTTTTAATATCAAGACCAATCACATCCCTAGGACATACCTCCCAACTCTCCTGACTCTTACGTTATTAGAACACTCCTTTATAATGATATTCAACTTGAGTGGGTTTTTTTTTTTCTGCTTGGGTCCTGGATATAATGAAATGATAAATATTATGACAAATTTTCACTGTGTATACTAGCAATATGTACACACATGCCAATGTATCTTAACATATCGACTTGGTTACATTTTGGGTTACTATAATTAATCTCGATTCATGTATTGAGAAACTACAGGGATACATAATGCCTGCTTATCATAGTAGAAATTAGGTTCATGGTTCTGAGCTCCCTACTTCAAAAGTTTTTCCTCCTGGGTTTTCTATGTTCTCTTTCTATCCTGAAATGCATCTATTAGGTTGTGAGGTATGTTTAAAGATTGGAAGCCAGGGGTACACTTTCAGCGTGTATTGCAACCAAAAGTTAACCCCATCACAGTTAACGAGCATCTTTGATTGGTCTTTTGTGGAATTTGAACTAAATCTATGAGCCTTATTCAATATCTGTAATTCTATGATTTTTTTAAATTATGGGAAATTAATGAAAGATGTTTACATGAATAATGTTTGCCCTTACTGTGTTATGAATGAGTTTTTTGTAGTGTGTCTGGGTGCATGTGCAAGAGAGTTGGAAAAATGTTTCTGAAACAAAACTTGACAAATATTTGTAATGAAAAGTAAATTTAAAGATTGCTATAATTGCGCTATAGAAACAATGCAAGTATTAAACAAAATATACAATCGTCTGTTCGTGTCTTCCTTTTGTCGTCAAGGGCAGAAAGAAAGTAACATTTCTCTTATGATGTGTTTACCTGTATATTTAAATTACCAAACAAACTTTACATTTTAAGTTGTTTAAAAATATTCTTAGGGGCTGCCCCAGTGGTGCAGTGGATAAGTTTGCGCACTCCACTTCGGCAGCCCAGGGTTCGCGGGTTGGGATCCCAAGTGTGGACCTACACACCGCTCATCAAGCCGTGCTGTGGTGGCATCCACATATAAAGTGGAGGAGGATTGACACAGATGTTAGCTCAGCAACAATCTTCCGCAAGCAAAAAGAGGAAGATTGGCAACAGAGGAGGGGTATAGAAAGATTAGGCGCTTTCTGTATATTTGGTATGACTCCACATACATCCATGAATGCAGAAAAATTAGCAACATCAACCAAAAGTGTCTGACTATATAAATGTTAAGAGTATTGAATGTAAATAAGATGCTCAAGAAAAATATCTGGAGAATGGGAAACTTAAGCTCATAATTTAAAGGAGATATAGGAACTTTGTTAGATGTTATAGATTTTGGTGGTCTTAGGGCAGCTTTGAGCAGGGGAACCCAGGATTCCTTATTCCTACCCAAGTCACAGTCAACATTCCTGCACTCTCCCCTACAGCATTCCCAAAGCACAAAAGCCAATGACACAGAGGGTAAAAATAGTACTTCGCTATTAGCTGGGCCTTCTGCCCAGGGCCCCAAAGCAGTGAGTTCTAGTAAGTTGGGCCGTGTGACATGAGGCACAGCAAGACATCAAACTGAAGCAAGCCATGAGACTTCCTGCTTTACTTTACCTCCCTCAGTGGCCCGATCCCGGACCTTATCACACTTCTTTCCATTGAAGGAAGTAAATGGAAGCAAGTGAGATGGCTAAGTCCAAACTGGGGCTGTATCAGCTTCACTACTTGGATGAAGACACATCCATATGCTGGATCTCTAAGGCAGAGTTTTACCCACTAACACCCAATATTAATATTCTTCCTCCTTGGAGGAGAAGCAGGTGTGAGATTAAAATTTTAATACAACCTGGGGTAAGTCTAAGAAGCTAAACTCTCAAAAGTGAAGGATCAGGCAACTTCTCGTGGGTTAAGATTGGTGGTTCTCAAGGATTGTAGCATAAGGTAATGTGAGGAAGATTGAAACCAAATTATTTTAGTCTCAGTAATCATCCCGCATATACTTCTTATGAAATATCTGCCTTTGGATTTTAATGTTTCAGACTATGCAGTCTGCTAGTTCATATTGGACTTGAAATTATTTCAGTGGTCATCTCTAGAATTAGATAACAGTCATTCAGGAAGATTTTATGCTGTAGTAGACGTTTAGTTTCAACTCAGCTTCTGACTGAATTGGGGTTGTTCAATAAGAAAGTTCCATCCCAAAAGTATTTTAGAAAACAACTGTTGCCTTTCATATAAAAAGATAATGCTGGGCTAACCCCAGTGGCCTAGTGGTTAAGTTCAGCACACTCTGCTTTGGTGGCCCAGGTTCAGTTCCCGGGTACAGACCAACACCCCTTGTCTATCAGTGACCATGCTGTGGTGGTGGCTCACACACAAAAAGAGGAAGATTGGCAGTGGATGTTAGCTCAGGGTGAATCTTCCTTGGCAAAAAAAAAAAAAAAGATAATGCTAACTCCCATGCAACATACTGGTATGTGTTGTTCTTAAAGTTTTGTTTCTTTGTGAAAACCAAAGCCATGGTTTTGAATTTAGAGCTTCACTTCTTGTAGTGTACACAGAAAAGATTAATGGATCTATCTAGATTGCTACCAAATTTTTACTTCTGCCAGTACCAGAATGCTTCCAGCTTCAAAAAACATAAAAACCCAATTCAATATAGCTCAAGCAATAAAGAAGATTTACTCCCTCACATAACAAGAAGGGTTGAGTGACCTGAGAGTTGGTTAATTTAGCAACTCAACCAGGTTCCTTCTATATTTCTGCTCTGCAATTCTCAGTTTGTCAGGTTTGCTCTCTGGGGCTGGCTCACCTCACAGTTACAAAACAGCTGCCACAGTTCCAGACATCATGGCCAGATTTGGCAATATCCAGTCAGTAAAAAGGAAAGTCTCTTTTAGGGTCTATAACACTGAGGAAATCTAAACCAATCACTTGCAAGGGCCATGGGGACACCATGATTATTTGAGTGAAGGATGTGGCGTATGGAGAAGGGTGAATGGCCTGAACAAAGCTGGGGTTCTCTCAGCGAGGAAGAAGGGAGAAATGACAGTTGGGCTGCTACCCACAGTGTCTGCCTCATCTGCATCACAGGTTTTATTTTATTTGCTTCAGAGAAGAAAGGAGGTTAGTCTCTTCAAATAAATAAATGGATTTTTTTTAATTAATTCAAATCAATTTAGAGAATTCTCCAGTGGTGGGTGTGGGAGAGGTTCTACAAAGATACCTTTATGTAGCGTTTACAAGGCTGTTTTAAGTGTTATAGATTATGCATTTATATCTCAGCGATATGATACAGGTACTGTTATTGTCACCAAGCAATGGGCTCGCTCTGCTCACTGTGATCTGAGCCAATTTATCACAAGTTAGAGATTAAGAAAGGAAGCATTTATTCGAGTAGCCAGCATAATCAGAAGATGGCAGACTAATGTCTCAAAAAAAAAAAAAAACCATCTTAGAGAATTACAGAAACCTGAGGCAGTTACATAGGGAAAATGGGCAGTGAGGAGGGGCCCAGGGATGTAGGTCTCCAGGAGTGACAGACTCCAGGCATCACATTGTTCCATTCTTCTGTCAGCTGTGATGGATACCTTGCAGGTGTGTTTCCTGCCTGAGGTCAGCCTGTTCCTGGATAGAAACTCACAGAACAAAGTTTTAAGTTATCAAGCTATACAGGATTACCTATGTAAGTAGAGGCCATAAATCAGAAGAGCATGTGAATTATTTTAGATACGTGCAGAGCAGTGAGTAGTCACACAGGAGGGGCTGGGGTCATTTATAGTTCCAAGATGGCATTACTTATGTTTCTAAGTACTTATGTTTCTAATGTTGATTACATTATCACCCCATTTTACAGAAGGAGAAACTGAGGGATAGAGATGTCAAGTAACTTGCAATTAGGTAACTCAGTCACAGAAATAACTAGCAAGTGGTGGAGGCAAAGTCTGAAGCCAGGAGGCTGGCTCCAGGCTGCTGTCTTAACCACACTTATGGGAGCTCCTCTCTCCTCCTGCCCTTCACTCCTTCACACTCTCTACCTGTTAAGGCCAACTGTTAATATCCTTAGTCTTCCTTTCCCTTGATCATTCACTTAGCCAACCAATCAACTGATCTCCCAGACCACGCTCCCTCCTTGGTCCAATCCGTGCGATACCCAAACTCACTGCCTGTACTTTTCTTCTCATCACTTTCTGCCCTGACTCAGAACTTCCACAACCTCTGCCTGGATTTCAGTCAGAGCTTCTCCATCCATCTTATTTCTCATTCTTCGCCTCCACTGCAGGAATCTTCCTCATTGGTGAGGTTTCACTGTTTCTGCCTCTCCAGGGAGGCACCGGGGAGGGTTGTGCGGTGGAGAGGACCAGGGTGCTGGAGTCAGACTGGTTTTAATCAGCTTTGCTACTGTGCAGGTGACACTGGTCTTCAGATTGCACTCTAGCAAATGTGGATGAAACCTGCCGCCCATGGTTGCATTGGGATTGAGAAGACTGAGTGTTCGCATCCCTGCTCCCTCCCTCTTCCTTATCCTCTCCAGCCACTCTCATCTTCCTGTCTTTAGAAATGCCAGCTTGCTCCCTCTCTTCTCAGACCATGCGTGTCTTCCCCCAGATCCACATGGCTCCCTCCCTCACCTGCTTCAAGTCTTCGCTGAAATGAAGCCTACTGGACCACCCCACTTAAATTGCAACATCCTCCTCCTCCCAGCATCCCCAAACCACTCTACCCTCCTTTCTTTTTCTCCATACCGTGTACCACCTTCTAACTTACCATATAATTTAGTTATCTGTTATGTTTCTTTATTGTCTTTTTCCTCCCTCTAGACTGTCATCTCCAGGTGGGCATGAATTTTAGTCTTTTTCATTCACTGATGGATCCTTAACCTCTGGCACATAGTAGGCACTCAATAAATTGAATGAATGAATGAGTGAATGAGTGGGAGTCAGTAGATTGTAGTGGTTAAGAGAACTTTGGTAATCATCTTAGGTTGAAATCCCAGCTCTGCCATTTCCCAATTGTGTGACATAAATTCTTTATGCTTCAGTTTCCTTATTTGTAAAATTACACTAATAATGATACCTAAACAAAAAAGATTGAGTGGTTGACCCATGGAGCAGGCTCCCTAACTCTGATCCTTCTATTGTGAAATACCACCTCTCCAGGCATAACTAAAGCCTGCCTTCTTCTAAGAAGTCCCCGATGAAGATGCCGTGCTCTGGGAAGCTGGCCTGACTCTTCATGTCCTCCCCTCACTGGTCCCCCTTCTCTGCACCCCATGGATGTCAACAGGCCATGCCAATTTGCCTATACACTGCAAATTCTCAGTTGCTTAATGAGTGGAACATCTAGCTGGTATAGGGGAGGAGGACAATTTCCTCTACCCTCTAGGTCCTTCTGGGTGGTCTAAGAATTAAATTGACATGAGACAGAGTAACAGGAGAAAATCAAAGTTTAATAACATGAACACATGGGAGAAACCTGGGAAAACTGAGTAACTCGCCAAAATGGCTGAAGACACCACCTTAAATACCATCTTCAGCTAAAGACAAAGGAGGATGTTGGGGGTAGTGGTTTGGGACTTCAGAGGGGAGGAAGGCAATTCACACAGAAATGGAAAAGCAAATGTTTAGTAAACAAATGTTTGCTGGGCCATCTATAGACAATCTGATCTGGGAAAGAACTTTGATAAAAATAGGTTGAGCAAGGTTACTCCCAGTCTACCAATACCCAGAGTTATCTATGATGATGGCTTGTCCTGGGGACAGGTCTTCTATCTTAAATTCTTTTAGACAGTTAGGGGGAAGGTCAAAGTTTCCTTCAGTCTTTTGTCCTTAAAAACAATTAAGCCAAAGAGACACATTTTGGGATGGCCAATTCTGATCCCCTACACTGGCCTCCTCCTTAGATGACAGGCTTTTGGGGAACAACAAGTGTATCTTACTGGATGCATACAAAGCATTCTCCAACTATTTGACATGAGGATGACTGAGCTAGAGTGTCTTTTTTTTTAAATCGTATTCTCAGTTTGTTCATTCATTTGACACATATTTCTTAAGCTTTACCACCAGGCAGTCATTCTTTTAGGACATTAGCAAATCAGCAGTGAACAAGAACAAAGTCCCCGCCTTGTGGAGCTTACATTTTCATGGGGACACTGGTCATAAACAAGTGTTGGGGAAGAGGGAGAATCCCTCTCCGCCCTTTCTCTTAAGGTTCTTATCTCTGGCCAAATAATTAAAAAGACAGGTTAGCAGGAGAAAATAATACCAAGTTTAATAACATGTATACATGGGAGAAACCAGGGAAACTGAGTTTCTCAACAAAACGGCAGAGATTCTCATCTTAAATACTATCTTCAGCTAAAGACAAAGGAGGATGTTGGGGGTGGGGGGTTTGGGATTTCAGAGGGGAAGAAGACAACTCACATGGAGAGGGAAATGTAAATGTTTGTCAGACAATTCTTTACAGGGCCACCTATAGAGAATGTGGCTGGAGAGACAGAAATCACAGTAATCAAGAGTATGTAGATTTAAGTCCTCTCATTCTGTACTGATAAGAGTTTCTACAGATAAGGCTATCTCTCCCCCTCTTCCCAGAACACAGAGAGAGATACCTTTACAAATGTAAATATTTGGTAAACAGAACTTTGAAAAGAATGGGCTTAGGGAGGACCCTGCCAGTCTGTCCATACCCAGCGTTAAATTCCTTTAGGCCGTTAGTGGGTGAGGTCAAATGTCCATCAGAGAAAATAACCAAGGCAAAGAGACATATTTCAGGGTGGCCAATTTTGATCTCCCACACAAGCAAGGGAACAGCTTTTTGTGTCAGGTAAGTGCTATGGGACAAGGGAGGGACATAAGGAGTGTTGGGAGAGGGGCACAGGGGCAAGATCACTGAAGAAGGGAGAGCACAAACGGGGGGCTCTGGGAAAGGGGCTGCAAGAAGCCAAGCGCTGAGGTGGGAGCGGGCTCGGAGTGTCCAAGAACAGCAGGGAGGCCAGGGCAGCTGGCAGGGAGAGAGGATTGGGTGATGTACACAGAGGGGCAGCAGGGAATCCAATTCTGCAGGGGTCCCCAATTCCATTTTAAGGACTGTGTGTTTAACTTGGAGTTTGATGGGAAGTCAACCAACGATGTAAAATATTTTTGTTTGTTTTTAAAAACAAACCAGCTTTGTCCAACTTAGTTTACTGCAAGTTCCAAAAACACTTTTGAAATTGTAATTGCTATTAGCCCCTTCTTTGGAGGGCTCTCAACAGAAGAGTGGTAAGACCTGCCTTCCTTGTGTAACTGGATCACTCTAGCTGTTAAGAGGTGGAGCATAGACTGGAGTTGGGGTGGGGGAGCCAGGTGGAAGCAGGAAGTATAAGATGATGGTGGGTGGGACAAAAGGGGTGATGGTGATGAGAAGTGGCTGAATTTTGGATATACCATAAAGGCAGAGACAATAGAATTTGCTTAGAGGTGGAATTAGTTATTTTTACTTTTTTATTGTATTTTATTTTATTTTATTTTTTGAGGAAAATTAGCCCTGAGATAACATCTGTTGCCAATCCTCCTCTTTTTTGCTGAGGAAGATTGGCCCAGGGCTAACATCCATGCCCATCTTTGTCTACTTTATATGGGACACCACCACAGTGTGGCTTTGATAAGGGGTGTGTAGGTCTGTGCCCAGGATCTGAACCTGCGAACACCAGGCCACCGAATCAGAGCATGGGAACTTAACCACTATGCCACCGGGCCGGCCCCTAGGTATTTTTAAATGTTGATTTTATTATTATTCAGGCATGGTGAGGCCACCAGATTAGGAGACAAGTGCCATTGAAAAAACAGTTCATTACGCACAGTTCCCAAGACGACAGGGCACACCACGCCACAGGTGGGGCGCCCAGGGAAGCAGCAGGGTTGGTCAGGAGGCAGAGGGAGCCAGGGAAAAATATGGGTGAGAGCCTTTACTGTGGTTTCTCGGGGAAGGAATGGGCGAGGCAATACAAGAAGGTTTAGGATTGGCTTGTTTGACTAATTTCAACAGGCTGTGGGGTGTAGGGGCTGCCCTTAGTTGTCTGGTACCTTGCCCTGGGGTGATAATGGCCTGAAGTACAGATGGTCGCCAACTTACAACTGATTGACTTAATGATTTTTTGACTTTACAATGGTGCAAAAACGATACGCATTCAGTAGAAACCATACTTCAAATTTTGAATTTTGATCTTTTCCTGGGCTAGCAATGTGTGAGACGATACTCTTGATGCTGGGCAGCAGCAGTGAGCCACAGCTCCCAGTCAGCCATGTGACCACGAGGGTAAACAACCGATATACTTACAACCATCTGTCCCCATACAACCATTCTGTTTTTCGCTTTCAGTACAGCATTCAATAAATTATGAGATATTCAACATTTTATTATAAAATAGACTTTGTGTTAGATGATTTTCCCTAACTGTAGGCTAATGTAAGTGTTCTGAGCACCTTTAAGGTAGGCTAGGCTAAGCTATGATGTTTGGTAGGTTAGGTGTATTAAACGCATTTTCAGCTTATGATATTTTCAACTTACTACGGGTTTATTGGGAGATAGCCCCATCCTAAGTTGAGGAAGATCTGTATAAGAGCTGTGTAAAGAAGCTGGTTGCAGTGTGAGCTCTGGATTGGTTGGTTTGCATACAAAGGGCACAAGTTGTTTGCTATCTCTAGGAATTAGTAGCCCAGGGTCAGCAGTGCCCCAGATGATAGAGCATCAGAATAAAAAAACATGCTTAACGAGTCATATATATGGTGATGGACAAACAAAAATGTACAACCCAAAATTTCACAATGTTAGAAACCATTAAAACATCAAAAAAAAAAAAAAACATGCTTAATACATTAGGAAGTAAGGAATCAAGGCCAACTCTGATTTTTGGTCTGAGCAACTAAAAGAATGGAGTAATTCCTTGTGAAAATGGTTTCTGTCACCACTGCTAATACTGATGGTCTTACCCTAAATCACCTACACTCTCCCAGTTTTTGTTTGTTTCCAAAACAACCCATTAATTTCTTCCCGGTCCAGCTCCCTCTTGTGGTGAGGACTGGTTCTCATACTGTTTCTTTTTTTTTTTTTTTTTAAAGATTTTGTTTATTTTATTTTTTCCCCCCAAAGCCCCAGTGGATAGTTGTGTGTCGTAGCTGCACATCCTTCTAGTTGCTGTATGTGGGACTCGGCCTCAGGATGAACGGAGAAGTGGTGCCTCGATGCGCACCCGGGATCCAAACCCGGACCACTAGCATCGCAGCGCGCACACTTAACCACCAAGCCACAGGGCCGGCCCTATCTCATACTGTTTCTGACACAAGCTAGAAAGTAAAAAGAACTTTAGGATAATTTAGTATATTTTAAAAACAAATATGAAAACTGGGTGGATGTTTATCCCTGTCATCAGGTTGAACTTTATTTATTTATTTTTTATTTTTTTGTTGTTGTTGTTGAGGAAGATTGGCCCTGAGCTAACATCCGTTGCCAATCCTCCTCTTTTTGCTGAGGAAGATTGGCCCTGGGTTAACATCCATGCCCATCTTCGTCTACTTTATATGGGACGCCACCACAGCATGGCTTGACAAGCAGTGTGTAGGTCCTCGCCCGGGATCTGAACCTGCAAAACTCGGGCTGCTGAATTGGAGTGTGCGAACTTAACCACTATGCCACCAGGCCAGCCCCAGGTTGAACTTTAAATAGGCAAATGAAGACATCCAGGGCTTTTTTATTTTTTACTTTTTTTTAAGAGAGTAGATCTTTTTTTTTTTTGCAGGGGAAGATTCACCCTAAGCTAACATCTGTTGCCAATCTTCCTCCCTTTTTCTTCCTTTCCCCCTACAAAGCCCCAGTTCATAGTTGTGTATAGTTGTAAGTTCTTCTGGTTCTTCTGTGTGAGCCACCGCCACAGCATGGCTACTGACAGACAAGTGATGTGGTTCCTTGCCCAGGAACCGAACCCCAACCGCTGAAACAGAGCAAGCCAAACTTTAACCACTAGGCCATCAAGGCTGGCTCTTCTTTATTTTTTAAATAAACTCAAATTTCAACGGGCTTATAGCACTTTTGGAGGCTGCAGTAAACTAAGTTGAACAAAGCTTATCTGGTAAAACAAACAAAAGCATTTCTATGTCATATAGCTCTTTAAATCTCTATCTGGCTAGAGCACAGTTTTCTACAAAACGTGGGTTATGAGTTCATTAGTCCTAAATTAATCCAATCTTGTACTTCCCTGACCTATCACTTTTTTTGTTTGTTTGTTTTAATGAGTCAGCCATGGTGTGGTGAAAGAGTCATGGATCACCAGAGGAAGTTACCCTCTAGTTAACCGTATGCAAAAACTATGCAGAATCAAATGGAAGTGTGGAGATATTTTCACCAGCGTACAGCCCCTGAGTTTCTTCTAGATTCTAGAATCTAGTTCCTAGCTGGGGCAGAGGAATGTGGTTTCTCCAAAGCAAGGAAATCTTAAGTAGCTTGAAATAAAAAACAGAGTCATATTCAAGCTTATCATGTGAGCGGGATTAACACTGAGGGGACTTGTGTCCATCTCATTCCTACTGACATTGGTCCCTAAAAGGAAAATAATTTATCCCAATAAAATGGAGATATTAGAGAAATTTCTTGCAATTTCCTTACATAGTAGAGCTATTCAAAATATAGCACTTGGCCTGTGTGTGTCTATGTGCTTGTGTGTATGTGTATGTGCGTGTGTGTGTGTGTCTGTACAGGAACACCACTTATCTGGGTAAGACTCACAGCACCCACAGCTATGTGGAACAAAATCCAAAAGCAAATGACTTCAGAGCAGCCAATAGAACGAATTTCAAAGTTCATGCACTTTGCCCTGTAGAACTACCCTGACACAGCCGCCGTGGAACGTCAGATCCCAGCCTCAGAGCCTCAGACCCGGTGAGATGTGAGAGCCGGCAAGAGAGAGAAGAGAGGGAATTAGAAGAATGTGGCTGGTTTTCTAAAAGTCTCTTTTCCAGCTTTTCAGCACCACAGCTTGAAACCGACGTACCTTAACAATCTCCGACATTCTTGGCCAGTGCTTCTCCTTCAGCAGGCGGAATCTCCTGGGCATTTGTTAACTGGGCAGATTCTTGGACCCCGTTCCCAGAGATCCTGCTTGTGGATCACGTCCCCACTGTAGAACACAGGAAACCTGGCATGTCTGCTTTACAGTGCAGTCTAGTATGTGATCCTCAGAATGATATTCCTGAGTAATTAAGAAAAGATAAAAATAAGTGGAACGTACTCTGCCAAATGATAATGGTAATTGTTGTCAGAACATAGGCTTCCCCCAAGAACTCAAAACTCGCTCCCTGGGAGCGGTGTTCATATCAGAGCAGAGATAGCTAAAGTCACCAGAGAAAGAGAAAAATGGCTCTCAAACCAGCAGGACTTAATTTGATAAAATATCTTAAAAAGCAATCAGGATGCTGAGCATTTTCTTCAAATTCCAGTACAGGAGGTGGGGGAACCGGATGGGGATGTAAACAAAACCAGACTGTCTGTGTGTGGCTAATGATTGAAGCTAGGCGATGGATATATGGGGCTTATTATCTTATACTGTATGTTTTTATAGGTTTCAAAATCTCCATAATAAACAGCTATAGAAAAAAGAAAATTTTAAAAAGAAAAAGTTATTAACTATAAACATATCAAAAAACAAATGTCATGGAGGCAAACATTACCAGTCCTAATTCTGTCCAAGTAATTACCTTCCTTGAATTTCCGGGGCCCATTGGTAAGCTAACCTCTATTGTGAAATGCATCTATCAGATAGCATTTAAACGTTACATGTCCATAAGTGAAAACTTCCCTCGTTCTAATTCCTTGCTCACAAAGCAATCCTCTGATTGTCAATCTGCCCTCAGGGAGAAAATACTCGATCATGCTAGCACAGCTCCTCAGCCCATGTGACACTCGTATTCTTCATTATTTGTGACCAAACTAGGATTCTGGTTTTGATTCTGGGCTTATGAGTTTGATTAATGCCTGTGTCCTGAAGGGTGGAGCTATTCATAATGTGCAGACAAAATATCCAGGTTCTGAGTCTATAAAGACCAGGAAAAGCACTAAGCCAAGGAAAATTTCCCAAGATAATGAATGTCTCCTGATGGAACCTCTGGGAAGAAGCCAGCCAGGTGAATAAACACCTCATCCAGCTGGTAGCTGCTCTCCTTAATCTATTGAATGTTTACTCTACAGCAAGCACTGTACGAGGTACTTTCCATTAGTTATCTCACCTAATTTTCACAATAGAAGACATCGTGGTATGTACTTATACACATACCTATGTATGTTATGTACTTACGTTGAATACTTACTGATATAAGCTATAATGCCATGTTCTGGCTACAATGCCATGTGAATACATGTATGTAATGATTATTAAGCATTATTTTTCTAAGTAGAATTTCATTGACATTCTCCATCTCATCACAAAGAATTGTAAAGAGTTTACCATTTAAGATAATATCACTAGTAAATCCACTTAACAGGCACTTGCAAACCCATATTGTCACAATCCACTGAAAGTGAAAGAACAGTGAGGGTCCTGCTGTTAACCTCTCCACAGTGTAGACTGTAGGATCGGGATACCTGGATTCCACATGTGTAAGGCATGTGCCTGGTCTGACATCCAGCGTCCATTTGTGTATCAAATATTAGCAATGCTGAACTTCTATGTCTATATCATCTATATTCATACAAACACAATATTCTGATGTCCTTCCCATATTCCAATGGATTGTCTTCCACATTTCCTCAGGTGCACGCTCTCCACCTTATCATACTGTCTGGTGGAACAATATTTCCTAGCATACCAGAAGACACTATTTATTATTTTATTTTTTCTTCTCATTTTTTTAGAAGGCTTCTTTCCATTCCAAAGTCTGGTCCGATAACCTGTCATCCCCCTAGTGCCTGTTCAGCCGTGTTAATTGCTCAGCTACACTGGACATTGAACACAGAGTTGGGAGAATGGTTCACCAGTAGACACACCAGGACACGTGCGACTGGGATCAGCCTTTTGCAGGGCCCAGAATAATGAAAGGTAGTGAGAAGAGCACATTCCATTTGAGGTAAAAAGATGGGGACTCAAGCCCTATGAGCTTTGTGCTCTTTAACACAGCATCCCTCTGTAAACGAGTCCAATAAAAATCTCCCCGCCCATTTCACAGGCTTGTGAGAATAATGCAGATGACCCCAGTGCAGAAACTGGATTGGCTTTCAGAAGCCATTTTTCCTCTTGCCCTTCCTGTGTCATTTCAAGAATCCTTTGCAGGGGCCGGCCCCGTGGCATAGTAGTTAAGTTCGTGCGCTCCGTTTCGGCTGCCCAGGGTTCACGGGTTCGGATCCTGGGCACGCACGGATGCACCAATTGTCACGCCATGCTGTGGCGGCGTCTCATATAAAGTAGAGGAAGATGGGCACAGAAGTTAGCTCAGGGCCAATCTTCCTCGGCAAAAAAGAGGAGGATTAGCATTAGATGTTAGCTCAGAGCTGATCTCCCTCACAAAAAAAAAAAAGAGGGCCGGCCCGGTGGCGCAAGCGGTTAAGTGCACGCGCTCCGCTGCGGCGGCCCGGGGTTCGCTGGTTCGGATCCCGGGCGCGCACCGACGCACTGCTTGGCAAGCCATGCTGTGGCGGTGTCCCATATAAAGTGGAGGAAGATGGGCACGCATGTTAGCCCAGGGCCGTCTTCCTCAGCAAAAAAAAAAAAAAAAGAGGAGGATTGGCGGATGTTAGCACAGGGCTGATCTCCTCACAAAAAAAAAAAAAAAGAAAGAAAAGAATCCCTTGAGGCTAGGGCTGGCCACCTGACCCAGTTCTGGCCAATGAGATGTCACGAGGAAGGCAGGCTGTCACTGAGTGGAGCCTCTGGGAAAGCTATGTTAAAAGAAAGACACTCCATAGGCATGCTGCCTTCTTCTCTCGCTCTCCAATCCACTTTTCACACAGCAACCAGAGTGATCTTTTAAAAGAGTAAAGCAGATCATGCCATTGCCCTATTGCAACCCTTCAATGGTCTCCCATTGCAGTTAGAATAAAATCCAAATTATTTAAAATGGTCTGCGGGCCGGCTCCGTGGCTTAGCGGTTAAGTTCGCGCGCTCTGATGCTGGCGGCCCGGGTTCGGATCCCGGGCGCGCCCCGAGGCACCACATCTCCGTCCAACCCGAGGCCGAGTCCCGCGTACAGCAACTAGAAGGATGTGAACCCACGACATACAACTATCTACTGGGGCTTGGGGGGGAAAAAATGAATAAATAAAATCTTTAAAAAAAAATAAAATAAAATGGCCTGGCTCCCTCTCCCTCTCCAGTATCACTCAGTTCATTCTCCCCCACTCACTGTGCTCCAGCCAGACCTTCTGTTACTCAAACTTGCCAAGCATTTTCCTGGCTCCAAGCCTTTATACCTGCTGATTCCTCTGCCCAGTGCTCTCTTCCAGCTTTTTGCATGGCTTACTGTCTCTCAACAGTCAGCTCTTAACTCATACAGTCCGTGTTAGAGATGCCTTGTCTGACCATTCCATCTTAGAAGGCCCCCTCAGTTTACCCTCTAACTCATCACCCAATTTGTCTCATTGTCATCCTTTATCCCAATCCACAGTTATTTTGTGTATTTGTTTACTTAGTTGTTTGTCTTCTATCACTAGCATATAAACATCACTGGGGTACAGCCTTTGTCTTTTTTGTTTATTGCTATATCCTTAGCCCCTCACATTGTGCCTGAAACATACAAGACACGCATTCAATATTTGCTGAATAAATGAATGGGTCTTCCCTATGGATCTCCATCTTGTAGTCATCACTTCTTCATCAAAGGAAAGGAGAGGCTAAACAAGAGTTCATAGTGGGAATAACAAGTGCTTAACACAGGACATGTATGATGGCTGGATGACTTCCAGGAAGGGATAATGAGGGGAACCAACTTCGTAGCCAAAAAAAGTAAAGGAGCAATTGTGATTGGCTGAGAACAGAATGCAATGGGAAATGCCGTGTTGCCCTCATCGCCCAACAGCTATTTGGATTGCCATGGCTATAGACACCTGAGGGAGTCTTGGGAGAAGATGTTTGGAAGTGAGGGTGACCCAGACAGTCATGGTGAAATGCTTGCTTCAGCAAACTCAGCATCACATGCCAGGGCTGAGGCAGATCTCATCGTCCATTTAAATTCCCATTTCTCTTTACTTCCTCTCCTCACAGGCCTCCTCTGTTCAAACCAACTGCTCTGATTCATCTCCCTGTGGTTCCCCATATTGGATAAATTTCAACCCAAAGATAAGGCAGCAACGATTTCTGGGAAAAGTAGGGCCTGCCAAGTTAGACAAGCCTTGCTCAATCCCTTTCTAGCAATATTATTTTAGAAAAGTTACTTAACTTCTCTAAGAGAAGCAGTAATACCTACTGCAGAGGGGTTTTTGTGAAGATTAAATGAGGTAATGTATAAAGCACCTGGCCCCAGTATGGAGATGAGAAATAAAGTCATAACTTTAAAACAAGCAGGGTGGGCTTGGAGAGAATTTAATGAGGAAGGGGGTGGGGGGAGGTGTGATATTGTGGTTTATAGCAAGAAATATATATTTGGTCTTCATTCTTAGTTCCTGGATCACAGCTCCCAAAACCCTTGGAATTTCCTAAGTGATAAGGGCAAAGGGAGCAGCTTTTGTTGTAATATTTGATCTTTTATCCTTGGTTCCTGAAACAGCTTCAGAGCAATAAAGGTGAAATGGGTGTCTTGTTATTAAGAACAAGCCCCCTTCAACCACACCTCGTTATGTCAAGGAGATGACTTTTGGAAAGCCCCTAAGTAACCTAAGGATGGAGGCTGGTTGCCAGCAGAACCAACCATGTGATTAGAGGGTTGGAACTTTCAGTCC
Source organism: Ceratotherium simum simum (assembly GCF_057802395.1). NCBI lineage: Eukaryota > Metazoa > Chordata > Mammalia > Perissodactyla > Rhinocerotidae > Ceratotherium > Ceratotherium simum. The sequence goes on from NC_141911.1 coordinate 44,385,277, forward strand.
TCTCCCTTGACCTCCAGGGAGGAGAGAGGGCCTGGAGATTGAGTTTAATCACCAATGGCCAATGATTTAGTCAATTATGTCTATGTAATGAAGCCTCCATAAAAATCCCTGAACTATGGGTGTGGAGAGCTTCAAGGTTGGTGAACCAGAACATATCCACATGCCTGAAGGGTGGTCCACCCTAAACTCCACAGGGACAGAAGCTCCTATTTTCTGGACACTTCCAGATCTCGTCCTATGTATCTCTTCATCCAGGTGTTCATTTGTATCCTTTAATATCCTTTGTAATAAACTTGTAATTTAGTGAGTAAACCGGTTTTCCTGAGTTCTGTGAGCCACTCTAGCAAAGGAGGGGGTTGTGGGAACCTCCAATTTATAGCCAGTGGGTCAGAAGCACAGATGACAACCTGGACTTGTTATTGGCATCTGAAGTGAGGGCAGTCTTGTGGGACCGAACTCTTAACCTGTGGGATCTGACACTATCTCTAGGTAGCTAGTATTAGAATTGGGTTAAATTTGTGGGATAACCCAGTCAGTATCTACTGAGAATTGGGGAATTGCTTGGCAGTGTCAGAAAACGCACATTGGAAAATGTTTCTATGAGAAACCTACAGCAGACCTCATATTTAACAGTGAAATATCAAAAGCATTCTCTTTGAGATCAAGAACAAGACATGAGTGTCAGCTGTCACCTCTCCTATTTAATATTGTGTTGGACGTCTTAGCCAGTGCAATAAAACAAGGTAAGGTAAAAAATGTATAGAAATTGGAAATAATGAGAAAAGTTCTCATTTGCAAGTGATTGATTATTTATGTAGAACACCAAAAAGAACCTACAAGTAAACAATTAGAATCAATAAATGTTTCACTTGATTCCTAGATAAAACCAATATACAAAAATCAGTTGTATTTCCATATATCAGCTACAAGCAATTAGAAAATGAAAACCTGTAAAGATATGTTTAAAAAGGAACAAAAAAATAAAGTTCTTAGATATTAACCAAATCAAGTCCTCTAAGAAGAAAATTATAAAACTTTACTGAAAGACATTAAAGAAAACTTACATAAATGGAAAGATTTACCATATTCTTGAGCAGGAAGACTCAACATTGTTAAGATATCAATTCCTCTAAACTGACTGATAAATTCAAAGCATCCCAATTAAAATCTTGACAGTATTTTTCATAGAATTTGACAAGTTGAATCAGGATGTGTAGTATCAATCTTGTTGTTGTTAGTGCTGTCTAATTGATTCTGGCTCCTAGCAAGCCTATGTACAGCAGAGCAGAACCCTGCCCGGTCTTTTCCACTGCTATTCATAGAGTTTTCATGGCCTGATTCTTTCAGAAGTGGGTGGCCAGGTTCTTCTTCCTAGTCTGTCTTAGTCTGGAAGCTCTGCTGAAACCTGTCCACCGTGAGTGACCCGGCTGGTATTTGAAATACCAGTGGTATAGCTTTCAGCATCACAGCAACACGCAGCCACCACAGTCTGACAACTGACAGACAGGTGTCATACTGTTCCTGACCAGGAAACAAACCTGGGCCAAGGTGATGAGAGTGCCGAATCTTAACTACTAGACCGCCAGGCTGGCTAGTATCAATCTAGGAACAGACAAATAGACCAATGAAATAAAACAGCCCGGAAACAAACCCATGCTCATATGGTGCCTTTATTGATAATAAATTGGTCACTACAGATCAGTAGGGAGAGGGTGGGCCACATAATAAATGGTGTCAGAACAATTAGATACTCATATGGAAAAAAATACAAAATTGGATCCTCACCTCATACTATATGAAAATCAATTCTAGGTGGATTAAAGACTTCAATATGAAAAACACAACTATAAAACATTTGGAATAACATGGATGGAGCATCTCTTTTTACTTCAGGGTAAGAAAAATTTTCTTAAATGAGAGACAAAAACACACACCATAAATAAAATGATTGATAGATTCAGCTGTGTTAAAATTAAGAACACCTGTTCCTTGAAAGACACTATAAAAAGAGTGAAAAGACAATCCATAAACAGGGAGAAGATATTTGCCTTGCATATAATGGGCAAAGGAGTCATCTCCAGAATATATTAAGAATCCTACAAACCAATAAGAAAAAGACAACCCAATACAACACTAGGCAAAAGACATGACCAGAATTTCATAAAAAATGAAGCACACTTAGCAAATAAACATATGAAAAGTTGCTCATTACTAAACAGGAAAATTAAAACCATTAGAGTCCATTTTACTCTCACCAGATAAACAAAAAAAAAAAATTTAGCTGGGGGCCAGCCCAGTGGCGTAGTGGTTAAGTTCACAGGCTCTGCTTCGGTGACCCGGAGTTCTTAGTTTCGCATCCCGGGTGCGGACCTACACACCATATATCAAGCCATGCTATGGCAGCCATCCTACATATAAAAAAGTAGAGGAAGATGGGCACGATGTTAGCCCAGGGCCAATCTTCCTCAGTGAAAAGAGGAGAATTGGCAGCAGGTGTTAGCTCAGGGCTAGACTTCCTCACCAAAAAAAAAAAAAAAAAAAGTTTAGTTGGGCAGTATCAAGTGTTGTTAAGTCCTACTTCAGGGCCTTTGCATATGCCTTCTCCCCTGTGTCTTGAATATTCTTTCTTCAAATCTTCCTACATCACTTCATTCAGATCTGGTTCGGATATAACTATTCCAAGAGGCTTTTCCTGACCATGCTATCCAAATAATGCTCCTCCAGCCTCCATCATTCTTCATCCTCTTAACCTGTTTTATTATTGTCTTCATTCCACATTTGTTCTCTCTCTGTATATGTGTATGTATATGTATGCATAAATACACACACACATATATGTTATCATTGTGCAGAACCTTTTGAAAGCAGGTGGCTGACATGCTGAGTGATTTTCAAGTGGCAAACACCTAGGGGAAGAGGATGATTTTGTAGGAAACAAATGACATTCAAATATAAAACACTGACCGCAAAGATGTGGAAACTATTATCCATAATCAAGGCTACTATGAGCAGAATAAATGAAACTAATTCCTCCTCCTCTCCACCATATAGTTCTTATTATTTTGCTGGACATTCTGAAAGCAAGTTGCTGACATGCCAACACTGCACCCCTAAAAGCTTCCATATGTATCTCCTAAGATTCTCCCACTTCACCTCAATACCGTTAACACAACTGACCATTTCCTAACACCATCCAGCACGCAGTCTGTATTCAAATTTCCAAGCACTCCTGCTTTTGGAGGTCTCACTCCACATCAGATCAAATATATTAAAATGTACCCACAGTACTGGTTTTCTGAAAATTTTTTAAAATAATTTAGCTACAAGTAAAACATTCAATTTGTAATAAGTTTCTCAGCAAGCATGGGTGACAGCCCTTTTAAAGGGAAATAATCTAACCTACTAATTGTTTCGAATATAATTACTATTTTTGTGAATATTAACATTTTATCAATTAATAACGTCAGCACAATTTTTAGTTTGTAGACATTTAATTAAATGTTTCTTAATTTTGTTTTATTTCATATTTTGGGGTCAATCCTTGTTTTTTGTTCAGGTCTCAAAAATGTTCAAAGGTCTTCAGAAAGTTCCTTGGTCCTAGGCACGGTGCAGAAGCTGCCTGATGGATAAAGAGAACTGGCTGGGGGCAGGAGATACGAGAGGGTGACTCAGCGTGCGCCTCCAAAATAGAAACCGTCTTAAGCCCAGAACCTCCCCCTCCCTGGGCTGCCACTGCCCAAGTTCCAAAAACTGGCTGAAGTGAGAAGTTCTGAGGCTCAGAGGGGAAGAAAGGGGAAGAGAGAAAAGCTTCTTTCAGAAGACGTCGGTTTTCTGCATGTGCGGCCGGCGTTAATGGATCACCTCTAAGGGAAATAGCCTTTAAGACAGTAACAAGAAGTAATCTGAGCAACCCTCTGCGCCGGTCAAAAACTCCAGATTGGGGCACACAGTTTGGAAGACTTCAGTGGCTTTTTATCTGTCTGGTTTCTGCTGTGGAGGAACCTGAAGTTGAGAGTATATTAGAATTCAATTCATAAGGCCAAAAAAGATTCTGCCTGTAGGAAATTTGAGGATGATGGCTCCCATAAGACAAAATATAATAGAAAGAAGAAAAGTTTGTATTAGAAACCACTTTGTCAACTGCAGAAGAAGGAAGTCCTACTTAACACTTCTAAGAGGATTTCATTAGTATAAGTGAATTAATAATAACTGTCTTAAGGCATAAAAGGGGGCAAGTATTATTATTGACCCCGTTTAGCAGATGGAGAAACTGAGGCTGAGAGAGTTGTAACATGTCTTGTAGGGGTCTTGCCGAGATTCGGCTGGAAGACCTGGACCTCGCTTGCTATTATGATACAAGAGAAAATGATGAGGAATTCAGTATTTTCAGTTAATTGTCTTGTTAAAGTTAAGAAATGCTGCTTTGTTTTGTTAAGCTTAGCAAAGGAGTTAAAAGCAAAGTGACTTCATTTTTACTTTCACGTAACAAAACTCCCAGAAGATTCACGTTGTCAGCAAAGTCTTTATGCAATGTTGCCATAGCATCTTCATGCTGGGCATGAATTGCTCATTTTCATGAAGCATGACGCAACCATCATATCAGGGATTTTTTCCCTCTTGAAAGCCCTTGGAGCCAAATTGTTAAAGAATCAAGAGGAATCACTTAAGGACGTGAGTGATTTTCAAATGGTGAACACTTTGGGAAAAGAGGGTGATTGTGGAGGAAACAAATGACATTCAAATACTAGATACTGACTGTGAAGATGTGGAGATTATTATACATAATCAAGGCTACTATAAGCAGAATTAATGAAAGTAGTTCCTCCTCCTTCCCACGCTAATATTCCAGGGAGGAATGGAGCAAGGGGAGGATGCTTAGCATGCATCCTCAAGCGGTGGCTCCTGCCTCCACCTCTTCCCACACAGTAAAGAGGCACTTAGCCGCAAAGCCTTGAAGCTGAAGATACCCCAGCCATCTGCTAAGGCTGCTTTACAGACCGCTGACAGAAGTGTTTACCTCAGTAGTCTTCAAACTCTTTAGACCATACACCCTTATCACAAAGTGTGAGCCAGCACTTCCAATGCACGTTCATCGGTTCATCTAAAATTATAATCACAAACCATACTGATAACATTAAGTAGATTAAGAAACATACACAAAATAGAAATTTAAAGGATGAGGTGAAATAAAGAATATTTTTAAATAATTGTTTTATTTCTTTTCACTTAGTCCTAAAAAGCCTTTTTATTCTCTCTCTTGCACACACACAGAGGCCTATTTTGCTGATAATATTTTTCAGTGGAAGTGGTGGAATTAAATATGCTTCGTTATTTTGAAAATCTTGATTTAACAGTTCATGATAAAGCAAGCCGAAGGTCTGTTTCTAAATCTAGTTTGCATCTAATGACTATCAAAGACAAAAAAAAAAACTCACAAAGATCCTTGGGCCCAAATATAAGAAGAACATCATCGACCAGGTTTATTGAACCCTGACGCCGAATTTTCAATTCTACCCACCAGTTGTGCAAAGGTTTTTACTGGAATTCATTTGTTATATTTCCATCTCCCCATTTCGTTCTTGCAAACTAACTGGGTGTTGCATTTATATTTTTAACAAATGGATCCATAGTCTATTGTAAGTCTTAGTCTAGAAGATTTTTAAACAGAATGGAAAATTCTAGCTTTTAAAATGTTCAGATAGGAGAGTTTTTATAAGTGACACAGACTTTAGAAACAAAAGCACATCAGGTGGAAATATTTCTAAACATCCACCAGGAAGAGAGAGATTAAGTGTGTTTGTTTTTCTAGAAATAACTAATAAGTATGAAATACATTCCTTAGTGTGAAACACATTCCAGACACTTGTATTACAGAAATGGTCAACAATTTGAACCATGTCTCTTTGTGAAAGAAAAATGTGTAGCACATCTTTCAGTTTGATAAGTCTTTTCATTACTCTGCCATGAGATAACCAGTGAATCACCTGAGTGGCATAAAACATTTTCATGGTCACCCCTGTGATGGTTTTTTTAAAATGTACACAAGATTTTCAACATGCCTCCATGCACTGGGGGAGCTTATGTCTCCTCCCCTGAAATGCAGGCAGGTTTTTGCAATCGCCATTCTAGATGAATAGTGCGGGACTTCTGAGCTAAGTTAGAAAAAGTCCTGGGCTTCTGCAGGTTTGTCTTGTGCCACTTACTCTGGGTGTCTTCAGCCACCATATAAAAAGTCTGTCTACCTTGTGGACACCATGTGGAGATACCAGAGAGAGAGAGATGCCAGAGGAGGGCCTGCTGTTTCAGCCCAGCTGTTTGAGCGTTCCTCTCCCAGCTTTAGAGGGACCCCGGCCAGAACGGCCCAGCTGAAGAGCTCTCACATGTCTGACCCACCATAACAGTGAGAGACAGTAAATGATTGTTGTTTTATCTAAGTTTGGGGGAAATTTGTTATGCAACAATAGATACTACACATATATTAATCCATTTAGTTCTCACAATAACCCTCTGAGTTACTGTCAGCCCCGTTTTAAAAATGAAGGGACATTGAAGCATTGAGAGGTTTCGCTGTTAGAACATCTGGGATTCAATGCCCACGTAGCTGGACCTCAGAATCTATGTGTGGCGCCCTCGGCCTCTTGGAAAGAAGAGGACAAGCGAAAGGATCAAAGGCAGCAGAAGCGATAGATCCAGGTGGGAGACTAGATGTGGGAGATGAGGGAAAGGGAAGCTCAAATCAAACCTGGAGGTTTTGAGGAAACTCAGAAAGAAAAATAAGTTTAGGGAGGAGGATTATGAGTTTGGATTTTGACATGTTTATTTGGGTGTGTCACTGGGTACCTTAAAAGGAAGATGGCTCACAGGAATTCAGGTGCAAAGTCAAGGTCCTGGAAGTGAGTTTGAGAATCAAGTGCCTTCTGAAGAAGAGATCACAAGAGGGAAGGAAGTTCAGCCAGAAGAGAAGAGGAAGCAGGGCAAAGCCTAGGGAGTGCCTCCTTGTCTAGTTTATGACACACGTGACCTCATACGATTAAGTTCCCTATGTTTTCAGAATTTAAAAATATGTGCTATATAGCGTCTGTGGATGTACAATGGAATTATAGACTCCAAGAAGCAGGCAACATCTACTAATCTTACATTTGCATAAGAAGTTTATAAAAATACAACAAATCACCAAATCAGTGAGGATCCCTATAGTTCACACTTCAGAAATGCATGAAAACAGAGGCATGCCGTATTTCCCTGCAAAAAGCGTTCACAGGCGTAAGCTGGCATCACTTTCTGTGGCAGATGCTATGACTGGCTCACTCGATGCCTCCATCCTGCTCTACTGTGCTCTCCTGTTGCAGAGCCTGGAATGTTAAAAACTGCAATTCCCAGAGTTCTTTGCAGCTTGAGTTCGGGACGTGGTCTAGGTTCTGCTCAGCAGGCTTGCCATTTGGGAAGGGAGGAAATGCGCAGTAAGAGGGTGACAAGGAGAATGGCCCTTCTTGCCAGCACGATGTTGGAAGGCTTCAGCTCTTCTGGGGTGGCTCTGGGGATATTTTGGTGTCAGGTCCTGAGTGTCACAGGTGCTGAGGAGAGGTCGTGTGCAGTGGATTTTCTACCACAAGGCCTGGGCATTTCTCCTGGCTGCTGTTGTTCCTGTCTTGGTAGCATCCAAATCTTTGCCCCAGATCTTCTGGGAGATTCCATAAGCTGCCTAAAACCCTCTAAAAAGTCCTGTCCATCTTAAACAAGCTAGAAGAAACCTCTAATCTATACCAATTCCATATCGGACTTTACACAAATATTGTTTTACATTCAGTGGTAAAATTTTATACCATTAATTTTATTATAGATTGACAAATTTTAACAATTTGAAGCTAGATATACTTTCCTGGGATAACTTAGGTGAGGAAGTAGTTAACCCCAAATAACATTGGCTTAAACTAGATAGAAGTCTTCTACTTGACTCTCACTCAATAGTCCTGGCATAAGCAGTCCAGGGATACAAAAGTAGCTACACAGTGTCTGGGACCCAGGGTCCTTCTATTTTGTTGCTCTGCCACTCCTAGGATGTTGCCTGGGAATGGTGTCTGCATGGCTCACACATTTTCCACTAAATTCCTGAAAAGGTATGGCAGGTTTAGAAGATGATAGAATGGTACTAACTCAAGCTCTCCAAGAAAGTTCCTCCCCATGAAGGACTAGTGCACCAGGGCAGCATGTGGCCGCCAAGTTGGCTCCCTGCCTACATAGGCACAGTTCCTAGAGTGGGTGAGTGCAATCTTTGTTCAAAAGGCTTAATCCCAATGTCCCCAAGTCTCCTTCACTTTTTCACCTAAAGTGTTCTTCCAGTCAGGATTGAGTTCAGCTACATGTAACCAAATCCTCCCACAAGTGGGGATTATTTTTCTCACCAGAAGTCATGAGGTAAGCAGCCTGAGCTGGTGTGGTGGCTATAGGACGTCATTCTCCAGACCATTTTGTAAGGACAAGACATCCATACCAACTCTCCCCTGCCTTTCACATGCCAGACAGGAACAAAAATGAAGGAAGCAAACCGGGGAAAGGGCAGTCTTCTTTACAGGAAAGCAAAATTCCCTAGAAATCCCTGGCAGGCATCTGCTTCCATCTTGTTCCCCAGATCTCTGCGACATATGGCCACACCTAGTTGTAAAGGAGGCTAGGATTATTTAGTGGACTACATGGCCATGCCAAACAAAATCAGTGTTCTGTTAGTAAAGAAGGAGGAAGAGGGGCCTTATGAGTTGACTTGTGGCCCCCAAAAAGATATGTTGGAGTCGTAACCCCCAGTACCTCAGGATGCGATAGGGTCTTTACAGAGGTAATCAAGTTAAAATAAGGTCGTTAGGGTAGGCCGTAATCCAATATGACTGGTATTCTTATAAAAAGGTGAAATTTGGACACACAGACAGACATGCTTAGAAGGAAGATGATATGAAGATACAAGAAGACAGCCATCTACACGTCAAGGAACGCCCGAGGCTACAAAGCCAGGAGAGAAGCCTGAAATAGATTCTCTGTCACAGCCCTCAGAAAAAACCACCTCTGCTGACACCTTGATTTCAGACTTCTGGCCTCCAGAACTGTGAGACAATGAATTTCTGTTGTTTAAGCCACCTAGTTTGTGGTATTTTGTTATGGCAGTCCTGGGACACTAATACAGAACCAAAGGCAAAAATTGGATAGGCGACTTGCAGTCTCTGACACATGGGTTTTTAACAAAAATATTTTAGGGCCGGCCCTGTGGCGTAGCAGTTAAGTGTGTGCCCTCCGCTGCTGGTGGCCCCGGTTCGGATCCCAGGCGCGCACCGATGCACCACTTGTCAGGCTATCCTGTGGCAGTGTTCCATATAAAGTGGAGGAAGATGAGCAGGGATGTTAGCCCAGGGCCAGTCTTCCTCAGCAAAAAGAGGAGGATTGGCAGATGTTAGCTCAGGGCTGATCTTCCTCACAAAAAAAAAAAAAAATTATTTTTAGAGCAATTTTAGGTTCACAGCAAAATTGAACAGAAAGTACAGAGAGTTCCAAGATATCACTTGCCCCTTTACATGCATAGCCTCCCCCATTATCAACATCTCCCAACCGAATGGTACATTTGTTACAATTGATGAACCTATGTTGACAAATCATTATCACCCAAAGTCCATAGTTTACATTAGGGTTCACTCATGGTGTTGCACATTCTATGGGTTTGGACAAATGTGTAATGACATGCATCCACCATTATAGTACCATATCATTATAGTGAAACAGAGTTGTTTCATTGCCCTAAAAATCTTCCATGCTCCCCCTCTTCACCCCTCCCCCCAACTCTTGGCAGCCACTTTTTACTGATCTTTTCACTGTCTCCATAGTTTTGCCTTTCACAGAAAGCCAGATAGTTGGAATCATACAGTATGTAGCCTTTTCAGATTATCTTCTTTCACTTAGTGATATGCATTTAAGGTCCTCCATGTTTTTTTCTGGCTCGAAAGCTCATTTCTTGTTAGTGCTGTAGAAATTCCATTTGGTTCTCTTTTATATTTCCCATTTCTCTCCTCATCGTGCTCATGCTTTTCTTTCTTAAACATATGAATCATATTTAAAACTGCTTTAGCATCCCTGTCTCTGAGTTCCATTATCTCTATCATTTCTGAGTCTTTCTATGAGCTATTCTTTCTCCTGATTATAGGTTATATTTTCCTGCTTCATTGAATGCCTGGTAATTTTTTATTAGATGCTGGACATTTTGAATTTTACATTGTTGAGTGCTGGATTTTTTTGTATTCCTAAAAATAGCATGGTTTCTTGTTCTGGCACAGAAAAATTACCTGAAATTAGTTAGATTCTTTCAAGGCTTGCTTTTAAACTTTTTAGGGCAGGTCCTAAATTAGCCCCACTATTATGATGATACCCTTCTGAGGATTCTACCTGATGTCCTGAGTATTACAAGGTCTTTCCACTCTGGTTGGTGGGAACACAAACTATTCTCAGCCCTGTTTGAGCTCTGAATATTATTCTTCACTCCTTTCTAGTGGTTCTTGTCTAGGCATTGGGTAGATTCCTCTCACACATGCACAAATCAATACCAAGCAAAGACCCGGGATATTTCTGTGATTCTCTGATGCTCCCTCTCAGTACAGATCCCTCCTCTCCACAACTCTACCCTGCAGAGCCTAGCCACTTTGGCTTCCCTAAACTCCAACCTGCGTCTTCTCAACTTAGCAAGGTTTCCAGCGTTCTCTTTAGCCTCCGCCTCCCTGCATGATAGCCTGGAAATTGCCTCCCAGGCAATAAGCTTGTGCAATTGTAAAACTCATCTTATTTCTTTTATCTTCTTTGTGGGATTGCAAGTCCTGTGTTTCCTTTTGTCCAGTGTCTAAACACTGTGTTTCATATATTTTGTCGAAAATTCTTTTTTTTTTTTATAATTTTATTTATTTATTTATTTTCCCCCCAAAGCCCCAGTAGATAGTTGTATGTCATAGCTGCACATCCTTCTAGTTGCTGTATATGGGACACGGCCTCAGCATGGCCGGAGAAGCGGTGCATCGATGCTCGCCTGGGATCCGAACCCGGGCCACCAGCAGTGGAGCGCGCGCACTTAACCGCTAAGCCACGGGGCCGGCCCCGAAAATTCTAATTGTTTGAGACTGGAGCATATCTGGTCTAATTTCTCCAGCTTGACCAAATGTGTAGAATAGTTTTGAGATGCATTCTCCAAACACTTAATAATCTCAAAAACATACACTAAAAGGGCAATATAAAAAGATAAAATATCAAAAATAAACCTTTCAAGCAATGAGGAATATCTATATGAAAAAATCTCTAAATGCTCCTGAGATACAAAAGAACAGCAGAATAAATGGGAAGACCCATCATGATCTTGAATAGGAAGTCTCAAAAGCATAAAGATATTGATTCTCTTTAAATTAACCTCAAAATTGAATATGGACCTAATAAAAACATTAATAGGAATTCTTTTGTACTAGACTTTAGATCTTAAACAAATTTTAAAGTTGCAATGGAAAAATAAGCAAGAACCACAAAAATTTTGGAAAAGGATAGTAAAAACAGAACTAATCCTACTAGATATTCAAACAATAAACTATAATTATTATTATTTTTGTGTGTGTGTGAGGAAGATCAGCCCTGAGCTAAAATCCATGCTAATCCTCCTCTTTTTGCTGAGGAAGACCGGCTCTGAGCTAACATCTATTGCCAATCTTCCTCCTTCTCCCCCCGCCCCAAAGCCCCAGTAGATAGTTGTACGTCATAGTTGCACATCCTTCTAGTTGCTGTATGTGGGACACGGCCTCAGCATGGCCAGAGAAGCGGTGTGTTGGTGCGCGCCCGGGATCCGAACCCGGGCCACCAGTAGCGGAGCGTGCGCAATTAACCGCTAAGCCACGGGGCCAGCCCAACCTATAATTATTAAAACAAGTGGGTGATGAATAGGCAGATTAATGGAACAACATAGAAAATCCAGAAATAAGTCCAAATACATGATAATTTAGTAAATGATCAAGGTGGCATCTCAAATTCAAGGGGAAAGGATAGATTATTCAAAATATGGTGTTAGGCCAAGTAGGTGACATCTGAAAAGAAAAAAGTTGGATTCATATCTCATATCCTTCATTGAAAAAATTTCAGATGGATCAAAAGTTTATATGTAAAGAAAAAAAAGGAAGAAATCATAAAAGTACTACAAGAAACCATATGCGAATTCTTACATTATCCCAGAACAAGGAAGTTCTTTCTAATTAGGACACAAAACTAAAATCATGATAAAGACTGCTAACTTTGGCTCCATCAAAATTATTTTCATGCCAAAAATGATTATAAGCAATCAATTGGCAGAGAATACATTAGAAAAAAGATTTAAAACTCATATTACAAAAAAGGGTTATCTTCCCCAATATATAAAGGATTCTTACAAATCAGTAAAAGGCAAAAAAAAGGACAAAGGATATGAACAGACGATTCAACAGAAAATACAAATGATTATTAAATAGGAAAGATGCTCAACCCTAGTCACAATAAGAGAAATATAAATTAAAATGACGCTGAGATACAATTTTTCACCTCTTGATGTGCAAAGATCAAAAACCTTGATAATAGACTCTATCGGGGAAAGTGTGAGGAAACAAGCCCTCTTCCAATTGCTAGTGCACTTCTGAGGAGGGGAATTAGAAATCTAACCTGCAGATGCATATACCTTTTATCCAGCAATGTCACTTCTAGGTATTTGCCCTTCAGATACGTTCACATATTTGTGAAATGATTTATGTAAAAAGTTATTCATTTCAATATTGCTTATAACAGAAAAAGATTGGAAACAACCTACATGTTCATCGATAGAGAGCTGTCTAAATAAATTATGGTCAACTAAAAGAATTCTATGAGGCCTAAGAAAGAATGATAAAGCTTAAATATAATATGAATTCATCTCCAGGATATTTGGTTGTTATGTGAAGAAACAACAAATTTAAGACACTAGTTACTTGTGGTGGAAGAACTGGGTTGCTGAGAAGAGTGGGAAGGAGACTTCACCGTTTACCCTTCTGTACATGGTCCAAATATTGAACGATGTGAGTGTATTTCTTATACAAAAATCTAATAAAAAAAGAAGCCCTATTACCTGTCCATATTTTATAAATACATGGAACTCAATTTCCACCATCAAAGGATTAATAATGAGGAGCCAATAGAAGTAATGAAATGCCTTCATATAATCTGTTAATTCTATGGAATGAAGGACCAAAATGAAAATTGAACTTCTGTTTTAGTACTTACAGAATGTTCCAGGACTCCAAGTAAAATATACAAAATATTCTGTAATTAAATTATTTAAAAGAATAAGTATCTAATAGTATTAGGACATAAAAGTTAATAATTTTTAATGATAATTTTCATCTGATTCTAAAAGTTTGAAAAACAAATATGGAAATAACAGATCACAGGAATCAAACTTTTGATATAGGCAAATTAAAGCAATACAATACAGTAGTCCCCCTTATCTGTGGGCTTTAATTTCCAAGACCCCCAGTGGATGCCTGAAACTGCAGATAGTACCAAACCCTACATATACTGTTTTTTCCTGTACATACATACCTATGATAAAGTTTAATTTGTAAATTAGGCACAGTAATAGATTAACAACAATGGCGAATAATAAAATAGAACAATTATAACAATATACTATAATAAAAGTTACTGTAGATCTTAACCTCAGCATGTGATTTTTTTTCTTTCCTTACTAAGTCAAGAACTTTCACATTTTCACTTAAAGGAAGCACTTTACGGTTTCTCTTCAGCATATCCGAATTGCCAGCATCACTACTCTTGCACTTTGGGGCCATTATTAAGTAAAATAAGGGTGACTTGAACACAAGCACTGTAATACCCCAAGAGCAGATCTGATAACCGAGATGGCTGCTAAGTGACTAATGGGCGGAGAATATATACAGCCTGATATGCTGGACAAAGGGATGATTCACGTCCCAGGCGAGATGGAGTGGGACAGTGCGAGAAGGCATGAGATTTCATCACACTACTCAGAACAGTGCGCAATTTAAAACTCGTGAATTGTTTATTTCTGGAATTTTCCATTTAATAGTTTCAGACCACAGTTGACCACCGGTAAGTGAAACCATGGAAAGCATAACCATGGATAAGGGGGTACTACTGTAATCTGAAAAATTTTTATGACCAAAACCATCCATTTTAAAAACATCTAGCTACATATATGAGTGCCGTGTGCAGCCCCAGGAAAGAACCATACTAACTGGTTCGTGGAATTTTATTCCTGACCTTTGCCTTATCAAGTTACATTTAATCAGCCTTCAACTCCTGGAGATTTTAACTCTGAAACGTCTTAAATCTATATTCCTCTGCCAACATCCCAATGAAAGCCCTTTCTTCTAGGCTCTTACAGGAAACTAACTGGCCACCATGGCTCCATTCCCACATATCCTTCCCATTGCCACTGGAATTTCCAGCATAAATCTGATGGTCTCACTCAGTACCTTGCTTAAATGCTTTCATTAGTCACTCATTGCCTAAGTAGTAAAGCTCAAATGTTTTCATGTAGCTATCCTTTCTTCGTTCCCTTCCCCCAAACTCCTTCTCTCTCAAATGTGGAAACTGCCTATTTGATCATTTTTGGCTATTGGTCTTGGGCACCTCACTCTAGCCAGGGCAGTAACAGTCTATCCTAGAAATTTCAACTTGGGGCTGACAAACAGTTGATTTCTCTTTGGATGCCTGTAGCACACAAAAGTTCACAAGCAGTCACTGGCCACGTTTTCTGCCAACTGAACCAGAAAAGTGGAGAAATCCAGTGATAACAGAGAGAGAGAATGAAGATGTGCAGAGAAGGTGAGCCCAGAGTTCGGAAACTGAGTGCTCAATCCCAGCTCTTTTTTGAGTCCAGCTGCATCCTTGTCCTAGAATCTAATGAGACAAGTCAGACTCCTGACAATAACCTCCCCCTTAAAGGCTGATTCAAACTGAGTTTATGATACCTGCACCCATCTCAGTCCTAACCCCACTGCATATAGCGACTTGGTAGTTCAACCACACCTGTCTTGCTAGCTTCACTTCCCAGTGTTCTGACCAGCCCTTCATTCCACAGCACACTCATTCCTCTGCATCAAAGCCAAAAGATCGCTCCATTCTCTGTGCTCATTGCCCTTTGTATATGCCTCTTTGGTTACATTTACCACGTTATATTGTAGAATTACTATTTGATTATATATTATCTTCCAAGTTCTTCAAGGACAAAGTCTTATTCATTTATGTAGCTCACTGCCTAACACAACTGGAAAAAACACACCAGGTACTTGACAAATATTTGATAAAGCAGGTTATTCCAACAAATAAAGTGAATTAGCCATTGCCACAAGGGTCTAGCAAATCTCCCCCTCCATAGACTTGACCAACTTGTCTTAACATCCGATTAAGAAAGCAGTCTTTCATGAATGATGTAATTTTGTATTTAAACAGAAGAGTAACTTATATGTGAAATATACTGACCAGGGAAAGGAGTATCAACTTCAGAGGCCCCAAGCCCCAATCCACACTCTCCTAAAGGGCCTAAATCAGTAATTTGAATGTAAAAATTGCAATGTTATACCTGTAATGTACTTCCTTCTCTTCTTTCTCATACACTTCAAAGTCACTCATTCTGCTAAATTCTTTTGCCTCTAAATCTGGAGATGTCAACCACTCTTGCAGTATCTGCTGTTTGCAATGAAGTGCTTACACAAGTTGGATTACTCAGCCGCACAAATAAAAAAGCTACTCTATCAGCTAACTGTTTTGTGTGTGTGTGTGAGGAAGACTGGCCCTGAGCTAACATCTGTTGACAGTCTTCCTCTTTTGGCTTGAGGAAGATTGTCATTGAGCTAACATCTGTGCCAGTCTTCCTCTATTTTGTATATGGGATGCCTCCACAGAATGGCCTGATGAGTAGTGCATAGGTCTGCGCCCAGGATCTGAATCTGAGAACCCTGGGCCGCTGAAATGGAGTGCACGAACTTAACCACTATGCCACCGGGCTGGCCTCCCATCAGCTAATTTTAATACTTAGGGTTTTCTTCAGAAAAGTTCTTTAACCCAAAATGTATTTCCTGTTGGAAATAAATTTCCAACAGGTTAGTTTTTGTTTGCTTCTAATGTATTATATATTACCTGGAAGCCAGGGGAAACAAAAGATTTTTTGTTTTATTTTATACTCAACCTACTAACCAAACAAAGGAAATAAAACAAGTTGTTTATGGCAAAGCTGGTTTATTGAACTTTAGAAGGGAAATGTTACAGTGACGCTATTCCACAACAAAATTATTTAACTTTAGTTTAGATTTCATGAGGAAATGTATTAGCAATATACTGTCAATAAAGCATTGTCATTAAAAGCAATCTGCCTTAGATTCTGGATTAGCTTCCTTTGGTGTTCTCAAATTAAGACTTTTCCAAAACATACCTGATGTTTTTAATTAAAGGTCACAGTTAAATTTACACAGGAGTTACAAAATGTGTGACTTGTGCTTTAAAAATTAACAATTTGTTGCTTGATAGCCACCATTTTCGAAGTGATTTCTCAACAGTCAATGAAGTGTTTTATATATATTTTGGAAAATATCTAAAAGCTTTATCCCCATTCAACTGATAAGTATGTTCTTTTTAAAAATGAAAACACACATATAAAAATTTAAAACAATAAATCATTACAAATGAGATACAAATATTTTAAAATTAATAAATATTAAAGTGAAAAAATAAGTCCTTTCACAGAACTGTAAAAGATACTTACTACTAACTTCTTACAAAAAGAAATAAAGTTAAATTGCTGTTTTTTTGGAAACCATTATTAACAGCACTGAAAAACCATAAATGTGCTTGGAAAGTCTGTAAACTTTCTTCCCACAGTTTAGAAAATGTTTTGAAAAGTAATAAACAGATTCCCTTCTTTACAGAAACTGTTACGCTCATCACAATTATTACAGCTGTCGTTTTACTATAAAAATAGTTACAAATCAACATTTAGATAAAGTCAAACAATTTTTAATTCTAACATAAGAAAAATGGATTAATTTCCCTAAACACAAATAAAGCCAACTTGTTTTTCCTTAAGCTCTAATATTTAAAACTGAATCATTATTTCCTATAATTATTACTTTCAGTTAGTTCATTTAACAGAATTATCTTGTTTTTATAATTAAATTATCCAGTTATGACCACCAAAATGATTAAACAAAAATTCTACACTAGATTAGATTACATATTTAATTGGTTTCCCACATTCTGAAAATATTTTAAGTACAATCATCTTTTGGCTTAATTTCCTCTAAAATTATCAAGGACAGGAATCTATCAGAATTAGTGAATGTGCACACTTCAGTTAAAGTTCATGGCTTACATTCCATTCATGTAATAACTTCATATACAAGCTCTCTATTTTCTATGTGCAAAGTCTTAAATTCAAAATAAAAGTATTTAGGGTAAAAAACTTTCTGAAATATTCTCTCCACCGAGGGATAGACAAGATATTTTTCAATATCTAATTTATCTTTCATACTGAGGAGGAATGGCTTGTTGTGACCACCAAATTTAAAGATTTTTTTAAATTGATGTACTGTAACACAATACTATTACAGAAATATATGTAGATTCATAGCAATTAGGGGGATGCCCTCGGAGCTACAATCCAAATGGAAGTTGATTTGTTAATTCAGCCTTTAGTCATTAATTTGGTTAGCGGTCGGGGAGAGCAAGAGATACTATGCCAGATACACAGTTTGAAACTACTAAAAGCTAACAATAGGTGTCCCGTGGTAGCCAGGAACCATATTTACCTATTTTCCCCCCAAGTTACAATTCCTCAAATGCTTCCAATTAGTTTTTCACTGTTTAAAGATACCAAAATAAAATACAAAGCACCTTATTATGTCACTTCATTTACATTAAAATTTGACTTATTTTTGCATATTTTAATAGAATTTATTAAGAAAACAATTCAATTACTCTTTTAAAAATAACAATGACTTTTGTAGACCTGATTGATATTGATTAGAACAAGCATCCAGAACCATTGGAAAAGTCATTCATTATGGACTGAGAACCAGAAACCATTCTATGTCTTCTCCTCTCACTGGAACTTAAGTCTTGGCTCTAAAATGTACCAATAATAATGCAATTAAATACATTAATAATACAAAGACAGAACTCTAGGGAAAGGCAAATACCAGCTTTTAGCCTATCGAGAATACTTCCCATTCAAAGGACATACCAGTAAGTGTGTACTAAACCCTTAATATTTTTTTTCAATCCCAGGAACAGAGGATTGAACAGTCACTGACTTAAAATCCCATCACGCTCTCATTCAAAGCCTCCTTCTCTGGGCTCTCAATGGAAAGATGTTCTGATTCATCCTACCTTTGCTTCATTTCAACCTCTCCTGACAACCAACTTTTCCCTTGTGTCGTCACAATGACAAACTTGATTAAGTAGATACAAAATACAAAAGTAAGCATGACAATGATAAAAAGTACAGTGTCAGGATGATCCATTACATTTGAAATTAAATCTTATGACTTATCACTGTCATACTTCAAAAGTATTTCTTTAGTCAAAATTAGATACTACAATAAAGACTGTTATTTAGCACCAGCACGTCATTGCAGGCTTTGGTTCAGGCTTCAGGATAATTCCATTATCAGGGGGTTGACTAAGCATTAATGGTTTGTGGCTCTTAAGCTTATGAGCCAAGGTCATAAATATAGCTTCCACATGGTCATTATCATTGGGGTTCTTAGCAGAGGTTTCAAACAAAGGCATACTGTGTGTATCTGCAAATTTTTGTGCCAAGTCTGTAGGTACTTGAATGGCACTTCTCAAGTCACATTTATTTCCAACAAGAATCCGTGGTATATCATTGGCTAGCAAATGTTGTTTGCATTCTTCTATCCAAGATGGCAGGCTATGAAAACTAGCCATGTTGGTCATATCATACACGAAGACAACGGCATGTACGTTTCTGTAGTAGTGTTGTACCATGCTCTTTCTGAATCGTTCTTGTCCTGCTGTGTCCCATAACTGGATCTGAAAATGAAAAGAAAAAAAAAAAGAGGAAAACTGAAAATTTCATTCCAGTTATACATATCGAAAATTTTAATCACATTTGCAAGGTCTTTAGTACTTCTTCACCTATATTACTTTGTTCCCTTCCATAATGCCTTTTCAGTGTTATTTATGGGATCCAGACTTCATGATACCAATCTAGTTACCTCATAATAAATGAAGTGTCAGAACAAATGTTTCAATTTAGCATTTAAATTTCAGTAAATCAAATCTGTTTGGATGAAATTATACCTGAAAAACTGATTTTAAAATGTTAAGAGAAAAATGTATCAGGTTTTAACAAACATGCTAAGTGTCTAACTCCTGTAAATTTGGTAACTATATGCCCTTCTCTAACTTTCACTAGTCTTATTTAAAACAGTAGACTTAGGACAGATGTTCAAAGTCATGTGGTCTAGCCCCCAAACTAACATACATATACAGTCTATGATATCCAGGCCCCCTTGAAAATTTTAAAAGGCTAGAAAATCACTTATCTGTCCTAAACATGTCTACCAACAAACTATTCCAATGTCTCCTTATTGAAATATGGGGAAATTGGGGAAAATGATATCTAAGGCTAAATACAAGTCATGTGTTTTGATTCTCTTAAAACACTGAATTATCCTGCCTTTGTTTACTCCCTAAAAAACAGTTAAATGATGAGGGTACTGGCCACAGTGGAAAAGACTAGAGGCAGATTTACTTAGATAACTTTTAACTGAAAGATCTGTACTATTTATAGATATTCAGAGCATGGACTGGAAGCCTAAACTGGTGATTTCTCATAGAGCAATACAGAAGTAGAGAGAAACTGAGGGGATATTGTAGATGGCCCAAAAAGTAAGTAGAATATAAGATATGAAGTGCTCAGAACATGGCAGGATATGGCAAGTGCTCAATTAAGATGTAATGAATGAATAAAGAAATACATTTTAAAAAATGTGATTAGACATGGCAATATTGCTCACCAATCTCTTCCATGGTACTTTAATTTTTATCAGTTCTGATTTTTTCATCTTTTTTTTTGGTAGTTCTTTTTAGTCCAAATTTCTCCACTTTCTTAATATTTTTCCTTTCTTCCTAATTTTGCTCTAGGCAGAAATATAAACTACCACACAAACTTGATTTCTCAGGCTGTCTTGGAACTAGGGGAAGCTAAGTGACATAGTTCTGGCCAATAATTTGTAAACAGTTTTCTCAGTTGGGGTTTCCAGGAAAGCTACTGATTTGTGATTTTAAAAAAGAGCATTTGGCACGTGCCTTTTGCACCTCTATTACCCTGCCCTTTCTGCCTGGAATGGAATATAATGCCTGGAAGTTCAGCAGCCATCTTATAAGCATGAAGAAGAAAGCCACATACAAGAATGACAGAGCACAAGTCTAGCATAAACCTGGAATCCTGCTGAGAGGGTACCATCATACAGACTGCTGTCTCTGGTCTCCTTATTACACGAGAAAAATAAAAGCTTACATGATTAAGTCATCACAGTTGAATTTCTCTCACATGTAGCTGAATGTCATCCTAAAATTATTTACCATGTACACTGTTCAAAACCTTTTCCTCTTACACTAACATTTACTCAGGAAATCATAAGGTTTTGCCTCAATGCATTCCTAGAGACCACGTGACCAAGTAATTCATTACAAAAGACCCACTTTGTGATGTAAACATAATTGGCAGATGGGCCACAAAGACAGTATCATATAAATCAGAGATAGAAGCAAACAGTTGTCAGCAAAGCAAACTAAGAACTACTAACATCTGGGGCCAGCCCGGTGGCGCAAGCGGTTAAGTGCGCGCGCTCCGCTGCGGCGGCCCGGGGTTCGCTGGTTCGGATCCCGGGCGCGCACCGACGCACTGCTTGGCAAGCCATGCTGTGGCGGCGTCCCATATAAAGTGGAGGAAGACGGGCACAGATGTTAGCCCAGGGCCGTCTTCCTCGGCAAAAAAAAAAAGAGGAGGATTGGCGGATGTTAGCACAGGGCTGATCTCCTCACAAAAAAAAAAAAAAAAAAGAACTACTAACATCTAAGACTATTTAAACCAACAAATATTTACTCAATACCTACTATGTGCCAATGGGTCACTGTTATACCTCTAGACCTTGGCTACCTCAACAGCAAAAATAAATATTTTATAGGGTTTCAGACCCTATAAAATAAGCACTTATAGACTAGTTACACTGACTATGCAAAGAGCTAATAAAGTAAATGTATAATTCTTTAAAAATACAACTTTCATTTTTTAAAAAAAATACAACTTCTTTATCCCAACTAACATGTCAAGAATAAAAATACTCAACATACAATTAAAAATTCTTCAAATTATAGCTGTCAAAACTTATTACAAAGCTACAGTAATCAAGACTGTGTGATATTGGCATAAGATTAGACATATAGATCAATGGAACAGAACAGAGTTCAGAAATAAATCCATATATCTATGGTCAACCAATTTTCAACAAGAGTGCTAAAACAATTCATTAAGGGTAAGAACAGTCATTTAAATAAATGGTGCTGGGACAACATGCAAAAAATGAGTTTGGACCCCCTACCTCACACCATATACAAAAATTTATTCAAAATGGATGAACAATCTAAACTCAAGAGCTAAAACTATAAAAGTCTTAGAAGAAAACATATAGGTAAGTATTTGTGTACTTGGATTAGGCAATGGTTTCTTAGATATGACACCTAAAGCACAAGCAACCAAAGAAAAAATAGATAAATTAGACTTCATCAAAATTAAAAATGTTTGTATTTCAAAGAACCTTATCAAGAAAGTGAAAAGACAACTCACAGGATAGGAGAAAATATCTGCAAATAAAATATCTGTTAGGGATCTAGCATCCAAAATATTTAAGAACTCTTACAACTCAATAACAAAACAACAACAATTAAAAATTCGGTAAAGGATCTGAATAGACATTTCTCCAAAGAAAATATACAAATGGCCTATAAGCACAAGAAAAGATGCTCAACATTATTAGCCACCAAGAAAATTCAAGTCAAAACTAGAATGAAATACCACTTTCCACTCACTAGCGTGGCTATAATAAAAAGAAAAGATGGATAAGTGTTGGCAGAGACGTGGAAAAACTGGAACCTTCATGCATTGCTGGTGGGGATGTAAAATAGTGCAGCCACTTTAGAAAACAGTTTGGCAGGTCCTCAAAATGTTAAACAGAATATTATTTAGCCACAAAAAGGAATGGAATACTGATACATGCTACAACACGGATGAACTTCCAAAATATGCTAAATAAAGAGGCCAGACACAAAAGGTCACATATTCTATGGTTCTATTTATATGAAATACCCAAAACAGATAAATCCAGAGAGACAGAACACAGATTGGTGGTTGCCAGGGGCTGTGGAATGGGGAGAAATTGTTTAGTGGGTGAGGGGTTTTACTTTGGAGTGACAGAGATATTTAGAAAGTAGATAGAGGTGGTGGTTGTACAACATTAGGAATGAAGTACTGATACACGCTACAACATGGATGAATACTGAAACCACTATCCTAAGTCAAAGAAGCCAGACACCAAAGGCCACATATTGTAAGATTCTATGCGTATGAGATGTCCAGTATAGGCAAATCCATAGAGACATAAAGTAGATTAGTGGTTGCCAGGGTTTGAGGGAATAGGAGGAATGAGAAGTGACTGCTAATGGGTGTGCTTTTTGGAGTGATGAAATGTTCTGGAATTAGATAATGATGATGGTTGCACAGCTTCGTGGATATACTAAAAACCACTGAATTGTATATTTTAAAACGACAAATCTCATAGTATGTGAATTATATCCCAGTTTTTTAAAATGAAAAAAAAAAAACCACTCCAAACCGTATCTTTAACATTTAGAAAGGTATCTGGGGAATAATATGGATGACCTATATAAAAGCTGTCCAAAGAAACTGGAGTTGATCTTTTCTCTTTTAATAACATTTCCTGTAGTTCAAGCATTCAAAAACCATTTATTAAAAAAATGATTTATAATGTGTTAAGCAAAGTACATTCACAGACTAAAAAAAATTTAAAAGCACACAAAAAGAAAATACAGTCATGCGCCACATAACAACATTTTAGTCAACGACAGACCGCATATACAACGGTAGTCCCTTAAGATTAGTACCATATGGCCTAGGTGTGTAGTAGGCTACACCATCTAGGTTTGTGTAAGTACACTACGATGTTCCCACAAGGATGCAATAGCCTAATGACACGTTTCTCACAACGGATCCCCGCCATTAAGCGATGCATGACTATATACCAAAATATTCACAATGGTTGTCTTTAAGGCAATTTCCCCCTTTATATCAACTTTCAACATGCCTTCCTCACTAAGCTTAGTCATTTCTAGATTTTTGATTTAAAGTGAGAGATATGCCACTCTTCCTTTCCCTTGAACACTTAGAGGCCATTGTAGGGTTATTAATTGGCCTAATTTCAATATTGTTGTGTGTCGGGGAATAGGGAGGACTGAGGAGAGGGAGAGAGACGGGGGAAAAGCCAGTTGCTGGAGATGTCAGAAGAAAAACAACACTTACCGGTTAAGTTCACCATCTTTTATGGGTGCGGTTCATGGAGCCCCAAAACAATTACAATAGTAACATCAAAGAACACTGATCACAGGTGAAATGTGAAAAAGTTCAACATATTGCAAGAATTACCAAAACATGACACAGAGACATGAAGCAAGCAAATGCTGTTGGAAAAATGGCGCCAATAGACTTGCTCGACGCAGTGTTGCCATGAACCTTCAATTTGTAAAAAAATGCAGTATCTGTGAGGCACAATAAAGCAAAGCACAATAAAAGGAAGTTTGCCTGTAACTGAGGATGAGAGATGAGTTGAGCTGCTGCAAGAGTTCAAAGAGAGGTAACAAAAGACTTGCCCTAGGATTTTGAAGAAAGGATGAATGAGAGAAATTATGTAGGTAGAAAACCAACTGGACTTAAGGAACAAAGGAGAGGGGTGAGGCCATGAGGATGACAACGTCAGGACAACCTAGGTGACACTGAAGAGAAACAGGAAAGGGAGATTTGCCAAGGAAGATGAACTACCTTCAGACATTTCAGGTGAAGGAGGGATTATCCAAAAAGCCATGTCTAGAAGACAGTAGGAAATGCAGAACAGCAAATGAAAAGAAAGGTCTGGGCCAAACAAAGATCTGCAAGTTATCTTCATAGAAGCAATAGCTGAGATCAAGAGACTACTAAAGGAGAGAATGCACATAGAAAAACAGGTCAAGGGGCATTCATCCTCAATTGCTAACACATTTATCTTCCTAAAATCTTGGTCTTTTTACCATGCATACAAAATGAAGCCTAGATTCTTAGGTTTGGTTTTCAAACACTTCACAAATGTTGCTACCAACACTTTCACCTGCTTCTCACTTGCCACTTTTCCACTGGAATCTTTGATCCTGTTGGAGCGTCCTGCTGATGTTCCTCATCAGAAAAGCCCTCTCAGCTCAGCCCTTCCTCTGTGAAACCTCACCTAGCACTCCAAGTGAGAATGATTCCTCCACCAACATCCAAACCAGTAACTTGGCACTCATTCACTGCCTGGTTTTGCTGGTCATCTTTCTAGGTATATAAATCTTATCCCTATCTAGGACAACAAATTATCTATGCACTATACCAGGATCAGTAAACTTTTTCTGTAAAGGGTCAGAAGAGTAAATATCTTAGGCTTTGAGGACCTAATAGTCCCTGTTGCAACTCCTCAACTCTGCCATTATAGCACAAAAGCAAGCACAATACATAAAAAATTAGCATAGCTGTGTTTCAATACAACTTTATTTATGGACATTGAAATTTGAATTTCATATAACTTTCACCTGTCATGAAACCATATTCTCAAGATTTTTTCCCAACCATTTAAAGAGGTAAAAATCATTCTTAACTTGCAGGCCATATAAAAACAGGCAGCAGAAGATGACGTCAGCATCATGGCGGAGTGAGCTTTCCCCTTAGACTCTCCCCGCTAAGATACAATGAAAAGGACATTCATATACCAACAGAGGACATTCACACAACACAAAAGATGTTTGAGAAACCCACACAGCCATATGTCTGACGGTGGAGGTGCTGGACCCCCCAGAGGAAGTGGAAGGAGATAAGGGGATCTCCTCTCCCTCCCCAATGGCAGTGACCCCTGGGCTCCAGACCATGCACGGCTCTGAGAGACGAGGCAGGGGCGGCCCTCCACGAGAACACCTTCGCTCTCCAAGTTCCCCCAAAGCCCATGGGAAAGCCCCACAGAGAGGTGACGAAGCTATTGCGGGGGTGTCTTCATCAAGCTAGCGCCCCAGGAGAGCAGATAGCAAGGGCAGAGCGAGAAGCCCCTGGGATCATGCAGGCGAAATAAAGCACCCCTCCCTCCACGTGGCGCTCCAGCTCAGCCGGTCAGCCAGAGCGCCTGCACATGCAATAGAAAAGCAGCAGCTGTAAGTGAGCAAGCTGGGGACGTGGCAAGCTCAGAATACACAGCTCTTGACCCCCACCCAGTGGTGGCAAGTGGAAGCTGCGGCCAGATACTAACACTATGCTGAGGCACAAATCCATGCCATCAAACAGTATGAAAAAATACATTAAATCTCCAGACAAGAAGGAAAATGACAAGCACCCAGAAATCAATCCTGAAAGGCAGAGAAATTTATAATCTAAATGACAGAGAATTTAAAATAGCTACCATAAAAAAAACTCAACGAGTTACAAGAAAATACAGATAGACAGTTCAATGAAATCAGGGAACTTCTTCACAAAAGAGATTGGAACTATAAAGAAAAACCAACCAGAAATGTTGGAGATGAAAAACACAATGGGTGAGATAAAGAAAAATCTGGACTCCCTGAATAACAGAGCTGATATTATGGAGAAGAGAATCAGCAGTCTGGAGGACAGAAATATAGAAATGCTTCAGATGGAGGAGGAGAGAGAACTAAGACTAAAAAGAAATGAAGAAATTCACCAAGAAATATCTGACTCAATTAGGAAATGCAACAAAAGGATTATTGGTATTCCAGAGGGAGAAGAGAAGGAGAATGGAGAAGAAAGTTTGTTCAAAGAAATAATAGCTGAGAACTTCCAAAATCTGGGGAAGGAGCTGGAAATACAAGTGAGAGAAGCCAATAGAACTCCTAACTATATCAATGTAAAAAGACCTTCTCCAAGGCATATAGTAGTAAAGCTGGCAAAAGGCAATGACAAAGAAAAAATATTAAGGGCAGCAAGGCAGAAGAAAATAACTTACAAAGGAACCCCTATCAGGCTTTAAGCAGATGTCTCAACAGGCTAGGAGACAGTGGAACGATATATTCAAAATTCAGAAAGACAAAACCTTTCAGCCAAGAATACTCTATCCAGCAAAAATATCCTTCAGATATGATGGAGAAATAAAAACTTTCCCAGATAAACAAAAGCTAAGGGAGTTTATCGCCACAAGTCCACCCCCACAAGAAATGCTCAAGAAGGGCCTCATACCTGAAAAAAAAAGGGGTTACAAAACCTTGAGCAAGGAGATATACAGGTAGACAAAATCAGAAAATTGCAGCTCTCTATCAGAACAGGTTAGCAAACACTTAATTATAACATTAAAGACAAAGGGAAGGAAAACACCAGAAATAAACATAATCTCGTCATTTAAACCACAAACTCACAATACAAGATGGAGTAAGTTGTGACAATAATAACTTAGAAGGGGAAAAGGAAAAGGATGGAATCGGCTTAGTCTAAGGAAATAAAAGGCTATCAGAAAATGGACTATCTCATTTACGAGATTTTTTTATACAAACCTCATGGTAATCACTAAACAAATAATCAGAAAAGAGATACAAATGATAAATAAAGAGAAAAGTAAGAAAACCATCATAGAGAACTACCAAACTGAATTGGTAGTCTGAAATACACGGGACAAGAAACAAAGGAAATGCAGAAGAACCGGAAAACGAGAGATAAAATGGCAGCATTAAGCCCTCATATATCAATAATCACTCTAAATGTAAATGGATTGAATTCTCCAATCAAAAGACACAGAGTCGTGGGATGGATTAAAAAACAAGGTCCAACAATACACTGTCTCAAGGAAACACATCTCAGCTCTAAAGACAAACACAGGCTCAGAGTGAAGGGATGGAAGACAAGCTAATGGCAAACAAAAGAAAGCAGGTGTTGCCATACTTATATCAGACAAAGTAGACTTCAAGATAAAACAGGTAATGAGAAGCAAAGAGGGGCAATATGTAATGATAAAAAGAACACTCCACCAAGATGTATCACTGATAAATATATATGCACCCAACACAGGAGCACCAAAGTACATAAAGCAACTACTAACAAACCTAAAATGAGATATTAACAACAACACAATAATAGTAGGGGACCTTAACACCCCACTTACATCAATTTATAGATCATCCAGACAGAAAGGCAACAAGGAAATAGTGGATTTAAACAAAAAACTAGACCAGATGAACTTAATAGATATATATAGAACATTCCATCCAAAAAGAGCAGAATACACATTCTTCTCAAGTGCACATGGAACATTCTCACGATAGACCATATGTTGGGAAACAAGGCAAGCCTCAATAAATTTAAGAAGATTGAAATCATATGAAGCATCTTTTCCAACCAACATGCTACGAAGCTAGAAATCAACTACAAGAAAAAAGCTAGGAGGGGCCGGCCCTGTGGCTTAGCGGTTGAGTGCATGCGCTCCGCTGCTGGCGGCCCGGGTTCGGATCCCGGGTGTGCACCGAAGCATCACTTCTCCGGCCTTGCTGAGGCCGCGTCCCAGATACAGCAACTAGAAGGACGTGCAGCTATGACATACAACTATCTACTGGCACTTTGAGGGAAAAATAAATAAATAAATAAAATTATTAAAAAAAAGAAAAAAAAAGATAAAAGCTAGGAAAGTGACAAAGATGTGGAGACTAAACAACATGCTATTGAACAACCAATGGATCATTGGAGAAATAAAAAAATATCTGGAGACAAATGAAAATGCAAATACACCATAGCAACTCAGATGGGATGCAACAAAAGCAGTCCTAAGAGGGAAATTCATACCAATACAGGCCCACCCTAACAAACAAGAAAAATCTCAAATAAACAATCTTAAACTACACATAACAGAAATAGAAAAACATGAATAAACAAAGCCCAAAGTCAGCAGAAGGAGGAAAATAATAAAAATTAGAGCAGAAATAAACAAAATTGAAACCAAAAAAAAAACAATAGAAAGGATCAATGAAACAAAGAGCTGGTTCTTTGAGAAGATAAACAAAACTGACAAACCCTTAGCCAGACTCACTAAGAAAAAAAGAGAGAAGGTTCAAATGAATAAATTTAGAAATGCAAGAGGAGGAATTACAACAGATACCACAGAAATACAAAGGATTATAAGAGAATGAAAAACTATAGGCCAAGAAATTTCAAAATCTCAAAGAAATGGATAAATTCTTAGATTCATACAACCTCCCAAAACTGAATCAAGAAGACATAGAGAATCTCCTTGAATAGACCAATCACAAGTAAAGAGATTGAAACAGTAATCAAAAACCTCCCCAAAGATAAAAGTCCAGGACCAGATGGCTTCTCTGGAGAATTCTACCAAACATTCAAAGATTTAATACCTATCCTTCTCAAACTATTCCAGAAAATTGAGGAAGATCGAACACTTCCTAACACATTCTACAAGGCCAACATCACCCTGATACCAAAGCCAGACAAAGACAATACGAAGAAGAAAAATTACAGGCCAATACTGCTGATGAACATAGATGCAAAAATCCTCAACAAAATACTGGCAAACCAAATACAGCAATACATTAGATTATACACCATGATCAAGTGGGATTTATACCAGGGACACAGGGATGGTTCAACATCCACAAATCAATGTGATACACCACATTAACAAAACAAGGAATAAAAACCACATGATCATCTCAATAGATGCAGAGAAAGCATTTGACAAGATCCAACATCCATTTATGATAAAAACTCTCAATAAAATGAGTATAAAAGGAAAGTACCTCAACATAATAAAGTCCACATATGACAAACTCACAGCTAACATCATACTCGACAGGGAAAAACTGAAAGCCAGCCCTCTGAAAATAGGAACAAGATAAGGGTGCCCACTCTCACCACTCTTATTCAACACGGCACTGGAGGTTCTGGCCATAGCAATTAGGCAAGAAAAAGGAATAAAAGGAATACAAATAGGCAACGAAGAAGTGAAACTCTCACTGTTTGCAGATGACATGATCTTATATATAGAAAACCCTAAAGAATCCATTGGAAAACTATTAGAAATAATCAACAACTACAGCAAAGTTGCAGGGTACAAAATCAACTTAGAGAAATCACTTGCATTTCTATATACCAACAACAAACTAACAGAAAGAGAGCTCAAGAAGACAAACCCATTTACAATTGCAACAAAAAGAATAAAATACCTAGGAATAAATTTAACCAAGGAAGTGAAAGACCTATACAATGAAAACTAAAAAGACACTATTGAGTGAAATCAATGATGACATAAAGAAATGGAAAAATATTCCATGCACTTGGATTGAAAGAATACACATAGTTAAAATGTCCATATTACCTAAAGCAATCTACAGATTCAATGCAATCCCAATCAGAATCCCAATGACATTCTTCACGGAAACAGAACAAAGAATCCTAAAGTTTATATGGGGCAACAAAAGACCCTGAATAGCTACAGCAATCTTCAGAAAAAAGAACAAAGCTGGAAGCATCACAATCCTCGACTTCAAAATATACTACAAAGCTATAGTAATCAACACAGCATGGCACTGGTACAAAAACAGGCACACAGATCAATGGAACAGAATTAAAGCCCAGAAATAAAATCACAAATCTACTGACAGCTAATCTTCGACAAAGGAGCTAAGAACATTCAATGGAGAAAGGAAAGTCTCTTCAATAAATGGTGCTTGGAAAACTGGACAGCCACATGCAAAAGAATGAAAGTAGACCACTATCTTTCGCCATACACAAAAATTAACTCAAAATGCATCAAAGCCTTGAAGGTAAGACCTCAAACTATAAAACTCCTAGAAGAAAATATAGGCAGTACATTCTTTGACAAGGGTCTTAGAAGTATCTTTTCGAATACCATGTCTACTCGGACAAGGGAAACAAAAGAAAAAAAAAAAAAAACAAGTGGGACTTGATCAGACTAAAGAGTTTCTGCAAGGCAAAGGAAACCAGGATCAAAACTAAAAGACAAGGGCCGGCCCCGTGGCTTGGTGGTTAGGTGCGCGCGCTCCGATGCTGGCGGCCTGGGTTCGGATCCCGGGCGCGCACCGAGGCACCACTTCTCCGTCCATCCTGAGGCTGAGTCCCACATACAGCAACTAGAAGGATGTGCAGCTATGACATACGACTATCTACTGGGGCTTTGGGGGAAAAAATAAATAAATAAAATCTTAAAAACAAAAAAAACTAAAAGACAACCCACCAACTGGAAGAAAATATTTGCAAATCATATATCCGACAAGGGGTTAATCTCCATAATATACAAAGAACATACACAACCGAACAACAAAAGAAACCAACAACCTGATCAAACAATGGGCAGAGGATATGAACAGACATTTTTCCAAAGAAGATATACAGATGGTCAATAGGCACATGAAAAGATGTTCAACATCACCAATCACCACGGAAATGCAAATCAAAACTACAATGAGATATCATCTTACACCTATTAGAATGGCCATAATTAAAAAGACAGGAAACAAGTGTTGGAGAGAATGTGGAGAGAAGGGAACTCTCATATACTGCTGGTAGGAGTGCAAACTGGTGCAGCCACTATGGAAAACAGTATGGAGATTTCTCAAAAAATTAAAAATAGAAATACCATATGACCCAGCTATCCCACTACTGAGTATTTATGCAAAGAACTTGAAATCAACAATTCAAAGAGACTTATGCACCCCTATGCTCACTGCAGCATTATTCACTATAGCCAAGAAGTGGAAGCAACCCAAGTGCCCATCGACTGATGATTGGATAAAGCAGATGTGGGGGGTGTGTGTGTGTGTGTGTGTGTGTGTGTGTGTGTGTATATATTTATTTATTTATTTTGGTGAGGAAGATCAGCCCTGAGCTAACATCCATGCTAATCCTCCTCTTTTTGCTGAGGAAGACCGGCTCTGAGCTAACATCCATTGCCAATCCTCCTCCTTTTTTTTTTTCCCCAAAGGCCCCCAGTACATAGTTGTACGTCACAGTTGCACATCCTTCTAGTTGCTGTATTTGGGACACAGCCTCAGCATGGCCGGAGAAGCGGTGTGTCAGTGCGCGCCCAGGATCCGAACCCGGGCCACCAGTGGTGGAGCACGCGCACTTAACCACTAAGCCACGGGGCCGGCCCATATAAATACACACACACACACACACACACACACACACAATGGAATACTACTCAGCCATAAAAAAGACAAAATCGTCCCATTTGCAACAACATGGATGGACCTGGAGGGTGTTATGTTAAGCTAAATGAGCCAGACAGAGAAAGACAAACACCACATGATTTCACTAGTTTGTGGAAGATTAACACAGGGACAGAGAGAGCAGTTTAGTGGTTACCAGGGGGAAAGGGGTAGGGGGGTGGGCACATGGGGTGAAGGGGCACATTTATATGGTGACTGACAAATAATAATGTACAACCGAAATTTCACAATGTTATAAACTATTATGACCTCAATAAAAAAGAAAAAAAAAACAGGCAGCAGGCCGTATTAGGCCCTCAAGCATAGTTTGCCAACCCTTTGCACAGTATCATAATTCTTGTGACTAACAAAATGTCTTCTTTCCTACAATTACTCATTAAACATTTGACTTACCAATGAGGGGAGAGAATCTGATTACTTTCCTTTGTTTAACATTAACATCTTGTATTTAAAACAGCAAAATGTCATACCTCTACAAATGATAAGTAAGCTATCCCAATGTTCCAATAGAAACTGCTGACCCCTAATGAGAGGATGGATTAAATGCAACACTAGGCTTTAATGATTGTGTTGGTTGCCATTATAAAAATGCTTGTACGAAAGGAATATGGCTACTTATGATGGGGATACACATACAAGGAAGGAGCATAAGGATGAGAGTAGGGAGTCTCAATTTAAAAATCAAATGTATTTTTATTTAAGGAATTAATTCTATAATTTTATTCAACTTCCAAAATTCTGCAAATGAGATTTTCCTCTTTCAACTATACATACATATATAGTACTTAGGAACAGATGATGAAATATAGACTTTATTACATTTCATAAAACATTTTAACTGATTCTGAAAGGGTACTGCTGCTATAAGACATGCTCTCTGAAAAATGTCCAGTCCACAATTAAAAATATTTAACACAATATCTCATTTTTTATCAAATAAAAATAATGTCTCAAATGTCATTTTATTAGTAAAGCAACATAGAGCTGTCCAGCTTTCACTTTAAGATGAAAAATTAGAAGAAATGTCATTTCAGATTAGGCTTATAATTTTCCAAAGAAAAATCTGAACATAGTACAAACATTTCAGCAGCACTTAAGATGTATTAGAGGTTTATCAAAAGAGCAGAAGCAGCACAGGGAATAAAGCTTTTCTAATATCACTTCAGTTTTTTTTTTAAAGACACTAAAAAAAATCAAGTTTTTAAAAAAAATCTCCAATATAGCCATATTTCTTTGTACTATAGAAATCTCAGAACATTTCTGTAGTCTTTTCAACTACAATAAAAATCTCTCTCAAGTCTTACAGTTGGAGGTACAAGTGATTGGCTAAGGCCTTAGAAAGAAGAAAAAGAAACTCAGTGTCCATGTCCCTACCAACAAAACAGGCTATGCTAAAGCTCAGGGTGAATGATCCCAGAAAAAATGTTTCCTCCTTACTCCTTTCAACCAGAAGGATCAACTCTGTGCTCACAGATTCCCACCACACCTGTGAGTTCTGGTTGACTTACCACTGCCAGCACTTATCCCAGTAGTTAAATATTCAACTTTATACACTGGACATGTCTTATATTTTTTTCAATATAAGTTCTCTCTCTTAAATTTGCACCTGATCCATTTGTGATCTTAAAGTATAAATAGCAACCCAGAAGCAGATAAATGGCCATCAAATCCCAACTCCTCCTCTGCCTCCATTCCCTCTACTTATTTAACATCCTGCTCCCATTTGGGGGGAATTTCTCTCCCCTTCAGCTGTCTGCCTATGCGCTACTTTATCTCTGCTTCACTCTCTAGTTGCGCAGCCACAGAACTGATGGTGCCAAAGGGGAATAATGATGTTAAGCAACCAGGGTTCTTACGATTACCAGCTATGAACCAGGTGCTTCATACACGGTCTCATCTAATCCTCACACCAGCCTGATATGGTATTATTATCCCAATTTTTTCAGAAGAGAAAATAGACTCTGAAAGATTAAGGAAACTGCCTAAGGACTAGAGTAACCAACTACCCCAGTTGGCCTGAGACTGAGGGGGTTCCTGAGATGTGGGACTTCCAGTTTTAAAACTGGGACAGTCACGGGAAATGTTGGTCACCCTACTAAAGACACATAGCCCATCCTTACCCTTTCATAGGTTCAGATTTGATCCAGGTCAGTTGGGCTCCAAAGTCCATGCACTTTCTCCCTGAATTCCTGTTTCTCCCAAACTAAACTCCCTCTCAAACCTCAGAAGCCACATTATCTTCCTCACCCACAGGTTCCTGGGCCTAACCTAACTCTGATGAAAAATATTCAGCCTCTTCTCATACTATCTTTTCCTCTGTAATGTATATAAATGTTTCTTAACTCGCTAATACAGTGCACCCAAAGGACCACCGATTGCAGTTTGAGTGGAACAATGAAGAATTAAAACGAAAATTAAAAGGCAAAAGGGACTATAGAAGATTGATTTCTTTTCAACCCTATTTCTCCTTTACTATCATAAGCATTTAAGCCCTTTTAGATAGAGGGTAGGGTGGTGGTTAAGCAACTAAAAAATAAATTGTTCTTGCCTCAAGGATGTGAGGATAGGAATGAAGCAGTGAGGCTGTTTTTCCCCCCAGGGGGGACTGAGGTCAAGATGAACACCTTAATTTAAAGTAAAAAAGTAAACGCAGTATAAGGAAGGCAGAACAGTTCCTCGGGTCCGCATGTTTTAAGGGCTGGTATTAGCAGATGCCTGAGGAGTTAGTGGTGGTTTGGAATAGAGATGTGTGTCTAAAGTTTACACCATCAGGAGGCCTCAGCCCTATCAGTGATCCTCATTTTCCAATGCCCCCATTCCAACCCCTCAGAACCCCAGTTTTGGTCTTGGGCCTACTACCTTCTCCACTATTACTATGTCCCAAGTCTCAGGAGCCACCAATAAGAATTAAAGAAGAATTGGGAGGGGCCGGCCCGGTGGCGCAAGCGGTTAAGTGTGCCTGCTCCCCTGCAGCAGCCCAGGATTCGCCGGTTAGGATCCCGGCCGCACACCAATGCACTGCTTGGCAAGCCATGCTGTGGTGGCGTTCCATATAAAGTGGAGGAAGATGGGCACAGATGTTAGCCCAGAGCCAGTCTTCCTCAGCAAAAAAAGAGGAGGATTGGCAGATGTTAGCACAGGGCTGATCTCACCAAAAAAAATAAAGAAGAATTGGGAGAGGGTGACGCCAAGAATGTGCTTCTGGCAACCCAAGTAGGAACTATCATGTACAGAATATTTCTGCAAGAAAATAGATTTTTCTAAACAACAAAATGTCATACAGAAACTACCGTAGCAAAACCATATGCAAGAGAATACCTAAGCACTTCCTCAAAGGCAAGAAGGCTTTACTTCCACAATACCTAGAGCAGTACTCAGATGACGGTTTAATAAATAATATTTATGAAATGAGTTTTCCATGCTTGAGAAATTTCTCTGTTTTTCCTTCGGTCTTACTTCACTGACTCCCAGCACAAGAGACACTGCCAATGAGTCAGTGGATACACCCTACACTCTTGCTACTCAAAGTGTGGTCCATGGACTAGCTGCATCTGCATCTGCATCTGGGACCTTACGCAATCTGAAACTGCATTTTTTTAAAAAGCAAGATGCCCGGGTAAATCGCATGACAGTAAAGTTTGAGAAGCGCTGACTTAGAAGTTTGCTGTATACAAATCCTTCCAATTCCCAACTCCAGTCTCCACATCAGCGTGAGAAATGATGGAGCACACACCTTGCACAGAGCCAGCGATTAACCCATGGTGGAGTTGGGACACTTGTCATCCAGAGGCGTCCTTGCTCCCTGACAGTCCCCATCCGCTCACCTTGATGCGCTCCCCATCAATCTCCACCGCTCGTTCTCGGAAATCCACCCCGATAGTAGCCTCGGTACGGTCCGGGAAGCGGCCGGCGCAGAAGCGGTAGGTCAGGCATGTCTTGCCCACATTAGAGTCGCCGATCACGATTATCTTGAAGATGCGGGAGCGAGCCGGAGGCAGAAACACGGAAGCTCCTGACACCGCACCGCTGGACGAAAAGCTCGCCTCCAGCGAGGACTCCATCTCCGAGGCCATTCTCCTGACCCGCCCCAAACTGAGGCGGAGGAAAGGAGACGCAGACAGGCTGGGAGATTACGCCACCGCGAGCCAACGTGCCCAGCTCCGCTGCGCTACGTCCCAGGAGCCACCGCCCGCCGGCCCCGCGGCGCGCGTGCGCACCTTCCCGCCCCCGTCCCCGCCCCCCCGCAGGTGTGGCGCCCACCAGCTGAGCCTCGCTGGTCCTCCCGTCCGGCCCGCTGCTCCGCCCCGGCGTCACTGGGGCCGGCGCCCGTCTACCTGGGAAGGCACCGGACCTGTCGGGGGTTTAACGGCGGCGCGGAAGGCCAGCCTGCCAAGCGGCCAAGCAGAGCGCCCCAGGCCCGGCACCCTGGCCGGCCCGGCTCCGCCACGTCCAAGGCTCCCGCCCTCCGGAGGAAGCCGCGCAATCATTCTGGGGGCGGGGAGACAAAGACAGCTGAAAGGAAGGAGGTACCGCCAGACGCTCTCTCGCGAGACGGCCGAGCAGCCGCCTTGGACGGGGGCGTGTGCCAGAGGAGGGTCCGTAAGGTCGTCGAAAGGCTCGTGCGTCGGGTTCGGCTCTGGCATCGATGTCTCCTTAGGGCTTCCCGGGACTTGGAGGCGGAGGCCGGCTTGCAGCTGGGGGCGGCGGAGTCAGCTGCGCTCCCTGCCTCCCCCGGGCCGTCTGGAGCGCGGGAGTTGGGACAGCCCTGGGGCTGGAGGGAGTGGGGCGCGAGGCGCCGCCGGAAGCCCGGCGGCGCGGGGAGCACTTGGAGGCGAGCTCCTGGCCGTGGGGAGTTCTGCATTTTCAGGCTTGGCAGGTACATGGTTTCAGTGAGCAGGCAGGAGTTCGAGGCCGCCCACCGCCTCGACACGGAGAATTTCGCTAGGCGACCCCTAGGCCACGTGAGGATGTCCGCGGGCCTCGGGTGCCCAGGGGCGTTTGGCTAATGCCTGGGCTCAAGAAGTAGAGCAGACCACACGTGGGCCACTTGGGGGGCATTGAACTCGAAAGTTACCGGGCGGCCTCTCTGCTGAGACTAGAACTCGCTATGTGCCCTAGTTATGTCTTAGTGCCAGGGTGACGATGCTGTAGCCGTTAAATGTTACTGAGCACACGCTGTCGTCTTTGGCAAACTACTTGAGGAAAGTATTAATGAATGAGACCACCCAACCTTAAAGAATCTTCTCTGGGTTACCGTGAGTTCTTCAAAGGAAACCTACCATACATTAAGTCTTACAAAAGATCCCAAATGTGCAAACGTTGCTTTTTGTGGAAAGTTAGTTTGTTTTACAATGACAAGACTTTTTTTTTTTTTTTTTTTTTTCTCTTTGAGCAAATGTTTATGCCGTTTGGAAAGTCAAGGACTACGGAGAGGAGGATGCGGCAGGTTTTAAATAGAGTGAGGGGAACAATAGAGCACTACAAGTTCTAGGAAAGAAGATAAACTGCTTATTCCATTATGTAAATTGAAAATGTAGTCAGAGCAAATTAGTGGTAGAACCTGAGCACACCCAGAGTTAACAGCAGTTTGCAAAAGCCTTAATAGTAATTTCTGTTGAGGTAGAAAAGCTTTATACAGTCACTAATATAACACGGTATGTTAGGGAAAAAAAGGTAACTCGCTTGGTTGAATGTGTATATGCTAATTACACTGATTCGGTTTTCTGTTATAGGAACTAGAACATGGGCTGGAAAACCCTAATTGTTTTAACAATTAAATAACCTCACAGATGTGAGGTTATTTTCTTGAAGATTAATCAAACTATTAAGCAGCCTTGAAATATATTCCTCTAATTTACTCCGCCTATCCCATTCAAAGAAGAAAATCTGAAGATTTATAAGAAAAAGCAGTTAAAGAATTCAAAGCTGTGGATAATCAGGTAATTTCAAAGGATGGTGAAAAAAGCATCAACATCTTTGCCCCCCTAGACCCTTGCTCTTTCTTTTTTGTATTCTGGCGTTTTGGGTTTAGCTCTTTCTAAACTGCATCAGAAATTCTTTATCTTCTCTGTTTATCTAAATCCTATTCATATTTCACATCCTAGCTCAAAAGTCTCATCTCTGTGAAGCTTTTCCTAATTATTTCAGCTGAGAGTGTTCTTTGCTTTATTCTAATACATTTTTAGGGGGTGTTGCTCATTTGGTCTTTGAATACTGTCTTCACTGTCTAAGTTTAACAATTATGTGTTGTGTCCTACCAACTAGATTGTTAACTCTTGACTACTGACTGAAAGCTCAGTGTTATTCAGCAAATGATGGATAAATTAGTGAAGTGAGAAATTTCTTGTGTAAGGATTGTCAATTTGAACCCTTTACCAATTATACACAGTTCAGCACTACTTAGATGGAAAAATCACTGTAGACACTTGACATTGTTATGAGGAGTTTTGTATTTTCAGTTTGTAGTTTGAGAGACTCCTCCTGTGACTGAAGTATATGTCACTCTTCTTAATTGAATAACCCCAGAACCTCCAGGTTTGATGCTTGAAGGAGATTTTACTCTTGGGAAGAGTGGATGGGTTATGCAGCCCTATTTTCTGAGAATTCATTTTGTCCTTGAATTTCTTAACTACTTGTTGTCACTACCACTTGGCGTCAAAGTATAAGCATGTAACCCTTTCCTTAATACTTTGCTGCACAGCTGAGGAGAGACTGAATTTGGTTCCTTTAGCAGTGCAACTTAAACTGGAACATAACAAATGCTTTAGGGTAGTTATTTAGATTTATTTATTTAAAATTTATTTAGGGTATTTAGATGGGTATTTAAAAATACTTTTCTAGTAGGAAGAAAAATTGAATGGATATTAAAAACAATAATGTAAAGATAATCTTAGGTACAAAATATAATTACTCATTTTCCGCTTTTGTTTCCTACGGAGATGCCACCTCCCTGTGGCAGAGGCCATTTTTAACTGGTCTTACCAAGGAATAGCTCCTAGACAGCTTCACTCTTAAGTTCAGGCATGAGCACAGAGAGCTGAGAGTTCCTTTGCTTGCCTACTTAAAGGTTTCTGAACCTTGGCACTGTTGACATTTTGAGCCAGATAGTTCTTTGTTGTGGGCAGCTGTCCTGTTCCTCATAGGATGTTTAGCAGCATACCTGGCTTCTACCCACTACATGCCGGTAGTACTCCACCCCAAGTTGTAACAACCCATATCATCTCTAGACTTTGCCACGTGCCCCTGGGGGGTAAAATTGTGCCCCCTTCCCCCATCTCATTGATAACCACTAGCATGTATAAGGGCTCTTCTCACAAGCCTGGTTTCCTGTCCATCCCAGTTAATAGTAGGAATCAACCTCTCCCTTAAAGACAGAACTCCAGTTCCCTAGAGAAGTATAGCATTGGTCTTGTCGGCCTCCCCTAGATTACCATATCAGTGTGTTTAATAGTAACCCCAAATATCGCACAAGAGATATTACAGTATAAATAACAAAGACTTTAATTTTACTACCTAAACAGTAAATTACCATCATCATTTTATAGGTTAGCTTACTGAGTTTTAGAATTCTTCAAGTCATATCTTCATAAGTAGGGTCATTGAGGATTAATGGAATTTTAGCTATATACTCAGTACTGTGGTAGTGGTTGGGGCGAAGGAGAAAGTACAAAATATTATAGCCCGTGAGGAATTTAGAATCTAGCCACAGAACCAAGTTAACATGGAACCATCAATGAATAACAACAGGATAAAATAGAGTGCCAGATTTTACCCTAGAGGTGCTTGGGCCTGGACTTCAAAAATTCTAGACATGTTAAAGCATGGAGGCAGACTGGGAGCTAAGATGGAAGGCTTTGTAGTGGACAATAAGTTAAAGACAAGTGTGCCTTTGGTAGTGGCATTCTTCTAGATAATAAACCCAGCTTGTGAATAAGCACGACTTACAAATATATGATGTATGTAAAAAGTACAGTCTTGTGGCTTCTGTTGTTTCTTCCTCTTTATTTCATTCTCTTTCTCCCTCCTTGCCTGTAGAATATTTGGTTATGTAGCATTCTCGGTATTTGATACATCTGCAGACAGGCAATAGACAATAATTTTGAAGAGGACCTAAATAACTATGAGATTTAATAGATATATTTTCTAACCTGCAGATAGAGAAAGCACTTTTTGATATCCATGAGACATTTATAAAAACTGATTTTTAAAATAACTACACAGAAAAATGTCAATTTTAAGTTACACTCTCTGATACCAGAGCAATAAAAACAAGGTTTTTTTTAGTTTTTTTAGTAAAAAAAATAAAAGGAAATCCACCTACTTGGAAGCTAAAAAGAAAATCTCTTAAACAGTTCAGATTCAAGGAGAAAATCACAACCACATTTGCAGATTTACAGACTATTTAGAAATTAATGACAAGGAGGACAAAAAAATAGAAACATAAGGATTCAGCAAAAGTAGTATATAGAGGAAAATCACAGATCAGATGTTTAAAAATTAACCAGT
This sequence comes from Ceratotherium simum simum, assembly GCF_057802395.1. Lineage (NCBI taxonomy): Eukaryota > Metazoa > Chordata > Mammalia > Perissodactyla > Rhinocerotidae > Ceratotherium > Ceratotherium simum. Next base: position 44,425,396 of record NC_141911.1, read on the forward strand.
GTAGAATAAATAAAAATATACCAAATGGTCTACCTAACAGCTATCATTTATGCAGTACTTAATATGTGTCAGGCACTGTTGTAAATGTTTTATAAAAATTAACTCATTTAATGTTCACAACAAACCTGTGAGGTAGGTAATATTCTTCTCTTTTTATAGATAAAGAACCTAGGTTCAGAGAGGTTACATGTCTTGCTGAATTTCACTAAGCTAGTGAGTGATAAAGCCAAGATTTAAACTCAGTCTTTTGGCCACTACACTGTACTGCCTCTGAAGTGAGAAAAACACATGAAGTTTTAAGGAAAAGTAAGTGAAATAATGAGGAAAAAAGTAGAAAGCAATGAATTAAATCCAGAAATACAGAACAGATGAAAAAAGGAAAGAGCTGGTTCTTTGAAATAATTAATAAAATAAATATGGCAAAATAAAAATAGCAAAGATTTTTAAATGGGAAAGATGTTAGGAATGAAAAAGGAAATAAACTCAGATACAAAGGGGATTTTAAATATAAGAGAATACTATCTATAAATCCATATATTCTTACAAATATTTTATTGAGCACCTACCACTTGGTAAGTAGGCACCATGAGTTGCTAAGGATACTGTGGTCAGCAAAAAAGACCCAATTTGTGAAATTTATTTGACAGAATACCAGAGAAGAAGGAATTTACTCAGAGATTTCCAGAAATCTTGAGTCTTTGGCTGACTGCCAAGCTGAGCAGGGTAATATTCCACAAGGCCAGGCAAAGATCAACTACCAAGGAAAGAACAATTACTGGGGACCTGTAAGTTGAAAAATTCCCAGAGCTCATGTAGGACCAGAAGACTTCTGAGTTTCTACCAGCCAGAGTAAAGAGACCTCATTGAACACCTGAGGAATTCAGCAGAGACACCCGAAGGCTCATGCCTTAATAATAGGACTAACTTAGACCTAGGTTAAAGGCTACTCTAGATTTGCCCTAATAACATTTAAACACAAGCCTTGGAAGGATCAAGCTGATCCAAAAGTAACTTCACTGCCTGCCAAAACAAGACTCAACACTCTTACACACACACACAATCAAGACAACCAGCAATGTAATGTTCACAATGACCAGTACATAATTAAAAAATTACCAGATACGTGAATCTTCAGCAAAATGTGATCCATCACCAGAAGAAAAATCATTTAACAGAAACATTTAACAGAACCAGAGATGACAGTGATCCAAGAATTAGCAATAAGGACATTTAAAAAGCTGTTATGAATATAATCAAGGGTTTACAAGAAAATATGAATATAATGATAAAAATGGAAGATATGTGAAAGAATAAAATGTGGCTTCTGCAGATAAAAGCTGCAATATCTGAAAAAATTTTTTAAATGACTGTAGAAGCTTAACAGCAAATTAGACACTAGAGGATTGGTGAACTTGAAGGCAGCAATAGAAGCTATTCAAACTGCAGCATACAGAAAAAAAGGAAAGAGGTTCAGTGTCCCGGGGCACAATATGAAGTGATCTGATATACAAGTAATTGGACCACTGAGGGAGAGCAGAACTTGAAGAAGTAATGGCCAAAATATTTCAAAATTTGATGAAAACTATAAAATCATAGATCTAAGAATCTCCATCAACCCCAAGCAGGATAAGCAGAAAGAAGACGACATCAAGGCACATCATGATCAAATTGCGGAAAACCAGTGATGAGGCGATCTTAAAAGCAGTCAGAAAAAAGAACAATAAACACATAAGAACAAAGTTAAGAATTACCACTGACTTTCTATCAGAAACAAGAAAAACAGAAGACAATAACTATCTCAAAAGTGCTGAAAGAAAAAAGTCAACCTAGAATTTTCTATGGAGCAAATTTGTCATTTAAAAGTGAAGGCAAAATAAGGACATTTTCAAATAAAAGCTGAGAAAAATTTGTCACAACAGACCTGTGCTATGTGGAACATTAAAGGAAGTTCTTGAGGCTGAAGGAAAACGATACTAGATGGAAACAGAACTACACAAAGGGATGAAAAGCCCCCAAAAAGGTAAATATCTGAGTAAATTAAAAAAGGACTTATTTCTCATTTATAAATTGCTTTAGTTGACTATTTATCATCATCAACATAAAGACACAGATAAGTGCAAAGTAAAATGATGGAAAAAGATATGCAAACAGAATAAAGCTGAAATACCTATAGTAATGTCAGACAACGTAGACTTCAGGAAAAGGAATTTGGTCCATCTTCAAGACGAGATAAAGTAGGACATTTCGTAATAATAAAAGGGTCAATTCATCAAGAAGATGTAGTAACAAAGCTTCAAATTATATGAAGTCAAAACTGACAAACCAAAAAAGAGAAATAAATAAATCCACAATTAGAGTTGACATTTCAGCGTTCCCCTCTCAGTATTTGATAAAGTAGATTTTAAAAATCAGTTATGATATAGAGGACTTGAACAATATTATCAACCAACTTGACCTAATTGATATTTATAGAATACTAGATCACAAAATGGCAGAGTACACATTTATTTCAAAATGCACATGGAACATTCACTAAGATAGACTATAAACTGGGAGTTTTTTTAATTCTCAATAAATTTAAAAATGACTGAAAATTCTATCAGTCAAGGTCCAATCAGGAAACAGAAACCACCTAGTAATTTGGCCATGCAGAGTTTAATATAAAGAATTATTAACTACAATGGGATTGGGGTAATAAGGGATTAGTAGTAGAAAGTAAAGAGAACTCTAAATATTATAGGGATATCAGATATAAGAAGCAGTTACTACCCCTAGGGCTGAGATAGATTCCTGAAAGTCCCGTCCCTCACCCGCCTCGCCAGCCAGCTCCAGGCTGAGATCTAGACCTTGTTACAGAGGGTAAGGCCCTGGCTTCTTGACTGGCAGAGAATTTGCTATGGTGCTGTGCCAGTGAAACATGCTGGAAATCCACCTGCTGGAACTTGCTGAAAATTGACCCTCTAGGGTGCCAGAGAAAGCTGTTCATGGATAGGTGTCTTGCAGGAGCCACTCTACTACAAAACAGTCTGAAGGTGGATCTGGGGAAGCTGCTGGGTGCAGGAGAAATTGCCTATACTGCAGGAGCCTGGTGCTGGGGAAGCCACTTGCACCCTAGTAGTCAGCCACTAGGAAGCCACCTGTACCGCAGGAGCCAGGCAAAGGAAAAGTTGTAGGCACTGCAGGATGGGGGGTGCTAGAGCAGCTATGTGTGTTGCAAGTGCCAGCCAAGAAAGCAAGCAAGAACTAGGAAGAAAAATTCTTTACAGCACCCTCTGGACATAGCTTAACATTGTGCCGGCTAGCAAAGGAAAAATATTTAAATAGCCTAGTTCCACTTTTAGAGCAGGCAATGAATCTAGGAGATAAAACTTTTTTTTTTTTTTTTGAGGAAGTTTAGCCCTAAGCTAATATCTGTTGCCAATCCCCCTCTTTTTTGCTGAGGAAGATTGGCCCTGGGCTGACATCTGTGCCATCTTCCTCTACTTTATATGGGACCCCACCACAGCATGGCTTGATAAGTGGTGTGTAGGTCCATGCCCGGGATCTGAACCTGCAAACCCCAGGCCGCCGAAGCACAGCATGTGAACTTAACTGCTATGCCACCAGGCCAGCCCCTAAAACAATTCTTAATAAATAGCCTAAAGGAGAAAAATCTTACTGTCGTCATCTCTACAGATGCTGAAAAGGCATTGGGTATAAAATTTAACATCAATTTTTAATTTAAAAATCTTTGGTAAATTAGGAATAGAGGAATACTTCCTTTGCTGATAATCAAACATTTTCTTCTAGAAGTATGGCTGGTAAGGTTCTTTGAGGGGCCTTCTTCATGCAGAACAGCTATAATCTGCATGAGACATGCTGTATAAGGCATCATTAATCCCCAAGAGGTTGAGAAAGTCCTAAAGAATCCCTACTATCACCCCCCCACACACACACACACACACACACAAACCAACCCTTAGCCCAGGCTGATCAGCAGACAGACAGGAGGACATGTATCTATAGCAGCCGCAGTCCAGATACAGAGCCCTGGACCAGATGCCAAGTGGAAAAGCCATGCATGGAACTCCCTCACTGAGACAAGACTATGGGACCAGAATTAGTTTTAAGGCTGTGTTGCTCCCTGACTATGAGCAGAAACAGAAGCAATATCTCTCTGGGAGAAAACATCCCCAATTTAGGTCTAGAGGACACCCAAGATTAAAGTCAAGCAACGAGCTCAGTCAAAGAACTCCAAGCACCAAGAAGCCAAACTGTTATGAGTATCTGTAGGAATAACATTCAACAGTATAACTCCAAGGGCCATAGATAGAGGAATTGACAGATGCAGAGTATAGAATATCTATGTTCCAAATGTTTAAAAAAGTAAAGGACGTAATCACAAAGATGCACAAGAGACTACCAGGAATGAACAGGCAGATTGGGAGGTAGGTGGGAGAGGGAAGACTTCCTAGACATGAAAAATACAATTGTTGGAATGATAAAACTCAATGGAAAGGTTAAAGAGCAAATTAGATACAGATGAAGAGAGAATTAATAAGTGAGAAGATATATCTGAAGAAATTATCTAGAATATACCATAGAGAAACAAGAAACTAAAAATATGAAAGGGGTATTAAGAGATGGAGGCTAGGATGAGAGAGTCTATCATATAACTAGTTGGAATCTCAGGAAGATAGAATAGAATAAAGGAGAGGCAATATTTTCCCCCAACATTTTGGAAAACTTTTTGAACATACAGAAAAGTTGAATTGTACAGTGAACACTCATAGCCACCACTTACATTCTAGAACTATATTTTGTTACATATCCTATATCACTTATCTATCCATTCTTCTACCCATCCATCAATGCATTATATTTTTTTGATGTATTTCAGAGTAAGTTGCAGACCTCACCCCTAAAGAGTTCAGTATGTTTAACTAGTGTTCAATATTGTTTTATAGTTCTTTTTTTTTCCCCAGGTAAAATTTACATACAGTAAAATGCACAAATCTTAAATACACCATTCAGTGAGTTTTTACAAGTGCATATACTGGTGTAACACAAACTCCTATCAAAAAATAGAATAGGGGCCGGCCCAGTGGCGCAAGCAGTTAAGTGCGCACATTCCACTGCAGCAGCTCAGGGGTCGCCGGTTCAGATCCCCGGCATGCACCGACGCACTACTTGTTAAGCTGTGCTGTGGCAGCGTCCCATATAAAGTGGAGGAAGATGGCATGGATGTTAGCCCAGGGCTGGTCTTCCTCAGTGAAAAGAGGAGGATTGGCAGATGTTAGTTCAGGGCTGATCTTCCTCACCAAAAAAAAAAAAAAAAATAGAACATATCCATCACCCCAGAAAGTTCCCTCATGCTCTTTGTCAGTCCGGTCCTGCCCCCTACCTCCCACTGGTAACCGCTGTTCTAATGAGAGGCAATATTTAAGGAAATAGTACTATGACTTTTGCAGTAATGATGAAAAACACGTACCTACAGATTCAAGAATCATAGCATAACCAAAGCATGATAAATAAAAAGAAATGCATAATGACACATTGTAAAGAAATTGAAGAACTCGCAAGAAAATATCTTAAAAGCAGCCAGAGAGAAAGGACAGATCACTACTTGCAAAAGAACAGCAATTAAAATGACAATGGGTTTCTCATCAGCATCAATGGAAGCCAGAAGTTAATGGAATAATATCTTTCAAGGGCTGAAAGAAAATAATAGTGAGCTAGAATTGTGTACTTACCCAAACTATCTTTCAAGAGCAAAGGTGAAATAGAAACATTTAAAGATAAATGAGAACTGAGAGTTTACCTCACGGACCTGCATTAAAGGAACTCCTAAATGATTGAGGGGCAGTATTTCACAGAGGTTCAGAGCGTTTACTTTGGAGACTGCCTGGGTATGAATCCCTGTTCTGCCATTTGCTAGTTGTAGGGCGTTAGGCAAGTGAGTTAACATCTCTGTGTTTCAGTTTTCTCATTTGTGAAATGTTGACAATAATAGTATATACCTCATGGAATTGTTATGAGGATTATATGAGTTAACAGAAAACAAGGCACTTAGAACAAAGCCTGGCATAAAGTAAGTGCTTTGTAAATGAGAGGTTTTGTGTGTGTGTGTGTGTGTGTGTGTGAGGAAGACCAGCCCTGAGCTAACATCCATTGCAATCCTCCTCATTTTTGCTGAGGAAGATTGGCCCTGGGCTAACATCCATGCCCATCTTCCTCCACTGTATATGGGACACAGCCACAGTACGGCTTGACAAGCGGTGCCTTGGTGCATTGGTGTGTCGGTGCACGCCCAGGTCGGAACCCCAGGCCGCCGCAGCAGAGCACACACAGTTAACTGCTCTGCCACTGGGCTGGCCCCAAATGAGAGCTTTTAAAAAAAATTTTTTTAAAGGAAATTATCCTGGAAGAATGATCTGAAGTGCAAGATAGAATGGTGAGTGAATCAAATGATAAACAAGCTCGTCAACCCAAACATTGTCAGCCAAAAAAAAAAAAAAAGTCTGATTTGTGAGGTTTGAAAAAACAGACAGGGGGCAGCCCAGTGGTGTAGCGGTTAAGTTCACACGTTCTGCTTCAGCAGCCTGGGGTTTGCTGGTTCGGATCCTGGGCGCAGACCTACTCACTGCTCATCAAGCCATGCTGAGGTGGCGTCCCACATGGAAGAACTAGAAGAACCTACAACTAGGATGTACAACTATGTACTGGGGCTTTGGGAAGAAAAAAGAAAGAAAGAGGAAGATTAGCAAGAGATGTTAGCTCAGGGCCAATCTTCCTCAAAAAAAAAAAAACCCAACAGATAGAACTAATAACTTGAATAACAATAGCATGTAGGTGTTGGCAGGAGGAGTGGTCAATGGAGTCAAATTATTCTAAAATCATTGTTTTGTTTGAAAGAATTGTTAACATACTATTTACCTTTACATTTTGTTAAGTTAGACGTACAAGGAAACTTCTATTCTAAAAAAGAATAAATATAATGTATGAATTCCAAATAGATAGAGGAAAATGGAATTTAAAACATACAACTAAAATCTCAATTTTTTAAAAAATGCAAAAAAGGAGATGAAAAAATAGAAAAAGCAAGGCAAACATAAAAAAGATGTAGGAACAAGTCTAAATATATCAAGAATCACAATAAATTCAAATGTATTAAATTTATTAATTAAAAGATGGAATTTGTCAGATTAAAAGAAAAAGTCTAGCCATATGCCATGGACAAGACACTCAAAAACATAAAGACCCAAACAGTAGAAGATGTGGAATAGAAAAACATACACCAGGCAAAGAATCCAAAGAAAATTCACATACCTATATTAAAAAAAAAATTTATTTTAACACAAAAAGCATTATTAGAAATAGAAAGGATCATTACCTAATGATAAAAGGTTCAATTCACCAGAATGATAAAATAATTCTAAACCTATTAGCAACCAATAAAATGGACTTGAAATATACACAGCAAAAAATGTTAGAACTACAAGGGGTGGCAAATTTCCATGCAACTCTCTCAGTTCTTGATAGTTTAAACAAATGAAAACCAGTACACTGTCTAGGCACTGGGTGTACTGAAGTAAACAAGGCAAACCATTGCCTTCATGGAAAGCCTGTATGCTGGGGGGTAGATAAACAAATTAACAAAAATATAATAAAATTTTAGTTAATGATAAATAAAGGAAGAAAAATAAAGCAAGATAAGAAGTTAGAGCTTGATGGGAAGAAAAGGTTATTTTACATGGGTGGTAAGAAGGCTTCTTTGAAGAGGTGGCATTTATGCACAGACACGAATGAGGTGAGGTAGCAAGTGATGTATATATAATTGGAGGAATGGTTTTTCAGGCAAAGGAAAAAGCAACTGCAGGGCCGGCCCCGTGGCTTGGTGGTTAAGTGCACGCGCTGCAATGCTGGCGGCCCGGGTTCGGATCCCGGGTGCGCATCAAGGCACCACTTCTCCGTCCATCCTGAGGCCGAGTCCCACATGCAGCAACTAGAAGGATGTGCAGCTATGACATGCAACTATCTGCTGGGGCTTTGGGGGGAAAAAAATAAAATAAATAAAATCTTTAAAAAAAAAAAAAAAAAAAAAAAAAAGGGCCGGCTCCGTGGCTTAGCGGTTAAGTGCGTGCGCTCTGATGCTGGCGGCCCGGGTTCGGATCCCGGGCACGCCCCAAGGCACCACTTCTCCGTCCAACGCGAGGCCGAGTCCCACGTACAGCAACTAGAAGGATGTGAACCTACGACATACAACTATCTACTGGGGCTTTGGGGAAAAAATGAATAAATAAAATCTTTAAAAAAAAAAAAAAAAGCAACTGCAAAGTCCTTGAGGCAAGGAAGGTAAATATACATATTTAAATTTTTAAAATATGCTCAGAATCAATATTTTTTTCCATTTAAAGTGAAGCCTAGAAACCTTACCACCATAGAGGCCCATTTACCTTCTTCACTTTATGTCATAGTTGTCATCAGTTACATCTATATATGTTGAAAACCCCATCAGACAATGTAATTTTTGCTCTTTCAACATCAACCATATTCTAAAGAACTCAAGAGGAGAATAGCTTACTATATTTATACAGGTGTTTACCATATCTGATGCTCTTCCTTCATTCCTGATGTTCCAGGTTTCCTTCTAGTATCATTTTTCTTCTGTCTGAAGAATTTCCTTTAGCAATTCTTTTAGAACAGATCTGCTGGCAATGAATTCTTTTAGTTTTTCTTCATCTGAGAATGCCATTATTTCACCTCAATTTTGAAAGATATTTTCAACGGATATGCTATTATTTGTTGACCATTCTTTTCTTTCAGCACTTTAAGGGGCCGGCCCAGTGGTGTAGTGGTTAAATTTGTGCACTCTGCTTTGGCAGCCTGGGTTTTCACAGGCTCAGATCCCAGGCATGGACCTACACACCACTCATCAAACTATGCTATGGTGGCGTCCCATATACAAAATAGAGGAAGGTTGGCACAGACGTTAGCTCAGGGACAATCTTCCTCAAGCGAAAAGAGGAAGGCTGGCAAGGGATATTAGCTCAGGGCCAATCTTCCTCACCAAAAAAGTAAATAAGTAAGTAAGTAAATAAATAAATATTATGCTACTTCCTTCTGGACTGCATGGTTCTTTATGAGAAATCTGCAGTGATTCAAATTGTTGTTACCCTGTAGGTAATATATTTCTCTGGCTACTTTCAAGATTCTTTTCCTTTGTCTTTATTTTTCAGCATTTTTCTTATAATGTGCTTGGGCATAGATTTCTTTTTTTTTTTTGTGAGGAAGATCAGCCCTGAGCTAACATCCATGCCAATCCTCCTCTTTTTGCTGGGGGAGACTGGCCCTGAGCTAACATGGGCATAGATTTCTTTATGTTCCTTATGTTTGGGCTTTGTTGAACTTCTTGAATCTGTAGATTTATGCCTTTTGCCAAATTTGAGACTTTTCATTCATTATTTATTCAAGTTTTTTTCAGCCCCTTTTCTTATTGTTCCACAAGTTCCTGAGATTCTATTCATTGTTTATCCAATATTTTTTTCTCTCTATTGTTCAGATTGGATAATTTCTATTGATCTGTTTTCAAGTTCACTGACACTTTCCTCTGTCATCTCCACTCTACTACTGAGACCATCCAGTGAGTTTTTAAAATTTTGGCTACTATATTTTTCAATTCTAAAATAACAATTTGGTTCTTCTTGTATTTTCTGTTTCTTTGCTGCTACTTTATATTTTTCCATTGGTTTCAAAAGTGCTCTTGATTGCTTGTCAGAGAATTTTTATAACAGAGTTAAGAACTTTGAAGGTCCCAAGATTTTTACCTTACTTGCAAGTTAACAAGTTAGGCTGCCACAGTTTCATGGATAGTGGCAGAAGACATGGGTCTCCTAGAGCAGACACAAAGGATAATTTATTACCCACAGCAGTAGCAGGAAGCAGAGTATCAGCATTTATGCCAGTTTCCTGAGCCCCGATTCCTCCAGAGTGAGGACCAGGTGACACTGGTACGTGCAGTGAGTTGCATTATAGAAGAGGAACTCTATGGGAAACTCCAGCTTGTAATAAGGGGCTAGCAAACCTATCCAACTCTGCCCTGGAGAGAGACATTATCTTTTTTATCCTGGACAGCAAATCTGCCTTTGGCCGCAGAGGAAGACATTATCTCTATCTTCCAAGGATGTTTGCATAGCAAACGTCCCTGAAAAGATAGTCCGGGGGGAAAAAGCTGTTAATGCCTCTGCCTAAAAGACTTGCAGAAATCCAAGACATCAACGAGAATTGTCTCCCAACAAATAGCTGCTTCAAAGTCTTTGTTAGATAATTCCACCATTTATGTTTTCTCAGTGTTGGCATTTTTTTCCCCATGAGAAGTGAGATTTTCCTGGTTCTTCATATGCTTAATAATTTTGGATTATATCCTGGACACTTTGAAAAGTCTGTTTTGAGACTCTGGGTCTTATTTAAATTCCACTGAGAATGTTGATATTTTTGTTTTAGCAAGCAATCAACCTCGGCAGCTTCAGGCTACATTCGGGTTTCAAGTTCAGAGTAGCCTTCTGTGGGTGGGAAAGGGCATAATGATATGAATATCTACCCCAAAACCCCAATGCTTATTAAAGATTTTATTTATTTATTTTTTCCCCCCAAAGCCCCAGTAGATAGTTGTATGTCACAGCTGCACATCCTTCTAGTTGCTGTATGTGGGACGCGGCCTCAGCATGGCCGGAGAAGCGGTGCGTCAGTGCATGCCCGGGATCCGAACCCGGGCCGCCAGGAGCGGAGCACGCGCACTCAACCGCTAAGCCACGGGGCCGGCCCCCCAATGCTTATTACATTCCAGGGTAATCAAGCTAGAGATGCCTTCCTCCTCTCCCCTAGAGGAAATTTCCTTACATTTCAAGATAATGAGTAACTTCTCCTGAGGGGGGAATGGACAGGTTACCAGCAGCCTTGATAAAAGCATAGAGTCTCCTGAATTCAGCATTCTTCTCCTGTGATGCAACCACCACACATATAGGTAAATATCTGGCCCTCATCCTGTCACCATGTGGGAACGGGGGCATGGGAAACTGATATAAGATATTGCTGTAAATGCTTTTTGCTATGGGTACCCAATCTTTCATGTCCCTAGCCCAAGAGTTTGGTGTCTTCTGTCAGTATATGTGTATGAAAGTATGGCAGGCTAACCTGTTAACTTGCAAGAAGGGTGAAATCTCAAACACTTCACAGAAGGAGAATGGCATGATGTGAAGTTGAAGAAGTAGGCAGATGCTGGATCATGTAGGGCCATAGTTAAGGTACTAGATGGATTGTTGATGCCAAGAACAAGGGCAGGAGTAGCAGTGGAGAGAAGGACAGGACACCACATGCTAAACTTTCCTGCGATGAGGGCAAGTGACTAGGAGGACAATAGATGACTGTCACAAGAGGAGAGAATGGATGATATCGTGTAATGTTATGCACCTCAACGCAACTAGGACTTTGGAAGGAAGAGGAAAGGTCGGTAATTGGCAATGGAGAGCAAGCAGGACACCCACCTCATCTGTAGGCCCTTTGCTTAGTTGGCAGAGGGATTTAAAAAAAAAAAAAAAACAGCCACACCTTGAGAGTATTGCAAAGAAGCCTATTATCAGGAGATGGGTTGGTTTTTGGGTAGAGTAAGAAGATAAACTGAATGTTTAGAAAAGTTGTTAAGGATATAGGGGATTTGACTGATGACAGCACAGTGAAAGAATCAAAATAGGTTAAGAGAACTGGGAAGTTAGGTTAGATCAGAGGAAAGCATTACAGGGTTAAGAATCTCTATGATGGACTTGACCTATTAAAAGACACAAAAAGACATATGAATATGGTGGAGTTATTTCTAATTTTTTTTTAAATGGAAGGTCTAATTATAGCCTCCTGGGATTGTTTATTTAAGCAGTTAGTAGCTTGTAATTATAGACTCTCGGGATTATTCTCTTAGGCGGTTTATATTGGTGAAGCAGGTAGATATTGTGATTTGCGGGGGGTGGTGAGTAGACTTACCAAGAGCACATTGAACTCTGTGAGCCTCTAAAATCCAGTTGGGGTTGTGGCTGAAAGGACCTCTGGACGCATTATTTAAATCCAGTATCATTGGGAACCCTAGAAGTTTCCTTTATAGACTAAATCTTTGGTATTGCTGCTGCCGGACAGGCAGTCTCCCAGGAGCATGGAAACTCTGCAGCGGGTGGGAAAGGGTATAATGATATAACTGTCTACCTGGAAAACTCAAAAAATGCAACATCCTTTCAGGTCTCTCCTCAAACTTCAACTTATCACAGGGGGACTTATTTGAACACATTATCTGAAATAGTATTTTTTGTAGTCACTTTCCATCCTCTTACTATGCTCCCCCCCCACTCCCACCTTCTTAGCACTTATCACCACCTGTCATATGTTTATTTGTTTAGTATTTTCTCTCAGTATAGTGTAAAGATCTTGAGAACAGATTTTTTTTTTTCTTATTTCCAGGGCCCAGAATAGTGCCTGGCACATTGTAAGTGCTCAATAAATATTTATAGAATGAGTGAATGGATAGATCAACTGAAGAACATTAGAACTATTAAGTGAATTCAGTAATGTGGCCAATTACAAAATCAATAATCCTAAAATTAATAGCATTTCTATATAGCAGCAAACGCCACTAGAAAAAATATAGGAAAAGATCATATTTATTAATAGCAACAAAAAATATAAAATATCCAGAAGTAAACTAAATGGAAACTAAATAACATTCAAATTTTACTGACAGAAGAATTGAATGACTAGTGAAACATACCAGGTTGCTGGATGGAAAGGCATGATGTTGTAATGATGCAAATTCCCCCCAAGTTAACCTATAAATTTAACATAGTATCAATCAAAATTCCAATGAAAATTTGAGGGGAAATGGAGAGGCAAAATTTGACAAAAAGATTTTAAATTTCATCAGGAAGAATAAATGCTTTAGAATAGTCAATTAAATTCTGAAGAAAGACACTGATAAGGGACCTTGCTCTACCAGGCACAAAAAAATAGGAAAAGACAAACAGGTGGTATGTATCAAAAGCCTTAAAAAAAAAAAGTACATACCTTTAGCCCAGACATTCCACTTCTGGAAATTTTCCCTGAGAAATAGATAATATGGCAGAGTTGCTTATTGAAGCAGTGTCTGTAATGTCAAAACAGTGGAAACCATCAATGTTTGACAAATACAGGATGGTTTACACAAATACTTGTGGAAGACCATGCAGCCTTTAAGAATGATGGTGTAGCACCACATTAATTGGCGGTGGAAGGTGTTCACCATATCTGTGTGTTAAAAAAAAAAGTTGATTACAAAACAGTATGTCTAATAGTATCCCCACTTTTGTAAAATTAAAAAATAATTTACATATATATATATGAAAAAATAACTTGGATGGAAAGTTATATATCAAATTGTTAACAATAGTTGCCTTGGAATAAGGATTGTGGATGATTAAACTTTTTTTATTGTTTTTTGAATTTGTATACTGAAAAATAGTAAATTTTCCCCAAAATGGGATGGCAGTTAAACTCTTCACTACTGCCACCTGGTAGCTACCACAGACAGATTGCTTATTTCTTTTCTATCACCTTAAGAAATAATGCACATAACGTCATGATTATAAAGTTGTAAAGAAGTCTACAGTATCGCTTAGTTCTATCCATCATTTTATAGCTGAGGTAATAAGAGGCAAAAGGTTTAAGCCTAAAGTCACACTGTTAGCGAAACTTAATAGTAACAAACATTTGTTGAGCCCTTCTGCCAAGTACTTTATATGGGTTGTCTCATTTTATTCATAGGAACCTATGAGGTAGGTCCTATTTTTACTCTCATTTGTCTCCATTTACGATGAAGATCTTGAGGCTCAGAGAAAGTAAGTGACTTACCCAAGGTTGCACACTCAGGGTGGAGCCGGCCATCCTGAGATCCACCTACCTCTCCCGAACCTCCTCCGTGCCGTTTTAGTCTCTGAATTGCCCTTGACCTTTCCACTATATCCCACCGCCTCTTCCTTCATTGCTTTTGGTGTCGACTCTTAACGTGTGCCCTTGATTGAAACGAGAGTAAGTATAAACAGTTACTGAGAGAACCATAAGGAAACAAAATAACTTTACTCCAAGCACCTTGTAAGAATCTTGTCCAGATAGAAACACACTTACTTTGAATTGTTCCAGGGTCCAGATACTAAGGAATCTTATATCAGAGAGTTGGGACTATGGATAGGCTTCTTTGGGTTTCCCGGCTCCACTTTAACCCATGCTACGTTCCCCTTAAGTTTTCCATTTACCAGAGCTTAGAGTTAATATCACTATATACACTTGTTCACAAACTTCTTCCCCTTTCTCTTCTGGCTCTTGCCCAAATTCTCAAGGAAAATGGTCTCCAGCTCTGGATCTCTCTATCTTTGTGCATCAAAACAGATGGCATAAGTGCTAATAAGTGCAATAATTATACTAGAGATAAATCTTCTAAAAGTGAAATTAGAAATCTGAAATATCTAGTGCCATTAGCCTCTGAAGCTCTTGAAAACCCAAAAAAGTCTTTCAGAATTGCTCCTAAAATGAATACATACCTTTGAATCATGTAATTAAAGCTGATTTTTCTCAAGTACCAGTTTGCTCCCAAATAAATTAAATCTTTTAATTTGTACTAGTATTATAAAAGTGTTATTTCCTTTATTTTCCAGCTATGTATTTTTAGAGAACAGTGTGAGCTAGTGAAAAGAGCTTAGTTGTTAGACAGTCTTGAGTCAAAATTCAGGTATTAGCTATGACTTGAATAAATTATTAAATTTAATTTAAGTTAAATTTTTTCTTATCTCTAAAATTAAGGATAATAGCATCACCAAAGGTGGTGGAGAGCTTCAACAAGATGACACATGAAACTGGGACATACAGGCAGCTAGCAAACAGACATTTCCTTCCCTTCTCCCTGAGTCTGGACTTATATCATCCAAGCATTCCTCCAACACCTGGGCTAGCATTTCTTTGAAAGAATCAATTCTGTCTTGGCCAATGTTTTATCTGAGGTATTTGAGGCTATCTACTTTTTTTCTTTCACATCCCATTTTCAATCAGTCAATAAGTCCTGTGGGGTTCACTTTCGGCATAGATCCCGAATTCAACTATTTCTGACCCCTCCACAATGACCGTCCTGGACCAAGCCATCATTATCCCTCATCTGACTGTGCAGTAACTTCCTAACTGGACTCTCTGCTTCCATTCTTGCTCCCCCCCATCTGCTCTTCACATGCAGCCAAAGATATTCATTCACAAATTATATCATGTCACTTCTCTGCTCAAAACCTTCCAAGAGGTCCCCATCACTCTTAGACGAAAAATCTCAACTGCTTACCAAAGCCTCCTGGACCGCTGTGATCTGGCTCCTCCCTACCATTCTCCTACCTCTCTCCTACCCTACTCTGCTCAGCTGCACTGGCCTCCTTTCTGTTCTTTGCTGGTGCCGAGCATACTCCTGCCTCAGGGCCTGTATGTCTGTTGTTCCTGCTGCCTGGAATGCTCCTCCCAGATCTTGAATGCCTTGCTTTTTCATTTCCCACTTCAGCGAGTCTGGACCTAGGCACCCTATTTAAATAGATACCCCTCCAAGACTCTCCTTATGCTTCTTTATTTTTCCTCATAGCGTTTACCCTACCTTGGCATTGTAAAACACATACATACATATATATTTATTTTGCCTTCCCCCCTGAAATGTAAGTTCTGTGAAGATGGCGACTTTGTTTTGTTCTCTTTGTATCACTAGCATCTAGAACAGTGCCTGGCATGTACCAGGCATTCAAAAATATTTGTTGAATGAATAAATGAAGAAACCTTTAACTTCCTGCCATCAAATCAGCAAACTTACCTGCCTCCAGAGCCATCCTTTCCCCTCTCCCTCCTTTTAAGTAGAAGAGATATTTTTCTTCCTGTCTGAGGTTAATGTCTCCCCTCCATCCTGCCTCCTCAATGACCTCGACTTAGCCTTTAGATCCAACTCGCACAGACTTTTTTTCCCAGCAGGCACAAGTCTCTTTCATCTTAAATAAAAATCAAAGAAGAAAAGAAAATCCTCTGCATCTCCTAGCAGCTGCCAATCTTTCTCTCCTGCCCTCACAGCCAAACTTTTTGAAATACTTCTTTACCCTCTTTGTCTTGCCTCACCTCTCATTCATTCTGGTTTCTCTAAAACTCCTGAGAAACAGCTCACTCCTGCTTTAATCATTTTCTTCCCTGAGCTTTTCCAAGACATGATTCTCCTATTGGTTTTCTCCTACTTCCCTGACTGCTACTCTTCCTGTCCCTCCCTCAAATTTTGTGTATCTCAGGGTTCTGATCAGAGTTCTTCTTATCTTATAAGCTCTCCCTTGGCAAACTTACCCACGTCCATCGCTTCAGTTACCACCCAAATCTGCGTGCCCAGCTTACATCTCCATCTACTGGGCTCACAATTTATGTGGCCTAGTGCCTACTTGATCCCCACTTAGATTTCCTCAAAATAAAGATGTTATCTTCCATCTTCAAACTTGTTTCTCCTCCAGTGTTATATATTTATTTTAGCGAATGGTACCATCATCCACCCAGTTGTTCATGGATGTTATCCTTGGTTTCTCCTTCTCCTTCAAACCCCCTCAACTCCATCCAGCCAATCATCAGATTCTATTAATTCTACTATATTGGATTGAATTGTGTCCCCCCCAAAAGATATGTCCAGATCCTAACCCCTGGTACCTGTGAATGTGACCTTATTTGGAAATAGGATCTTTGCAGATATGATTAATTTAAAGATCTCAAGATGAGAGCATCTGGATTTAGTATGGGCCCTAAATCCAATGACTGGTGTCCTCATATGAGAAAGGAGAGGGGGATTGGAGACACAGATACAGGGAAGAAGGCCATATGAAGACCCCTGTGAAGGTGGAGGGAGTTTTTGGCTGCTATAGGCCAAGGAACACCAAGGATTGCCAACCCTGCATGGCACCTTGATTTCAGATGTCTGGCCTCCAAAACTGTGAAAGAGTAAATTCCTGTTGTTTAAAATCCCAAAGTTTGTCCCTGGTTGTCCTGGGAAACTAATACATCTACCTTCTACATGTCTTGAAATCCACCCATGTTTCTCCGTCATCACTGCCCCTCGCTAGTTCAGACCATGATTACAACAATCTTCTGCCTTGTCTCCCTGCTGCTAGTCTCAGCCTGTCTTTCTAAAATGTATGACATTTACTCCACTATTTACCATCTGTGAGTGGTTTGCTCATGACTCCTGGATTAGGTCTAAGTGCCTGGCACTGTGGCTTACAGAACTTGTAGTTTGGCTTCTGCTTACTTGTGTAGCCTTATTTCTCACCTCTTTTCACACTCACCCTTAATTCTATGCTCCAGGCATAGTAATAATTTCTGATATTTATGGGACACTTACTTTGTGCAAGACAGTGTTCTAAGAGCTAAGCCTCAAAACAACCCTATAAGACAGGAAACAGGCTCCTTTCAATGTCTCAGCCTTTCTTTCTCTTGCCTCTGGGACTTTGCACTTGCTGTTCTCTGCCTAAAATTCTCTTACTCCGTCGTCCCTTGCTCTTTGTCCTCTCCCCTCAACTGGATAATTCAGAGTTACACTTGAGGTCTCAGCTTATTCAGTGCTTTCTCCGTAAAGCATTGATCTTCCTAAAATTGGGTTATGTGTCTCACCTGTACTGCCCATCTTCCCATTATATCCTGCACTTCCCCTATCATAATATAAAATATTATAATTGTCTGTTTACTGGTGTCTTAGTCCGTTCGGGCTTTTGTAACAAAACACTACAGACTGGGTAACTTATAAACAGTAGAAATTTATTTCTAACAGTTCTGGAGGCTGGAAGTCCGATATCAGAGTGCCAACATGGTTGGGTGAGGTCCCTCTTTCAGGTTGCAGACTTCTCGCTGTATCCTCCTGTGGTAGAAAGGGTAAGCAAGTTCTCTCTGGGGCCTCTTTTTTAAGGGCACTAATCCCATTCATAAGGGTTCTACCCTCATGACCTAAGCACTTCCCAAAGGCCTCACTTCCTAATACCATCACTTTGGGGAGTAGGATTTCAACATATGAATTTGGTGGGGGTGGGGGGGATACACACAGTCATACCATAGCAAGTGGCCTATATCCCACACTGTATTTTATGTTTAGCCAGCCCTGGTGGTCTAGGGGTGAAGTTCTCTCACTGCTGCAGCCCAGGTTTATTTCCTGGTCAGGGAACCACACCACCTGTCGGTTGTCATACCGTGGCAGCTGCGTGTTGCTGTGATGCTGAAAGCTAAGCCACCGGTATTTCAAATACTAGCAGGGTCACCCATGGTGGACAGGTTTCAGTGGAGATTCCAGACTAGACAGACTAGGAAGAAGGACCAGTTCATCCACTTAGGAAAAAAGTGGCCATGAAAATCCTATGAATAGCAGTGGAACATTGTCTGACACAATGCCGGAAGGTTGAGAGAATGGTGCAGAAAGGCCTGGCAGGGTTCCGCTCTGCTGTACACAGGGAAGCTAGGAGTCAGAATCAACTCAGTGATGCTAACGACAAAAATTGTATGTTTCCTGTGGACAGAGGCTGTACGTATCTCTTACCATTGTAACACCATCACGAGAATCTAGCACAGTGCCCCGCACATAGGAGGTGTTCAGTCAATATATGCTGAGCAAATGAAAGAAACTTGAATAAAGGTTGCTAGTAGCATTATGTCTCTAACACCAGCTAGGGTGGAAAGAAATGTACCCCTGGACCTAGTTGCCAACTCTACCCTTCCTCAGAATTCTGATGCCTCCTAGGCCTTTGCCTGGGCCAGGTCTGAAACATCTTTTCATGGGAATTCCCTGAGACTTGTAAAACCAGTTAATCCTCACTTCCCCATCACACTGTGCACTTCCCCAAATATAAGTTTCTCTGGGTAGTTGTCCTCTCCCATTCTGCTCTGCAATCCTCCCAAACACTTCCTCTTCTTGCTCTGCCCTTTCCCCTGGGCCCTCTGGAACTCCTGCCATTCAAAACAAACTCACCTGTATTCTTATCCTTATAACAAAATACCCCTTCCACCTCCCGGCCTTGAACAGAAACTTGGTTTCCTTTTAGAAAACTTCTCTTTCCACTACCACCTTGGGTGAAGGTTGTTATTTGCCTCACCCTTGTGGAAAAGCCTCTCCTTTCAAGCTTATATTTTTTCAACCATCTGCCTCTCTACCCCTGCTGGTTACTGTCATCTACTAAGCTCCTAGTTATTCTTTTTTCTAATTTGTGGTCTTTATCTGCATGTGGGTCCCACCATCATCTGGGATAACTTCATTGTCCATTTGGACAGCCCTATCTTCTGTTTCCTTGAAACTTCTCGATATGATGACCTTTAACACATGACACTTGGTCTATTCTATGACTGTATCTAAGTTTGTCACCACTGGGAGCTCCTCTACCTCTTAAATCCTAAATTCCAATATCTTCTGTTCCTTCAGCTCATCCATTTTCTTGCTAAGAGTCCCTTCCGACACTTTCTTTTATTTATTTATTTATTTATTTATTTATTTATTTATTTATTTATTTAGTCCCCCAAAGCCCCAGTAGATAGTTGTATGTCATAGCTGCCCATCCTTCTAGTTGCTGTATGTGGGACGTGGCCTCAGCATGGCCAGAGAAGCAGTGCGTCGGTGCGCGCCCGGGATCTGAACCCCGGGCCACCAGCAGCGGAGCGCGCGCACTTAACCGCTAAGCCACGGGGCCGGCCCCCCACACCTTCTTTCTTAATCGGACCAGATGTATGGTCCAGCTTTTCATGATCTAACTTTTCAGAAACATCTTCGCTCATTTGTTCTCTTATTTACCTCACACAAATCCAGCTTGGGAACAATGTAATCATTTACCTTGCATCTGTGTGCTCAGGCTACTGGGTCCTTGTTTTGGCTAGAATTCTTTTGGTTGTTTGTGAAAAAAATCAATTCGAAATAGCTTAGAGAAAGAGAGAGTTTAATAGAGATACCAAGTAACTCGTGTAATCAAACCACAGGAAAGTCAAGAGTGCAGCTGGGCCTCTGGGTGCTGGAACTAGAGACTCATGCAGCTGAGTGAGGAGTCACTCTCTGTCTTTTCTGCTTCTCTCAATGGACTGGTTTTCTCCCCACAACAAGAAATAGGCTCAAGCTTCGCCTCCCATGGTTCCCATCCCTAGAAAATTACTGACTTTTCCCTCTTATTGTAGTTCAGAAAATCCCAAGAGAAGACTCTGGCCTAGCTTACATCAGGGGTTCATGCATGGACTAATCACTTATAACTAGATAAAGTACTTGAATTGGTAGCCTCCATTAGAACTAGGTGGTAGACATATGATCCAGCTATTCCACTGCTGGGTATTTATCCAAAGAACTTGAAAACACCAATGCATAAAGATAGATGCACCCTTGTGTTCATTGCAGCGTTATTCACAATAGCCAAGACTTGGAAGCAACCTAAGTGCCCATCAAGGGACGAATGGATAAAGAAGATGTGGTATATATACACAATGGAATACTACTCAGCCATAAGAAACGATGAAATCCAGCCATTTGTGACAACATGGATGGACATTGAGGGCATTATGCAAAGTGAAATAAGTCAGAGAGAGAAGGTCAAATACCGTATGATTTCCTCCATTAAGTAGTAGATAACAACAACAATAAACAAACACATACAGACAGAGATTGGATTGGTGGTTAACAGAGGGGAAGGGGGCAGGGAGGAGGGTGAAAGGGATAATTCGGCACATGTGTGTGGTGACGGGTTGTAATTAGTATTTGGATGGTGAACATGATATGATCTATGCAGAAATAGAAGTATAATGATGTACACCTGAAATTTATACAATGTTGTAAACCAGTGTTACTGAAATAAACAAAAAATTAAAAAAAAAAAAGAAATAGATGGTAGAGTCAGGGAAAGAACAGTTCTCCCACAAGGAAAGAGAGTACTGGGCAAGCAAAATAATAGATGGCTATCTCACAACTGCGGGAGATGGGTCGGCCCCGTGGCTTAGCGGTTAAGTGTGCACGCTCCGCTGCTGGCAGCCTGGGTTCGGATCCCGGGCGCACACGGACGCACCGCTTCTCCAGCCGTGCTGAGGCCGCGTCCCACATGCAGCAACTAGAAGGATGTGCAACTACAACATACAACTATTTACTGGGGCTTTGGGGGAAAAAAAAAGGAGGAGGATTGGCAATAGATGTTAGCTCAGAGCCGGTCTTCCTCAGCAAAAAGAGGAGGATTAGCATGGATGTTAGCTCAGGGCTGATCTTCCTCACAAAAAAAAAAGAACTGCTGGAGATATATTAATTGATGCCACTATAAATTTATAATATCCAACTTCAGAAGGACCCACAGAACTGTCTGGAAATTCTAGTTGTCCTTAAGGACTTTGTTGAATCTCCCCTCTTCTTACAGCTCCTCAAAATAGAATTTTGAGTGGTTCCGTAATCATGCTGGATTATTCTTTCCAAACCCTGTGATGTAATTCATCTGGCCCTTGAGGTTTGAACTCAGTTATCAAATTTGACCATTTCTAAGTATTGGCTATTACATAACAGAAGAATTAAGGTTGTCTAAAAGGATTTAAAAACAGTAGTAAAGATGTTTATTTTGGAAAGAGACTATGACCATGAATTGCTTGAAAAATTTCACTGGACTTAATCAACGGGCTCTGAATTTCTCTCGCAACTACCACATTCAAAACAAAAAAACCAACGAAACAATTGGTACCTGTACTTTGGAGACTCCAGAAACACCATGTGTGCTGCTGATACTGCTCCTTATCCAACACTGGCTTTCCTCTAGGCTGTATGATCCGTGGCCCATAGCATACAGCTACTACAAGTAGGGATGGGGTCATATCAATTAAATGCCTGGCCTAGAGCAGTACTGACACTACTGGTTTAATTTCTAATGGTCTATAATCTAATAGTCCATGAAATGCTTTGACTTTTTGGCCAGTGCTAAAAAGCATTAGTTTTCTCTTTTATAATTTATCTAATTTGTAACGTCATATGAACTATAGGACTTGACAGCTGTTAAGATCCAGCAGTAAGGTTCCCATAGTCCGAAATACAAATTGAAATGACTAGTGATCTTCTTTGAACACTTTCTGGTTTCTTATTCTGGCTCGCTGAGCCGTCCTCTGGCCTAAGACTTGTTAAAAGTGGATTGGTTAACCTGTATGGTGGCTTTTCTCGTGGTAAGTTAATACATTTAAGCTGGCAGTCTAATTTATTCAGCGGTTTGAGTGAACTGATCTCCCAGAGCTTTATCACCAGTGGATAAACTTTTAAAACAGAGTTCTTAAACCTGTACTTAGCAGTATATCAGGCCCAACCCTGTTGTCTACCATAATATACTATTACTTGAAGAGGTCCACTAGCTGGTTTTATGTAAACTCATAACCATTACAGGTCATATGGAAATATAATTTTTTTTGGTCTGTATCTTTTATAGGTTGATTTTGATGATGAAAATCATCCAACTTTTGCTAATCAAACTAAGGGCATATATACTGTCTTCACAATACATTTCCAGATGAGATAAAACTCATTCACTTAATAAGTACTCAGTGAGTATTTCCTTTCTGCAAGGCTTTGTAGTAGGTGTAGTGAGGGGTATAAGAAAGTAAAATACATGGTCCCAGGTCCCAATCTAGTTTGGGAGAAAAGATCTCTATAAATAAAAATGTCATGTAATCAAGAATTGCATAAATAACAATTTGAGCTGTCACAAACATCAGATGTTCTGACGTGAGTAGTAAGGAAAGTAAAGCTGAATTTCTAAGAGGGGAGCGTCACTGTGGGTTAAAATGGTCAGGGATGCTTCACAGAGAAAGTGAGAAATATGCTGGGCTTTGGAAAGGATTAGGAATTGCATGGTGAATTCCATGCTAGAGGAATGGAATGAGCAAAAACTTGGATCTTAAAAGTTGGTGTGTAAGTCAGTTTGGCTGGAAGGGAGTTTTGTCTAGGGGAATTGTGAAGGTAAGGTGAAGCTAGACTACGCTTGTTGCCAATAATGTCAGATGTTTGAGCAACTATGAAGACTCATTTTATGTGAGATGAATTTCTTTTTCATCTTAGATGTCTCTGCCATATCAGAAGTGCCCATTCTAATGTTTAGACCAGACAAGCCTGGAACATGGTGGAGCACAGATCATGGTAACAATCCTTTTATTTTTAATGTTGGTGAGGGGCTTTGTGTAAAGCTCACATGGCTCCAAGTGTGTTTAAGTGTTCAATGGACACTCCCTTTGAAACCTTAGCACTATTCTCAAGTAGGCTAATAATGGAACTCTTTATGACTTTCCTGCTTCTTATTGGTAGCTTCATTCACTCATACCACAAATATTTATTGTACAAGGCATAATATGTACAAGGCATTTAGTATACACCTTGGGGGATTTAAAGATGGATAAACATGATTTCTGCCCTTAAAGAGCTTATAATCATATAAAAATAAGATAAATACTCAAAAAAGTTTAAGATAACATTACATATAAAAATGACTATAAGAAAGATGAAATGTGCTATGAAAGATCAGAGAAGGAAGAAATTCTATTCAGCTGAGAAAAAACCTTAAAGAATGGGCAGAATTTGCTCAGTTGGTAAGAGAGGAAAGAAAATTTCAGCACGAGTGAAAAAAATGGGACAAAGCTTGGCATGGAAAAGCATTGGGAATGTTTGCAGAACTGCGAATAACCCAGTTCTTGACTTGTTTGTTCATAGATGAATGGAAAGCAGATTTCCAATTTTTGAATTATGATGTGCCAGTGTTCCACAGGGAAAGACACCAGACGACAATGAAAGTACCCCTTTCCTTTGTCTTTTTTTTTTTCCCCCAAAGCCCCAGTAGACAGTTGTATGTCATAGCTGCACATCCTTCCAGTTGCTGTACGTCGTTGGACGCGGCCTCAGCGTGGCCGGAGAAGCGGTGTGTCGGTGCGCATCCAGGATCCAAACCCAGGCCGCCAGCAGCGGAGTGTGTGCACTTAACCGCTGAGCCACGGGGCCGGCCCTCCTTTGTCTTTCAAAGGTAATATTTTCAACCAGCAGCCAGTATGGTCCTCTTGACCACACAGTCAAGTTAACCCTGAAATTTTCACGAGCAACAATGAAAGCACACACAAGGCACAATATTAATATAGATTAATATCAGCCTATTTTGGTCAGAAAGATACTTAAATATTTAAAAGATAGAAGTCCAAGAGCTTCACAATAATTTTTTCTTCTAACAGAGAAAGCTCAAAATTGGTTTTTCTAGAGCATTTCCAGGAAAATACTACTCAACAATGAAAAGGAATTATCCATTGATACATGCAACAACACAGATGACTCTCAAAATAATTGCGCTGAGTGAAAGAAACCAGATTTTAAAAAAGTAAATACTGTATGATCTCATTTATATAAAACTCTAGAAAATGCAAACTAATCTGTAGATATAGAAAGCTGAGGTTGGGGGCTGGGAAGGGTAGGAGGGAGGGATTACAGAAGGGCATGAGGAAACTTTTTGGAGTGATAGATATGTTCACCACTTTGTGGCGATGATTTCACAGGTGTGTACCTGAGTCAGCTGCACATTTTAAATATGAGCAGATTGTTGTATGTAAATTATACCTCAATAAAACTGTTTTTGAAAAACATGCTTCCCTTTGAGGACCATCAACTTCATCTTTTATACCATTGTGTCAAATCTGAGTAAAAGATTAGTGTGTTTTAATAAGATCAGTGTGTGTGTGTTTTAATTTCTGGACCAGATAAGATAATTATGATAAAGACAAAAGTACTTATATGATTAGTCATAAACTATTATAGTTAAATGATTAAATACCTTGCATAATGTAAAATGGTCCACAATATTTTATTTCTACAGATTGAAATTGCTCAACTTTATTAGGGAATAAATACTAGAGGAATTATTTAAATTCAGAGTATATTGGGGGCCGGCCCCGTGGTTTAGCAGTTAAGTGCGCGCTCCACTACTGGCGGCCCAGGTTTGGATCCCGGGCGCGCACCGACGCACCACTTCTCCGGCCATGCTGAGGCCGCGTCCCACATACAGCAACTAGCAGGATGTGCAACTACAACCTACAGCTATCTACTGGGGCTTTGGGGAGAAAAAGGGAAAAAAAGGAGGAGGATTGGCAATAGATGTTAGCTCACAGCCCGTCTTCCTCAGCAAAAAGAGGAGGATTGGCATGGATGTTAGCTCAGGGCTGATCTTCCTCACAAAAAATTCAGAGTAAAAGTAGTTAATGGAATAAATAGTCCTGTTACTACCTCATGCAATAATGTAGAAACAGGTCATTCACTGAGAGAGAAAATTTAATTTTAATCAACTTCTTCATTTAGATGTAAACAGTAGAGACTACATTGCCATCTAGTTGTTGAATGCTGAGTATATTGCTGAACCATTCTTGACAGCGTTAAATTTTTTCTTTTATGCAGCTATTCAAGGAACATACAGAAGGTCCCAACCAATTACATTTCCTTCCTATTACACACACACACTCACACACTACAAGCAAAACAAAAATAAAACAAACAACTTGATCCCTGCCCTAAGGAGATTAGTCTAGTCAGGGATACAAACAACTAGACATTTCAATACAATGTAGTGGGTGCTATGTGAGCAGAAGTACAGAAACTATGTAAGCTCCAAAGAGCACCAGGAGCAATTGGGGGGTTTAGGGGAGACTAGTGGAAAGAAGTTTATCTAAAATGAAAGCATTGAGGGGCCGGCCTGGTGGCACAGCGGTTAAGTGTGCGTGCTCCGCTGCAGTGGCCCAGGGTTCACAGGTCTGGATCCCAGACGCACACGGATGCACCACTTGTCAAGCCACACTGTGGCGGCGTCCCATATAAAGTGGAGGAAGATGGGCATGGATGTTAGCCCAGGCCCGGTCTTGCTCAGCAAAAAAAGAGGAGGATTGGCGACAGATGTTAGCTCAGGGCTGATCTTCCTCACGCACACACACAAAAAAAGTAAAATGAAAGCATTGAGTAAGAGGAGAGAAGTGATGAAATAATGATTAGAGAGGTAAGGAAAGATGAGTCTCTCGGTGCCCTGTAAACTGTTTTATTCTAGAAGCAATGGAAAGCTTTTGAAGGATTTTAAGCCAAGGAATGAATTAATTAGATTTGTGTTTTAGAAATAATATTCTGGTTGCAGTATGGAGCATAGATTAAAAGGAGATAAGATTAGACGCAGGGAGAGGTTGTTGGAGTAATTTAGGCAAGAGATGATGATTGTAAACTAGGATTATAAACATGGAAATGGAGAAAAGTGGGTGGATTTGAAAGATGTCTTGCAGATATAATAAATGTGACTTGCTAAAAGACAGCTGTGGAGGGGCCGGCCCAGTGGTGCAAGTGGTTAAGTGCGCCTGCTCCGCTGTGGCGGCCTGGGGTTCGCCGGTTCGGATCCCGGGCACGCACCGACGCACCGCTTGTCAAGCCATGCTGTGGCAGCGTCCCATATAAAGTGGAGGAAGATGGGCATGGATGTTAGCCTAGGGCCAGTCTTCCTCAGCAAAAAGAGGAGGATTGGCAGATGTTAGCTCAGGGCCGATCTTCCTCACAAAAAAAAAAAAAAGACAACTGTGGAGAACTAGGAAGAGGGAAACACCAAAGATGACTTCCATCTTTCTGACTTGACAGCTGAACAGATGGAAGTGCCCAAAATGTGGAGGAGCAGGTTTTGAGGAAAAGATTATAGTATTCAATTTTAGCTCGGGTTAAGTTGGAGTTGGAGGCACTCATGGTACATCCAAGATTATATATCTATTTGACAACTGGATATGTGGTATAATGTTTGGTAAAGCAATCTGGAATTCTTTAGCACATCGGTTATCACTGATACCATGGGAGTAGATGAAAGTCACACTGGATATATTTTAGGAAATGTGCATAGAATGAAAATAGACATGCACATAGAGTGGAAGGAAGATGAACAGAGAAAACTGAGAAGGAATAGCCAAGGAGGCTCCCTGCCTTCTCCTTCCACCTTTGGCGGGCAGAACTTACTGTTGCTCCCTTGGGCTCCCACTGTTTTCCATCAAGGCACCCCTGATCTGCCATTGACTATGTTTATCTTCATCTCTGCTTCTACTAAACTGTAAGTATCTTAAGGCAAAGATCATGTCATATTCATCATTGGATTCCCAGGATTTAGCACAGTGCCTGGCAGGTAGTCTTTAAAAAGACTTTTATGAAAAAATTAACGATTGGAAAAAATTTATTGAGTACTTTTTGTGTTTGAGGCACTTTATATACAAGATCTGTTATATACTCATGATGTATTAAGACTCAGAAAAATTACGTGAGGGGCCGGCCCTGTGGCTTAGCGGTTAAGTGCGCGCACCCCGCTGCTGGCGGCCCGGGTTCGGATCCCGGGCGCGCACCGACGCACCGCTTCTCCGGCCATGCTGAGGCCGCATCCCACATACAGCAACTAGAAGGATGTGCAACTATGACATACAACTGTCTACTGGGGCTTTGGGGAGAAAAAATAAATCAATAAAAAATTGTTTAAAAGAAAAATTACGTGAATTGCCCAAGAAGTTTCCAGGATTCAGAGCCAAGTCTGTATGAGTCTGTGCTTTTTCCACTATATCAAAAGACTCTCTCTATTCTCTCCAAGGGACAAGTAAATGAAATCTATCTTTTACAAAAGCAGGAAAAAAGAGATTTGTGTCTTATGTAAAGCACAGATACTGATCGTTATGCTAAAGATGGTGCAGTCCCATAGAGAAAAGTCCTTGGGTTCTGTCTTCTGGGATGTCTGCTACATGCCACGCCTACCAGAGAGTGTGGCAAATCAATGACTGCTTGTCTTAAACCATTAGGATGTCCAGCAGAGACTAGGCCAAATACTACCACACTCAGCATTTTGCACAGCTGCCGCTGCAAGGATCTAGCAATTACCACTACACCATGGATCTAGAAACACTCCTACAGAGATAAGGTCAAACACTGCCTGGGACCCTGAGTTTATCAGTTTTGTTCAAAACAACTGGGCCAAAAGCCAACAAAGTATAATTCTATCCAAACTTTTCATTCCTATTATACTTGATCGCTGCTCAGAAGGCAGCCCCCTCACCCATCTCATTTCTTGTATCCAAACTGCTGTGTACCTGATAGCATGCCCTCTTGACCCCTTATTCCCACCTTTCCCATAGTATCCTCCCTCATCCCTTTCCAGTGTGGGCTTTGGCAACCTACTCCACTATAAATAAACTCATCTGTACTCAGAGCTTTTTCGAATATGTCTCCTAGTTCCTTGAGCTCTTTCTCCAAGACACTACTTCTTTTGTAGTTTCCTCAACCTCTATGTGCCACAAGGCTCGGAATTGGTATTGCCATTTTTTGTCCCACAGCCTCTTCCAAACCATTTCACTCTCCTATAAAAACTTCCATTCCTTTGAAGTTCATTCCATCCAGTTTTGCCACACTGTACCTTGCTTTGTCCCTATAATCCATTAACTTCCAGATCATTCCCTTACAATAACATTATACCAGGATTATGTTAATCCTTTATACCTCAAATCATTTCATCATTTCCCAAGAGATTTCAACATTCAAATGGATTGTCTGTTGAGCACCCAAGCTTCACAGTTCCAAGGCCACTTCAACCTCATTCCCTTGGCCCCACTCTACTTCGTTATGGAGTAGTTCTGAGTGATGTCAATACCCTTATCCTTCCATCCATATTACCCCAATATGTCTGATCCATAATCTTATCAAGACCTCCATTCCTGTAACACTGCCTTTTCTTCCAGTTTATTCTTGGTCACACTTCCTTCCATACCTGACCTAGATCTCTTTTTTTTTTTTTAATTGATGTTTTAATAGTTTTTAACATTGTGAAATTTTGGGTTGTACATTTTTGTTTGTCCATCACCATATATATGACTCCCTTCACCCCTTGTGCCCACCCCCCACCCCCATTGCCCCTGGTAACCACAATACAGTTTTCTCTGTCTATGTGTTGGTTTATATTCCACATATGAGTGAGATCATACAGTGTTTCTCTTTCTCCTTCTGGCTTACTTCACTTAACATAATACCCTCCAGGCCCATCCATGTTATTGCAAATGGGATGATTTTGTCTTTTTTTTATGGCTGAGTAGTATTCCATTGTATATATACACCACATTTTCTTGATCCAATCGTCAGTCGAGGGACACTTAGGTTGCGTCCACTTCTTGGCTATGGTGAATAATGCTGCAATGAACATAGGGGTGCATAAGCCTCTTTGGATTGTTGATTTCAGGTTCATTGGATAGATTCCCAGTAGTGGGATGGCTGGATCATAGGGCATCTCTATTTTTAATTCTTTGAGGAATCTCCATATCATTTTCCATAGAGGCTGCACCAGTTTGCATTCCCACCAGCTGTGTATGAGAGTTCCCGTTTCTCCACATCCTCTCCAACATTTGTTGTTTTTTGTCTTGGTTATTATAGCCATTCTAACGGGCGTGAGGTGGTATCTTAGTGTTGTTTTGATTTGCATTTCCCTGATGATTAGTGATGTTGAACATCTTTTCATGTGCCTGTTGGCCATCTGTATATCTTCTTTGGAGAGGTGTCTGTTCATTTCCTCTGCCCATTTTTTGATCGGGTTGTTTGTTTTTTTGTTGTTCAGTTGTGTGAGTTCTTTATATATTATGGAGATCAACCCCTTGTCAGATGTATGTTTTGCAAATATTCTCTCCCAGCTGGTGGGTTGTCTGTTCATCTTTATTCTGGTTTCATTTGTCTTGTAGAAGCTCTTTAACCTGATAAAGTCCCACTTGTTTATTTTTTCTTTAGTTTCCCTAGTCTGGGTAGGCACATCATCCGACAAGATTCCTTTATGACCAATGTCAAATAGTGTGTTGCCTATATTTTCTTCTATGAGTTTTATAGTTTCACTGACCTGGATCTCTTAATTGGTCATATGACCTGTTCTCTTACCAGTGCTTTCAATCCCCCTCCGTATTTTTCCTTCCCTGGTATCTCTCTTCCAATTTACATTTCTAGAACAGTGCTATGTTCTGCTTGGCACCACTGCCCTCAACTCCCTTCATCCTTGTGTTTCTCCTCTATCTGTTGTCCTACTCACAATCTGGATCAGTCCCATAATATGCCTGGCCCTCTAGGTCATTTAGCTGAGGTACTAGAAACAATCATAAAACCACTATACTTTCATGATTTCCAAACTCAATTTGGTGCTTAACACTGTTCATTAATTGTCTTTAGTCAGCTGTCTCTTCCAAACCATCTCCATTCTCTTCAAACCCCCTAAAATAATCTTTGACCCCCT
This sequence comes from Ceratotherium simum simum, assembly GCF_057802395.1. Taxonomy (NCBI): domain Eukaryota; kingdom Metazoa; phylum Chordata; class Mammalia; order Perissodactyla; family Rhinocerotidae; genus Ceratotherium; species Ceratotherium simum. Next base: position 44,455,734 of record NC_141911.1, read on the forward strand.
CCTACTTCATAAATAACATCAGCTATTACTTCCTACTTCACCAAAAATATTGAGACCATCTAGTACAAACCTCTTCTGTCACAGCTATAAGTTTACTTATATAACTATTCCCTTACCTCCTTTTAGTTTCTGAGAAAAGGTATCTTTTTCAAGGCCCACCTTTTGTGTCTCCTTTGGGACCCAGCTCCATAAATTTTCTCCTTCCTTCTCTACAAGTTCGTTCCTTTCATTCAAATTACAGTCATGCTCAAATCTCTCAAATATCATGACTCCTCTTTTTACACTTTATCTCCGTCTGGTTTCTGCCCTCCATCTCTCCTGTCCATCTCAAAGCTTTTTGAAAAAGTGGCATTCTCTTGAAGTCTCTCTGTCTTCACCTCCCATTCAATGTTCAACTCACTTCCTTGGCTTCAATCCACCTACTCTGTGGAAACCAATTTTGCTAAGTTTATGAAGGACTTCCTAATTGCAAAATCTAATAAACATTAGAGTTTGTGAGTTTATAATAGTTTTCAGTAATGGTAATGTTTTCTCTAATTTTACTCAGGAGGAGTCACTCTTTGGCCTAAAATATAACATTGTAGTTGGGGTGAATGGTAGGTACAGATGGACTCTATTTTCTTGGTTTTTAATGGCAATACTCTAGCAAGACAGACCGATAATCTCTAATAGTCAATACATCTATAACATACAGCTCTTGGACACTTTACTACTTGCATCTTATCCACTGGAGTAGTTTCTTTTGCAGGACACTGTATTTCACTCAAGGGATACAGAGATGGTAGTCTCTAATTCACGGAATTGGTAAATGATCTTAGACACTTATCTTCACCATCTTAAAGATCCACATTCCCATTGTAAAAGGAAATCCAAATGCCAGCAGAACCAGAAGTTATGGGGGAAAAAAGGTAAGTTTGAAACATAAAGCAGTGTCAGCATAAAGTATGTTGTATATATCAGAAAGGATAAATAAATACTGTGTAAAAGTGCCGTTTAGAAAATATCCATTTTTTATTTCAATAATTCTTTCTTCTAAGGAAGTTCTAAATAGCACAAGGCATTTAACTTCAGTAATAGCTCTCTACGCGAAATAATGGGATCCACGAACATAGAGTGGTTTAGTTTGCCTTGAAATGAAAAACCTGGGTTCAAGTTCCTGCTCTAACATCTACAGTTCTGTGACCTTGAACATCCAGCTGATAGTGGGAGGAGCAACACAGGGAAAGATATGCATGGCTTCTTTGACCTGGCCCTCTGCTACTGGCTGGGTACCCTTTAGCAAGTCATTTAACATCTCTGAGACACACAACTTCATCTGTAAAGAAGGGATAATACCTACATAGGGGCACTTTGGAAATTACAAAGGGTAATTATGTTTTAGATATTATTGAGCCTCTTTTCCACCTGAAAAATTATGCCACACATCCTGGTAACCCTTGCTCCTGCTTTTCATTCTCTCATCATTCTTGATAAATCAGTAAAAGTACCCTTGACCTTTTGGGACAGTATAGAAACCAAAGAAACGTTTGTTTCAATTGTAGATTCCCTACTTTCTGAGTGAATTAGTATTATCCAGTATTTTTGTCCACCCACTTTTTCAGTGGGAAATAAAAAATTAAATTATTTTTTTGACTTTAAAAAAAGTATCCCAAATAGGCCCCAAATTAACACCAAATCTTAACATTTTGCCACATTTACCTCCAACATGTTTTTTAAGAAATAAAAATTATAGGCCACCTATGTGCCGCTCCCTCCTCCAAAGAGAACCACTGTCCTGAATGTGTGTCTATAATTCTCAACCTGTTTTCAAACTTTTACTTTATGGGAATATATCCATAAACCATATTTAGTATTGTTTTGCATTTAAAAAAGTTTACATACAAGAAATATGATGCTATTTAACTTGCTTTTTTTTTTCAATCACCACTGTTTCGGAGGGTAATCCTTCATTCACTTAATGCTAGCTTATTCATTTTAACTGTAGAGCATTCCATTAAATGAACATAGCACAATTCATCCATTCTTATGTTACAGACATTTTATTTCCAAATTTCATTTTTATAAACAATTCTGCGATGAACATTCTTTCATGTTTCTCTGGCAAATGTGTAGGAATGTTTACAGGGCAAATATATATACCCTAGTGGAATTGCTGGTTCATAGGATATGCACACGTTTAATATTAGTAAATGAATATTGCCAATTGCCTTCATAATGATTATACCAATTTATAGTCCCAAAAACAGTGCCTGAGGGTTCCTATGTGTTTTCCAACATCCTTTTCAACATTTGATATTGACTTTTAAAATGTTATCAACTTGATAGATGTGAATTATACTATCTAGATTTTGACCCTGTTGACCCCAATCCTTGAAAAACTTTGATTCCTCAACACCATTACCTTCTCCTCTCCTAGCTTTTTGACTCTTTCTTGGTCTCTTTTGCTCGCTTCTCCTTCTCTACCCCCTTCTCTTGGTATTTGCGAGTCATCATCTTTGTTCATTCTCTTTGAGCAGTCTTGTCCAAGCCACACCACCCACAACTCACTCTTCAAGTCACTTTTCTTCTAAGTTCCAGACCCATATACCTACCTGCCTACTACACATCTTAAGAGACTGACATGTCCCATAAGCGCCTAAAATTCATGTCTGAAAAAAACCTCTCTTCTCTCAATTTCTTCTTCCCAATTCTTACTCTGTTAATCATATCATCAAAGATAGTTTTACACCAAACCCTGGCATCATCGTTAACTATTACTTCTCTATGCACTACCCTCTTCCCTCCAACAGAGTCAGCTGATCTAGGTCCTACCTTCTTAACATTTCTCATATACTTGCTCTCCTCTCCATACTTACTGTGGTTGTCCTTACCACTTCTTGCCAGAGATTATATTTATCAGAAGCAAGCACTTTGGATTTATACATACCTGGGCTTGAGTGCACATTTTTATCACTTATAGGCTGTGTGACCATGAGCAAATTATGATCCTCAAGTTTTCTGTTAAATGGGAATGATAACTACCTCATATGGCTTTTTCAAGGATTCAGAGAGCTAACAGATGCAAAATGTTTACTACATTGCCTGGCACATAGTATGAGCTCAGTGAGTGATAGCTATTATTCATTAGTTCAGCTTGAGTCTCCTGATTAGTCTTGGTGCCTCCAATCTTGCTCCCCATCCCACCATCACAATGCTAACCAAATTCTCTGAAGCACTTATCATCTTTCTCTAATTCTTCAATAACTGTCCTTTGCTTACACAAAGACAAATCCAGTCTTTTAGTAAGTCATGTAAGTCTCTTTTTAATCTGAGCCCCAGCCTCATTTCCTAGATTCTATTCACACTAGTATACATCAAGTCCCTGAATACACTACAGTCATGTGTCACTTAACGATGGCGACACATTCTGAGAAATGCATTATTACATGATTTCATTGTTGTGGGAACACGATAGAGTGTACTTACACAAACCTAAATGGTATAGCCTACTACACACCTAGACTATATGGTACTAATCTCATGGGACCACCATCAATATGCAGTCTGTCGTTGACCAAAATGTCGTTATGCAGCACATGACAATATATCTTGTTTCATGTATCTGTGTTTCCAGCACATGCTATCAACTTTTGTCTGTCTAGGAAACTCATCTTTATCTTTCCAAACTCAAGTGAACATTCTTTCTCTGTTAAGCTTTTCCCAGTCCATCCAAAGAGAAATGAGTACTGACTCCTAGGGGTTTATAGATTGCTGTTGCAATCATTTCTTGATTTGTCTGTCTCCTTCAGTAGCCTGTGAAAAAGGTGAGAGCAAAGACTATGTCATATATCCCCAATATGAAACATAGCTCCTGGAGTGGGTAGGCTCTCAGTAACAAATGGATGGATGGAAGGAAGGACACTGGCACTGGCCTTATTTCACATTTTCTCCATAATTTTAAACAGCAGCATCAAGAAATCTGCCAAGTTCACTAACTCTAGTTATAGTTTCCATGAATGTGAAAATGATGATGGAGGATGGAGGTGTTACCAGTGGTTTTCTCTACTGTGTAAAAAGGCAAAACAGTGTAAAGCACTAGCATGTATAAAGTAAAACACTAGGAAAATTAAAATTTGAGCCATTAGTATCTAGGAAAAGATTATAAGCCATTTCCTGAATATGCTGGCCCAGTGTACTGCATAGACAAATAAGGATAATCAAGTAGAATATTAACACTTAAACAGGAAAGAACATCCTTTTGCAAATAGTACTAATATTTGTAATGAATGCTTACTGTGTGTCAGGCCTTGTGGTAATCACTTTATATACAGTGTTACTTAATACTTTCAACAACTATATGAATTAGAAATTCTTAGTATCTTGCCTAAGGGACCTGAGCCAGGATTTAAACCTACTTCTGTCTGACTTAAAAGCTTATGTTTTAATTACCTCACACCATTGTTGTACCAAGCCACATATTGTTTATATAAGAAATTTGGTATTTAGCCACAAAGATCAGAGAAAAGTACTAAAGCATAAGGCAAGCCTTCCATGTGAAGAGACTAAAATGACTTAGACTTTCCAGGTTGCGAAGGTGAGAGAAAATCATCCATGTCTATAAACTCGAGAATGGCGATGAACAGTCTCAACACAACCAGACTCATTTGTCAAATTCCTTAACCAGTCAAGAACAAACTAGGTAGAATTGAGGGTTAGTCTATAAAGCAATTCCTATTTTATTACAAAAAATACTAGAATGGATAGATTAGGGAGATTTATCCAGAATGTTACTATTTCAACATCTCATAAAGCAGGTTTTAGTTTGAAATATGATTTTGTAGCATATAAACCTCCTTTCCAGGTTCTACACTAACAGGCCAACATTTAACTTTGAATTGTCTGTCCTAGAATAATGGTTCCTTTCACATCTGAGATTTATAATGGTAATTCACTTGTTTATGGAAAATGCAGTCTTTTGGGGAGGAAAAAAAATATGTATTTGGGGGTTAGGTGTGTATGGATTTTCAGGGAGTAGTATCTACCACCTATCCTTATTTAAAAGCGTGCCACTCTGTGCTTTGCTTTGGTACTCATCCACTCAAAAACTCAAGCATCTATCTATGGCAATTATATTCTAAAGTTGCTTCAATGGAGACAAGTTACCATGACATCTAACAAAACTATGGAGAGGTGGTTTTTTTCCCTTTGAATATCAGCATCTCAGGTAGTACAGTAGCAGCATGATTTAGAGAAAAGCATAGACGTGAAAAAAACCAGAAAGCTCTTGACAGAAAACTTCAAGTTCTTCCCCTACTGTAAGATGGGGGAAGGTTAATCATTTTGTACTCACATAGTTGCTTGCCCCTTTAAGGAAGAAACCCAATACTATAAAATATTTAAAACTTCTTCCTCATTAACAACAGTGGTTCTCAACTTTGGATGTACCTTAGAGTCACTGGAGTAGTCTTTGAAAAAAAGAAAAGAAAGAAGGAACAATGCCCAGGCCTGACTCCTGATCATTTAAATTAGAATCTTTGCAGGTGGGCCTGGGCATTGAGGTTTGTGTGTTTTTTAAATAGTTCCCCTGGGATTCTAATATACAAACAGGGTTGAGTTTATGACTTAAAAGGATTCAATTGCCTATCCTAAGTAGAGACTAACTGTGGACCACAGCTGTTCATTGTGATGAACACTGACTGTAGGTCAAGTGTCTAGAAATAATCATTGCAGATCCCTACCTAGTGTCTCCTTACTTGTAATGATTAAAAGTGGAGACACTAAGCTGTAGAAAACAGAGCCTTCCAGGTAGGTGGTGTCTGTTACCAGTCCCTTCACACTGTTTGAAAGATGAAAAACAACTACTGAGTGACAATCTTTGTAGTAACTTAATTCCACTGGACATGTTACCTGGGTGGCTGGTTGCTAAAGACATGAAGGATGAGTAGATTCACTGGCAACTAATCCCACAATGAACAGGCAACTGAGAAAGTTAGAGGATGGTCCTTCAGTCATCTGCTTCCTACAAAACCAGTCATGACCATTCCTCTGACAAACTATAGGAAAAAACCCAAAAATTAGATGTAAGAAATCCATTCAACATATATAAAATACAATGGATCTGTGGTATTTTGAGGAAATTCCTTAAGACCAACAGAGAAGGATAAGGGGAAGATGAATGGAAATACTCTAAATCAACAGACAAGAGATAAAAAATCTGTGAGCCTTTGCAAGTGACCTGAAAGTTAATAGTACTTTATTGCTATTTTCTACAATCTGTAGGGCAATATTAATATTCACAGCAAATTTAACAAGGATTTCAATATCTACTACTATGTACTGTCCTAGTCACTATACCTTTATACTAAAATGTACCCAGTGTAAATCCTTAAGATTTCATGCATCACATTAGAAATGGATTTACATGAGTCTGAACCAAAGCATTAATTATTTAACTTCATATTGTAATTAGACATTTCTCCAAATAAAAAGCATCCTAGCAGGTGAGTGAAAAATGCTATGCAAAAAGGAATGCTTGAAATAACAAGTAGTCTCTTGGAATAAAACTTTTAAGTTATTAAAAAAAATTACAAGTGAAGGAGTTGACTTACTCTCAGGTCCTTTTCAATGAACATCTGAGCAAATAATGTTAACAGTACACCACCACCAGCTAAATACATGTTGCTGAACACTTCTATTAGTTTTTTTTTTCTTTTATGAGGAAGATTAGCCCTGAGCTAACATCCATGCCAATCCTCCTCTTTTTGCTGAGGAAGACTGGCCCTGGGCTAACATCTGTGCCTGTCTTCCTCCAGTTTATATAGGAAGCCACCACAGCATGGCCTGACAAGCAGTGCATCGGTGCACACCCGGGATCCGAACCCGGGCCACCAGCAGTGGAGTGCACGCACTTAATAGCTACATCACGGGTCCGGCCCTCTATTACTGTTTTAATGCGTAAATTTTTTTTACTAATGAAGGGAAGAATTAGTATTTAGTATTCCATAGTTCAGAACTTAAAGAAGGGAAGGGTCTGGGAGACAGGTTTGTTATTATCTACTTCTTTAAATGGCCCCTTTTTCATTTTTAAAGGCATTAAACAGCATTATGTCTACTTGAAAGCAAATAAGTAGTTTGAAAGAAGAGAGGTAGTTGCTAATTTAGTTATTCACTATTAATGAAGAAACACCAGAGTTTTGGGAGAACACTTTAGAAAAGCCAGTTCCTATCCCAGTTGTGATGAGCCATCAAGCACTAGACAGTGGACCCGATAAACTTGCAGCTCAAAGTAAACAAGTGGCAAGTTTTTAGAAAAGCCCAATGTTAGAAAACCATGGTAGATTGGAAAGACAGCCACAGAACAGTATGGAGAGGCTTCTTGTTTGTTAGACAATGCACAGATAACTAGATCTAGAAGGCAAATGTAATTATTAGCTGAAAGCCAGCCATGGGATCCAGAACATATTCCAAAAACCTCTTCACTCCTATATTGTTACTAAATGAGAAGATAATTTGTACTTATTGAGGCCAAGTTGAAGATTTAGCAACAGCAGAAATCTTTATATCACAGATAAGAAAATTTCCATCGTACATTTATCACCATCAATATTTTTTCAGTTAGGAAGAATTGTACTACTTGTATGAGGTAATGTAGACCCTTAAAATAGACACAAAGAAAGGCCTGATATAAAAAATGTAAGAACTACATTATAGTCTTGTTAGATTGCCAAGTATCAACTTTACTTTTGCTACAGGCAGCCTTGAAACAAAGTCTATATTCTGTTTTTGGCACATGGAACTCTGTAAAGAGCACTGAAGACTAAGATTCCAAGCTTGTCTACAGTTGACAATTTAGTGAAAGTTCTAATTTAAAATACTACCAATTTTTTCTTTCTTCTTGCTACAATCCCAAATGGCATTACTTCAATGACAACTGGATAAATGGAGGCTGGAAACCTTCAGACCCTTTTTCCTACCACATGCTGCTCCCTTTCCTTCTGCCCATTTTTATGTTATCATGAGTCGGGGTATGTCCTGATGGAGGTAGCAGGGTTAAATAGGCTGTATAACCCACAGTATTAACAGATACTCCTCTGCTTTATCAAAACAAGAGCATTCTTTTCTCCAAACCTCCTGCACACTATCAATATTTTTATTTCAACATCCATCTTGTAGGTTGCATACTGAAAAGGCAAAAGTGCAATTCAATAAATAACCTTTTCCAAAAATGTTTTATTGCTACAAGTTGTGAGATTTCCAATCATCAAAATCAGAACAAAACTTAAGGTTTCAGCTCCCTATGTAGTACAACATAGCCATTTTATGGGGCTTTGTTTTTAATTTAGGTTTGGCAGTGGATTCAGCAAAGTTTAGATGATAGCAGAATGGTATCAAGAAACTTTGTACCTTGAAGTGGAGCGTGAGCTAGAAGAGGAAGATTACCTTCCATCTGAAAGGTCAGTTTTTCTTTGAATTCTCTTAATAAGAGTAATTTCAAAATTTAAGGCTGGTAATTACTAAGACAAGTATATACACATCTCGTAAGAAAATCCAACACCACTTTTTACGTTTTTCCAAACAGAAGCTACACATGGCAACTGAAATATTCCTAGAAATTGTGCAGAAGAGAGACTTCCCTGAATTTATCACAGCGTACCTGAAACTAGACCACACTTTTCTGGCCTCTTCTTATAATCACAGCTTTCATTTCACAGCTCTAATAGCAATAAAATTATTGCTATTGTGAAAAACCAGGGCCTTAAAAAACCCACAGAAAAGCTGTTCACTTATATTGGGACTACTTTTAGTCATACTATTATAAATCACACTTTATTCTTGTACATAATAGACACAGAAAAATGTTGAAAATGTATGGCAACTATCTTATTAAAGCTGAATAAACTAACCTAGTCAGATTTTAATTTTTAAATGAGAAATGACAAGAGTAGTAAATATAAAGAAAAACAAAAAGAACTTTACTTTCCTATGTTAATACAGGTCAAGGGACCCTTTCTTCTCAAAAGGGTTGATAACACCAGTTCTTAGCAATAAACATAAGGCACTTGTTTAGATTACAACATCACTACATTTTTTTTCCCACTTGTTTTTCTAACCCTGTTTTTCCCCCACAGTATCATTTGGAATTAATAGAGTGAATGAGGCAAATGTGAGATGATCCAGTTGATACTACTCAGAGCAAGATGGCACAGTACAATGTTTTAGGGGTGATGTCTGGACATAAAATGAACCCCGTCAAGGTCCTCTGACACCAGACAATGTATCCACTATCAAGTAAACCTGAAAGAAAATAAAATATTTATTCAATAGTTCCAGTAAAATTGGGTTGGAATACAATATACATGTTAGGAATTTAGCTCCTCACGGGTGGCATCTGCATCAAGAGTTCTGAATACTTATGAATATTCATTCTAAGACAATCTACATCATTTGAACATTGTCAAGACAAATATATGAATTTCATTTTAATATACAGTAGAGTTTAAACATAATTCACACGTACACCCCCTATTATATGGCTGGTGCCTCCTCCAAACACCTCATTAGTGGCAGAGGTAGCACTAGTGTTCTTTCCCAACAATAAGAACTTCAGTTGCCACTCATAGGAGAAGTTGGAAAAAAAGTTTTGTTTTTTTTTTTGCCATCTGTTAAGATGTTCCTGAGACAGGGCCAGTTAATAAAACATAACAAAGCACTGGAGTTGTTTGTACTTCTCTTTACATCACTAAATTGTTAGACTAGGATGTGGAATGCAGGTCATGTACTATGAAAGGTTAAGTTTAGCACAACTGTTCAATCAGTAAAAAGATCAGGTTTCCTGGAAATTCCCTTTAGAATACACTGTCTATGAACCAACAGTAACACAAAAAGGTCAATTATATATTCAGTCGATTCATTTTACCTAATCTTATTTGCTCAGATCTTACAAATGCAATGAGAATACTGAGCCTGAGACTAGTTCTCAATGTACAGGTTTAACATTTTAAGGCTTATTTTCTCAATCAAAATAGCAATTTTCAGTTTTCCTTTCAAATTATGAATTACATTCATAGTACCTGCTACCATCCTAGCCCTCAATGAAATCTTAATGCAGGAGCAGCACTACACTTGCTTTATGGAATTTCTCTGACACCAGCACTTAGCCCATTCTATACAGCTCCCAGCTGCACTCGCCTTACAGCACATTATACTGCCTCTGGCTTGCACCTCTGTTTCCACCTGTGTATTTTCACAGAAGCCCAACACAGATTAGTTGAAATATTCACACAACTGTTTTTCAAAACAATTTATTGCATCATATTTGGTACCTTATGTTTGACAACAAAAAGGAAATTACATCTGTAACTGCAGGAAAAAGAAGCTGGTCTGTTATTGAAAAAAAAAATCTTGGGCCCTTTAAAAATTACAAAGTCTGGGCTTGCCTGAAACAACTGAGCAAGAAATATATTCTTAGAAATGTAGGGCTTCAAGTATTACAAACCTGTGACACTGTGGAAAAATTCCAGAGGTATCTAAACTGCAGCACTTTTTTTCTGCATATCATGAACAAGGCCTGCTGAGGTTTTTAACTATTAGTCTCTTGATCAGTCATAGAATGGTAGTCAGGAGTTCTGCTCTTTAACTTCAAGCCATGGTAGATTTTCTTTTTTCACTCCTGGGTGAAAAAAATTCATGCTTGCTAATTAGTTGGTGCCACATCACAGTGCATTTGGTTCTTGCATTACAGTTTTAACAAGTTTGGCCAAACCAATGCTGAAAGTTTTGCATTATTATTTTAGTTCTTCAAGTTTTAGTTAAAACTGAGATTGTTCCAACTGGTTCCTTCAGTTAAAAACTGTGGTACAAGAACACCAAACTGATCATGTACAGTGAATTTTGGAAACACAACAAGCGTATTGAACACCCTCTAGGTTTCTTCTAATTCTGCTTGGTATCTATATGTCCCAGCTTCTACAACATCAAGCATCCGTTGTAGGTTTCTCTGTAAATAGTGATTCACATTGCATACTTCCTATGGTCAGAATCAACCCCGTAACAAAATCAGTCAGATGCTAAAGCCCCAACAACTCTTTGTGCTCAGTGAAAGAATCCAGTGCTAAAACAGCATTTATGCTGTCTGAGATATAGTAAAATCTCACAAGACAAATTTAAAGTAATATTTCTGCCACACACCTGCTTTGTTAGCTGTAACAGCCTCCAGATTTTATATAAATTAGTTTAAAAACATAGGTGGGTAGGTAGGAATAGGATAAGGTATCTTTTTTTAACCCTTCAATTTTAGCAGCTTTTAATTTTTTAAGAAACTGAACCTATATCCTGTAATATGTTAGATACTTTATATATATTTTTTCAGCAGGATAAAAAACGTAAAACACTATTTGAAGGCAAGAACATTTACTCTTCTCATTCTGTGTAAGTTAGAGCAATGCAGCAGGTGCGTGACAAAAATATTATATAATAGATATGGTCCAAAGTCATTCCATTTGCTTGTTTAATGATGTTCAAATTTCATTGGCCAGTTCTTCAGTTTCTGCAGAACTATCTCCATTAACTGTGATCTTCATATCCTCTTCATACCCAGGAGGCATGAAAGCCAAAGCGTAAGGGAAAAGCTTATGACAATTTGCTCTGTAAACTTCAGCAGCTTCTTTACAGTCTCCTAGGCTACCATCACACAAGGCTTCCAATACCTCCATACATGTCTAAAGAAAGGAAAAAGGTCACGTTATAACTTGTCCAAAAAAATGTTTTACTGTGAACTTAATTAGACATTTCATTATCAACAGATTTCCAAAATAAGAGGCAAATGTACACATTTAAGATAAACAAAACAAAAGCATTTACTCCCACATATACATTTCATTAGAATTAGTTTCTTCAGAATTGTAGGGTTTATACAAAAAGATGGATGTATAAACAGGGCCAGAACTAAGGTGGGGCAAGCAAATTGTGTAGGGTGCTACATTTAAAGAGACAATTTGCTTTCAGCAAATGCCTGACTCCAGGCGCCAACCTTGCCTCAGCCTAGCCTAGCCCTGTGTAAAAATGTGGAAATTTACATGCTGTTGTCAATTACTACACTTAAGCCTTTAAGTTTTTTTGGAGGCTTAGAGCCAGTTGGCAAAATTAAACATCTTTTTTTCAACTTTGTATTCAAATTAAAGAGAATCTTAAGGTATATGCAAGAAAGCAGGAAAGGGGGTCTCCAAAACAAAGTACATACATGCAAGAAAAATCTGTTCATGAAAAACCAAACCCCTAAGTAGTTCTGCTGCTTATATTCTTAAATAATTCATGTTGACCTGCATTTCTTATGTTTTCTTTCTTCATCTTTTCGCTTAAAAACACTACGTTTCCAGATATATAATACTCCACAAACTTTGCCAGTGTAGAAAGGTTCTAATCTAAATGATGCATTAATTAGCATCCAACAAGTCAAATTTTTCTTTCTTAAAGATATTTCCTTCATTTGCTATTAGAGGAATATATTTAACTATCTTTCAGCAAGTGCTTTTTTATCTGGCAGATTATCACACTAAGTAGCTATCCTTTGTTTTTTAGTCTAAACTAGAATCTGTATTTTGCAACACACCCATATTATTTTTGTCTATATGAACTGAAATCAAAAATTATCTATGGAATGTATACATGATTTTTCTAAAACATATTTCTAAAAAAATTATTCTAAGTAACAGATGTGAAAATAGTTATTGAATGACAAGTAGCCTGCTGTGCATGTGTGCACACACACACAATCCTAAATAAATTTAAGATAAGGTAAGTTTCTGACCTGGATTCATAATGATTTGGAGAATAGTATGCATAAATTACAAAAAAAAATTATTTGGTGAAAATTATTCTCTTGGTGGAAAGAGAAACAAAAAGCAGTCAGGTACTCTAAAAGAGAGATTATGAAAAACTTTACCTGGAGGTTTCTGTTAGTGAGGGATTCATCAAGTGTTGTTGCCAACTCTATAGCTCGCTTCTGACTAGAAGGATCTAAATAATATACCATTTTGGCAGCTAAATGAGAAGGAAAAAGGAAAGTTGTTTTATTTCACGTTAAAACCAGCATCTTGTCCTCAATCCATTCAAATATTAAATGCAAGGTATGTGTGCACATGGTGTGTGGCACTTTATTAGGAAAATGGGAAAAGCCATTTTGAAACACCGTTATTTAAAAAAAAAATAATCCTGAGAGGATAAACCAGAAATAGCCTAATTGTCCAAACTAGGAGAATTATTAAGGTAAGAGAGACTATGAAGAAATACAAATATTATAATACTTGTCTTTGTGTGGTTGGACTACGGATAGTTTTCTTCTTTCTAAAATGAGGTTGACGGGAATACTTCATTGAGAGAGAGAGAGTGTGTGTGTGTGGCGGGGGGCGGACGACGACGGGACGGGACGGGACCCAACCTTGATGGTATGAGCCAAAAAGCTGAATTCAGAATTTCACAAAGGCATACAAAGCTGCTGTGCTTCTTAGCCAGGTATTTTAAAAGCACTACCCATGTGGTTCCATCAAGTCCAGACTTTGCCTCACTAGCACAGACCCTTCCCAGATCACTCTTGCCTGTGAGATGGTTTCAGGTGTTTAGCATTGTCAAGTTTGATATTTTACATATGTGCTTACATAAGCACGAGAAATGGAAGATTAACAGTCACATCCAAGTGAATTTTAAGAGCATGTTGATGGGAAAAAGAAAAGAAACAGAAAGAAAGCTCCTCCTTAGTTGTATGTAATAAATAGCTAAATTCAGTTATACTTGCTTCTTCGTATTGCCTATGTTGAACCAGGAGAAACTACTGACCTTGATTCATAGTAATAATTTTGTCTAAGAAACTTAAAAATTTATAGGAAGCATATTTAAGCTGCCTGTTTCCATGGGATTAAAATATGACAAATAGACATCGCCTCTTCCACGTGAAAAATGTGTAACCTTGTCATTGAGTCATTAAAATAGAAACTGAAGTTGTTTTAGAAGGCTAAGATAAGCACAAAACAAAGTGATTACCTGATAACCTGTGTGGCAATGAATCAGAATTCCTTTTCAGAAAAGTTTCATTAAAATTCTTTGGATTCGTTGCTCCAAAAAGACGATTCATTTCTTGTTTTAATACTGTTCTAACTGTATCAGGTAAATCTTTACTTTCACACACTGCTGAACAAATTAAAAACAAACTCTATTAGGAGTCAGATACTCTGATAGTGTGTGTAGAAGTTAAAAACTTATCTACTTGATGAGGCCAATGAAACAAAGCAATTATAAACAAAGACTAGATAAGCCTATTGATAATTCGACATTTAAAGAAGAGTTTACCTATATAAATTTAAAGAATGTGTGTCAGCAGAATAATCTAATGATTTTCTAAAGGCACTCAAAGATATTTCATTGACAGATGATTCATTTCCAGAAAAGAACAGAAAGCAAAACAGATGATGAAAGATGTAGTTCCATGGCCTTCTAAGCCCCCAAGGACTGCCTGCCTCAACCTTCAAGGGAGTCTGCAAAGCAGGGGCTTGATGGCACCTACCTGGTAAATGTCACAGCAAACATGTAGTGCTGAAGACAACAGAATTTTCCTCACCCTCTCCATCCTCTTCTACACCCAAGAAAGGCATTATAAATTTATCAATTAAAAAAAAAAACATGGTTGACTTCATTGACCTTTATTTTCAGGGGCTATGTGAACTGAGCTATCACTATACAGCAAACTCCAAAGGAACACCAAAGTACTTTCCTGTAATGGGTACACTGTCGTCATCATATTTCCAGGCTTTGAGATTTGGAGATGGAAAAGCTGACCCCCAACCTCTCTGGATAGAATCCTAGTTTTGCTTAGTTTCATTATTATTTTAGTATAGAGAGACAGTCTGGAGCTTTGAGCCAGACAGACCTGGGTATGGATCTAGGCTTGGACAAATCATAACCTCTCTGAATCTATTTCTTGACTTGTAAAAACTGAGGTGATATCTAACCTAGAAGGATCACAGTAAGGAAAAGCTACGTATAAAAGAGCTAACTATATAATAGGTATTCAATATACTGTAGTTACTATTTTTGTCACAGATTAAAAACGTAAATAGATTTTTCTTATGGTTAGGAACTATGGTGGTGGCTTTCAAACTCTGACTACAACCAAGTATTTGTACTCTGATGAATATGTATCCCATATACATAACTTAGTATGTGAAGCAAAAAAGCTTCGCAAAACACTCACTGATCCTTACTTTTGTGCAACACATGCTGGTATTTTCTACTCTCTTCTATTTTAGGTTTCCAAACGCTGGTAATGACCCACTAAACCGCTTTCATTGTCTCACTAAGGTGTCACTACCCTAAGTTTAAAACACACTTAACTCTTGAGTAGTAAACATCCAAGTGAAATATTCTACACATAATTACTAACTGAATAATTGATCGATATGCCCTTTGCTGGGTAAATAGTGTTTCTTCTATCATTCTACAGAATTAAGTGTTCAAATAAATAAGCTACTAGTTAAAGAATTTAGCTTAACCTCCATTATGACTGTACTTTCAACTTGGTTTTGGCAATTTATCAATATTTGTTTTTCAGGGGGCACAGGAGCACAGAGAGAATAGGAAGACAAGTTGTTAAAATAGGTTATAGCTGATTACAATAAATCAAAATTATATCAAAAAACATAGGGCTTCTATAAAATATGTTATTTCCATAGGCCTTGTTGGTTTGCCTGAAATACTTTCGGGACACTTTATATGCGGATGGGAAAGTAACTGTATAGTTTGCATTATAGTTGGTTATAGGTGGAAGCTAAGCTTTTCATGTTTTTCATTATCTTCATTAAGTTGTTTTCCTCAGATTAAACAACTCCCCAGAAAAATAAACTGCTTTAAAAAAAGCCCACACAATTAAAAACAAATATATATTGGGCCGGCCCTGTGGCTTAGCGGTTAAGTGCGCACGCTCCGCTGCTGGCGGCCCGGGTTCGGATCCCGGGCGTACACCGACGCACCGCTTCTCCAGCCATGCTGAGGCCGTGTCCCACATACAGCAACTAGAAGGATGTGCAACTATGACATACAACTATCTACTGGGGCTTTGGGGAAAAAAAAGGAGAAGGATTGGCAATAGATGTTAGCTCAGAGCCAGTCTTCCTCAGCAAAAAGAGGAGGATTAGCATGGATGTTAGCTCAGGGCTGATCTTCCTCACAAAAAAAATAAATAAAAATAAATTAAAAACAAAAAACAAAAAACAAAAACAAATATATAAATATATATCTGTGGTGTTCAGCATGTATAAAGAGGAAATAATTAAATAACTCCCAACTTCCACTAATAGCTGTTTCCAAAAACATTTCCTCACAATTCACAAGAGGCTTGTTTGAAGCCAATTTGGTTTTCTTCTCTAAATCATGTAGATCGGAACTGTAATTTCCAGGAAGATATTATAAAAAAAAAAAATTCTACTTCAAATAAAACTTAGAATGTCCTGTGGAATTCTGTATAATGAAATTTTACCTGTACTTTTAGGGAAAGGAGCATCCTCAAATGTCACAGGTTATTAGCTAACCTTTTATTGCTAAAGACTAGTGGGGGGAAAAGAAATCAATCTAAAAATCTTTGAAAGTGATAAAAACTAACAAGGAAATATTGAGGTCTCAGGAAAGTAAAATATCTCAGACTACTTAATTACCTTCCATGATATAATAATAAGTCTTATGAAATCAAGGAAAAGTAATGATTGGGGGTAGGGGAATAAAACCTTTGGTAAAGGCCTTTTGGTTTGAGTCTTCTGACATTTTCAAATTAAAATAATGTTTGATTCATGCTATTAGCTTATTAGCAGATTGAACAAATTTAGTAATCAACTAACCGTTAAAAGTTACATTGAAGAGGGGGCTGATTTTTAGCAAAAGGATTTTCCCTGGGTTCCCAGGCTAGCTGGCATTTTTGTTAATATGAGTAGAAAATGTTCATATTTTGCATGAGACAGTAATGACTACTCACTGCTAGGTTATAGCACAACCTACTAAGGGATTACCACTGAAAATGGCAAAATAGATAAAGGAGAATATTAAGAACAGGCTTTTTTGGGGAAATACATAAGTACAGAAGAAAATAATCTGCAGATAAAAGAAAAGAAATGAGTTTGTACTGGGGCCAGCCTGGTGGCATAGTGGTTAAGTTCGCATGCTCTGCTTTGGCAGCCCAGGGTTCACAGGTTCAGATCCCAGGCGCAGACCTACACACTGCTCATCAAGCCACGCTGTGGAAGCATCCCATATACAAAATAGAGGAAGACTGGCACAGATGTTAGCTCAGGGCCACTCTTCCTCAAGCAAAAAGAGGAAGACTGGCAACAGGTGTTAGCTCAGGGCCAATCTCCCTCACCAAAAAAAAAAAAAAAGAAAGAAAGAAATGAGTTTGTAACAATGAGAGGAAAATGATACATAAGATTCATTGCAGATTAAAGTGACCAAATGCTATTTTATAAAAGTATGTAATGGAATATAAACACGTAACAGAATAACAACACAACTGAATACCTAAGCTCCTATCTTTTACTTAGCACTGACCAGAAATGTAATTTAAATTGCTTTAAGTCCTACAACTTAAAAAAAAAAACTTGAAAAGGGTACCAAATCATCCTCATAAAAAAGGGGGAAGAGGATGTCCTTTATGGTAAATTACTCCATATATGTAGCAGATATTAATTACATCAGTAGTATAACAACATTCTGGAGATTTGGAGGGTACCCATAACCATGTTAAAATGCATATTCACTTTAGAGAAGTTTCTCCAACTGATAAAACAGATGTAGAGGTATTGTTTTTTCTCTCTATACTCCCCAGAAAGGTATTATTTGTGAGGATTTCTTTGCAAAGGAGGAGTTACTACAACATAACTTAACATGACAAATATGTTCCTGAAACGTTACTTCAAAGTTAAATCGTTTTTTAAAGTACCAAATATATTAGTTAAGGGAAGGAACCCTGTGAGGTACGTGTGTCTCTGTAGTTTCACAAATGCGTTTATAGTACACACCAGTTCTTAACAAAGGTAATAAGCAGTCTACCTATCTTCGTAAAAGCTTTTTTTTTTTTTCTTTTTTTGCTGACGAAGATTAGCCCTGGGCTAACATCCGTGCCCATCTTCCTCTCCTTTATATGTGGGACGTCTGCCACAGCATGGCTTGATAAGCGGTGCATAGGTCCTCGCCTAGGATCCAAACCTGTGAACCCCAGGCCGCCGAAGTAGAGCTTGTGAACTTAACTACTATACCACCAGGCTGGCCCCACAAAAGCTTTTTAAAGAGCCAGTGCATCTTTAACTACAAATTATCACTGCTTTCATTCCCTAAACTTAATCAAAATAAGGATCACTTTGTAAAGCTCTTCCTGACAATGATGTCAGCTCAACACCTGGAGCAATGGGCATAGCTAACATGGACACTCAATAATTCTAACTTTTATGTCAGGACCATTCTGCCTTTGTTCCTCTGAAGTCCATGAGCATTTTATTTTTCTGAAACAACTGATCCAAGAAAATAGTCATATGTTCACAATCTACACAATCATTACAAGCAAATACACTTAAATATGCCACTTTAATTCATATTTCAAAGAAAAGTCTCTAATTCCATAGGATTATATGTATTATTTTACTACCTTTCAGGAAAGAATTGATAGTATAAAAGTATAAAACAAAGTGTGTATGTTAGTTTTGAAAACAGTTTAAGTGCACTCCATCCTAAGTCAGAATAGATTAAAACTATTATTTCTAGGGGCCAGCCTCGTGGCATAGTGGTTAAGTTCGGCACGCTCTGCTTCAGTGGTCCGGGATGGCAGGTTTGGATCCGGGGTGTGGACATACACCACTCGTCAGCCATGCTGAGGCAGCAACCCACATACAAAATAGAGGAAGATTGGCACAGATGTTAGCTCAGAGCCAATCTTCCTCACCAAAAAAAATAAATAAATAAACCACACTATTATTTCTAGCCTTAATTTTCTGATCCATGATTTCAAAGTTTTTTTAAGATAAAAAAGAAACTAAAAGGAAACTTATTCATTTTCTCTAAATACAGCAATTCTTTCTTCTATTTTTTATAATGTGCTTATATAATACTTTCAGAATTTTAAAAAATTGAGGAAAAACATTTCTATGATTCACTTTCTATAACAGGGATTATAAATATAATTAATTATAAATGTAAAGTATATAAATATATTTATAATCCCTGTTATAGAAAGTGAATCATAGAAATGTTTAAATATAATAAATATAACTTAAGGTTTTACTTTTTCTTAGAAATCAAAACAGTGTTCTTAATTGGGACAATTTAGCATTTTTCAAAAGAATGATTGAGATGCTTGGTTTAATCTCATTATGTTTATATAATTTATGGGTCCATATGGGCCCTAGTATTTAGCAATGAGATAAGTAATTTAATAGTATCTATTGTATTTCCAAATTCTACAGTCTGTTCTATTAAAGATTCAATTTCTCCTTCTCTAGTCACTTAAAAATCAAAACAACAACAATACTACTTGACTACAGGAGTACTTTTTTCTAATTGAAAGCTCTTGTAGTAGAAAAAACAATATGAAGACCTGGGCTCTCATTGCTAATTATATATGTTACCTTGAATAAGTAATTTAATCTTTTAAGGTCCCATATTTCTCAACTATAAAATGAGAGACAATTAGCATAAAATTCCACCTTTCACTCTCTAAAATTCTGTATTCTATTTCACATTGAAACTAATGTATGGATCTTATTGTCAAAATATTTGAAAAGTACAAAGATTGTTTTAAAGTTCTTTTTAAGCTATATTTAGTAACAAAAATTTTATGACTCAATTGTGCTAAAGACAGATAAATGAGATAACATCAATTTCAAAGAGATTCTTCAATTTTAGAACAATTTACTAAGAAGCTTTACATAATGAAATATGATTCAAAATTTCAACTTACATGTAACTTTTCAGAAACAGAAACAAAGCTGATTCTCAAATATCTGGACTAACAATTCTGTCAAAATCAGGTAATGTTTCTAGCCTTAAAATAAAGACCTTCATCACAAAGAAAAGAACCCTGCTTTTGCCCCCAGCTAATTTAATACACAGTAGCTTTAAAATGACTGAGTTTATGATAAACTTGTACAGGTGACTTACAGTCACTATCAACTACTGCAATCAAATACTGAAGTAATGGAAAACAAAAACATACCAGTACTAAAGAGTCGAATCATACACTCATGAAGCCAGGGATGACTAGAATCAATAGCAAATGCCCTCTTTACTGATTGTAGCATCAAAAGAAACTTTTCTATAAAAAGAAAAAGTAAGATATATTTGATCATTTGATAGAATAAGATGCCCTCCTTTGGAGGACTAAGTCCTTACAAATAGAAAAACTAATTTAGAGTCAATTACATCTGAACTGCAACATATGACTGAAGCAAACAATTTCCTCAAATTAGCAACGTTAGCTAATATTTTCCACACAACAATCTTTAAGAAAAAAGGTTTCACAAAGCATAAAAAATTTAGATAGCATTCAACAATATTTAAACTAATGCTATATAAACAAAGAAACAAAATGTGAAGGCATTTCATTTCTTAACCTTCTTTAATCAAAATAAAGGGACCTTCCCCACTACTTAGAAAACTTCCTTGTTTATGCTTGAAACTATCTCCTTTCTTGTGTTTTGTGACAATGTGAAATGGTTTCCCTCCTACCTGACTATTCCTCTCCTGTCAATACTTGGCTCCTCTTCCCCCTTGAAATGTAGAGTATTCACCAAGGTTATGTTTTCAGTCATTTTCTAATCTCTCTCTATGCTATGCCTCCACCTATATCACTTATGCTTCCCAAGCTTCAGCAGTGTTTCACCTGTTGAATGTAAATTTGCACCTGAATACTCACCACACTTCCAAGTCTCATCTATAACCACCTCTTTGTTAAGACTGCCCTAATTTGGTACCATTCTCCAAATATGAAAATGCAAAATCCCAGGCTCCTCTGACAACTCCTTTTCCCTAACCCCCAACACTCAGAAAGCTAAAATACTGCCATGCCCTTTTGTCACTACCCATTTCACTCTACTGCAATGGATTCCAAATGCTGGAGAGCACTTTAGAGGGTAGAACATAACCAAGAAGCCAACCAAATGGAATTTAGATTGCCCTTCCCCACTTTAAGCAGAATGGCTTTTGTATTTTATACTTTGGGGTTCCATTTAAGAATATTTGGTAAAAAGGGAGTGGTATTAACTGTTAAAAGTTTTTAAATTACTAAACTATTTATTAAACTTATTTTCCAAATTATAATCACTGTGGAAAATAGAAAACATTTTAATCACTCAAATTCCATCAAGAGACAATCTCTATCTTTTGATCTATTTCTTCCCAGCCACTTTTCTTAATATCTTAATAAAATTATGTAAATATCTTAATAAAAATTAAAATCACACTATAGTTTTGCATCCTATTTTGAAACAATATTATATGGCCACCTTTCTCCAACATTATTACTTTTGATAAACATGATTTTTTAATGGATATTCTATAGAGATACCATTTTATTCAATCTCTTTTAGTAGGACAGATACAACACTGTTTGGAACAATAACCTTCCGTCGGATCTTACTAACCAGCTTCTCTTCCCTTCAATATGCTTTTTTTTCAATGAACCACTTGGATTACATCAATTCAATACAATAAAATCTTCTTACTATCTACTGTATACAGTCTAAGCATTCTAAACCCGGCAACCAAGATCCTTCATTTATCTTTTTACCTGGCTCAGGCAATAAGCTCAACATTACTTACACACACTGGTGTTTTCTTAACGGACATTTTTCCCTTCTATGTATCTTTTCTTTTAGAAATACAATCCATCCTTCAAGATACACCTCAAACATCACATCTTCTATTTATAACGACAGCTAATAATAGCTAACATTTGTTTAATGCTTACTGTGTATCAGGCACTATTCTAAGCTCCATCTATTTATTAACTAATTTTATCCACACATGTACATGCTAATTACTGTATTTGACCTTAATCCTAGTTATGTATGTACATCTATTGTTGATTTTAATGTCCTAGAAGAGATAACTGTATCATACTTCCCTACAACATTTTGTACATAGCAGGCATTTCTGTGAGGAAGCTGCATTGGCATTTGCCAAAAAATCCTACAGTGGTGAGGCTATCAGAGTCGGCCGACTATATCTAAGAAATACAGTGATCAATTATATCAGGGCCACTACACCCTAAGTGCCTACCTTTCCTAAAGTAAATCTCAAAGGCAAAAAGATGAGTTTCTATCTTGTTCTTCACCAAGTTCTTCAACGGTGTTAAAAATTTAATAGCTTCTTCCAATGGAGTTTCAACCTAACAAAAATAAAAGATATTATACAAATGGAAGCAAGATTTTTCAGGGATGTGATTTTACTCTTTCTATTAAAAACACCTTTTTTTTTTGTAAAAATCACTTACCAGTCTCCCAGAAATATACTGTCATATTTCAACCTCCCATAATCTAAAGGAAGGGGATTTTGAACTCTAGAACTCTTCACTGGTTTTTAACCACAGAGATTACATTATCTCTGGATAGATCTATCCAACAAGTAAGGAAGAAGATAAAATGGAACCAGGGAAAAACAGTAAGAGAAACAGTTAAGATAGCCAAGAGGGAAAAAAAAAGACAGAGCAGGGATGTGAAACAGGATGAAGAGGGGTAAGAAGGAAACTATAGAGAACATTATAGAATGAGTGAATGTTCTTTTTAAATTCAAACAAAGTATATTCAAGCTATTAAAAAATAGTACAGTATGGGCCGGCCCCGTGGCTTAGCGGTTAAGTGCACGCGCTCCGCTGCTGGCGGCTCAGGGTTCAGATCCCGGGCGCGCACCGACACACCGCTTCTCCGGCCATGCTGAGGCCGCGTCCCACATACAGCAACTAGAAGGATGTGCAACTATGACATACAACTATCTACTGGGGCTTTGGGGGGAAAAATAAATAAATAAAATTAAAAAAAAAAAAATAGTACAGTATCCATTCTGTGTTGCTTCTTCCACTACAAATTCTATAGAAATCCATATTCATTCAAATGTCATACTAATGGTGAGATGGCATTTGAAAAGATTTATATTTATAGAACTCTGTCTCTACTACCCTTTATTAATTATATAAAAATCATACTAATTACATATTTGTAATCATTATTGGGCAGGTGTAAGGTCTGCTACATAACTGTGCTATTGTTATATTCCTAGACTGAGTATTGAGACAAGATTATTTTCTGTACACTGGGGTAGTGGTGGAAAACAATAGCATGTTTATCAGAAGGGCACTGAACATCTGGGTTTTATTCACCTTCTCCCATCAGAGAGGCAATAACAATTTACCCTCAATCGAATTTGGATTTGCCGTATCTGTCCAGCATGCCTCTGCCAGTATGGTAATTATGGTTTCACCAATACAGATTCTGGCCAAGAAAATTATTTCAGAGCATTAAAAAAAAAAGGAAAGCAATGAAGTGATGTCTATGGGATTTATCTTGTACTAGCGTGTAAAGCAGCTAGCATCAGTCTGAAAGATACAGGCTCTAAACCAGAAATCAGTGTATGGCACTGACTTTCTAATAGCTGTAGATACCAAGAGATAGAGGAGAAAATAGGGGCCCTCATAAGTATGCTTTTCTCACACATTTATAAATATTTTGCTTCTTATTCCCATGGCTCTATGTTCTACTGAGTTGGAACTTATGGTATATAGGGGAGAAAGGCTTACCAGGGAAGGCAGAAAACTGGAAACTGCAATTGCCACCCAGCTATATCAAGCTTTTCATGCCTCTAGGGGTACAGACTGAAATAAGGGTCACTCTACTGACCAGGATAATTTACTACCAGGGAGATACGGCTGCTATTACAAAATGGTAACAATAAGGAATATAGGGAAGTTGAATCAATACAAGCATTATACTTACTGAAATCAAGTATTTGAACTTGGAAAGAGAAAAGAGAGAAATTAATTCTGTCTGCAATTCTAATGAGAACATATGCCCCCAAAGGAGATCTGGATCTGCTGTCCCTGTTTCTGTGTGTTCTGTCACGTAAGATTTTGTCAGGCTAAATCTAAGTGTTTAAATATACACACATAACCACAATAAAGCTAACTACATTTTTCATTTATATATACATAATGCAGTACAGGGTTATATATACTAAAGCATATAAACAGGAACGAGGTTCTAAAATCAGTGCTTAAGACCAAAGAAAGAAAAAAAGAAAAATAATATCATCAAAACTACCCTTGAAAATCCCTGAAGTCGTAAAGACAGACACATAGACAGACAGATGTAAATATATAATATCACTAGTTTGCACTGTGTGTATGAAAACCATATATTTAAGTACCAAAATCACAATCATTGTAGAAAGATATTCACACTATGAGAGGCACACAAGAACTGATATGGACCAAACAAATGGTAGTCATACCTCCCTCATCTCAAACTTAGTTAGGGTCCTATGTTCATCGAGTGGAGTATTGGATGGAATTGCCAGCATTATGCATACTCCTTTCTCTCAAAAATAAATAAATAAATAAATAAATAAATTGCATCCAGTCATGAAGATTTGAATTTACCTAAGTTAAACAGATGTAGAATGGGACAGCTGATGAGCAATTTAAGACATTTGCAAGGGCAGTTTTGATCATATGCCATATTTTAATTTATAAACTGACCTGAAATCTAATCCACATGTTAAGATATGTTGTATAGGAGTATATCAACCTATACTCCCAGCATAGCAACAAAAAGATTAAAACATTATACAAACAGAGTACTAAGGACTCATTACCCTTGATAAGGAATATGGGGGTGCAAAACAGGGAAAAAAAAATCAGGTTGCGATAAATGCTAACTGAAGGCAAGGAGGAACATAATAGGATGGGTGGTACATGAGAGAACTCATAATAAATACCAACTACTGCCTCATGCAAGGTAAGTTGGAGAAACAAGCAACACAGCTTCCACCAAGACTTCAGATTTATATTCAGTTAACTGACTATTAAACTAACTCAACCTCTTCCTAGTTTCCTTTTCTCTTTCTTAACTGGAATTTCTGCTAACTTAAATAATGCTTTTATTTTATTTTATACATACTATCTGGCACTGGTGACACTAAATTTACCATTTACCTCATGGAAGAATGCTGACATATAGGATCACAAAATAGGCAACTATAGATTGTAGATCCAGACTTGGCAGGCAGCTTTTAAAATAGCCTACTATGCCTCTCCTGGTTATGACGGCTTGGTATAACTTGGCACTGCCACTACATTGGAAATATGGGTAGGTGTGGATGCTATTAGATGGGGGCATCTTGGAGGCAGTTATCCTAGGAAAAGAGGGGTGTTAAGTGCCTAACAGGTAAGAATAGTATATGAAGAGCAATGCATGAAACTGGGTGCCTTCCACGAGGCTCCTTCCAAATACAGCAGTCAGAAGCACTTTCTATAGGCATTATTTTGTTCTGAGACTCTACAACCTCTAGCTACAAATGATTAGACTACAACTTAACATCTGGCCCAAAAGCAGCCATTATAGGCTGGTCACAATAGAGTCTATGCGGAGGCCTGGTACAAGAATTCTGTTCTGTGGGGGGTACTCTTTACTAGACCGTGACTAAACAATCCAAACAGATCCTCTCTTTAAGAACTATAATGCATGACATGAAGAGTTACAAGAAAAAAGTTACTAAGGAAAGTCATGGGATAGAGAAAAAGCAAGCAGAAAGAATGATGGTGGCAGGCAGTCAGTGATGGTGGTAAAAACGGTAGTAATAAAAAAAGCTGAGGCATAAAGATGGAAGGCCCCTAAAAGTTGATATTATCCCTGAATAACTTTGCAATTCTCCAGGAGGCCTAAAAGGTCATTTTCTGTGCTTCCTCACTTCCCTGTATCTTCTTCCAATAAACTCCCAACAACAATAAAAAGCTAGTATCTTTGTTCCTATAAAGTACACAATTATTTGTGGAAAAATGTCAATACATCCTTGTGAAATCCAAGTTAGATTTCTCTATAGTTCTTAAATAGCAATATTGCTATGAGACATTACCATCCATCTGCTCTGGTATAATTCTAAAGATATTTGCCAACTCTATTTGTTAGGTATTATAATTTTCCTTAGTTATAAAGCAATGATTTTGAATATTTAGTTACTAGTGAGGCTAGAACTGAACTCTAGGGCAATGTGCTTACTATTTTGGTTTAACATAATAAGTTATGAATTATTTTCACATGGAGTAGGAGGATGTCAAGGGCCAGAAGAAAAGTGCAAAGGTATGTTTTTAATCAAAATGGTTCATATAACGATGAATACCTTGGTTTTCAGCTTAATGGTTAAAAATGGTAGGTAAGATTTTGGCTTGGGGGAAAATATCTAGGGACTTTTAAGATATTAGGTTCAAATAGCAAAGTCCAATAAAGAAATATGGTAAACTGACAACATGGGTAAGTGGGAGATACACAACTAGAACTCAATTTTTAACAAGCTCAATTTAGCCTAGATATAAAAACTTGTATGTTACCACTTTTAATAGACACTACATGCTTTACACATATATTTACTCTAGTCCTAACATCTCTGCCTATTAAGGATTTTCCCTACTCCCATTTTATAGATGAGAAAACCATCAGAGAGGTTAGACAAAGTGTCCAAGACACACAGTGAACTGTAAGAGCTGATATGTGGACCCAGATCAGAATGACTCAAACGCCAAAACCTTCCACTATACCATACTAGATTATTCTGGACCAGGATCATTATTTCAAGTTTTAAACGTGAAATATGATCAGAAACAAACAAACAAGGAAGACTAAAACTTAAAATGATTTTTCGTTCTAAAATATATAATCAAATTGGTTGAATAAGACAGTATAAAATGATAATAGCTGGTCATGAAATTTCACCCAATTGTGCTAAACACTATTAGTAAGTACCTTGGCTAGTTTCTCAGGGATAAGTTCTTCTTTTGGACCTCCAATTTCCTCATCATCATCATCCTTCTTCTTTTTCTGATTTCTCTGCTGCTTTTCTTTTTCTGCATTTTTTTTCTCTTCTTCTATCTGGGCTTTCTTTTGAGCTCTCCTTTGTTTATTACGTAGCTTCTTTAGCTCTTTGTCAGACATGTTTGCTGTAGGCAATAAATGTTAATTAATGAAATTATAAGCATAATGTTAATCAGATTAGTAATGATCAATTACTACTATTTAATATTCCCATACAAACTCCCATTAAAAATATTACATTATGCATGTTCATGTGCCTATGTGTGCCTAGCCTTTAAATGGTTCCACATTTGATAGAGAACACTGTACCCTCTTCAAAAAACTTTTTTGAAACCAGATGGTGACCTGGTGCTGCAACTACAGCAAAGCATAAAAGCATATGACTTCCTCCAGCAATATTAAACTACTTGCAATTCTAGGAATATAAGAAGCTGTTTCATATCTCTATGGCTTTGGACTATGCTTTCTCTTAGTTATACCTTCTCTAACTTTGTCAAACAGTTATTCATTCTCTACTCTGTGCTGCCACTATGCCTTATATATTTTGCTTGTCAGAATACTTTGTTTAAGGCTGGCCCGGTGGCGTAGTGGTTAAGTTCACACGCTCTGCTTTGGTGGCCCAAGTTTGTGGGTTTGGATCCCGGGCACAGACCTACACATCACTCATCAAGCCATGCTGTGGCAGCGTCCCACACACAAAACAGAGGAAGACTGGCACAGATGTTAGCTCAGAGCCAATCTTCCTCACCAAAAGAAAAAAAAAAAAAGAATACTTTGTTTATACATCTGTTTCCCCCTTAGACTGTGAGCTCCTTGGTGGAAGAGACATTGTCTTAGTCAACATCTTTGTATTCTCAGGGCCTAGCAGCATACCAAAACACACAAAAAACACTCAAATATTTGTTGATGGACTAATGCATAACTAAATGGTAAATTAAAAATCTGACACAAAATTAACAATATCCCTTGTGGTACAAACTATGGAATGTCTCAAAACAAAGACTGGGAATCACTGACAAATATGCTATAATAAAACGAAAAATCTATCTTATTTAGACTTCAAGCAATAAATCTGAAAGCTACATGTTCGATCAGTATTTATTTAGATAACATCTGTTAATACTGAGAATGAAAAAAGTCATTCTAAAATACACCACCACTGTGGTGATTTTAAAATATACCCACAAATTCTTCCCTCCAAAAGGTAAAGCCCATTTCCCCTTCCCTTAAATATGAGCTATACTTACTGACTCACTTCTAACAAATAGAATGTGTTAGAAATCAAAGTGTATGACATCCACAATTAGGACATAAAAGCACTATGCTTTCCTCCTTGCTTTCTCTTGGATCACTCAGAGGAAGCCAGCTGCCATGTTGTGAAGAAAACCAAACTACCTTATGAAAAGACCCATGTGGCCAAGAACAGGCCTCCAGCCATGAAAGTAAGCCATCTTGGAAGCAGATTCTCCAACCCAAGTCAATCCTTCAGATGCCTTGGCTGACATCTTGACTCCTGAAAGACCCTAAGTCTTTCAAAATCATACAGTTAAGTGACTTCTGAATTCTTGCCCTATAGTAACTCTGAGATAATGTTTTGTTATCTAAAACTGCTAAGTGTAAGCAATTTGTTATGTTGTAAGCAACATAGATTCCGGCACCTAGAAGTGGGGCGCTGCTGCAATAAAAACCTAAAATGTGGGAGTGACTTTGGAACCAGGGAGTGGCAAAAGGTGGAAAGACTTGGAGAAGAGCATAAATGGAAGCTTAAAGAGCTTTAGACTATTAACAGAAGTCTGGATTTTGAAGAGTCTGCAAGTGAGGACTTAAAGTGAAGTGAGGAACATGTTATAATCATGTAGAGGCAGAAAGTTTAGCAACACTCATAAAATGTATCAAACTGGGTTATCTAGCTAGGGGGATTTCTAAGCCAAAAAAAAAAAAAGAAGAAAGTGTTAAAGGTGGCAACTTGCTGCTTGTAGTAAAAATGCAAGAGAGAAACTAAAGGAAGAAGCAGGGACTTGACGGTTTTGAAAATTCTCAGCCTCTCCAGAAATGGCTACTGAGCAGAGATCAAATCCAGGGCATTGTCAGAAAACATGTCACGAGGGAAAGCAGAGAGTTTGGCTTTAAAATCTTTTGTTAAGACTCAGAACTCAGCAAGATGGTACCTCAGTTACTAGTGAAACAAAAGGCTCTCTTAAGGGTGTGACTCACAGCTCCTCTCAGTTAAACAACAGCCCTTGTAAGAAACTTAAGGGTGTTGTCCTCTCAGCAAAAGCTCAAGGCAGACAAAGATATTTGTGCATGTGGATTCCAGTAAGATTCACAAAAGATCTAGGGCCAGCCCTGGCGGCCTAGTGGTTAAGCTCGGCACACTCCACTTTGGCGGCCCAGGTTTGGTTCCCAGGCGTGGACCTACACCACTCATCTGTGAGTGGCCATGCTGTGACAGCGGATCACATACAAAATAGAGGAAGACTGGCAACAGATGTTAGTTCAGGGAATCTTCCTCAGCAAAAAAAAAAAAGTCTGCTTCTACTCATTTTCCCTTACAGTCTATTCTCCACTCTTGCATCCTACATTCTATTCACCATCTGCAAAAAAAAAAAAAAAGATTCACAAAAGATCCATAAAGTTTTTAAGGGAATTATATGAGCAGAAACACAGCAAATTTTGACTAAAAGGAAAAGAGACAGTATAAAATGAAAAGAGGCCTTTAGATCCCCTAAATTTTGGGAGCAGATTAAAAAACTACTCAGTTGCAAACAAATGCTAACTTGCAAGAAAAAGAAAGGATGAGTCAGAAGGTAGAACCAAGAACCCAGAGGGCAGAGTCAAGAGCCATGGAGAATTATTCCTAGGTCTTGAGTCCTAATCAAAGAACTGCAAACCTGTACCCATGTGGACTTGAGAATTAACATGAACCAGCAACTCCTTTGTGCCTCCCGTTCTCCCCTTACCACCCCTGTTGAACGAGAATGTCTACAGTGGGTGTTCTATTCCTCTCCCATCATTTTATATTGGATTTGTAGTTGGCAGCCAGCGCTGGTGATCTAGTGGTTAAGATCTGGTGCTCTCACCGCCATGGCCTGGGTTCCCTGTCAGGAAACCATACCATCTGTCTGTTGGTTGTCCTTACTGTTGCAGCTGCGTGTTGCTATGATGCTGAAAGCTGTACCAGCAGGGTCATCCATGGTGGAGAGGTTTCAGTGGAGCTTAGACATTAAGATAGATTAGGAAGAAGGCCATGGCCACTCACTTCTGAAAAAAATTGGCCATGTAACCCTACGAATAGCAGCAAAGCACTGTCTGATATAGCACCAGAAGGTGAGAGGATGGCACAAAAAAACTGGGCAGGGTTCTGCTCTGCTATACACAGGGTCGCTAGGAGTCTGATCGACTTGACAGCACTAACAACAACAGTGTAGCCAGTAGGTAACTTGTCTCTTTAGTTCACAGGATTTCATACCAAGAAGAACTATACTTGAGCTATAGTAAAGAATCATATTCAAGAAACCTCATCAGCACTTGCACCTCATTTACAAGATAACATTCTGGGCTCTGAGCTAATGCTGTAATGGGATGAAATTTTTGGAGGCCTTGGGAAGGGCAAGTGTATTTTGTGTAAGAATAACATAAATAATTTGTATCCAAAATGCAGAACATGCCAGTTAAAAATATGTCCACAAATTCTTTGATTCTACCCCCCACTCAAGTATAGGTTGCACTTGGTGATTCAGTTCTACAAATCAGAACGTGAAGGAAGTGAACAGGGTGTTATGCCAAGAGAACAGAACATTAAAGATGTTGTGGCTTCTTCCTTGATCTCTCTCATGGCTAGCCACCAAGTCTTGAGGAACTCAAGAAGCCCTCTGGAAAGACTAAGGAATTAAGGCCTCCTCCCAAAAGCCATGTGAGTAAGCCAAGTCGGAAATGGATCCAACATCCCTAGACAAGCCTTCAGATGACCGTAGCCCCAGTCAATACCCTGACTACAACTTTATAAGAGACGCTGAGCCAGAACCACCTAGATGCTTCTGAATTCCTGACCTATGGAAATGGTTGTTTTAAGCTGCTAAGTTGGGGAGTAATATATTAAGCAGCAATAGGTAACAACCATCAAAAACAAATACATATGTGTTTCTCTTTTTCCTGGTAAAGAATCCCTTACTACTAAAAGAAAATTTCAAACAACCAAAAATTATATCCTGGAAACACAAGTCTATGAATGAGCGGCCACATGAACTGATCTTTCAATGACGTGTAAAAGAATTGCTGCTGCTTGCATCCTTACTACATGTTAAATACATACATTATTTCATTTAATATTCTCAACAGCTTCACGTATTCGAGTGTAATATTCTATGTATAAGAAAACTGAGGTTTCAGAGGAAAAATAATGACTCAGTGACAGTAAAAGGCAGAGCAAAGATTTAAATCCATTTCACTCTGACTCCAAAATCTAGGCTTTCCTTTCACTATGCTACACCTGGGGTCAGCAAAGTTTTTCTATAATGGGCCAGATACTAAATATTTTCAGCGTGGCAAGCCATAGGTCTCAGCTGCAACGAAACTCAGCTGTTGCAGCACGAAAACAGCCAGAGATAATATGTAAACGAATGGGCTCAGCTGTGTCCCAATAAAACTTTATTTACCAAAACAAACTGCAGTATGGATTTGGCCCATTGGCTAGTTTGTTACCCTATTCTATAATACCTGCCACTGCCTTAAAAGGACTCACGTCAGTTCATAATAATAGAGTTGCCATACAAAAATAGAGAAAAAAAAATCAGATAGGAAATTAATACAGAAATTAAGATTTCAAATCCTGTTTCACTTAATTTAGCACTAATTATCTGGATAAGCACTGTCTCAACTTTACATGAATTAGCTATTACTTGTGTGAACATAAGAGTGGCTGAGAATTTTAGCTTAGGAGGAACCAGAGGAAAATCTACTATGTTAGAAGGTAATATTGCACTATCTTTAAAATAAAAAAGTCTGTGCATCTGTGTATATATGTGTATGCGTATTTATACGTGTATAGATAGGAAATAATATCTGAACCTAGACTACTCTTTTCAGCCAAACTAACATCCATACAAGGCAAAATAAAAGAAATCTGGCCATATAAAGACTCTTAAGTTTACTGAAAAGATAAAAACATAAAAAGCAAAAGATAACTCTCAACCAAATAAAGGGTAACTACTAGATATTAACTATAAATATCAAGCTTTATGGTGAACCATTAGAAGCACTGTGTTTAAAGATAAAAAGGCAGCAAGCATACTACTGTTCCTATTAATCAGCACTGTTTTAGCAACTCTAATCAATGTAATAAGGCATGGAAAAGAAAAAGAGGTATAAATACTGAAAGAAACAAAACTACTGTTGTTTACAGATTAATATAATGGCTTACATAAAAAATTTTTAAAAATCAACTGAAAAAACTACTAAACCTAATATCAGAGTTCAATAAGGATACTAACTTGACATACAAAAACTATATTCACTTAGAATATTGTAATGGAAAAAAAGGATACATAGGGATAGTGCTAATAGCAAATTTGCCAAAGTTATGTGACAACAATTACACTAAACAATAGGAGATACATGCATTCTAGTACACAAAGTCTCAATATTGTTTAAGATTTCCCCACCCCAAATAGTAATCTGTACATTAAATGTAATTCAAATTAAAAACTCAAAAAGAAACTTTCTAGAAGACAAGCTAATTCTACAGTTCATACATAAGCAAAATTTGCATGTAAAACCAAGAAAATTCTAAAGACATAGTATTAGATTAAGAAGAGAAAAACAGATCATAAGAACAGAAACCTATATTGATGTCAATATTATACAGTTTTAATATGTCTTTACAACAAGTTTTGACATATATTAGAACAAGACATCATGCCCACAACCCATCACATTACTTTTTCAGAGTCTGGTTCATGATAAAGGTGATATATTAAATCAGTAAGGAATATGACGACCTATTCAATAACTACTGTTGAGGACTCAGCAGTCTATTTAGGGGTAAAAAAGCCCACCTGCCACCTCACATAACATATAAAAATTAACTCCAGATGATTAAATAGCCAAGCGTAAAAATAATGAAACAAATATTATAACAAAACATAGAAGATATTTATAAATATATTTTAGGCCTGGCCCCGTGGCTTAGCGGTTAAGTGCATGCGCTCCGCTGCTGGCCGCCCGGGTTTGGATCCCGGGCGCGCAGCGACCCACCACTTGTCCGGCCATGCTGAGGCCACGTCCCACATACAGCAACTAGAAGGATGTGCAACTATGACATACAACTATCTACTGGGGCTTTGGGGGGGAAAAAAAAACAAAAGGAGGAGGATTGGCAATAGATGTTAGGAGCGGGTCTTCCTCAGCAAAAAGAGGACTGGCACGGATGTTAGCTCAGGGCTGATCTTCCTCACAGAAAAAATAAAAATAAAAAATATATATATTTTAAATTTTGAAGCAGAAAAGCCTTTCTAAGCAAGACCCAGGAGCCATAAAAGACTACAACTTTTATCTCATAAAAATTAAAACTTTTACATAATGAAAGATACCCACCATAAATAAAGGTAAGATCTAAGTGACAGGAAGAAAATATTTGCAATACCTGTTAAACAAGGATTAAAGTCCTGAACATGTACAGAACTCCTACAAATCAAAAAGTTTAAAAGTAAAATGGGCAAAAAATATGAATAGGCAATTCACAGAAGAAATCCAAAGGCCACATGAAAACATATGCAGATGCTCCACTCTTAAAAATCTAGGAATTATAAATTAGATATTTTCCCCAAAATAACAAAAATGTAAAGGACAGGTAATTTTCCACGTTGGCAATAAATTAAAAGACAATCTCAGGGTGGGCCTGGCGGCATAGTGGTTAAATTTGCATGCTCCGCTTCAGCAGCCCGGGGTTTGGCCGTTCGGATCCCGGGCAACGACCTACATACTGCTCATCAAGTCATGCTGTGGCAGCGTCCCATGTAAAGTAGAAGAAGACTGGCACAGGTGTTAGCTCCGGGCCAATCTTCCTCAAGCAAAAAGAGGAAGATGAGGAAGACTGGCAACAGATGTTAGCTCAGGGCCAATCTTCCTCACCAAAAAAAAAAAGACAGACAATCTCAAGACAGTGTTGGTGGCAATAAAAACTGATAAATCTTTTATGGAAGGTGATTTGACACTATTTGAAATTCTCATCCTCTTTAACCCAGCAATTTCCACTTCTAACAATCCATGCTAAATAAACATATGATGTACAAGGACATTTACCACAGCACTGCAATGGTGAAAAAAAAAAAAATCCACATGGATTCCTACAAAGCCATTAAAATGACTGATGATGATAAGCTATGTGCAGACACAGAGCAATACTATGAAATGAGAAAAAAAAGTGCAAGTTGCAAAACACTGGGTCATCCCATTTATGGGCTAAAAAGTAAAACAAAGCAAAACTGAACAACTACAAAGAACTACCCTGAACTGTGTGTCGAGTATATGTTCACATAAAACTCTGAAAATTGTAACTGTGCACAAATGAAACTGAACCTTTCATAGGGATAACCCTTTGAAAGGAGACAACTTCTGAGTAGGAGAGAAGTGAAAGGGGATTTTCAAATTTGCCAGATATATTTCTGAATTGTTTCAACTTTATATAATTAGACTTAATTGGGTATTATTTGTAAAATCTGAAGAAGAGGAAGGCAGGAGGAGTAAATAGAAAGGTAAACAAAAGCAGCCAGAGGATCACAACTCAGTCTCAACTGTAAATTGTCCTGTATATTCTTACCAGCATTTTCTTTCTAGTTGGAGAAGCAACAGGTATAGAGAGATTCAAGTGAAATCTGTACAAGGTTTCAATGTGTGATCTTAGAAAGTTCTAAACTGTTCTGAGGTGACTGGAAGTAAAATTTAATAACAAATTAACAAAATGATTCGAAAGTCTTTAGCAGGAGGAAGGATACAGAAAGTAACTAACCACAACCTCAGAAGAGGAATAAAAAAAGCTCTGACCCATTTTTTAATGCCCCAACTCCTGTAACATTTTTGCTATGAATAAGTCACAAAATATTTGGATATATGATTAATTTATATCCTATATGTTTAGATCACTTTCATTCTGAGATCCTTTCCCAAATAATTATTGAAGAAAGACTTCTCTCTACACATCCTGACATCCTGCTACAAAAATGGTACATTAAAAAACTGGTCATGGGCCGGCCCTGTGGCTTAGCGGTTAAGTGTGTGCTCTCTGATGCTGGCGGCCCGGGTTCGGATCCCGGGCGCACACGGACGCACCGCTTCTCCGGCCACGCTGAGGCCGTGTCCCACATACGGCAACTGGAAAGCTGTGCAACTATGACATACAACTATCTACTGGGGCTTTGGGGCGAAAATAAATAAATAAATCTTTAAAAAAAAAAATAAATAAAAATAAAAAAAAAAATAAAAAAAAATAAAAAACTGGTCAAATGATAAAGTCACTGGGCAATTTTACCAGCTTAATTCCAAGCTGACTTGTAATGTTCAAGCAATATTCATCTTTGAGTAGGTTAATTATAAATTATTATTAAAAAGGAATAACTACATATACTGACAGCCAACACTAATGTAGAGCGCCAACACTGACGCAGAGTTCAACATTAATTATATAGTTCGCAATTGTAGTATTGTATAGTTAGCAATTTACAGTATTGGGTAAACCAGATATTAAATGTAAAACTCATGAAATCCAACTTCTTAAAAGCTAATGATCAGTTACAAAGTAAATTCTTGCTTACCTTTTGAAAGTATAAAATAGACAATATTTTTCTTTTGTTGCTTAGAGAAATTAACAAAATGACCATCATCTTCTTTTTTTTTTTTTTTTAATTTTATTTATTTTTTTCCCCCAAAGCCCCAGTAGATAGTTGTATGTCATAGCTGCACATCATTCTAGTTGCTGTATGTGGGACTCGGCCTCAGCATGGCCGGGGAAGCCGTGTGTCGGTGCGCGCCCGGGATCAAACCCGGGCCGCCAGCAGCAGAGCGTGTGCACTTAACCGCTAACCCACGGGGCCGGCCCAATCATTTTCTAAACATATATAACACCTTCCCAAAAGGTGCTTAATAAAAAGCTCAGGAAAAATCTATATTACACAAAAACATAAATAAACATACACACATCATAGCAAACAATAAGAAATCTTAGAATATTATACCTGTATCAGCTTCGTGTTCTTTATTCTCATCTGTAAGAGGGTTATCGTGAAGCTTCAAATAGATCTCTATAGCAATTCTGGCTGCCTTGAAGTAAAATGGATGCTGCCGAAGTACATCTTCTAGTTTTAATAAGTCCACATATGATCTAAGGGTAATCTTCCTCATACAGTATGTATGAAAGTCAAACTGGTCGTCAGTGATTTCTATAAAATGCTAACAAAATTACCTTTTTTATTATACTGAAGTATAGCAATGTCAAAGAAAACTACAAAAATCAAAGCCTTGGAATTACTTGTTTCTTAGGCATGAAGAAATTAGTAAAACAAAACAATATAAAAAATGACAATCATTGAATATAAATACTTTGCATATCAAAAATGCAAATACAATTGGCCATCACCTACCACAGCATATGGCGTACAGCAGGCACTGAATTATTTGGCGAATGAAAAGGAAACACAATGTTTTAAAATATATATATTTATTCCTTCCTTAATCATACTTAAATAAAGCTATCATGACAAATCAAACATTTATTAGTATACATCAGGTGAGGTACAGTAGATTTATACATAAAACATGCAGTTTTTATATTTAGAACAATTTGCAAAGGATTAATATATGTAGTATTTGGAAATTTTTCTGAGAATACAAATCTGAACGCTACTCAATGTAATGCTGGTATGTGGGAGAGAAATCAATTAGCAAGTAAGGCAAGCAACCAGAAACTAACACATTTCAACTAAGCTCTGGGGTTCACCACTTGATAACAGAATAAGCGTGAAATTATATAAACTAATTTGAGAAAACCACAAAAAAGGAAAGCCAACTACTCGTGATGAAATGAATCAAAAGTAAAGAGGACTAAGAAAACAATAAATTTATCAGAAAATGAGGAATTACATAGGCCACAGAAATATTGTGAAAAGGCTTCAAAGCTTATATCTTATAAATATCAAAGGTATATGGCATAGCATCACCAATCAACCCCACAAAAAACAGGTTTCTAGGATAACTGAGTAAGCATTGTATGTATTACTGAAAAAGCAGCAGTAATTTGAAAGGAACATTCAAAATCAATGAAAACATAGCCAAGATACAAACTTTGCATAAAGTTTTTTACATGAATTCTCACAGGAAGAGTAGACAATGGGGAAGTCTGCTGAAAATATAGTCTATAATATTTCCATTATAAAAATTGAAAAATGTCAATACTGATTTCTACAAATCACTTACTGTGAATTATAAAAAGAGAGAAAAGAAAAAACTATAGCACTTGCCCAGAGCCTTAAATATATAACAGAATGAGAAACTCAAATGTATAGGGTACTTACTCTCTCAATCTCATGACACTTCTTCAGTGCTTCACCAAATTTATTCATTGCCTTATAAGCCTGGGCACATTCTGTCTGGAACCACATGCACTGCATTTCATTCAAATTCTCTACTGCTGATGTTCCTTCCTATATGAGAATCACATATATTCAAGATCATCTTCTTTTTTAATTATTTCTTTTTTCTCCCCAACGCCCCAGTACATAGTTGTAGGTCTTTCTAGTTCTTCTATGTGGGACGCCACTTCAGCATGGCTTGATGAGCGGTGAGTAGGTCTGTGCCCGGGATCTGAACCGGCAAAACCCAAGCCGCTGAAGCAGAACACGTGAACTTAACTGTTATGCCACCGGGCCAGCCCCCAAGATCATTTCTTACCAAATATATTATTCCACCATAGGATTTAAGAAGGAAAAGATAGTCAATTGATTTGAATTTTTTAAAAATCATTTTCTATTTTTTTAACCACTCTCAGAGTAAGAGAATAGTTAATATGTGAAAGAAATTGGAATATTTCTAACCACTAAAAAAATACATAACTTTGGTAACTGATTAATCAAAAGATCTACATAATTGGGGTTGGAGAGTAACATAAGAAATAGAACACTAGCACATAACAGGTTCTCAATCAATATTAGTTCCCTTCACCTCTAAAAATTCATCTGAACATACATTGGAATACATCAGACTTTAAAAACCTATTGTATAACTGTCTAAAAAGAAAATAATGTTTAATGCTAATACTGATTTCATTTTTTTCCTGATAAGGTTACTTAATTGAAATCTTGACTATTTTGATATTAAAAATATTAAAAACCAACTTTGGAAAATAAGGAAGGTATACAAGTATAAATTGTTTATTCATAAGTAAGAGCACTAGCTGTACAAACCCTTGTAAACTTTGAGCACATTTCTTCAGCCTCCTTTATCAGATTGGCTTTTAGCATGTATTTTGCACACTTGGAGTTGATAAATCTGTCTGCTGTGTCCAAGGCCTGGGCCTCATCCATCCACCTTGCAGCTTCTTTAATATTCCCAGCATGCTTACAGGGTACAAAAGCAAAATAAACCGGTCAGTATGCTAATTTTACTATGTAGGTCATTAGTTACCTGTAGATAACTGAAACACAAGTGGAATAAAAGGCATTCTTCTGTCTCTTAAGACCCTAACCAATGTAGATGCATACATTCTACCATAATACAAGTTCTGATGTCTTTCTGGCCATGTAGAATATAGGCTCTCTGACAGGAAAGACTTGTTTTAACAATTTGTCTATTGTCATAACCTCATTGTCTACATCAGTGCCAACACACAGTGAATACTCAAAAATAATGGTTGAATCAAAGAATAAATAATAATGGAAATCTTTAAGTCATAAAAACATAACTCAATGTAAAGGTCATAAAAGGCAAAAGGATAGACAAATTTCTATTCCAAAGGAACCATGGAAACATTAGTAGACATTCTACTATGATCCTTATTCTAATTCGCCTAACTAGTCCATCTGGCAACCACAAAATTAATGAGCACAACCTGGCTCTGAAAAGTGCTTTGAAAACATCACTTAATTTCATTATTTTCTGATAAATAATTGGTTTACAATGTCTTCCCCAAGAGCTTTTATTACTAAATTGTATTTGTATTAAGATAGAGAAGAGCCAACTTTATTTTAAGATGACGCTAAAACATATGACTAAAGATTCTCAAGCAGGACCCAGGAGTTGAGAGCCAAAAGAGATAATAATATGTAGAATTCATAGTAGAATCGTCAGTTTCATTTCATTAAGATTACCAGATACTGATTACGATCATACTCAAATGTTAACAGAAACAAGTATTTCACAGCAAATGTAATTCTTTTATCTATACTTATACTACTTAAAACCAAGAGAATAACCAGGTATGTGTATGTGTGAATGTATAATATGAATAACCACATGTATGTATATATGTGTATGTATGTGTGTGTACATACAGAGAGAGCAATGAATGATCAAATTAGCATGACTATGACAAGTCTAAAAGTAATCAAACTGAGAAATGTACTATACTTGTTATTCCATGTTTTATGAGCCATCAAATGTCATTTTTCTTATGGCATTTAGAATCTATAAAATATAGAAAAAATTTTTAGGATAAGTGTCACTACTTTATAAAAAAAGGGGGGGTGAGATTTTTACCTTATAGATTTTAGCTTTCACAAGAAAGAGTTCTATCAATGTAGGTGTACTTTCAATAGCGGTATTTATGTATTCCAGAGCAATAGATGGCTGACCAATTTTGTCATAATGTTGTGCCAAGTAGTACTGGACCCAAAGTAATGTGGTTGGTGGTTCCTCTTTTCCATCATCTTTAAAAAGTGGGGGAGGGAGGTGGGAGAGGAAAGAAACCAAGATTAGTTATTACATATATTAAGAGAGTACCCACCTCAAAATGTCTATCTTTATTTAATAAGGAAAGTAGTTTGGACCACATTATTTATGTATCTAACTATAAAACTACCCCTAAATTTTTAAGATCTTTGGAAGGGACTAGGCTTTCTGTTCTGTATCACTATAGGCCCTAGCACAATGCCTTGCATCTAGTAAGAACTTTATATAATAAATATGGCAGATAAATAAGATCAAAGATATAACGAATTACCTAAAAAGGAAACTGAAAGGAGTGAGGGGAATCAAGTTGTACTAGAACTATGAGAGTATACTGATCAGGATGTTATTTATGAAGGGGAAAAAAAAAAAGAAGAATCAAAAGAAATTTTCTATTAATGTGAGGTTAAAAAAAAAAGGCCCAACCACTTAAGTGGGTTTCTAGCTAATGCACTAAACTATACATAAATATACTTGTGATGTGGTTATTTTGAATTTTGGTGATTATAATATTCTTAATATATTTTAATATTATGCTTAATATGCAATGATGCATAATTTAAGTTAAATAAAAACTATCCCAAAAAAACTGAGATAAGTAAAAATGTTTATTTCATATTTTAGTTCATAATTTAATTTTTATATAGTGCTTACAAGAAAATGTGTAAGTTAACATCAAAAAATGTTTTTTTAATACAAGTTTCTAAAACCTAACAACTGTTATTTGCTTTCAAAGAAAGCAACAGATTGCTTATTTTTATCCTAGTAAAAGTAGGATGGCTCAGTGGACAAACAATAGGAGTGGAACTCACCAACTCCCGATCTGATAGATCTGCAACTAAAGTGCTGCATATTCTTGGGCATGTCATTGAACCTCTTCCACATTTGTAAAATATGTAGGAAAATGCTGATAATCAAAGGAACATCATGATGATTAACCAATGAAACTATGGTAACGCCTTCTAAAAAGTACTATTAAAATTAACCTGAGACCTAGAAACAATGATCAACCCAACAGCAATGAGCACCCCAGGTCCCATACTGGGCTTTCCCACTGTAGGAACCAGGGCTCCTTGGGAAAAACAATTGATCCCACGTCTGCTATGGGCACTGTACAAGATGAACTGCATACCAAAACTGGTATCAAATATGTTTAAATCCACGAATTCATAAAACCTTTAAAATGTGTATTGGCCATCTTTGAAGGATGCTACTAAACCAATTCATTACTTTGAAAACTGGTAAAGAACAAAAAGAGTAGTAGGAGATGCAGGGGAGAAAAAGCAGCATTTATTTTCCTTTTCCTATATAAACTAGATAACCAAATAATAGATGAAGGGAAATTTCTCTTTTAAGACAACAAAAAATGAATGATAGAGTATCCCCAGTTTGTAATTCGTAACACTTGCTAACATATAAAACAAACACTACAAGCCTCCTCAAGGAAGAACACACCAGGACCCATGAAATAATCTTGCTCACCTTTCTTTTATTTAAAACAAATCAAAAAGCAAACGACCAAAAAAAGAAAGAATTGAATCTCATCAAGCCTCCAGTCAGATCTGTCCATTAGAAGTTTCTGAAATGAAAGAAATGTTCTGTATCTGCCCTGACCAATATGGTAGGCATTAGTTTTACATGGCTATTGAGCAGCACCTGAAATGCAGCTACTACAACTGAGAAACTGAATTTTTTATTTGATTTGATTTTAAAAAATTTAATAGCCACATGTAGCTAATGGCTATCATACTAGACAGCACAGCTCTACATCCAACTACCAATTTATAATAAATTCGGAGGACTAACGTGTTAAGTAACACCATGGGGTGCATTCAGCAAAACCCAGACTGTAGAAAAACTAAAGAAAAAAAAACCTAATTTCTTTAACAAATAAATTGCAGGAAGAGTAGGAGACGGAGGTCAAATCTATAGACTAAGAGAGTTAAGAGACATATCAACCAAACTCAAAATTATAGATTTTACCTGGATCTTCATTTAAACTTCAAAAACAAGAAAAAAGGACATTTCTAAGATAACTGGAAATGTAACCATGGACTTTTTTTCTTTGATATTAAGATAGTATTAATGTTCAGGTGTGGTGATATTATGGTTATGATCTTTAAAATATTGAAATATGCATGGATGAAATGATGTGTTTGGGATTTGCCTCAGAATAACATGGGAGTAGAGTAAAGTAGGTAAGAACGTAGATGAAAAGTTTGGCCATGAGTTAAGAATTATTGAAGCTGGGTGGTGGTTAACTGGAGGATCATTATATTATTACATCTAGTTTTGTAGATGTTTTCTAT
Source organism: Ceratotherium simum simum (assembly GCF_057802395.1). Classification (NCBI taxonomy): domain Eukaryota; kingdom Metazoa; phylum Chordata; class Mammalia; order Perissodactyla; family Rhinocerotidae; genus Ceratotherium; species Ceratotherium simum. Next base: position 44,498,050 of record NC_141911.1, read on the forward strand.
TTTACATAAAATTTTTTTCAATAAGCTAATGTGATTTTCTTCTTACCAAATATTTTCGTAAAATGTGCAAATTAATGCATCTCCATCTTAAAGGGGAAAAGAAGTTTAGATATACTAAGCTTACTGCCTAAATAATGAACAAAACTGACCTTCTGATTAAGAATTTCATAAATATATTAAAATTTTCAAGATGTTTTTAAAACATAAAACTTGAGCACTTACCACTGGGGTTAAATAACCGGCAGCTTTTTAGAGAGGTTTCATAACCTACTACTAATTCTTCTATGATTGCCACCTAGAGTACAACCATATAAGCAGACTTTAATAAAAAATATATACATACACACACACACATATATATATATACACACTGTTACTATTCTTGTGCAAAATGTGTTATTTACTATTAAAGGGCTAAATAAACATTCCACCACATATACACACACTTTTATAAATCTCTTAACCTAGGGATAAAAATTTAAAAGCAAGTAAACCATACATTTTTGAGGGTGTGTATTAAGACATAACTTGCTAAAAACTTACTGGCAACTCTCTTCCCTGCTAGAAAATAAAGCACCAAGCTGAACTAGAAATCCTGAAAAGGCTGGACAAAAAGAGGTAATGTTGTGGATGATTTTTATCTTGGTTCATTTTTATCTCAATTCACATAGATAACCACAGTTAACATTTGCTCTTCAGGAATCAAGAATTAAATACTATATAAAAAGAGAAATTCCACAAGTAGATGACAGCATCAACTCTCAATTTCACAATCCAAGGGAAAGCATTAGTAAAACTGAAACATGGAACGGTGGGTGGGTTTCTGAGGTCCAGGAGAATGAGTGGCTGTCCAGGTTCTGGTTTCTCCTGAGTCATGACTATACTACTTGCTTCTGGCTTTGTAAGAGATCTGTGAATACTTTTAATTTATTAATTCTCTTATTTGCTTAATGCATCTATACTGAATTTCTGTTACTATAGAAGCTCTCTTAAATGACTTCAACTTAACTGACTCAACAGATTAATACCAGCTCTCTCCATCACCTCAGAAAATTGTGAGGACTGAACGGTCACAGCTAGGTTATTCTGGTGCGCCCACGTTCTTCTGCTCCCACAAGTTGAGCTACATGCTTACTAAGAGTTTTGTTTTCCCAAACCTGTTTGAATCAGTTGCATTTATTAGCATCATTGTGGAATTTAATTCAATATTATGTAAACTTAAGAAATGAGAAAAGAAAGAACTGTTTCTCTAAGTTGAATAACGTGGAAAGACTCAAGGATAAATTAGATATTTTTAACCAATTTAGATTTAAATGAGACAGCCATCAATATGAAAATCATAAAAATAGATAGGATTCTACAATCAAGACTGTTTTGCAGGGCCAGCCTGCAACTGCTACAGTGGCGTAGCGGTTAAGTTCGCAGGCTCCGCTTCAGTGGCCCGGGGTTCGTGGGTTCGGATCCCAGGCACAGACGTACACACTGCTTGTCAAGCCATGCTGTGGGTGTCCCACATACAAAATAGAGGGAGACTGGCACAGATGTTAGCTCAGGGACAATATTCCTCAAGCAAATAAGAAGACTGGTAACAAATGCTAGGTCAGGGCCAATCTTCCTCACTAAACAAAACAAAACACTGTTTTGCAAGCATCAAATTCTCTACCAAAACTGGAAATAATGGATTACATTATGAATGTGATTTAGGAAAGAAAAAAAAAAGTGAAACAGTCATCAACAAAGCCCAAACCTTGGGCCTCTCAACAAAAGACTGGCAAATAAGTGCACCTTACATGCTTTAGGTTAAAGTGTTTTTATCGTGTTTAATTTGTCCCATCTTTCTGATTCTTCATTGTAACTGATTTTTTTTTAATCCAACCAACGTCTTGATGTCACTGTACTTGGAAGCAAAATAATCTAAATTAAGATTAAAACACCCCTTGGGCCGGCCCCGTGGCTTAGTGGTTAAGTGCGCGCGCTCCCCTGCCGGCGGCCAGGGGTTCGGATCCCGGGCACGCACCGACGCACCGATTCTCCGGCCATGCTGAGGCCGCGTCCCACGTACAGCAACTAGAAGGATGTACAGCTATGACATACAACTATCTACTGGGGCTTTGGGGGAAAAAAATAAATAAATAAATAAAATCTTTAAAAAAAAAAAAAAGATTAAAACACCCTCTTAACAAGCATTTTGAATATAATATATAACTGAAAGAGTAAGTTGATTTACTCCCACAGCAAACTCTCCTGACAGAATTTTTATTCTAGCAAACAAAAAAGCAGAAAGATTACTAAGCTAAAACTTAGTTAAAAAAAAAAAAGTGGCTCCTGGGCCAGCGCTGGTGGCCTAGTGGTTAAGTTTGATGCTCTCCGCTTCGCTGCCGGGGGTTCAATTCCTGGGTGTGGACCTATACCACTTGTGGCCATGCTAGGGTGGCGACCCACATACAAAATAGAGGAAGACTGGCAACAGATGTTAGCTCAGGGCAGATCTTGCTCAGCAAAAAAAAAAAAAAAAAAGAAAGTCACTCCTGACTTTCACCATGAGCAGGGATTAGAAAAAATATTGAAGAAATCACTACCTTACTAACTTTTCATACACAATGACTTTAAAGTATACAGCAGAAACAAAAGCCAGAGAAAACAAATAATCAATAAGTTATTTAGCTAATGAGAGAAGAGGATGAAAGGGAAGTAAGAGGCACAGAAGCATTTCAACTGTAAGCTAGGAAGACTGATATCACATATAATATGCGCACAGATAATCAAGAATCAACTATTCCAAATACTGCACAAAGAAATGACAGTCAAAAGAAAATCTTATTTTGCTTTACCTTTTCTTTATCTTTGTATAATGACCTCAAAGTATTGAAGACTGGTGGACAACCCTTGCTGAAGTTCATCCTTAGGAACTTATCCAAACATTCTTTAAACTTCTCACCTTGGAAGAAAAAAATCCTATTGACTTACATTTACCCGGACAACTCAAATAATGCACATTTCAATCTTAATATGCATACTCATATATTCAAAACCAAGGAAAGAAACTGTAAATCAAAACATCATTTTCATTCCTTTGCAATTATTCTCACTTACCAGATAAAAAGTTTAATGGCAATCTTCTTGGCACAAGTCCTCTGGGATATTTAGTCCAGGCCTCCTCAAAAATTTTTAATCGTTCTAACATATTAGCTGTAGACAAAAAAATTATTTTTACATTAATTATAAAGTATATTTTTCTAGCAAATTACAAATTTATCAAAGTATATAAAATGATCATATTAAAGAAAAATTTGAAGATGGGAAAAAATTATTTATACTCTAACCACCTAAATATATCAATAATTATTTTAGAATATTTCCTTCTAATATTTTCATATTTAAATACCTATAATCATATAAAATAGATAATTTTCTGCTTTAGGTAGCCTTTCAAAATCTGACTCCCTTCCTTTACTTCTGAGAAAGGCACAGTTATTATGTTTCCATATATGGCTTCTCCACTATTCTCTTCAGTCTCTCCTTTTCTAACTCCTCTCATTTGATTTATTTTGGAGCTTCTGGATCTATCTCCTATCTTCCATTTCTCCATATTTCTTTTATACTTTATCTTTTACTCTCAGTTGAGAGCTTTTCTCAGTTCAATCAATCTTCTACTTCATTAATTTTTCCTCAGCTGTTGCCTCTCTTCTATTCAATCTATTAAGATTTTTATGTCCATAAGTAGGTTTTTCATTTCCAGATTCTTAATTGGTACTTTCTCATAACTATTCATATTTCATGGCTGCAATTTCCTCTCTTCATCTTAGATTCCTCCATCATCTCTAATCTCCCTTTTGCTGGCACTGATGATTATCATTCTTGTGCTGGTGTTCCTAGGTAGTATGATATTCTTTGCTACAAGGTTTCTCTTGCATATACATATATCAGTGTATCAGGAATGGCTTACTACCAGTCTTGAGGGAAACATAGCTGCAAATCAGATCATCTTGGCTAAGGACTCTGCCTATTTGTAGAAGACATGTTTCTGGGCCTGTCCTCACAAGTGGGTCCCATTCACAGGAAAGGGTGCTGGAGGGAGACGGGGAGGAGAATAGAGTCTCTGGACCCAAGTGTATTTGAGTGACCAAAATTTAGTCCTCACATAGGAAACAGTGCTGCTCTTTCTGCTTGGCTACATTCATGTGCCCCTAGAAGGCTACTCTGCTGTACCCACAGGTTACCACGGAAGTTATGCTTACTTCTTTCCTTTAGGGTGACACCTCCACTTCTGTCAGTGGAAATTTCCCTTTCACGTTTTTTTTTCTTTGCTGAGGAAGACTGGCCCTGAGCTAACATCCGTGCCCATCTTCTTCTACTTTATCTGGGACACCGCCACAGCATAGCATGACAAGCAGTGCGCCAGTGCACACCCAGGATCCGAACCTGCAAACACTGGGCAGCCACAGCAGAGCACACGCACTTAACCGTTTATACGACCTGGCCGGCCCCTCCCTTTCCTGTTTTTGATGCTGCTATGCATTTGTGAATTTTTAAAAGTTGTTTCTAAAATTCTTTTCAACTATTTCTACGAATTTGTAGTAGAAAAGAGGTTTCAGAAAATGCTCAGTCAGCCATATTAAATGGAAGTTTGCAAATGTACTTTTGTATTCAGATTTTGTTTTCTAATTTTTTGTTTATTGCAGTAACATTGGTTTATAACATTGTATAAATTTCAGGTGTACATTATTATACTTCTATTTCTGCATAGATTACATCATGTTCACCACCCAAATACTAATTACAACCCATCACCACACACATGTGCTGAATTATCCCTTTCACCCTCCTCCCTCCCCCCCCTTCCCCTCTGGTAACCACCAAACCAATCTCTGTCTCTATGTGTCTGTTTGTTGTTGTTATTGTCTTAACCACTGTTTTTCTAGTTATGCCTTTCAATGAGTTAATAAAATATATATTAACACAAGAAGCAATTAAAATTTAGAAAGTAAGTTTTAAACAATACTACCTGGCTTGAGTGCCTTTTCCAAGCCTTTGTAATAGGCCCAATTCTCAGGATTTCTCTCTTGTAATCCTCTATAAACATCAGCTGCATCTTCCAAACGACATAATTGCAACAGAAGTTCCCCTGATAAAAGTCAAATCAAATTAACTAAATATCTTCTGATTATAACTTTCACTTTTCCTCAAACTTTCTCTTAAAACCTCTTCAACGTTGGGAAGTAGATGGATGTGGTATTCTCCTGAGTTCCCAATTCCCTTCAACAAGACTGTTTACCATGTTATTTTATTGTCTCTCGTTTTTTGGAGTTCATATTTAGAAATGCCATTGTCTTCAAATTCTCAATGTATTCAGGTATTTGTCTAACTCCAGGCTACTTTCCAGAATTCACTGAACACAATCACCAAGCCATTATCTACTACTTAATTATCCCTGACATGATATGGACAATTTCAACATCCAAATTAATGACCCAATCCAAGACCCTAACCTTATGATCCCTTAATTAACTATAAAATGATTTTGCTGTAGCAGCCCATAATCATGGCTGCTTTTTCTATCTCTTCCAACTACCAAATAGGCATCTTGCTTTAAGCTTAACTGTCTTGTCTTTCTTCTTCTTGTGTCACTAACTCTACCCTTCAACCTTAGAGAAAAATTATTCCCTTTTCTTCAGGCCTTTCAGTAGACTCATTGCTTGTCTCCTCTGGGCTGCATGACCAATCTCATCTCTGATGACATTAGCAGCCCCAAATATCAAAATCAATCTCAAAACCTAGGCTCCTTTGTTTACCTATTTTAAGGCCTGGGTCATCCCGATTGTTTGTTTGCTACATCTGCTCACAAAAGGAAGCAAGTCGTCAGATGAATGGACAGAGGCACTGGTTTCACTAGAAACATGAGCTCCAAACTCACATAAAGCCTCAAACACTGTTCAGAAATCCTTTTCCTTATTCTTAATGGGCTTCCATTCACCAAAGGTATTATTTTCAAACCACGACTTTACCCTTGCATGCTTTGCTCCCATCAGATAATAAATATGAACACTTACTGAGTGCTAACTGTGGGCCAATGACTCTTAAATGTTTCACGTGCATTAACTAATTCAATTCTCAAAACTCTATCAGATGGGTTACTATTATTTTCATCATTTTAAAGCAGAGAGAACTTAAGTAAACTTGCCAAAGGTCAATATACATATCCAGATGCCTAATTGTTGGAGTCAGGATTTGAACCCAAGCAATTTGGCTAAAAGAGCCCATATTCTTTTTTTTTTTTTTTTTTGTGAGGAAGACCAGCCCTGAGCTAACATCCGATGCCAATCATCCTCTATTTTTGCTGAGGAAGAGTGGCCTTGAGCTAATATCCGCGCCCATCTTCCTCTACTTTATATGGGACTCCGCCACAGCATGGCTTAACAAGCGGCGTGTTGGTGTGCGCCCAGGATCCGAACCAGCGAACCCTGGGCCGTTGCAACGGAGTGCACGCACTTAACCGCTTGCGCCACCGGGCCGGCCCCAAGAGCCCATATTCTTAATGTCTATACCAGTGGTTCTCAACCAGAGAGGGTCACTTCTGCCACCCAGGGGACATGTGGCAATATCTGGAGACATTTCTGGTTGTCACAGTAAGGGGGGTGGTGGTGCTACTGGCACCTGATGGGTCAAAGCTAGGGATGCTGCTAAACATTCTGCAACATACTGGAGACTTCCGTCCCCAACATCTCGGTGCCAAAATGTCCACAGTGCTGAGGTTGACAGCCTGCTCTATACTAACCAAAAGCCTACTTCACTAAGAACATAAAAAATATCCTGCAATCTTTCTCCCCTATACTACACCCAACCCACATTTCCTTCCCTTAACCTTATCCTATCTTTTCTTTTTTTTTTTTAATTTTATTTATTTATTTTTTTCCCCCAAAGCCCCAGTAGATAGCTGTACGTCACAGTTGCACATCCTTCCAGTTGCTGTATGTGGGACGCGGCCTCAGCATGGCCAGAGAAGCGGTGCGTTGGTGCATGCCCAGGATCCGAACCCAGGCCGCCAGCAGCGGAGCGCGCGCACTTAACCGCTAAGCCTCAGGGCCGGCCCTCCTATCTTTTCTTTGCAGAAGGAACTGGTGGTACAAGAATTAACAATAAAACTTTCTGCCTAAGTATGCCCACTCACCCACACCAGGAAGTTTCCAAATTATTTTGACCATCCACAACTAACAACAATGCCTTTATTACTAGAATTTCCAGAGACTGATGATTCTACTCTCAGTTCCTTTCTGTTCTCTTTAAATACCCTGTCCCCAATACCAGACTCACTGTAGGTATTCAATACACATTTTGTGGAATGAACTGATGGCTCTGTTTCCTATTTCACTGAGAAAATGGAAGCAATTAGAAGAGAACTCCCAAATACCCACTATATCTACACACCTACTTGCCCATATACTCTACCATCTCTTGTTACTGTGGATGAACTATTCATGTTGCTATCTAAGGCTAATCCTTCAGCTTGTCCACTAGATCACATCCCCTCTACCATATCAAATATTTTTTGTCTACTGGATCATTCTCCAGTGAGCATAAGCACATACTATAAAAAATCTTTTGACCCTGTATCACATTTCATCCACCACCATCCCATATCTGTTTCCCTACATAGCAAAACGCCTTGTATGAGTCATTTATGCATGCTATGTTCAATTTGTCTACTCCTAATCCCATTTAAATCTACTTGATTTGTTTGGGCTTTTTCCACTCTCCTTCCAAATGTTCAGAGAGAGCTTTTGTTAAGGTCACCAATGACTTCCAAATGGCTAAAATCCACTGGTCAATTCTGAGTCTCAACAAACTTGATCTTTCATTCTTCCTCACTAATAAAGTTATCAAAAGGATCAAATGAAATAATGCACTTGAGAGTATTTTGAAAACTGGCATGTATTTCTATAAAGAAACTGAGGCCCACGCCTTGCCCCTGGTCATATAGCTAGTTAGTAGCCAACGAAAGAACCCAAACTAGTTTTTTCCAATCTTGTGATCTTTCCATTAAGTCAGAAATCTCTCTTTATAACTAACAGACTGCCAAGGGATGTTCAACTCAAACAAAAGAGGGCTGTCCTTGATCCATAGCTCACAACTGAGCTCCAGGAGCCTTAGCCTTCCATTTTTTCTTGCCAGTAGCATTATCCTCTGCCAAAAGTTCACCTAGCAAATAACGGCTATAACCACTATCCATACAGATACCATGCTTTTCTAGTGTTCAACTTCAAGGGGAGCCAAAGGAATCCAAAACCAACAAACTTCAGTTCCCTGGACTAACAAGGGCAAATAAATTACTCAGATGATAATTCTTAGAAAGTACTTGTATTTTCAATTACTTGTTATTTTTCTTTCAATTTCCATAATCAGTCCTTCAACTTTTAAAACTATAAGACTCCTTTTTCTCAGCCCTCTAATAAATAGCAGCATTAGAGATCTTTATTTAGGGATCTACCCCTCCTATCACAATCCACACATATAAACGCAAATCTCTCATTTCAATTGATATTATTTCTATGTCCAGAAAGACATTTAGATAAACTATAAAGACCCCTAGGAATGTCGCATATGCACTTTACTAAAGAGTGATTTATCCATATATATTACTGGCAATAAAGAAATCTGGTGTACACATTCAGTTTTGCTAATAATATGTTTCTAAGAAATTTAATCCTCTGTCTTATAAAATTAAGCAATCGCCTCCTGGTTTTGATCAAACTCTATATTTTCAGATGAAAGATATTTTATTTAAAAGAAAACATATTTGCGACACTTCAATAATTTTATTGTTCATGATTATTTTTTCCTATATCAACAATATTCATTGTTTAAATGTGTATTTTTCCACATTACAAATTATTCAATGTACATGAGTAAGAAACAGATTTTCTATCATCAAAAAGTTGAATTATACACAATTATCAGCAACAACTAGACTTCTCAGCCTTGCTCTTTGTCATAATTAAATACTAGAATGAATGATATTATTTAAAAAAATACCTTTGGTTTCTTCTACAGCAAGTTTATCACAAATCTGCTTTTCATAGGTACAAAGATGTTCCAGGGCTTCTCTATAGAGACCTGCTTCCCGAAGAACTTGATTCTGATATAAAAGGAGTTCACTATATTCATAATCCACTTTATCAGGGGATGTCTATATGTGGATATAAGGAATACTAACAGTAAGAATTTTGTTTGCATATTAGAAAATTGTTTACACACTCAAATATATACAAGAAGTCAAAGGATAATATCTTATTGATAAAACTCATTTTTTAAAAATTCCTAAATATCTGTCTAGGGAGCAACTAAGTAAATGATGACAATATTAACTTAAAACTCACTGAATAAAATAAGAATCCATAAGTCCTTACATCAATAAATAGAGGAGAAAGGAAAGCTCTTACTTAACAGTAGAATGTCAAATAATAAATCTAGAAGGAATAAGAGCATTAGAGAACCACCATTTTGCAACTATCATAGGAATAGTTGATTCAGGCAAGAATCATAATGAATGCTAAAACTAGTGGTTAAAGTTTAATGAGGAACAGGCTATTCATAAAGTCTCAAAATGTTTATTAAATACAAAGAGAAAAGAATAAGTTTACAGTGAAGAAATCTGACAGACACCACCTTAACCAAGTAATCGAATGGAACAGACAGACATCATGTGCCTCTTAATAAGATGAACTGAGAAGGGCTCAACATCACCCCTGTGGTTTCCTGCCAAAAATGCATAACCATATCTAATAATGAGGAAACATCAAACAAATCCAAATTGACAGACAGTCGACAAAAGCACTGCCCTATACTCTTCACAAATATCAATGTCATGAAATACAAAGGAAGTCTTTGAAACTTCCAGATTAAAAGAGACTGAAGAGAAATGATAACTAAATGCAAAGTATGATTCTAAACTGGATCCTGAAATTAAAAAAAAAAAATCCTAGAAAGAATATAAATAGAACAATTAGAAAATTTTGAATAAGGGCTGTGGATTAGATAATAATAATCTATCAAGGTTAAATTTTCTAATGTTTTGATAATCTATACACTATCTATAAAGTTGACGACTATAGAGTTATTCTTAGGAAATATCACACTGAAGCATTTAGGAGTAAAAGAATATGGTGTCTGCAATTACTTTCAAATGTTTCAAGAAGAAAATTTAAATAGATAAGCAGATCTACAAATTGCACAGTAAATGTGTCAAATATTAATAACTAGTTAATGTGAGTGAACTCCTATATGGAGTTCTTTGTACTATTTTTGCAACTTTTCTATAAATTTGAAACTATTTCAAAAAAAAAGGTTACCAAGTCCATGTACATTTCTTTCTTTTAGTTATACTTAGAATCAGACCTAGTTTACTAGGTCTGACTTCTGGTTGTTACCTGTTGTGTTTTCCTAAATTCTTCTAAAATCTTTGCTGCCATTTCATAATCTTCTAATAAATGATAAGCAATAGCATAACCAATCCATGATGCTCTTTGTGCAGGTCGAAGCTGAAGTAATTGGTATCTCGTTTCCTTTAATGGGAAAAGACCACTTTTTCTTAGGTTTACAGTGAAAGCAAATGCTCCTTAAAAAGATCATATTAATTTACCCCACAATACTGAGCAATTTGGAACACAATGCTAGGAATAATAATAGAAAATAGTTTCAAACATTCATACTTTGTAGCTTTACAGAATCAAAAAAATATTTAAGAAGCACAATGAAGCCTCCAAGGTAATCTTGTCATTTTTTAAAAGGTTAAGACCAAGTACCCTTTGTTATTTCCTGATCTTCTTACTCTAAGAAAAGAGACAAAATGGAAAAGATAGTACAAAGGAAAACATTTTTTAATACAGTGCCAAATTACTGAGTTAAGATCCATAGAAAACAACTCAGCTGGCAGTACATGGAGAAAAAGAAAAAGGGAAACTAAATAGATCTGATTTAATAGACTTACTTAAGGGTTAAAATGTAGCTAGCTACAAAGACAGAATATTAGTCTCGATGGAGGTAAAAAGAAGAAACAAAAAAATTTGCTTTCCAGAAAAATGTGAGAACTAAAGGTTGTATTTACATGTTAATAACAGACAATGGCATTGCCTATTTGACAAGTATTAATGTTAATTTTCACTGAATTGATTAACTCAATCCTATACAGTAATCCAACTCTGCCTCACAGAAAAACAATTTATTTTTAAAATCTGATTAGTCCAGTCATAAACACAATCACTATTGGGACAAGGCGGGTAAGATTAAATTAAATTCTTTTTTAAAAATGGAAAATTTTGTTATCAGAAAGTACTCCAAAAAGTTTTAAATATTTTAACAATATTTTTCCCACAGAATAAAAAAATTCTCTATTTTACTTACCCTGTAACCCTCCAGATCTCGCATTTGAATCTGTAGTAAAGAAAGGTCCCTTAAGATTTGAAGATTGTCTTTATCCCATTTTAGAGCATTTCTGTAACATTTAATGGCTTCATCGTATTTCTTGTCTGACCTCTGGAGAAGGCCATAAACATGCCAACCTAAAGGATTTAGTTAAGGATACAACCTGCAAGTCAAGAAATAATATTCCAATAACATTCCCCAGGAAACTCGGAGAACTTTAGCTATTTATAAAATTACAAGCTTAAAAAAAAGGAGAGAATATAAAGATAGAAGGTAGTTTAATACAGTGGAAAACAGCACAGCTTTCTGAGCCATAACAAAGAAATAAGTCTAGCCTGACTTATTAGCTCTGCGACCTTGGACAAGTTATTTAGTCTTCTTATGTTTCTTCAATTATAAAATGTAAACAGAAAGCCTATACAACAAAGCACAGTAGTTTGGTAACTAAATGGAATAACATATATAGAGTGCTCACTGGCTGGCACAAAATAAATGCTCAATAAATGTTAGGAATTATCTTTATTTTTCGAAGAAAAAAGAGGGAATGGGTGTCCATAACATATAATTATTTTAAATCGTGTATTTGCTTTGCTTTAGCTAACAAGATCCTTAGAACAGAACTCTTAGTGCACTACAAAGTTCCTAAAAATCAACCATATATAAAATAAAAACATACATTCATTTAACAAATAATTATTAAAATTTCTTAATAATTAGGGTATAGGTGACCAAAATGGACAGCCTTCTGCTTTCAAAGAACTTCAAGTCTAGTAAGGGACACAGATAAGTAAGCAAAGTTACAGTAGTTGTAAAAAATGCTATAAAGGGGAAAAATATATAAATAATTCCACTCCCCTAATACACGTCCTTTTCACTTTAGATCTTGATTACTGCAATAGTCACCCGTCCTCCTATCTTCAGTCTCTCTGCTTTTAATTTCTCCTGCCACAGTAACGTTTCTAAAACACACATAATCAAAGGAAAAAAGTCCACTTCCTTTTCCAGAAACTTACAATGTTTCTCTCTCAGATCAAGTTCAAACATTCAATCTAATAACTTCTACCCCAGGGATCCTCAAAAGAGTCAGTAAAATACAGACTATCTAGGATGGCAGGTATAACTGAAAATACATATTTAATATTATAAATTTTATTTGAAAAATAATCTGTTTTCATAATATAAATGACAAAGTAATAAATCTTCTCAGTTGGTTGGAAAATGATTTTTAAAAACCTAAGACACACACACCCTTCCTCTAATCTTCACCTCCTAAAAATCTATCCTCGAGGAGTTTAACATTGCTAAAAATTTAAAGAAACTTATATCCATCAAGAGAAACCTAATTAAATAAATAGTGGCAAATATGTAGAGAACAGTATGCAATCATTAAAAGTGATGAAAAGATATCTACAATAGTCTTATTAATTAATCCTTTGCTTACTTTTTAGTTTCGGTTACTCTCAACTCACTCCTGCTTTACTGTGTTAGTGATAATTTTTGAACAAGCTGTAACATTTTATGTAATGCTCGGAAGTGTTCTGTATATGCTTCTTATAAGTATCTTCCTTCACTAGATTGTAAGTTCCTTGACAGCAAAAATCCCTATCTTTTCTTAGTCTATACTATGCCAGGGGCCTGGTAAACACTTGAAAATTTGCTAAGTATCTCAGCACTTACGATTCTGTTAGCCCACAAAACAGGTAAAGAAAAATTTGTTAGAAAACTATTTAAATAATAGCAACCCACAATTTTTTCTCAATCTTCCCTCAGACATTTGTACTTGCTCCTATCCTCACACTTCCCTTAATAAGAAAAAATTTATCTAGTATAGTACTTAGCATTATCAGGGACTATGCCTCATTAAATCTTTGCAACCCCACAACGAGGTGGGTATGATTATCCTCATGTTACACATGAGGAAACTATGCCCTAAGATCACAGTTAGAAAGATGCTGGGCTGGCATTCTAACCTAAGTAAAGCATACTCCAAAACCTGTGCTATTATCAGTACACTATATTGTCTCTCCAATATTCCTTATAATAAATATATCCTTCCCTAAATTTATGATCATGAGGAAATATGCAGGGTACCTCTTCTTTAAGCATGGAAAGAGCTTTCCTAGATATTTTAAAAAGCAAGTCCCATTTATCTGTGAATAGATATAATGTTAGAACATGGTAGGTATATAAAAACATTCCCTGAACAAAGGCAGTTGCTGTTCTTCAATTTAAGAAAGAATCATCTCCTCTGGAGTTACATGGTAAGAGGAATCTAAAACTTCTGACTCCCAAATTGCTGCCTTAGCTCAAAATATCCCAATCCAATCCTTAAATATATCTCAAAAAGGATACACACATGACTCTTCAAGTCATTTCTCAAACCTCTACGAACCAATTCATAAGCTTCCTCCTTTTTTCCCAAACAGTTCAATGTTAATCCCTTCATAGCCAGGGTTTCTATTTAAAAAAAAAGAAGAAAAGAAGAAAAAAAAAGGAATTAAGTATTAAAAATAATTTGTTACATCATCCTAAGAATTTAAAACTTCAAGATTACTGGGAAATTTTCTGGATTTATACAGAATTAAAATATTTTAAAAACTGACAAACCAAGTAAACACACATTTCTATACTCCAGGCCTCCCTAGATTTTTTTTAGATAAAAAGATAAAAAATGAATGAATATCTAGTAATTCAGAGGCTAACAAGATATAATGACTCTACTATTGTTCTTCAGGAGAATTCCATGGGATGACCTTATATAATCACTCCTTTGAAGTCTACAAAACTTTATCTTGAAACAGACTTTATTTCTGTAAACCCAAGTTACATAAAGATTAAATTCACTGTTCAACGATTAAGACATACACATAAATTAGTATCTATATTTCTGATTTTCATAAATGTATTTTAAAATGATTCTTTGGGATTACTATTAAATATACAAATAAAAGAAGATGTCAGACACCTGTCATTCACAATCAGCACATTTTCAGAAAAGGAAAAAAAAGATTTTTAATTTTATAATGCATGAAGCATAAAGGAATAAAAAATGTTCATTACTATTTATTTGCCTAACTTTTAGGGCTAAAATTTAGAATTTATAGAAAAATTAATTAGGAATATAAGATAAGGACTAAAGACATTATCCTGAGGAAGAGTCAACATTTATAGGAAAATACAGATAAAGAACTAGAACTAAAAAAAAGGGGGGGTGGGCCCGGCCCCATGGCTTGGCAGTTAAGTGTGCGCGCTCTGCTACTGGTGGCCTGGGTTCGGATCCTGGGCACGCACCGACGCAGTGTTTCTCCAGCCATGCTGAGGCCGCATCCCACATACAGCAACTAGAAGGATGTGCAACTATGACATACTACTATCTACTGGGGCTTTGGGGGAAAAAAGGAGGAGGATTGGCAATAGATGTTAGCTCAGGGCTGATCATCCTCACCAAAAAAAAAAAAGGTGGGGGGGGAAATCATGTACAAATCATTATAAATCATGTATAAACTTAAAGGAAAAGGAAGTAAACAAAAAAATATGTTTGGAAGTCACCAAATTAGCAAGGTACCATAGAAAGCAGCCCTTTGTTATCAAACAGGTAAAATCTATTCTTACAGGTTTTACCCAACATCTTTTTCTTTTTTTTTTAATAATTTTATTTATTTTTTTCCCCCCAAAGCCCCAGTGGATAGTTGTGTCATAGCTGCACATCCTTCTAGTTGCTGTATGTGGGACGCAGCCTCAGCATGGCCGGAGAAGAGGTGTGTCGGTGCGCGCCCGGGATTCAAACCCTGGCCGCCAGCAGCGGAGCGCGAGCACTTAACCGCTAAGCCATGGGGCCGGCCCTACCAAACATCTTAAAGTGCCTAAATTAACGAAACCCTCGGTTGCCATTCAGTTTAAGGCAAACAATCATTTTATGTACTGTTAAAAAATATTTTCAATTAAATTATGACACTTCATATACAACCTGATTTCAGATATGTTACAATATGGGGGAAATTGCATTGTAGAAACAATGAAATTTGGTACTCTGCTGTACCGAAACTCTATAATGATTACATTACTAAAAGCTACATTACCAGTATGGGTACTTTTTATTTTTATTTATTTATTTACTTACTTTTATTTATTTATTTATTTATTCATTTATTTATGAGGAAGATCAGCCCTGAGGTAACATCCATGCCAAGCCTCCTCTTTTTGCTGAAGAAGACCGGCCCTGGGCTAACATCTGTGCCTATCTTCCTCCACTTTATATGGGACGCTGCCACTGCATGGCCTGACAAGCAGTGCCTTGGTGCGCACCCGGGATCCGTACCCCGGCTGCCAGCAGTGGAGCGCGCGCACTTAACCGCTAGGCCATGGGGCAAGCCCTGCATACTTTAGAAATAAATATAAAACAATCCAATATCCAGCTGGCCAACAAAAAGAAATATTTTTTAACAAGGAAAAGAAGAGAGAGAGATTTAGATACTTTTATTCCCATTGTTTTCCATCTCCAAATAGTTTTATTATTACGGTGAAAGTATGCAAGAATAAAGAAAGCTAATAGAGAACTACTACTCTCTCCCTTTTCAATATTAAGATAACATTATCAAATAATTACCAAAGAGCCATATTTCCTAACTGTACAAATCAGACCTATGAAAACTTATTTTTCCTTTGTCTCTTCTCAAGTTTAGCTATACACTCTCCCCTTACTCTACAAACATCTCACGATCCAATCTTCTACCTCACACAGGCAAGAGCTATGCAAACTTGCAGAATCTTACAATATACAAATCATGTCTTAAACATGACTGTCTTGAAAAACTAACTAAGATGCAATGCTAAATAAAAAGATGCTGGTTCATGAGCCAAGGACCAAATGGGCACTTTCTGAATAAGCTTATTGTAAAGAAAAAAATTTCTCCAACTCAACCAAAGGTCTAAAGCAAATTTTTCTTATAACACCTTAAATAAATTTATTTATTAACTTAAGCATATTTGTCCTAGTAGGTTCTTCTGCCTTACTTATGGTGCTAATATTCAAAATAGGAATAAATCAGAACTCAATTAGAATGTGTTATCATTCTCTTGATATTAAATTCAAAATACAGTATTAAACTTCTCAAAGGAGTCAAAGATAAGAAGGTCCATTCTATCTGGAAAATATTTACGGCAGCTGGGAGTAACAGAACCCAAATAAGTGAAGCCAGACAAGTAAGCAAAGCCTTATCTACTTACACTTACAAGTAAGTGTACAGTATTTACACTTACCTCCATGCTCTGCAAATTTGGGATTAGAGAGGATTTGTTTACAGAATTTCAATCCATTTCTATATTGTTTATGTTCATAACATCTCTGTCAAAACAAAAAAGAAAAATTTGATTTAACAAGAAATGCAAACAATTTTAAATTCAGTGCTAAATTTTTGATTCTGTTAAATACAATAGAAAGAGCCAGTGTTATTTCCATACTCTTCTAAATCACACCAAAATGCCAGTAAAAAATAAATACGGAAGGTTCGAACACAAAAAGTAAAAGCAAGACAAAGGGACAGAATATAAATTAGGAAAATGAAGAAAATCATTTGTTCACTCCAGAAGGTCCAAGAAGTGTTAGAGAAAGTGAAAACGGAAAATAATAAAGGGGAAAAATTATATTTTAAAGTAACATTTTCTGGGCCGGCCCCGTGGCTTAGCGGTTAAGTGCGCACGCTCTGCTGCTGGCGGCCCGGGTTCGGATCCCAGGCGCGCACCGACACACCACTTCTCCGGCCATGCTGAGGCCGCGTCCCACATACAGCAACTAGAAGGATGTGCAGCTATGACATACAACTATCTACTGGGGCTTTGGGGGGAAAAAATAAAAATAAATAAAATCTTTAAAATAACATTTTCTTTTTACTGAAGGAAAGAAATCTCTCAAGCCAAAAGAGACAATTAAGTACATGCAAAATAATGAAGGAAAAAAAAAAAGACCCAGACCATGGCACATCATAATGAAATTTCAAAGCCTGGAAATAAAAGGTTCTTAAAAACTTCCAGAGGGGGAAAAAACAAGTCACATAAAAAGGATCTGTAATCAGAATGGCACTGAACTTTTATTTTGAAGTAATAATGGAATGTTGCTGAAAGCTAGAAAACAACACAGCCTTCAAAATTCTGAGTGAAATTAAGTTTCAACCTAGAAGTCTATACCTAGCCAAAGTATCAATCAAGTATATGAAGAAAACGACATTTTAAGGCTTCTCAGAAAGCTAAAATTTTATCTCTATGTATTCTTCCTTAGGAAGCTATTAAAAGGAATCAAAACAAATAAAAAGACAACATGGGACTTAGTAAACAAAGAATCTAATGCAGAAAAAAAGGACTGGAGAACAGCCACTCCAAAATGAAACAGGAAGCCAAAACCCACCAAGGAATAGGTTTCCAGCAAGGGCAAAAACGGAACTGACGTACTTCAGAATACGGAAAATATTATTTATAAGCACATGACAGAAATACAGGTACATTTGGGGAAAATGAGCAATATGTCTACACAAAACCAGGCAACAGAATAAATAAAATAGGTATTAACTCCAGGAGAAATAAAGGCTAGTATAAGACAGGAAGTGTGGTTTTAGTGTAATATTTGACTTAACAGTGAACAATACATGCATAATTATAAAAATGTAAATATTCAGTGCTAGTTTATAAAAAAATTGTGATACAACTATGATGAGGAGAATGAGGAAAAGGAAAATGGGCAAATGTGTGACTCATGAAGTGCTTAGTCCTCATTTTTTATATCCAGAAGTCAATAAATGTCTAAAAGTCATGTATCAAGAAACAGTGATATATTAAGCAACAAGAAAGCAGATACCCGAGATAATGGCTAGAAGGATTGAGGATGTTTGATTCTGCAGTGTGAAGGTGTTGGGGGGAGATATCTTTTTCATCATAGACCTTTTAGTGCTATTTGACTTTCAGGTATCAACACGTGCTTTCATAATAATAATCATTTTTAAAGTGTTATATTTTTTACAAGAAAAAAAAAAAAAAAACCATGCATCTAAAAGATAATCTGTGCCAGGGCCGGCCCCGTGGCTTAGCAGTTAAGCGCGCACGCTCCGCTGCTGGCAGCCCGGGTTCGGATCCCGGGCGCGCACTGACGCACCACTTCTCCGGCCATGCTGAGGCCGCGTCCCACATACAGCAACTAGAAGGATGTGCAGCTATGACATACAACTATCTACTGGGGCTTTGGGGGGAAAAAAATAAATAAATAAAATCTTTAAAAGATAATCTGTGCCAGAATTCACCGCCATAAATTTAAACAGATTTTACTCCCAACTTTTGAAACAATATATTCAAAATCTGGGAGGGATAGTTAATGCAAATTATAACAAAATCATAGTAGAAAAATGTGTAGAAACAAAGCAGTGAAACATTTTGCATCAAGTAATCAATTACTTAAGCTCAATGCTACAGCTGACCACAGAGTTGTTCTATAACCAGTTACGTACTTACCATCTCTACTTTGTTTCACATCTCAGACCTAATATATCCAAAACACACCTGATTCTCTTCCCCAAGTCTTCACCATCTTAGTAGATGCACTCCCCTCAACTCACCCAACCAGATGATGAAGCAAAAAACCTAATTATTCTTGGTGCTTTCCTGCCCTCACACTTCCATCCTATAGCAGGTCCCATCAGTCCCAGTTTCTCTGCAATAGCTTCCTAACTCTCTGCCCCTCCCACAGTCAACTATGTACTCAGAAGGCAGAGTGATCTGGGGGATAAGTAGGAGGGGAGAGCTGTTCTACCATAAACCATAAACCTGGACAAAATTTATGAAATAACTGTGGTCAGACATTGGACGACAGGCAGTGCAGAATTGTGAACCATGAGAGAGGGAAAAAATAGGATGAACTCTAGAAATGCCATTGCTTTATAGATCACAGCATGAGGAGAAGGATCTCAAGCACAGCACAACAGTCCCTAGAGTTGAAGAGACAAAGATTTAAGTTCAGTGAGGCTGAGGTACTCTGCAAGGCACAGTACTAAAAATGATGGAACTATTCAGAGAAGCAGATAAAATCTGCATGGTGTTCCCACACTGAAAATTAAGTACTAAGTCTTAATACATACATACATAGGGTGAAACTTCATGAGGCCAAACAAAGTATGACCAGGAAGCAGCAAGTTCAACAATTCTCAGGGCTCACATGGCACTGAGAGTTCCAAGTAGCTAGAATGGAAATGAACAGCTGCAGAATTCAGTAAATACTGCAGAAAGGTCTATTCAATAGTAGACAAAAACTAGCCCTAGAGTAAGTGTACATAGATCCACCCTAACAAAGACCTAGACTGATGTACAAGTACCTTCACTGCCTGCTACAACCAAGTCCAACACTCTTTCAAGACAGTTAAATCCAGTAAAACAATGTGAAATTCATAATGCCCAACATCCAATAAAAAATTACTAAATGAGCTAAGAAGCAAGAAAACATGACCCATAACCAAGAGAAATAAAAGAGAGAAATAATGGAATCATGAGATAAGGATTTCAAAACAATTGTTTTCAATATGCTCAAGAATTTAAAGAAAATACAAACATACGAAGAGAGAAATGGAACATACAGAAAAGAACCAAATAGTACTTCTAGAGATGAAAAATATAATATCTATCATGAAAACATCATCAGACAAGATTAAAGCAATTATGACACTGCAGAAGAAAAGATCAGTGAACTGAAAGACAAAGCAATAGAAACTACCCAAACTGAAGTACAGAGAGAAAAAAGAAAAAATAAATTAGCAGAGCCACAATGACCCTTCTTAAAACAGAAAAATAAATTCTAAAAGCATCACAGGTCTAAATGTGAAAGGTAACACAATAAAACTTCTAAAAGAAAATATTTTAAAATATCTTCATAATGTTGGGTAGACAAGATCCCTTAACCAGGAAATTTTAAATGCTCAAGTTAGTGTAAGAAAAGACAAGCCAGAAAAGGTATCTGCAAAAAATATGTCCAATAAAGCTCTTATATACAGAGTATGTAAAGAACTCCTGTAAGACAGATAGCTCATTAAAAAATTGGGCAAGAGCTTTGAAAAAATGCACCCAAATGGCCAATAAACACACATAAGGCACTTAATTACATCCAAACCACAATGCCATGCCATTAAATTTAATTAAAATAAATCAGACAATATCAACTGATGAAGTTTTGGAACAACTGGAACTTGCCTACATTTCTGGTAGAAGGGAAAACTGGTTAACCAATTGGTTCAACTGTTTGGCAGAAGGAATTTCATGGTATAAAAATTATACCTCAACAAATCAGATTTTTAAAAATACTGTTTCGCACTATCTCATAAAACTAACCATACACAAACACTGACCCAGCAATTCCAATTTTAGGTATATACCCAACAGAAATACAAACATAAATTTACCAAAAGACAGAAAAAATGTGAACAGCATTTATTAATAGCTGAGATTACAAAAAAAAAACATGAAAGTGACAAGAAAGAAGACATAAAGTTAATAACATACCTGAACTAATAGTAGCAGGCCATCAAAAACTTAATAATTATTTAGTCTCTTTTAATTTACTTATTAAAAACTGCTTTTATACCTAAGGCTTAAATTTACCAAAGCCAATACAGTAAACACAATACAAAGGGAGTCTAGGTTTTCTCTACTAAAGTACAGTCATGCACTGCTTAACAACGGGCACATTTCTTACATTCTAAGAAATGCATCGTTAGGTGATTTTGTCATGATGCGAACATCATAGAGTACTTACACAAACCTAGTTAGTATAAGCCACTGCACACTTGGGCTATATGGTACTAATCGTACAGGACCATCATCATACATGTAGTACATCACTGACTGAAATGTCGTCATGCAAAACATGAGGATATACAAATCATAAAGTGTCATCACTGTGCCATAATTCTAGCATTATATTCCTAGGTAATTTTTACATACCAGAAACACTATGAATGGAAAAATCCACTTCCAGGAATTAGTCAAGCAGGAAACAGAGCTGCCTTTGGAATCAAATAGCTCTGGTTTCAAACAATGACTTCAGACAATAAAATAAGTTTTGTAATCTTAAGTACTTCACTGAGTATCAAAAAAAATCCTTAAATCATGGAGATAAATCATCAGAAAAAGACATGTAAAACACTCAGTAATAATAGCTAATATTTACTGAGCATTTATTGTGTGCCAGGCACTGTGCTAAAAGTGCTTTAAAGGGAAAACTCATTTAATCCTAACAACGGTATGCAATAGGTACTCTTTTTATCTTTATTTTAGATGACATAACTGAGGTCCAGAGAAGTTATATAATTTGGCCAAGGTCACAAAGCTACTAAGTAATGGAAAAACGATTTAAACTCAGACAATCTGGATTCAGAACAACTACAGTTAACTATTATAATACCTCTCCACTACAGTAGAGTAGCCTAGCACAATAAAAAAAGAAAGAAAGAGAAAGGTGTTTTCAAAAAAATAAAACCACTAACACAGATACCATAAAGTCATTGTAGAAAGCAGAAAGAGAGAGAGAAATAGAGAAAAAAATTAATCCATATTCCCATTACAGAGACAACTGCTATTAACACTGATTTTTTTAACAAAGTTTTAATCCAAAATTACAGAACAGTCTACTATCCCATGGTATAAATGTGAACCTGTATAAATATAATTCATAACTAGCATATAAAAATCATAGACAATATTCTTATTTGACATGCACAATGTGACTTTACTTTGTAGTTACACTTAAAATAATCAGGATTTCAGTTGTTTTTTTCTTGGTCTTACTGGAAATACCTTACATTGTTTACAGCACCACATTTTTCAAAAGGATTTCACACTAACATCTCATTTAATCTTCATGATACTCCTGTAAACTCAGCACAAAAGGTTCAATCCTTACTGTATAGGTAAGATTTAGAAAACAAGCAATTTGCCAGAGATTACAGACCTAGTGAGTGGCAAAATTTAGACTAAAGTCCAAGCCCTCTGAGTACCAGCCGAGAGTTCTTTCCACGATATACGGAAATTTTATTAAATTTTATTAACATATGTTATTAAAGCCAAGAGTTTTAATCATTTAACAGATCTTCTAATCAACACATTCAACAGTTATCTTACCTTTTGTTTTGCGTAATCAGTATTATTACCAAATGGGCAATAAAAATACCAAAAATAAAGTGAGAAAATGAACACACACACATACAGAATAATTAATCAGTTGGATAAATCCCCCAAATAACTGAGTTTACCAAATGAAAATTAAAAACCAAACTCCACTTTCTTTGAATGAGATCTTATATTACCACAGCACTTAGCCTCTTATTTTATCACACTTCAGAACAGTAATTAAGTTTCAGTTCCTAAAGATTATGTTCCCAATTAATGAAATTTGGCAGTCTTCCATATTGAAATTATACTCAATGCCATTAACCCAATTATCTCCTGTCAATGTTACCTGTAAAAATAACTCAGAATGGCATACCCCTCCAAATAACTGCTAAGAATTAATTTCTCCCTCACCAAGAAGAATCAGTGAGTGTTTAAGGAAATGGATCTCAATCTCTTTTTTTCCTAAAAGCACTACTTCTACAATAGGTGACTCATTACAAATACTCAGTAGTATTCTCAGTTTAATGGAAAAAGTAATAAACATTCAACTTAATTTATCCCATACATTTTCCTTAAAATGTCTGCTCTTGCCCTAGGATAAACTCTAGAAGCAAACAGGATTAACAAGAAAAATAGGAAATAATGTATCATATTTCATTCAACAATTTCTCTTTCCTCCAAACATTAAGGCCAGGCCAGACCTATGTACAATTCAGCTCAAAGGTCTTTGTCTAATTAAATGGAAACTTATAAGCAGTCTTATAATAGGGAGACATAACCACAAGGAGTCCTCTTTTGAACCATTCAAAAGGTATAAATGTACAAAATGAAAAAAATAGGTTTATTTGCTTGCTTTGTGTGTGTGTGTGTGTGTGTGTATGTGTGTGTGTGTGAGGAAGACCAGCCCTGAGCTAATATCCAATGCCAATCCTCTTCTTCTTTGCTGAGGGAGACTGGCCCTGAGCTAACATCCGCGACCATCTTCCTCTACTTTTGCATGGGCCGCCACCACAGCATGGCTTGCCAAGCGGTGTGTGGGTGCGCAATCGGGATCCGAACTGGCGAACCCTGGGCCACGGCAGTGGAGCCTGCGCACTTAACCACTTGCGCCACCAGGCCGGCCCTTATTTGCTTGTTTTTTAAAATCCCATGTAACACTATAACTAACGTTCATTCTACACAACTACATGAGAAGAAAGCTATCATGACAAGATTCTTAATGCTGCCTTAACCAAACCCGTAGGCTTAAAGTAAGTTTTCAGGGAACTTATGTTACTTTTATTTAGGGAGAGATGCAAAATATTACTTATGGTCTACTTTGAGCAAAGGTTTCATA
This sequence comes from Ceratotherium simum simum, assembly GCF_057802395.1. Lineage (NCBI taxonomy): Eukaryota > Metazoa > Chordata > Mammalia > Perissodactyla > Rhinocerotidae > Ceratotherium > Ceratotherium simum. The sequence goes on from NC_141911.1 coordinate 44,521,940, forward strand.
TTCAATTCGTTTAAAACGGGTTTTATATAATGGCATGGTAGACAGACATATTAAGTTCTCCACAGGAGAATCATCAAATTAAATAAAAATACAAGTCTACAATCCTGTCTCCGAAACTCTTATATTTGGGGAGTTCTTGAAATTTCAGAATTGTGAATAAGGATTTCCCTTCGTATGGAATGAATGCCATAGTACGCTATTTGTCCTCTTGCCTATAACATGGGCACATGATAATTCAAAATTAAATATAATACACAGTTTCAAAAATATTAAAATTCTGTGATTATTATCTTTCACCAGCAGTTAAATTTTAAAATATTAACACTGTGCTATGGAAACAGTAAAGTAAAACAGGATATAATTAAAACAAAATGAATTGTTCTAGTAGATAAAAAATCCCATGTGCTAAATGCTGGTACCATACACTCTGAGACTCCTGCTTCCAAATATATAGGAATAACTGACACCAGATCATGCTCCTGCCAAGCATAAACCTGGTAAGTAAATATGAAACAACTATTTTCAGCCATTGGACAAGAGCCAACACAGGACTGTGATCTCAGAAGGAAAACAAGGTAAATCCCAAGAAAATCCTTTTTTTCTTTTTGCCTAGAAGCATTTTCCAGACTATATAGAATAGAGAGGGGGAACCCAAACAGCATGGCAGTCTCACTGATCTAAGTAGATAACTGAGTTAGAAACTGCTCGAATGGCTAGAATTTATGGGGCAGGGCATCAGAGAGAACTGTACAGAGATGAAGCTTGGAATTTTGCTAGGAATCTTTGGTCAAATATTAAGCTGAGCAGCTACACTGCAAGATTCTACTGAAGCTGGGCAAAGAACAACTACCAAGCAGCAGGAGCTGAACAACTATCGGTGCTGATATATAGCTGGGAGACATCTGAGTTCCAAACATCCAGTTAGAGACTTCATTAAACCCTTTAGGATTTAACAGAGACCCAGAAAGACCACACTTTAGGAATGAGGCTAATGTTTGTTGTTGTTACTGGCGAAGTCAATTCCAACTCCTAGTGACCCTGTGAACAGCAAAGCAGAACCCTGCTGGGTCTTTTTGCACCATCCTCTCACCTTCTGGACTTGTATCAGACAATACTCCACTGCTATTCATAGAGTTTTCATGGCCAATTCTTTCAGAAGTGGGTGGCCAGGTCCTTCTTCCTACCGTGTCTTAGTCTGGAAGCTCCGCTGAAACCTATTTACCACGGGTGACTCTGCTGGTATTTGAAATACCAGTGGCACAGACTTTCAGCATCACAGCAACATGCAGCCACAACAGTATTGACAACAGACAGACAGGTGGTGTGGTTCCCTGATTGGGAAGCGAAACTGGGCCATGGCAGTGAGAGGGCCAAATCTCAACCACTAGACCACCAGGGCTGGCAAGGCTAATCTAGACCCACTTTTATTAAAGCTTAAAAACAAGCCCTGAAAAGAAAAGCCGATACACAACAAATTAACTATCTGCCAAAACAAAACTCTATTAAGAAGGACAACAGGATCCACGGGGCCAGCTCCATGGCCTAATGGTTAAGTTCAGTGCACTCTGCTTTAGCAGCCCAGCTTCAGTTCCTGGGCACAGACCTACACCACAGGAAGACTGGCAACAGATGTTAGCTCAGGACGAACCTGACTCAGGAAAAAAAAGAAAAGAAAGAAAGACAACAGGATCCAGACACTCATGGATCCCAGTGTCCATAATATCCAATATTATAAAAAAACAAAAATTACTAGAAATGTGAAGCAGGAAATTCTGACCCATGATCTACAGGGGGAAAAAAAAAATCAATCAACAGAAACAGAATCAGAAATAATAATGACAGAAACAGCAAAGACTTCAAAACAGTTACTATTATTTAATATTAAAGGACTCAAAGGAAATCATGGACACAATCAGAAAACTAATAGGAAATCTCAATAGAGAAATGGAAATGATTAAAAATATGGAAATTGTAGAATAGAAAAATACAATACCAAAAATGAAAAGTTAACCATATGGGCTTAAAATATTACACACAGCAGTGAATTTGAAGCTAGTGCAGTGAATGTAAAATCACTGCAGAGAACTTAAAGTGGCTGCAGTGAACTTGAAAAGATATAATAGAAATGATCCAAAATGGAAGCTAAACAAGTAAAATGATAGACAGAGAGAGAGAGAACAAAGAAACTCAGTGACCTGTGGAACAATATCAAGTGGTCTAATGGTCTAATACATAGTTGTAACAGGAGTATCAGAAAGAGTGGATAGAAAAGATCAAAATGGGAAAAATACAAAAAATTGCAAATTTGATGAAAATTCTAAACTCACAAATCCAAGAATCTCAATAAATCCCAAGCAGAATAAACTAAAAAAAAACATAGGAAACAAAAAACAGAGGCACATCACAATCCAATTACTTAAAAATAACAACAAAAGAGACAATTGTCGTAGTCAGAAAAGAGCCTGTATAATAAAAGGTCTCCAACTATCATTTCAGCTTCCACCTTAAGAAATTAGAAAAATGTGCACAAATTAAATTCAAAGTAATCAGAAGAAAGGAAATTTAAAGTAGTAAGAGCAGAATCAATGAAATAGAAAAAAGAAAAATAGAGGAAATCAGTGAAACCAAAAGCTGGCTCTTTAAAAAGATCAATAAAATTGATAAACCTCTACACAGGCATAATCACAAAAGTGCACAACACAGTGAAATAACAAGAGCCCCAGCTTTCTAGCTAGAGGATGAAAAGGGGAGCCCCAGGGAAACAGAAAGTTATCAGGAAGATCACAGAAAAGGAGGAACTAGGGAAAGCAACCCCACAAAGTTGTTTATGAACTCTAGGGTTCACTCCCAACTGCATACGTATGATCTGATCCTATTTACAATACCAAAGACTTTGAGAACTGAACTAACAGATACACCGTCCAGGCTCCAGACTAGCTACTGGGTGACACATAAGCAGGACACATCCAAATAGGACTACAAAGATTTTGAAAACTGAACTGATATTATAACCACAGCCCACAGAATAAATTGGGGCTTACAGCTTGAACCTAACCAGATTTGCTAAAACAAACTAACATTCTCCATGGGATTTAAACAGAGTCTGATAACCTAATATTCAAAATGTCCAGCATGGAAGCAACCCAAGTGCCCCAATGGATGGATGGATAAAGAAGATGTGGTGTATATATATGTATATAAATACATACATATATATATAATGGAATACTACTCAGCCATAAAAAAGACAAAATCGTGCCATTTGCAACAACATAGATGGACCTTGAGGGTATTAGGCTAAGCAAAATAAGTCAGACAGAGAAAGACAAATACCATATGAGTTCACTCACATGTGGAAGATAAACACATAGATAAGGAGAACAGATTGATGGTTACCAGAGACAAAGGGGGTGGGAGGAGGGCAAAAGGGGTAAAGAGGCACATATACATGGTGACAGATAAAAACTAGTCTATTGGTGGTGAACACGATGCAGTCTATACAGAAACTGAAATATGATGAATACTTGAAATGTACACAATGTTGTAAGCCAATATGACCTCAATAAAATAAATTAAAAAAAAAAAGGCTAGGATAAAATCCAAAATTATGTGGCATGGGAAGAAATGGAAAAATCTCAACGTGTTTGGGAAAAGACAATCAACAGAAACCACTGTAGAGATGAGAGACCAAGTTAAGACTTTAAATTAGCTATTATAAAAACGCTGGAGGAAGCAATTAGTGAACCCTTTGCAATACTTTTTGAGGAGGGGGAGGGACTCATTGTATGGGCTCAATACCAGAACAGAGATAACAGAAAAGGATCAGTGTACTGGAAAACAGATCAATAAAATTTACCCAATGTGAACGACGAGAGAGAAGAGATTTTTAAAAAAATGAACAGAGCCTTAGGCACCTGTGCCAAAGGAATGCCAGAAGGTACCCTCTAGGTGTCCCAACGCGGTCCATCAACACTGTGGCAGCGCTGAGGCATGCACTATAGTACCATAAGATCATAGCATCTGAAACTCACAATGTTAAGAGACAGAACTTCTGTCATAACATTGAAAATCATTCCATTGATCTTCCTAGAAAGAGGATTTCTAATAACAATTTGAAAGAGGTTAAGAAATCTCCAAAACAGTTGGCTGCTTATATAAATAGAACAGTTGGACAAGCTGTGAAAAGCCCAGAAAAACTACATAAGATGATTTATTGCAGAAACAAAGTTCATCATCCATTTGGAAAAAGAAATTTTTCAAAACCTTGTTACAGAAAAAACACATCCCTTAGAAGTGGGAAATAAAGAAACTAGGCTATTTACATCAACAGAAGATAGTGACACAAGAGATTTAAATAAAATACATACAATTTAGATTTGGCATTAAGATTACATAATTTTCTTTAGTATTAAATATACCTTTCCATCATTTTCTTTCAGCTAAAGCAAAAAACATTTCATTCTTCAAAACTGATTAAAAGGAATGCAGCCTCAAATCAAGCTAAATGAAAAAGCCAAACTTGGCTTTAAAAATTAGCCATGTTGAAACGATGCCTGGGATTTCTTCCAAATAACCCACTGTAAGGATCACAGATGAAAAAGAATGAACCAAAGTTGTTACCTGTCAAATCTAAGAGATAGGTTCATTATATTAATCTCTTTATTTTCATATGTGTGAAATTTTTCATAATTAAAAAGTTAAAAAGAAAATGAGCCTTAGGTATGCCAAAATCAAATCAAGAAGCATTAAGAACTTACCAGGAGCCTTGCTGGCACTTAGTAGTCCCAGTGTATTGGAACTACTTTAGTAATTCTACTTCTGTAGAACAGAAAGGTATGGATTAGGCATACATACAGCCTTAAGAGTCAGCGAGTCTAGAGCTATAGCTATTTAATATTTTAATTAATATTAAATAAAATTTAAAATTCTTCACTGAAGTTCCTCACTCACACTACCCACATCTCAAGTGTTCAATAGCCACACGTGACTAGTAGCTCATGTACTGGAAACTCAGATGCAGAACTCTTCCATTATCACAAAAAATTCTATTGGACAACACCAGCATAGAGCTCAAATCTTAGCAACAACTTAATAAACAGCTTTGTTATTGCTGGCCTAGAACTAAAGGTATTAGAGCCTCAATTGTGTCACCTGCAAAATGTGGACATTAACAACCTTGCAGAGTTTAGGTGAGAATTAAATGCAGATGTACATAAAGAACCTGAGTAAGCACTCAATAAAAATGTTTTTTTTTTTTTTTTTTTAAAGATTTTATTTATTTTATTTTTTGCCCCCAAAGCCCCAGTAGATAGTTGTATGCCATAGCTGCACACCCTTCTAGTTGCTGTACGTGGGACTCGGCCTCAGGATGGACAGAGAAGTGGTGCCTCGATGCGCACCCGGGATCCGAACCCGGGCCGCCAGCATCGCAGCGCACGCACTCAACCACCAAGCCACAGGGCCGGCCCAATAAAAATGTTTAAATAAAACACTATGATATCAGTTACAGCTTACAATATTTAGACTCAACCCAGCTTGACTGATTATAGAGAAATATGAAAGCAGAAACTGAATTAAAATATACAATCAAGGGGAACATGGGGTCTTTCTGAGATGATGAAAATGTTCTACACCTTGAAAGGAGTATAGGTTGTGTGGGTGTATGCATTTGTCAAAACTAACAGAACAGTATACTCAAGACCTGTGCATTTTACTGTAGGTAAATTCTACTTTAATTTCTTTAAATGTTTTTTGAAGAGAAAACATACAATCTCAGAAGAACTACCTTTATCCTCCCTTTCCTAAAATTCTTTTAGTTAGAGCTTCCATTTGCAGACAATACATATGTTGTCCTTTTCATACCATACGATTTCTGGCAAACTACTAGAACCACGAAAACAAATTCTAAGATGATTTTTCTCCTTCTAGTTTTATACTATTTTTAAAAATAAGTTTGCCTTCTATAATAAAAAGACAAAATAAGATCACTGAGATGGGCCAGCCCTGTGGCTTAGCGGTTATGTGCGCGCGACCCACTGCTGGGGCCCGGGTTCGCGTCCTTGGCGCGCACCAGTGCACCACTTCTCCGGCCATGCTGAGGCCGCGTCCCACGTACAGCAACTAGAAGGATGTGCAGCTATGACATACAACTATCCACTGGGGCTTTGGGGGGAAAAAATAAATAAATAAAAAATTAAAAAAAAAAGATCCATTGAGATAAGACAACAAATCAAGGGCATTTTATAGAATCTCTTAGTCAGAAGAAACCTTAATGTCATCTGGTGCAAGTGGTCACACAGCTCATGTCTGGTGCCTGCTCATTCTTTACTAAAATGTTTTTAGGTATTCTGAGCCAAACTCTATCTCCCTCTAACTTCTGTTATTGATTCTAGCTCTGTAAGAGTTCAGTTTTCTCATTCAAGCTAAACTCCTTTGTTCTCTCTCTTTTTTTTTGTTTTGGTGAGGAAGATTAGTCCTGAGCTAACATCCAATGCCAATCCTCCTCTTTTTTACTGAGGAAGATTGGCCCTGGGCTAACATCCGTGCCTATCTTCCTCTACTTTATATGGGATGCCGCCACAGCATGGCTTGACAAGCAGTGCATCGGTGCGCAACCGGGGATCCCGGCCCGCAAACCCCCCAGCGGAGAAGTGGAGCTTGCGCACTTAACCGCTACGCCACCAGGCCGGCCCCAACACATTTGTTCTTTCAGCTGTTCCTTATAACAAAGTTTTAAGTTCTTTGACACTCTGGGCCACTCAGTGAAGTTGATACAATATTGTTCCCATATTTGTATATTTTTTAAAACTAGTAAAATTTCAAAAGAAATTGGATAATTTAAATAAGGTTGTTGGGCCGGCCCCGTGGCTTAGCGGTTAAGTGCTCGCGCTCTGCTGCTGGCTGCCCGGGTTCGGATCCCGGGTGCGCACTGACGCACCGCTTCTCCGGCCACGCTGAGGCCGCGTCCCACATACAGCAACTAGAAGGATGTGCAGCTATGACATACAACTATCTAGTGGGGCTTTGGGAGAAAAATAAATAAATAAGGTTGTTAATTTTTTATTTTTCTAAATAAACCATTTTTTTAAAAATCTGTCATTAGTATTTCACAAAACAAAATGCATTTCAATATTCTGAAAGTACTAAGTATACAGTCTCAGAATAAAACAGACAAGAAAGGTCTGTGGGAAATTTACACCAATATTTTTGTAATGTATCAGCATTAGAAAGTCATTGGTCTATCTCTCTCCAAGTTTTGAGCCAAGAAGTTAAATTACAGATATGGTCTTACTAGGCGCAGAATTGACGGTGACAATCACCAACTGCTTTCTGGCTACTATACCCCTATTAATGCATTGTAAAATGTGCCAGATTTTATCTTACCTTTCTTCTTCTCTCTTTTATTTTGCAGCATTAAATTATGTCACTTGAGAAAAGAAAAGTTGAAGTAAGATTCAGGATTCCTGCTTAATGTGAGTATAACTCTGCTAAAGGAATGCTATAAGCTATGAACTCTGATGCCAAGGATAGGACAAAATTCAATCTCAACGTATGTGCATATGATTGAGAGTCAGCTATATAATAGAACCTCATAATTATTTCAATGATAAATACTCCCAGAAGAGTCTGAAGAGAACATTGGAGGGGCCATGGGGACACAAAAACAGAAATATAACCAATTATTCAATTATATAAAACCTGAATTGGAAATTATTTTAAAGCAAGCTCTGTTATTTTCAAGCATAGCACATAAAAACAAAAATGAATTCCTTATAGGATAATGGCTGCCCCCTAATTTCTAAGCACTCCACAAATCCTCATTAAAAACCATACAGGCCAAGAAATAGAGTAAATAAAATCATCCACAGCATTATAAGGAGATGAGACAATTAAAAACTCCACTTTACATGTAAGTGCATAAGCATCCAAGACCAGAAGCTCCAATGGGAACTGTTCAAAAAGAGCAATACAGCAGGGGCCTAGTGGTGACTGAAGACACGTAATATTAACTAGGTTCACCCTCAGAAGCAGAGGACTCCTGGCGGAGAGGAAGTACTGAGAGACATGATGAATGAGAGCAATGGCTACTGGGGAGTCAAAAAGAAGAGGCTAAGACCAAAGGTGGCAGTTTTAAAAAGGTACATCTTTGGAGGAGAACCTTAGAAGGAGAACCTTTGGAGGCACCTTAGAAGGAGGTAGTGTCACTTAAAGGCTTGTCAGAGAAGGAAGCAACTGAAGATAAAGGCCCTACTGAAACAAGATAGAACAATGGGTAAGGAGGATGCTGGCATTTACTTAAAAAATTCCATTTCACAGTAGCAACAAAAGAGGGTGCTCTTGAACAAAGAGACTAAAGAAGCCATCCAAACCTCATTCTATATCATTGGTCCAGTAAAATCCATTACAACTAACCTGAACAAAAAAAAGAACCCAGCATCCATACCAAGTTACTTATATGGAATTAAAAAAGTGAAAAACTTTTTGGCAGATGAGAACACACCAAAAACCCTAGCAATAAAACAGAGGAAAGATGTAACACAAAGCCCCAACACAAATTAAAAATAACTAAATAACAAATGCAGACATAAAAGAACACCTCAAATCAGATATTCAAATTTTAAAATAGAGAGGACAAACAATAGGAAGATATAAAACAGGAACAGATTGAACTTAAGAAACAGAAAAAAACCCCCACAAAACTATCCCAGAAATGAAGACTAAATTACACGATATATGATCTAAAGAGAAAACAGGAATACTTCTCAAACAAATGGAAAAGAAACAGAGGTGAAAAGAATCGAAGGAAAAGTAATGGATATAAAAGTGAGGCCAAAAAGATTCAACAGGCAAAGATCACTGAAGAAAGAAACAACAGAACAGAATACTCAAAGCTATAATTTTTGAATTAAAAGAAAATATCAATCTACATTCTGAAACCACATACCAGGGAAAATTTATCCAGTATAGTTGACAGGGACATATCCTAATAAAACAATTCAATTTTACAGATAAAGAAAAACCCCTCAGATCTCCAGAAAGACAGACTAAGCCTTCCATAAAGAAAAGAAAATCAGATTGGCATCAGCAACATATAAGCAAGACAACAGCAAGGCAATATTTTCAAGAAACTTAAGACGTGAGTCAAGAATTTTATATTCAGCCAAGCTGTCCTTCAAATATCAAGGCTATACGAAAACAGTTTTAACATGTAAGAACTTAAGAGATTTCCACAAGCATTACTGAGGAATCTCTACCATACAATGAGCTTCATCCAACCAAGAGATGACTGGGTAAACTTTAGCAAAAGGTCTGCTGGTGAATATTAACTATACTTTATTATAGAACTAAATTTAAAACAAAAGTATCAATGAGTGTGGAAGAATATTATGTAAAATGACATGCTCTCACAAAGTAAAAATAACTTTAAAAAGTCAAAGGAAAAGAGACATAGGAGAAAAAGTAAAGTAGAATAAGCTCATTCACTGCTTCACACATAAGAAAATAAGACTCAACAGATTTAATTTAAAGCTGACAAATCAAATAGCAGAAGCATAAATAAGAAAAAAAGACGATGCTGGTTCCATGGTATAGTGGTTAAGTCTGGTGTGCTCCACTTCAGTGGCCCAGGTTTGCAGGTTTGGATCCTGGGCGAGGACCTACACCACCTGTCAAGCCATGATGCTGTGCCTACATACAAAACAGAGGAAGATAGGCACAGGTGTTAGCTCAGGGCTAATCTTCCTGAAGCAAAAAAAAAAAAAGAGGAAGATTGGCAACAGATGTTAGCTCAGAGCCAATCTTCCTCATCAAAAAAAAAAAAAAAAGAAAGAAAAGGGCCGGCCCCGTGGCTTAGTGGTTAAGTGCGTGTGCTCCGCTGCTGGCGGCTCGGGTTTGGATCCTGGGCGCGCACCAATGCACCACTTCTCTGGCCACGCTGAGGCTGCGTCCGCACCAACGCACCACTTCTCTGGCCACGCTGAGGCCGCGTCCCACATACAGCAACTAAAAGGATGTGCAACTATGACATACAACTATCTACTGGGGCTTTGGGGGGAAAATAAATAAATAAATAAAATTTAAAAAAAAAAAAAAGAAAAGAAAAGATGGGCTGGCCCGGTGGCACAAGCGGTTACGTGTGCACGCTCCACTGCGGCGGCCCGGGGTTCACCAGTTCAGATCCCAGGCGCGCACCAACGCACCACTTGGCAAGCCACACTGTGGCGGCATCCCATATAAAGTAGAGGAAGATGGGCATGGATGTTAGCCCAGGGCCAGTCTTCCTCAGCAAAAAAAGAGGAAGATTGGCAGATGCTGGCTCAGGGCCGATCTTCCTCACAAAAAAAAAAAAGAAAAAAGAAAAACAGAGGTTTAAGGGAATTTTTTAAAGGTATAAAAATAAAGGTAACTCGGGCCGGCCCTGTGGCTTAGCGGTTAAGTGCGTGCTCTCTGATGCTGACGGCCCGGGTTCGGATCCCGGGCGCGCACCGACGCACCGCTTCTCCGGCCACGCTGAGGCCGCGTCCCACATACGGCAACTAGAAAGCTGTGCAACTATGACATACAACTATCTACTGGGGCTTTGGGGCGAAAATAAATAAATAAATCTTTAAAAAAATAAATAAATAAATAAATAAAAATAAAGGTAACTAACCAGAACAAAAATATAAACCTTCCAAAATACAAAAAAGTATACAAAACAAAATAAAATTATCAAACAGAATACAGGACACATGGTAAGGATAACATAAAATAATGAGATCAATTCAATGAAAAAGCTAAAGTTCTTAAGAGACTACACTACACCTATAATAGACCAAGTACTACTAATACACATGCTTTACTATTTGCCAGGCACTTTCATACATATTTCACTACCTGACCAGTGAGGTAGGTCAGAAAACTATTCTTTTTCCCTTTTGACTCAGATTTACAGAGTCTTAAAATGGTAAGGGATAAAGTAAAGCAGAGTCAGCATTCAAATCTGGAATCTTTCTATTGTTCTTTCCATGCCAGGTTTCCCCGTTGAGCATCAAAACTGTCTCAGAACACAAACTGAAGAAATGTGTACTATTTTATTTCCTTGTTTTTAAAACATTACTTAGTCTCCCCACAAAAATCTTTAGAATGAATCAGCCTGAAACTTTTGATACTCTAGGTACAAAGCTGCTTCTAATAAACAAAACATCGAAAGAAGTTTAAGTCTCCTTAGAGGCAGTGGCAATAAGATAGCAAAGAATGTAACACTATCTCAGGTACTAGATGCAAGACATTCTGGCTTAATAAAGAGTCACACTTCAGAGTAAAGGATGAGCTACCCAAACCCAGGCTGTGTGATCTTTACATCACTAAGTTAGATAACGTACAGTCAGTCAGGCTATATAATGCTTGTTTTGAAAACACACATTTGCTCCAACATGACTGATATATTAGGGAACATTTGAGCATACTAAATTTCAAATTTCATGTTTGCTTCTCTGCAATTTTGTACTACAGAAATACTAGGTGAACACAGAAAACTGCACCCAGCCGAAACGAGCCACATCATAGGCATACACAGCACAAACACACACCTGAAACATCTACCAGCCACTCAGTTCACCTTGTGTGTTATGAGCCACACTCATCCACATCTGGTATTACTACTTTCCCTCAGGTTTCAGATCATTTTCCTTCCATCACTTCACGCAATCCTTCTGACACCCATTTCCACAAGCAAACTTCAGGTCTTTCCCAAGGTAAAGTGCAGTATTTACATGGTAGTATTTACGTATTTGTCAACCACTTGACATATGCAAAACTTGCTATCATTTTTATTAGGTTCTTATCTTTGTTTTTAATTTGTCACTAACAAAGTTTTTGAGTGTTGTACCCAACCCCATTTTTCCCACAAGCCCTGTGGTTTTTCATTGCGTGACTCTGCATAGTGCAATGACTTTCAGGAACCCATATGTCCTGATATAGCATGACTGACGGTATATAGAGCAATTAGAAATATACTTTTAACAATGTAATCATAAGTATTGGCTATACATATAATTTCCTTAAAGTAGTGATGCAATGTTTATATCAGTTAATGTGTAAAAAGCCTAATATAAAATCTGGCACAAAATAGATGCTCAATAAATGCCAATTTACTAGATTTCCCCCTTCTTAAAGATTCTGATTCAGTTTCCAAGCACTGATAATCAAAGATGATCTTGTAATCTCCAATGAGATCTCTCTGAAAAATAAAGAGTATCATATTAAATATGGAAGCTATTATCATAAGTGGAAAAAAAAATTTTTAATTGGAACAATCACCATGTGTGGAAGTAGACAACCAACCCTAAGGCTTTTTTTTCCAGGTCTATATTTTTATTTTTATTTATTTTTATTTTTTACTTTTCTGCTAAGGAAGATCCACCCTGAGCTAACATCTGTTGCCAATCTTCCTCTTTTTGTACAGAGCCGCTGCCACAGCATGGCCACTGACAGATGACAGGTATAGGTCTGTGCCCGGGGAACCGAACCTGGGCCACTGAAGTAGAGTGCACCAAACTTAACCACTAGGCCACCGGGGCTGGCCCTCCAGGTCTATATTTTTAAAAGTAAACTTTAATTTCTCTTTTTATGTACAATCAGATAAAACAACTCTTACAGATGACACACAGGAATGTTTAAATAATCTCTATAATAAAATCAAATGAGGGCCAGCCCCGTGGCTTAGCGGTTAAGTGCGCACGCTCTGCTACTGGTGGCCCAGGTTCGGATCCTGGGCGCGCACTGATGCACCACTTCTCCGGCCATGTTGAGGCCGCGTCCCACATACAGCAACTAGAAGGATGTGCAACTATGACTTACAAGTAACTACTGGGGCTCTGGGGGAAAAAAAAGGAGGAGGATTGGCAATGGATGTTAGCTCAGGGGTGATCTTCCTCATACACACACACAAAAAAAACATTAAGTAGAAAAAAAAAATTAAGTAATAAAATCAAATGAAACCTTTAACACTAAAAATATCACTAGCTTCAAATAAAATTATAATTTCCCCAGTAGGTTTTAGAAATTTCAAATTATCTCAACTGAAAATGTGTTCCTATTATACTAACCAAAGAAAATCTCAGTGGAATAAAGCATACCAGGTAACAAAAACATTAACCTCTCCATCATTTATCTCTATACTGCAATTTTTATTTTACTTTTAAATAACCAAAAAGATTGCTTTTATTAAATTAAAATTTTAAGGAATTACTTTAATACTAAATTAAGTAGTGAACAATATAATTCATATCTTACCTAGGGGAAAAACCACACGCAACAAGTTAAACTAGTTTTTTTAAAGTTACAACTTCAATACAAGTTTGTACAGCATGCATCATAAAACAGCTTAGATGTAAGTATACAGCTGACATTCCAGGGGAAGTTCCCAAAAGTCAATAATACAATCATAGCATGAAGTTCCCTCCCCTCCATACCCTAATATTAATACTAAGAACCATCACTCTTTTAAACCTCTTCACTTGCTCTTCTTACCATCAGCACTGGCAATAGACATTCAAAACCATTTTTCACAAAGAATTTTAAGTTTTTTCTCTCTTCAATAGAGCTATTGCCTATAAATAGAGAGCAAAGTTGTATTTAGATGTGAAAGCTGATGGTTGGCTAGGCTCAATGATTAGTTAAGTGGCTTGCTCTGCCACCAGCTTCCTAGCAGCATACCTTTCCAAATTCCAAGAATTCAACTTGATTTTTTGTGTGTGTGTGAGGAAGATCAGCCCTGAGCTAACATCTATTGCCAATCCTCCTCTTTTTCCCCCCAAAGCCCCAGTAGATAGTTGTACGTCATAGCTGCACATCCTTCTAGTTGCTGTATGTGGGACGCGGCCTCAGCATGGCCGGAGAAGCGGTACGTCAGCGCGCGCCCGGGATCCGAACCCGGGCCGCCAGCAGCAGAGCGCGCACACTTAACCGCTAAGCCACGAGGCCGGCCCCTCAACTTGATTTTTAAGTTTTCTGAAAAACAGTCACAAAACAACTCTAAACCACAAATTTTTTCCCTTCTAATATTTTATATTCCTGTTTCATAATATCATATGCAGTGGTTCTCACCCCTGATTTTATGTCAGAATCAGTTGTGGAGCTTTATCAAACTACCAATGACTGAGCCTTACTATCTGATTTAGCAGGATTCTCATGACAAATCTCCTCCTTTAATCCAGATGCCATTTTTCCTTCAATGCTAAAACAACCAAAAAAGAAACAATAAAATTTTCCTCTTACTATGCTTTTGTAAAAGGAGAAAGGCCATATAAACAAAGAAATACTATGAGTCATTCATAAATGAAACCTCCAAGGTCTTACCAGGTAATACAGGTTCTGCCTGATATCCTACAATTACCTCATATAATAATGTACTCTACGATGCCAAGGCCCACCTTAACCAACTTCTCCAAAAATCTTTATGCAAGCACACAATCCAAAGATCTTTCTCTCTTGCCCTACACTGTTTCAACACCCATTTCATGCAACAAATATTTATTAAATATCTATTATGGTACATTATTCTAACCAATGAGGGTACAGCAATTAACAGAACAAAGTCCCTATCCTCATAAAACCTACATTTTAATTGTGGAAGACATGTGATAAACAAATTACTTATAAAGATATGTCAGATGGTGCTAAGTGATATGGAGAAAAATAAAGCAAGGAAGAAAATAAAAAGTTTGAGCTGAGGTGGACTTCTGGTCACAGAAGGCCTCTATATAACATTTACAGGACATCTGAGCAGAATTCTAAAAAAAAAAAAAAAGGAAGAAGAAATGAGCCATGCAGGTATCTGGGGGAAAAAGTTCTGTACAAACAGCCCTTTGCATATGATCCCTTAAATGTCCTAGCTTTTTATGTCCAAAACCACTTTTATGAACAAAGATATATTTGAATCAATGCTCTGTGAGAACTGCATTATCAGAAACAGAAAAATTAAAGGAAATAAGAATGCACACTAAGCAAAGAGACCCCTTCAGTCAACGCCAGTTGGCCATTAGCTCTCCAGTCCTCCCATCATACAGGGCACCATGTCTGCCTCTGTGGAAACTTTTAACCAGTGCTTCAAAGTAATAGTTGGGATGGCAACTCTATTATCATCAAATAACTTAGTCTCTGTATTCCCCAATAATGACCCACGACTTCAAGGCTTTGAAATACCTGCAGAATTGATCATTCAAATTCAGTTCCCTATTACGTTTTTCTGCACAAACAAGTATTTTAACCTACTCTCTTAACCCAAAAGAATCATTTTTGAAACATTTCAGGTATCTAACAAAATAAAGCATTTACAAAAATATATATGCTTTTGTCAATTTAAATAAAAACATATTTATTTGTTCATTCATACTACTCTCCACTCCAGAAAGGATTTAGGGCAGAAATGAAAAATAAAACAAAAACAGTGAATTTACCACATTATCAAAAGGTTTTTTCCTCTCCTAAGATTTTTAGACTTTTAAAAAAAGTATTTTGTGAGTTTTATAAGAATATAGTATATTTACCTTATAGCAAAATTGCATTTCATTTTCTAGCACACTTTTATTTATTTATTTATTTATTTTTTGTGTGAGGAGATCAGCCCTGTGCTAACATCCGCCAATCCTCCTCCTTTTTTTGCTGAGGAAGACGGCCCTGGGCTAACATCTGTGCCCATCTTCCTCCACTTTATACGGGGCGCCGCCACAGCATGGCTTGCCAAGGAGTGCGTCGGTGCACGCCCAGGATCCGAACCAGCGAACCCCGGGCCGCCGCAGTGGAGCGCGCGCACTCAACCGCTTGCGCCACCGGGCCGGCCCCTCTAGTACACTTTTAAACAGCAATTTATTCTAGTTTAAACATTTGATTACCTACTGTGTACAGAAGAAAGGGGGCTTTAGAACAGGTAAAACTTTGTTTCCTTTTCTTGTTTTTTTCTTTGTTATAGTCTAAACACAGGCAGTACAGGCAAAAGTATATTAAAACCAATTTCAAGATTACTGTCCACACTCAGTTGCAAAGCTAGAATTGTCACATAGAAATTTAAGTCAGCTGACCTTCCATGTGCATACGGGAATCTACTTGTTTACAATTCCTAATTTTAATTTCATCTACAACTAAATCCAACCTAAGTATCATTAGCTGTAGAAACAGCACTTTTTCCAAAAGCAATAAATCATATGAAATAATTTACCTACAACATGTGTAGGTATCTACAATATGTATAGCTACCTAACAGTTATTATAACTCCTTTACTAACAAAGAACTCACTCCACCTACACCTCTCCCCTCAAAACTAGATAAACAGTAGGTAGGTGTGGTGTAAATGCTGTGAAAAAAAAGGTTGATTCCTGACACGACCACTAGCTGTTAACCTTAATCTCAGTCTGTTCCTTAACAAAAATGTCCCCACCTTGAGAAGTTTTGAGAAAAAAGAATTGTACAAAGTGCACTGTCCAAAATGGTAACCATTCACATGCAGCTATTTGAATTTAAATTTAAATTAATTAAAATTAAAAATTCAGTTCCTCAATTGCACTAGCCATATTTCAAGTGTACAACAGTCATATATGGCTAATGGCTATCATACTGGACACAACAGATACAGAACATTTCCATCACTGCAAAGTTCTATTGTGCAGTACAAGTGGTAAATTTTCAGTAAATCACAAATATTACCACTAGGCTAAACTAACTTCTCTTTTTTTTGTGTGTGAGGAAGATCAGCCCTGAGCTAACATCCGTGCTAATCCTCCTCTTTTTGCTGAGGAAGACCGGCCCTGAGCTAACATCTATTGCCAATACTCCTCCTTATTTTCCCCCAAAGCCCCAGTAGATAGTTGTATGTCATAGTTGCACAACCTTCTAGTTGCTGTATGTGGGACACGGCCTCAGCATGGCCGGAGAAGTGGTGTGTCAGTGCACGCCCAGGACCCGAACCCAGGCCGCCGGTAGTGGAGCGCGCGCACTTAACCGCTAAGCCACGGGGCCAGCCCTAAACTAACTTCTCTTACCATTTTTCTAGGAAAGGAAAATTCTGTCCTTTAGACTTTTAACTAACAACATAAATCATTAAGGCAAAAGTCCAAAAATAGATTAACGACGTACAATATTTTAAGTACTCCCAACTTAGATTTTTTTCTTATAGCTCACATTAACATCTGAAGAGAAAAGAGAAGAAAGCAGCAGTAGCAACCTTGACTGCAAGGCATTAGGGTACATCCAACTTTTCCAAGTGGACTAAAATCTAAAAAGGTGTGGATTTTGTTCTACCCTGGCAATCTCATTTCTCCTACCCTTAACCTATATCCTAAGAAAGTGATGTAGAGACCTGGTAACACCCCTTCAAACTATTTAGATAAATAGCATCAAGAGTAAGTAAAGCCACAATTTTCTAATGACTTAGTTTTTTCCAAATTGTTAAAATAGTGTGTAATTACAACAACAAAAAAGCTTATGGCAAACACAAATAACTTTTTTTTAAACCAAACTCCCACATAATATATATCACATTAAATTCATCCCCCAACCTTTCTCTAGACAAATTATCGACAAAACCCATTTTGCAGACATTTTGACTAACTTATGACAATGCTTTAGTCAGAAAACAGGAGAGCAACGTGGAAAAAAATATGGGCCAAATATGTAACAAAATTGAATTTTAGGTATCAACTAGACTAGAACAAGCCAGGCAAATCCACCACAGAAACTCTGAAATTTTTTGCAAACTGATATGTAAGCCAGGTTTCCTTTGAAAAACTGAGGCAAAAACATACTTCATTATTTTGAAATTGAGGTTTCAAATTTAAAAAAAATACAAACTCACTTCATTTCCTAACCAAGTTTACTACAAATAAGTATGGTACAACTAACAAAGTAACAGCTCAAAAACTGAATGCTGCTGGAATGATTTAACAATTACCAATCTAGCAACACTTAATTATAAGGCATTAGAGTATGCCAAACTTTTACCTTATTGGACAGGAGAAAAAAAGAAAGCTTAAAATCAAATGAGCTAACTATTACGAAACTGAGGAAGCAGAAGCAACTTTGAAAAAGCAAATACTAAATATAATTTTGCTTAGTAATATCTTCTTTCCTAATGGAAGAGACAAATAAGGACATTACATCCCCTTTTCTTTCATTGAGGATTTTCACATTTCTTCTACATACACCTTGTCACAATAAATCCTTTAGCACTTTGATTTTAGCAATGAACTTAAAGGTTCTGCCCCACTATCACCAACCAAAAAAATTAAGATGTTTAATCATGGGGCTGGCCTGGTGGCATAGCAGTTAAGTTTGTGCACTCCACTTCGGTGGCTTGGGGTTTGCTGGTTCGGATCCTGGGCGCGGACCTACACCCTGCTCATCAAGCCATGCTGAGGCGGCGTCCCACATAGAGCAACTAGAAGGATGTACAACTATGACATAGAACTACCCACTGGGACTTTGGGGAGAAAAAAGGAGGAAGACTGGCAACAGATGTTAGCTCAGGGTCAATAGTCCTCAAAAAAAAAAAAAAAAAAAAAAAGATGCTTAATCAAAAATTGCTATTCTATGAATGGTTAAACAAACTGTGGCTAGTCCATATCACAGAATTCTACTCAGCAATAAAAAGGAACAAACTATTGATACACCCAACAACTTGGATGAATTTCAAAGGAATTATGTTGCATAAAGAAAAGACGATTCCAAAAAGTTATATATTGTATGATTCTCTTTAGTAAACATTCTTGAAATAACAAAATTATAGAAACAGAGAACAGATTAGCAGTGGTTGTCAGGTTTGGGGTAGAAGGGATGGGAGGAAGGTGGGAGAGTGTGGTTCTAAAAAGGCAACAGAGGGATCCTTGTGCTCATGGAACTGTTCTACATACTGACTGTAGTGGTGGTTATGTAAACTACACATGTGATAACACTGCATAAAACTAAATACACAAATTAGTACAGGTAAAATGGAGAAATCTGAATAAGATTGGTAGATCATATCAATGTTATGATATTGAACTACAGTTCTGCAAGGCAGTAGCATTGGGGAAACTGGGTAAAGGGTACAAAGGATCTCTCTGTATTATTTCTTAAAACTACATGTGACTCTACAGTTATCTCAATAAAAAGTTTGATTTTTTTAAAAGTGCTACTGTAGCAGCTGGGGGGATATAAATATGAACTGTGTATTAGACAATATTAGAGAAGGATTGTTAACAGTACTATGGACAAGACAATGTCCTTATTCTTAGGAGATGCTTGTTGAAGCATTTGGGGATGAAGTATCATGTCTGCAACTTACTTGTAACTCTTTTACACGAATGAAGAGACAGAGAAAGCAAATCTGGCAAAAGGTTAAATATTAAACTTAGGTAAAGAGCCCTCCTTGTACTCTTCTCTCTACTTTTCAGTTTGAATTTTTTCAAAATAAAGAGTGGGGGGGGGTTGAGGGTAAGAATAAAGAGAAATTGCTATTCCAAAACTATGTTACCCTCGAACCTACCCACCAATTAGTCTTTTAAAATGTTTAAAATTAAATAAATTGTTCTGGTAAAACTATGCTATTGTCCCACCCACACTCCAATTAGTCTTAACACAAAACAAAAAAATGGCAATATGGATTTCAAGGTAACTAAGGGTTGGACTGTAACTAAGTTACAATCTTAAGAGATTGGATGTAACTTTCTAATACGTTTTTCAACACGAATTGACTAAATCTGTAGGGCATATAGATATTTTTGTAAAATCAAAGTTAGTTCAACATAGATTACTCTTTCTTATTTCTAGAAAAACTGGATCCCCAGAGTTGTTCTACTTTCCAAACAAGTGAAATAAATTTAAACTAGCAAGGGAAAAAGCTAACACTTCCAACCCACACTCCAAATTTTAAGTCTTAAGTTTGGCAAACAGTTAATTCTTTCACAAAGAAATGTATGCAGGATAGGGGCAACTCACACACTAAATGCCAAACAAAAACTGTGCTACAATGTATTAATTATAGCGCCAAGGCTACAAGACATATATTACAATGTAAACAGTCCCTCCAATATCATTTATGATATTAAAAAAATGCAAACTGCACACATTTGAAATGTAGGGAACAAGTGAGCTTGAGCTAGTGTCAAAAAGATCCATCTCAAAAGTTCTTATATTCTCTTTTCTCTGCTGGTAAATTTTTGCATCAGTGTTAATACACTTTAGTCTACAAGAAAATCCGTGTCTACAACGACTCAACTAAAAGCTCTTAACTTTTCACTTCCTATGGGACCGCCCCCTCGCAATGCGCTCCACCTCCCGAGGAGGGTGGTGGGGTGGGGCTGTTTCCCGCTCGGAAACTAAGAAATAGATGTCTCTTCCCTACTCCAGAACCGAGGAAAAAAGAGAGGACGAGAAGTTGCAGACTCAAGTATGCAACTTACTACAAGGAGGTAGTCGTTTAGAAAGCCTCCTTTCCTCTTCTGAACTCCTTCCTTCCTTCCCTCCTCCCAGGTCATTCAGTGACCCCGGGCCGGGCGGAGACAGGTGAATCCCAAGAGGAGAGGAAGAGGGAGGGACGGACGATGGAGGGAGAGCCGCGCTTGAGCAATGAATGAGCTGTGCCGCAGCCGCACCACCTGTTCCTTCCAAGGGTGCTACCCCGGCCTGCCGGCAGGGTTCCCGCACCATCCGGGCCGCGACTCCTGCCCGTGTTGCCCGCTACCCTGCTAAAGGCCGGCCTCTCCTCCCTTCGCTCAGGGCGGATGAAAACCCACAGTCTAGAAGCTAGGATAACAGGGCCTAATCCAGAACCACGGCCTCCGAAGCGTGGGGACGGGAGGGGGAAGCCTGTGGTCCTCGGCGCGCGGGCCGAGTGGAAAGCACAGGAAGGGGACGAGGGAGTGCATTCGGCCTGACGAGGAGTACGAAGGCGGGGTCCCGGGCGGGGGCGGCTCAGTGCCCACCGGGCCGAGGTTAGGAATGACAGGCCTGGGTACCGGCTAAATCCTCCCCACTGCTTGCCCGGAGGCTCAGACTTACCAAGATCCGCTTGAAGAGCGCGTTCTCCTTGGGCGGGAGGCTCACGGCCGGCATCGTTCCGGCTCCTCCCGCTGCTCCCGCCACCGCCCGGCTCCGTCAGTCTGTTTGTCCGACCGCCGCCGCCGCCGTTCCCTGGCTGCTTCAGCCTTGATTGCCCGATCCACCGCCGCCACCAAGCCTCGGGTGTCACCGCGTTGCCCAACCCCGAAACCCCCTTCCCTTCGTTGTCTTTTTTCCTTTTTCACTTAACGCTACCGCCGCCTACCCCCCCACGGGTCTCCGTCGGCGGTTCACGTGGTAACTGAACAGACCGACAGAAGCAGCCAAAATGGCGGACGCGGAGGGCTTTCCCACCCGGGTCACACTTCCTAGCACGCAGGCGCGGTGACCTCCTTTCCCCGCCTCCTCTGTCCTGAAGCTTGCTGGGAAATCTGGAGGCCGGCCGGCCGGCGGAGGCCGCGAGCGTCGGGGCATGTCCCGCCCATTCTGTCGGCGCAGAGTATCTTGGAGGCGCCCGGGTAGCGAGGGGGTGGTGGTCGTCTGTGGTCGTCTGACCGCCTGCGCATTAAAAATAGCTTTTTTGTTCCTTCCTGCTAGATTGGCCTTTCATTCATTGAGTAGATTCTCTCAAGACTGTAGGATCATAGATCGAGCCTGAAGTGCTAAAAAGCAGGTGTTCAAGAAGCCTTGTGTTTGATCGTGGACCAAGTGCCTCATTAAGCGGCAGAGGCGGAGGGGAAACGAAGGCTTCCCCCCAGTGGGGACTTGTAAACAGATATGGAGAGGAGGGGGGCTTAATGGAATCTGAAAAGCGTGAAAGACCTTGACCAATTAAATGTGCGTGGCTGGGATATTGGTGATTTAATTTATTACTTAAGATGAACCTGGAAAGGTGCTTAGCCAGATCTAAAAAATGTCATATTTGCACTGCCAAAGAAGCATCTGAAGGTTAAAGTGTGTGTTTTTTATTTCATCGTTGAGTCCGTACATGCAGGGTTGACAACTGCATGAGTCACCTTGGGGAAGTGGAGAGTTCAGGGACACTGACTCTCCTGGTGCTGGCTTCAAGACTCGTTCAACTCCCCATCACCAGAAATCCTCAAGTCTTAGAAGCTGAAGAAGTATTTGGCAAGAATACTAGAGACCTGCTGCAGTAGGCAAGGTCAGACTAGATGCCGAATAGGGCCTCTTCCGCCTATATGTCATTTCATTAACAACCGACAGTAAAACCGTGTTAAAAATGGCACTCCATTGGTGACCTACGATTTTTCACATCATATGACCCATTTTTACCTTCGATTATTTTTGTTGATCTCTCTCCAGATCCTGAATTCCGTCTGTAACATTCTTTGCATCATGAATCATTAAATAATATGTGCAGTAGCTTTGCTCTTTTAAATTTATTGACAGTTATTTTCCGTTTTCAGCTTGCTCTTCTTTAACCCTCCCTGGAAGGTGTGAGATGAGTAAGATGTTTCCCAGTGGAAAAATCTGGGACTAATCCTTGGGTCTTCCAGCTGCCATCTCGAATGCCTTCTCCTTTTGCCTGGGTGGTAAATAAGGTTTTAGCAGTCAAATCCTGGAATCGCCTCAAATTCTGTAATCTCTCTTCAAAAGTTTCACTAAGAAAATTGTATCCACAGGAAACCATTTGAGTTTTGGAATATGGCCAGTTTTTTAACTTAACTTTACAAAAAATAAAACTAAGAGCAAACTTAGAATTCATAAAAATAGTTATTTAGAGAGAACCTTGAACTTCACTGCTCCCAAGAGGTCTTATAACTATCTGAACTATTAAAAGGTAGAAAAATTGTCTAACTTCAGGTGATAATTTTAGCTTAGCTACTAACTTAGCTTTCCAAATCTCTGGCTTCATATCCAAAATTCCCTACAGCAATATTATTTGCTATGGTTTTCTAAATTTCTCCTATAAATAATACACTATTTTCCCCTTAGGGGAAGAAAATTTCTGGTCTTTGAAACAAACAATAGTTTCCACCAGAAACTGAGTACCTGAATAGATGAGCAAGCAATATAATTTGTCAAATGTTCTGTTCTTTTTGGCTGATAATGAGTAAATAGCAATTTTTAAGACTCAGTGAATACTAGTTTGATTCAACATTTATCTGAGTTATATGCTAGTAAAAATGCACCTACAGATAACAGTTGGACCACACAGTCAGTGACTTTATAGCCTGAACTCAACAATAAAATGTCTACTCTGACAGGTCACCACTGTTTGACAAATGAAGATCTCATTTAATGACATGCTATGAATGACAGCTATGCAGGAAGTTAACATATGCAAGGCTAGATGATGATGATGATGTATTTGCATACCACTATTGTCAAAATGGCTCTTCCAGAAAAAATTAACCAAAAATCAATCAGTCAATCAATCAGTCATTTACCTTGCAAACTTTAATTCTACAAAAGGGATATGTAGAGTGAAATTTCTCCATCTTCATATATGTAAGATGTTCTCTATTGACACTTTTACGTCTTAATTATTAAATATTTAAATTTTATAGAAATACAACAAAAAAGAAATCTATTTGCCACTCAGATTTAACAAATGTTAACATTTTGTGATTGCTTCTGTTTTTTTTAATAAAAATTTGCATGTATATCAGGAGCTCCATCCCTCTCCAGATCCTGAATTTGATGTATGGTATTCTCATGCATCATAAATCAATAGACATAGATGTAGTACATTTTATACTGTTTTCAACTCTTGCTCTTCTTTAACCCTCCCTGGGAGGTGTGGGTTGAGTAAGATGTTTTGAAAAATCTGGGGCTTAAAACTTTAGTTTTCTAGCTGCTAACTCAAATCCCTCTCCCTTTGCCTAGGTCATAAATAAGGTTTTTTCATTTGAATTCTGGAGATGCATAAATGAATGTCATGTAGTAACTTCTACCAAATATCATAGCTGTTAGCTCCTGGCTGGAATTGCTTCATCAGGATTCTTTTCAAGATGGAGTTTCACCTACAGCTGCCTACTCCAAGTGTAGGGTTCCATCAGCTCTAACATGCTGAGAGAAACGTGCTTATACTTCATCACTTTCCCAAAATATACACTAGTAAAAGGATACAGAGACCAAAAGAACAAAACACACTTTTCCAACAGCAGTACTGAAATTAGTAATTTGCTTACTGGCTCTGTATGCTCTGACTAAATGTGGCTTCTGTTCCAACTTGTTGGATACTAGCAAAAGCTGTGTCAGGACAATCTTCCAAGGGATGGTGTAGAAAGGATATACAACTGACAGGTTGCTGAGTGGATGAGAAGCCAAGAAGTTGAGAACCAACAACTGAGTCAGCTTATTAGTGGGTGGTTTGCTTACTTGAGCTTGAGTCGAGGAGGCTTAAACTAGGTTACCAACTATAAAGTGACTCACGGTTTAGCAATCTATTATTAGTTACATAAAAAGTGAACCAGAAAGCATAATACAATTATTTCACTCTTTGGCCAATAATTTTTGGTCAAAATTTTTTTTCAATAACATTGCTAAAAAAAATAAAGAAGGAAAAAGAGATTTGCTGACATTTATTTTGCTTTTAAAATAAACCTAAACTGCATTATGTTTAAAGGATGAGAGTTCAAGTATTACAATTTATTATCTCTTTTATCTATACATATTTTTACATGGTCTTTAGACATCAGATTGAATTGAGAATTGAATGCACAAAAATCTGGCTCAGGCGTGAAAGATAAAATCTATTGGCCAGTACAATGTCTTTGACAGGCAAAAACAAGTTGTTTACAACTACCAGACAGTTTCTAAGCTTCCCCAAAACCCTACAGGATAGGTTTTATGTTACAGATATAAAACTGAGGCATAGACAGGTTAAGTGATTTGCCTAAAAATCATACAGCTAAAAAGTGGTGAGCAGGAATGGTGCTTTGAGCTTGGCACTTTGAACCCTGCTCTACAACTCATGGGACTGTCCCTCAGGGGACTGTCCAAGCCTGTTGGGTGGACTAACGGGGATCACTAGATCTGGGGTCAGAAGACCTCCGTCTGAATCCCACCGCCCCCAGCTGTGTGATCGTGAGCCAGTCAGGGCACTTCTAAAATACAGACGAGGATTCTCTTTTCCTCACAGGGTTGTGAGGCTTTACTATGAGTAGTGTGTGTAAACAGACTTTGGGATCTGTAAGCGATCTTTTCAAATATAACGTATAATATATCACTTTGGATGAATGGTTTGTCTACTTTGAGCTTCATCTGTAAAGTGAGGATAATCACGGCATGTCACGCGGTCGTTGTGAAAATGAAATGAGACAATGCATATAAACCATATGAGACATTAGTGCTCAGTGCCTGGAACACAGAATCCAATCAAAATGCTAGTTATTATACAACACGACACTGCATTTTCAGTTTTCTGGCTCATGTAGGAAGATTTTAGTAAATCTCTTCAGGCGAGCCCCTGGGAAGGGGATCTGAAATAAACTATTAGAGGACAGAGAAGTGGATAAACGACCTTTTCTTTTTTTCTTTTAATCATTTCCTTCCAGACCCCACTTAAGAGACTGAGGACTGAGACCAGGGGAGCTCGAGTACCTCGCCCTGACTGCGATTCTTGGAGTTAACACCCCCACGAGCGCGGCTGCGGAGCCGGCGAGTCCCGTGCCTCCGGCCGCCAGGGGGCGCTCGGCCGGGCGCCGACACCGGAGGGGCAGGGCTGCGGGGAGGCGGAGCCCGGCCCGGCAAGATGGCGCCGTCCGCGTTGGTGCGCCCCTTGTCCAAGCTGCTGGCCCCGGCCAGGCTCCCGAGCGGCTGTGAGTGTCCCTCCTCGAGCAGGCCGACCCAACATCCCAGCCTGCCCCTCCCAGGGCGAACCCAGCCCGGGGGGCCAGGGAGCGACTGCGGCCTGGGCTCGTCCTGCAGTGACCTTCGCCGGCCCGCGTCCCCGAGCCCACGCCTGCCCCCACCCCCGACTCCCAGCTCCCCATCACCCGCCACCGACCCTCCGCCAAATGCCACCCGACTCCTCTTAGTCTCTGCGAATGGTCTTTGGGTCCCTCCTCCACCCCCCCCTCTGCAGGTTGGGTCCTGCAGACCTGCGGAAGGGAGACCCTCCGGGGGCGCTTCCTACGCGCCCACTCGCGAGTCGTCTAGAGGGTCCCCAGGAGCCTGGATGCGAGGCTTTGAAGTCGTCCTGGAGGACAGGGACGACCGGCCAGGCTCTGCCGGTGGCCCAGGACGACTTACTTGACCTCTCTGAACCTCTGTTTCCTTGGCTGTTTAAGGAAGAGAGTGTTGCAGAGAGAATTAAAAGCGATAATACACGTTAGGTTTTTCCTACGAGGCGATAAGTTATAGATTTACAGACTCTGTCCTCTTCCAGCTTCAGCGCGGTCCAAGTTTTACATTCGGGAGCCGCCGCATGGCCAACCTGACTGGCTGAAAGTTGGACTGACCTTGGGCACCTCCATCTTCTTGTGGATCTATGTAAGTCTACTCCCTTATGTCGTGCGACCCCAGCACAGTGGGGAGGAGAAATACGTGTGACAGTGAATATTGCTGAGCCGATCTCCCATACAATAGGATATTTATATAATTGCTAATATTTCTCCATGAGGGAAATCCCAGGGTCTAAAAAATATTAAGATTTCAGCAGCATCGGTAAAACATGATGAGACTGGAATTTCTGTCATTCATTATTACTTAGCATGGGTTTGTCATGAAGGGCAGTTTTACTACGGATTAATTATCATTTATTTCATTTCTTAATGAAGATGGAGGCTGGTTGGGGTTTTATGAAGGCACTTTTTTCAGATACCATAGGGACAAACCATCAATGAACAAGCTATACGAATTAAATCCCATTAGACTTACAGAACATAAGATTTTAATCAATGTTGTATAAATACATTGTTGGAATTGTAGTTAGTGTGTAGCAGCCTTTTTTTTTTTTTTTTTGTCTTTATGGTATGCCAAATACTTTACATGTAAAAACTCATTTAAGCTTTTCAACGACGGTATGTGTCTGTACAAGTTAACGGTATTTGTACAAGTTAACCTTGTGCAGAGGAAGAAAACACATTGGAGAAGGATTTGGCCCGGTGGCGTAGCGGTTAGGAGCGCAGCCGCTGCAGCCCTGGGTTCGCAGGTTCAGATCCTGGGCTCTCACCGGTTGCTAAGCCATGCTGTGGCGGCCTCCCATATAAAGTAGAGGAGGAGGGGCACGGATGTTAGCCCAAGGCCAGTCTTCCTCAAGAAAAAAGGGGAGGATTGGCATGGCATGTTAGCTCAGGGCTGGTCCTCCTCACAAAAAAAAAAAAAAACACTTGCAGAAATTAGTTTGCTGAACCTGGTTCTCCCTCACTTCAGAGCTACACTATAGACCACTGTGGAATACTGCCTGCAGATACGTTTTTTTATCTACGTTTTAAAAAAATTGACTCAAAGTTATTTGTGCTACATTAGTATTTAAAATTTTTGTTTTGTATCTAATGGGTTTGAGGCTTCCTCCACTGCCCCCCACCTCCAACTCTTGGATCTCTTATTTTGGATTTTCTCATTAAAGTGGTCAGCTCTTTGACGTGGGAAGGACTAAGAAACGTTCAAAGTCACTTACAACTTAAGAACAGTTAGCTAATTCTTTTTCAAAATGTTTGTTATAGTGAAATTTTATATGTTCTTAATTTCAAGATTTCCTGAAGAAAATCTTGATTCCTACTGAGAACTCTGATTGAAATTGGATCTTTGATTGCAACAAATGTCACTCTATATCAACCATTGTTCCGGTTGCATATTCTGTCAGACAGTGGTTCCAAGAAAGTGGCTGTCCTCCATGACATCTAATTAATACACATATAGTTCGGCGGTGGGGTTCGTCATTCACTCACAGTATCAAACTTCTAACGTTAGAAGTATAATACACACCCACCAACCAGCCTGGACCCCATTTAATAACCAAGTTCTGCCTTTTTGTGTTGGTTTAGCCCCTCTGTGGTAAGGCGTTCCATTACATTAATTACCCACTGAATGAAATAATTTATTTGGCAGAAGTTGAATTTAAACTTTTAAGGATTGCCGTCTCAAATTTAGTATGTCAGATTGTGGTGAACAAGTATATACTATTCATAGTTTTTTGGACTTTTGCATCTCTTAGCATTTTATTTCTAACTAGAATAGTTGTAATGCTTTTAATCTATCCTTATTCCTCTTGCAAAATATAAATATCATTAGTTAGCCTCCTCCTCTTTAACTTGCCGGGAAGATTACATTTCTAATTTTAACTGTTACCTATTTCTAGCTCATCAAACAACATAATGAAGATGTTTTAGAGTATAAAAGAAGAAATGGGTTGGAATAAACTTTTGAAATACTAATATAGTAAGTATGTAATTTTATAGGATGAATAAATTATGCAAGTTAATTTGGCCTTTTTTTAAATAATGTATTTTGAGTTTTTTTTAATTAGGTTTGTACTTTTTAGCACCTATATTCCTGTGACAAATTATGAATTTTTAATACCTTGGCTCAAGCATCTTTTAGCATGATCTTTTTTTGTGTGTGTGAGGAAGATTAGTCCTAAGCTAACATCCATTGCCAATCTTCCTCTTTTTGCTGAGGAAGATTGGCCCCAGGCCAACATCCGTGCCCATCTTCCTCCACCCCATACATGGGACACCTGCCACAGTGTGGCCTGACAAGTAGTGTATAGGTCTGCCCCTGGGGATCCAAACGCACAAACCCCGGGCCACCAAGGTGGAGTTCGAGAACTTAACCACTACGCCACCGGAGGCCCCAGCATAATCATTTTTGATCATTATACTTGGACTATGTTCAAAGAAAGTTGTGTTTAAGAATGAAGCCCAGGGGCCGGCTCGGTCGCCAAGCAGTTAAGTGCGTGTGCTCTGCTGCGGTGGCCCGGGGTTCGCCAATTCAGATCCGGGGCATGCACCGACGCACTGCTTGGCGAGCCATGCTGTGGTGGCGTCCCATATAAAGTGGAGGAAGATGAGCATGGATGTTAGCCCAGGGCCTGCCTTCCTCAGCAAAAAAAAAGAGGAGGATTGGCAGATGTTAGCATAGGGCTGATCTCCTAACAACGACAAAAAAAAAAATGAGACCCAGGGGCCAGCCCAGTGGCATAGTGGTTAAGTTCATGGCTCTGCTTCGGCGGCCTAGGGTTCACAGGTTCAGATCCTGGGTGCGGACATACATATCGCTCATCAAGCTATGCTGTGGCAGTGTCCCACGTACAAAATAGAGGAAGATTGGCAACAGATGTTAGTTCAGGGCCAATCTTCCTCACCAAAAAAAAAAGAAAAGAAAAGAACAAACAAAAAGAAAGAATGAAACCCAAATCATATTTTCTTAAATCTAGTGGTGCTGTACACAGTGTCTTCATAGCACTTATGACAAGTTATCATTATTTGTGTATGTATTTCTTAATACCTGTTTGTCATATACCACACTTGAGTGTAAATTCCATGAGAGCAGGAATCCTGTCTGTTGTGTTAATCATCATGTACTCAGCAACTTGCCCAGTGCCTGGCCCAACTGGGAGTTTAATATTTGTAGAATGGATAAATGTAGTAGGTCGTTAAATTTTTTACTGCATTTTCATTTGATTATGGTTGTCACTACAACTAACACCCAATTTGACAATTTCTGGTAAAACCTAGCTGTGAACAAGATAGCATACTCTGCATGGTCTGTGATTTAAGAGAGTGAGTGAGTTTATTTTATATGTATGTATATGGTGTATTTCTGAAAATCCTTTTAAAGAAATCCTATATTAATCCTTTTGTAAAGTGAAAAATCACTCCTCCAAATGTCAGCTTTCATGGATTAAGCTGATTAAAGTAGGTAATTTATATCTGCTGGATAATAAAATAGTAATCACTAATGTACACTTTTTTTCATATTTAACAACTCTCAAACTCAGCTCTTTTGGGTTTGATTATCCAAATTTTTTGCTTCTTTTTTTCTATTAATATCACCTTGCCCATTTCACTACTTCCTTCAGCCAATCAAAAGATAAAAATAAAATAGGTATTTAAATCAAAACCAGATGCTTTTGCTCCCCTTTTATAGATCAGATAAAATATTTTTTGCTAAAACTTAAGTAAAATAAGGGGTTGATACTCTTTGTGGATTTGTTTTTTAGACTTTTTTTGATGCTCTAAGGTGAATTATTCAGAATGGTCTAATTTTAATATTATTTCCACTGGTTAATGCTATAGTTTTAATTTTTTTCTCTTCGTTATAGGTGTGCTCCATGTAAGTGATTATAGCAGTTCCTCTCGATTCACCAATCTGTTGAGTTGTAAATGTGAAAGAGAAAGTTATGTGAATATATGTCAGTCAGCATTTGTTTTGCATCATTAAATTAAAAAATAAAAATACTTCTGTATTCTTCAGATTTTGTATATTGTGACAATGTATAGAAAATGTCAATTTTAAGGTACATTATTAGATATATTTCAATGTGGGAGATATCATCTGATAATAGGGTCAGTGGTAATTAAGAACATGGTAAGAAAATTTGTGAAGGAGACATATTAAAAAATCACTGCTGAAGAATTTACTCTTTATATCAACTTTTAATGTCTAATGAAAACACTTATTCTTTAGTGTATTGGTGTGATAGAACTACTTTATTACTCAAAATACAAAAGAGTCCAAATACTGTTTCCGCTAGAGGAGGCGTTTTGGTAAGTCAGAAAGTAAAGATGAATCCTATTACCACAGTTTCTTCTGACTCCATTTCCTTGAATTTGAACGATTTTCATTTGGGTGACTGTTTTTACTCACTGGTTATGGCAACACGAAGTTTGTTGTCCTTTTTTGCTAGTATGACTTTCACCCAATGATCAGCAAACTCCTGACTATTTAAAAAAAGGCGGGGGGCCGGCCCCATGGCGTAGTGGTTAAGTGCTCAAGCTCCGCTACTGGCGGCCAGGGCTCGGATCCCAGATGCACACCGATGCACCATGTTAGCTCAGGGCTGATCTTCCTCACAAAACATAAAAATAAAAAAAAATTAAAAAAAGAAGGGAGGGGGCCAGCCCAGTGGCGTAGTGGTTAAGTTCGCATGCTCCACTTCGGCGGCCCAGGGTTCACAGGTTCTGATCCAGGGTGTGGACCTACACACTGCTTATGAAGCCATACTGTGGCAGGCGTCCCACATATAAAGTAGAAAAAGATGGGCATGTGTCTTCTCAGCAAAGGAGGGCCAGTCTTCCTCAGCAAAAAAAGGAGGATTGACAATGGATGTTAACTCAGGGCTAATCTTCCTCACAAAAAAATAAATAAAAATTTAAAAAGAGGGGAGGAGCATGAGAGTTAATAGACACAAATTAGAATACGCTTCATTTATCCCTCATCAAAACCCTTTTTTATGAATCAGTTAAAACTTATTTATATGCCACTTCATTAACTTGTAGTTTAAACTGTTAGTGTACCATACATTTAAAAATTCATTATTTGGTCTCCATTCAGATGTTAAGTGGAAAAGCTCATTACCTTATAATTGATTTTGTGTGTGTTTTGGGCTGTGGCCAGCACTTACTCTGGGAGATTCATGAGCCACTGTCTTCGGAAGTCACTTCTGAACATAAGTTCAGAGTTACATTATTTCAGAATAATAACGTAATCCAAATTCATTGAAAGACTAGATAAATAGTAACTGTTAATGTTTTCAATTTGGAGTCCTAGCTGATAGAGCTGGAAGGGACCTTAGGGGTCATATAGACCAATCTCGTAATTTCACAAATGCAAAACCTGAGGTGAAGAGTGAATTGCCTGAGATCACTGTGGTAGGTATAATAATGAACCCCCAAAGATGACCATGTCCTACTGCCTGGAATCTGTGTATATGTTAGGTTATATGGCAAAGGGGAATTAAGGTTGCAGATGGAATTAAGTCTGCTAATCAGTTGACATTGAGATGGGGAGATTATCCTAGATTATCTTGTTGGGCCTGATGTAATCACAAGGGTCCTTTTAAGTGAAATAGGAAGGCGCAAGAGTGTGTCAGAGTGAGGCAATGTGAGAGAAACTCAACTGACCATCGCTAGCTTTGAAGATGGAAGCGGGCCAAAAGCCAAGGAATGGAAAAGTCAAAGAAACAAATTCTCCCCTGGAGTCTCTGGAAAGGAACATAGGCCTGCTGACACCCTGATTTTAACCCAGTGAGACCCGTGTCGGATTTCTCACCTACAAAGCAGTAAGATGGTGAATTTGTGTTGGTTTAAACCATTAAGTTTGTTACAGCAGCAGTAGGAAACTAATATTGTCACATGGTAATAGAGACCAAGAAGTCAGGTATCAACTCCCAGTTCAAGGCACTTTCCACTAAAAGAAACACTTAAAAATTCATATCCCAAAAGGGAACAGAAAACTCTGAGACACTTGAAATTCTGGAAACTCATAGCCTCAGTTGGAAATAAAATATAACTTTAATAAACAATTTCTACTGTGTGTCAGGCCTTAAGCTTATAGTTACCCTGTGTGGACTTTCATCTTGATTTTTCGTGTATAACTCCAGGGGGAGCCATTCGTGAAGACCAAGGCTGTCCAAAAGAACTTTCTGCAGTGATGGAAATGTTCTGTCTGTGCTATCCAATACAGTAGACCCTACTCCTATGTGGCTATTGAGCATTTGGAATGTGATTAATGTGACTGGATTTTTAATATTACTTAATTTTAATTAATTTAAATAGCCACATGGGGCTGGTGGCTGCTATATTGGACAGCACAGACGTAGATTCATTCTATGAGTAACACCTCATAGAGTTGTGGCACTGGTAAAAAATGCTTTCGAAATTAAATATTGAAACCTAACTGAAACTATGTTAAGCTAAAAAGAGGTTTGGAGGATATGGAGTGACTCACAGACCCCAAGAACAGGAGTGTACCTGGGCCCAGGAATAATTGGGTCCTAGAACTCAAATGTCATCAAGACTTTTGCTCTTGGCTCTGCTGTCTGTGTATCTGCTTTATTTCCTTTGCACACAGGCCTCTTCCCCAGTCCACATTGTAAAGAGAAGGCTGCAGTCAATAGTTCCTGAGTTGATATCAGTTCAAGAAAGTAGCCGTACTGAACAAGAATCATTCTGATTCTGAATTCCCAAGAGGAACTGTGGTCAAATGATGAAGAGTTTCCATGAAAAAGAGGATGCAGGCAAAATTTCATATCAAATACAGTCAATTTTTTGTATGGGTGAAGAAGATCAGCCCTGAGCTAACATCTGATGCCAATCCTCCTCTTTTTGCTGAGGAAGATTGGCCCTGGGCTAACATCCATGCCCATCTTCCTCTATTTTATATGGGACGCCACGACAGCATGGCTTGACAAGCGGTGCGTGGGTCTGCACCCGGGATCCAGGCGCTCGAACCGGGCCACCGAAGCGGATCAAGCAAACTTAACCGCTTCACCAGTGGGCCGGCCCCTACAGTCAAGGTTTTTGTTAGGTCAATATCAGGCAGACCTTCTTTCAGATTTAGTGTCTGTGAGGTAGTCATTTGAATTATTTTCTTTCTGCCATGGAAGAAAACAGGCTATATGAACTCAGTTTCAAGTATAAGAAGTTGTTATGGGTTGAATTGTGTCCCCCAAAAAGATATGTTGAAATCCTAACCCCCAGTATCTCAGAATGTGACCTTATTTGGAAACAGGGCAGTTGCAGATGTAGTTAGTTAAGATGAGTTTATACTGGAGTAGGGTTGGCCGTTAATCCCATATGACTGGTATAGTTATAGGAAGAGAAGAGACACTGAGACACACAGAGAAGACAACCATGTAATGATGGAGGCAGAGGTTGGAGTGATGCATCCACAAGCCAAGGATTACCTGCAAACACCGGAGAAGAGGCGAGGAAGGATTCTCCCCTACAGGTTTCAGGGCAGGCGTGGCCCTGCCAACACCTTGATTTCAGACTTCTAGCCTCCAGAACTGTGAGAGGATAAATTTCTGTTGCTTTAAGCCATCCAAGTTGGTAGTAATTTGTCATGGTAGCCTTAGGAAATAATATAGAAGTGTTAGGGAATATCATGTTTGTTTTACTACAGAAGGGAAAGTGAATAGATGGGGAGAGTACTTAGTGACCTCCAAAAATAGTTTAATAATTTACCATCCTGATTACCCTTTCCCCTTCATTTTATCTAAATATTTTAGGTCATCAAAAGGATGCCTATCAGGACTTTCTTAATTGCTTGCCAATTTGTCTTCCTAGATACTCTTCTAAATTGTTTCACTTTATATCCATATTTATCTGTTGAAAGTACAGGTTATAGCCTAAGAACGTAGTGTTAAGAAAAACAAAGCTGTTTCTAGCTTTCTGTGGAGCCTAGGAAATCACTCAATCTTTAAAAATTGCTTTTAATTATATAGCACTTAAGCTTTGAATAAGTATAATTAATACTGCCAGTAGAGGACCCTTACAATATGTTTTCAAAATTAATATCATCTTTGTCAACAATCAAAATTAGGTGGAGGTCATCATAGGCAAGCCAAGAAACCTCTGACCCTAGATTCTTGTTTTCCTGACAAAACCAAGAAAAATGTCAAGGATGTGCTCAAGGGCAGCATTATAAACAATATGACTCACAGCTGGGAAACGATTGTTGGGGCCTCACAGTCTTTCATAGCAGGGACCTAATGTTAAAATTCTCTCGGGTTCGGGAGAAACAGCTTGCTACAGAGTGAATTGACAACCCACAGGCATGTCCTCTCTTGGAAAATGTTTCATCAAGATGTGAAAAGAGTTTGCCATCAAAATGGCAAGACACATATCCTACAGGTGCAGTAGAACAGGTAGAAAATTCCCTTTGATCCAAGAGGCATGATGAAAAGGGATCTGGAGAAGTGGCACTATTTATCTCACAGTTCTTGCCTCTCCCAGCTGGAATGGCCACATCCAGGGGACCTGATAAGCTCCCCACTGGACCCTGCCATCTGAAAAGATGGTGGAATATAATGGATCCTGTCATGTGCACACTGAAAGGCAGCAGAGCCTAGTAAGGGAGACTTGATTTTGGCTTAGGCTGAAAGGCAGAATCCAGCACTACCTCCTCCAACTAGCTGAGCACATTTCATACCTAATGTGCTTTAGAGCTCAAAACAACCCCATCAATAAAGGAATCATCGACATTTTACTCAGACCAGGTATCTGACTCCCAAACTAATGCTCTTAACCACAATATTATACTACTTCAATTTTTTTCATATGTAGTATAGGGATAATAACCATTCCTCTGCCTATTCCTCAGGATTGTTAAGAGGGTGAAGTACAAAAATAGATGTGACAATACTTTGGGAAAAGTTTTTAAAGCCCTATATACATGTGTGTTATTTTTGCATTGTTTAAACCAGTTTGGTTTTAACTAAAACCCTTAAATTACATTAATTATTAATATCTAGTCAGAGATTTCTTTGTGATCATTGACTCCATTGATGGTGGGCTTGGCAGCTACCCCTGAGAAAAGATGTTGGTTCCATGTCTCTTTAACCTGAAACTATCACCTCTGTGAGTGATAGCAGAAATCCCTATCTTGTTCATTGAAGAATGCCCTGGAACAGTGCCTAACACATTAGATGCTTGATAAATATTTGTGAAATAAATTATAACCAATCCCAGCATACAGCACGGTCCCCAGCATATTGTAGGCATTTTGACAGATACTTACAGACAATTTGAGATTAGGTGGCTGCTATGGAACCTGGCGTGACCCAGAAGACCCTGAGTCTACAACTAAATTCCGAAGAGGAGCCTAAAACAGTGTCCTGGGAGCCATCATCATTTACAAATGTTTACTCAAAAGAATCCTTTTTAGGGGAGCTTCCAACACATTAAATAACAGCATAATGCATACATTAATTCATTTAAATGCATTTACTGCCTTTGACTATTTCCTCTCCCTGGCAACCAAGACAAAATGCAGCCCTAAGTACATCTGGGAAAGAATGAGCCTAGCAGTATACAGATTTGTTTGTTTGTTCTTAAATTTTAAATCGGGTAGCGCCAAACGGGAAGTGGTTAGGAGTGCTCCAGACAGGTTTGGTTTGATTTGTCAATCTGCCCTAGCTGCTAGCAGTTCCTTAAATGTTCTACACAACCAGTGAGACAGGTAATGGTAAATTGCCGGGGAGGTGTACTGGATGCTGGTCAAAAGTAGCAAGTGTACTAATGAGTGTTTTGTTACTTTCAGGACTACCTGACTTCTTGGTGGAGGGTCTGGGTTTAGCCCCTTCTTGTGCTGCTTGGAAGTCTGAACATGACCTCTCATTTACTACAGATTACCTAATTGCTCTTGTTAAGTGTTTAATCACTAGGAATAGCAAGCAACTCTGAGTATCAAAAAACCAGTCCTGACCATTGGTTTGTACCTTCAAATGAGAATATGTTAAATATTATTAGAATTGGGTTCAGTACTAGAACCCCTGAGGAATGTTGAGTCATATAGCAAATGAGCAAATATTTTGCCTCTAACATGTCGGGAGAACTTGGAACTAGAAGAACTATGTTCATGTCTTTTAGAAAAAAATCATGACTATCAGTCCCTGGACGTTCCTCCCCACCACCTGGTCCTTTGCTAAAGGGAAGAATTGCCACCTCCCTCACAGGGTTGAAATGAGAATTAAAGGAGATAGTATCTGTGAAAGGGCTTTATGAACTGTCAAGTGCCAAACACACATGAGGGACTATTATAATAGGAAACGGTCCCTTTCAAAGATTAATCATTCAGAAAATGTTATAAGCATAAATTATTGGTTTCCATATTCAAACCATGACAAATTCTTGTAGCCACAATGAGGCAAGTAATTGAAATCTAGGAGAAGAAACCAATAGTTTAGCATTTTTAGTTGATGTGGAAATACTAGTTTCACATCCCATTAAGGATTATTCAGGGGGCCGGCCCGGCCCTGTGGCTTAGCGGTTAAGTGCGTGCTCTCTGATGCTGGCGGCCCGGGTTCAGATCCCGGGCGCACACCGGCGCACCGCTTCTCCGGCCACGCTGAGGCTGCATCCCACATACCGCAACTAGAAGGCTGTGCAACTACGACATACAACTATCTACTGGGGCTTTGGGGGGAAAATAAATAAATAAATCTTTAAAAAAAAAAAAAAAGGATTATTCAGCAGTTGGGGGTTTATATTTAAAGTCATTGTAGCAGTGAATTGCCTAGAGATTCAACCATTGCCTGGGGATTTTCTTACGATTCTGAACATCACCCAGTGCACTAATGTAAGGCTGAGGATAACCCTCTCCTGGCTCCATCTCCAGAAAACTTCCAGCTACCCATTCCGCTCCTTGGAAAGCTAACGGAGTGCGTGAGATAAACTGGGTTCACATTTCACACGGCATGATAAATCATGTCTATGTCTTATTCCGGATGCGAATCCCGAAACATTTCCAGCCCTACACTGAGGAGTTCCACTCAGTGGAACAGTACGGGACAGGCAGGTGACGGCGCCTCCTCGGTTCTCCATCTCTTTTCTGAGATGCCGCCATCAGCTTCTTGGACCCGGGAGAAAGCAACAGAGCCTGGAGGTTGGATTGCCGAGGATGGTGAGGACGACCAACTCCTACCCACCTCCCCCGGGCCGCCCGGGCGGGGCTGGGCGGGGGTCGGCGCCCCTCCCCGGGGCGGGGCTCGCCCGGGCTCACCGCGCCCCGCCGCCGCGCGGGGCTACAGAGGCTGCTGCGCTGCGGGAAGCCGGCGCGATGTATCTCCGCAGGGCGGTCTCCAAGACCCTGGCGCTGCCTCTGAGGGCGCCCCTCAGCCCCGCGCCGCTGCGGAATGACGGTGAGTGCCAGGCGCTGGACCGGGCGCCTCTCCCGCCGTCCCAGCCTGACGATGACGGGCGCCTCGCGCGCGGATCCCGCGGGCGCCCCTGTCCCCGCCCTCACCCGGTGGGGCAAACTCGACCCGGAGCAGCAGAAGCCTGAAATTGGGGAGCGGGGGGAGAAATGCGGAAGAGTCGCGTGGGAAGACGCGCCCAAGTTCTTGGAGACTTTGGAAGTAGGAACCTTTCCAGCGCGGCTTCTGAATCCGGACTAGATTTCCTGAGTTCGAATCTTGATCTTGGGCAAGTGATTTCACCTCAGTTTCCTCATCTGTAAAATGGGGACAATAATAGCTGTGAGTTGTAATGAGTTAATATGTAGTTAAAAGCGCTTAGGAAAGTGCCTGGCTAACATACGTGTATCTTACCACTTTTATATCATAGGGACTAATGCGCTCTCCAGCTTCGTGAGGAAGCAGAGGAATGGGTGGGAAGATGGACACTGAT
The DNA here is from genome assembly GCF_057802395.1 of Ceratotherium simum simum. Lineage (NCBI taxonomy): Eukaryota > Metazoa > Chordata > Mammalia > Perissodactyla > Rhinocerotidae > Ceratotherium > Ceratotherium simum. The sequence continues at coordinate 44,560,217 of NC_141911.1, forward strand.
CAGCGAGCGAGGCGAGGTGCAGGAGGGAGTGCCCGCCCAGCAGACGCTGGGTACATGCTCTTGAGTAAATAAACTCAGGAATCGGCCAAGGCTCAGCAGCCTGAAGCCCACAAGCCTGAGCCCTGGCGTGCCCCGGTGAGGAAGCGGCCTTCGAAGCTCCTTCCTGAGGGGCTGCAGATACACTTGGAGCTCTCCAGTTGCTTGGCTCTGTCGTCCGCGTATCTATCACCTTTAGATTTGCGAATGCATGGGGAAAAGGGAGCGCATTAAGAAATTTTCTAGAGGAGAAGTTGCAGTATGAGCTGGAAGCTTATTAAATAAATCTTGACATGTGCGAAAGCGCCTGGCGTAGTGCTTGGAACATCGTAGGTGCTACAGTGTGAGCATGAGGGTATTTTCCATCCCCGCGGCCCGCGCCCTGGGACGGGGTTTCGCCGCCGGTGCAGTTCTGCCCCAGCCCTTTCTTTTCTAGTCCTCGTCCGTCTCTCCTCTCTCGTCTGTTCCTGATTAGGGGGGCGGCTCTTAGACAGCCTCATGGAGGTCTCCCTTCACTTCGCCTCACTTCCTAAAGCTTGTGATGTATCTTTAGCCCAGTTCGTGCTTTTGAGCCGGAGAGAGAGAAAGACTCCTGCGGAAAATTCCATGGGCAGTCTTTTTCACTTTGATTAGGCCTGTGGGGGTGATGGTGGTGCTGGGAGGGAAGGAAGGTCTGTCCAACTAGCTTATATATTTCTCTTAAAATGCTGGTGGGAAGAAGTTGCCTCACAAGTAACAGAAATGAGGCGTCTTCTTTTTCCTTGGTCTTTATACCGAGTAAGATAGAGCAAATTTTTCACTGATGGGACAGGTAGAAGCCATTCATTTTAAATTTCTGAAAATAACGGAGCTGTTGCTACTGGGGGCGGGGTGGGGAGAAAGATGAGCCCCCTGACCGTGACCTTTCGCCTTATCTGTCCGCATCCCGCCCCCCCCCACCCGCCCCAGTCATCACGCACAAACAGACACACTTTTTTTTGTAGCTGCACGTGTTTCAAATAATTTCCTCCCCAACTTGGGGCAAAAGAAAAGTAGTTTAAAATTTCAAACAGTTAGCAATACTGGTTGTAGCAATACTGGTCTTTCTCTAATTTTCATCTAATTACTTTTTTTTTTTTTCCGTGGAGAAGATCAGCCCTAAGCTAACATCTACCCATCCTCCTCTTTTTTTGCTGAGGAAGACTGGCCCTGGGCTAACATCCATGCCCATCTTCCTCCACTTTATATGGGACTCCGCCACAGCATGCCCTGACAATCGGTTTGTCTGTGCAGGCCGGAGATCCGAACTGGCAAACTCTGGGCCACGGCAGCGGAGCCCGCACTTAACCGCTTGCACCACCGGGTCCACCCCCTAATTACTTTTTTTGTAGCGCTGATTTATGTATTTTAAAAACTGTGACTGACTGGAAATTTGGCTTCAGTAATGGGCATTAATTAACCTTTTATTGGTACTTTCTACTTTGATGAAAAATAAAATTGTTTCAGTTTTATTGAAGGATAAAATTTTAACTGTGCCTCGTCAAATGTTCCCTGGTTTTTGCTTTTAAAATGTAACTTTTTTGTGAAAAAATAATTTAGGTTCATAGTAGATCATTGGAAAAAACACAGAATGGCAAAACAGAAGTCATCCGTTATCCTACCGCCCAGTGAATACCACCATTTACATTTTAGTATATATAGTGTTCCAGACTTTTGTTTTCCTTCGTGCATTTTTTTTTCCTTATACACATTGCTTCCACAAATCTAGGCTAGTCCCATATAGATTATTTTGCTGTAACTTTTCACTTAATATATTGTAAATATTTTCTCTCGTAAGTAAATATTCTGCAAAAATTATCTTGTCTATTTGTTTCACATTGTATGAATATGCTAAAATTTGTCTAATTAATCTTTACTGAATATTTCCCATTTCATTGCTCTTTTAAATAATTTTGCCATAATTGTATTTGTATGTACGTCTTTACTTAAATCTCTGATAGTTTTCTTTATTTCTTCCTATTAAAAAAGTCTTTTTGATATTTATGTCTGGTTGACAACTATGAAAGCTACATATTCCCTATTTAATAACAGATGTATTTTTAAACCCACAAAAGCCCCACTATAAGTCAAAGCCATAACCTCTTAGCATAGCCTCTTTGGGCACATTTGTAGGGAAAAAATATTTTTTCCAAGAGATGGTCATTTATATCCAAACTAAGAACATATATATGAAATCTTTCCAATATTACTACTACAAAGGTTTGTAATCAGTGCAAATATCTTAAGATTTGCCCTCTGCAAATCATAACTTCTCACTAGTCCCCGCACCCATACTATGTCAGGCCACATCAAATTACTTTGCACTTTCCCAGTCACACAACTCTCTTGCTTTTGCACCTGTTGTGCCTTCTGCCTCCAGTGCAATTTTCCCTTCCCTTATTTATCTGACGAACTGCTACGTTCCTTCAAAACCCAGGTCATGTCTCTTCAATTGTGACAGCTACCTTGAGCCAACTAGCAGAGTATTTTCACGCTATTGTTGCAGCTTCTACTTACATCTATTACAGCATTTGTCATACTGCATTGCAATTATTTGTCTACAATTATTTGTACGTCTGTTCCCTCCTTCCAGACTGTGAGCTACTTGAGGTTAGGAACCTCGTGTGTCTTGTTCACAGTTACATTCTTGATGCTTCTAACAATGCCAAACATGGAGTAGGTGGTCGACTATATTTATTGAATGAATAAATGTCTCTACTTTTTTTTCTTTAAAATAAAGAATTGAGCTATATGAACTTTAAGCTCTTTCTAACTTTTAGTCTATTAGAAAAATTTCAATTCTAGGGCACATGCTATATACAAATTCTAGCACTACAGAGTACATATATTTAAATATAATAACACAGTACTTTTATCTATTTCTATTAGTTTGTACAGAATTGTACTTCTATTTCAGATATGACCTTTTTGCAACCATTTGTCTTAAAAAAGTGTATATCTGCACCTTTTTAAAGGTTTTATATTAGAAAAATTAAAGTTTCTTCCTATATCTACACTTGTAATATAGATTTATAGAAATGTGTTGGGTTTCAACACAAATGTTTTATTTAACATACAAATTTTAAGTACAAATGTGTTTAATTCATCTTTTGGAAAAATAATCTTTTCCACTGAATTTTGTGGTCAGTACATACAGTAAATGGATTTCTTTTGCTAATATGCATCTCATTTGACTGTTAAAATTGTTTAATGCTTTTGTCGTTTCTCCTTACCCACATCTGCACTCCTTCCAAGAGAAGCATGATGCTAAGCATCAAGATGACAGGTTTCATAAGTACATATCAAATTAGATTGGGAAAATGTCAAGCGGAATTATTACCCTCCCTTGTAATACTGCATTCCCTTAAGCTAAAATCACTTGATGTTACTAGATTCTAGGTTCCCTCAAGGGAAAATTTTTTAAAGGTGTAATTATTTAAAATAGTTTTAAGTGGTGGAGCTAACTGTGTTTCAACTTGTTTTCCTAGCATCTCTTCGCTGGATATCATCTAACAAATTCCCTGGATCATCTGGATCAAATATGATCTATTATCTGGTTGTAGGTGTCACAGTCAGTGCTGGTGGATATTATGTAAGTGTTTAAATAACCGTAGTGTTCAGGAATTCATATATTTTACAACCTGTGGTAAAACTCAAAGCAATGTCAAGGTTGGGACATGGGATTAATTAAATATACAAGATTATGAAGATTTCTTTTTAAGTATAAAATCAGCATTTCTTAATACCACTAAGTATGGGTGATTTTCGGTAAAAACGATGTTATTATATATACAAATAATAACAGCTGACATTTGAGTGTTTATCATATGACAGACTCATGGCTCATTTAATAATTACAACAATTCTGTAAGGTAGGTACTGTTATTGACATTTAATAAGAATTGTTTTTGAAAGATTAACTTTTAAAAAAATTAATAGATTTTATTTTTTAGAGCAATTTTAGGTTTACAGAAAAATGAGCAGAAAGTACAGAGTTACCATATACCTTCTCTTAGCCTTTCTCCTCCTTTCCCCTGTCAACAATCTTGAATTAATGTGGTACATTTGTTATAAATGATGAGCCAATATTGATATATTATTATTAACTAAAGTCCATAGTTTACATTAGGGCTCACTCTTTGTGTTGTACATTCTATGGGTTTGGACAAATGTATAATGACATGTATCCACCATTATAGTATCATACAGAATAGTTTCACTGCCCTAAAAATCCCCTGTGCTCCACCCATTCATTCCTCCCTCCCTCCCCCCGATCTTTTTAGTGTGGCCATAGTTTTTATTACTTTTATATCTTTATATACATTTATTATTTTTTAAAAGTAATATTTATTCATAATTTTTTTAAAATTCAAAATAGACATATATAAAATTAAAGGAATTTTTTCCTCCCTGGTCCCCCTATCCAGCTCCCCCCCAGGTAATCACTATAAAACAAAGTTTTTAATAGTCTGATTTTGGAGAAAAACAACGGAACATTTGTGAGTTAAATAAGATAAGCCTATTAAATCATTCCCCATTTTGCCATAATCTTTCTCAATCAAAATCTAATCTTCATTATGAATAAAAGTAGAATAAGTATAAATTCTTCAGAAACCATAAGAGTACACAATCACTGCATTTTGGTTTGACCCTACAGAAATATGCATGAAGGGATTTTTAGTCATAACTAGGAGCAGTTTGTAGGACTATGTAGGTGGCCAAACCAAAATACACATTCTAATCTTCAGAATTTTGAGAGCCTCAAGAAGCCAAGAAACTTCAAACATGTCACATTTTATGGTCTTCCACTAATCTACCGGCCTTCCTTTGCTGGTCCTCCACTAATCTATGAGCCTACCCAGCTTTCTTTGCTTCTAGCAGCTTTCTATTGCTTACTGTTGAATTCGCTGCCCAGGGCTATGACAGTTGGATATAGGCCACTGGAAAAACAGAGACTGGACTAGGCCATGTGATTATGTGGGACACTGGAAGACTGAATTGCATCTGGACATCACTATACCCCTAATTGTGTTTACGGTGCCAGACATGAAACTCTCCAGTCTGCTAAATCTTTCTTTGCAAAAGCAATCTTAAACTGGCTCCTCCTGAGAGCCCTATCTGGCATCATTCTCTCACGCTGAGAGTGGAAGTTGGACGGGTGATGATCTCTAAGTCCCCTTCTACCTCTAAGATTAAGTAGTTTTAATTTTGAATATTGGAAGCCTTAATTCCCAGGAATTTTAGGCTACTTATAGGAGGAAATACAGAATGTGGGGCATTTGAAAACCTGTATTCTAGTCCCCTTCCCTTCCTCGTCCTGTACTAAAATAAGCTCTGTATTAGATTTACCTGAATTGAATCCATAGATGCTCAGTAGCCAAGAGCAGTTTTTCATTTCCACGTAAAATCTTTTATTACTGGGGCCTCTTAGAATCTGAGGAAAGCCCAGGTCACTTCAATTTTTTGAGTGTCTGAGTATATTTAAAATGTAATCTCAGATTGGTTTATAAAAGTTGTGGTATATTTTAAATGCTTACATTTAATAAATAATGTCATTTGGAAATAACTTCCAACGTCTGAATTTGAGACCGTCTCTTCTAATAGGCCTTTCTTCTACTCTGTGCTTGACTATGTTAGGTTTGGAAAAGCTAGATTCTCTGGGCCACAAGTGAATGTGAACTATTCTAATATTGTCATCTCTTTGATTCTGCCTAAAGCAGTCCTTTTTCTCACCTTGTGTTTTAGCCCCTTGAACAATAAGACTGATGTCCCTTGGGATGTTGTGCTGGGATGGTCATTTCAGGAATGTGAACAGGTTTGGCTTTAGTGTACTGAGATCTGAGGATGCTGACTTCGCATATTGGTCCTGCAAGCTGTCAGGAGCTCCCACCCTACTAGGAAAATATTCCCTGCTTTGATACGAAAGTGTTGATTGTCATTCCTCCTGATCCTGTTTGCCCTGCAGGTTTCAAAGTCAGATGATTCAAGACTGAATTCACCAAACCCTGAGGGGTTTATTAAAGGGCCACTTTTGCATCCACCCCTGAGGTTATGGATTTTCCATTTCCAGAGTCTAATTTTAACATACTATAAAATGGTTTGTAGTTTGCATAGTACAATTTTTTAATAAGGTGCTTGGTTTATGCTTATTAAAAATTTAGGAAATACTATATATAAATATACAAATTTTAAAAATCTGTAAACCTACCACTAAGAGATAAATCACTACCAACATTTTTTTAAAGGTGAGATAATATAAACAATATTATCTAGCTAGTGAGATTTTCATTTTTAAAATACCATTGGCTAATATGAATACAGGCCAGAGACGATTACTTGGATATGAAATAAAAGGAAGCCTACATTGTATCTATGACTAAGACAGCTTTATTTCCAATTCTGTTTCTCAAGTAACCCATGATCAGGTCATATTGTTGCTTTTAATGACTTACTTACTTAAGGAATCTTCATTAGGGTCTATAAATATGTCATATTGGAAGATTTTTAAAAAAATTTTTATTGTAAGATAATTGAGTTTCGCATACAGTTATAAGAACTAATACAGAGAGATCTCATATACCCTTCACCTCATTTCTCCCAGTGATAATGTATTTCATAACTATAATGCAATATCACAACCAAGTAATTGACATTGATACAATCCATTGACCTTATTCAGATTTCACCAGTTTTACATGCACTTGTGTGTGTGTGTATTTAGTTCTAGGCAATTTTATCACATGTGTAGATTTCCATATTCACCACCACTGTCAAGATACAGGACAGTTCCATCACCGCAAGTATCCCTTGTGCTGCCCTTTTATAATTGCACTCACTTCTCTCCTGCCCTCCCCTCCCTTCCTCCTAGACACTGGCAACCACTAATCTGTCCTCTATTTCTATAATTTTGTCATTTCAAGAATGTTATATAAATGGAATCATAAGGTATATAACCTTTTGAGACTGGCTTTTTCATTCAGCATAATTACCTGGAGACTCGTCCAAATTGTTACAGTTCATTCCTTTTTATTGCTGAGTAATGTTCCACATTATGGATGTACCACAGTTTGTTTAACCATTCACCTGTTGTAGGACATCGGGGCTGATTCCAGTTTTTGGCTATTACAAATAAAGCTACCATGAACATTTGTGTACAGGTTTTCATGTGCACATAAATTTCCTTTTCTCTGGGATAAAAGCTGGAGGATATTTGTAAATGCCTGTCAAAATATTTTGATTCTAGAATAATTTATTTTTTTCTTCTTTGTCTTCATCTTTCTCTCTGCTGTGTGTGTTTTTAGTTATCTTGGAACTCTATTTGAGCATTTGTTTCTTTCCCTTTTTAAGTATTTTACTTAATGACAAAGGTTTCCAAAGGGGAAGCAAAAGAGTAGATGGTGTGCGTTGATTTCTCCTCTTTGAATTGTATATACCTTTTATCATGAACCTCAGAGCTCAAGAAATAAACTTAAGCACACATTTACTTTCAGACTTACAAGACAGTTAAATCAGAGCAAGCCAAACACACGGAACATATAACAAATCTGAAAGAAAAAACCAAAGCAGAGTTACATCCACTTCAAGGTAAAGTGAATTTATTATTTTCTTCCCTTGTGGCACTGATTTCCATCATCTTAGTCTTAGTTCATTTTAGTCAATGACTATTATTTGCTTTTGGCTTTTTTACTAACTTAATCCAGAATGGCTCTGGATAGGAGTTCCTTCAGAAAAAAAAAGCCTAACCAAAACCTAAAGAATATTGTTATACGTTTTGGATGAGTGCATCTGATAGATGAAAACATTTTACATTTGTACTGCTGACCAGTGGCTTTGAGTTCTTTGTGTGGTGATATTACTTTCCCCCTCCTCAGGCTTCCATTCATGCAGGCATAATTTTAGTATGTCTCTCTCTCAGCAGCTTGACATTTCATTTCCCTCATTAGTTTTTTTTTTTTTTTCTATTTTTATTTATTTATTTATTTTTTTAAAGATTTTATTTATTTATTTTTTCCCCCCAAAGCCCCAGTAGATAGTTGTGTGTCATAGCTGCACATCCTTCTAGTTGCTGTATGTGGGACGCGGCCTCAGCATGGCCGGAGAAGCAGCGCGTCGGTGCGAGCCCGGGATCCGAACCAGGGTCGCCAGCAGTGGAGCGCGCTCACTTAACCACCAAGCCACGGGGCCGGCCCCCCTCATTAGTTTTTGTGTGTGTGTGTGTGTGTGAGGAAGATCAGCCCTGAGCTAACATCCATGCTAATCCTCCTCTTTTTGCTGAGGAAGACCGGCTCTGAGCTAACATCTATTTCCAATCCTCCTCCTTTTTTCCTCCCCAAAGCCCCAGTGGATAGTTGTATGTCATAGTTGCACACCCTTCTAGTTGCTGTATGTGGGACGCGGCCTCAGCATGGCCGGAGAAGCGGTGAGTCGGGGCGCGCCCGGGATCCGAACCAGGGCCGCCAGTAGTGGAGCACGCGCACTTAACTGCTAAGCCATGGGGCTGGCCCCCCTCATTAGTCTTTAAAATCATAAAACTATTTTTTCTTTCAGTTTTGGCTAAGACCACCTGTATGTCTTTGCCCAAAGTACATTTGACATTACTAGAATCAGTTAAGTCTATTGAGTCTCTCAGTTAATCTAACTGATAAAATGACAACTACAGGAAGAGAAACTTTACATTTTCACCCTAATGTATATTTCTTGCCTTAAAATGCTTGCTTTAAACCATACTTTTTTCCATCTCAACTATAAATGCCATTATTATCAGTTACTATGATCACTATTTAGGGACAGAGATAATGTTGGACCGGTTTTAACCTTTTAGTCATGACAACAATAAGAAACAGAATATCATCAATAAATGTTATTAAATATAATTATGAGAAGGCTGATTATAATAACAATAAAATATAGCATTTCATTGGTTTTAAACTCCTTTTCAAACACATTATTTTAATCAATCCTCACAATAGTTCTGTGAGGTAAATATTGTCAATATCTCCATTTTGCAGATGACAAAACTGAGGTTGAGAGAGGATTAGTGATTCATCAGAGTTATCAGCTAAGTTGGCTATTTTTCCATGCTATTTCTCATGACAGATTGGCTGTTTATTTTCATGTTCTTCGTATTTGAATAAATAATATATGTAAATTATTTTTTTTTAAAGTTCAACAGGTTCAAAAGGGCTTACAGAAAAGCAGATTCCCCATTTTCCCTCCCCAGAGGCAGCCAATAATACCAGTTTCTTTGTATCCTCCTGAAGAGAGTCTTTGCAAATATAACTATCTAGGTATATGTTACCCTCCTTTTGTCCTAAACACAAATAGTTCCATACTGTATACATTGCTCTTTTCCTTGCTTTTTTCACTTAGTCTACCTTGAAGACTATGTCATATCAGTACATATAGATCTGTCTCATTTCTTTAAATGACTGCACAGTGTTCCACTGTATTCCTATGCTCTTTAAATTAATACTTTGCTTAATGGACTAAATCTTAAAGGTGAAGAAGAGAACCCTGCAGGAGTCAAGGAAGCACGTGCAGAAGCCCCTGAAGTGTCTTTAGTGGAAGCTCAGGTGGTAGATGCTGAAGATATTCCAGATGCTACGGTTGCAGTCATGAAAGAGGCTTCAGCCTGTCCACATAATGTGGAGGCTGCTCCGGCGGAGACCGCCGCAGTCAGCGCCGAAACTGGGCCAGAGGTTACAGATGCAGCGACCCGGGAAACCGCAGACGTCAGCGCTGAACCGGCCTCAGAGGTTATGAGTGCAGCTCCGGATGAAGCTGTTGCTATCAATAATGATAAAGGTACGACAGAGAACGAAAGCTCTGGTGAATATGCTGAACTAGAAGAAGAAACTTCTCCAATTGAGTCAGAATCCTCTGCTGGGGATGATTTACAGGAAGAAGCCGGTGTTGGTTCTGAGGCCGCTTAGGTTCAAGGCTAATCTCATGCTGATTGACGCTTCAGCAAAAAATGCCACAGAGCTTCTGAGAGATGCTTTTGTAGTTTTGGTAATCTTAGTTTTTAAAAAGGCTTTTTTTTCTAGAAAATGTTAATGTGCCTTGAAGATTTTTGGTATCTACTGATAGAGTTCAGGATTGAGAGGTTTGAGATTTTACATGTCTGAATAGTTTTCTACTCTCTGAGATCAGAATATGACATTGCAGTAAAGAGCTTAAAGAGTTTCATCTTTGGATTTAAATGTTATATCATAGGAATTGAGTTATCTATACAACCTGCATTCACTTTAATTTTGCTATACCTTTACGTTACTTTAATGTATGTAAATCTATATTCCTATGTTTTGATTTGAACCAACAAATAAAATTGGAAAATCTTTAGTGTTTCTATTTTTATTTGCTAATATTTATATATATAAATAACATATTATATATATTAGCATACACATACATAACATCACATGACCACTGCAGCATTATCAAAGAAAACATATAATCTATGGAGAACTCTGCATATAGTGATATATGTCTTTTCTCCCATCTCTATTACATGGGGGCTGTGCTGATATTTTCCATTTCAGTGTAGTTCAATTCAAGCAATGTTTATTGAGGACTTCACTTTGTGCTAGGAATCATTCATTCATTCATTCCTTCATGTATTCAACAAATATTAACTGAGTACCTGTAACCTAGCAGGCACTGTTTTAAGTGCTGAGATTTAAAAAAAAAAAAAAAAAAGATAAAAATTGTTACCCTTTTTAGCTTATGTTCTAGAGTAGGACCAAATAATAAACAAGATAAATAGGAAAACTATATAGTATGTTAAGTACTGATAAGTGCTTAAAAAGAATGTAATGAAAGTAAAGGGATTATAAGTGTGGCTAGGGGTGGAAGTTGTGATTTTAGATAGGGCAGACAGAGAAGGCCTTACTACGAAGATGTCTTGTCAGTAAAAACCTGAAGGATGCATAAGGGACCCAGTCATGAGGACATGGGTGGGTGGGGTAGGGGTGGGGATCATTCCAGATGAGGGAACTGAGAAGTGCAAGGATCTGAAGCATGAATATGCTGGAGAATTTGAGAAATTGCAATTTGAGAATTGCAATTTGAGAATTGGCCTGTGTGCCTAAAGTGGAGTGAAAAAGAGGGAGAGTAGTTGGAGATGATTTCAGAGAGAGAGAGAATGGTTATGCAGGGATAGATCATGCAGGGTCTAGTAAGCTTTGGGCTATTACTTGGAGTAAGTTGGGAAGTTGTAGTGGATGCTGTCAATACTCTGCCTAGATGCCCTTAACTGAGCCAGTACATTTACTTCTAGCTGCTGTGAGTGTTACACACACACCCCATCCCCACCCTTACCGCAGGCCACTCACAACCATGACTGACTGCCATAGTGGTACAGGTGAGGCCAACTCTGTGGGACAGCTCCTGCTCCAGAGCTCCCCAGGGTTTAAGTTGAAGCTGGTTTCCAGCTGCAATTACATCCTTGCTTAGCTTTTCTCCCCTGCTCTATCCTGCTTTCCTCCTCCTATTCTCCTGAGGCCCTCCTTCAATAAATCACTTGCCCAAAAATTCCTGTTTCAAGGGAACTCCACCTAATATCATTGGTACTGGATGTGGTCCTAGGAAGCAGACTCTAAGAATTGGATTGTGGAATTGTATCCCTCTCCAGCTACAAGGCAACAAGGACCCATCACTGGTGGTAGGTGGAGGATTGCTAGTCCCTGGCTTTCTGTAGCAGCGTGATTGCTAAGATTTTCACCCATGGTAAACTGGGACTGAATATAGGTGGATGGTGATACACCAGCTGGCTCAATGCCTCTGGAATTTGAAAGGTACAGAAAAACAGTAATTACAAGTACTTAATCATTGCAGAACAGGGTGACGAAGGTACAGGATGGTTCTTTGGATTTGTTTTGAATTTGTCTCAATACCGATGTTGCAATAGACTCATAAGTCTGTTATGAAGTCTATTAAGGGATGCTGTTTTACTAAACACTCTGTAAAACAGAGCAGAAACATTATACAGTACCACTCTTATGATCTTAATACATACCAAAAAATGTATTTTTCTCCATTGTTTTGGTTAGGATAGTTTCTGTTGCAAATAACAGAAACAAATTCAAAATGGATTAAACAACAGAGAGAGTTATTATCTAACTAGATATCCAGAGGTCGGGCAGCTCCAGGGCTGATTTATTCTGTAGCTGGGTTGTCAAGAACCAGGTTATTTGTATTATTCTGCTCTACAATCAGGAATGTTTTGGCTTTATCCTTGGCAGGATAAGCCAAGGGTTCATAAACACAGGATGAATCACCACAATTCTAGGTATTTTATTCAGCCACAATAACGTCCACTAGAAGTCTTTCAAAAAGAAGAATTTCCTCGTCTTAAAAAAATAATTTAAATACATTGTTTTTTCTTTTTAATTTTTTATTGTGGAAAATTTCAAACAAAAGTAGAGAGAACAGTATAAGGAATTTTCATGTGCCCTACACACAGATTTGCCAATTATCAACTCTTGGCAAATCTTGTATTCGTAGTCCCACCCACTTAACTTCTACCACCTTCACTCCCTGTATGTATAATAATAATAATTATTATTATAATTATAATAATAATAATTATTCTTTAGTATTACTAACTACTCGGGGCTCAAATTTCCTCTACTGTCTCATAAAGGGTTTCTTTTTCCCTTTAGTTTGTTTTTTGAATCAGAATCCAATTAAAGTCCACAAATTGCAATTGGTCAATATATCCTTAAGTTCTTTTTCTATAGGTTCCCCCTCGATCTGTCTTCTATTTTTTGAATAAACCGGGTCATTTGATCTGTAGAATTTTTCACAGTCTGGGTTTTGCTTATTGCAACCACGTGTAATTTTTTGTTTAATTTTAACGTGTTCCTCTCCCCTGTACTGCCTATAAGCTGGTATTGAGATCTAGAGTTTTGATCAGATTTAGTTTTATTATTTTGGCAGGAATACTTAATAGGTGGTATTCACACTTCCATCAAGAGACACACAATATCTGACTGTCTTTCTCTTTGTGACGTTAGAAGTCGTTGATCCGTTGATCTTATTTCATTAGGAGTTGTAAAATAGTGATATTGTAATTTTATCATTGTTTATTTATTACCTGGACTAATTCTATAAAGAGGAACCTCTTTCACCAACTATTTGGTTGCACGGAGGTACAGTTCTTATAGGAAAGACAAAATAAATACTTGGATTTTTCCTTTTATTTCCAGTTTTCAAAATAATGAGATAGCTCCCTAGCATCCTCCGTAGACGACCAATACATTATTTTTTTGTATCATTGTGAACTCAGCAATTTAAACATGATTTATGTGCTTCAGTCCAATTGCAGTTATTATCCTTATTAACGCTCAAATTTTCCATCTTTGACAAATGGGAGATTCTTCAAGTGGGCTTCTGATTCCTTTTGACATAACCCTAGTAGTCTTGGGTAGCTTCCTTGCTTTCTGGTGTGATAAGATGTAAATATCCTACCCTAGACCTGGGATCAGCACTTTCTTCAAGGACCCCTGCTTCTTTTTTAATGTATTTGTAGTAGTATTTAAGGATTTAAGTACTTAAGTATCTAAGGATTTAAGTACTTAAAGTACAATCTGGGTGTTTATGGGGTGCCCATTGCTACTTGGTGGGTCATTGTATTAAGGCCTTTTAGTAGACAGAGCTAAGAAGTACTTTTTTTTTTTTTTAAAGATAAGATATATTGGGAATTCATGCTGATACTTCCAATTCAAAGTTAGCACCACAGGGTTTTTATTTAACCTGATCGATCTCCTATTCCACTCCAAAATTTGGATCTCAAAGACACCAACATAATTACTCAAGTGATTTATCCCACAAAACACAAATAGCAATCCCAAAATAACAAATTCTATCATTAATAATATACTTATTAAAAACACTTCAGGATTGTTTTGGGGAGTACTTGTTATCTGTAGTGTACATACAGTTAAATTACTGTGATTTAAAGTCACTTGGAACTGTTCCTCTCTGTGCAGTTACGCCACAACTTAAATCGCAGTTTCATATTGCTTTTGAGGGATTGCCTTTTTAAACTATTTCAAATTTCTTAGTAACGATGTAAAGTACTTCCTTGGTTCTGAAGTCAAATCTATGAAACAAGACATATACAGAGAAATCTACCTTCTGTCTTTATTCCTTCCATCTCCCTATAAAAACTATAAAACTTTATGGTTTGCTTTTCCTTCCTTTTTTTTTGTATAAGCTATATATATGTTTGTTACCCTTCCCTCTTAGATAAACAGTAGTATACTAGACATACATTTCTCCACCTTGCTTTTTTCATTTAACTATGCACCTGGAGATCACTTGATTGTAGTACACAGAGATACTCCTCACTACCTTTCACAGTTGCATAGAACTCCATGTGTGGGTACCAGAGTTTACTCAACCAGTCTCCTATTGATGGACATTTGAGTTGTTTCTAGTATTTGCCATTACGAATAACATTGCAATGAATAGCTTCACGCATATGTCTTTTTGTATTTTTGCCAGTGTATCATTGGGATAGATTTCTGAAAGAGGGATTGCTAGCTCAAATACATATGTAATTTTGCCAGCTATTGCAAAAGGCCTTCCATAGAAGTCATACTATTTGCATTCCCAAAATAGCGATGTGTGTGATTGCTTGTTTCTTGTTAGAGCATATGGTCAAACGTTTGGATTTTTGCTCATGTGATAAACGAAAAATATCTCAGTGTAGTTTTAATTTGCATTTCCTTTATTAGAGTGAGGTTGAACATTTTTTCATATGGTTAAGGGCCACATATATTTCTTTTTCTGCAAACTGTTCATATCTCTAGCACATTTTTCATAGTATTGTCAGTCCTTCCCTTTTCAGTTTTTTGGAAGCTCTTTATATAATAGAAATAGTAAACTGTTGTCTATGATATAAATTAAAAATATTTTTTCAATTTTGTCATTTATCTTTTTACATTATTTATGGTGTTTTTGTAATACAAGAGATTTTTTATTTTTATGCAATCAAATTGATCAATCTTTTTCTCTTTGTTTCTGAATTTGGGGCCATTGTTTGTGTAGTAGAGGGGAAAAAATAGCCACAAATTCTTCCCACCTTTGTATGCACACTCCTGTGAAGTGTGACTTTATATCTCTTCCCATCAAGAGATGGAAACTGTTTTTCTGTCTCCTCGAATATGGGCTTGCTTTGTACTTTGCTTTGACTGGTAGAACGCCGTGGAAGTGACTTTGTGAGAGTTCTCACCCTTTTGGGATCCTGAGACCGGCGTGTGAAGAAGCCTGGGGTAACCTCCATGAGAATGACAAACTATATGGAGAGAGAGGCCCCACCTACAGCTAGCACTAATCCCAGACATGTGAGTGAGGCCATCCTAGACCATCCAACTCCAGCCTCGATGCCAGATAACTGCAGCCGTATGAGTGACCCCAGGCAAAATCAGAAAAGAACCACCCAGCTGAACACAGACCAAATTGCTGATCCACAAAATTGTAAGCAAATAAGATGGCTGTGTATTAAGCCATGAAGTTGGGGTAGTGTAAGCAGCAATATGTAGTTAAGATAGTTAGGAAATAAAACTTAACTTCGACTTTGGTGCAGACTAGCTTTGGTGGTGTTGCACTTCACCTTCCTCAACAGGGATGAAGAAAGAATTAGCTGTGCTAGTTCTTCTAGTTCAGCAGATCCAGAACTTGTCTGGCTTAACTTCCCGGCCAATTGTTGACTTTTCCGAAATTTTTTTAGAACTACTAAATGCCAAATGTGACTGCATACATACAGAGGGATTTCTTCTCCTTTTAAAATTCAATATTTATTTAAAACAAACTTTAGAAGCAGCAGCTATCAAGTCCAAAAGCAACCTATATTTTTTTAACCTTTTTCGACTTTAACAACCAATGTAATGAAAGTTTAACAACAGTATTCAATAAGCAGCATTTTTATTATTACACCATTGACTGATTTTAATAAAATAAAAAATGTACGTTTAAATAGTCAAAGTGGGATAAATAGAGTACGGGGCGTAGAATGTAAAACCCATTGCAAAAGATAAAAATTGGCAGCAGAATCAGATATCCAAGTTACTTCTCTTTGATGTAGACAGGGATACAAAGAAAGACGAAGTTTAGAAAAATGCACTACACCTTCAATCAATGACTGTTTACTCCACCTGGAAAGACATTCCCAATCCCTCAACCAGCTCAATTCTTTTCATGCCCATGAAATTTAAATATTCCTTTAATATTGAAAGAACTGTATGGAGTAGTCTTGAACAATGGATCTGAGATAACTACTCTGTCTATTTTTTTTTAACGTGAATTTTCTATTACAAAGTACAGTGTATTCCACAGCCAGCCTTTGAGAGTTGAAGCTGGATTCAGACAAGATTAGTTTCTGAATGTGTTAGTAATTTCTGTGCCAAGTATTTGTCCCATCAGATAGCATCTGTTGACCAGAGGCAATGCTGTCCATTATAATAAAGCACATTATATAATGTTTTTCTTTAGTAACAAATACCTGTAAAGCAATTTCTAGAAAAAGATTTATTTTATTTAACTTTTGTGGTAAGTTTTTAGTGGACAAGTTGGAGGAATTTGGAAAGTTAAATATTATTATTTGAATTTTTCAGATGGATATAATTTTAATCCATCATTGCCCAAATTAATGATTAAACTAATATAAAATCTTAACTTTTATTTTTTGAAATTATTTCTTATGGATAGTGATTTCTGGGGTGGGGAAGATTGAAGAGAAAATTAGCTTTTTCATTTATCAAGTGACATGAAGATGAGAAGATTGTGGGTATTATTACTCCCCCTTTAAGAATGAGAAGTCCTGGGGCCAGCCAGGTGGCATAGGGGTTAAGTTCATGGCTCTGCTTCAGTGGCCTGGGGTTCATGCGTTCAGATCCCAGGCATGGACCTTTGTACTGCTTATCAAAGCCATGCTGTGGTGGCATCCCACATAAAGCAGAGGAAGATGGGATGTTAGCCCAGGGCCAATCTTCCTCAGCAAAAAGAGGAGGATTGGCAATGGATGTTAGCTCATGGCTAATCCTTCTCAAAAGAAAAAAAAAAAAAGAGAGACTTTCTCCTCACATATCAGAAATGCTTTCATTTAGAACTAGGAAAAGGAATCTTCCTTTGGAGTGGAAGAGTCTATGAAGACTGCGGTTATGTCTATTATGTCTCAACCAGAAACCAAATAGAATAACTAATTAAACTGATTTTTTCTTTTTTTTTTTTTTTGTGAGGAAGATCAGCACTGAGCTAACATCTGAGGCCAATCCTCATTTTTTTGCTGAGGAAGATTGGCCCTGAGCTAACATCTGTGACCATCTTCCTCTACTTTATATGAGACGCTGCCACAGCATGGCTCTACAAGCAGTGCCTCAGTGCGCGCCTGGGATCTGAACCAGCAAACCCTGGGCCACCGCAGCAGAGCGCGCACACTTAACCGCTTGCGCCACTTGGCCGGCCTCTAAACTGATTTTTTAAAATTCATCTTTAGGTTAGATGATAATTGAATTAATCATGCAGTGATTTTATTCTATTATTAAGATATTTAGAATAACAGGTTTTATGTAAGCCTCAACCCAGTTATTTTAGTCATATAAACTTTCAATAAAGAAAATGTTACGTTTTTAAAAAGAACTCAAATATTAGCAAAATATTCTGGAACTAAGCCC
Source organism: Ceratotherium simum simum (assembly GCF_057802395.1). Classification (NCBI taxonomy): domain Eukaryota; kingdom Metazoa; phylum Chordata; class Mammalia; order Perissodactyla; family Rhinocerotidae; genus Ceratotherium; species Ceratotherium simum. The sequence continues at coordinate 44,577,949 of NC_141911.1, forward strand.
TTTTGAATTTACCACCATCTCTCTCTCCTCACAGTCCTCTCAATCTCCAAACTGCTACCTTGGTTCAATTTCTCACATCTGTAGCAACTTAGCAAATCCCCCTAATTGTTCAATTCACAGAGTTATCCTTCTAAAATGGTACTTGATCATGTTACCTCCCAGTTTAAAACTCTTCACTGGCCCACCATTATCTGATTGAGGATATTTAAATTTGTTGTTACTTTATAGCCAAAATTCTTAGTCTGTAGGACAACATTCAAGGCTCTCCACAAACCACAACTGGCCAAACTCCCTCCAAACTTATTTTCTGTTCTTACTCCTATTTTCCTGTAGCCTCCAGCCACCTTCCCTCCCATATGATCCACACAGCCTAAATGATTTAACAGCTTCATTACTTGGACTTGCCGTTCTGTTTTATGCCTCATAGATCTTGTACATAGAGTTTACTCCACTTGGAAAGACACTCCCAATCCCTCAACTGGCTCAACTTCTTTCTATTCACTCAGCTCAAACCTCATCTGCTTTGCAAAAGCCTTCCTCACCTGACCGAGCTGAATCTATCACATCTTCCTTTGTGTCATTCTTTACCTTACTCTATTATTGCATTTATCATTCTGTTTTCCAATTATTTGTTTATATTTTAGAATCACCAAATAGAATAGGAGCTGCCTGAGAAGAAAGACCATATTAGGACTCTCAATAAACATTTGTTTAATGAAATTATGAGGTACAGGGAGTTATGGCCTGTTTTATCGAGTTGAACTCTATGAAACTCTGGTATTTGGCCATTTTTGACCTACAAAAACAGCAATTTCACGGGGTTCAACCTAAATATATTCCAAGAGGTAAATCTTGAGAAAAGTTCAGATTGTTAACTTCACTAAAATAATTATAACTTCTAATGTAAACATAGAATTTTCTTAGATTGTATGGAAACTGAACTAAAGAAATTCCCAAATATAAATGTGTTTTTTCCATAAAAAATCAGCCTATATTTTTCTTCTCTTAGTACAAAGCCCACTTGTTATTCTGAATGGAATTTTCCTGCCATTTTACTTTTTTTTTTTTTAGAAAGCATTACATTTATAGATATCTCGCTCAGGTCTTTGTTAATAAGCTAAAGAGAGCAAACATACAGTTTTGGTTCAACAGTGCTCTGGGAAGCCTTTTCAGCTTTAGAACAAGCATCACCACGTTAACCAATTTACATGAGAACTGTAGCTGCAGGCAGATTCCAGTGCAATTACATGTGCCATCTCACATTATTTTAGCTTCACTGTTCCTGAAGAGATTGTGTCCCAAGTATTTAAACATGACTCTTCATACCAGTGACTGTCTTTCTCCTAAGCTGAAAGTTGAACAGAAACACCCAATATCTTCATACTATTCCTTAAAACTCATTCATAAATCAAGCCAATATAATAAAGTTGATATGAAAACTTATATAAGTTCTTGCAAAGGCATTTCTTGTCTGACAATAACTCACTTCAAAAGATTTTTCCATGAAAACAGCAGTAGTGAGGCAGGGTTCCCAGTGTCATCTTAATTCTTTTTTACCTATTGGCTATTTTGATTATAGTAATATTTCCTGCCTCTCCCTAAAAGTCAATTTCCTGTTTCCTTACAACTCAGTATTAATTGGAAGCAGAATCTCTCATACTCTTGTCAGTGCATGCAGTTGCCCATCATCAGGACTCTGTGGAATATCTTTGTGTGGATGAGTTTCATCTAGTCAAGTCCCCATAGTTTTCAGTCTAATATAAATATATGGCTAAAAATATATGGTTAAAAAATGAAGGAAGTTATGTGTGTGTCTATGAAATTACTCTACTAAATATAAAGACTTATAAAGCTATAGCAACTAAGAGAGCTGGTATAGGTGGAAGGATAAACAAATAGCCAATGGAAAAGAGTAGGGAGCTGAGAAACAAGCCGGAACATATGTGGAAAGGAGTGTTGTGACTGATGAGAAATCATTGAGGAAATGATGACTCTTTAGTAAGTGGTGCAGGGACTATTGGGTATCCATATGAAAAATAAAATGAAATTAGCCTCTTACCTCATAATATACACACACAAAATTCCAAATGGTTAACAATTTAAAAATGAGAATAAAAATTCTAAAATTTTTAGAAAAAAATATTTCTATGACTTCAGAAAAGGGAAGGATAGCTCAAGACACAAAATTACAAAACAGAAGGAAAAGACTGATAAATTTGATTAATGTAAAAAACTTCTATATGACAAAAATAACTATGATGAAAGTGAAAAGATAAACCACAGGCAGAAGATATTTGCAAGATATAAAACCAACAAAGTATAAGAATCCAGAATATTTGAAGAATTTCTAATAATAAAGAAGAAAAAGAGAGACACCCTAAGTAGAAATTCACACAGGATAAGAATTCATAGAAGAAGAAAGCTGAATAGCTAATAAATATATGAAAAGATCCTCAACTTCACTGGTAACCAATGAAACACAAAAAAAACAATAATATGCAAAAATTTTATACCCATCAGAATTGCAAAATTTTCAAAAATCTCATAATATTAAGTGATGTGTTTGTATATTTAATGCTTATTGGTAGATTCAATTTGGAAAGGAATTTGATAGTATCTAGTAAAGATGAAGATACTCACATCCTGTGACCCAGCAATTCCATTCCTAGGTATATATCCGACGGAAACTCTCACATGTGCTCAAGATGATATGTACCAGAATGGTCACAGAAACACTGTTTGTAATAGTGAAAAAATTGGAAATGATCTAAATGAGTATCAATAGAAAGTGGAGAAATAATTCATGGTTTGTTGATACAGTTGTCTCCTGAAAACTTGAGATTTTGCATGGATATTAAAGTTAATCTATTTGAGTCCCTTATTTATTTTTCTAGGAAAAGAACTTATTTATAAAGAGAAATACCCCTATATATTATATATACATTACATATTAATTATATAGTTACATTAATAAGAAAAGTTTAATGTTTTACATTATCAGTTAGGTGATAGTCAGTGGTTAAACATGACAAAGTTATTGAGCAAAATCAACCTCCTATAACAAACATAATTTATAATTTGAAGTAAACAGTTTATCACAGCAAACATTTTAACCAATGTACTTGCTGATTGAAATAAACCTTGAAATATTACTGGAAAGGTTTTTTTCGGCCATTTTTAGTAAACAAACGAAGAATACCAATTTTCCATTGACAAGATAAGAAAAATATATAGATTTCATTTAAAGTTTTGGTAACTGGTATGCAAATATAATATTCATCTTTATATTTTTTTCTTTTAGATATTATCCTTTTAGGATACTTGTTAATTTGGTGTTTGAAGTTCTCAAAATCTCTTGTTTCAATAGCTTCTTAACATTTTTCATTAAGTGCCATGGAAATTTAGGACCTATTATTTCAACTTTTCTTGTAATCAATAATGAATTAAAAAATTGGAGGTTTATACTTTTTTTGTGTGTGTGAGGAAGATCAGCCCTGAGCTAACATCCGTGCTAATCCTCCTCTTTTTGCTGAGGAAGACCGGCTCTGAGCTAACATCTATTGCCAATCCTCCTCCTTTTCATCCCCCAAAGCCCCAGTAGATAGTTGTATGTTGTAGTTGCACATCCTTCTAGTTGCTGTCTGTGGGACGCGGCCTCAGCATGGCGGAGAAGTGGTGAGTCAGTGCGTGTCAGGGATCCGAACTGGGCGCCAGTAGCGGAGCACGAGCACTTAACCGCTAAGCCACGGGGCTGGCCCTATACATTTTTATTTGTATAAGCAGAAAAGCAGTGGGGAAAAAAAAGAATGGGAGTAGTATAAGGCAGTGAAAATGAGAGAAATAGAACTACCTGTATCAACATGGATAAATCTCAGAAATCTAATATTGAGTGGAAAACGCAAGTTGTATGTAGTGTATGATGCCTTATACTTAAAAATAAGAGGGATTGGCCCCATGGTGTAGTGATTAAGTTCAGCACGCTCCACTTTGGCGGCCCGGGAGTCATGAGTTCAGATCCTGGGCGTGGACATACACCATTCGTCAGCCGTGCTGTGGCAGCATCCCACCTATGAAGTGGAGGAAGACTGGCACAGACATTAGTTCAGGGCTAATCTTCCTCAAGCAAAAAAAGAGGAAGATTGCAAACAGATATTAGCTCAGGGCAAATCTTCCTCCCCCCCAAAAAAAGGTAAGAAAAATATTCTGTTGTTTGTAGATACCTATGCATATTATAAAATTATAAATATATGCATGGAGGTGATGCATACAATTTCAGAGTAGTGGTTACCTCCGGGGAGGAAGGGAGAGGAATGAGCTCGGAGAAAGATACACAAGGGATTTTATATTTTTATTGCTTTATTTCTTTAAAAAAATGTAAAGCGGGGCTGGCCCGGTGGCTCAAGTGGTTAAGTGCGCGCCCTCCGAAGTGGAGGCCCAGGGTTTGCCGGTTCAGATCCCAGGCGCGCACTGAGGCACCGCTCGTCGGGCCATGCTGTGGCGGCATCCCATATAAAGTGGAGGAAGATGGGCATGGATGTTAGTCCAGGGCCTGTCTTCCTCAGCAAAAAGAGGAGGATTGGCAGATGTTGGCTCAGGGCCAATCTTCCCCCCCCCCCAAAAAAAAGTAAAGCAAAAATTGCAAAATGTTGTTATTCCAAAGCAAGATGGTGGGTACATGTGTATTCATTATACTATTCTCTATCCTTTTCTGCATGTTTGAAATATTTTGAAACAAAAATGTTAGGTAAAAGTGAGAAAACCTTACTGGTTTATGTTTAACACTGTACTTTTTATCTCTTTTCAAAATCAAGAAGAATATTAGCTAATTTGCCCTCCTGAAACAGAAAAAAGAATGCATTTGGCGTATAGCACATGGTGAACTTGGAAGCCTGGGTTTCACTCTTCTTCAGCACTGTCCTGACTGTGTGACCTTGAACGAATCATGTATCCTCTCTCGGACCTCAGTTTCCTAACTTGTTAGTGAGAAGATTGAACTAGAATGTCTTCTAAGTTTCCTCTGACTCTAAAGAGTTGAGATTATCACTGTGCCTCTGAGAATGGGTGGAAGGAAGAATCCTTGCTGTCATAAGGGACCTAGTCTGACAGTAAATGGCTGCCAGCAGGCTGGGAACCCATGTTTGTCTTAAAGGCAGACATGGCATCTGATCTAAAATCTCTGTAATGCTACAGTGCCCAGAGTCCTACTGAAGAGTAAGGCAAGTCATGGACTTCATGTCTGAGGAATTTTGACTTATTCTCTGCCCCTTGCCCTACAATTAATAATTAAATTACACTGTTTCTTTCTCTTAACTTCCCATAGGTCTTCTTCCATAAATAGAGTGTTACCCTTATCTATCAATCTAGTTGATTCTAGGTGGTTTATTTTCTTACTGATTTTAAAATCCTTCTCTCGAATGCCACATCTATTGTCTTTTAGGCTTCAAAAATTCTACAATACCCTTCTAAAAAAGTTAAAGGTGTTGACTGAGGCTCCAGCATTTTCCCCCAGTGGGCTCTGTCCTAATGGCCTTCATTATCCATCATTTCTTTGCTGATTCACAATCTATGATTCTATCAGGTACTTTTGTTTCCTTATTTTTAAAAAATCATTTCCATAGTTTCCATTTCCTTTCCATCTCTTGGCCTTTTCAGAGGCCATTCTGTATATTTGAAAATAAATTATTTTCTCCCTTGAATCTATTTCTGTTCTTCCTTTCACCATTATCCCCAAAAGAAATAAAATAAACTTGCATTATATATTTATCATATACCATCATATATTGCACTATGTATTTGTTGATTTGATCTTTGTCAATTCGTTAGAGCTTAGTGTCACACGCTGATATATAATTGTCACAATTAAAACTGGAAAACATGTTACTCTCTGCATGCAGCTCCCTTCCAGCAGGTAGAGGGTGATGGAAATCAGGTCAGGCTTGTGAATTAGTACCCCCTATCTTCTAGTTATCTCTGCTCTGCTCCAAGAACAAAACTCAAATTCCCAACTATAAGACTTCAAGAAAAATGTACGCCCTTAGTCAAAGAAAGGGCCACTTAGGAGAAGGTGGTTGGTGCAGCACAAACTCATGAGTACTACTGGAAAAACATCTCAAAGGTAATGCCTGACTTATGGTGGATAAATAGTATAATAGGATATCAGTCCTTATGTGAGTCTCTGGGTTACAATCTACATGGGACAGAAAAGGTCTCCTTAGCCTTCCTCCGCAGTATACGGAATAGTGTCAGGACACATATGCACTCAAAGTTAGTTAATGATGATTAAAGAAATGTAATTTTATATTTGTTGTTATTCACTTCTAGTATTTACTTATCTGGACTACAAAAGGTATTTACAGTAACTTGCAATAAATCACATTTGTACTCTGTGAAAATGAATATAGGAAAAGGTAAAAACAGGTAGAAAGAAGAAGCAATAATTAATTCATGAGTAATTTTATTAAATATAAACTCTTCTAGTACTTTAAACCTTCCACTCAAAGTTAACCACTCACTACACTGATTTCAGTCGTAATTTTAGTTTTAAAGGAGCACAAATATTATGTTTCTTTAACATGAAAAAGAAATGCAGAAAATGAGAATTCATTCAATTACGATGAGAAGGAGCCTCACTTCTACATCTTGAAATCCTAGGACTTAGGAAAAATCATAGACAGAATCCTTTTCTGCCTCCCTGCATTGAGTCCCAGAGAACTCTGTAGGAGACCCAGAAAACAGGAATAAATGGCATTTTCTGGAAGGTATTTCTGGATATCTGTTGCATCCTCCACACTCAGAAAAGATAAAACCAGCCAGGCACTTCCCCAGTCACTACAGACTTGGAAGCAGAGCTGTAAGTAACAGCCAAAGTATTCTCCATGGCCAGAAAACACAGACGAGAAGTTGCCTTTCCCCCTCCTTGGACTGCTGGGATGTAGGAGGTCAGAGAGGGTCCTGGTGTGTTCCCAGATACAAACGATAAATAACTCAATGAAAGGAGTGTCTAATCATGATGGCATATATATCACAATAATAGAGTTGGGTTTTTCCTCTTTGGGATTTTAAGAATTAGACATTATTTGCTTTTTTTCCCCTTTGGCAAGTTTTAATTAAAAAAAAAATTCCTTTTCTCTGCGTGGTTTGAAAATATTTGATTTTCTTCCAGGCATTTTCTTGAAGTAATTTCCTGCTTTATTTTCAGAAATGTAAAATGTGGGATGGGGATAAAGAAAGATCTAACTGACTTTAGGACAAATAATACTTATATAAGGCCCTAGCTAAGTATCCCAAGAAAAGTACATGCTTGCCATCTTTTACAATTGCTTAAAAAAGATCGGACTAAAAAATAAAAATCTGTCCCTTGATTGCCTTATAATTAATATGGTAAAATCTTTCAGCTCCATTTTGAGGTTGCTTGGCCTATAGGACCAAAGTCTTCCCCACAATTCCCTTCTGGGGTCTGTTACAGGTTCTGTGATTTGCTGACTGATCAGAAACCAGTGGTTATGCTGCTCTGCATCTGTATTTCTCCATCAAATGGAAATTTAAGAACAATTTTTCTCCATAGCCATAGGTGTTGCAGATTTGAGGCTAGATTCTTATTTTTTGTGGTCAAGAAGGAATTGGGAATGTGCCATCCTGAACTTGGAAGAGAAAGAAAGGGTCCAGATTCTGCAGAGCAGTACCTGGTTATAATTTCCTGCTAGTCATTTTCCACACAGCAAGAACCCTTGCTGAAAATGGAAAAAAAAAAGGTGATTATCCTCATTCTTAGATTTTTCTGAGCATAAAAATTAAGCCATAGTGAATTCGTAGTGTCCTTTTGGAAAGAAGAAACTGAAAGAAAACTGAACAGTGCTTCTCAATTTTTTCTTCTTTTAATGACCACTGAAAACTGCATCATCGAGGTTTGTTGTTGATAGAGCTCTCTAAGCAACGGCTTTTATTTGGTCAAACAAATTCACCACTTTTCAAGGCTCTGAATAACATTTATTAATAGACATTTATTGAATTGCCTACTATGGTACTGCCATTGTACTAGGTGCATGGATAGACTAAGAAGCTTACATTCTAGTCAGGGAGAAAGACAAATAAACAAAATATACTATAAAAAGTGTTATGACACAGAAATGTGAAAGCTATTCTTATAGCTATAAGTGCCTGTAAGACAAGCGGGGAAGTGAATCATGGTTACAGAGGGCTTCCTGACGAAGACAATTACTCACCTGAGTTGTGAAGGATGAGTAGGGTTAGCCAGATGAAGAAGTGGGGACTTGGGTCAGTGGGTATTCCAGGTGAAGGCAGCAGTCAGGGTGAGCATCCAGAGTCTAAGAAGTTTGGGGTCTGCAGGTGATTCCTGTAGGCACTGCTACTGTTTTAGAGTGTATGCCACAGTGTATGCTGAATGATTTTCAGTGCTACCTGAAGCTCTAACATCTTGGAGTATATCCATAACAATCACAGAGTAGGGACATGTATGAACAGGACTATCACCTTTCTGGTCCCTTTACACAATTACTACTGTCTTCATGCCTCAAGCATGTCCATGCTTTCACATGAACTAATTTTTTTTTTTTTAGAATGTGGATGTTATGCAATCAGAACACCAACCAGTACCTAGAGACAACTTTTCTTGCCATTAGTCAAGTATTTTATTGGCTACTCTTTGTCTCAGCTAAGTCATCTGGATTGCATTGTACTACTTTTCAATCAGAAAAAGTTTCCCTTTTTTTTTAGGCAATAAAACATTATGACAATTATGACATTCTTGGGCATTTTCTTGGTTCAGAAGAGAGAAATATATAATAAGGCATTTTATTAGACTTTTTGAACTTAAATCCTCATTTTTCAGGAAGAATAATACATACATCTACAGCCTAACCATTAAATTATAAATGTGACCCATTTAAGAGATAATTTTTTTAATATCATTATTTTAAAGGATATTTCCTGACATTCTTCCCACCTCCCCACTCCCCTCAAAAACCAAAAACTCTAAGCAAGATTACAGCTGCATTTCTGGACCACACAAAGTGATCATTTCTGTTTCTGAAACTTGGCATATATATGCTGTCTAGAACCCCCTCTGTGCTGTGTGCTGAAAGATTGCTCTCTTAGGCAGAGTCACATATGCAGGAGGGCACACATGAGCAGAGAGGTCAGTTAAATCACTCCTGGTCCTCAGTGGGATAACAGAGCACCCTAGCCTTGACCTTCTAGAATCAGCTAGTGAAGAGTTTTGCTTTTATGTGTAAATCATGCTTGACTCATTGATCACTGACTTCAGACTTCGCCTGCCCTTCCCCGTGGCCTCCAGGGCCTTTCCCTCCCTGCCAGGACACCTGTTGTGGTGCTGAAACCCAGACAGCATCGCAGGCTAAGGGCCTGGCTGGGATCCCACTCAGACATTCATTCTTTCATTCATTCATCATTCCGTAAGCAGTTATGGAGTGCCTAGTACGTCAGGCATTGTTCTAAGCAGACGCCAAAAGAGACAAAAGTCCTACTCTTCAAGAGGCTTATATCCTAAGGTACATTTCTGTTAGTCCTGGTGCCCTGTTCTCCATTTCCGTGGCTACTGATACTGGTCTCTGCCAGTGTGACTGGAGCTTAGTGTCACTCTTAGAAGTGGCCTTCTCAATATGCTCTTCTAATTCGTCACATGCAGACATTTTCTTCAAGGCATCCCATAGCATCCAGGTAGGGAGAAATTCCTGCTTCAGCTACACGCTGTGCCCCAGGTCAACATCTGCCTCCAATGATTCAGGTCCTGCAGAAAGGCCTGGGTCAGTGGTTCAGATTGTTCCTCCCCTTTAGTAAATTTCCTCTCCAGGATTTTCCTCTCCCATTGTCATTTTAACTACCTGATTCTTGCCAGCCTCCCCATAGCTATCTTTGCCATCAGACATGCGCTAACAAAAGTGAAGCTTAAAAGGAAGGATCTACGTTCCAATTCCTAATCTCACTTTTCTCCCATCCCAGCATAAATTTGTAGATTCAAATAAAAATGAGAATAAAATACAATCCAGCTTCACGAGACAGCATCCAAGCACAAATGCCAGTGGATGTTACCTCTTTTTATCTAAGTGTCTAAGCTCCAGGCCTTTGCTGAGCTAAAAAATGTCCCGTTATATATGAAATACAATAAACACTGTGCTAAAGATGACTTTTAAAAAAGCTATCTGGGGCCGGCGCCGTGGCTTAGCGGTTAAGTGCGCGCGCTCCGCTGCTGGCGGCCCGGGTTCGGATCCCGGGCGCACACTGATATACTGCTTCTCCGGCCATGCTGAGGCCGCGTCCCACATACGGCAACTAGAAGGATGTGCAACTACGACGTACAACTATCCACTGGGGCTTTGGGGAAAAAAATGAATAAATAAAATTATTTAAAAAAATAAATAAATAAAAAATAAAAAAGCTATCTGAATATTTCCTGGCTTTTTGTTTTATAGTAAGCTCTTTCCAGTTTTTGTAGTAAAAGTAATATATAATCACTTTTAAATTAGAAAATAAATGTAGAAAGACAAAATATAAGCCATATTTCACTATCCAAAAGTAATCTTGCTTATAATTCCATTGCATTTTATACATTTGAACCTCCTATTGCTCAAAAATGTTTTTAATTAAATATTTAATTAATTATTGACCCCAAAATCATACAGAAAGACATAGAGTATAAAAAAGTTCCCAGTTTTCGCCCACAATAGCATTTCTGAGAGTTAATCACTGTGAATAGTGACTATCCTCCTAGACATTTCTATGCATATGTAAACTTAAATTTTCAGTGTTTTTGAATCCATAGGGTTTATTCAGTTTGATTTATAAAATATTACATTTCTTTTTTTCAACAACTTTGTTGAGGCATATTTTACATATCACATAATTCACTCATTTCAAGCATACAAGGCAGTGATTTTTAGTATAATTATTTTACTATTTTACATGTGCAACTATCACCATATACGAGTTTTAGAACTGTCAGGGAAGAGGGAGAATCCCCCTCTGCCCTTTCCCTTAAGGTTCTTCTGGCTAGCCAAATAATTAACAGGACAGGTTAGCAGGAGAAAATAATACCAAGTTTAATAACATGTATACATGGGAGAAACCAGGGACACTGAGTTTCTCAACACAATAGCAGAGATTCTCGTCTTAAGTACTATCTTCAGCTAAAGACAAAGGAGGATGTTGGGGCTGGGTGGTGTTTTGGGATTTCAGAGGGGAAGAAGACAATTTACACGAAGAGGGAAATGTAAATGTTTGTCAGACAATGCTTTGCAGGGCCACCTACAGAGAATGTGGCTGGAGAGACAGGAATTATAGTAATCAAGAGTATGTAGATTTAAGTTTTCTTCTTCCGTCCTGATAAGAGTTTTCACAGATAAGGTCATCGCTTCCTCTTCCCACTGCACAGAAGGAGATACCTTTACAAATGTAAATATTTGGTAAACAGAACTTTGTTAAGAGTGGGCTTAGTGAGGACCCTGCCAGTCTGTCTACACCCAGAGTTAAATTCCTTTAGGCAGTTTTGGGGAGGTCAAATGTTCGTCAGAGAAAATAATCAAGGTAAAGAGATATATTTCAGGGTGGCCAATTTTGATCTCCCACAGAACATTTTCTTTACTCGATAAGATCCCTCATGCACATTTACTGTCACCTCCATTCCCCTGAGTCCCTACCCAGGGGCAAATACTAATTTACTTTCTGTCTTTAGAGCTTTGCCTTTTCTGGACATTTCATATAAATTGAATCATACAATGCGTGGTCTCTGGTGTCTACTTTCTTTCACTTAGCATAATACAATTATTTTTAGAAAGTGGAGAAAAATGTTTACAGATGCTTAATGAGTCTTATTCGAAAATGATCTCTCACAAGTGAAAAATATAAAGAAGGTTTGTGTACTGCTAATGTTAGGGAAAAAACTAAGACAATTATTAGCCATGGAGAACGGGTGGAAGATAATCTAAATTTTTTGACATTCCACTCTTCCCCCTAGTGGCCAGGACGAAAAAAGAATATTGTGTTAGTCGCAATATATCCCAGATTCTTCAAATGCTCCTAAATGAGAGGCATTGTATTTGGGGATTACGTGTGAGAGACAGTTCCTTTTTGTTTATTGGAGGCCCATAACCAATTATAAGCAAATTTCCTGGGAGGCATAATTTATCATTCTCTGCAATTCTTTCCACTATCAAATCTAATCTACCAGCCTCCGCGTGACGAGAGATTTGGTATGCTGCTAAGAGCACAAGGTGTGGGGGCAAGTTCAAATCTCAACTCTGTCACTTGCTAGTTATGGGATCTGGGGCAAGGCCCCCTCTCAGTGACTGAGTTTCTTCTTCTGTAAGACGAAGATGATAATAATACCTGCCACAGGGGATTGTTGGGAGGATTGAATGAGTTAAGAGGCATGGAACTCCTTAAACAGTCCTGGCACATAGTAGGAGTTGAGTAAATCTTATGTATCTCATCCTTCTGTTCCACATTTCTGCCTTCATTTTGACCACAAAAAATGCCCAAGCCAGCCCTTCCCTGTGCTCTGCTGTTATCTCCACCCTTCTTCCCAAGGATTTTGCTTTGGCAATTTTCTCATCTTTCTCCTATTGTAACTTCCTCTTCTTTTCTCTACCAGGCTGTCCCTCTTCCTTCTATCTCCAGTACTGCCTCTGTAGGTGAAGACACCAGCGAGCACTGGTCATAATGGGGACTATTGCTGCGGTCTTCTGATCGGTCTCCCTGCTTCTACCCCTACAGGGTACTTGCACTCAGCAACCTGAGTATTTTAAAAATGTGAACCAGAATTTATTTGTTTCTGCTCAAAACTAATGTTTTGTGGGAGTGGGTAATTTGAATGCTGTATGTGATGGGTGCTGAAAGACTTTCTAGTCATAAATAGCTCCCCCGCAGCCAACTACTGGTGCTTGACAGTCCTTGCTATTCCAAATGCAGCACTATAACCAGGAACTTCCCAGTTTTGGAGACAGTCCTGACCAAGACAGGCTATATATCTAGAGCCCATTTTCACCCCTGGGTGGTATCTGGGATTAATTCTACTGTTATTAGCCCTATACTTCTGCCACTTCCACACTTCCTGGGTGAGCTCTGGGACCCTAGTACCCACTTCTAAGCTGCACCCTTCCCAATCACCTGCTATGTCTGCCTGGAGTGTGTGTGCCTAAACTTTTGGGGCAGAGTCTGCTTTAGACACCAGGATCTTCTGCTGGAAGTGGAATCTCTCCTGACTACAAACTTATTGGATCTGGATACTCATAATATGCTTAGGTTTTGTCATTTTTCTTTCCAAGGGGTTAGACTGGGCCTCCATCCCCTCTAGCTTATCTGGGGTCCTGTTGGAGGCTAGATGGACTACCCAACACTGCCATTTACCTCACTGTGAATAACAACTCCCCACCAGGAGACTCCTGCTGACGTGCCCTGCCTGCCAGCTTAGAATTCCTTGGATATTGTGGGGAGTGGGGATGCTTACGCCCCCTCAATTCTGACATATGCGATTGGCCAAGTTCCACATAGCAGATTTTGTTTATTTTGCCACAAAAGCAGGGAATAGGTACATTCTCTTTCCTAGAAAGCCCTGTCAGTACAAAAGCACTCCCACATGGTAAACTAACCAGGACAGGCTCCATCCCTCCATCCCTTGCCCCAACAGGGCTGCAAGCATCTGAGGCTAAGTCAGGAAAGTAGAGCAAGAATTTAAATGGAGGCCCATATGCCATATGTCTACATATGTATAGATTATAAATCAAGTGGACAAATTGTTTAATAAAATCTATTCTATCCTCCAACCTTGAGAAATATACCTTCAGAGTAATAAAATTAAAATATGTGTAAAGCTATGTTTTTTTTTTGTTTATAGTTTTATTTATTTATTTTTTTCCCCCAAAGCCCCAGTAGATAGTTGTATGTCATAGCTGCACATCCTTCTAGTTGATGTATGTGGGATGCGGCCTCAGCATGGCCGGAGAAGCGGTGTGCCGGTGCGCGCCCGGGATCCGAACCTGGGCCACCAGCAGCAGAGCGCGCGCACTTAACCGCTAAGCCACGGGGCCGGCCCAAGCTATGTTTTTTAATAAGACTAAAAATTGGCAAAATGTTAACGATAAATTTAATTATTATTTAATTATTGTATTATATAACATTATATTATATTATTGGGTGTTCTACTGATGAGTATAAAATGAAATCAATCATAATTCATAAATTTTTATATATTCATTTCTCTCGTCTTCATTTCAGCAAATCACCAGTTATGCTCTTATAATCAAGAATTTTCATGAAGATTAGCCTTGATACTCACTGTTGCATACATTTGGGGAGTGGAAAACCTCCTTTGCTCTGGCTGCATGTCTAACACTCCTAGCTGTTCTCTGCCCCCTTCACTTTCTGGTCCCTAGGGAAGGAGTGGTATTTGAATGGAGAGTTTGGGAGAAGAAGCTGAGCATGTTCAAGTTCTTCCTCCTTCTTTTCTCTTTGAGCTTTGCCTGCCTGCAGGGTGCATGCAATCTGCTAGCTTTTCCACGTGCTTGTCCAGCACTGCCTATGATGAGGTAGGTAAGTTCAATTCAGGGGTGAAATATTAGGTAACCCACTTGGCTAACACACCTAATCCACATCCTTCAACTGCCTTTAATGGCAATAAAGGTGATATTTTTGCTCTCCTGCTGCCTTACTCTTTCATCTCTCTCTCAGTTGGTTCCATATTTTGGCAGGAAACAGAAATATCATTCATTGGGCCCCCTAAATTCTGACATGAATGGGGATGAGGTTCACATGGGCATACAATCTGGGCGTTGGGCTTCTTTTATAGACTTGCCCAAATATGGGCACAACTTTTAGCTAATTCTCCATAACACAACTTAAGCCATGGTTTTACAGGAGGCTCAAGGAGGGAATGCAACACAGAAAATAACTTATAACTACAGCTCAATCCCAGATCTGCCCTGGGGTCTCTGGCCACCTTAGCTCCCTGCCTGGCTCCTGCACTACTGTAATTGATCTGGGACAGCTTGCTCTGTGCCCCCAAAACCTGCTTCACCACTCTAGTCTCTGCACCTCTGCCTCAGAATCCAGAAACTGTTGAGTCTTAAAGGGAGGAGGAAGACCTTCTCTCCTCTGAGCCACAGCCCACCTCTCTAAGTCCCCAGCTTCTTTCTGTCCTGGAACCAACTTTTTCCTAAATTGAGTGACAGTGGGAACATAGTTTCCTTTCAGAGGAAAATTGACCCGCATACACAGGTGTGAATTCTGGCCCCATCGTTCTTACAGTGCAGCTCAAAAGTACATTGTCCAAAGTCTGGGTTATATAGTGTTAAATGATATCAGGAGTAGTAAACCAATTGATTACACAATTCACAGTGAACTATATCAAGCCTAAGCTCGTTCTTTTCATAGGTTTCCTTCTGCCTGAAGAGAATATTATGTCTGCAAGTCTCTTCTGCACTCTTCTCCCTCTGAATTCTGCATCTCCAAACAGCTACTCCAAAACAATATGCAGCACTCCTCAGACGCGTGGGAGAGTCTGGTTGCTTAATATTCTGAGAAAATTTAGCAGACAATTAGTGAATTATGGCCTAGCTGTTAGGGCCTTTGTGGAGATAATGTCATAGTTGATCAGATATCCTTCATCAGATATCCTTAACCTCATTATTTGGCACATGTATCAGTAGGGTCCTAAGGAAAGCAGATAATGAGATCGAGTTAGGAGATTTATTGGTGAATAAAACCTATGAAAGATAAAGAGGAAGAATACAGCATTGGGTAGAGATAGCCTTCAGACCATAATACAGATTTGACACTTGTAAAAGGAAAAGGAGGAGGAAGCAGGATGGGGCAGAGAGAGCCTCAGGCCAGTGCAGATCTGATAAGGTCTCAGCCAACCCATCCAGCTCAGACTGCCTGTTAGAGGAGTCCAGCTTTGGGCAGAAGTGATCAGATCTAGTAGCCATGCCATGCAGAGTCATTGACTGGGGATGCCCAGGAAGAGTATGGCCTAAGCTTGGAAGCCAAGGTGAATAATTCTTTGCAGCTGAACAGCAAGTTTTTCCTTGAAAGGAGGTCCAAGCATGGAGCCTCCTTGGCTCCCACAGCAGGGAACTTTCTATTTGTCAGCTGACTTTCCATCCCATTACAGGACCAAGTGAATCCTCAAAAATGTTTTGCTCATCACTTTAGCAAGATCATCTCTTAACTATTCTCTTTCTCTTTTACTTCTTTCCATCACCACTGCCAGTACCCCATTCCAAGCCATTATTTCTTGCTAGAATTATTGCAATAATCTCTACTGGTCTTTCCATACCCACTCTTCTGCCTTCCAGACTATTCTTCCCACTGCAGTCAGAGTCATCTTTTCAAATACAAGTCTAATTAAAACCCCAAGTAGCTTAGCATTATTCCTAAAAGACACACTTAAATCCTTAACATCATCTTCAAGGTCCTGAGGGTCACCCCCATCTACCTCTACAGCTTAATTGCATACCCTTCATTCACTACGCTCCAATACAGTGGCCTTCTTTCCAGTCCTAGAAAATGTGCCTTGCTTCTTTCTTTCACAGGCCTTTGGTGTATGCAAGAACCTCTGCCTGGGATGCTTCTTGCATCTTTTCCATGTCTGAGAAATACAGCATGATGCAGTTTGGGGGTTGTCTATTTTTTTCTATGCAACATACTCCAAATTTCTTTTTAAAAATTAAGCAACATGGGGGCCGGCCTGGTAGCATAGTGGTTAAGTTTGCTTGCTCCACTTCAGTGGCCCGGGGTTTGCAGGTTCGGATCCTGGGCACGGACATACGCACTGCTTATCAAGCCATGCTGTGGTGGCGTCCCACAGAAAATAGAGGAAGCTGGGCACAGATGTTAGCCCAGGGCCAATCTTCCTCAGCAAAACGAGGAGGATTGGCAATGGATATTAGCTCCGGGCTAAGCTTCCTCACCAAAAAAAGAAAGAAAGAAAAAAAAATTAAGCAAAATGTAGGTCAGAGGGCAGAATTTTTATGAAAATAAGATTAAATATATAGAGTATAAATAGACATGCAAAATACTGATGAATGATATTACCACACAAGTCACATGTAGAAAAAGTTGAATGTAATTATTGCTTTTGAAGAAATGATTTATTAATTATTTTAAATTATTTTTCAGATTACTATAAAGAGCCAGTTTGCATCCAATTATTTCTGTGGAACCACAAAAAAATTATGTATTGCTCTGTGAAAAAAGCAGAAAACAAATTGATAAATATAGGACTTCCATTTCTGGCAGTACAGCCAACTACATAACCTGAAAAACTTCTTGCCATGTAATATCTAGAAATTTTGGGTAAAATATAATAAATGTTCTTTTAAATGCATTGCTGAGGTTGCATAAAAGTAAGAAATATCTCTAAGAGAAAGAAAGAGGGAGAGATGAAAGGGAGGGAGGGAAGACATTAACAATGATAAATTAGGTGAGGTGTATACAGGTGTTCTTTGAACTATTTTTTCACTTTTCTGTGTGCTTGAAATTTTTCAAATTAAAAAAGTTAAAGTAAAAACAATAACAAGATAGACTCAAAATTCTGAACACAATATCATGAGAGAAAAGAGAGAGAATGAGGGGGTGACCAAAATTAAAGCATTTCAAGGTCCTTGTATTCTACAGGAGGGTAGAGATGACAACTTTCTATAGATGTAAATAGAGAATAGAGAAGCTGTACATATTTTCAATTTCTTCTGAGTATGACTTCATAATCTTTAATATGCTGTGTACCCCAAAGACATTAGACATGATCATTTAAATATTTGTAAAGGTAGTGAAAGACATGCACAAGGACATTTATCTCAGCATTGTTTATAGTACCTTCACAAATTAGAAATGACCTAGTTGAGAACTGGCTAAGTGAATTATGATATATATATTCAGAGTAATACTATGCAATCATTAATAATAATGATGCTCCTCTGAATTTACTAACTCAAAAGCATTTCATGCAGGGCCACCCCGGTGGCTTAGTGGTTAAGTGTGCGCGCTCCGCTGCTGGCGGCCCGGGTTTGGATCCCGGGTGCGCACTGACGCACCGCTTCCCTGGCCATGCTGAGGCCGTGTCCCACATAGAGCAACTAGAAGGAAGGGCAGCTATGACATACAACTATCTACTGGGGCTTTGGGGAAGAAAAAAAAAAAAAGGAGGAGGATTGGCAGCAGATGTTAGCTCAGAGCCGGTCTTCCTCAGCAAAAAGAGGAGGATTAGCACGGATGTTACCTCAGGGCTGATCTCCCTCACAAAAAAAAAAAAAAAAAAAGCATTTCATGCTTATGGTTGAATAAAAGTTAGGTCACAGATACATATATGAGCTCATTTATATAAAATTATTTTTATATGTCTATGATTATGACAATGGTTATCCCTGTAATAAGTCTGTAGATGATTTTTTACTTTGTACTTGACACTTTTCTGTATTTGAATTTGTTAAAATGGGCATGGATTTTTTTTTTAAATAAAAACAGTAAAGCTGTTCTTAAATGTAAATGATAAAGTAACTTCCAAGTTCTTTTTGCTCTTCCGTTTCCACCTGGGCTTTGTCCATTAGGAGAGAAATGTGAAGCCATTGTACCTCGGAGTGAAGAGAACGCGAGCAGAGCAAAGACCAGAGCAGAGCTGTACTTTCTCCTCTCCTGTAAGCGGCTAAGCTTCTGCAGTCTGTAACAGGACTTCAGTGTACACAAAAAAGTCTATTGCATTCTTGTCTGGAAGTTAGGAATATACGGCCTATTCTTGTCTGGCAAGGAGATCCACACAGAGAAAGGGTCATCATTTCCTTGGTCAATTTGAGTGAAAAAAGGGCCCTTTAAAGCTTGGCTGCCACTAGGGATTGGGAAAGCAGGTGTGATCAGATAAGAGCCCTAAGGTTATAGAACTCAATATCAAAGAATTCTTCTCAATCCCAGCACTCAAGATGACCCCTCCCTTCACATTCTTTCAATATTCCACCTAATTCATCTACCAGAATACTTTTTAGTTCCTTCTCAGCAATTCATTTCCATCTTTTCCAAACCTTGCACTAAGGCACTTCTTCCACCAGGGTTTTAGCAAAGTACGTATGTGCACAGGTAAGCTTTTTTTTTGAGTTATGAGGTATGGGTGCCTCCCAGGCCCTAAGATGCATCAAGGTTTGCAGGTGTTATGGAACCCAAAGGCAAGGAAATGAATCTGAGAGTCTATAAAGCATTTAATATTGAAATGGGTATCCTGACCCAAGTCCCTTAGTTGAACCTTCTGTTTGTACAATTATGAACATTTATTAAACTCTGGAGGTCCCTAAAATCCATTTTCAAAATAATCTAGATTTTTAAACGCTAAACTCCTGGTGAGAGTGTAATGTAGGTACTCTCAAACACTGCAAGTGGGAGTATAAATTTGTACGCTCTTTCTGAAACACAATTTGACAAAAAAAGTGTTGCTATGGACTGAATTGTGTTCCCCCAAATTTGTATGTTGAAGCCTTAACCCTCAGTGTGACTATATTTGGAGACAGGACATTTAGGGAGGTAATTAAGGTTAAATGAGGTCATAAGGGTGGGGCCCTAATCTGATAAGGCTGGTGTCCTTATAAAAAGAGGAAGAGACACCAGAACTCTCTCTCTGTCTCCAC
Organism: Ceratotherium simum simum; assembly: GCF_057802395.1. Classification (NCBI taxonomy): domain Eukaryota; kingdom Metazoa; phylum Chordata; class Mammalia; order Perissodactyla; family Rhinocerotidae; genus Ceratotherium; species Ceratotherium simum. Next base: position 44,597,586 of record NC_141911.1, read on the forward strand.
AGGTGCACAAAGGAATGGCCACATGAGGACACAGGGAAACAGCAGCTATCCACAAGCCAGGAAAAGAACTCTCGTCAGAAACCAAATTTGCTGGCACCTTGATTATGAACTTCTAACCTCCAGAATGTTCTATTTTTATTTATTTATTTATTTTGTGAGGAAGATCAGCCCTGAGCTAACATCCATGTTAATCCTCCTCTTTTTGCTGAGGAAGACTGGCTCTGAGCTAACATCTATTGCCAATCCTCCTCCTTTTTTTTTTTTCCCCAAAGCCCCAGTAGATAGTTGTATGTCATAGTTGCACATCCTTCTAGTTGCTGTATGTGGAACGCGGCCTCAGCATGGCCAGAGAAGCCGTACATCGGTGCGAGCCCAGGATCCGAACCTGGGCCACCAGTAGCAGAGCGTGCGCACTTAACCGCTAAGCCTCGGGGCTGGCCCCAGAATGTTCTGTGTTTAAGCCACTCAGTCTGTGGTATGGTGGCCTGAGCAGACTAATACGGGTACCAAAACTTTAAAAAATGCTTACCTTTTTACACAATTCTACTTCTAGGAATAATTTCTAAAGAAATCATCACACATATACACAAAAATGTAAGTTTGGGGATAGTCTTTGAAGTCCTATTTACAATATGGAAAAAAATAGAAACAAATATCCAGGACCATGTCACTGAATAAATAAATTAAGGTAGATTGAATGAATAAATAAATGATGGAAGACAGTCTTTTAACCTGCTGGGGGAAGATATTTAACATGGAAAAGGAGTTATAAACATATTAATAGGTGAAGAGACAAAGTTATAAAATGATGTATATAATATAATCCAATTATTAGGAAAAAATAGAAAGCAGTGGGAATGGATTTATTTATTTATTTATCTTTATATCAAAATATTAATAGTAATAAGGTCAAGATGATGGATTAACTGGCAATTTTTAGTTTCTTCTTTTTATTTATATATATGGGTTTTCAAAAAAATCACAGTGAATATGTTTTAATAATTTTTGGGATAAGAAAGAAGCCGACAAAGTTTGTTACATTCTTACAAATATGAACTTGATAGACTGAGACATTAAGTAGAAAAACTAGATAAGGCCTGCATTTAGATTCAAAAAACTTAATTTTTACAGAAGGGAAACAAACTACTTGGATAGCAATCCATGAGTTTCAGGTGACTGTGAACTAACCAAGAACCAGCAGCATGATGTGGCTGCTAAAAAAGCTAATATAATCTTATGGTGCATAATAGAGGCACAGTTTACTAGATTTTGTTCAGACTACATCCAAAGTATTACTCTCAGGAGTGCCACATCTAAAGAGAGATAAACTGGGTCCATAGAAAAGCAACTAAAACAGGGTAGGATCACATGAAGATTTGACATTGGGCTTGAAAAAAAGAAAAGGATAGACATGGCAGCTGGCAAATAGCAAGCTTGCATATAGAAGATGCAATCAATTTCTTTTCTATTATGCCCTTAAAAGCAGAATTAGAATAAATAATTATTGGCTATAGGGAGGCAGATTTCTTTAACTATAAGAAAGAAATTTCTTTCTTTTTTTTTTTTTTTAAAGATTTTATTTATTCATTTTTTTCCCCCCAAAGCCCCAGTAGATAGTTGTATGCCATAGGTTCACATCCTTCCAGTTGCTGTACGTGGGACTCGGCCTCGCGTTGGACGGAGAAGTGGTGCCTCGGGGCGCGCCCGGGATCCGAACCCGGGCCGCCAGCATCAGAGCGCGCGCACTTAACCGCCAAGCCACGGAGCCGGCCAAGAAAGAAATTTCTAACAATTATTAGAACATAGCAACAGGATGGGTAGGAAGCTGTTGGGTCAGAGTTGAGATAAAGTAGGTGTAGAAAGTTGTATATCTGGTGGGAAATTAGACCAGATAATTGGTCAGGTCCCTTCCAAACCTAAGGGTCCATGTTATTTTTAGAGCATGCCTCTGAACCCAGGGGATTGGTCTGTGCTCACAGTAATGAAACAGATCTCAGAGTGTTCAACAACGGCCAGTCAGGCAGCCCGAGACCTGCAACCTCAGGCTCTCTCCACTCCTGACCATGAGGCCTGTTTCTGATATATTTGTTTCTTCTTTTCTTCCCCCAAAATAGAAATATCTTTTCAAAAATGATTTTTAAAGCAATATATATGCTCACTGTAAACAATTTAAATAATGCAAAAGTGTGTGAACTGAAAAGAAACTGCCTGCTCCTTTCTACCTTCCATTTTAGTATTCTTATGTATAAAAATGATACATTCTATCTATAGTGTGGAATAATATGATTCTTCACTCAATAATACATTGGGTGTCTTTCAATGTCAATACACGTAGTAGGTGTCTGAAAAGTTGGGAAATCTAGGGTATTTATTTATTTATTTATTTTAATGTTCTAAAATATACATAAAATTTACCATTTTAACTATTTTTAGGTTACAACGCAGTGGCATTAAGTATATTCACACTGTTGTGCAACCATCTTCACTAAGATAAATTTATTTTCAAACACTATGTTAGTTACATTTTCAAATAATATGTTCAATATGTTGTTTTCAACCTTCAGGAACCTTTTCAGATACACCTAAAGCAATGGGTCCAAATGTCGATCTGAACAAACTAAAATAAATAAGCCATTCTCCTGTTTCCAAACCTTGTGGACGCTGAGGTGCTGGAGGCAGGCAGAGGGGTAGAGAAGAGTGAGCAGGGGTTCTGTAGTTTTGGCTCAAACCCTACAGACTATGTGACCTTGGGCACACTATTTAGCCTCTCTGTTTTTCTATTATTTGACTCTTCTTTCTTCCTACATCCTAGTGATCAGAGAGCTTTAGTCTTTTCTCTACCCCAGTAAACATAGTTTTATAAGTGGTTTCAACACAGAGCTGCCTATGTGGTATAATCTGAAGGATGGTAAGAGAACTGCCCATCCAAACCACCTTCCCTGATGGGCTGCCATCTTGCTTCAAATTCCAACTTGACTTCACTGCTTTGCAGAGCCGGTCTCACGGGCGTGCAAACTGCAGTTGCACGGGTCCTCACACTTAGAAAGGCCCTGTGCTTGGTTTAACGTCCTACTGTTGTTGTTGTCTTGAAATTCTCAATAATTTTTGAACTAGGGCCCTTGTATTTTCATTTTGCACTGGGCCCCACAAATTATATAGCAAGTTTTGCTCCTTTGGGTGAAAGCATTGTCCTTGGAAGAGCCTTATTTTAAGAGCAAATAATTTACCTGAAGAGCATACCACCTTAACACCCGTTAACACCCATTTTGTCACATTAATTAATGTGTTAATTAATTAAGACAGCAGAGCTCTGAAGGGTTGAAGCATTGAACCTCCAATTTTGGATGTGGAGAAGCAGCGTGAATAGGTTCAGAGCATGAATACTGCCTGCACAGGGTACCCTCGGGGCCTCTGAGAGGGTAGGTGGGAGGGGGAAATGAAGGCACCATTTATGCTATTTATCATTCTATTTATGCAAATTATGCCTAATTTAGAGTATTTGTCTTTAAAAAAAAGAAAGACATTAGACTATTTTACCTAGATTTCCAAGAGGTGACATTTCTATTTTTAAATGATTATAATAGTTTAGTTTCTAATGGAAAGCCAATGGCATTAGCAGTTATAACTAGGTTTATAATTTCCTTTTAGCATTCACAGTGAAAGGTCAGACTTTTAAAATTTATGAAATCTATATTCTAGGTATTTTTCAGTCTGAAAAACAAAGTCCTCCATGTGGTATTAATACACCTTTAATTTATGTCTTATCTTAAATATGATTAGGAGGTATTTTTTCCTATTTACTAGATTTGTTTTGAGTCAAAACTGATATCATAGTGTTCTTCAAAATGACATTTATTTGTTGGCCCAGAGTTAATGTCATACATTTTATTTAACATTGCATCACATTCATTTCAGTCTGTTCAAAAAACAAATTAAAACAAACATTTATGATGGTTTGTATCAATCAGCAGATTTTATTGCTTTTCATTATTTCACTGTAAAGGCAAAGAATGCAAAAGTCAACTGTTAAAATGAAAAAAAGACACCAGAGGACTCATGTATTTTTGTTGAATGACAGTACAAATAAATGAGTGAATAAATAAATGAATGAATGAAAGGTGCTAAAGAGAAGAATGGAGGAGACATGTAACTAGTGTGGATACATACGTATATGTTCCATAGGGCATAGACTTGTACATTCAAGAGCTCCATCCTAGAACAAGAACTAAAGGGTTGCTTCCTATCTGAGCTATCCTGCCCCTTGGCATGCACCTCATGTGAAACAAAGCCTTCTCTCCTAGTCATAGCAGACTGGATGGAGGACTGGAGACAAGCTCAAGGCAACAACATAAGGCAGGAGGGAGGCTAGCTGCCTCTGAGGCCATCTGGCTAGCGTTCTGCCCCAGGATAATACTCCACAATAAATGGTGATAAACCAACTCAAATAAAAAATCTCTTTTGGGAAATATAAATGCTAGATATACCAAAAAGAAGGTGAGTCATGTTAGCTAAGATTGCTACTGTGAATAAAAGTCCTGATTCTTGTAGTACCTTTTACACAATCTCCTGAAGGATGAGCAGCTGGATGAGGCAACTTCCAGAGCCACCTTCCATCTTGCAACCCCAAGTTCCCACATATCCTTGCAATACTTGCTATCATTGAAGGTGATCTCACGTGTGTGCGCTCCTTTAATCGTAAACAAGCTAACTAATGCAGAACATAATATTATTATTAAAAAATCTTACATAGACTAGGTGGAAGCAACCCAACGTTCATCAACAGGTTAATGGATAAACAAAATGTAGTAGATACAAAGAGTGGAATATTATTCAGCCTTAAAAAGGAAGGAAACCCTTGGGCTGGCCCAGTGGCATAGTGGTTAAGTTCAGTGCTCTCCACTTTGGCGGCCCAGGTCCTCAGGTTTGGATCCCAGGTGTGGACATACACCACTTGTCAAGCTGCACTGTGGCAGCAACCCACATACAAAGTAGAGGAAAGAGTAACACAGATGTTAGCTCAGGGCCAATCTTCCTCACCAAAAAAAAAGAAAAAAAAAAGGAAAGAAACCTTGTCACATGTTACAATATGGGTGAAACTTAAGGACACTATGCTAAGTGAAATAAGCCAGTCACAAAAAGACAAATACTGCATGATTCCCCTTATATAATGTATGTAAAGTAGTCAAATTCATAGAGACAGAAAGTAAAGTGGTGGTTGTCAGGGGCTGGGGGGAGGGGAAAATAGGGAGTTGTTTAATGGGTATAAAGTTTCAGTTTTGCAAGTTGAAAAAGTTCCGGAGATCTGTGCACAACAATGTGAATATACTTAACACTACTGAACTGTACACTTAAAAATAGTTGAGATGGTAAATTTCATATCACATGTTTATTACCACAATTTAAGAATTATTTTAAAAAATCTTACATAGACTATTCAGATCTGAGGACCACTTGATTCACTATAGCTGAAACTTTTCTCCTTGTACATCTTGATCATAATGGTTTATAAGGTCTCTTTAAGCCCTTGAGGACAGTTATATTGGTTATATTGCTACTAAACTTTTATAACAAACAGAACCCTTTTACTATGCAAAACATCATATTGGGTTCCCAAATGGTTTCATTTTCAAATCCAAAAGGGATTGTTTTAATTTTTAATTTTATATTTGGTAACTCCTTTGGCTTTACAGTTTAAAAAGCATTTTTATATGTTATTTCATCTGATCCTTCACAACAACAAACTTTGGGGAAGGTAAGGTAGGTATATTATTTTCACGTCACAGAGGAGAAGACTAAGGCTTAGAGAGTATACATGACTTGTGAGTCACACATCCAGTTAGCAGCCAATCTGAGTATTGAAACCTAGATCCCCTAACACCTAGGAGAGAGCTCTACTACTATGAAAGTGATTAACATAGTACATACTGGTTAACAATCATTTCAGCAAACTTAAAGTTTATATTTTGGTAGAAATCACAATTTCATGAGGAAGCAAATTTATCTCTTAACCATGAGAATCATATCTATGAGAATTATCACTTTTTGGACCACGAGATGCAACCAAGACACCTGGTTCCACTGGTGGCAACACAATTTAATTGTGGTCACGACCAAAGACACTTCACAAACTCAAACCTTTTGTAAAGTGATGGCTAATTTACCCTCGCTTCTCACAGTGCAGAACGTCAGTTCTGGGAGTCTGGGACTGGGCTTCGTCCATTTGAGTCTGGGTCATGGGGGCAGGAGTGACGTCAAGGGTCATGCTGGGGAAGGAACTCTGAATGGCCATTCACAGGGAGGCGTTTATGGTACCCCCATTCTCTATTCTATGAGTGTCTCTAATCGGATTAGAATGGAGAATGCTGTCCTCTGTCCTGCTCCACCCCCCTAGCAGGTAAAGAAGAAGGCCATGGAACTGTAATCAAGGACACGGTACAAATTTAAACAAACATTCTCTTTTGTCAGAACAACTTTAAAAATTTTCAATATTAGTGTAACGATTTAGGTAATATACCCTGTCTAAGGAGAAAGCAAGCAAATTTGGTTGTGTTGACCTATAAAAGAGTGCTGATGTTCACTAAATCAGAAATATTGAGAATTTAAAAGGTACTAGGCATAGTTTTGGAAAAGGAAAGTGACACAAATCTAATTTTCAGACCTAGTGTTGTCAAGGTAATGAAAACAAAGTCCTTTTGAACTCCTTTATTTTCCCCACATCTCTCAGAAGCTTGCATTTACATGATTTTTGTCTTGCATACAAACCTACTAGGTTTGCTCCCAACACTTTCAACCTCTTTCAGGCTGCCTGAGAAACATGGAAAACTGCCTGGAGGCGCACTGAAAGTTTTAAACAGAAGAGGGCACTAAGACAGAGAGCTTCAAACATCATGCTCCCCAGAGATGTGAGAAAGGGAGGGACAGAGATTGAGAGAGACAGAGAGAGACAGAGAGAGTGGAGGTGCACATGACGGGGAGGGAGAGGGGGAGAGGGAGAAAATTGAAGCAGAAGGATAGAGGGACAATTGATTGATGGAGATTCATAATCAAACTCAGTTGCAACTGAAAATTAGGAAGGAAGTGAACATTCATATGATTTCTTTTTCATGCTAGAAAGGAACTGGGATTTGCAAGATATTGGGTTTGAGATTTTGCAACTGATGCTCCAAGAAGAAATTGACATGAGAGGACTGAAGGAGGTAGATTGCATGCTGAATCTAAATGCTAAATTGGGACCCGCCCCATGGCTTAGCGGTTAAGTGCGCGCGCTCCGCTGCTGGCGGCCCAGGTTCGGATCCCGGGCGAGCACCAACGCACTGCTTCTCCAGCCATGCTGAGGCCACGTCCCACAGGCAGCAACTAGAAGGATGTGCAGCTATGACATGCAACTATCTACTGGGGCTTTGGGGGGAAAAAATAAAGAAATAAATAAATCTTTAAAAAATAAATAAATGCTAAATTGTGTAAACAAAGGCAACAAGTAGTTGGTAAGATCTTATCTGTGTCCGTTTTCTAAATATATGGACAAAGGCTAGACTATGATGAAACACATAATTTTGGTCTTACTGCCGCTTAGTTCCGTTTTAATTTTTTTCAACGTGAAATTCTTTCAGTAAATTCTGTAAAATTCTATTCTAGAAGGAAAAATATTATAGTTGACTGTTTTTATCCACATTGGAAAATTCCTTTTCAAATATTTTGGGTAAATTATTGGGAGGAGTATCAGAGGATTTAGCATTTCTGGTTAAATCTAAAAAGTAAAACTTCATAAAATGATGGTGTTGGAACAGATTTTAGGGTCATACAGTTCAAAACAAATATTTCAGTGTCCCATTGTAAGAATAATTCTTGATTTTTAGGTTTGAGGTTTTCCTTTTCTGGGAGAACTGCTCACATTGTCCCCCATCTCCCTCTCCCCAGGATGTGCAGACAAGGGCTAAGCTATTCCTGCTGTAAGAAAGTCTGTGCAGCACAGCCCTGACCACCAGAAATATAGTGCCAGCCATATGTACAATTTTCAATGTTTTAGTAGCCACATTAAAAAAAGTAAAAAGAAACAGATGTGAAATTAATTTTCTTAATATATTTTATCTAACTCAATATATCCAAAATATCAAGTCAACATGTCATCAATAAAAAACTTACTACTGAGCTATTTTACATTCTTTTTTTTAGTGCTAAGTCTTTGAAATCTGAGTTTTTATACTTACAGCACATGTCAATTTGGACAAGCCACAATGAAAGTACTCAAAAGCCACATGTGGCTCATGGCTACCAGATTGGACAGCGCAGGTCTGGAACATTATTTTTTGGTCCTGGAAAAATATGCAACCAATCAGTTAAGTGGCAAATTTAATAATGTATCTAAGATGCGCTGCCATTTACAAATCTAATTCTACCTTAACTTTTTTTTCAATTTTTTTTATTGTGGTAAAATACACATAAAATTTACCATCTTAACCATTTTTAAGTGTATAGTTTCCTTTACCATTTAAAATAATTTATTGAACAATTACTAAAATATTGACTATCCTTTTCACTCAGAATGTTTACATATTTTTTTCTTCCTTTGCATATAAGAGCAAGAAAAGAAGATTTTCGTGTGAAGGTAATTTCTTTTTTCATTTTCAACAAAATTATTAAAATACTTTTGAAGTATACATTTGGGAGTCATTTCCCTGCTATTTCTAAGAATTTCATAGACACAAAACACAAAAACACAAGTCTAAGAGACTGCCATCTGAGGAACAGTGGCTGCTTTATAGCCTAAAAACACAAGTTAAGGAAAAAATTTATAAGTGATTCACATTAATTTTGTAAATATTAAATTTATATTTTAGTTACATTGACAATGTTATTATGGACCTTACATTTCTCCATAAACATCAATGTAATGCTGCAAATTGTCTTTTACCTGACATGGTTTTCTCTATTCTTCTCTTAAGTAAATAAATACAAATGGAACTAGAATATTAGAATTAAAAAATTAACTCAATCCAATAAACACATTTTCTCTTAAATTCAATTCTATTTTTTATTGTAATTACAATTTTACATTCAGAATTGAGTGAATTCTATGTGAATAATGTGGTATTAACCCTTATTTGAAAAACTTAACTTTTGTATTTTCTGAGTTGTGTGAACTTAACTTGCATAAAAATTTTTGTTTTTTTTGGTGAGGAAGATTGTCCCTGAGCTAACATCTGTTGCCAATCTTCCTCTTTTTGCTTGAGGAAGATTGTCCCTGAGCTAACATCTGCGCCAATCTTCCTTCATTTTGTATATGGGATGCCATCACAGCATGGCTTGATGAGTGGTGTGTAGGTCCATGCCCGGGATTCGAATCTGCAAACCCAGGACCACCAAAGTGGAGTAGGCAAACTTAACCACTACGCCACCAGGCCGGCCCTTCATAAAACTTTTATATTTTTGAATTGTATATAAAAAGTTTTGCCACCTCATGATGCTCTTTGCAGATGATTATGTTTTTGTGGATCCATTGAACTTAGAACTCTGAAGTAAAATAAGAAATTATTGAACATGCTAGTTCGCTGCGGACACTTTAGTAGTTACTTCCCCTCTCCCCTGTTTTCATCCCAATCCTTTAGCTTGGGCACACCTAAAAGTCAGGGCCAGCATCAGATTCTTCTCCCATAGTTACCCCACAGTAGGGATCTGTGGGTTAAATATTGTCCAGCACTACCTCAGTGACTTGAAATGGACCCACTGAACGTCCATCTAAATACCAAAAGTGTCAGTCTAGAACCAAATAATTTACTGTTCTGTTTGTTCATCTGCTTGTCTTTGGTGCCGTGTTAACATGTCTCTTTTTTTTCCAAGATGTTTTTTAGATACTGGCCATTTCATGGATTTGCTTTCTTTGTCAATATTCATACTTACCAAGAAGTTTTGTTTTGTTTTGTTTTTTTTTTTTGGTGAGGAAGATCAGCCCTGAGCTAACATCCATGCTAATCCTCCTCTTTTTGCTGAGGAAGACTGGCTCTGAGCTGACATCTATTGCCAATCCTCCTACCTTTTTTTTCCCCAAAGCCCCAGTAGATAGCTGTATGTCGTAGTTGCACATCCTGCTAGTTGCTGTATGTGGGACGCGGCCTCAGCATGGCCAGAGAAGCGGTGCGTCGGTGCACGACCAGGATCCAAACCCCGGCCACCGGCAGTAGAACGCGTGCACTTAACCGCTAAGCTACCGGGCCGGCCCACCAAGGAGTTTTTATATTTGCTACTTCATAAAAATAAAGAAAGACACTGGCTAAAGATTCTCCTCGATAAAGAGAAGGGTATCCTAGTGTCTCTTTAGGAGTTTCTTTACCTTCCACTCAGATCTGCCTAAAATCCTGCATGTTTAATGCTTATAAAGTTCAATTATAAAGTGCATCTTAGTAAAAAAAAACAAACAAGCAACAACAACAACAACTAAAATCCTGCATACAGTATAACAATAAGGTGTAAATGCCTATTGTAAAAGAAAACAAGTGCTTCTTTCCCTTTTTAGATCTTTCCTTCCTTCCTTTCCTTTCTTTGTTCCTTTTTCTTTTTTAAAAAATTTATTTGTATTTTATTTTTTTCCAGTTTTATTAAGATATAATTGACATACAACATTGTATAAATTTAACATGTACAACGTAATGATTTGATATATGTATATATTGCATCTTTCTTTCTTTTTCTAATCTCCATTTAATTTAAATGCCACTGGGTTCAGTAATGTCCAAGCAGCCTCTGCAAAATTTGGGGTGCAAAAAGCCTCCACATGGAAACTGCAGCAGTTGTACTCTATCTATAAATTCATAATTCTGCCCATTCAGCTAGGATATTTGTGGACATACAGAGCCTTAGTGGTACCCTCTACAAAGCTCTCTCCAAGACTCAGTGCTGAGTCCACAAAAGACTTGCTGTCCCTCTCCAGAAGGAAGTGGTCTATGCTCTGAGTGTTGCTTCTTCCATTTTCCATCTTTTGAACATTCCTTTCGAAAGAATGTTTATCTTATTTTTTTCTCCACCATTGTATATTTAGGTACATTGAGGATATTCAGATTTACTGTTTATTTGTAAGTTGTAAGGAAATGAGGTGCCTCATCCATGCAGATCATGAATTGACAGGACTTAAAGATCCTGGAGCTGGGACAAGGATATGAGTGGCTGCACAGTGGCCAGGCAAGGACATTTTCAGAACTGTATGTATGGGAAGAAGGGCATGTGTATGAGTGTGCGTGATGCGGGAGGCAGCAGTGAAGAATGAACTATATTGAAAATTTTTTCTTCCAACATTTTTCTATTCTTCTGGAATAGCACTCCTGTGTTTGGTAAGAAGTGTTCCACTCTCACTCCATCCATGAAGTCCATGGACACTGTGAGGATGTGAGCCTGAAGGCCACAATAGCTCTCATGTAGCAAGCTGGCTTGAGAGAATAAACCCAACTACCCAGAGAAGCAGAGAAGAAGGTGAAGAGGGAGCATCCTGAAAGTGAGAGGTTTTGTTACAATTGTCCTTGCCTGTCTCAAGGTTTGGATAAGTAAGCCAACAAGTTTATTGCCATATTTGGCTAAGCTGGCTTAAGTCAGTTTTTGTCATGTGCCATCAAAAGTCCTGATAATTCAATGGGTAAAGTGCAAAGCTCTTCCCTCTTTTATCTTTTTTTCCAAAAATACAATGACAATTCTATAACCCTCACCACTAATTTGCTCTCAGCATATGCTACTCATACCAGGGATACCACTGAGAATGATCTTTGCATTTCAGGGAGGCTAGAGATCAATTTACTTCATAATTTAAAAAGATGGGGATTTACTTTCTTATATTTTAAAACTTTTCCAAAATGGCCATGTGTTACTTTTATAATAAGAAAAAAGGTCAGGGCCAGTGTTGGTGGCCTAGTGGTTAAGTTTGGCAAGCCCTGCTTTGGCAGCCCAGGTTTGGTCCCTGGGCGTGGACATACATCACTCATCCATCAGTGACTATGCTGTGGCAGTGGCTCACACCCAAAAAAAAGAGGAAGATTGGCAGCAGATGTTAGCTCAGGGTGAATCTTCCTCAGGGAAAAAAAAAAAAAGTCAACTTTATTCTAAAAAAGTTAAATCTTCAGCTAAGACAGGATAAATTCATATTTCTGTTTGAGGGCCCTTAATTTCTAGCAGGATATGAGTAGGTGCTACAATATAGTAAAGCAATCTTTGTTTTAAAGTACTTTCCCACATTTTGCTCAAAATTGTTAACACAGCAAGGAAATCTCCTTCTTATAATTTATTTCTGCTCTAATAGTGAAAGTGCTTTGCCTGGTTTTGTAGGCAAAATGCTCTACTGTTTTAGTTAAAAGTACTTAAAAATGTTTTTTTCTTACTTTTCCATTTTGCTTAAATATTCATAATTTTGAAAATAAGCTACCTTCATCCTAATGCTACTACTAATGTAAACCAGATGGGACTGGGGCCTCCCTACCCTTCAGAGATTTAGGAAAACTTGGTACCAGCACCCATTTGTTTTATGGACTGGGAGAGTCCAGATACTGCTTTGAGATTTCTGTGAATCCCTCCAAGTTTGCTTTCTCGGGGCTCCTTGTGTTTCTTCCTTAGGCTGAGATGGATGTCAGAAGCACTCTCTTCACTGTTTTGCACTGGAATTCCATACCCACCAAGCACTTTGTCAGGTCAATAACTTTGCCAAGGATTTGTAGTGTTGCTGGATAGATGCATCTCAAGGGCACAGCCAGATTTCTGTCATCTCAATGGCTCCACCTCCACCCCCTGCCTCTCCAGTGCCATCAACAGATTCCTCTCCTTATTCTAGCCTGGACAGTTCTTTATATTTAGGTCTCAGCTTCCAAGTAGGCTAACCATGGAATTTTCCCAACACAGGTGGGTCTCATTCCTAAGAGAAATGATCACACCAGTTGCTAGGAGAATAACATTTTCCCATTTGTTAAACTAAGAAAGAGGAGTATTTGATACCTACCTGGGTTAATAGGGGTGACACCTCTGGCTGACACCTCTGTCATTCCATTGATTGGAAAGGTTGTTTCAATGATGATGCTGTCTGAGAGTCTTCTCTATCTTTCCATGTGGTCCCTTTGAAAGATATGAGCTGTGAAAGAGGAAAACCTTCCTAAATAAGTATATACATGGAAAACAATGTCATCTCTGACAATAGAGTCTTTTAATTAATAGACTAGTCATATTAACTTCCTAAGCATTGTGCTAATTATTCGTCACCAAATTTTTGAGGTCAGTTGGTATTATGATCTTTCTTTAAAAGACAGAAAACCTAAGATACAAAAAGATTTGTAATCAGTTACAAATCTAGGATTATGTATTTTTTGGTGTCCTGGCATCATTTCCAAGATGATTTCAAACTACAGAGCATGAATTACTAGCCTGAAAGATCAGTTTCTATAGCATAAACGTCCTTAGTAAAACTCAGAGAAGCGGAAGTTAACATTTATCCTCAAGTAATTTACAGTCCAACTCTAGTGCTTGAATAACTCCTTATTCAGGAAGTTATTCAGCGCCACCTGGGGGGGGTTCTCAAAAAGAAGAATTTTGCAGAAGATGGTAAAGACGGCTTAAGAGGGTAGGAAAGTCATTCAGGCGTTCTTGAGTACACTTATTTCTTTATGAACTTGTAAAAATTAAAATCAATGTAATTCAATATTGTGTGTGCATGTGTGAAACATTATCTGATTTTACGACAATTCTTTTACTGACTCATATGTACCAGGCCCTGTTTGAGTCACCATGGGATATAAAGGTGTGTAAGACAATGTTCCTGTTCCTGTCCCTAAGAGACTTGCAATAGGGATGATACAATAGTGGAATAATTATAATAGCCTACACTTATAGAGTACTTACTCTGTGATAGGCTCTAAGTGTTTCTCATTTAATCCCTTACGAGCATTTGACGAAAGAGAGACAGAGAGATAAGTAATAATAATAGCTAATATTTATCGAGCAGTAATATATGCCAGGACACTATTCTAAGTGCTTTATGTATATTAGCTCATTTAATTCTCATTTAAAGCCTAGAAAGTAATATTATTTTACAGATGAACTAATTTAATTCTTACAACAAGTTTATAAATTAGGCCTAATATTGTTCCTTTTTGCTAATGTAAACTGAGGTGTAGAGAAAATAAGTGATTAAATAACTTGGGCATGGTTACACATCTAGTAAGTGGTAGAGCCAGGAATCAAACAAACTTAGTCTAACTCCAGAGTCTGTATCTTTTTTTGTGGGGGTAGGAAGATTGGCTCTGAGCTAACATACATGCCCATCTTCCTCCATTTTGTATATGGGACACCACCACAGCATGGCTTGATGAGTGGTGCATCGGTCCACGCCCGGGATTCGAACCTGTGAACCCTGAGCTGCTGAAGCAGAGCACGCAAACTTAACCACTACGCCACTGGGCTGGCCCCAGAGTCTGTATCTTAACCACTCTTATATGTCCTTTCTCTACTATAAAGTCCCAGTATACATGCATTTAATTTACGTGAATTCAATCATATGCACTGAGAGACCAAGATAAGAATCTAAACAGGCAGGGCAGTTCCTCTTCTCATTCTACTCAGTTGGCACATGCCCTGGAGGGAGTGTGTTATGGGAGATGAAGAACTGTCTTGCTCAGTTCCTGCGACTGTCAAAGTGTAGACATTTCACCAAGCTGAGGGTGATTTTAGCTTTGCTGATACAGTGCTTATAATAGGGTCCCTCCCTGCAGGCCAGTTCATTTCATCTGGGGTGCAATAGTGATGTCTTTCAGTGCTGGAGTTGACCTAGGGAGAGCAGTAAGTTGCTCTCTAAATTGGCACCGTCTTAAAAATTTCCAGGAACTTTTTGGACTATAACTTTTTTTTTCCTTGCTCCCTGACATTGGAGCCTAACTCCTGTGTGAGATGTAAGGCTACTGTATACAATGATTATAAACTAAGGCAAAATATAGTTTCATTGGCAAAGTAAGAAACAAAAGCTATGGTGAGTCAAAGGAGGGCAAAAATCGCACTTAGTTTGGGGTTGAGAGGTTTGTTGGGAAATCAGGAAAAGCTTCATGGAGGAAATGATAATTGAGATATGAAGGATCTGTAGCTCTGACAGCCAGAGCAAGGGAGGGAGTTATGTGTAGGAGGAGGAACCTGAGCAGAGGCATGTGGGTGGTGAAGCTCAGAGCATGACCAATGAGTAGCCAGTGTGGTTGGTGCCAAGACTCCGTCAAGAAAAGGGGTGTGTTTCCAGAGAAGATATACAGGTGGCCAACAGGCACATGAAAAGATGCTCAACATCACTAATTATTAGGGAAATGCACATCAAAACTACAATGAGATATCACCTCATGCCCATCAGAATGGCTATAATTAACAAGACAAAAAATAACAAATGTTGGAAAGGATGTGGAGAAAAGGGAACTCTCATACACTGCTGGTGGGAATGCAAACTGGTGCAGCCACTATGGAAAACAGTATGGAGATTTCTCAAAAAATTAAAAATAGAAATACCATACGATACAGCTATCCCACTACTGTGTATTTATCCAAAGAACATGAAACCAACAATTCACAGAGATTTATGCACCCCTTTGTTCATTGCAGCATTATTCACAATAGCCAGGATGTGGAAGCAACTCAAGTGCTCATCAACTGATGAATGGATAAAGAAGATGTGGTATCTATACAATGGAATACTACTCAGCCATAAAAAAAGACAAATTCCATTTGCAACAACATGGATGGACTTTGAGGGTATCATCCTAAGCAAAATAAGTCAGACAGAGAAAGATAAAAACTGCATGATTTCACTCATATGTCGAAGATAAACACATGGACAAGGAGACCAGATTAGTGGTTACCAGAGGGGAAGTGAGTGGGCGAAAGGGGTAAAGGGGCACATATGTATGGTGATGGATAGAAACTAGACTATTGGTGGTGAGCACGATGCAGTCTATGCAGAAACTGATTTAAAATAACGTACACCTGAAATTACACAGTTATAAAAGAATATGACCTCAATAAAATAATTAAAGAAAAAAGAAAAGTGGTAAGAAGGAAGTCTGGAAAGAGGCAGTGGGCCATTTTACAGAGGCCTTTGTAGGGGAGGAAAAGGTTTTCCTCAACCCTCTTAGCTGGGTCTGAAAAGTAACTGGATAAAGACAGAATAACAGGAGAAAAGCATGCAGATTTATTTAATACAAATTTTACCTGACACAGAACTCTTCATAAGGAAATGAAGACCTGAAGAAACAGACCTACATACTTTTATGCTAGGTTCGACGAAGAGTGGACAGTCATGGAGGCATATGATAGGTTAAGGAGTATGAGGTAATTGTAATAAACTGGGGGAAACTTAGTAAGGCCTGTTAGGATTCTTCTTTTCTTTCTTTCTTTTTTTTTTTTGTGAGGAAGATCAGTCCTGAGCTAACATCCATCCCAATCCTCCTCTTTTTGCTGAGGAAGACTGGCCCTGAGCTAACATCTATTGCCAATCCTCCTCCTTTTTTTTCTTTCCCCAAAGCCCCAGTAGATAATTGTATGTCATAGTTGCACATCCTTCTAGTTGCTGTATGTGGGACGCGGCCTCAGCATGGCTGGAGAAGCAGTGCGTCGGTGTGCGCCCGGGATTCCAACCCGGGCTGCCAGTAGTGGAGCGCGCGCACTTAACCGCTAAGCCACGGGCCGGCCCTGTTAGGATTCTTCTTAGGATCCCTTTGTCTTCAGAGATAAGGATGCTCCTTTCTTTGGGGTGTAGAGAGGGTACCTCTCACAGGAGGGTTTTATGGCCTGATTTAGGGAAGAAGGGGTGAAGGTGGGGAGGTCAGAGTGAACTTCCTGCTTTTGCCCTTTTATCACACTCCTTCAGCTTAAGATATTCAATAAGCCAAGGTGCCATATTTTGGGGCAGTGGGTCCTGAACCCCATCACCTTCAATGCCAAGTTGAGGAGTTGGTTCTCAGAGGTTCTGAGTAATGATATCACTGGAACTATGCTTTAGGAAGATTAATCTGGCAGGGATGTATAAAACCAATCGGAATCGGGAACAACATTAAGCATACTAGTTACAGGTCTAAAGCTGTAATCTGGGAAAAATGTAATACAGTCTTGTATGAGACACTGTGGTTTGCAAAAAATGGGAACCAAGTTGATGTAGCATAAGTTGAAAAGGCGAGTATATTATAAGGGAACTGAGGTGATTCAGAGAACCCTGGGGCAGGTGGGCAGCTGGGCCTCAGGCTAACAAGCTTTAAGTCCAGGGCCTCTTACCTAAACTGACTGCTATAGAGAACTTGGGAGGGGCCCCCCGCAATACACTCACATGGTCAAGTGTTTTTGTAAAATTTGGAAAAGTAAGACATTTTAACCGCAATTTGTTAAGCTCATTGTCTCTCACTCTCTCATTTCCCGTGTCTGCACCAGCCAATATTGGCTATGTTTTCTCTTGGGGGAGGATTGCAAGTGGGTAAAGCTGCCTCCTCAGCACCTGAGGTTTTGGATTACTTCAGTATTTTGCAACAGTTACATGCTTTCTTTCGAGGTTCATGTCTTAGATAAACCAGTTCTAACCCTTAGATAGAGCATTTAAACACAAACGCCAACTGGGATTTCTCTTTGGGATCTACATATAACAAGACTGTTTTTCTTTTCTTTTCTTTTTTTTTTTTTTTGTTGAGGAAGATTCACCCTGAGCTGACATCCATTGCCAATCTTCCTCTGTTTTTGGTTGAGGAGGACTAGCCCTGAGCTAACATCTGTGCCAATTTCCTCTATTTTGTATGTAGGTCATCACCACAGCATGGCATGATGAGTGGTGTAGGTCAGCGTCTGGGATCTGAACCTGCAAACCTGGGCCGCCAAAGCGGAGTGCACCGAACTTAACCACTATGCCATGGGGCCGGCCCCAGGACTATTTTTCCATTGTAAAACTGTTCAAGCCTTGCAGCATGGGAACAATGACAAGTTGAGGATTCTAAAATACACTTTTTTGAAGATTCAGAAGAGAAAATTATATACAAACATGTAAAATATTTATTCAAAAGGATGATAAAGCTTGAGCATGCATTTTAACTGTAATTTGAAAAAATATTTTGAAACATTTTAAGAAAACAACTAAGACTAGACTTCTGATTTGGATAGATATGAAGGTTTTCTTTTATCTTTTAAAAATTTATCTATAAAATTTATTTATTTATTTTCAAATATATTTATTTTTTTAGATAGAAATTAAAGGACTATGAAACGAAAGGGATAAAGATGATGGTCATACTGCAAGTGGTAATTCAAGATCATAATTTCAGATCATGCCAAAAGTAGACATTCAAAGGAAAAGATAAATTTTAAAAATGAGTAATTAATAAGCTCTGAATTATTTCATACCACAATGACAAAGAGGAATGAGTTATAGGAACACTAGCAAAAGATGTAAATACATGACTGATTTGATATTAAATAGTGACATCCATAGAGATAACATAAGACTCATAATCACTACTCACTGAACATCAAATAGCAAACTGTTTTCTTTTTTCTTTTAATTTTTTTTAATTTGTTTATTTATTTTTCCCCCAAAGCCCCAGTAGATAGTTGTAGGTCATAGCTGCACATCCTTCTAGTTTCTGTAGGTGGGACGCGGCCTCAGCATGGCCGGAGAAGCGGTGCGTCAGTGCACGCCTGGGATCGGAAACCCGGCCGCCAGCAGCGGAGCGCACGCACTCAACCGCTAAGCCACGGGCTGACCCTAATGAGTGTTTTCAATTCAAAGAATATTTAAGACTAGTCACTGTATAAGAAAACTGGAATGTGCTGAAATCTTCTATATGAAAGAAACATGATAGAAGGTCCCTTAAATTAAGACAGTCCTAAAAACTTATAGGACATTACCAATAACAGGATGTGAGGCTGAAAGAAACTTTTCTTTTCTTTTTTTAATAATTTTATTTATTTATTTTTTCCCCCCAAAGCCCTAGTATATAGTTGTATGTCATAGCTGCACAACCTTCTAGTTGCTGTATGTGGGACGCGGCCTCAGCATGGCCGGAGAAGTGGTGCGTAGGTGTGCACCCGGGATCCGAACCAGGGCCGCCAGCAGTGGAGCGCACACTTAACCGCTAAGCCATGGGGTCGGCCCTGAAAGAAACTTTTCTAAATTATCAATAGTAAAAAATTTTAATCTTCTAAGCTAGAGGAAAAATTTAATTATCTCTCTATTCTCACGATAGAAAATAATAGTGCAAAATCATCACATGAAGAAACAATAAGAGAGTATTTAGTCAATGAATGTAGGAAAATTATTTTAGAGGCATGTTAGGCAGTTGATTAATACAAAAAATAGTACAGTATATTTTATTCTTCTGAGTTTTATAATATTTGAAGTATTGATCAGCTTTTAAAAATTTGCCATTTTTTTGTGATTTATTTCCCATTCTAAATAAGTATTCAAGGGGCCCACCCAGTGGCGTGGTGGTTGGGTTCGAGCACCCCACTTTGGCAGCCCAGGGTTCACGGGTTTGGATCCTGGGTGCAGACCTACACACCACTCATCAAGCCAAGCTGTGGTGGTGACCCACGGACAAAGTGGAGGAGGACTGGCACAGATGTTAGCTTAGCGACAATCTTCCTCAGGCCAAAAAAAAAGAGGAAGATTGGCAACAGATGTTAGCTCAGGGCCAATCTTCCTCACTGAAAACAAAGTATTCATACCTAATTTTGTACTCATAATTTTCTATTTCTTTAAAAGAGGGCCCCCCCAAATTGTATAAGCATCAGGCTCTACAAAAGTTGGATTCATCTCCAGCCACTGGTATGGATTGGATCCAGAAGGCTACCAGGAACCCACACGCTTCTCTCTTGCTCTCTATATTCTGCTTCTCTTTGTGGCTGAGCCACAGCTGAAGGGCTTTCCCTGCTTTCAGCTTGCATATGGCAGACTATGGCTCTCCCACAACTACCAACATCGTATACAAGGTTCCAGACATATTAAGAGACTAAGAACAAATATGATAGGCGCAGTTGAGATGAGGTGCATCTTCTGGATCAATCAGTTGCTTATAGCCAAAGAGAGCAAAGTTACACGGAATAAGCACGGCTGCTGGGGGCAGGACCAGGGTCTGCTTCTCAGAGAATGGGGTTGGCTCGTGAGCTCAAACTCCAAAGGCATCCCCTTGAGGCTGAACTAGAGGAGTCCTGAGTAGGAATGAAAGTACATGAGCAACAGAAGGAAAAGTTAGAGAGCTTCACAACTGATGAGATTAGAGTGGGGAGTAAAACAGAATGTTGAATGGATGGAGCGCCCTTTATGGCTCAGTATGGGGGTGGGAGTGACAATCAAAGTGAGGGTTACAAGGGAAGACTAAATTCTCAGAGTGGTAGCAGGTAAATCAGTTGCTCCTCCCAATCTGGAAATTCACTTTCTTGGGCTAATCCTTGGAGGCTTTGAGTTATATTTGATTAAGTGAGGCCATATTCCCTTATAACATTCCAAATCTCGTTTATCTGTAAGTATATTTTTAAAGAAACATTTTACCTCTTTATAGCTTTTCAAGAAGATTTTTCATATGCTACTCTCATAATACTATCATTTCAGACTGATGTTAACTTTATAAGTTCTAAAATTTAAAAAAGTAGACGTCATCATCATGGTGGAGTGAGCTTCCCCCATTGAACTCTTCCCCCTCTAAGACACAACAAAAAATACATTTATATTCCAACAGAAGCTATTCACACAACACAGGGAACGTCTGAGGCACCCAGGCAGCCATACACCCGAGGACTGAGGTGCTAGAATCTCCAGAGTAGGTGAAAGGAGGTAAGAGGAGATCCCTTCTTTCCCCAAGGACTGCGACCCAGAGACTGAGACCATGCAGCTCTCAGAGGAGGGGGAGGAGGCAGCTTGCAGCGTGAAAAACAGCGCTCTCCAAGACCCCTCACAGCCCAAGGGGATCCCCCTACAGAGGGAGCGGAACTGTTGCAAGAGTAGTTTCAACAAGCTAGCCCCTCAGGAGAGAGCCACAGCGAGGTGAGAAACCTCTGAGATCCGAGAGGCGAAAAGTAAGCGCCCCTCCCCGACCTGGCCTGCCCGACTGGTGCTTCAGCAGAGCAGCGCTTCAGCTCAGCCCCATCCCCAGAGACAGCGGCCCCCAGGCGCCCGGCGGGACCAGCAGTGGGGAGAGCCTGCACCCCTGCATCAGAGGCTGCGGCAGCTTAGTCCCCACCGCGCCACAGCCCTAGCTGCTCCAGCTGGACCAAGCCATGGCCCCAGCTTCCCCAGCTCCACTGTGCTATGGCCCCAGCTCTTTGGGCTGGAATGTGCCCCACCCCCAGCTCCTTCGGCTTGACCACCTCCCCTCCCCCTGGCTCCAGCTGCTTTGGCTTGGCCTATGTGCAGGCTCCAGCTGACTTGGCGCCAGCAACTTGGGCCCACCGCACTCCAGTTCTAGCTTCTTCGGCCCAGTGGTGCTCCAGTTCCTCCTTCTTCGGCCCAGTGCACTCCAGTTCCAGCTTCTTTGGCCCAGTGCACTCCAGTTCCAGATTCTTTGGCCCAGCGCCATTTCAGCTGCAGCTGCTTCAACCAACCCACACCCAAGCCCCAGCTGCTTCTGCCTAGCTGTGCTCCAGCTCCAGCTGCTTCCACGCTTCCTCCCCAGCAGCCTACACTCAGCCACACTGCAGATCAGCCAGGGGCGGACAAGAGTGCCCATGGATTGAGGTGGGCCTGAATACCTAGCCCTTGACCCCCACCTAGCGGCAGCAAGAAGAAACTGCGACCATATATTTTCACTATGAGGAAAGGTAAGCCAACACTAACAGGTACCATGCAAAAATATATTAAATCTCCAGACCAAAAGGAAAATGACAAGCACCCAGAAGTCAACCCAGAAAGCACAGAAATGTATAACCTTAATGACAGAGAATTCAAAATAGCCATCATAAAAAAGCTTAATGAAATACAAGAAAACACAGACAGACAATTCAGTGAAATCAGGAGTTTCTTCACAAAAGAGATTGAAACTATGAAAAAAAACCAATCAGAAGTCTTAGAGATAAAAAAAACAATAGAGGAGATAAAGACAAATCTGGAAGCCTTAAGCACCAGAGCTGACAATATGGAGGAAAGAATTAGCAATATTGAGGACAGCAATGCAGAAGTGCTCCAGATGGAGGAGGAAAGAGAACTAAGACTCAAAAGAAATGAAGAAACTCTCCAAGAAATATCCGACTCAATTAGGAAATCCAACATAAGGATTATAGGTATTCCAGAGGGAGAAGAGAGGGAAAAAGGAGCAGAGAACTTGTTCAAAGAAATAATATCTGAGAACTTCCCAAACCTGGGGAAGGAGCTGGAAATACTAGTGAATGAAATAAATAGATCCCCTAAATATATCAACATGAAAAGACCCTCTCCAAGGCATACAGTAGTAAAGCTGGCAAAAGTCAATGACAAAGAAAAAATATTAAGGGCAGCTAGACAAAAAAAATAACATACAAAGGATTTCCTATCAGGTTCTCAGCAGATTTCTCGACAGAAACTTTACAGGCTAGGAGACAGAGGAACGATATATTCAAAATTCTAAAGGACAAAACTTTCAGCCAAGAATACTCTATCCAGCAAAAATAGTCTTCAGATATGATGGAGAAATAATAACTATCCCAGATAAACAAAAGCTAAGGGAGTTCATTGCCACAAGACCCCCACTACAAGAAGCGCTCAAGAAGGCCCTCATCCCTGAGGAAAAAAAGAGAAAGGAGATTCAAAGTTTTGAACGAGGAGGAAAATAGGTCGACAAAACCAGAAAGATTGCAGTCCTCTATCAAAATAGATCAGCAAACACTTAATTATAAAACCAAAGATCAAGAGAAGGTAAGCACCAAGCATAAATATAACCTCATCATGTTAAACACGAACTCACAACACAAGAAGGAATAAGATGTGACAACAATAACATAGAAGGGGAAGAGAAAAGGGATCGAATCGACTTAGTCTAAGGGAATAAGAGGCCATCAAAAAATGGACTATCACAGCCATGAGATTTTTAATACAAACCTCATGGTAACCACTAACGAAATAATCAGAACAGAATCACATGTGATAAAGAAAAAGAAAACTAAGAGAACCCACATACAGAACTACCAAACTGCACTGGTAGTCTGAAACACATGGGACGAGAAACAAAAGAAATGCAAAAGAACCGGAAAAAGAGTGATAAAATAACAACAACAAGCTCCCATGTATCAATAATTACCCTAAATGTAAATGGACCGAACTCTCCAATCAAAAGACACAGAGTGGTGGGATGGATTAAAAAACAAGACCCAACAATATGCTGCCTCCAGGAAACACATCTCAGCTCTAAAGACAAACACAGGCTCAGAGTGACAGGATGGAAGACAATACTCCAAGCTAATGGCAAACAAAAGAAAGCAGGTGTTGCCATACTTATATCAGACAAAGTTGACTTCAAGATAAAACAGGTAATGAGAGACAAAGAGGGGCAATATATAATGATAAAAGGGACACTCCACCAAGAAGACATGTCACTTTTAAATATATATGCACCTAATACAGGAGCACTCAGGTACATAAAGCAACTATTAACAAACCTAAGAGGAGATATTAGCGACAACACAATAGTAGCAGGGGATCTTAACACCCCACTCTCATCAATAGACAGATCATCCAGACAGAAAATAAATAAGGAAATAATGGACCTAAATGAAAAACCAGATGAGATGGACTTAATAGACATATACAGAGCACTCCATCCAAACACAGCAGATTACACACTCTTCTCAAGCGCACATGGAACATTCTCAAGAATAGACCATATGTTGGGAAACAAGGCATGCTTATATAAATTTAAGAAGATTGAAATCATAACAAGCATCTTTTCAGACCATAATGCCATGAAGTTAGAAATCAACTACAAGGAAAAAACCAGGAAGGTGACAAAGCTGTGGAGACTCAACAACACGCTACTAAACCACCAATGGATCATTGATGAAATTAAAGGAGAAATCAAAGCATATGTGGAGACAAATGAAAATGAAAATACACCGTACCAACTCATATGGGATGCAGCAAAAGCAGTCCTGAGAGGGAAACTCATAGCAATAGAGGCCCACCTTAACAAACAAGAAAAAGCCCAAATAAGCAACCTCAAACTACACCTAACAGAATTAGAAAAAGAGGCACAAACAAAACCTAAAGTCAGCAGAAGAAGGGAAATAATAAAAATCAGAGCAGAAATAAATGAAATTGAAATTTAAAAAGTAGAAAGGATCAATGAAACAAAGAGCTGGTTCTTTGAGAAGATAAACAAAATTGACAAACCCTTAGCCAGACTCACCAAGAAAAAAAGAGAGAAGGCTCAAATAAATAAAATTAGAAATGAAAAAGGATAAATTACAACACATACCACAGAAATGCAAAAGATTATAAGAGAATACTATGAAAAAGTGTATGCCAACAAATTGGACAATCTAGAAGAAATGGATAAACTCCTAGACTCATACAACCTCCTGAAACTGAATCAAGAAGAAATAGAGAACCTGAATAGACCAATCACAAGTAAAGAGATTGAAACAGTAATCAAAAACCTCCCAAAAAATAAAAGTCCAGGACCAGATGGCTTCTCTGGAGAATTTTACCAAACATTCAAAGAAGACTTAATACCTATCCTTCTCAAACTATTCCAAAAAATAGAGGAAGATGGAACACTTCCCAACACATTCTACAAGGCCAACATCACCCTGATACCAAAGCCAGGCAAAGACAATACTAAGAAGGAAAACTACAGACCAATATCCCTGATGAACATAGATGCAAAAATCCTCAACAAAATATTGGCAAACCGAATACAGCAATACATTAAAAAGATCATATAGGGCCGGCCCCGTGGCTTAGCGGTTAAGTGTGTGCGCTCTGCTGCTGGCGGCCCGGGTTCAGATCCCGGGTGCGCACAGATGCACCGCTTCTCCGGCCATGCTGAGGCCGCATCCCACATACAGCAACTAGAAGGATGTGCAGCTATGACATACAACTATCTACTGGGGCTTTGGGGGAAAAATAAATAAATAAATAAAATTATAAAAAGATCATACACCATGATCAAGTGGGATTTATACCAGGGACACAGGGATGGTTCAACATCTGCAAATCAATCAATGTGATACACCACATTAACAAAACGAGGAATAAAAACCATAAGATCATCTCAATAGATGCAGAGAAGGCTTTTGACAAGATCCAACATCCATTTATGATAAAAACTCTCAACAAAATGGGTATAGAAGGAAAGTACCTTAACATAATAAAGGCCATATATGACAAACCCACAGCCAACATCATACTCAATGGGGAAAAACTGAAAGCCATCCCTCCGAAAACAGGGACAAGACAAGGGTGCCCACTCTCGCTACTCTTATTCAACACAGTACTGGAGGTTCTGGCCAGAACAATTAGGCAAGAAAAAGGAATAAAAGGAATGCAAATAGGCAACGAAGAAGTGAAACTCACGCTGTTTGCAGATGACATGATCTTATATATAGAAAACCCTAAAGAATCCATTGGAAAACTATTAGAAATAATCAACAACTACAGCCAAGTGGCAAGGCACAAAATCAACTTACAGAAATCAGTTGCATTTCTATATACCAACAATGAACTAACAGAAAGAGAACTCAAGAAGACAATCTCATTTACAATTACAACAAAAAGAATAAAATATCTAGGAGTAAATTTAATCAAGGAAGCAAAAGACCTATACAATGCAACCTATGAGACATTATTGAGCAAAATCAATGATGACATAAAGAAATGGAAAAATATTCCATGCACTTGGAATGGAAGAAAAAACATAGTTAAAATGTCCATACTACCCAAAGCAATCTACAGATTCAGTGCAATCTCAATCAGAATCCCAAGGACATTCTTCACAGAAATAGAACAAGGAATAGTAGCATTCATATGGGGCAACAAAAGACCCCGTATAGCTAAAGCAATCCTGAAAAAGAAGAACAAGGCTGGAGGCATCACAATCCCTGACTTCAAAACATACTACAAAGTGATAGTAATTAAAACAGCATGGTACTGGCACAAAAACAGACACACAGGTCAATAGAACAGAATTGAAAGTCCAGAAATAAAACCTCATATCTATGGGCAGCTAATCTTTGACAAAGGAGCTAAGGACATACAGTGGAGAAAGGAAAGTCTCTTCAATAAATGGTGTTGGGAAAACTTTTGCAAGACAGCCACTTGCAAAAGAATGAACGTAGACCACCTTCTTTCGCCATACAAAAAAATTAACTCAAAATGGATCAAAGACCTGAAGGTGAGACCTGAAACTGTAAAACTCCTGGAGGAAAATATAGGTAGTACACTACTTGCCATCAGCCATAAAGGGACCTTCTTGAATTCCATTTCTACTCAGACAAGGGAAACCAAAGAAAAAATAAACATGGGACTTCACCAGATTAAAGAGCTTCTATAAGGCAAATGAAACCAGGATCAAAATGAATAGGGAACCCACCAGCTAGGAAAAAATATTTGTAAACCGTATATCTGACAAGGGATTAATCTCCATAATATATAAAGAACTCACACAACTGAATAACAAAAAAACAAACAACCCAATCAAAAAATGGGCAGAGGAAATGAACAGACACTTCTCCAAAGAAGATATACAGATGGCCAATAGGCACATGAAAAGATGCTCAACATCACTAGTCATCAGGGAAATCCAAATCAAAACCACACTAAGATATCACCTTACACCTGTTAGAATGGCTATGATTACCAAGACAAAAAGCAACAGATGCTGGAGAGGCTGTGGAGAAATGGGAACCCTAATCCACTGCTGGTGGGAATGCAAACTGGTGCAGCCTCTATGGAAAACAGTATGGAGATTCCTCAAAAAATTAAAAATAGAAATACCTTATGATCCAGCTATCCCACTGCTGGGTATCTACCCAACGAACCTGAAATCAACAATCCAAAGAGGCTTATGCACCCCTACATTCATCACAGCGTTATTCACTATAGCCAAGACATGGAAGCAACTCAAGTGTCTCTCAACTGATGAACGGATAAAAAAGATGTGGTATATATATACCATGGAATACTACTCAGCCATAAAGAAAGACAAAATTGTCCCATTTGCAACAATGTGCATGGACCTGGAGGGTATTATGTTAAGTGAAATAAGCCAGAAAGAGAAAGACAAACAGGGCATGATTTCACTCATATGTGGAAGATAAACCAACACACACACAGATAGAACTGTTTGGTGGTTACCAGGGGCTAGGGGAGTGGGGGGTGGGCACAAGGGGTGGAGGGATGCACTTATATGGTGACTGATAAACAATAATGTACAACAAAATTTCACAATAAAAAAAAAAGAAAAGTGGAAAATAAAATTAAATTAAAAAAATAAAAAATAAAGTGTTTGTTACCTAGCATACTGAATGATTTTGGGCCTGGTAAATATATACATATTTACTGTAATTTTTCTCCTCCTTTTTTCTCGATTAGATCTTTGAAATCTTTTTCCTATAAGAATAGAAACAGGCAGTACACCTGGAGTACACAAAAGACTCTTGCTTTCTTATCTTACGTTTCATTCCTTTACCCCATTCATTTATCTCACCCCAAAAACCAGCTACTAGAAGACAGGATCCTGGCTAAGATATTTTTGTGGGGAGAGGGTTTCACAAAGTCAATCACATACACCACGCTCCTGTGAACTACTCATTGATCTCCTTTGGAGATATCTAGACCATTTACAGAAAAACATACTGTTGCCATTTGAAAATTTTACACTCAAAAAACTCAGTGCTACTCACTTGGTCTGATAACCAGATGTGCATCTTATTCAATACAAATTTGTCCCTTGCTCTTCTCAGCAGCTGTCATTTGGAAGTTCAGTCCTTTAGGGCCTGAGAGGCAGGATTTAGTGCCTTTGCTCTAGTGTCTAGCTCCTGCCTAATTTAACAAGTATTACATTAATAATTGAAGGGCTCTTCGGGCTAATGGCAAATAAAAAATATTAAAGACTGAAAACTTCAATAAAATAAGAATAATTAAGTGTTCCTTCATATAAGTGTTGGAAAAATACCAAAATTGGCTTATAATAGATATAAAATTTAAAATAAAAATAAATAGGACATCCTGGGGAAAAACTGAAAAGCAAAATAATTTTGAACATATAGATATGGCTAGCTATAGACAAATTGTAAAGTAGATAATTGTTTACATTTGAGTCCACAGTTTGCCTGGCCAATTTTAGTTCTTTCCTGAGATTTTCATTAGCTCCCTAATTTCCCTACTCTTTCCCTGCCTCACAAGATCCAGCATGTGGCTGTTACTCTATACCTGGCTTCCTGCCCCCCTAACACCATCTCCCTCCCGCCCTCCCTCTCCTGCCCTGCCCTACCTAGTCAATTAAAGGGAGTCGGTTATTGCTAAACTTCCTCCTCTAGGCTTAAGAGCATCAACATTTCCAAAGACCTTCCTCTTCCACCCCCTCCCTTCCACTTCAGTGACCTCAAAAAGGGAGCTTGTAAAAAATAAGAAAACCTGGATTCAAATTCCAACTCTGCTTAACTGTATTAATAAAAGCGAAGCATTTAATTTTTTAGGCCTCAATGTCCTCAACTGTGGGATGATTGAGTTGGAGTAAATATATATAATATTTCTGACAGATCTAAGAGACTAAAAGCTGGAGGTTGGGGCCTGCAACCTTGCCTCTGCCATCTGTCGCAGCTTGCTTCTCTAGTTTGTGCTGACCACAAAGGCACCTGCTTTCTTCTCACACTGGGCTGTAACACAACTAATCCTTGTTAACATATTAATTTTCTTTCCCCACCCAGGTAACCAAATAAAAATGCAGACTTTCTAAGTGGGCTCTGAAATTCTCTATTAGTAGAATGTAAGCCTTTTTAGGCTTGTTGAATTGTGAACTGGGCTTCTTCACCTCCCTCAAATCATGCTAAAGGGATTGGCCTATTCGTGAGAGCATACTGTAGGGAGAAGCTGGCCTGACCACACCTTCAACCTCAGAGATTACCGCGGAGGAGGAGCAGGAGGCAGCTGAGCAGAGGGTTGGGAGCATGGAGTCTGGGGCCAGCCTGCTTGGCTTTCCTGCCCAGTTCCACTACTCACTTGCTGGTGGTCTTGAGAAAGCTGTTCTACTCCTTCAGTTGCCTCAGTTTCATAATCAGCAAAATGATAATAATACTTTCCTGACTGGGTTGTTAAGAGGATTAAAAGAAAGTACATATTCAGTCAACACTATTAAGACGATGCTAGATTTCAAAAGCATTTTGTTGGTATTTAAGACCCTGACCATATAAGCACAGATATAATCAATTACTATACCTATTCATGGACTCTTGAATATTAATTTTAACTATAGAATTATTTTTATTTCCCTCTCTCCTTTACATTATGGGAATGTCCAGTCTTTCATGCAGATTCACAATATGTTAAAACTCTCAACTCCTCTTCCCATTAATTCCATTCTTTTCTGTCTGGTATTCACATTTTAATTATCATCCTCCTGTGAGCCTTTTTTTTTTTTAATTTTATTTTATTTTTCCCCCAAAGCCCCAGTGGATAGTTGTATGTCACAGCGGCACATCCTTCCAGTTGCTGTATGTGGGACGCGACCTCAGCATGGCCGGAGATGCAGCACGTCGGTGCGCGCCCAGGACCAGAACCCGGGCCGCCAGCAGCGGAGCGCGTGCACTTAACCGCTAAGCCACGGGGCCGGCCCCTCCTGTGACCCTTTTATCCTCCATATTGATTGGCTTCTTATCCTGGCCTTAAATTTCTCTCTCTCTTTTTGCTTAGCAGTCAGTGTCATCAGCAGATATGGAAAGTCTATTCAGACACAGCTCGGCAGACAGGAAGAACAGGATACAGGAGCCACAGGCTGGAGCAGAGGAAGTTTGTTGGCAACCAGTGAAGAAGGGAGTGTCTGGAGAGAGTGAGATAGGGAACATGGCCAGAAGCACTCAACCATCTGAGGTAGTGCCTGCTATGTTAGGCAGAACAGGGATGCCAAACAGAGGTGAGTAGGGCTGCAAGGTGGCAGCAGTGCCCTATGAATTTGGGGAAACAGGACAGGTGGCTAGTGTCAAGGCTGAAGCAGAGGGCAATACTTTTCATCCTTGATGTCTGAATATGAATAGTTGAAACAAGGCTGCATTTTAGAAATACTAGTGGTGAAGAGCACAGGCTTTAGAGAAGGATTCAATCTCGAACTCCACTGTCTACTGCGTAACTCTGAACAAGTGGCTTAACCTCTCACCTTACCTTCAATGTGAACTGTAAGGTGAAGATAATTATAGGAAACTCAAAAGATTATGGTTATTATTGCTGTTATTTTTTACTATTACCAAAATGCTACCCACTCTGATTAGCTGACCAGTAGGAAAAACTCCCAGGGAAGAAAGCAAATAAATAATGGGAAAGACAAGGCTTTTGGTTTACTTTTCTAATCTTTAGGGTGATCCAGGAAATGAATGGAAAGAAAAATTTCTATTAACTCATTTTAACTTAGTAGCGTGGAAGAAACAGAGTTAAATTCCCTTGAAAACTAATCAGGTCACAAATATGGAAATTTATTTCAGATCTTTCCCTATGGAAGATATTTATCTTTGTGTTTTAATTAACTACTATAGCATTTATCCTGAATTTTATTAAGAAACCAATTTTATTCAGAAACTTTAAAGATTAACAGGATCTTAAATCACTAATAAAATGTCTTTATGTGCATTTCATTTGGACTTTTAATTTTATAATAAAGATAAGGAGGCAAAATCTGCTTACAAAAATTGGTTTTAACATTGAAAATATTAGAAATTCTAACTAGAATAAAGTGTAATCCATCTTAAACACTTCAAATATTTTAATAATGCAATAAAATGTTCTTTAAAAGTAATTTGTGGATAGAATTAATAAGATGCTTCCAACTAAAGCACTATTTTTATTTTTTTTTGTGAGGAAGATCAGCCCTGATCACCCATGCCAATCCTCCTCCTTTTTGCTGAGGAAGACTGGTCCTAAGCTAACATCCGTGCCCATCTTCCTCTACTTTATGTGGGACGTCATCACAGCATGGCCTGACAAGCGGTGCATCTGTGCGCGCCCGGGATCCCAACTGGGGCCGCCAGCAGCGGAGTGCGTGCGCTCAACCAATATGCCACACAGCTGGCCCCTAAAGCACTATTTTTAAAGAGAAGTCTGCTTTTAAAATATATCAAGAACTCCAATTATGAGATTATAAGTACTTATTTTGCTAGAAAACATTACATGGTAAAATTACACGTGCAACTTATGAGGATTTAACTTCCCTTCTATATTCAAAACTTTATACCTTCTGCCTGTTTTACCTGATTGCATTTGATGGTACAAATTGCATTCTCAAGAATTATTTCATTGGATTCTGGAAACTTCACATGTCCACCCAAAATTATCTTGATTTTGTTCATTCTCTAAGGCAGGCCTCTTCTAACTTTTTTTTTTTTAAAGTTTTATTTATTTATTTTTTTCCCCCAAAGCCCCAGTAGATAGTTGTATGTCATAGCTGCACATCCTTCTAGTTGCTGTATGTGGGACGCGGCCTCAGCATGGCTGGAGAAGCGGTGCGTCGGTGCACACCCGGGATCCGAACCCGGGCCGCCAGCAGCGGAGCACAGGCACTTAACCACTAAGCCACGGGGCCGGCCCTATAACTTGTTTAATATACAATATTTAAGAGATTTTGATTCATGAAAGGCAAGATGATACCTAACACAAAAAGTGATTTTGGGGACTGGGTTCCTTTGCAGACCCAGAGTATGGGAGAGTTATAAATCATCATCTTTGGAGAAGCCCAGAAAGTGGCAGAGGGAGGGATAGATATGGTAGCTCACAAATGAGGTGGGTTAACACCAGAATACAACTGGACAGTTGCCCAGAATCATTTATTCTTTAAGGAGAGGCAAAGGAAGAGATTTTTCTGGCTGTTCTTGTAAAGTTTACAGAGTTGTTGGTAACCTGGGGATTTGCCCATCTGCAATGAGGGAATCCAACAAATTTAAAGATTGTGTCAGTCCCTCAAAATTCACTACTGTGGAATGCCCTTGTGGTAGCCAGCTTCCAATATGGTCCCCCAGTCAGCCTCATCTCCTAGGATTCATGTCCTTGTATAGTGCCCTCCCACACTGAATTAGGACACTGATTTGTACGACCAACAGAATATGGCATAAGTGATGGGGTGTGACTCCTGAGGCTAGGTCGGAAAAGGTAGCACACCATCCCCTTATTCTCTTGGACTACTCACTTTGAAACATTATAAGGGAAAATATAGCCTTATTTAATCAACTATATCTCAAAGTGCCCAAGAATTAGCCCAAGAAAGAGAATTTCCAGTTTGGGAGGGGCAAATGATTCACTGGCTACCATCGGAGAATTTAGTCTTCTCCTGTGTTTCTCACGTTGATTATCAGTCCCACCCCTACACTGGGCCCTAAAGGGTCCTTCTCTCATTTAACATTCTAATATAAAAGCAGGAAAACTTTTTCCCTTGGTTAGTCTATCATACTAAAGACAGACTGAAATTTAAAAAAGACTTTCTTGGATAATTAGAGAGAACAAAGGAGAAATAAACAGAGAAAAGCAGTACAAAAGCATTCTACCTAATACACATATTATACAATTTCATTTATATTTAATCTATATAAATTCGTGTATATGTATCTAAATGCACATAAAAAAGTCTGGAAGCTTGGGGCTGGCCCAGTGGCGTAGCGGTTAAGTGCGCGCGCTCCGCTGCAGTGGCCCGGGGTCCATGGGTTTGGATCCCAGGCCCGCACCGATGCACTGCTTGGCAAGCCATGCTGTGGCGGCATCCCATATAAAGTAGAGGAAGATGGGCACGGATATTAGCCCAGGGCCAGTCTTCCTCAGCAAAAAAAGAGGAGGACTGGCAGATGGTAGCACAGGGCTGATCTCCTCAAACACACACACACACACACACACAAAAAGTCTGGAAGCTTAAATGCTAAACTATCATTTATGTTTACCTGTGGAAGGGTAGAGGGATAGGATAACTGGGTCTGTGGAGGGTGAGAAATGGAAAGAGAAACAGAGATGGAAAGGAGATTTGGCTTTTTAAAAAGTTTATTTTGTATTATTTGAAAATTGATGATGAGAATGTATTAATGAACCACTTGTATAATTCAAAAATAAATTGTGGAATATTAAAAAATGGAAGCAAAAGCAATCTACTTACAACATAAAGATCTCGTATTTTATGATCATTAGCATGTTTCTAGGACTACGGGCCACATCAGCCCTTTCCTGCTGAACCTGAGGTCTTTAGATGCTTTGCTACAAACTTTCTGGGTTTCTTACTTGGCCAGCTTCCGCAAGGGATGTGTCCTTTCCAAGACCCATTATCAAAGAGCTGCCTTAGAGACATCAAGTTTGGCACCTTCAAGGCCAATACCAAGAGAGCAGATTGCTCCATCTCCTATTGTACCAGTCAATGATTGCAACACTAGTTGTGGGTAGCAAACCACCCTAAAACACAGTGCTTAAAACAACAGTCCTTTTTGTGTATAGGTCACTGGCTCCAGGCTGGGGATGGTTCTACACCTGCTTCATGTCTCTCATTCTTCTTATACCAGCAGACTAGCCAAGCATGTTCTTCACCTTGAGAAATGTAGGCATGTGATAGAGGCAAGCAGACACATGCAATACTTCCTAAGGTCAGGTTCAGAACTGTCACACTGTCACTTCTGCCCATATTCCTTCGGCCAAAAGCAAGTGGAATGATCTAATCCTGACATCAGTGGAGTGGAGGAACACACTAGTGAGAGGAACACCAAAGCCACATTTTGAAAGGCATGCATGCACGGAGCAGTGAAGAA
The DNA here is from genome assembly GCF_057802395.1 of Ceratotherium simum simum. Classification (NCBI taxonomy): domain Eukaryota; kingdom Metazoa; phylum Chordata; class Mammalia; order Perissodactyla; family Rhinocerotidae; genus Ceratotherium; species Ceratotherium simum. Next base: position 44,631,492 of record NC_141911.1, read on the forward strand.
TTAAGAACAATAATGTTATTTACCACTGTTATCCACCTGGAACTTTCCAGCTTACTTCCAATTGGCAGTAGGGGAGATATATTTCTTCTCATGGTAGCTGAAAACAGGAATGATTTGACCCAGCAGGTGAGATCTGTTCCTAACTATAGAATTGAGGCTTTGTCCTTGCATACTCCTTAATATGCCATGTTATTGTCATGGAGATGCAGTAGTAATGATTATTAATTCTATACAAATATCAAAGTGGACAATCGTTCCCATAAATGATAGGTTATTTTACAGGAAATAGATTAGAAATACTGCCCTAGAAAGGGTGCTGTTTGTATTATCCTGTTTATTGTGTATTAAAGGTTTGAATGTTATAAAGCGTTATAAATCCTTTAGTTCAAAAGGGTACCAAGAGTCACCATATTTTAGAACTCAGGAATCCATAAAATTTCATCAGAGTTAATGGGACCTCTTTGACTAACCCTATTTGCTATCCAGGATTCCCCTATGTTTAAAAGTAAAAATCTTTTAGGAAAAGGAGTCTCCGGAGTTGCTTTTTAAGATGGGAAAGGAAGAATTACCCCCCCAGTAAATGAAGAGGCATTAAGAGTTTTAAAAAGAGAAAGAGAAGATCACTAAATTCTTAGGTTCTTCAGAAACTTAAATCAGCGGGGCCTCCTGTGGTTGACTGACATTTGAGCCCTAGTCTAGGGTTATTTCCATGGTTCCCACGTTACTTTCAAGAACTACCACTTCTGTTCCTCCGGGTTTCTTCTTCGCTCAGGACTTCGCTCAAGCCGCAAAAAGAGGAAGGCTGGAGCCCAGAAAAGAACCTGGTGCACACAGCGCCGGGGCCATCGGAGTGCGGCTGCAGGAGCCCGAGAGGGGGGCGGAATCAGTCCCCACGCACACCGGGACAGCCACTGCTCTTTGTTAAAGAAACAAATACGAGAAAACGCGGCGGCGGCGAAGTGTGGTGGGGGGGAATAGACTGAGGCGTTTGTATGCATAACTGTGCGTAAGAAAGATCATTAATGAGGCGCTCCAAAAGCAGGACAACCCAGGGCACCGTGTCATTGGCTTTTGTGCACTTGAAGGCGCGTGAGTGCCCTGCTCAGAGGTTCCCCTTTGTGTGAAAGTGGGAAACCAGAAGCGCGCAGCAACTGCTGGGTTTTCATTTTCGAATTCGTAGGCACTTGGACCAAAATGCTCCCGCACCAATACACTCCCGCAATTCTCACGCCAACAATACTCGGACTTTGAGTTACTTCTCCGTTGCTGACCGAGCGACGAACGACAATGGCTCGGTGCGGGCGCCCGCAGCTCCGGGGGCAGCGCCAAGGGGCCGCCCGCCGCGCTCCGCAGCTGCGCGCTGAGCCCCGCCGCCCGACACTCAGCAAACGCGGGCACCAACCGCCGCGCGGCCCGGCCGTTGGGCGGGTGGTAATTTCTGGGAATGGGGCGGGGTCGGCGGGTGTACGAGGCCTGGCTTCTGCCAGCGAGGAGGAGGAGCGGGCGGCGCCGAGGGGCGCGAGACCGGCGGGGCGGTGCGCCACGAGCGTCACCGGCCGGGGCGGGGCCGGGGGCGGGGCCGGCGGCGCGCTCCTGCCCGCCCGCGCCCCCACCTTTTACTTAGTGGAGGCTGAGGAGTGCAGACGGGAGAGACGCGGGCTAGGAGTTTTTCCAACCCCCCGGCCCCCAGTAACTGTCAGACTGCCCGAGTGCGGAGCTGTCCCTTGAGGAGAAGAGCGGGAGTCCAGAGCTGGGGATGGGGTGACTGCCGGGGCGCACAGGGGACCTCAGAGAGTGGCGAGGGTGTGAGTGCGGTCCCGGCCGGCTGGGAGAGGCGGGCGGCGCTGCAGGTGCACGCGCGGCCCCGCCGCCCCCACGCGCCTGCCCGCGCGTTGGAGTCCCCGCACCGGTCCCGGGCCGGAGCAGGGAGCGGGGTGGGGGTGCCCCGAGCAGGGAGCGGGACAAGTGGCGAGAGTCTACCTGAGAAGGCAGGTTTGGGAGAAGTTGGGGGATAAGGGGCGGGCGAGATTCGAGAGAGCCACCGAGGCAGGTTGGGCGGGCTGGCGGGGGCCGAGGGCGGCGGGGCCCCGCGGGGTATAAATAGCCGGCCAGGGTTTGACAGGCGCGGCGGTGGCTGGCGGTGTCGCCCCCCTCCCCCCCGCCGCGTGGGGAGGGGAGGAGCGCTCGGAGCGGGCGGGGTGGGGGAGGCGGACTCGAGTGTCCTGGTGGAGGCGGCAGGCGGCCGAGGGGGAGGAGCCGAGGCGGGGGGTGGAGGGAGGGGGCCGGGAGCGGGGCGAGGGCGGGGGCCACCATTGCTCCCCGCGCCGGGCTCTGTGTCGCCGCCGTCGCCTCGGCGGTTGGGGGTCGGTGGGGCGGCGCGGGCGGGGGGCGCTGCGCGGGGCGGCGCGCCGCTGTTTTGTCTCCTCCTCTCCCAGTGGAGCGGCTCCGGCTGCCGGGGAGGCCCCGGCTCCCTCCGGACGCCCGGCCAACGGCGGCGGCGGTGGCGAGTCCGCGGCCCTGCCGAGAGGGAAGCGACGCCGCGGTCTTCCCAGGCGACGCGGACAGCAGGTAAGAGCGCGGGCGGCCGAGGCTGGTGGGAGGGAGCGCCGAGGGCGCGGCGATAAAGCCTCGCTGTCCCGAGTGCCGCCGCCTCCCTCCGCGCCCCCGCCCCGCGCCTGTGTTGTTTGCTCCGGGGTTTGCGGAGGGGTTTTCCGGAGCCTGTGGCGGTGACAACGGCGGGGAGCTGGGGCACGGGGCTGAGTGCCCCGGGCAACGGTCGGGGAGCGGGACTTGGAGAAAGGGGACGGCGCGCTGCGCGCCTGCCCGTGGGGGGCGCGGGGCGCGGGGCCGGGCTGAGGGAAGAGGTTACGGACCCCGGCGAGGGGGATGGGCCGAGCGCAGCTGGTCTCGCTGTGTTTACATCTCTGCGCGAGTCACCTCTGCCGAGAAGCGGACTGAACTGACCCGCCTTATCCCGCGGGGAGGCCAGGGCGGGGGTCCGGCTCCGGAGGAAACGCGTCCTGGGAGGGTCGGGGAGGGCGGGAGGCTGCGGCCGGCGCCGGGGCAGGGCGGCGGGCGCGGGGCGGGACCGGGGAGGCTCCGGCCGCTCGGGGTGGCGTGGAGGGCTGGAGACCAGTTTCCTTCCCCGTCGGGCCTTCTCGCCGCGCCTTACCTTTCCCTCCCTCCGCCGCTGGCTCGCACGGCAGGTTGTATTCTTTTATTCTCGCTCTCCACGCCGGGGCCCTTGCTGCCGGTGCCCCCTATTCCCCGGGGGTAGGGAGGCTTGGCTCTGATAGGAATCTGTTTTTTAAACAAAACAAAAACGGGCTCTGTAACACGCGCGTCCAGTGACCGCCTTCGGGATCTCTCTTCGCGAAGCTGGCCCTCGGGGACGGCGCTACTGGATGTTTTGGGGGCGCGGGAGGAGGACGGTGAGGGCTCTGCTAGGGCTGGTACAGACCGCCTGAGCAGCTTTGCGAGCAGGGCAGCCGAACCCCTTCTCTTGCTCCACTTGAGCGTTTTTATTTCGTGTCAATAAAGGACAGAGAAAATATTTCATAACGCCAAGAGTAATCCAGATTGCATTTTCTAATGCTTCTCGTGTGCCAGCGTCTTGGGCTTTCTTTTTCTAGGAGCTAGATTGGCTGCAGAATAGCGTTTCTTTAAGTTCCTAGTACTTCATTAAATGAGGAAGGGGGGGACACTTCATTGTAAAATTGTAAATTTTCCCCCTTTCTTGTGTTATTGGACATTTACTTCAGCTATGGTTTAAATTTTAATCTGCTGGTGATAGAATAGTAATCGTGTGTTTGGTAATCAGATTTGCTTTTCTTTTTCTGTGAGTCTCTATCGAGAGGTAAATTATGCACTTTTTCTAGTGCCATAATCAGAGAATAGTGCCACAATCACAGAAGAATGTACCGTTTTCTAAGATAGGATTGGATATTTGTGTTTCAGCTTCTTCCTTTCTTCAAAAGGTAGAATGACTTTAGATAGGACTGGAAACTCTCGAATTACATTTAAAGGAATTTAGGAATAATTAGAGTTTATATATAGTGCAATACAGTTTACACATTGCTTTCATGTGGATATTATTAAGAGTTCTAGTAAACACATGAGTAGAAAATTTGAACATACTGGGCATTTGAAATTTGAATGTTTAATGTCAACCTATTTTTTAAGCAGTGATATAACTAATTACTTTGATGAATCATTGAATCTCATTTCAGACGTGTATACTCATTTACAAAATAATCAGAGTATGGTTGAAAAGAATTTGTAACTTTGAGATGTTCTCTTCTGAGTAAATAGATTGGTGACTGGCTGTGGTAGGGCTTACCAGTGTTGATGGCTCTACCTGCTCACAGATTGTACAGCAAGTTTTTTTTTTTTTTTTTAGTAACAGCTTTATTGAGATATAATTCAGTACCCTTCACCAATTTAAAGTGTACAGTTCAGTGGTTTTTAATATATTTACAGAGTTGTGCAGTTACCACCATAACCAATTTTAGAACATTTTCATCACCCCAAAAAGGGAACCCATGCTCGTTAGCCCTCACTCTCCATCCCCACACCCTCAGCCCTAGGCAGCCACTGATCTACTTTCTGTCTCTATAGATTTGCCTATTCTGAACATTTTATTTAAATAGAATCATACAATATGTGCTCTTTCGTGACTGGTTTCTTTCACTTAGCATAATGTTTTCAAAGTTCATCCATGTTGTAGCTTGAGTCATTACAGTCAACCCTCCCTATCTGTGTATTCTGCATCAGTGGAGTCAACCAATCTATTCTGTATTATATTTACCATCTGGGATTGGTTCAACGTGGAACCCATGGATACAGAGGGCTGACTAAGGGACTTGAGCATCCATAGATTTTGGTATCCTCTGGGGTCGTGGAACCAATCCCCTTGTGGATACCAGGGGATGACTGTATTTCATTTTTTTTGTCCTTGTCGTTGAGGAAAATTCACCCTGAGCTAACATCTGTGCCAGTCTTTCTCTATTTCGTATGTGGGTCGCCTTGACAGCATGGCTGCCGATGAGTGGTCTAGGTCTGGGTCTGGGAACTGAACCTGGCAATCGAAGTAGAGCACACTGAACTTAACCACTAGGCCATGAGCTGGCCCTTGTATTTCATTTTTTTAAAATCGTTGAGTAATATTCCATTGTATGGATATACCACGTGTTATTTTTCCATTAATTGGTTGATGAACATTTGAGTTTCCACTTTTTGGCTATTGTGTATAATGCTGCTATGAACATTTGTGTACAAGTTTTTGTGTGGACATGTTTTCATTTCTCTTGGGTATGTACAGTTTTTTAAAAAATTAGCTTTTTGAGTTATTTAATACCAAAAATTAATCCATTTTGAGTGCACAAGTCAATGATATCTAGTAAATATGTAGAATTGTTAAGCTATCACCAGAAGCCAGTTTTAGAACATTTCTGTCACCTCCAGAAATTCCCTGTTTGTAGTTAACCCTCATTCTCATCCCCAGCCCCATGCAACCACTGATTTGTGTTGTCTCTATAGATTTGCCCCATGCAACCACTGATTTGTGTTTTGTCTCTATAGATTTGCCTTTTCTGCATATTGCATATAAATGGAATCATACAGCATGTAGTTTTTTGCATCTGACCTTTCACTTAGCATAGTGTTTTTGGGATTCATCCATATTGTAGCATGTATCAGTATTTTGTTCCTTTTTCATTGCTGAATAGTATTCTATTGTATGGATATACCACATTTTGTTTATCTGTTGACCAATTGATGGGTATTTGGATGGTTTCCAGTTTTTGACTGTTGAGAATCATGTAGCTTAAACATTTGAGTACAAATCTTTACGTGGATATATGGTTTCATTCTCTTGGGTAGATACCGAGGGATAGGATTCCTGGGTCATCTGTTTAACTTTGTAAGAAGCTGCGAAACTGTTTTCTCAAGTGGTGGCACCTTTATGTTCCTAACAGCAGTGTGTGTGAGTTCCAGTTTTTTCACATTCTTGCCAACACTTGTTATTGTCTGTCTTTTTTATTATAACTGTTCTAGTGTGTATGAAATGGTTAACTCACTGTGGTTTTAATTTGCATTTTCCTGAAGACTCAAGGTGTTGAGCATTTTTTTCATATGATTATTAGCCATTCATATATCCTTTTGGTGAAATAACTATTCAAATCTTCTGCCCATTTTTTGTCTGTCTTATTATTATTGGGTTGTAAGAATTATATATTCTGGATGCAAGTCCTTTATTAGATACATGATTTGCAAATATTTTCTCCCATTCCTTGGCTTGGCTTTTTTCATTGGAGTCTTTTTTTTTTGTGAGGAAGATTAACCCTGATAACATCTGTTGCCAGTCCTCTTTTTGCTGAGGAAGATGGCCCTGGGCTGACATCCGTGCCCATCTTCCTCTACTTTATATGGGATGCCACCGCAGCATGGCTTGATAAGCAGTGCATAGGTCTGCGCCTGGGATCTGAACCCTTGAACCCTGGGCCACCGAATGGAGCGTGTGAACTTAACCACTACGCCACCAGGCCGGCCCCCATTGGAGTCTTTTGAATCGCAAAAGTTTTAATTTTGATGGAGTCTTATTTCTGAATTTTTTCTTTTATAGATCATACTTTTGTTTTCATAGGAACTCTGCCTAATCCAAGGTTTTGAGGATTTTCTCCTTTGTTTTCTTCTAGATATTTATAGTTTTCTCTTTTATATTTATGATCTATTTTGGGTTAATTTTTATGTATGGTATGAAATAAGGGTCTAAATTCATCTGTTGCATATGGATTGTCTTAGTACTCTTTGTCAAAAAGATGTCATTTTTCCATTGATTGTAAATAAACGTTTATTTCTGGGTTCTCAATTCTGTTCCCTTATCTATATGTCTGTCCTTATGCCGGTACCACCTTGTCTGGATTACTGTGCTTTATGGTAACTTATGAAACCAAGTAGTATAAGCCCTCCAATTTTGTTCTTTTTTTTAAAAATTGTGGCTATTCTTGGTCCTATATAAAAACTTTAGGATCGGCAAATCGGTGTCTGCAAAAGTCTTGGAATTTTGATGAGGACTGCATTGACTGTGTAGATCAGTTTGGGGAGAATTGCCATCTTAAAGTATTGAGTTTTCTAATACATGAACATGAAAATTTCTATTCATTCATTGATCTTTAATTTTTCACAGTGATGTTTTATAATTTTCAGTGTACAAATCTTAAAAAAATGTTATCTTATTGTGGTAAGAGCACTTAACATGAGATCTACCTTCTTAACTTTTTAAAGTGTACAATACAGTATTGTTAACTATAGGCACAATGTTTTATAGCAGATCTCTATATTTATAGAAGATTTCCTTTTTAATCTTCATTTGTTCAGAGTTTTTAATTATGATTGAGTATTGGATTTTGTCACATGCTTTTTCTGTATCTGTTAGTGTGACCAAATGTCACAGTTTGCCCAGGACTGTCTTGGTTTTAGCACTGAAAGTCCTGCATCTTGGGAATACTCTCCCAGACAAACTAGAATTGGTCACCTTAGTGTCTGAGATGATCATGTGGTTTCTGTGTTTTATTCTGTTGATATGGTGTATTACATTAATTGATTTTCAGATATTAAATGAGCCTCATATTTCTGGGATAAATCCTACTTGGTCATGGTATATAATTCTTATTCTGTGTTGCTGGATTTGGTTTGCTAATGTTTAGTTGAACATTTTTTGTCTATATTTATGAGAGATACTGGTCTATAGTTTTCTTATCTTGTGATGTCTTTGGATTTTGTTAACATGGTAATACTGGCCTCATAGAATGAATGAGAAGTGTTCCCTTTTCTGTTTTCTGTGAGAGTTTGTGAAGGTTTGGTGTTATCACCTCTTTGAATACGTTTGATAGAATTCACCAGTGAAAGCATCTGGGCCTTGATCTTTTTTCTTTGGGAAAATTTTAAACTACTAATTCAGTTTCTTTGCTTGTTATAGTTCTATTCAGATTTTCTGTTAACTTTTGAGTTAATTTCAGTAATTGTGTTTCTAGGGAGTTGTCCATTTCCTCTAAGCTATTTAATATTTTTGGCATACAGTTCATAATATTCTTATACATGCTTTTAATTTTGCAAGAGTGGGTAGTGCTGTCTCTCTTTCATTTTTCATTTTGGTAGCATGTGTCTTCTCTCTTTTTTACCTGGTCATTCTAGCTAAAGCTTTGTCAGTTTTGTTCCTCTTTTCAAAGAAACAAGTTTCAGTTTAATTGATTTTTTTTTCCAGTTGTTTTTTTGTTTTCTATTTCACTGATTTCCATTTTAATCTTTATAATTTCTTCCTTCTTCTTGCTTTGGGTTTAGTTTGCCTTTCTTTTTCTGGTTTCTTAAGGTAGAAGCTTAGGTTGTTGATTTGAGATCTTTCTTCTTTTCTTTCTTTTTTTTTTGTGAGGAAGATTAGCCTTGAGCTAACATCTGTTGCCAATCCTCCTCTTTTGCTGAGGGAGATTGGCCCTGGGCTAACATTCATGACCATCTTCCTCTACTTCATATGTGGGATGCCACCACAGCGTGGCTTGATAAGCAATGTGTAGGTCCATGCCCGGGATCCGAACCTGCAACCCCCGGGCCACTGAAGCAGAGTGTGCAAACTTAACCACTACGCCACTGTTTTTTTTTTTCTTTATTTTTGGTGAGGAAGATTGGCCCTGAGCTAACATCTGTGCCAGTCTTCCTCTATTTTTGTATGTGGGATGCCACCACAGCATGGATTAATGAGCGCTGTATAGGTCTGTGCCTGGGATCCAAACCCGCGAATCCTGGCCCATAGAAGCAGAATGCATGAACCCAACCATTATGCCGCCTGGCTGGCCCCCTTCTTTGCTGATATCGGCATTTAAGCAGCTATAAATTTCCCTGTAAACACTGTGTTAGCTGCATCCCATACATTTTTATATGTTCTGCTTTTTAAAATTTTCATTCAGTTCTGCATATTTTCTAATTTCCTTTACCCATGGGATATTTAGAAATGTATTGTTTAATTTCCAGATTTCATTGTTGTTGATTTCTAATTTAATTGCCCTGAGGTAGGAGAACATACTTTGTATGATTTTTATCATTTTAAATTTATTGAGACATTTTTATGGCCTTGTATGTAATCTATTCTAAAGAATGTTCCATGCGTTCTAGAAAAGAATATGTATTCTGCTCTTGTTGGGTGCATTGTTCTGTAGGTGTCAGCTCAAGTTGGTTTATAGTTTTCAAGCCTTCTATGTCGGGTGCTGATTTTTCTGTCTAGCTGTTACAGCAGTTATTGAGAGTGAAATATTAAAATATTATTGAGCTATCTGTATTTCCTTTCAGTTCTGTCAATTTTTGCTTCATGTTTTTGGGGCAGTGGTTTTAAGTATGGTATACATATATAATTGTTTTATCTTACTGATAAAATTGACTTTTTTATCGTTATGAAAGATCCCTCTTAGTCTGTAGTAATATTTGTCTGGTATTAGTGTAACCCCTCCAGCTCTCTTTGCTTACTGTTTGCATTGCATATCTTCTTCCATCCTTTTACTTTCAGTCTATTTGATTTTGAATCTAAAATGGGTCTTATAGACAGCATGTAGTTAAAATGCTTTTTTTTTTTAAATAGTCTGACCATTTCTGCCTTTTGATCGGAGGGTTTAATCTCTTCACATTTAATGTAGTAATTGATAGTCAGATGTATGTCTGCAATTTTGCTATTTTCCATATGTCTCAGTTCTTTTTTTTTTTCTTTCCTCATCCTCTACTGCCTCTTCTGGAGTTAATGGATATTTTCCAGGGTATTATTTGAATTCCTTTCTTAGTTTTTTTTTTTTTTTGGTGAGGAAGATCAGCCCTGAGCTAACATCTATTGCCAATCCTTCTCCTTTTTTTCCCTTTTTATCCCCAATGCCCTAGTAGATAGTTGTATGTCATAGTTGCACATCCTTCTAGTTGCTGTATGTGGGACGCCACCTCAGCATGGCCGGACAAGCGGTGCGTCGGTGCACGCCCGGGATCTGAACCTGGGCCGCCATTAGTGGAGCGCACACACTTAACCGCTAAGCCATGGGGCCGGCCCCCTTTCTTAGTTTTTTAACTAGATTTTTTGAGTTATTTTGTGAGGTTGCTCTAGGGGTTGCAATGTATGTCTTAATTTTTGACAGTCTACTTTGGATTGACTAGTTTAATTATGGTGAAATGTAGAAACTTTGCTCCATTTCTTCCTTCCTTCGGTCTGTTAGTATTGTCATGTGTATTAAATTTTTGTGTGTTAGAAGCCTAACAGTATGGTTTATAATTTTTTAAGGCAATTGTATGTCTTCTAAAATAGTTAAGAGAAAAAAAATTTAAACAATCTTGTATATTTACACATGTATTTACCTTTTTTGGTGCTTTTTATTTCTTTTTGTATATTTAACTTTATGGGCTGGTTATTTCCTTTCAGTCTGATGGACTTCCTTCAGGATTACTTGTAAGGCAGGTCTGTTATCAATGCATGATCTCAGTCTTCGTTTTTTGGGATTGTTTTTATTTTGCCTTTATTTTTGAAGAGTATTTTTGCTGTATATAGAATTCTTTGTTACAGATTTTTTTCTTTCAGCATCTTGAATATTTCATTTCCTCCTTTCTGGCCTGCCTGCCTGCCTTCCTCCCTCCCTCCCTTCTTTCCTGTCCTTCCTTTTTCTGTCTTTCTTATTAATTATCATTTAATCTTTTCTTTTTTTTTTTTGGTGAGGAGGGTTGGCCCTAAGCTAACATCTGTTGCCAGTCTAACTCTTTTTGCTTGAGGAAGGTGGTCCCTGAGCTAACATCTGTGCCTATCTTCCTCTGTTTTGTATGTGGGACACCACCACAGCATGGCTTGATGAGCAGTGTGTAGGTCTGTGCCCGGGATCCGAACCCGTGAATCTTGGGCCACTGAAGGGGAGCACACGACCTTAACCACTAAGCACTGGGCTGGCTCCTGGCCTCTGTTGTTTCTGATGAGTTGATTTTCTCTTTGTGCTTTCATGATTTTCTCTGTCTTTGGCTTTCATCAATTTTACTGTGATTGTGTATGCGTGGATCTGTTTGTGTTTATCCTACTTTCAACTCATTAAACTTAAATCTATAGATTAATGTTTTTCAGCAATTTGGTAAGTTTTGACCATAATTTCTTCAAATATTTTTTCTGTCCTTTCCTCCCTCTCCTTTTCTTCTGGGATTCTCATTGTATGTATGTTGGTATGCTTGGTATCCCATAAGTCTCTAAGGTTGTGTTCATTTAAAAAATTTTTTTCTGTCTTTCAGAATTGGTAATTTCTATTGATAAATCTTCAAGTTCACTCTTTATTCTGTCATTTCAAATATGTAACTGAGCTGTGCTCAATTGAATTTTTAATATTGGTTTTTATACTTTTCAACTCCAGAATTTCCATTTTATTCTTTTTTGATAATATCTGTATCTTTATTGAGATTGCCTATTTTATGAGTTATAGTTTTCATACCCTCCTTTAATTCTTTAAACATGGTTTCTTTATTTAGAGATAAAATTAAATTTTAGATAGATTTTATCCATACTATGCATTAAATTTTAAAATGATGTTTCTTTTACTTCTAAATTGTATTCCATATTTTTCTTCTGTATTTCATGATATGCATGAAAGTATGTTATTCATAAATGCTAAATTTCATCTTATAGTTTTTATTTAAACATAATTAACAATTTCCTTATAATGTTTATTGACATAGGATCAGTGTGCAATTTGAAAGACATGCCATTAATTCTGAAACCTTAGGTCAGTCTGTGAACTGATTATACAGTATAATGTCTGCTTGTTTGTCCATATTTCTTGCTGATCAGTTCTCTCTTGATAAGTGCTAATAGGTAGAAAAAAATGGAAGAAGCCTAAGAGAGCAATATAATGTGTTAGAATGATTACAGAGTATCAGAATCTTTATATCAGCCTGTACATTTAATAGTATAGTATTCATTCATTTTAGTTACTTGAGAGATTTCAGTAAATAAGATAAATACAGTACCTGTTCTTATGGAATTTATATTCTGGTGGAAGAGACAGACATTAAACATATAGACACTGATAAATATAATGAAGAAATAAAATAGGGTAATGTGATACCAAATAGAAACTGTTGGGGGAGCTACGTGGAAATTGAATGTAATTTGGGGGAGGGGAGCCATGAGGGAAATGTCTCTTTGAAGGGATGGTATTTGATGTGGGATCTGCATGATGAGTCAGGAGGACTCAGTCTGTTGATGATCTGGAAGAGCTTTGTAGCCTCGAGAACAGGAGGTGCAGAATAAGCTTGGTGTGTTGGAGGAATAGGGCCATTGTGGCTGGAGCTTAGCAAGCCAATGAAGGAGAGATGAGGGATGAATGAGGTCAGAGAAGTGGAGTGGGCTAGCCTTGGGTTGATCTTTATAGAGACCATGTTAAAGAGTTTAGATTTTTCTTCTAAGTGTGGTGGGAACCCACTGGAAAAATATTGCAATGACCTTCATTGTGTCTAAAGAGTTAATTTACAGCTCAGTATGTTTCTGAGTGTAGTAAACATATGTAGGATTTTCTGTAAATGATTTTAGCTTTATAAAGAATAGCAGGAAGATAACTTTTTCCTTGTATTTCTTCCTTGAAATTTAATTCTTTAAAAATAAAGTAAAATACCAATGTCTATAAAACTTGGAATTTGTAGTACAATTATAGTAATGGCAAAAAGTCTTGTGATAACAACTTTAGCCAATTTATGTTAGTATTATGAAATTACACTCTCAACTATAATTATGGGCTAAAATATACATTCATGTAGTTGTATGATTGACTTTCTAAATAATTTGGTATATAAACATGTTTTCTTTCACTATTTCACTAGTAAAAACAGTCACAATTATTTTTGTTTGGCTAACTAATATTAACATAGACTAATTATGACTTAAAATGATCTCAGATTAGACAGTGTGGAATATAGTCTTTCAAAGCTTTATGTGAATAAAATTTTTGAAGATAAAACTACACTTTCAAGGGGCTGGCCCCGTGCCGTAGTGGTTAAGTTCAGCACACCCCACTTCGGCAGCCCGAGTTCGGATCCTGGTTGTGGACCCACGCCACTCGTCAGCCATGCTGTGGTGGCGACTCACATACAAAATAGAGGAAGATTGGCATGGATGTTAGCTCAGGGCTTATCATCTTCAAGCAAAAAAAAGAAGAAGATTGGCAGCAGATGTTAGCTCAGGGAGACTCTTCCTCAGCAAAAAAAACCCCCCAAAAAGCAAGAAACCAAAAAACAAAAAAAGCTTTCTTTTCAAAGTACCACTATTGGTTATTAAAAAAAAGTAACCCATGGTTTTTATAAATTGAACAGTAACCTCCAATATTTCTCTTTATAATGTCATATATATTTTTAATATTTAAAATATACCCTTCTATAGGGAAACCAAATATGTTTCAAATAGACTAGATATATCAAGTCAACCTAGATATACTATAATTTGGAAGGTATTTTTAAATTACTCCATTTCTTTGTTAATATTGATTTATAATGAGTATCTGAATATTTTTCGTGCTCTTTTATTTAGTAGCCGTTTATTCTGACTGTATTCAGTATTATATGTATGGTTGTTAAAAGGTGCTTATTTTTCCCCAAATGATTTAAAGTGGCTTAACAAAGGACACATGTATATTAGAGATAATAAAATAGAAGAAGGAAACCAGGCACAAGAAAAAGTTGAGTTAGGTAAAAATTTTTTGTGCTGGCCACTGTTATGAGAGGTGTTATGTGCAAAGGTGATTATAATAGCTACAGCCGTACTCTAATGGAGCTTCTATTCTATTTTGTGTTGGTGGAGTGGGTAGAAAGATAGACAGATTTGCAATAAGCATGTAAATAAAAACCTCACCTGCATCTCATTTTAGAGGAATGACAAAAAGCTGGTTTGGGGCAGGATAAAATCCAGACAATTAAAAAATATTGTGTCTATTGCCTGATATCTTTAGTATCTTGAATATGATTCAGTTAAAGTAGGGTAAAGCTAATTTGTTTTGTTTCCTGAGCTAGCGTATGTTAATTTGCTTTATTGGGTTATAAATTTGGCCCAAGAACAAAACCAAAAAACTTCTCTAATTTGGTAATTTATGTGGTTTATAGGCATCTACTCAGCCATAATCAGTGAAAATGAGGAAACTTAGAGGGGCATTGTGGTGGATTGATTATAGGGCTAGGCTTTATAAATGATGTAAGAAAAAAAGCTCAATTTGTGGATTGGGGGTATAACAAGCAAATAATATAATGATTACAGAATTAATATTAAAACTGAGAATCTTTTGGGTTCTTATCTAACTTGAAGGCCAAAGTCCCAATATTTTCATGAATAAACTTTCCAATTTGACTAATTTTATTTTAACCTTGCAGTGGGTGCCATTTAGATACATGAATAAAGAGGTAGGTTTTCCTTATAAAACTCAATTCTGTGTTAAACATGTACCATTCTAAACTTTAAATTTCATGATTATCTTAACTTAATTTCAGATTATAATTAGTAAGAACTAGAAAATATATTCATTTTAAAAAGAATTAGTAAATTATTTCCACTTACATTTTCTCTACTAGTGTGCTTAAATAAACTTTCAGAACAAGTTCATTTTTTATGTTTTATTTCATAATCTGGATGAGTTTAGAATGTTTCGGGAAGTCCACCTTCATGAGTTTTTACTCAGTTCTTGGAAGTGGAGATGTTTTTACTATGCCATATCTAAGCATTTAAACTCAATCATGATATCACTCTAAAATAAATGATAAAGCATTTTAAACCTCCCATATATTTTACGAGGGAAAGACGGGGTCTATGTCTTCTTCATTCCAGATTATTATGGTTTTTATCTTCCTCTAAAAGTTGTCGCTGGATTGAAGTTTAAGTTTTACATTATCTTTAACTTTCTGGAATCTTCTTCATCACTGTCATCAACTGATCTTTATGAAGTCTTGCCATCATACTAGATAACAATACCATGAGAATTACTTACACTGTAATAATTATGGTAGCTGTTAAGTAGTTTCTATTATTTTTTGCTTTTTACAGATGAGTGTGAGAATTTTGAGAAGTTAAATAACTTGCTGTTCAGAAAGGAGTTAATATCTCAGATCTGAGACTGCTATCCTTAGAAAGGTCTGCTTGCTAGGTTGGCCCTTGGCTGGCATCTGGAAACTGTCTCTCAAGAGTATTCCCGGTAACTGATAAGGGTGATTCTCTGTGCCTAGATTGTTTGTACAAATAATGTGTTTATGTTGAACACTTGCTTTCCTTCTGGGGGTTCTGGAATTTTGGTACACATGAAGCAGAGGGTGACCATGTGACTAGCCCCCAATAAAACCTTGGGTACTGAGTCTGATGGGCTTCCCTGGACAGAAACGTTGTACATGTGTTGGTCATTTTTCTTGTTGGGGGAAGAAGTAAGCTCTGTGTAACTTCTCATGGGAAGGAGAGAGCATAAGGAAGCTTGCAGATGGATTACTCTAGATTCCATCTGTGTCTTTTTCCTTTATGACCTGCTGTATAGCCTTATTATAGCTATGAGTACAATTATATGCTGAGTCCTGTGAGACCCCTGACAAACGTCTTCACGACTAAAAGAGATTCTGCCCTGCTGAGGGTAAAGATTTGTGTTTTAGTTTCTGAGAAAGAAGTTTATTTCCTTTTGCCTGGTGATTAGCGTCCCGGGTACAATGGAGAAGATGACATTTAGTCCTTCAAATAAAAATAAGCATACATTTTTTCATTCATCCATTTATATACATTCTATAGGCCCATAAATGTCCATGTTCCAGGCCCTGTGGAAGAAGCTATAAACCTTGGCTTAATTAGGTAAAGGGAGATAATCTTGTAAATAGTTTAGGCCTCAATATGGGAGACTAGGTACACTTTTTCCCCCAGTTGCTTCTGCAAGGGGCCTTTTTATTTAGCACTATGTAAAAGTTTATATTTTGGTTCCAGGTATTCTTTTACTTGAAATATGGTAAACCTGAATTAGGATATGAGGCCTGTATCTGAGAATCTTTGTTTCATGCTAATATAGAATTGCAGGGCCGGCCCTGTGGCTTAGCAGTTAAGTGCGCACGCTCTGTTGCTGGCGGGCCGGGTTCGGATCCCGGGCGTGTGCCTATGCACCGCTTCTCCAGCCGTGCTGAGGCCGCGTCCCACATACAGCAACTAGGAGACTGTGCAGCTATGACATACAACTATCTACTGGGGCTTTGGGGGGAAAAAAAAAAAAAGAATTGCAGGCCAACATTTCTTCTAAAAAACAAACAAGCTCAACCCTGAAGAGAGCAAAGGAGAAAGAAATTCTGTCAGTTTCTCCCTAAGGCCTACAGAACTTCTGTGAGAGAATTCGTGAGTTAAAAAATCGTTTACGCCGCCCCCCCATCCTTGTTTTTTTTGGAAAGTGAAAAAAAAATCTGTATACTTACGTAATTTCCATTTAATATATTTTAAACCTTCTAATCAGCCCACGTTATGAGCCAATAAGGAAGTGGGTAGAAAAATCTCCCAGGGTGGGGTGGGAGAGGTTTTATGTGATTCTTTCACAGTTTTAATTAAAAAAAAAAAAACTTGTGTAATCATGAGGCACAAAAACTTTAAGATTAAGAGCATGGACTTTGGAGCCAGACTGCTTAGATTGAAATTCTCACTCTGTCACTTACCTGTTGTTTGATCTTGGGCAAGTTACTTACATTTCCCCATGCCTCAGTTTCCCCAAATGTAAAATGGGGATATTATACCTGTTCTATAGGATTGTGTAGATTAAATAGATTAATCTGAATAATGAGTTTAGATAATACCTAGCATAGAGTAAGTACTCTATAAATGTTAGCTATTATTATCCGTTTACTGTTTGGAAGAAGAAGGAAAAATATTCTAAACTAAGCTAGTTATTGACTTTCTTCTAGGATAAATTCACTTTAATGGATTCTTATCCTATCAAACCAGAATATTAAAAGATTCTTGTAAACGGCAGGTCTTTGGGCCGGCCCCGTGGCTTAGCGGTTAAGTGCACGCGCTCCGCTACTGGCGGCCCGGGTTCGGATCCCGGGCGCGCACCGACGCACCGCTTCTCCGGCTGTGCTGAGGCCGCATCCCACATACAGCAACTAGAAGTATGTGCAGCTATGACATACAACTATCTACTGGGGCTTTGGGGAGAAAAAAGGAGGAGGATTGGCAATAGATGTTAGCTCAGAGCCAGTCTTCCTCAGCAAAAAGAGGATTAGCATGGATGTTAGCTCAGGGCTGATCTTCCTCACAAAAAAAAAAAAAAGGCAGGTCTTTGCTTCCTTTTTAAATCATGAAAGTGAAGAAGTTGGCTAAAGTTTTAAAAATTGTGTGCACTAGGGTCTTTAGGATGGCAATTGCTGGATTGGTGATTTATCCCTCCTTAAAAAAGAAAAATTCTCCCAATTTGCTTTGTTGAATAAACCTTACTAGATTCTAGGTTTTCTTAATGATTGGGAATCTGCCAAATATCCTGATCACCTCTAGCTCCAGTCTCGTATAAAGGAGTTGCTTGACTACCGTAAGGCAGTTAAAACAAGTCTTTTATGTCTCTCTCTCTTGTTCTTTTTTTTTTTTTGCTGAGGAAGATTTTCCCTGAGGTAACCATCTGATGCCAATCTTCTTTCTGTATGTGAGCCGCCACCAAAGCATGGCCACTGACAGGCAAGTGGTGTAGGTCTGCGCCCAGGAACTGAACCTGGGCTGCTAAAGCAGAGCACACCAAACTTAACCACTAGGCCACTGGGGCTAGCCCTCGTGTCTCTTTTTGAATATACAGGAGGCTGTTGTGACCAGACTTGAGACTTCAATCATCTGAGCAACGGTCAGGACAGAAGCCTTGACTTTGTTACTTTTTCCCTAACCGAATCTCCTAGTACATGTCATTTTGTCAGGTTCTTACTTGACTTGGGAATTTGCTTATTCACAGAATATACATGGCTAAACACATTTATTTCCACAATTTAATATTTCTTACAAATAGTTCATGGCTTAAGTCTAGGAGTGAATATTCATATAAATTTAAGGTTATTGATTAGTAGTCAGACCTTTGTTGTTTATCTTCAGCCTCAAGACAGCTTGGATTCTAAGATGTGCTTAATGTGATCATTTCATATACTTATTCTGACCGTTATCATTGCTGCCGTAGGATTTGACTGTATGTAAAATGGTAACAGAGAGATTAGGAGGATAAAAACATTAAAGGAGTGTAGCTAGGCAGCAATATCATTTTTAGCTCCAGTGGTGACTGTGGGCAGCCAAGTCGGGTTGATTTTGTCTTGCTGTCTCTTTGCTCATCAGTTCTTTAAATAACTGTAGAGTTTGATTATTCAGAGTATTTTTAGATGATACTTCACTGTTAGATTGTCAACATCATAAAGTAGATTGAATGGGTCAACATTGATTAGGTTATGCCAGGGGAACCTGGCCATTGTTGTTCTTTGATGAAGAAACCAACCAAAACATGCCTGGCAAAGTTTTAAAGCAAAAGAGCTTTCATGCAATTTCTCTTATCCTGTAAATTTCTAGCATCCAATTTTAAATATCTGGATCAATCACCTTGCCCTCAGGTAAGTCCCATGATATGAACTCCTGCTACCCAAATTATTTCCAGTCCTGACTTATGGGCCCAAATATTTGTAAACTGTATACTCCTTAGACTTAGTTCCCTCAAAATGAACTCATTCGCATTTTCACAAGGGAATTCTTCTTTCTTTAAAAGATTCATTAATTTACTTTTTATCCCTTTAAAATGTACTAATTTTTGCTTTAACAAATTATAAGAATGAGCTTCTCAATTTTGCTGAGGAGCAATTAGATTTTAGGTATTATCTCTTCTGCTACTGCTTTATTCTTATATGAAGCATTAGCAATTTGATACAGCCCTGACTGATGCTGTCAAAGAGATGATGATAATAAATTAAGTGACATTCATTCAATGCTCATAGCGTGCCAGGCACTTTATGTAAAGAATGAAAAGAACTGAACACACCGATTTCCCAGAGTTGTTTTACTATCTTTTTATAGATGAGGATATTGAAGTGTAAAGAGATGAGTAACTGTCCAAGATTACATAGTCAGAGGTAAAGCCAACAGATATTTATTGAGCACCTACTGTGTTCTGGGGATACAGTGGCCAATAGGCTCTTAACTGTTAAATCATATTAGCTCTTAAATATAAAGCATACTATCAAAATAGTTTTCATGTAATAAGGGGGATAATTATACCTATTTTACAGGGCCATTGGAAGGATGAAAAGACAGTGCATAAAAATGATTAGTTCAATAACTAGAAAAATACATGGTTGAGATTATTATTGAGACCACTATTATATTAGCATTATAAACTACATGTATAATTCCTGTCAGACTTGGTAGATAATTTCCAAAAATAGGACAATGAAGATATGAATCAGAAGTATTTCAGGAATTGAGTTCCATATTTAAAAGTTTAATTTTACCAATAAAATGGCTAAGAATAGTAAGTTTTTTTGGGGGGAGAATTTACTGATCCAGGCAGGAACCAGTTGGGAATTTAAACTTTACATAGATTAAGATTACAAGCTACAATTCTTATTATTATTGTGATAATATTGTTAATGTTGAATAAGAATGTCTCTTTAATAGATTAAATTCTAATTGTCAACATTGTCCTCCCCCTCTTTTAAAGTCAGATTTATTGAAGTTTAATTTACATATAGTGAAATTCTTCCTTACATTTCCATGAGTTTGACAAATTCATACTGTTGTGTAATCATTACCACAAGATATAGAACATTTCTATTACCCCAAAAAGTTTCCTTGTGTCTTTTGAGATCACCTTCTTCCCACTGATCTGTTTTCTGTTCCTACAGGTTTACTTCTTCTTGAATGTCATATAAATGGAGGCACCCTTCCTCTTTCTGATCTGTTAGGTTGTTTACATGTGGTTGCTGCAATAGCAAGTAAGATAACTGACCCCTATGCTGATATAGTTTTCTCACAAGTTAGGAATTGCATCAAGAAGCAATTAAATGAGAAAAAATGAACACGATCTGTTGGAAAATTGTAAAAAAAAGAGAGTTTGTTAAAGGATTGGTAAATATATTCAATTTACATGACATTTAAAAAAGAACCAATTTAGGTGAATAGTTTTCACACTTTGGATGGGAAACTAATAAAACTAATAAAATCAATGCAGTTCCTTGGACCCCAGTTGTACAAAGTTAGATGAATCATAATCCTTGATTCATGACACACTTAAATAATTAGCCCAAGCATAGCTGTTGTTTATTTTTAGTAATATAATCAACACACATAAATCTCATTTAACATGAGAACTAGAATTCACATCACATTCACCTAGGTAGGCCTTAATATAATTTATTTTAAAATCATTAATAGAATTTTGGTTGTGTATATTATTAATTAGTAGGAGTTCCTTTTCCCCTCATTTTTGGGGGGAGGGGAATAACTTTTTCTAGTCTCTTTCAGTTTTGTTTTTGGTTTCTGTTGTTATGAATTAAAAAAAATTTTGGTGTAGTCAAATTTAGTAATCCTTTGTTTTTTGCTTTCCATGTCTTATCTAGTAATTTTTCCTTAACTGTGAATTCATGAAGATATTCTGTATTTCCTTCCGTTTAAAAAAAACATTTTGTATATTTAGGTCTTGAGTATAGCTGTAGCAAGCCCTCGTGGTCTAGTGGTTAAGATTTGTGCTTTCACAGATGTGTTGCTGTGATGCTCAAAGCTATGCCACTGGTATTTCAAATACCAGCAGAGTCACCCATGGTGGACAGGTTTCAGCAGAGCTTCTAGACTAAGACAGACTAGAAAGAAGGACCTGGCCACTCACTTCTGAAAAAATTGGCCATGAAAACCCTATGAATAGCAGTGGAGCATTGTCTGATATGGCACTGGTAGGTTAAGAAGATGGTGCAAAAAGACTGGGTGGGGTTCCGCTCTGTTGTACACAGGGACACTAGGAGTTGGAATTGACTCAACAGGAGTAACAACAACAAAGTACACCTGTAATTTATTGTGAATGGTGAGAGGTAGTGATTTAATTTTTTATCTTGTATGGATAATCACTTGTCCCAGCATCATTTATTAAATAGTCTTTTTTTTTTTTTTCCACTGATTTAATGTTGCATCTGCCCTACACAGTCATGCGTGGCTTAATGACAGGGATACATTCTGAGAAATGTGTTGTTAGGCAGTTTTGTTGTGCAAACATCATAGAGTGTACTTACACAAACCTAAATGGTATAGCCTACTACACACCTAAGCCATATGG
Source organism: Ceratotherium simum simum (assembly GCF_057802395.1). NCBI lineage: Eukaryota > Metazoa > Chordata > Mammalia > Perissodactyla > Rhinocerotidae > Ceratotherium > Ceratotherium simum. Next base: position 44,652,809 of record NC_141911.1, read on the forward strand.
TACTATCTCATGGGACCAGTGTCCCAAGTATGTGGTCCGTCGTCGACTGAAATGTCACTATGTGGCACATGACTGTATTTCCAGTATGCATGGGTCTTTTTCTGGCTTCTATGTTCTGTTCCATTGGTGTATTTGGTTCCATTGGTGTGTTTGACAATATCTACACCATTATTTATGCTGAATTACTATAGACTAGATAGAGCAATTCTTCAGGAGGGTCTTGGCTAACTTTTGCCCTTTGCTCTTCTACATACTTTTTTTTTTTTTTTACTAAGTCAAATTTTTTGTAAAACCCTCTTGGAATTTTTGACTGGAAATATATTGAATTTATTAGATGAATTTGGTGAGAACTGACATCTTTAAGATATTGAGCTTTCCTATCCATGAACATGATATCTCCATATATATAAGACTTCTTTAATTCCTTTCAGTAAATTTTATGATTTTCTCCACAGAGGTCTTTGTACATCTTTTGTCAGATTGGGTCTTAGATATCTTATAGTTTTTGTGGTTATTGTAAGTGATATCCTTTTTAAAAATTACATTTTCTGTTAGTCACTGGTATATAGGAAAAGTTGATTTTTATATATTGATCTATATCCACATACCTTGCGAACTCTCTTATTCTAATATCTGAAGATTCTTTTGGATTTTCTGTGTGGATAGTCTTAGCACCTACAAACAATTATTGCTTTATTTCTTCTTCTCCATTTCTTATGTCTTGATTTTTTCTTATCAAACTCTACTGATTAGGATTGCCAGTGTGGTGTTGAATTGAAGTGGTAATGGTATGTATATTTGTTCTGTTCCCAGTATCAGGGGGAAAGTTTTAAATATTTTGCCATTGAGTCTTGGCTGCATTTTTTCTTAATTATGAAATCTTATTAAGTGATTTTTATTGCATCTGCCATGATGATGTATTAATTATCTATTGCTGTATAACAGATTACCTACAACGTGTTGGTGGGGATGTGGAGAAATTAGAACCTTTATACATTGCTGAGGGGAATGTAAAATGATGTAGCTACTTTGGAAAATAGTTTGGCGTTTTTTCAAAATGTTAAACATAGAGTTACTATATGTTTCAGCAATTCCACTCCTAGATATATACCCAAGAGAAATGAAAACGTATGCCCACACAAGAACTTGTGTGTGAATTTTCATAGCAGCATTATTCACAATAGTCAAAAAGTGGAAACAACCAAAATTTGCATCAACTGATGAATGGATAAATCAAATGTGATATGTCTATGCAATGGAATATTATTCAGCAATAAAAAGAAATGAAACACTAATGCGTATTACACATAAATGAATATTGAAAACATTATACTAAGTGAAAGAAGCCTGTCACAAAAGTCTGCGAATTGTATAATTCTATTTATACGAAATGGCCAGAACAAGCATATCTCTAGAGATAGAAAGTAGATTAGTCGTTCCAGGGACTAGGGGTTGGGGAAGGATGAGAGGTGACTGCTAATGGACATCGGATTTTTTTGGGGAGTGCTGAAAATATTCTAGAATTAGATTGTGGTGATGATTGCATAACTTTGTGACTCTACTACAAACCATTGAATTATATACTTTAAGTGGGTGAACTGTATGATATGTGAATTATATCTCAATAAAGCTGTTTAAAAAAAGGTAAGTGCGTATGTGGTTTTGTTAGATATTGCCACTAAATTCCCCTCTCAAAGTGTTGTATAAATTTACATTCCCACCAGCAGTGTATAAGTGCACAGTTTTACCACAGAATATGATGTCATACATTTTATTTTATTTTTATTTTTTTATTATTTCTTTAAAAATTTTTTTTGGTGAGGAAGATTAGCTCTGAGCTAACATCTGTTGCCAATCCTTCTCTTTTTGCTGAGGAAGACTGGCCCTCAGCTAACATCTGTGCCCATTTTCCTCCATTTTATATGTGGGATGCCTGCTGCAGCATGGCTTGATAAGCGGTGGGTAGGTCCACGCCCGAGATCCGAACCTGCGAACCCCACGCTGCCAAAGCAGAGCACGTGAACTTAACTACTATGCCACCAGGCCGGCCCCTGGTGTCTTACATTTTAATTTTCTCCAGTCTGATAGGTGAGAGAAGTGGTATCTCATTTTTTAAAAATTTATATATCTCTTTGAGTGAATTTGAACATCTTTTCATATGTTTAAGGGCCATTTTTATATCTGTTTCTGTGAATTGTGTGTTCCCTATTTTTCTCTTGCATTTTTTGGTCTTTTATTCCTCTATTTTAAGTGTTCTTTCTATTTTAGTGATATTAGCCCTTTGTGATATAATATCCTATTTCTAATATCATAGATTGAGTTTTCCTTGTCTTTGTACTTTATATAAATAAAGTCATGCACATAAACTTTTTTGATGAGAGTGTGATCTGTACTCTAGGCAACTAAATTATAGTAAATATAGCAGAATTTACTTCTGAGTGATACTTAGGTTTGCTATCATTTTGCATAGATTTTTTTTCAGTTCTCAGTATTCACTGTTCAAAGTTGTTTCTCTTCTTGCTGTGCCAATTTCCCCCTCTTCTTCTAGTCCCAGACTAAATGGTGGCTCCTTTCTGAAGTCTCTCTAGAAACTCTGAGGCCAGGGTGGGTGTTCCTTTTTTTAAGTTCTCACTGTACTTTGTAGTTTCCTTTATGGCAGTTACATTATTGTAATTGCTTCTATGTGTTTCTCCTTACTAGACCCTTAGTGGTCTGAAGGCTGTCCTGGCTTCATTTTTGGGTTCCTGGCATAGTGCTGTGTTTGGTATATAAGTGCTCAGTAAATATTATTCAAAGAACTGGTATAGTAAGAGATAGGAAAGACGTGATGTCATTATAGGGAAAAAGCTGTCTTTGAGGGACAGGTGGAATTTGAATAACTAAGGAAGAGGGCACCTCTGGTGAGAGAAGAACACCAGCAAAGGGATAGGGATAGGAATTAGCTTAGTATGTGTAGTTAGCAGTGAAGATACTTGTCTGGTTGAAACATGTTTGTTTATTCTTGTAGTCATCACATCTATACCCTGTATCTACTATATGAAAGACACTGGTTTAGGTGGTATAAATCACAGATTTTTAAAACCTGGATACACAGATTTTTAAAACTTGGTCCTTTGGGAAAGTAGTAGGAAGTGAGATTAACAGGTAAAAACGAGCAGGATTTTAGAGAGCACTGAAAGAAAGGCATAGGTGTTGGGCTTGATATGGTTGATAGGAGGTGGCAAGTGAATGATCTGCTGGAAGCTGTTATTTCCCTGATGTTTTTGTGAGGGAGGTATGTAATGTGGATTGGGGGAAGAGAATTACAGAAAATGATGTTGAGCCCTGAGGGGATGAGGTTGCACAAGAGCTGAGACATGTAAGACAGCTAGGAATTGGCCAAATGGGCAAGCAGGGGAAGGATGTTCAAGATGAGAGAGAAGAATATAGAGAACTACAAACAACTGTGGTATAAAGTTGTATGGAGGGAGTAAAGGAAGATGAGGCTGGACAAGTGAGCATGGATTAGATTCGTGATTCCCATACCTGAGCACATCAGAATGAACATTTCATAACTTCTGAGAAATAGACCTAGACCCTTTGCTTATTCCTTCTAAATCAGGATGCTCGCAAAGAGGTTGAGATTTCATCCTGCAAGTGATGAGGACCTATTGAAGAATTTTGAGAGAGGCCTAACATTATTCCATCTTGAATCACCCTGATATTGCAGTAGATGGACTGGAAGGGAGGGAAAATTAGCAGCAAGGAGGCAAAGTCTGAGGCTATTACAATATAGAAAAATGATAATAAGGAAACTCAACTAGGGCAGAGGATATGAGATTAGAGAGAAGGGATCAAGAGTGAGAGTATGATGGTGGTGTTGGAGAGGAGTTGCAGATGACTTCAGGATCTCTGTTTTTTAGGCAACTTGTGTGGATGTTGGGGTAGCTTACTGAGCTAAGCACAATAGGAGAGGTAATGCTTTTAGAGTGGTAGCGGAGAAAAAAATGAGTTTAGTTTGAAACATATTGGACTTCTCCTCCCACACTTTACACCATCACATTTAATGGCAATTCCAGGTGCTCTGAGTGATATCTTTAGATTCATTTTTGACTCTTCTCTTTATTTCTCACCCCAAATCCAATTTGCTAGCAAATCTTGTCCATTTTATGTTCAAAATATATCCAAAAGTTGACCACTTTGCACCTTCTCCAGAACCTACCACTATGGTCCTAGCCACTATCATTTCTCACCTAATCATTATAGTAGCTTCTTAATTGATCTCCCTGCTTCGGCGCTTGTCCCCGTATCTGTTCTCAAGACAGCATCTGAATGAGTCTTATATTAATCAAGTCATCTTTCTGCATACAACTCTCTTTCTCCCTGGAGTAAAAGTGAGAGTCCTCACAGAGGGCCTACATGGCCCCCTCCCTTTACCTCTTTGTCATCATCTTCTATTCTTTCTTCCTGTTGCTCGCTTAACTCCAGCCACATTGGCAGTCTTTGCTGATCTTTGAACTAGTGAGGTGTACTCCCACTTGAAGATCTTGAATATTCTCTTTTCTTTGACTAGAAGCCTCTTCCCCTAGTCATTGCCACAGCTCACTCCTACTTTCAGGTCTTTACTCCTATGTCACTTTTTCACTGAGTCCTTCTTTGACCATCTGGCTTGAAATTGCAATCCTCTTCCCTGACAAATACATTAGTCTCTCCCTTTGATTCATTTGTCTCCTTAGCCATTATCGCCATCTAGATTTATACTATACATATTTTGCCTATTTTCATCTCGCCCCACTGAAATTTAAGATCTATAAGGACAAGGACTTTTGCTTTATTCACTGCTGTACCTCTAGCACTGAAACTGTGCTAGCATATAATAGGTGCTCAGTTAATATTTATTATATGACTGAATTAATTATTGGAGTGCCTGGGATACCTTGGAATAGATACTATTTATTTATACCCTATTTAATTTCACAAGGAAGTAGAGGCAAGGAAGTGCCTAGTAGACAAACTGGAAACTATAAAATGATTTAGACTGGAACAGAGATTTGAGTGAAGCCATGGCAGTACATGAGATAGCTTAGAGAGAGTGTAAAGAGTCAGAAGAAGAGTAGGGATGGGATCCTGGAAACACCTACATGTAATGGTTGACCACAGAGTAGCACTGTCCTTAGACTTAGCCGAGTGGGAACCCTGCTCTGGGCCTTGTACTTTGGAGGTCCTCATCTGGCCTTCCTCCACCTACCTCCTCCTGATAGCTTGAGGATTTTGGGAAGCCAAGGGAATTAGTCCATCTGGTACATATTTCTAGATCAAGCTCTAAGTATTTGAACCCCAGAATTCTCTGCCCATGTTGCCCCTCACAGGCTTCTTTCCTGATTGTCTCCTCTCTTGACTGTACTACATGTATGGGCTAGGCCTAAAGGATGGCCTAAAGGATGCTGCTGTTCGCAGGCATGTGGCCAGAGCTTGGACATGTGGTCTCGGATGTCCACACGTATGTGTATGAGGCTCTTTGTAGTATGGCATGGAGCCAAAAGTGGGAAGAGAAAAAGGGACAGGCTGCAGGCCAGGAGAAGGATGTATGGTCCTCCCGTGCCCCCACAGAACTCGAGGGAGTCTGAGAATTCCAAATCGGAACTTAGCCTTTAAGGTAGTTATAAAAGTGTATGTGTCAAGATAGGAGGATAGAATAATAGTTTAACAGCTTTTTAGCTTCATTTATAACTTTAAAATGTTTAGACATTAGACAGGGTATACGGGCTTCCATTTGTACTCTTGCCCCGAGCCCTTTGAAAATAGGAGTGGGCCTGCAAGAGGGAATTGAAAAGGAGTAGCTAGAGAGGGAGAAAATATATTCAAGAGAGTTTCAAGCAGGGAATGATCAACAGTGTCAGATACTTCAGAGACATTAAGTCCTATGAAGACAGAAATGTATCCATTGGATTTGACAACCAGAATTTAGTAAAAATTTCACTTGATGGTGAGGGATGCCAAACTTCCATAGAAGGAGGAATACCTGAGAAATTAGGAAGTGGAGACAGAGTATAGATTATTTTTCTAGAACCTTATCTGAGAAAGGAAGGAACAAGAGCAGTAGCTGGAGGGGTATGTAGGGTCATGGAGGAGGACTTTTCCATGTTTAAGATGAGAGAGCCTTGTAAATCTTTAGATGTTGAGGGAAAGGACCCAATGTTAAGTAAGAGAAGCTTAAGGAGAAAGAGGGAATAATTGATGGAGCAAGGCCTAAGCTCCAGTGCATAGGTCAATAGATTAGCCTTTGAAAGGAGGAGGGCTGTTTGAGGAGGCTTGGGATGTGTGGATGTGTATGGATGCTAAGTTTGGAGGGTGAGAGCAGGAAAGTGACTTATAAGCAATAATATATAGTTAACATTGTTTTATAGTAGTTTTTTGGGTTAGTCTTTTAAACCTTGATTTTATACTTTTGGGGATCTGGGGTTATACCTGCAGCCACTTGTTAAAATCCTATTGGTTGACTGAAATACAGCTCATAATATGGGGCATAGGCTATGTATGTTGGATCTGTCCCTACCCTATGCAATAATTGTTATTTAGTAGTGACTTAAAATTTTAAGTTTGATAAAAACTTTTGATTCCTCCATAGCCTAGAAATAATTTCTTTATCATGTTCATCATATAGTGTGTGTCATCAGGCTTTGGAGATGGCGTATTTTAATAAGTACGTACTGTGTGAATCATACCTATTTTGGGCAAAATATTTTTTAATAGAATTATATTAATACTGTCTTTTTCCCCCCACTAGTAGTTCCAAAGAACTGCTGGTTTATATTTTAGCTCTTGCCAAGTTGTGAAAATAGTGAAGGATGCTTAGACTACTTAACATTCAAATTGTAAGTAAAATTTATTTCTGCTATTATTATCAATATGTTCAGAAAACAGAAATTGAAAATAGTCGTTACCTTATAGATAATAGTGAGCTGTAGTATGATGGGACTGTGGGATGGGACTTTTTTTTGTGTGTGAGGAAGATCGGCCCTGAGCTAACATCTGCCAATCCTCCTCTTTATGCTGAGGAAGACTGGCTCTGGGCTAACATCTATGCCCATCTTCCTCCACTTTATATGGGACACCGCCACAGCATGGCCTGACAAGCGGTGTGTCGGTGCACGCCGGGGATCTGAACCGGTGAACCGCCATCCGCCGCAGTGAAGCGTGCGCACTTAACTGCTTGCGCCACCGGGCGGGCTCAATTTTTATTCTTAAGATACAAACACTTCCTATCCCATTTTCTGTTAATAAGATCAAAAAGAAGACTAATGATACTTAATGAGTCTTAGGTAGTGAGCTGAAGTTTCTCCTTATTTTCAGGCATTTCTTTATATTGTAGAAGGTTATGGAAATTCTTTATTTTTATCCCATATCTGTATGGTACTAGTAGTCAAATAGGACATAATATTAATGGAATGATTTATTAAAAATTTATGTTCTTTCTCGTTAAATATGCTTAATTTTTCTGCATTCTTTAATTTTTACATGAAAAAATTTTGTTAGAAATAAATCTGTAATTTCTCTGAAAAATTTAAATACACAAAATCAAATAAACTGTAACTTTTTAGGAATAGACTAATGCATAAATCTAGATGATGCACATACGGACATTCATCTCTACTAGGGGAAAATAAGCTTGAATTATGTTTACTTGAAACCATTTGCTATATTGCGTTTTGAACCAATAGCAAAAAAATTATTGAGGAAAGAATGATCAAGTAATATTAAAGGTATTCCAAGTAATTTCACTACTTTGTTTTCAAACTACTCTATTTGAAAATATAAGCAACTCAAATTAATGTTACACTCCTTGTAAAGCATTCAAAATGTGAACACAAAATGAGATTGCTACCATAAGCAAAAAACAATTCTAATTATATTATTCAAATAAACAAACTAAATGAGCCAAAGAAGAAGAGTGAAATATTTACAGACCAATAAATCATTTAATTTGTTAAATAGGCAAATAATTTTTGAAGTTGTCTCAGTCCGGCACATTTTATGTTTTCAAGGCATAAAAGATTTAAAAAATTTCTACCGAAATATTGCAGGAATAAAAGTACATCTTCATAAAGGGAGAATGTTATAACATTTTATCTCTTAGAATGTAAATATCATAACTTTACCTATGTGCAGTAGCTTGGTGTAAGACCTTATTTCAGTATATTCATGAACTTGACAACTCTAAGAAGTAGAATTCTGCCCTCTTTTGACAAAGCTGTATAAGCCTATCTCCTTTTTCTTAGTTTACAAAAATGTTAAAAGTTAGATTGCAGAATAGGTTGTGCTTTATATCCTTCCTGTATATTTTTAATAACTTTTCAAATTCTTCCTCTTTTTAGGCTCTCTGGTTAATCATCTTTAGAAGACCGGATTTTTGGATATCTACTCCACTCCATCTGTATTGACTTTTAAAACATGATAATGCAAACCTGTAACACTGGCAATCATCCATGAACTTTTAATTACATTGATTAATAGCATTTGAAGCTTCCTCAGGGAATAAACAATGGCATCAGCAGTGGTTGACAGTGGAGGTTCTATTTTGGAGCTTTCCAGCAATGGAGTAGAAAATCAAGAGGTTAGGCATCCAATGTATTACATTTCTGTTTTGTTCATAGAAACCAATGCATGAACTAATTTTGAAATTAATGGGAAACAGGTATTTGAGAGTAGAAATGTACAATGCATGAAATTGTACATGTACATGTCGTGTGTCCTCATGTAATTTAGGTAATAGAAGGTTGAGGAAAGTACTTCTGGGCTCTCCTGAGTTGTTAGAACATGCGTATATTAGAATGAACTGGGAGGAAAAAATTGAAAGAAAGAAACTGTAGTATTAGTTGAGAGAGAGATTTAAATTCCTGATAAAATCCATTGTTTTGGATTATAGAGTATGTAGGTATGTACTGTACCTAAATACCTAAATTAGATTCATCATAAATTAGAATTTGGTATGTCTTTTAGTTGTCATCTTTGTTTTTTGGTTATTCTGTTATATCTGATTCGATGTGGGGATCCATCATATTTTAATCCAATATATACACTTAAGAATTTAGATAATTTGTAAATCGTAAAAGAAATTCAGATTTTGAAATTTTATACATGTAGAATTTTGCATCATTAGCATATTTTATTTTCTTATTATTGATAATTTTAAAGAAGAAGAGATGGAAATATAGAAAAATAACAGTACCAGAAATATATATACTTCCAGGGCCTGGCTTCTGTTCCCATCGTTCAGTAAAGACTGAATATTGAAAGGATCTAAATTAAAATATAATAATGCTGTCACAATAGGGATAAATAACTTGGTCAGAGATAAGGTGGGAAAATGGAGAGTTTACTGTATTAAAAAATCTGTTTTCTCTATATTCTGTGAAAGATACTGCTGTTACTGGTAGTTAGTACCAGCATGACTGAGAAACGAGTTAAGACATCAGGCTGTGTGTTCTGGAGTCTGTATTCTTTTTCCTTCTTGCTTGGTGTCTGCTCAGTCTTCCAAGATAGCTATCGGCAAATCGAGTGGGAAGGGGATAAAGTGAAGGTACTGCTTTTCCTTTGTTCTCAGTGGACTTGGTAACTCAAAAGTTCTGTCATACTCGAATCTAAAACTGGTTCAAAGTCCGTTAAGAGAAGCCACAGCTACAGAACATACTTTATTCTCATAAGCAATTTCTACTTCTTCCTTGAAGATTCACTTTGTGAATGATCACTTCCAGGTATGATTCACCAAAGAGATCAGGGGCTCGGGGGACTTCCATCCCCTCCTGCATCACCCAGAGCAATTATTGCTTCTACTTCAAGTGCTTTCTCTTTGTTCTATAGTTTTACTCTGTTGGTATTTAACCCTATGAGGGGAGCTGCCAAGAACTATAGGCAGAATATATTTACCTTGGCTGATTGGGTACAGTTAATATGGGAAAAAGAGTACAACAGTTTGTTTCTGGAAGACTCCTTATATTTTTCTTCCTTTACATGGAACCCCAGGTGTTCATGGCCTGGAGCACTGATTATTATGAAAGAAAGAATCTGATAAATGAAATCATTGTACCAAGGCATTATTGACTAATGATTTATGTGGTAGCCTTATAGTGTGGTCACAGGCATTTTAGGTAGTGTGGCACCAGAGTTGGGGAGACTATTCTTGGGGAACTTTTTCTCAAGATTATACTGTGTAGGTACCCATTTACTTTCATTTGTTTGTTCCTCCAACAAATATTAATTAACCACTTAGCGAGTGTCACATACTTTTCTGGGCACTGAGGATAAAGTATTTCAGAATGGCTATGAAGAATAAATCAGAGCTAGAGATGGATGGAGAGGTGGTAGGGGTATTTTAATTAGGGTGGTCAGGGAAGGCTTCTCTGAAGAGGTGGCATTTTAGTTTATACCTACATGAAGTGATGGATAGGACCATAGAAACATCTGGGGGAGGAGAATTCCAGAAAGAAAGAAAAGTCCCTAGTATCTGAAATATCTTCTAATTTTACCAAGGGAGTTTTGGGGAAAGTGGTATTTGAAGTGGTATTTGTCTTATAAGCAACTTTTCAGGAATGTGTTTCATATATATATATACACACACAATAATATCTATACTCTAAAACGTAGGGTAGGGTGAGAAACTGACTTGTCAAGATTTTATAATCAATGTTCCAGAATCTGAAGAAAAAATAAATGTTTAAGAAGTAGTGGACATTTGGAGAGTTATTAATGATTTTCAGGCTTTATTTTTTATAACCTTATTCATAAAGTTATACATTTCATAAAGTTAGGATAATTGTATTTCTGACAAAGATCCCCAAAAAAGTAAACTACAATCTTACTAATGAGTATAGATGCAAAAATCATAAAGAAATAGTAATAAATATATAAAATGCGATCATATATTTAAAAAATCCAATTACCAAATAGGATTTAGATACACAAGGATAATTTAATTTTAAGAAAACCATTAACATAATATATATCCCTACTAATATGATATATGACATATGATATGTTAGTAGGGATAAAATACTTGATAAAAATGGGATTTTGTGAAATTCAGTATCCATTCCTGATAAAAACTCTTAATAATATAAATGTGAATGTATATTTCCTTAACATTATAAAAACAACTGTTACAAATCAACAGCCAGAATTCTGTACAATGGTGAAGTACTCTAGAGTATTTCCTTTAAAATTGGAAAGAGGACAAGTGTGGACACTACCATTACTATTATTTAATATTTTCCTGCATTCAGGCAAGATAACAAAAACATATATAAATATTATAAAGGAGACCTAATTATTATTTGCAGATAATATGGTTCTTCACCTGGGAAAACCAGAGGGAATCCACTGAAAACTCATTAGAACTAGTAAGAGTGCTTGGTAGTTTGGTGGGTACAAAATTAACATAAAAACTAACTAGCTAGCTTTTGTAAGGATTGTAATTAGTTAGAGGAGACCATGGAAAATAAGATCCCTTTCAGAAAATTAACAAAAAAATATAAAATGTGGGGGAATAAATATAGAAGATATCTGGGATTTATTTGAAGAAAATTAATTAATGACACTGATGTACATGAAAGAAGACTGTAGTAAACAAAGAGATATACTTTGTAATTGGATTGGAGAGATGAGAAGGGTCAGTATTGTGGAGGATGTCAGTTTTCCCCAATTAATCTATATATTTAATTCCATCTCTATCAAATGTTAGGGCAAGTTTGGGGGAAATTGATTATATGAACCTAAAGATTGTATGGAAGCATAAATATTCAGGAATAGCCAGAGCAGTTTTTGAAAAGGAAACGTGTAGCAGGTAGGTCTCATAGAAATGGGGAATTAATGCAGAAAAAATAAAAAGAGAATTTAAATATATATTTTTTTATTTTTTATTTTTATCATCAAAGCCCCAGTACATAGTTGTATATCCTAATTGTAGGTCCTTCTAGTTCTTCTATGTGGGACGCTGCCTCAGCATGGCTTGATGAGTAGTGAGTAGGTCCATGCCCAGGATCCGAACTGGCAAATCCTGGGCCGCCAAAGCAGACTGCGCAAATTTAACTGCTACGCCACCAGGCTGGCCCTAAATATATTTTTAATAGCACAGTGAATACAAGTTTTAGAGGGCATTTGCTTCTACACAAATAAGATTGGGAGTTCTTCCACTTCAGATTGTGATGGAATAACTAAGACCAGACTTATACTCCCACCATAAACAATTACGAAAATGAGCAAAAAATAAGAAACCACATTTTGAAACAGTGGTGCTATGTCTGCAAGTTTGTGTCCCTCCAAAATTCATATGTTGAACCCTGACTCCCAAAGATGATGGTATTAGGCAGTAGGGCCTTTGGGAGGTGATTAGGTCACGAGGGAGGAACCTTTATGAATGGGATTTGTGCTCTTATAAAAGGTTTCAGAGAGATCCCTTGCCCCTTCTGCCATGTGAGGATACAACAACAAATCTGTGACCCAGAAGAGGGTTCTCACCAAGTCATGCTGGCACCCTGATCTTGGACTTCCATCCTCCAGAACTGTGAGCAGTAAGTTTCTGCTGTTATTATAAGCCACCCAGTCTGTGGTATTTTGTTACAGCAACCTGAATGGACTAAGACAGTTGGACAACAGGCAGTGCAGGACTGTGCTTCCTGAGAGAAGAGCAGGTCATCTCTGTGATTGCCCTGGCTTATTGCTTGGAGCCACTTTTTGGACCACAGTGTGGGAAGGAGGAACCTAAGCAGAGCAAAATAGTCTCATTGAGTTGATGAAACAAAGTTTGAAATTGGGAGAGGCTAATCTGAGAGGAAGAAGCTGCCCAGAAGGAGAATATAAGAACTTTGCCTTGGGGTCCCTGGGTCTTTAGCTGAATGAGCTGCTCGGGTGTGGTATGAAACTCCATGAAGCCAGTCAAAGAATGATCAGAAAGGTGTAAACTCAGTAATTTACAGAGTTCACTCAGGGCTGGGAGATAGTAGAGTTCCAACCAGTTAGAGTGGAGAGTCCTTGTTAGATGTCCAGGCATTTATTAGAGACTCCAGAAGTGTCATGCTTTATGGTAGGGCTAAACTAGTGCTAGAATATAGGGTAGTCCAAACTTGCCCTAAGAAGGTTTAAAAACAAGCCTTGAAAGTTGCTCCATAAGTAACTTAACTGTCTGTCATAGTAAACATTATTAAAATAAGAGAACAAATGGCAGCACCCAACAATGTAAAATTTACATATCCAACACCTAACCATGTTAAATGCAAAGAAGTAGGAATAATATAATCTGTAACTTGGAGAAAAAACTGTCAGTGAAAACAGAAACACAAATGATAGAGATGATGAAATTAGCAGAGAAGGCTTCAAAACAGCTATTATAAATATACTCAAGAAGTTAAAACGTGAACCTCAGAGGAGAGGCATAAAGGACATAAAAGAACCAAAAGAAACTTCCAGATATAAAATATATACTATCTGAAAGAAAAATTTACTGGATAGGATTAAAAATAGATTAGGTACTACAGAAGAAAAGACCAGTGAATTTGAAGAGAGCAGTAGAAACTACGTTATGAAGCACCAAGAGAAAAACTGGAAAAAACAGAAAGACGATTTGGTTACCTGTGGGACAATATCAAGTTGTCTAACATACATGTGATTTGAGTCCCAGAATGAGAGGAGAAGAGAACAGAAAAAAACTTGAAATGGCCATAAAATTTTTCAAGTTTGCTGAAAAGTGTAAACCCATAGATCAGAGAATCTTAAACCCCAAGGAGGATAAAGCAGAGAGCAAATAGACACTAAGGCACATCATAATGAAAATTGCTGAAAGCCAATTTGAGAAAGAAAATCTTAAAAGCATCCAGAGAAAAAGATGTGTTACATACAGAAGAACAGAGATAGTGACTACAGACATCTCGATTGAAACTATGCAAGTCAAAGATAATGACTCCTTTAAAATGCTGAAAGACTAGAACTTGTTAACCTACAGTTATGTATCCAGTGAAAATGTCCTGCAAAATGAAGCTTTTTTTTCAGACCAATAAAAGCTGAGAGAATTTATCACAAGCTGACTTGTGTTATAAGAAATGTTAAAAGAAGTTCTTTAGGCAGAAGGTAAATGATACCAAATGGAAACCTGGCTACCTAAATGAATGAAAAGTACTGGAGAAATGGTTAACGTGTGGGTAATATAAAATACTTGTAAAAATCAGTTTCTAATTTTTTTAAAAAGATAGTTGTTTAAAACAAAAATAATAATAATGTATTGAGTTTACAATGTGAAGAAGTAAATGTATGACAACAGTAGAACAAAGGATGAGAGGAGGGAATTGGAAAAATACTATTGTAAGCTTTTTACTTTATACATAAAGTAACATTGTAGGTAAACTGTGATAAGAAGCATATCATAAAATCTAGAGAACCACTAAAAAATAAAGCAAAGACATATAGATAATAAGTCAGTATTTGAATTAAAATGGATACTAAAAAGTAGTCAATTCAAAAGAAGAAAGAGTAAAAGGAACAAGGAATAAATGAAGCAAGTAATGAAGAAAGAGCAGGATAGTAGATTTAAACCCTGTTTTATTGATAATATTAAATGTAAATATTCAAAAAAATCCAATTAAAATGCAGATATTGTTAAATTGGGTTAAAAAAAGCCAAGCCTGTTTATGTTTCATGCAAGAAATTCATTTTAAATATAAAAACACAGTTTAAAAGTAAAAGTATAGAAGTAGATATACCATGCAAACATTAATCATAAAAACGCTGAAGTGGTTTCAGGACAAGAATATTACCAGGGATAAAGATAGACATTTCCTAGATGATAAAAGGACTATTTCGTCAAGAAGACTTTACAACCCTAAATCTGTACACTCAATATTAGAGCTTCAAGATACATAAAGTACAAACTTACAGAACTGAAAGAGGAAATAGATAAATACACAGTATTAGTTGGAGATTGCAGCATTTCTCTTTCAGTAATTAATAGAAAATTAGACAGAAAATCAATGAGAATATGGAAGACTTGAACAACATTATCAGCCAGCTTCACTTAATGGACATTTATGGAACACATTACCTAACAGTACCAGAATACACATTCATTTCATGTGCACGTGGCTCGTGATCCAAGATAGATCATATGCTGGGCTATACGTCTCAATAATTTTAAAAGGATTGAAATCTTACAGAGAAACTTGTCTGACCAAAGCACAATTATATTAGAAATTAAAAACAAAAAGATACTTGCAAAATCTACAAATATTTGGATATTAAACAGCTCACTTTTTTTGTGTGTGTGTGAGGAAGATCAGCCCTGAGCTAAAATCCATGCCAATCATCCTCTTTTTTTTTTTTTGGCTGAGGAAGACTGGCCCTGAGCTAACATCTGTGCCCATCTTCCTCCACTTTATGTGGGACACCGCCACAACATGGCCTGACACGCGGTGTGTCGGTGCGCGCCCAGGATCCGAACCCAGGTCGCCAGCAGCAGAGCACGTGCACTTAACCGCTGCGCCACAGGGCCGCCCCTAAACAGCTCACTTTTATATAAACCATGGGTTAAAGAATAAATCACAAGAGAAATTAGAAAATATTCAAACTGAATGAAAATGAAAACACAATGTATCAAAATTTGAGAGATGCAGCTAAAGCAGTGCTTAGAGGGAAATTTATAGCTTGAAAACTAATAACAGTCCTGCATTGCCTAATGACAGAGATGCATTCTGAGAAATGGATTGTTAAGTGGTATTGTTGTTGTGTGACCATCGAGTGTACTAACACAAACCTAAATGGTATAGCCTACTACATGCCTAGGCTCAATGGTACTGATCTTATGGGACCACTGTTGTCTATGCAGTCCGTTGTTGATTGAAACATTATGTGACGCATGACTGTATTAGAAAAGGAGAAAAGGCTAAAATAAATCATTTAAGCTTTCACCTCAACAAGCTAGAATATGAAGATCAAATTAAACATAAAGTGAGTAGAAAGGAGGAAATAAAGTAAAAACAAGTCAATGAAATAGAAAGTGGACAATAGAGAAATTAAACCAGAAGCTGGTCCTTTGAAAAGATTAGTAAAAAGGATAAATGTCTAAGTAGACTGCACAAGGGAAAAAAACCAAAAGACAAAAATTACTAATATCAGGAGTGAAAGATCAGGAATGAAATGTATATATTATATATATTATACATGTATAATATACTATACATATTAAATATTATGAACAACTTAATGCCAGTAAGCTTGACAACTTAGATGAAATGGACAAATTCCTTGAAAGTCATTCCAAAAGAAATAGAAAGTGTGAATAGCCCTCTGTCTTTTAAATAAATTGAGTTTCTCGTCAAAATATTTTCTGCAAAGAAAACTGCAGGGGCCGGCCTGGTGGCGTAGCAGTTAAGTTCGCGTGCTCCGCTTCGGCGGCCTGGGGCTTGCAGGTTCGGATCCCGGGAGCAGAGTGACGCACCACTTGTCAAGCCACGCTGAGGCGGCATCCCATATAAAGTAGAGGAAGATGGGTACGGATGTTAGCCCAGGGCCAATCTTCCTCAGCAAAAAGAGGAGGATGGGCAATGGATGTTAGCTCGGGGCTAACCTTCCTCACACACACACACAAAAGAAAACTCCAGGGCTAAATGGCTTTACTGATGATCTGTCAAGCATTTAGGGAAGAAATAATACGATCTTACACAAGTCCTTCAGAAAATAGAGGACAAGGGAGCATTTCATAACTCATTTTTTTATATTACCCTGTTACCAAGACCAGACAGAGATATTATAGGAAAAGAAAACTACGAACCAGTTTCCTTCATGAACATAGAAACAAACATTGTTAATAAAATACTAGCAATCAAATCCAGCAGCATATAAAAAGGCTCATATGTTTCAAATGGGATTTATCCCAGGAAGGTAGGTTTAATCAATCAATGTAATTCATCATATTAACAAAAAGGAAAAAATCATGTGATCGTATCAGTAGCCACAGAATACCCATTTGCCAAAATTCAACATCTGTTTATTATACAGATTACCTAAATTAGTAACAAAGAGCAACTTCCTCAACCTGATGTGTTCATCTGTGAAAAACCCACAGCCAACATCATACTTAATGGTGAAACACTGAATGTTTCCTTTGTAAGGTTGATAGCAAGGTAAAGATGTCTGCTCTAACCACTTCTATTCAGCGTTGCACTGGCAACATTGCTACAGGGCAAGAAAAATAAGACCCATGGATTGGAAAAGAAGAAATGAAACTGTATTTCTTAAATGATACAGTCATGCACAAGAAATCTAGCCAGCTGTTAGAACTAATAAATCTAGAACAGGTGAATAGTACAAATCAATTGTATATATGTATACTAGCAAAATACAATTGGAAAATGAAATTTTAAAAGCAATACTGTTTAACAGAGCGTGAAAAGAGCATAGCTATAAGTTTAATGAAATAAGTGAAAGACATGTACGCAGAAAACTACAAAATATTATTGAGAGAAATTAAAGACCTGAATAAATGGAAAGATATACCATGTATATGAATTGGAAGAGTTATGGTTAAGAACAAAGTTGGAGGGCATATACACCTGATTTATAGACTTACTCTGAAGCTCCAGTAATTGAGACAGTGTGGTATTGGTAAACCAAAAGACATGTAGATCAGTGGAACATAATATAGATCCACATAAGGCTGGCTGATTTTCAGTAATGGTGCTAACGTAATTCAGTGGAGAAGAGTCTTTTTAACAAATGATGGTGGAACAATTGTATACCCATATGCAAGTAAATGAACTACAGTACCTTTTCACATTGTACACAATGAATAACTTGATTACAGAATTAAATGTTAAAACTAAACCATAAAAACTTCTGGAAGAAAACACAGGAGAAAATTTTCTCAACCTTGAAATAGGCAATGATTTCTTAGATTAAACACAAAAAGCATGAACTTTAAAAGAAAAAAAAGATGAATTGAACTTCATTTAAATTTAAAACTTCTACTGTTTAAAAAATTCCATTAAGAAAATGAAAAGGCACACCAAAGATTAGAAAAAAACATTTACAATACATATATTGACAAAGGACTTATATTCAGAATATATAAAAGAATTAGTTGGAGATAATCCATTAAAATGGGAAAAATATTTGAACAGATAATTATATGAATGGCCACAAACACATATAAAAATGCCCAATATTATCAGCCGTCCAGGGAAACGCAAATTAAAACCACAAGGAGATACTACTAAATACTTAAACAGAATGGTGAAAATTAGTGTGATACCACATGTTGGAAAGGATGTAGAGCAACTGAAACTCTCACACACTGCTAGTGGGAATGTAAAATAATATAACTACTTTGGAAAATAATTTGACAGTCCTTTTAAAATTAAATATATAGTTTACCATATGATCTGGTAATTTGACTCATAGGTAAATATGGAATAGAATGGAAAGGAAGGGAGGGAAGAGCAGGGACATTAATAGGAGCATTACAGTCATATGAAGACAGGTGAATAGATAAACATTTGATATATCCATACAGTGGAATTCTCAGCAATAAAAAGTGAACTACCTATATATGCAACAACATGTATGAATCTCAATATTATGCTAATTTAAAGAAATAAGACATAAAAAGTACAAATTTTCGATTCCATATAAAATTTTAGAAAAGGCAAGTTTATAGGGTTAGAGAGCAGATTGGTGGTTGCCTAGACCCGTTTGGGTAGGAGGGTAAGGGAGTAGGTGGTGGTTGTGGTGAGAGTTTGACTGGTATAGGGGTATAGATTTATATTATGCAAATGGTATTTTTTTTTTAAAGTTTTCAAATTACTCCTGTTGGCTTTAAGGTTTTTTGTTGTTGTTCCATTTGTTATTTTTAAATGAAAAAAATAGAAGTATTTTGATTTTTTTTCTTAGTTATACAGGATCATTTTAAAAACCAATATGGGGCCAGCCCTGTGGCTTAGTGGTTAAGTGCGCGCGCTCCGCTGCTGGCGGCCCAGGTTCGGATCCCGGGCACGCACTAACGCACCGCTTCTCCGGCCATGCTGAGGCTGCGTCCCACATACAGCAACTAGAAGGATGTGCAGCTATGACATACAACTATATACTGTGGCTTTGGGGAAAAAATAAATAAATAAAAAATTTAAAAAAAATAAACACCAATAAACTCAGACATACTGAAAAGATGGAAATCCCTCTTTTATCTGCTCCCCTGTCTCTTACGAGATTATTAATAGTTTGAGATATATTTTTCCAAACTTTTTAATGCATATGTAAAATAAATATTTATGTAAATGGACTCGTACATTAGTATTGTTCTGTTACCCATTTTTTCCTCCACTTATTTGTATCGTGGATAATTTTCCATGACAATACAAAAATGTCTGCCTTAACCTTTTAATTGATGCTGAAAACAGTCTGTCATTGTATGGATATACAGTAGTTATTCAATCCATTTCTGATGGGTTCATGTTTTCTTTTCTGTATTGTGAACATCTTGGTTAGGGGACTTGACTTAAAACTGTGTTTGCATAGCAAGCACACTGTTTTTATTTTAGTGACATATTTATTTGGAATGACTTCTGGGGTGGTAAATAGTTGGGGGAGATTAGTCCCCCAGAGCCCGATGAAGCTTTGAAAGTGGGCTTTGTCTCCCACAAAAGAAAAAATGTGCAACAAATTCATGTATTTTTAATATACTCCTGAATTTCATGTCTTTCAATGTATTTCTAACGTACAGTGATAAAGGATTACAGTACCATTGCCTTCAGCCATTTTATGGTATTTGTCTTTGGAAACTTATAATACCTGGAGAGCAATGACTTGAGCACATTATAAAAGCACTTTTTGGGTGAACACTGCAGTGTTGCACTTGTCCTGCCTCTTTAAACTAAATATCTCTCTTCTTGAATAGAAGTTTTTGAGATTACTGTTAGTGCTTATAGTAGGATTGCCAGATAAAATACAGGCTGTCCAGTTAAATTTGAATTTCAGATAAACAACAAATAACTTTTTACTTGAAGTATGTGCCAAATATTGCATGGGATATTCTTATTATTCCTTGTTTATCTGAAATTCAGATTTAGCTGGGTATCCCATGTTTTTATTTGCCAAGTCTGACTACCTTAGCTTATAGGGAACTAGGTAGGTTGTGCCAAGACCTGCTGAATCTGGATTTCATGCATTTTAATTATTGCAGATTTTGGTGACTTGAGCAAGATTATAGTAGTCTTAAATAAAATAACATAGTGGATATGTAAGTTTTTACTATATTATTGTAAAAAACAAAGACTCCTGATTCCTTGGTTTTCCACCCTTCTTCCCCAGAAAAAGTAGCTAGCTCTTCTACACAAATACCAAGCACTAATTGTCTGCATATCTGTATGCAGTGGCCTGTTATTTGGCAGAGAAAGATCTCATGAAGTTACTTGCCATTATAGATTAGCAAATGTTGAATCTATGAATACCTGTTAATATTAAAATTTGTTGAGCTTTATAATTCTTTGAACCAAGCTACAAATACTTAAATGCCACTTCAGTTTATATGAAGTGCATGTTGATGAGGAGGATATAAAAAATGACTAAGATGTGGACTCTTGCTCTCAAACATCTTACTATCTCATCAAGAAGTTGGATATATAAACAGATAATTATAATACAGGATAATGAACAGTGATAATATTAGGCAAACAACTTGTTCTAGAAGTACCTGGGATGGAAAAATTGATTCAGATTGGGGGATTATGGAAAACTCCCTGGAACTGAGCCCTGAGTGGATGAAAAGGATTTGGACAGATATGGAAGGTAATTTCAGGCTACAAAATGAACGTGAGCATAAGTCATGGAAGCTTTCATGTTTGGGAATTAGCACAAAGCAAATAATCAAGCAGCTATGTGAAGTAATGTAGGAAGTAAGGCTGTAAAGGTGCTGTATTAGTTTCTTGGGGCTGCTGTAACAAAGTACCATAAACTGGGTGGCTTAAACAGTAGTTATTTATTGTCTCACGGTTCTGGAGGCTAGAAGTTTGAGAGGAGGGTGTTGGCAGAGTTTTGGTTCCTTCTGAGGGCTGTGAGGGAGAATCTTTTCTAAGCCTCTCTCCTAGCTTTTGGTAGCTTCAGGCATTACTTGGCTTGTAGATGGTGTTCTCTCTGTGTCTTCACATCATCTTCCCTCTGTATGTCTCTCTCGGTGTCCAAATCCCCCTCCCCCCTTTTTTTTGGTGAGGAAGATTAGCTCTGAGCTAACATCTGTTGCCAATCCTCCTCTTGTTGCTGAGGAAGATTGGCCCTGGGCTAGCAACTGTGCCCATCTTCCTCTACTTTATATGTGGGACGCCAGCCACAGCATGGCTTGATAAGTGGTGCGTAGGTCCGAACCTGTGAACCCTGGGCTGCCGAAGCAGAGCTGGTGAACTTAACCATTACGCCACCAGGCCGGCCCCACTAAATTTCCCCTTTTTATAAGGACGCAGTCATATTGGATTAGGGCTCATCCTAATGATCTCACCTTAACTGGGTCATCTGCAAAGACCCTATTTCCAAATAAGCTTAGATTCACAAGTACTGAGGGTTAGGACTTCAACATTTTTGTGGGGGACACAATTCAATTCTTAACAGGTGGGTTGAGAGTTATATTTCAAAGAGTATTAAAAACCATTGTTTAGTATGTTAAAGTTTCCTTTTAGACAAACGAGGAGTCATGAAAGCTTTCTGTGCAGAGGTAATACAAACAATTCTGATTGTAATGTAAAAAGATGTCCATCAAAGTTGAGGGCAAATAGTAGGTGTGAATCCTATTATATTGTTACAATATAACAATAGCTATCACTAATGGAGTACTCACTCTCTGCTAGACCCTGTGCTAAGTACTTTGTGCATAGTTAATTTTCAAGGGGCTTTGTGATGTATGAACAATCTCTTTTCAATGTGAAGACACTGAGGTTTAGAGAAGAACAGGGTGGGGGAAGAGGGGGAGATGTTGAGAGTTTGTTCCATTTTGACACGTGAAGCTGGAGTATTGGCTGAATACTCCTGGAGTAATGTTAAGTTGGTAGTTCAGGAGATGGGTCAGAGTAGAAGACAAATATTTGGTAATCATTAGCATAGTGTTGCTATTTGAAACCTTAAGAATGAGTGGGCTTGCCTGGGAAGGTAGTATAGATTTAAAAAAAAAAAAAGGAGATGCTGGGACAGAACCTTAGTAAGTTGGCTACATTTGAGTCACTGGAGATGGAAGAAGAGTCAGAGGAGATGCTTAAAAGTAGAGTGGTAGAAAGAGAACAAAAAAGATAGAAGAAATAATTTTTAAGATGAGGTGATGGTCAGTGTATAAGAGTCTGCAGAAAGGCAAAGGAGGATGAAAACTGAAATAGAAGTTGGCCCCTATTTGACATTTTGAGAGAATTGTTTCAGTGAGGTAGTGGGATCCAGATTACAAGATATGTGTAGATAGTAAGTCAAGGAGTTAGACTATCTTTTTGAGAAGTGTATACAAATATAAGAAGCAGAGATCTGGAGCTTAGTTAAGAGAAAGGAGAATTGAATTTTTTCTTCAATAAAAGAATATTTTTGCTTTTTTATGGTTAAAGAGAAGGAACCATTGAAATAGTAAAACAAAACAAAATCCAACTAAGATATAAGAGAGAGAAGAGTGGGTCCAGAATTCTAATTGGTGGGGAAGAGAGTATAGATAGAGGAATTGGCCTTGTATAGAATTCTAGTCCTCAAGTATTTCATAGTTTAGAAAATTTGATTTATTTCCCACTGGTAGGGTGGGAGTGGGGAGTTCATAATATAAAGTAATCTCAGATTAATGTTACTATTAAAAATACCGTTAGATTTCAAAGGAATGAAAGAAGTTATAAATCCCTTTGGATAATATATAAATAAAATAGTCACTGCTTGGGTCAATGCTAGTTCAAATGCTACTTATGATGTTGCTGAGTTTCTAATGAGTGGAGACCTCATCAGTCTTTACCTATCCCATTATTCTCATTAACAGCTATTTTATAGCTAGGTGGTGCTGCCTGTAGGCTGTGGTTATAAAGCTGAGCAAGAAGCATGGAGATTCAACTGTTGGTATATCCGATTAGTGGGAAAGAATTTTTTTTAACAGTAAAAAAGTTGGACTCACATTTTTTGCCTTATACAGAGTAGGAAATTCACTGTTAATATTCAGCATGTACTTTCTTTTTTTAATTTACTGTATCTTCATTTTGTAATTTATCTAAATTTTTTGTGCAATGTTTCATCCAAAATGAAGAGTGTATAAAATATGTTTCAGTTTAAGAATAATAAAAAGAATACAGGGCTGGCCCGGTGGCACAAGCGGTTAAGTGCGTGCGCTCAGCTGCAGTGGCCCAGGGTTCACGGGTTCGGATCCCAGGCACGCACCAACGCACCACTTGGCAAGCCATGCTGTGGCGGCGTCCCATATAAAATGGAGGAAGATGGGCACGGATGTTAGCCCAGGGCCAGTCTTCCTCAGCAAAAAGAGGAGGATTGGCAGATGGTAGCTCAGGGCCGATCTTCCTCATACACACACAAAAAAGAATACATATTACCTGTTACTCAAGTTAAAAAATAGAAATGTCTAATATTTTAGAATACTAAGTGTGCCCCTCTCTCATATCCCCATCCCTGTCCCCAGAGGTGCCATTATCCTGACTTATGTGTTAATCCTTTACTTTTCTGTATAGTTTTATTGTCTGTGGATATATTCTTAAATAACATATTGTTTACTTTGAAATAGTGTACCAAGCTAACTGAGTTAGGAAAGGGGCAGCATTACTTTAGTTAGATGAAGCCTTCCAGGAAAAAGGCTGACTAGTGTGGCATCAGGTTCACTGAGTTTCAAAAGCTTCTACTCAGGTAATCAGTAAGCAATGTCATGAGTTAGTTCTTGGAAACAGAGGGCCATCTTGGTCAGGTATCTGGCACTGCTACAGTATGGACCTGGTATTGCAGGTTTGTTCAGCAAGTATATTGTCACGCAAGAAGAGTGCTGTTCTTCATTTTTGGTTTCTAAGCTGTTTGTGGTCTTCTTCTAGCACTTAGGAGTAGATCAAAGCAGGACATATCTGGGAGGTAAAATGAGTGTTCTTAGCTGATCCAGGTAGCAAGGCAAGGTGGAGTGAGTGGGTACATCAAGGCAGCCAGTTATGCATAAAAATCTGAAATAGGCTTATCTGGGCGTTCTATCGTTAGGAACAATGTCAGTGGTTATCTTGGTGATGACAGTTTATCATGCTATCTCAGGAGTCACATTGCTACAATATGGATTGGTTACCCTTTAAATCCAGTGCACAGCTCGCATCCTGGAATCTCTCTTCACAATCCTCCTTGAAGATTACTATCGTTTCTTTCCCATGTTGGATCTCCTGTATTCTGTATCCTAAGTTATTGTCTTTATTAAAAATTTACTATTTTTTTTAATAGAATACATGCTCCAGTTGCTTCTTGAGAAAGGGTGCATAGAGAGTAAATATTTTGAGATCTTTCACGTCTGAGAAAATACCTTTATTCTACTTTCATAAGATGATTTGACTAGGTGAAGAATTCTAGGTTGGAAATAATTTTCCTTTATAATTCTGAAGAAATGGCTCCATTGTCATCTTCCTTCCAATATTACTGTTGAGAAGACTGAGGTCTGAGTCCTGCTTCTTTGTAGGTGATCTGTATTTTCTTTCTAGAAGCTTGTAGAATCTTCTCTTTGTCTCCAGTATTGTGATTTTTCACAATGGTGTGCCTCAGTGTAGGTCTCCCTTAATTTTTTATACTGAACACTTGGTAGGTCCTTTCAAATGGGCAGCTCATATCCTTCAGCTCTAGAAAGTTTTCTGGAAGTTTTTCATTTCTTTCCAACATTTTTCCCCCCTATTTTCTTTTTCTGGAACTCCTCTTATTCAGCTGTTGGACCTCCTGGACCAGGTTCTCTAATATTGTTCTCTTTGCTCTCTTATTTTCCATTGCTTTATCTTTTTTCTCTGGTTCCTGGAAGATTGCCTCAATTTTATCTACAAGCCTCTGTTATTTCATTTCAGCTATCATGTTTTTAATTTCTAAGAACTCTTTATTTTTTAATGTTGTTTATTGTATTCTGTTCTTGTTTTATGGATATAATATCTCTGTGAAGAATATGAACATATATATGTGTACGTATATGTATATACCCTGTGTTAGAGGCTTTTCCTTGGATGACTAGTAATACTTGGCTGTCTGCTCATGATTAAAAGTGGAGAACTAAAAAGCTGATTGGAAATTCTGTTTTTGATACAGTACTGACGCTAGCAAATGTGCCTAATATACCTCAAAGATGCTCTTGTTTTTCCCTCTCCAGAAGGTAACTCTCCAGTCTTCTGCTGAGGTGAGGGAGGGCTGGTTGACATGGAGGAGGGAGCAGGTCTAGGAATCGAAGTGCTTTTCAAATAGCTTTAGTGGAATCTTTCTTGTTTTAACCTCCTCCTCTTTCTGTACCACCTGCTGCTCCTCCATTTCTAGAAGTAATTGGTACTGCCTTTCTGTGGATTCTCCAGTGTAAAATGTATTGTGTCAGCTTTTTCTTTTGCTGCCAGGCTATGATATTTGGCTTTCCTCGGTCTCCTAAACCACTTATAATAATACTCATCCATCCACTTTCAATCTTTCAAGATTTTCTTGGTTTTATCTCTTCTCCTTATGGGTTTATATCTAAAAGTCTTTTACTGCCTTTTAGTGAGCTTTCATAAGAGAGTGAAATTATATGCATGTTTTTAATTTGCCATCCTAATCCTAATGCCCTGATTATTTAAAATGTTTAATCTATGTCTCACGTCTTGAGACTTGAAAAGATTATTAAAAGTTAGCCCTTTTCATTTCTTGTTTTGGTTTTTACGTTCATATTTATAATACATGAAACTCATTGTGTGGACTCCTTGAGACTATGTGAACTCAAGGATTTATAAGCGAATCCAGAATTTGTGAATAAAAAGGTTGATTGTTTTTTAAATTTGCTCTTGTAGGAAAGTGAAAAGGTTTCTGAATATCCAGCAGTGATTGTGGAGCCAGTTCCAAGTGCCAGATTAGAGCAGGGCTATGCAGCCCAGGTTCTGGTTTATGATGATGAGACTTATATGATGCAAGATGTGGCAGAAGAACAAGAAGTTGAGACCGAGAATGTGGAAACAGGTAGACATCTCATAAAATGTTCATTGTTTATAACTTTCTCATTTTATGTCAACATTACTCTTGCCAGATGAATAATATACCAAAGAACCTTTTTTTAATGCTATTTAGTATAGCTTGGAAACCAGTGAAACATCTCTTGTTTAAGGGAATTTATATAGATATAAGAAGTTCTACATTATAATTCTTTGAAGTATAACGGAGTCTCATAATCATGGACCCTAAGGACAAAATTACAGGGCCATAATAATACAATTATTTTTCTCATTTTTTATGGGAGTGTGAATATTTACTAGTTGTTATTTACTGATAGAAGTCAATAGGCTAGTATATGAGGGTAACTTTTTTTAATACAAAAAATAAATATAACATTCTCATTCTATAACAGATTAAGAGTTTCTTTGAATCAATATCGTGGAGCAGTATGATTCCTTTTTTCTTAGGTCAAAAGCATCTTTGTAGTAGTCTATCAGATTCCTTCTCCCTTTTTGTCTTAGAAATTTTGGTATTTTTGTCTGTCTCTGGTGAGATAACTATATGTTTAATTGGGGATTAGTATGTATAATTCTTGGTGAAACTTTTTCGTTTTTGCCATTGACCATCAAGAAAATAGAGTATTTTACCAGCAGGATTGTAGTGACTATTTTATAATAGTAAACATGAAAATTTATCTCTAGCTATTAATGGAGAAAAAGAATCTTTATACTTGGTTTATAATCTTAATAAAAATTCTAAAGTATTTAGATAAATTTCCATAAATGTGGCAAAGTCTCATGATTAAAAATTTTGAATATTTGATTCTTTCTGCTTGTTGAGGCCCTGTAGCACTCCCTAGGACTACTAGCTTCTTCCAGCTTAAAGCTGTTCTTCCTCCAGTTTTACTTTTTGTTGAGCTGAGGGATTGGAAGTTACCTTGCTCTTCAGAGCAATGAGGACAACAGTGCCAGCAAACCCCATGTGAAGTGGCAGTAATTCACAGGTAGCTAAACACTCCATATAGGCTTTGTGACTGTAGTCTGGAGTGGTACTTGATTTAGAGTAGACATTGCAAGTGGCAGGAAGATACATGTGATTTTTTGAGTTTGGAGAGTTTTCCAGTCTGAACCTAATGTAGTGGTAGAGATTTTCTTCTTGAGGAAAAGAATAGGAAGAGCAGGTTGAAAGTATTATGCAGGATGATATTTTGAAGTAGATATTGTACTGATTTTATTATAGGAGTATAACTAAGTAGAAAACTAATAGCACAAGAAAAAAAGTAGCTTAAGTTGATACTTAAGATGATAGCTTAAGTTGAATGAAAAAAATATATAACCTGTTTGCAATTTCTGGAAAATGTCTTGATCAAAAAAATAAGGAAGACTATGATTTTGGTAGAAAATTGGAAACCTTGTAAAAAATGAAAAATACAGTGCCAAATTTGCATCAGTAGAAAATTATGATATTTATCACATTAAGATACCAGAGCAGGTGAGCCAGATCTTATTGGTTGTATAATTGATGGTCAGCACGTCATTAATTTAAATTATTCAGGTAAAACAGTTCCAAATAGGAAGCAAATATAATCCTTGTAAGGGATTTTATTTTCTTAGTCTTCTTGAACTCTGAGGGTGATGATATCTTTTGCAGGGCAGCTCTGAGATATGAGTGATTGTGATATTGAAAAAGAGGATATACAAAGTCTGGGTAAAAGAACAGTTACTTTTTGATATTTTAAATGTGGTTTTTGAATACTTGATAATATTTATTTATTTTTCTTCAACATTGAAAGGAAATGTTAGTAAAAAACTTACATTATTCTAAAATAATCTAAAAGTACCTGAGAAGTTCAGGTTACATTTTTAATTCCATTCTGGCTCATGGATTTTTTTTTTTTTTAATCTATGCTTGCTCTATTACTTCTAAAAATAAAGAATAGTATAGTATAGCTATTCTTGTCTCTCTTTACAGAACACTGTAAAACTTAGAATTCAGATACAGCTGTTTTACAGGCAATGCCAAATTCACACAGAAAACTGCTGGCTCATGCATCTATAATCAGAACAGTTTAAAACCTTTGCATTTTTTCATGATAAGGCATGCAGAAGTTGGAGACTACAATTATTTTAAATTTTAAAAGACGATGGCTCATGGATTTTTCATGTAACTTTATAAGGATTGTTACTGTATATAGATTAGTTTAGAATTACCTGATGTGAGCTTAATTTTGTTTTTATTTAAAGAATAAAATGCATTTTTAAATGAGTTAAAATCTAAATAAATTTTGATTCTTCTGACATCTAGAACATAGAAAGATGAATAAAGGTAGTTATGACTTATTGTAATGCATGTTTCCTTTTAGGTAGTGGATTAGGATCAGGTTCATTTCTTGTGGTGATAGAAATTTTAAACTTAAATTCCAGATATGTGTAGGTTTTGCAGAAGAAGCTGACTGGGAAGAAAAGGAAAGGCATATTTATAAGATGGCTATAGCATTTTTATTTGGTAAATTGGCGGAAATCAGATCCATATAGAATAAGATTTCTTTTTGCACGTCTAGGAAACACTTCTTGGAATGCTTCTACATTATAACTTAGGTTATATTAGTCAAAAAAATGTTCAACGTTATATTTATTGACTTGTTATATCAGTTCTCTGCATGTTTACATTGAGGTTTTTCTTCTTTTATTCCTATATACCCGTATGTATATATCCATACCAGAAACAATGTTCATGATATCATCCAGGCAGGAGTACTAAAATCATGTAGTGATGTACATTTAGCCATCTTCATTATTTTGTGTATAAAGGGATTTCTCATTTTGTTAGTAGTAATGATAGGCTATTTTGCTTCACCTTTTTATAGACTTAAAGACTACATTTCCCTCACAGAGCTTGTGTATAATAGTAATTCTCTCTTAAATTTTATAGGAAAAACCACATATGTTTTGAAACTTTAAAAATAGGCATATTCATCTAAACCTATAAATTGCTTTTTGATGATAATTGAAGATTAGCCATCATAAAGAGCCTTTGAGGAATAGTAATGAAGTATGGATGAAGGGTGATCTTGACTCTGGCAGGCTGGAAGTACCTTTGCC
Organism: Ceratotherium simum simum; assembly: GCF_057802395.1. Lineage (NCBI taxonomy): Eukaryota > Metazoa > Chordata > Mammalia > Perissodactyla > Rhinocerotidae > Ceratotherium > Ceratotherium simum. The sequence goes on from NC_141911.1 coordinate 44,682,040, forward strand.
AGTGGCTGCAGACTCCACCAGTTCTGCAGCCTGCTGGTAGACTGATTTGGTGAGTTGGGGGTGGAAAGCTGGATTCCCTACTGACATTTGAAAATGCGGTTTTTATGTACATTCTTAAAAAAATTATATATATAAAGAAAATATAAATTTTAAAAGGTTATTACATATTACCATTTAAAAAGTAATAAGTTTATACTACTTAAAAAGTAACAAGTTTATGGGGCCTGCCCGGTGGCGCAAGTGGTTAAGTGCGTGCTCTGCTGTGGTGGCCTGGGGTTCATCGGTTTGGATCCCGGGCGGGCACTGACGCACTGCTTGGCAAGCCATGCTGTGGCAGCGTCCCATATAAAGTGGAGGAAGATGGGCATGGATGTTAGCCCAGGGCCAGTCTTTCTCAGCAAAAAAAAAGAGGAAGATTGGCAGATGTTAGCTCAGGGCTGATCTTCCTGACAAAAAAAAAAAAGTAACGAGTTTATACCAATGCAATCAATAATAGATAAGTTTTTATAGAAATCATTCAAGACTTGGCTGAGAAGATTGAGCTGTTTAGGATCTGCTTCTTCATCTTGCACCGTAACTTACTATATTTATCCTCTTAACCTCCTACTTTAATTTATAAGAATATATCAATAAATACTTTGCATTTGTTATGTACAAGGGCACTGTTTTCAACATGTTTCTTTCCCTCAGGGGTTAATAATTTAGTTGTGGAGATAAAATATATATATTATATTCAAAATATAAAGCGGTATAGAATCAATTGAGGGCTATTTACAAATCCAAAGAAATTCTCAGAAGAAGAAAGTTCAATTTACAGGATTAGGAAATGTTGTAGAGAAAGTAAAGGAGGGGGACAGATGGTAGGATTTGGATGGGCAGATAGGATGTAGGCAAAAGGCACTGTAGACTGAGGGAAATATAATTAATAAATGGTTGGAATATTAAAATTCGAGGCATGTTTACAAGATTTGAGTAAGTAAGACATTGGCAGGAGATTCCATTAAGAGTTGTGACTAAATTGTGATTTGAACCCGAGTTAGTAATTAGGCATATAAGAAGCAGAAAGATTTGGAAGGTTTTGAGTAGAAAGTACTATGTAATTAGTGTCTCAGTAGATACAGGATGAATTGTAGGGTAAAGATGAGGCAGGAAGACTAGCTGTTGTATTATGAGTCAAGGGATGACTTGAGAAATACTAAAACAAGGCAGAAGCAATAGGAACTTCAGAAGGGGCTTATGGAAGTGGTAGTACTATGTAAGATCTAACAAGACTTGACAGATTAGGGGGAGAGGCATAGTTAGGTAAGATATTACTTAGTTTTTTAATACTATTGCCATAAGTGATGGCGATAATATCATATAGGCATTTGAGGAAGGCAAGACTGTTTTGGGAAGCAGTTAAGTTTAGTAATAGGCATGTTGATTTGAGTTGAAGCACAGCATCTAAGGGGAAATATTTAGGTATTTAAAGATGCACAAATGTATAGTCAGGGTCCCATCACAAAAGAGATGGCCTACTCAGATTAGGATAATTTAAGGGATGCTTTAATAAATGGCTAGTTAAAAATATGTGGGCAAGCATAGGGTGACCGTAAGAGATAGGGGTAGTACTCTATCCAGAGCTAGCAATAGCAGAGCTGTTTCTGTCCTTTGGCCTAAGGACTGGAAGAAGAGAGCCCTGGAGAGAGGGACAGGGAGAATCTGGGACTTTTGGTCAAAGGACACAGCTGGCTTGAGGGTGATCCCACAAGGAGGGAGCCAGGGAATAAGTACTCTGATTTTATTCTCCTTTCTCTCTCTAATCCCCTGCCAAGGATCTCCATTGACCAAACGTAATCCGATGCCATGGGAGCCCTGTTGATGAAGTCGGCCTCCTGGAGCAGAGTGAGGGAGGGTGGAGAATAGATCTGGAGGGGCAAGTGGAAGATATCTAGTACAGCTGAAGCTTAGTAAACAAAGGCCAAGGAGAGACTGATTTGGTAATCATCCTCATTGAAGCCTTGGAAATAAATGAAACCTCCAAGGGGAAAGGTATTTGAGAGATTTCAAGGGGGAAGATATTGAAATTATGTATTTGTCTCTCTGTGATCTAATCACGGGGCACAGACTTAAGGAATTAACCTTAGGGAATGTTTACATTTTGAGGAACATGAAGGAGAGCCAGAGAGTAGTCAAATATGATAGAAAATCCTGGGTGACTATTCCTGAGCTTAATTTTTTTTTTTCTTTTTAGCCTTTTTAAGTAGCTCTCTTTAGTAGGAAGGGGAAGAATATTGATTGGGTTAGTCCTGGTTTCAGATTTCTGCTTTATCTCTTACTTGGCAGTATTTAACCTTTTCAGAGTCTGTTTCACTGTCATAAAATAGGAATTCATAAAATAAATATATAAAGCACAGAGCTTGTGACATAGTAACTGCTCCATAAGTGTTCTCTTAACTTGATTAGGACCTTTCCTGTGCCTTCAAATATGGAGAAGTTCTTTTATACATTAAAACAGAACAGTTGTTTACTTCATTATTGTATTTTTCTCTTCTCTTACACTTCTACTTTTTAAAAAAATAAGTGCTTTATACCTTTGGTCTGTACTTTTTCCTCATCATTCCTTCCTTAACTTGCTGTGCTTTGGCATCTACACTTATCATTCTCCTGATGCTCTTTATCAGATTTCAAAGGCCACTCCTCTGCCAAATTCAGTGACTCACAGAATCATCCAGAAGTAGATCCTTCCTAATCTGGCGTTCTAATCTACTGAAACACTATATTCTAGCTCTTTTCCTTGCTGCCCCTTGCAAGGACTATGCTATTTATGCATCTGAACTTTTGCTCAAATACAGTTTTCTATCAAGAATCTGTTCAGGAATTATCTATTCTTTAAGGCCCAACCACATGAAACTTTCCACAGTGATTGTGGCCTCCATTAAAACACTCCCTTTCCTCATCTTCTTTTAGACCATCTGGATTTAGGCACTTGATCTTTTACTTTCTTATACTATCCTTGTGTGTATACCCCTTTTGTTTGCAAAGTGAGCTTATAAATCCCTTGAAGACAGAGACCGTATTTTTTTATTTTGTTGAATATAGTATATAATACAGTGTTTAACACATAGCTGTTAGGAAATATAGACTGAAACAAATTAAATTTTGACTTAGTATTGTGGTATAATCAAGAATTGTTTATGTAAAATCTTAAATATATTTTATTTTTTTGTTTATATGCTAAATATTGAGTACCTTAAGGTTATTTAAAGTATAAAAAGGTAGTCATCCAAAAAACATAAATATAGTCATCCAGAACATACCAAAGGCATAATGTTGTCATAGATTAACTTCATCTTAAAATCACAGTAAGTTTTAATCATTCTTGCTTACATCTAAATTTGATTTTTTTTCTTATAATAAAAGCAATACATGCTCATTGGAAAAATTGGGAAGTATTGTAAAGAATAAACAAACCGTGAAAATCACCCATAATCTTACCAGTAAGGGGACAGTAACTACTGCTTTTCTACATTTCCTGCTGGTCTTTTTTAATGTACATTTTAAGCATAATTAATATCGTGTTATGTAATACAACCAGACTTATTAACCTTTACTAACAAACATTGGCTGAAACGGGTCTAGGAGCTTCCTACCTCTCTCTTCTGATCTTTGGGACAGGACTTTGGGTTTTAGCCAAGTATCAAAACATAAAAAGTTGGTCTTACTAGTTAAAGTAATTATCAAGAAAATTTAGAAAAATTTTTTTCATGATCAACAAAATTGTGTTCAGAGGTTTGTTGAAAAGATAGGTAAGAGTTTTTATGTAATTCAACAAAAAAGCAGTGCTTTTTTTTTTTAATAAATGAAAGTTTAGGTTTTTAAAATGCAGTTAAAAATAATATAACCAGATTTCTCTCTTGATAAATAAAATAAAGAGCCAAATTTCTTTCTTGAAGAATCTCAAGACTAAGTTGACTTCTTGATGAGCTGTGATAACTTTGTATTTGTTATACTGTCAGAAATCCTCCCTGTGGCACAAAAGGACTCTTTTAATTAGAAAATATTGTTGCCACAGGGAGGTAGAAGATCGACATGAAAAACTGGGGATCTGAAAAGGAGCCCCTATCCTAGGATTACCTGAAGGTGAAACAGATTGAGCCAGAAGGAAGACAATGCTGGTAGGTTGGTTTTTAATTTATTAAGAATGTGTACAATTTTACATTTAATTACATTTATTTCAACTACCTCTACCATATTTTTGTTTAAAGGGTGACAATGATTCCTCCTTAAGGAGGGAGAAATAATACAATAGTATTTTTCCTCCTAAACAGTTTGCTCTCTGAGTTATCTCCTGCCATGTTCCTAATATTTGTTTCTTATAGATAAAGTTCTAGGGCTATTTCATGCCTCCACATCCTTAGAAGCTACTGCTGACTGAACATCTTCAAGTCTTTTCTTTTTTTTCATTTCTGTTATTTCTGCTTCTGATTTTTCTGGAATGTTTTTTAAGAGGTATTTTCTTCCAGTTATTTATTTTCTTGAGTTTAGTCTAGTCATTAGTTTTCTAAAAAGGTAAAATGTGAATCTCAAGTTCATTTAGTTTGATTCTGGAATTGTTTGAATTATAAATGTACTGTGATTTATCAGTTAGAAAGCATTATTAGAGAAAAGTTTTTAATATTTTAATAACTGTATTGCATTTAGCCTAAGATGCCACCAGTTGTAAGAAACATTACTTTTAGACCACTAAAAGAAAAATTGCTGCCAATTATAAATTTTAGGATACCATCAGTTGTAACATCAATTCTAAGATACGTCCTGATTTCAGAGATGTCAAAATGTGAAAAAATGTACATCTTAGAATTAATGAAATATGGTATCATGCAATTAATGAATCTTCTTGAAATTCCCATTTACTTGGGAATTGGACATTAAAATATCAGGTTTATGAAAAATGGAAGTGAGTTGCAGTTGTGGAAGTCCCTGTATGTGCTGAGTAAGATCTCTAAATGCTGTACTGTCTTTTAAGAGAGGGTATTTAATTTTGTTTAAATGTATACAAAATAACCATAAGGTATTAAATTATGGACAGTATAGAAGATGAAAAAGTATTTTAATATGACATTTACTTAAACCAATAAATAGAGTTTTGTCATAATTGAATGTCACTTTTTAATTGGATTTTGTGATCTAAAAAAATGAAATGAAGCTTCTGCTTTCTAAACTATCATTTTAAAACAGGATCCTTGAAAGGCTCTTTAAAATAGCCACTGATTTTTAGTGTACTTGAATATATGTTTTACAGATTATTAATTATATGAAGGAGAAAATAGTGGCCAAAAGCAAAGAACTACCCTGTCAATTAATAAAGCAGAACTGAAAAGGAATGATCTTAAATGGAATTTGTATACTTTTTGAGAAACATCTATTTTATGTAAAAGGAGAAAGATACCTAGAAAATAGACCACTGAAGGATGTTTGTTTGGTTTTGGAAACTAGTAGCATCCATTCCTTTCCACTTAGATTTTTTTTTTTTTTAAACACTAGTTAACTTTCAATTTTACTATATAACAATGTGTCTAAGTAATACAATTTTATTAATTCAGACTGAGAGGGCTAAATAGGATTATATAGAATTTTAAATGAGTGACGCATAAGGTTACAAGTGTTGCCAAGTAGGGACAGCTCAGGGTTCTTAGATGTACTAACAAGAGTACTTTAAAACATATCTCTAGGTAAATCCATATATCCATTCATCCTCTACCAGCTCTTCCTGAGGACCTGCAGCATGTCAGGCTCAGAGTTGAATATCTTGGGGTAAACAAGACCCTGTCTTTGCCTTCACTAGGCTTTCAGCTTTGTGGAGAAGATGAACAGTTAAACATGTTATTAAGTTAAAATGTGATGAGTGTTATGATAGGACTAATGAAAGATTTAGGGAGTATACAGCAGGGGGATGCATAGGAGGTCAGCGAATGCCTCCCTGAGGAAGTGACATTTAAACAGATTTAAAGGGTTTGAAATAATTAGCCAAGCAGAGAATAGCATGGTTGAAAGTCTGGAAGAAGGAGAACGTGGCTTATTTGAGTGGCAGAAAGGAACACAGTATGGCTAGAATATGGATTGTGAGATGGAAAGGGGATTAAAATTAGGCTAAAGAGGTAAAAAAATTTTACTGTTGAGCACTTTGTGTCTCTTGGGCCTTATCTAAAGGGCAATGGGAAGCCTTTTAAGAGTTTTAAACAAAGTATGTTTTTAATACAAATTTAGTTATTTCCAAAATAGTGAGTACTATAAAAGAAAAGTAAAATAAGACAAAGCATTACCTAAAATAAAGTCTGAACTTTTTAGCTCCTCATTCACAGCTCCCTAATAGCTAGTTAACTATTCTTATTCATCTTCCACTAAATTGTCTGCCTCTACAGATTTGGGCTATAGGTATGCTCATTGCCCATACTAAGCTAAGTTATAGAGATTAAGGTAGTCACACCTTTAAATTCTTTTTGGAATTTAAAGCTGGGTGCTTAGGTACAATGCTTTTTCAGGAGGCAGAGGAATCATTGTCCCTTATACATCCTTCATGTCCATTTGTAAACTGGGAAAAGAGTCTCTAAGTTTTCTCAGATTCCTGAATTCCATCTCTTAGAGGAGGTCAACACTTTTAACACAGCTATTGTTAACTTTTGTATGCTTTTTTAATCTTTTTGTATCATGGGCCTCTTTGGCCAGATGGTGAAGCCTGTGGACCTTCTCAGAATAATGTTTTTAAATATGTAAAATAAAATACCTTGAGGAAGTTGGGCACAGATGTTCGCTCACAGCCAATCTTCCTCAGCAAAAAAAACAAAAAACAAAAAACAAAAAAAAAAAAAGGAGGATCAGCATTGGATGTTAGCCCAGGGTTGATCTTCCTCACAAAAATAAATAAATAAATAAAATACATAGGATTACAAAGGAACCAAATATATTGAAATGTAGCTTTCAGACTGATTTTTAATTGTGATATATTAATGCATATGCTTCTTTAATAATGCATTAAATAATGGAGATCTAGTGGCAGATCTGATTTACTGCTGTAATTTCAAAGTAGTGATGACAATAAATTATATTTTGAGATATCTGTAACAACTATTATATGATATGAAAATAATTTATGATTTCCATTGGTCATAACGTCACAGATAACTGCCAAAACTACTGTGGTTTGTACCTTTATTAAAATTAAAGAGGTAAATTTCAGTTAAAGTCTAAATAACAATTTTCCCAGGTCTCATCCATGTATTATTTTAGCTGTCATCCACCTTTTTCTCACCCTTTCCTCCTCCATATTCTGTTCTTTTCCTCCTCTTACTTCTGTTCTCTTTTCTCTAATAACTGATAGTCTGAAAACCATTTTAAATGTGTCACTTATTGAATACAGTTTTATGATCCTTGCTAAGGAAAAAAAAGCCTCACTTATGTAGTTGCTAGGTTTTTTGTTTGTTTGTTTTTGTGAGGAAGATCAGCCCTGAGCTAACATCCATGCCAATCCTCCTCTTTTTGCTGAGGAAGACTGGCCCTGGGCTAACATCGGTGCCCATCTTCCCCCACTTTATATGGGATGCCCCCTCAGCATGGCTGGACAAGCGGTGCGTCAGTGCGTGCCTGGGATCTGAACCCTGGCCGCCAGTAGCAGAGCACGTGCACTTAACCACTAAGCCACGGGGCCGGCCCCAGTTGCTAGTTTTTCATGTCCCTTAATTGATTGACTTAATTTAACTTATTCTAAAACATTCTTATGTTTGAAAATTTAGTATATTTCTTTAAAGGCTCATTTAATATCCTCTGACCTTCTTATTCGTTTGAGATCCCTTCTATTTCCATGATAAAATTTTCTGTGGCCAGTGGTTCTCAAATTTGAGCAAACTTCAGAACCATCTGGAATGCTTGTTAAAATACAGATTACTAGGCCCCACCTCCAGAATTTATGATTTGGTGGGACTTGAGAATTTGCATTTTTAACAAGTCGTGCGCCGCCGCCCCTCCCCCCCCCCCCCCAGGCTGATGCTGATGCTGCTGACCCAGGGATCATACTTGGAGAACCATTACCTACACTGTTGGGAACGACACCACCAAATGGAGCTTCTGCCATTGTGAAAACCCAATTAATGCTGTAATTTCTTACTACGTTATCTTATACCCATCACAAAAGATTGTTATTGGGGGTAAAAAGATACTCAAGTTCTTTCAAGTTTATAAGAGATGATGTAATGCATTATTACTACTAATTAATTCATCAGTAAGTGTTCATTGAGCATCTACTATATGCCAGGCACTATTTAAGGCATGGGGCTAAAGTGGTAGACAAGACAATTAAGGTCTCTGCATTCATGGTGCTTAGAATCTAGTGGAGAAAACATCTAACTTCACCATACTGTAAAATAGCTTTGTCACAAATTAGATTACATAAATTAACAACTCCTGAAATTGTTCTTTAGAGTTAATATTTGCAATTAAGCTAAAATAATAAACTCATGAATCATTCTTTTCAAGCAGTTGCAGCAGCAGATAAATTCTCCCTCTTCCTCTATATGCCAGTTATTAAGTACAATTGAGATACTGGTAAACTTAATATTTATCATGGACCAAGTACTATTATATACAATAAAGTACTGTCATAGCTCCTAGGGAGTAAGTGATTCAATATTAAATAAGACATGGTGCCTGGCCTCAAAGAAGCTTACTAGCTAAATTTAGAAAAACAAGCATTCAAGGAAATAATTGGAGTAGACACAGTTGGGGAAATGTGAGGAAAGACAAAGAATTGCCAAGTATGGTAGTGAATCTAAAGGTTCCAGATTGCATTATTGCCATTATGGTGGGTCATATTTAAATTTCATCTTAAGGGCACAGTTGACAGTTAAGGCCTCTGGGTTTAGGGGCAGAGGAGCAAGTCAAATGGAATTAAGAATTCCTAAATCTCACCATTTTTATATTTTTATGTGTGGAAATAGTACCATTAGAAACATGAGTGACTTCTTTTTGCCATTCACAAAAATTCAGGGGACAGTACTAAGAACTCAACCTGTTTGCAGTGGTTAGTTATAGTTTGGGAGTGGGATTAGGAGATGAGGGTAAGAATAATTTTTATTTATTTTATTTTTTATATTTCTTTAATTTTTTTCATTGAGTATATCAAGGGAAGAAAGAATATAGCCCATTTCTTCCCTTTCCATTAGATATTATTATAGAGTACCAGTTTTTATAGTAGATATTCCATATTCTCCAATTTTAAGGTCACTGTTTGGTAATAATTGGGTGTTTGATTTCTTTTCACTTTGTAAATCAGCCAAAATACATACACTACTTAAAAGGAATGAACAACTAAATTTTTAAATTTAACTAAAAATAGTTTCATATGTTTTATGTTAGACTGGGTGGTGATAATATGTAGTCATCTTCCAGGACTTACTTAATATATTTGAACAAAATGAATTATTTGTTAGCCAGAATTTGATAGAGATTTTCTTATCACTAGATGAGCTTGCAAAAGCTCACTTTAGAAAGTTTTACATCAAAAAGAAAAGTTATGTCTCTAATCTAGTTAGCATAAAGGTACTTCTTGTTGTGCATGGTGTTTGACAAGACTTTTAGGAAATCTGAATCCTTTTTTTTTCCATATCACCTTTTTTCCTAGAACTTAATTCTCAGAAAATAAAGATTTATAATGAAAAAATTATTTTGAAGAGGAAACCAAGGATTTGGTTCCAGAAGAGAAAAAAATCAAAAAGTGCTGATTTCTTTTTTAGACATTTGCTTTCTTAAACTTTAACGTCCTTTTCTTCCTTTTTCTTCTCGAGAGACATTGGTCTGCAATTAGCCTCTATTTGGGTTTACAACATTAAGCTTTATAGCCATTTGATTTGGAAAAAACCAAGGTTGGGAAAATCACATTTGTTTTTAATTCCTTTGCTACCATTACATGCCTATTATAGGAGGCCCTCAGAAGTGCCACTTATCTACTTGAGACGGGAGGACAACAATTATTATGTCTAGGCTTTATCTGCAGGCCTATGTCCTGGGAAAAGAGGCCTGCACAAAAAAAAAAGGAAGAACTTTTGGTGAACCTCATCCTTGGGAATAAAAGTAAAGGGCAGTAGCCAAAGTGATTTAAAAAACATATTTATAAATTGAATCATGATACTCCCTTCCCTAAAACCTGTCAGTGGGTTCTAATTGTACTTAGAATAATATTCAGGATTTTTAACATGGCCTTTAAGACAATAATTTGGCTCCTCTCATCCATCTAGAAACAATAACAACAATAATAGCAATAAAAAACAAAACCCTAACATTTAAAATTTCTTTACTGTATTGCCAGGAATAGTTCTTAGGGCTTTACATATTAATATGTTTAATACTCTTAACAACCCTAGGCTGAACAACTTTTCCAAGGCTAGACAGCTTTAAGTGGTAGAGCAAGGATTTAAACTCAGAAAGATAGTGAGTAGGGCTCCAGAGCCCAAGCTCTTAAACATTATACTCTGATGAATTATAGCATACCTCCCTGCCCCCAAAATACACACACACTATTGTCTTTTTGCCTTGCCATTAATCCAAACTTTACCTTCACAGGGCCCTCACATATGTCATTTTCTTTCTGGAACACATTGCTTTCCATTTTTCAGCTTCTAATTCGTAGTCATCCTTTATATCTCAGTTTGAATGTCACTTTCTCAGAGAGAGAGAGATTTTAGCAGATACTCTTCCATCTCAATTAGGACTGTTGTGTTATTTTTGTCATAGCCCCCCATTTTTTTTTTTTTTTTGGTTAGCACGTACAACTTGTGATACAATACACTCCCACAATAAGGTAGTAAATAATTCCAAAAAATTTAAATCACATAAAATATAGCACTATTGTGAGTTTAATAAAATGACCGGAGTCAATTGATGTGAAGGAGAAAGTGTGTGTGAAATGGGTTCCAGGATCCAGACTAAGGTTACCCAAATCAGTCTAAGGTCTGGTTGTGGTTTGGTGCCACCTGGTGGTAGTTGTGTACCTCAGTGACTGCTGTTTCAGGATAAAGTGGAAGATAGGAGCCAATTACCAGTTTAACTTATGTGAATTCATGTATTCATGAAGTTTTACTCTATTATATTTTTATTTGTGTTTATTTTTTTAATGTTTCCACACGATGCTTCATAAATCCAGGGCTCATGTCCGTTTTGTTTGCTAGTATTACTCAGAGCCAAGCACCAAGTAGGTTTTCATAAAGTATTTGTTGAATGAGTCAGTGACTGAGAAGACATCATGAACCAGAACAGAATGCCAGGAGTTTTTTATTTTATTTTGAGATTGACAAGTAATGTAGTTTGACTAGAGATTAGGCTTTGTAGAGGCATATGGTTGAGAGAGATAAGGCTAGAAAGATAGAGTGGAACCAGATTGTGTTGGCCCTTGAGTAAAATAGTTAGGAACTGTGTGAAATATGATCTAGAGAAGATGAGAAGTGAAAAGAAGGACGTTTATTTTAAGCAACTAGAGCATACTAAAATAATAGAAACAGAAGGTATAGCTTCCAAAATACTAAGTTGGAGGGTAACTTAGGGAATAAACTAAACTTGACCAATCTAACAATGGCAACACAAGAGAAAAAAACTATGGAAATACAAATTATTAATCAAGATAGTTAAGTCCAAAATATCAGGAATTATATTAAAATCACCTATTGTGATCTTAACATGAGTCTGTGCTATTTTTAACACATACACAAAACAAAATTAAATAAAAAGAATGGAAAAATATATTTATCAGAAAAATACTAACCAAAGGAAGTTGGTCTAATAAAATAGAATTTAGGGTAAAAAAATCTTTAATTGGGACGAAGAGAAACTCTTTATGCTGCTAAAAGAAACAATCCAGAAAATACAATCATCATAAATGTATATGCACCTAACAACATAGCCTTGATCTACCATTTAAAGCAAAACTTTCATAACTGCAAGGAGAAGTGGACATGTCTACGGAACAGTAAGATTTTAACACACCTCTGTCAAAGTTGAAAAATCAAGCAGACACAAAATTAAAAATGGCATCAAAGAATTGAACTACAGGATTGACAAATTTCATAAACTGAAGATAATATAGAACATTGTACCTAACCTAATAAAATACAACCTTGTACGTTTTTTTTCAGTTATATATAGGTCAGTTTTTAACTGTGTACTAGGCCATAGAGGAATCTCAACAATGTCCAGAAAATCAATATCATTTAAAATATATTATTTCATCATGCAATAGAATTAGAAATCAACAATGAAAAGACAATCAAAATACTTCATAACATGGGCAACCGAAAACTCATTGCTTAACTTGGATGCAAGAGGAAATGAAAATTATAAAATATTTGCAGCTAAATAACAACGAAAGCATTGCATATAATAATTTGAGATCTGACTTAAGCAGAACTCATTGGGAAATTTAATAGCTTTAAATGTATTTACTGGAAAATAAGAAAGGTTGATATAATGACCATATGTTCAACTCTAGATATTAATAAAAGACCAACAGAATAAATCCAAATTAAGTAGAAGAAAGGAAATAAAGATAAAAGTCAATATTAGTGATATAGAAAATAAACAGAATGGATTATTAAGAAAACGATAAAATTGATAAAAGTGGATGAACCTCTGTAAAGACAGGTTAAGGAAAAATGAGCACTATGAAGAACAAAAATATGACCAACAGAATAGAAAGTTTAAAAATCATAAGAGAATATTGTGAACAACCTCTTGCCAAGGAATTTGAAAACCTGTGAAGTGGACAATTAAAAATAAATATAAATTATAGCTGACTCAAGAAATAGAAGACCTAAACAAACCAATAACCATTTAAGTTCTTTAATTTCACATATGCATCTTCTCATTCAAATAAAATCCGTCAGACCCAGGTCTCTTACTAAAATTTCAAGGGATATATAATCCCTATCATATACAAACTATCATAGAAAACAGTAAAGAGGGAAAGCTTTCCAACTCATTTTAAGAAGCTAGTATAACCTTAACCTTAAAACTGATCCACAATAAACAGAGAAAATTTCTTGTCAAATTTATGTATGGTCATAGCTACAAAAATTCTAAATAGAGGATAGCAAATCAAATCTAGCACTGATTAAAAATTACGTAATGACTAAATGCATACTAGGAAGGCAGGGATGGCTAAATATTAGAAAATCTTTAATGTAATTCACCACATGAATAAATTAAAGGTAAAAACCCATATAATCATCTCAGGAGATCCAAAAGGCATTTGGTAAAATTCATCATTTTCTGAGGATAAAGACTCTTAATCTGGACTGGGACTTGATAATGGTTATATTTTAAAAATCTATAGCAAATATCATAATTAATGGGGAAACAGGATGCCAGCTAGCATTATTACTGGGGATCCTAGCAAATGCAAATAAGAAAAAGGAAATAAAAGGCATAAAGATCAGAAGGGAAGAAACACAATTGTTATTTGCAGATGGTATAATTAACACAAAATTTAAGAGAGTATGTAGATTTCAAAACTCTTAGAGGGTTCATCGGGGTTGCTGTATACAAGAGCAATAATCAGAAAATAAAAAAGATCCCATTTATAATAGTAAAAAAAACTTAATTAGGTATCTAGGAATAAATATAATAAGCAATACCTTTATGAAAATAAGAATTTAACCTTATTGAGGGATATAAATAAATGAAGAGATATACAAATTACTTAAGAGGAAATAGAAGACCTAAACAGACCAAAATCATTTAATTCCTTTAATCTTTAACCCACAAACAGGTATGGAAAACCAGACATGGTAAAGTTGTTACTTCTTCCCAATTAATCTATAAATGCAGTACAATTCCAGTCAAAATCCCAAGAGGACTGTTTTTGGTGGAATTTGACAAACTCTTAGGTAAAGATCCAAAAATGGTCTAGACAATTCTGCAAAAGAACAAAGCAAGTGTGGAGTACTTGCTCTCCTGTCCATAAAGAATGATTCTAAAGCTATAGAAAAATTTAAAATGTATTATTGGCCCACAGACAAATAGTTTAGTAGGATAGAATAGAGAGCCCAGAAACAGAGTAAGCATATATTTATACCTGGTTTATAACAGAGATGGATTTATAAATCAGTGAGAAAGGATGGACTATTCAATAAATTTTATTAGGACAGTTGGCTTTTTTGTGTGTGTGAGGAAGATTAGCCCTGAGCTAACATCTGATGCCAATCCTCCTCTTTTTTTCACTGAGGAAGATTGGCCCTGGGCTAAAATCCGTGCCCATCTTCCTGTACTTTATATGGGATGCTGCCACAGCATGGCTTGACAAGTGGTGCGTCAGTGCGCACCTGGGATCCAAACCTGTGACCCCGGGGCCACTGAAGCAGAGCACATGCAGTTAACTGCTACGCCACTGGGCTGGCCCCCAGTTGGCTTTTTATATAGAAAAAAGTGCAAATTGATCCTTTATACCTTCTTGTTCTATTTATTTTTTGAACTGATTTATTTATTCCTCTTTATTTATACAACAATCCCATCTCCCTCCCTCATAAGCATCAAATTTAATTTGATTAACCAGTATTTTTTTTAGTGTATTGAGTGCATATATCCTATTGTATATATTTAAATTTATATAAATGGTGTTATGTATCTTACTGTTTCCTAGTTTTCTTAGTAAGTACTGTTCTTAATAACCATGCGTGTTGCTTTGTATATATGTATCTAATCTGTTGCTTCTAACTGTGGCACCATACTTCATGATAGACACCCACCACATTTTACCTTTCTACTTACCCTTCACTCCTTACTTGTATCAGCTATTGCTGCATAACAAACCACCCCAGAATTTATTGGCTTGAAACAAGAACCAGGTATTGTTTCTCCTGAGCCTATAGGTTAGCTCTATGGTTCTGCTGAGATGGGTTGGGCTTACTCTATTTGTGGTCATCTGTGGATCAGCTGGGAGCTTATTGGTCTGGGAGGGCCTCAGCTGGGACAACTCAGCCCTCTTTTCTTCTTTCCAGTCATCTAATTTCTTTTTCATTTCTTATGATGTTGGTCAAGAACTCCAGTATGTTAAAGAGTAGTGATACTAATTGGCATCCCTGTTTTGTTCCTAATCTTGAAGGGAGTGTATCTGAAGTTTCAACTTCAAGTTTAATGTTTGTTGTAGGTTCTGTATATGATATGTACCAAGTTAAGGAATTCCCATCTATTCCTTTGGTTTTGTTTTTGTGTTAGTTATACATAAGTTTGGAGTCCTATCAAATGCTTTTTCAGCATTCTTTGATAAGTCATGGTTTTTCTCCTTTAATCTGTTAATGTGGCCGGTAATTGATGGATTCTCAGACGCTGAACTCTCCTTGTGTTTGAGGATACATGTTGCTCATCATTTTGCTTTAAGTTAAGGACCTTTCATAAGTAATATGGAACTATAATTTTCTTTTCTTGTATTGTCCTTATCTGATTTTGGAATCAAGATTACATTAGGCTCATAAAATAATCCAAGCTGCTTTCATTATTTTTCTCTTCTATTTTCTGCAACAATTTCTATAAAATAAGAATTAATTTTAGAATTTGCCTAAAAAGACATTTAAACCTGGGATTTTTTTTTTTTTTTTTTGTGGAGAGGAGGTTTTGGACTATATTTTAATTTCTTTACTACTTACTATTCAATTTTTTTTCTTATACAAGTTATACAATTTCTTTATACAATTTATCCAGATTTCAACTTTATTAGCATATAATTTTTCATAATACTGGTTTATTATTTTGTGTATCTATTGTATCTGTGGTTATTTCTCCCCTTTTGTTCTATATTATATTTGCACCTTCTTTTCTTGATAACTTTTGTGAAGGTCTATTTTATTAATCTTTTCAAAATCATCTTTTGGTTTTGTGAATCTTCTCTATTTTGAAAATTATTGTTCCCTATTTCATTTTTCCTGCTCTTTATTATTTCCTTCCTTCTTATTTCTTGTGTTTGTTCTGTTGATTTTTCCATCTTTATGAATTGAATGCTTAGCTTGTTTATTTTTAAACCTTTTCATTTCCTGACCTCTAAGTACTGTTTTAGCCATGTCACATATAGTTTGACATATTCTATTTTTATTATAATTCATTTCAAATATTTCTTAATTCCTTTATGATTTCCTTTTGATTCCAAGGACTATTTAACGTACACTGCAAGGAAAAACACGTATTAATTTGACTACATCAAAACTTAAAATTTTTGCGCCGGCCCCGTGGTATAGCGGTTCAGTGCACGTGCTCCACTGCTGGCGGCCCAAGTGCGGATCCTGGGCATGCACCGAGGCACCGCTTGTCAGGCCATGCTGTGGCGGCGTCCCATATAAAAGTAGAGGAAGATGGGCACAGATATTAGCCCAGGGCCAGTCTTCCTCAGCAAAAAGAGGAGGATTGGCATGGATGTTAGCTCGGGGCTGATCTTCCTCACAAAAAACAAGAAAAAAAAAAAACTTAAAATTTTTGTAGGACAAAGGATACCATAGACCAACCAAATTAAAAGTCAAACTGCAGGCTAGCAGAAGATATTTGCAACACATGTCTGAATTATTATGTAGAATATGTTAACATTCTACAGATCAATAAGACAGAAAGTGTCATAGAAAAATGACAGAGGATATGAATAGGCACTTCATAGGGGAAATGTTAATGGCCCATAAGTATATGAAAAAATGTTTATCCTAGTACTTATTAAATATATGCAAATTAACACAACAGTGAAAAACTTCTTGTCACCCAACAGATGGCAAAAATTTTTAAAAGTCTGATTATATCTTGTATTGACAGGAATGTGAGAAAAATGGGAACTCTTAACACATCACTGGTGGGATTTTAGATTTGCACAGCTACTTTGGAGAGAGTAAAATATAAAATGAAAAATACACTTATTCTATGACCTAAAAATTCTGTTTGTAGGTACATATTGTGGAGAGATTCTAGCATCCATGCTTAAGAAAACATAGATTAAGAATTTTTTGCAGCATTGTTTATAAAAGTGAAAAATGGAAAATTTATTTGCCTACCAGTAGATAATCTGATGAATAAAATGGGGTAAATTCATGCACTGGAATAATTTGTAGTATCTAAAAAGCATAGCTGTATTTACTTATACCAACATGGATAGAATGTAAATATTTTTTTTTGTGTGTGTGAGGAAGATCCGCCCTGGGCTAACATCTGCCAATCCTCCTCTTTTTGCCGAGGAAGACCGGCCCTGGGCTAACATCCATGCCCATCTTCCTCCACTTTATATAGGACGCCGCCACAGCATGGCTTGACAAGCGGTGCGTCGGTGCGTGCCCGGGATCCAACCCGGCGGATCCTGGGCCGCCGCGGCAGAGCACGGGCACTTAACTGCTTGCGCCACCAGGCCAGCCCCTAGAATGTAAATCTTGAATGAAGAAAGTAACTTTTAGAATGGCATATATGGTATAATGTCATTTATGTACCCAAAATAATACAAATACAAAATAATACTACATATCATTTTGGCATACACACACACACAAAATATAATATATACACACACGAACATAAAAGTGTTAAAAATAAATTGGAAGAATATGCACAAAACTCACTATAGTCGTTTCTTTGGAGAGATGGAATGGTGAATGAGGACTAGGAGTAGTATTCAAAGATGTTATCTTCACCTGTAATGTGTTATTTCTTAGGGGGAAAAAACTTTAAGCATAAATAACAAAATGATAACAGTTGTTGGTTCTGGGTGGTGAGAACATGACTATTTGTTACAAAATTTTTTGTAATTTCATTTATGTTTTAAGTCCCCCTCAAAAATTGTATATAAGAGATGAGTTCCTAAACTAGGAACACAGAGGTCTCAGGTTTCTAGCCTGGGATGGTGGTGATGTTATTGATAGAGGAAACAAAGGAGATCTGTAGGTAAAAGACCTTTAGGTACCAGTGGATTATCCAAATAAAGATGTTTACCATACAATTGAAAATTAGAACCTAGAGCTAAGAAAAAGCTGATTTTTGAGTCAGTACAGAAATTATATTGAAAGCCCTGGTGGTGAATGGATACTAAATACCATTTTGAGATAGTGGAGAATGAAGAGAGAACGTGGCTAAGGATCGCACTTTGCGCGAATAGTCACATTTAAGGGTTCTGTAGAGGTGGGTGAAGTCAACTGAAAAGAAACAAACCGGAAAAAGCAAAGCCAGACAGTTTATTGTCATGAAAATCAAATGAAGGAGGCCGGCCCCGTGGCTTAGCGGTTAAGTGCGTGCGCTCCGCTGCTGGTGGCCCGGGTTTGGATTCCAGGCGCGCACTGACGCACCGCTTGTCTGGCCATGCTGAGGCCGCGTCCCACGTACAGCAACTAGCAGGATGTGCAACTATGACATATAACTATCTACTGGGGCTTTGGGGAAAAATAGGAGGAGGACTGGCAATAGATGTTTGCTCAGAGCAGGTCTTCCTCAGCAAAAAGAGGAGGATTAGCATGGGTGTTAGCTCAGGGCTGATCTTCCTCACAAAGAAAAAAAAAATCAAATGAAGGGAAGGATTTCAATAGGTGGTGGTCAATAATGTCATTTGTTTGGAGAGGTAGAGTCAGGTGAAGACTAAGAGGAGGTTGCTGGGTTTGGCAATTAAAAGCTCAATGTTGACCTTTGTAGAACTTCTCAATAGGGTGCAGAAGCTCTATTGTAAGTAGAGAAGAAGTTAGTTAATCTGAATATTTCTCTTGGAATCAATGAAAATAGAATTTGACTTATAGTTGTAATATATTTTAGTTAAGAACGCCATTATAGGGTAGGAGCTGGACCCGCGGCATAATGGTTAAGTCCAACGTGCTCCACTTTGGTAGCCCGGGTTCACAGATCCTGGATGCATATCTACACCACTCATCAAGCCATGCTGTGGTGGCAACCCACATACAAAGTGGAGGAAGACTGGCACAGATGTTAGCTCAGAGCTAATCTTCCTCAAGCAGAAAAGAGGAAGATTGGCAACAGATCTTAGCTCAGAGCGAATCTTACTCACCAAAAAAAATAAAAAGAACTCCATTGTAAATTTTTTCATAAACATGCTAAACAAGAATCATGTAAAGTTGTAAAGTTTCACAGGAATTGAAAAAAAAATTTCAGAGTATTCAAGATACTACTGAAGAACCCAAACCCATGAAATCAATTATCATAAATGTTATTTAAAATAGAGATCATTAACTATTTTAACTCATTTTGCAGGGCCTCATGCACATATGGGTTAATTCATTAATAAATTCTATTTGAAGACATTTGTTTGTCTCACATCCATTAGAAGAGACTAGCTGCAGTCATCAGTTGACAGTCTTCTAGGAGTGGCTGCTAGGCATTGGGAGCAGTGTTTTGCCCAGTATAAACCATAAAGTGAAGAATCAACAAGCTCAAGGAGAGTCTGGCCCAGGGATAACTTAAGTAAAATGCAGAAAACATGAACCTAAGCCAAATTATCAGTCTCAAAAATGGTACATACTGCATCCTTACTCATCATATGGTTTTGATGATCCATAAATGCATATGGCAAGAAAACTTATGATAAAATAACTTTTGGGAGTCATGGACCTCTTTGAGAATCCAAAAATAGCCATGACCCTTCTCTTCAGAAAAAAGCACATTTCACTAACAAAATTTTGCCTTTGTGAACCCCACAAAATGCATGCCTTATGAAGGCTTTTATACATATAAATAATTTAACTTTCCTGGGTAGTAGTCCAAAATGTAGCATATACCCACTATTCTCTAATTGCATGTACAAACAGTTTTGTATATCATACTGTCTCCAAGAATTTCACCCTTAGTGGGGGTTCTATGTGAACTGAGAAGGCTTAATTTTTTTCTTTTGTTACCAAATTTAGTGCTACCAGGTGTAGTAATAGGTGCCTACAACAGAAACTTGCTCAAAGTAAGTGCTGGATAATTACTTGTTGAATAAATGAATTGAATATGTGACTATTGGTTCAAACATCTTCATTTTAATAATATTTTATGAAACCTGACTATTAAATAAAGCAAATCAGTAGTGTAAAAACTCGCAAATGAAGAATTAAACAGTAGTATAAAACGTATGAAATAATTCATCTTTTCTCTTTGTAAATCTATAGACCCACTCCTGTACCTATTGTCTATCTTCCAATGTTGATGAATCAAGCTTCACTTAATGGTCTTAAGTCACTTGATTCTAGCTTGTTGTCCTTGATAGACATATTTTTCTTAGAATTTAGTTTTCTTGATCATTTTTTCTCCTGAACATGCCCAACACACCACACCCAAGTTTTGAATTTCATTGTTAGTTTGGTTGTATCAGAAAAGCTTAGACTGTTTGGCCTTCTCTTATAGTTCTCCCAGCATTCACTGCTCAAAAATTTTTTTGCATTTTTTTCTTAATTTTTCAGAAAGACACTTAACCATTGCTTTAGCTTTTGACATTAAAAAGCAAAACTTCAACCATTTTGCAATTTACTATTCATAAATGTAATAAGAGTAAAATGGATTTAACTTTTCATCTATTTTATAACTTCTAAGTTTTATAGAAGATTGTTTTGTAGAATTTTTGACCTTGAAATCATAAGATAATGTGTGATTTTGGGCAAATTATCTAACTTCTTGTGGCCTCAGTTTCCTGATGTGTAAAATGAGGGCATTGGACTAAATCGGTGATTCTCAAATAACTCTACCATTGGTGTTTAAAGAGCTGTTATTACTAAAATAGGAAATTGGCATCCTTCTCCTAACTTATAGGCAGATAACAATTAACGGACAGAATGTCTCTGTCCTTTGATTCCTACCCATAATTTTTTTTTTTTAATTTTAAAGCCTGTTGCCGTTTCTTTGTACTAGTATCTGATAGAGCACACAATTATATATTTGGTTTTTAAAGCGTAATATATCTAATTCATGGTAGTCAGGAAAAGAGATCATGATGTTCAGGTTATTTATTTTTTGAAAACCTCTTGGTGATGTGGTCTCTATGCTCCTTTCCAACTGTAACATTTTATGATTCTGTGTACTAGATAAAGGGAAAATACAAATGAAATCACCAGAGTAAGCTAAAAATAAAAACATTTAAAACCTATATGAGATTGGAAACAATTGTATATTTATATCTTTCTCAAGAATTTTTTCCATCTTGGTTACTACAGGAGCATAAAATCATTCAAATAGCCAATGATTATATTATGAAGACTTATTTTCAAAATGGAGACACTGAAGGATGAAAGAATTGATGCCCAGACTGTAAAGAACTAAGAAATGGAAAGAACTGCTCAGCACTCGGTAGTTGAAAGTTAGAGGTCATTTACGAACTTGACCATTTTCTTTCATTATCTAAACTGTGAAATGTGACAAATTGGGACTTTAAACTGCTCCTTCCTTCTGTATTAATTATCTTTTGCTCATGAACAAATTACCCCAAATTCAGCATCTTAAAACACCAAACATTTATTATATTGTACAGTTTTTAAGCTTAAGGATTGGGGAGTGGCATACCTGCATGGTGCTAGCTCAGGGTTTTTCATGAGTCTGCAGTAATCTGAAGGCTTGATTAGGGCTGGAGGGTCTGTGTCCTAGATAGCTCAGTCACATGACTATTGGCAGGATACCATGTTCCTTGCCTAAGGGGCCTTCCACAGAGTTACTTGAGTGTACTCATGACATGGCAGTTGGCTTCCTCCAAGAGAGTGACCCAAAAGGAAGAGATCAAGCAGAGGTCTGTTTCTGAAGTCGTATCACATCACTTCAGCTTTATTCTATTTGTTAGAAGTGAGTTATTAAGTCCAGCCCACACTCAAAAAAGGAGAGGGGAATTAGGCTCCACCTCTTGAAGGGAGGAATATAAAAGAATTTTCAGACGAGAAAATCCATAGGTACTAAATGCATCATAACAGATGGGTTTTGTGACTTTGGTGTTTGGGGAGTGTTTGGGAGTAAGGGCTCTCAAGTCAGAGTGCTTGGGTTCAAATCCTAGCCCTGCCTCCTGTTAACTCTGTGACCTCGGCCAAGGAACCTTAAGATTCCTCATCTACAAAATGAGCACAGTAGTAATATCTAGTTCATAGGAATGTAGAAAGGAATAAGTGAAAAAAGGGAAGGTTAGGCATTTAGCATAGTGGCTTTTATTTCAATAAGAGTTAGCTATTATTAATGGGCCGGCCCCGTGGCTTGGTGGTTAAGTGCGCGCGCTGTGCTGCTGGTGGCCCGGGTTCGTATCCCGGGCGCGCACCGACGCACTGCTTGTCTGGCCATGCTGAGGCCACGTCCCACATACGGCAACTAGAAGGATGTGCAACTGTGACATACAACTATCTACTGGGGCTTTGGGGGAAAAAATAAATAAATAAAATTATTAAAAAAAAAAAAAAAAAAAAAGAGTTAAAGAGCTATTATTTACCATTTTTTTTTCCTGCTAGGACACAGCAATAACTTGGATATAGGGGATATCTTTCTGTAATGTTATTAGCAGAATATGAATTTGCTCTAAAGTGTCTACCACTTAGTGGTAGTGAACTACCTATTTTTTTTTTTTTTTTAATTTTATTTATTTATTTTTTTCCCCCAAAGCCCCAGTAGATAGTTTTATGTCATAGCTGCACATCCTTCTAGTTGCTGTATGTGGGACACGGCCTCAGCATGGCCGGAGAAGCGGTGCGTCAGTGCACGCCCAGGATCCGAACCCAGGCCGCCAGTAGCGGAGCGCACGCACTCAACCACTAAGCCACGGGGACGGCCCAATGAACTACCTATTCTTACTCAGTTTTTTATTCTGCTTATTAATACCTCCTTAATCTTGAAGACTTGAAAAATGCAGGTATATGTGTGTATATATACATTTATATATACATATATTCAATTCAATAATATATACAATTATTATACATATATTCATATATACTGTATGGTTTGAGTCATATTATGTAGAAGTACATATATTTTTAAGTCCTGCCACATTTATAGTTTTAATATTTTACCACGTTGTTAAAAATTCTTTAAACACGTTTTTAATAGAACAATCCACTGAATGTCTTGATTATTTCCTTCCTCAGGCTAGGCCCTCGAAATGAAATTCCTAGGTCAGAATATATGAAATTCTTTTAAACTCTTGATATAATGCCACATTGCTTTCCTAAAAGTTTGTATCAATTTATATTTCCAGTAGCAACCTATCCTTACTTGCTATTCCCAGTATAGTATTATTGGTCTCTAAACAGTATTGGTGGCTTTTGAAAGCCTAGTTACAGTAGCAAGGTAGAATCACATTAAAGCCCAGGAAATTGTTTTTACAAGAGCTTTAAATTCATAGGAATATTTTTCAGTCTTTCTTCATTAATTCCTGTTATTATTATACACACACACACACACGCATATCTATTATGTGTATACATAACTGTGAAGTATTAGGCAGGAATAGATACAGCTTCTGTTCTCTTGGAATTTAAACTATAAGGCTGACATGGATATGTATAAACATGTAGAGAGTAAAATACATACATACTATTCACTTATTAAGATATATTTCAAGAAGCAAACAGTAAGGTAAAAGTTACGTATCAGGCTTCAAACTGACTCCCACATTGAGAAGAGTGCTCCTTCTTGATCCAAGTTAACCTGTCACCTCCAGAAAAAATAAACCTTTGCCTTATATTACTCTCTTCCCTTCTAAATTCAGTACATGAAAAACTTCTGATTGATAGGAGTGGAAATTCAGATTTGTTATCAATTCCCATGATCTGCCTAAAGCCAGCAGTTACCTCTTAGTGTTCCTTATCATCCCCCACCTGGAACCGTCTCAGTTTAAGATGCTGCCAATCAATGGATGATCTTTATTTTAAGTTGACTAGAAATAAAAAAAATAAAAGTTACCAGTCATACAGTTCCTTTTGTCCAATAGGTGGCAAGTTTACCTAATGCAAGAAAGAGATCCTTACTTGGTTTAAGGGTGTTGTACTTTGGAAATGGTATACAGGTTCTTTTTGGGGGGGCGGGAATCATGGTGGTAGGGCTAGGGGAAAGGACCAGGAGAATAAATTAGTATTTAGAAGAAGAAAAAAAAAAAAAAAAAGTCATGGGCTATGCAATTGGAAGTTGCACTGATATGTTGGGCAAACTTTTGTAAAATGATATTGCATTCATTTTACCCCTGGAAAAAATTTTTTTCTCTAGATTATCAGCACAGTTCATTCAATTCAGATCATAAAAATTATACTTCGTTATTTTAAATTTGTAACTGCCAAATCTTTTTTGTGTTTATTTAGCAAATACTTATTGAGCACTTACTCTGTAGGAAGCATTGTTTTAGGCAAATTTTGTGTAGAAATAGATTTAGGGCAACATTTTGTTTCAAACGTTTTTTATATTACGAAATTTTGAAACCAGGGAAGAATTTTTTAATGAAGCCTCATCTGAGTCATTGTATTGGATTGATATCGTGTTATCAATAAATTTATAGTCACTGGCAATTTATCTCCCTCTTTTATTGTATTTCAATTTGTAGTTTATTTTTAATAAGTTTAATTTCTATCAAAAAGATTTTAAAAAGTAGATGATGATATAAATGAATACGTTTGTTTCCAAATGAACAAAATAGAAAAGAAAGGGTATATGAATTTCATGACTAGCAAATTGGGGAAGGAGAATCTAATCTCCCAGAGGTTGGCATGTTGTTTACTAATAAATACCTGTTTAGTGTGCTCTTTTAACACTTCTGTAGTGGGGAAAGGACGAAGTCGGTCTGTGAAAGTAGTTGGAAGCTCCTTACTTTCCAAGTAAAGCTTTTAGAATATTTTGTAGGTATGACTTTTTTTGTTGTTATTCCTGTTTTAAAGTGCAGCTCTTTCAAGAGAACGAGTTACATGTTGCATAAGCCTTGAAACGGCCAAAACAAGTAAAATAGCCACCTTTATTTACAGCTGCGGGACTAGGTATTAGATCTCTTCCAGGAAGAAAATTTGATTAATGGCTCTTTTCCAGAGAGGGGACAACTGCAGACTTTTCTTTCGCAGAGCGTGAAATGTGCCTCTTCCTGCCGCGGGGCCTCGTCCTAGCCGCAGCTCCCAGGGCGATTCCCAGCCTCAGGTGTCTCTCTCGCCGCGGCCGCTCTCCGGGGCGGGCGTCCGGGACTTCCTGTCTGGGCGCGGGGCGGAAGGATCGCGTTGCCAGCCGAGGCGGCCGCCGCCGCCGCCGCCGCCCCTGCCGTTAGGTGGTGGGGTTTCTCAGCCCGGCGGCGGGAGGCGGGCCGGCCTCGGCTTCCTGTCGGAGGACGCGCAAGGATCCGGGCGTCTGAGTGTGTACGAGTGCGTGAGTGTGTGTCGGTCGCACGGTGTGTGTCTCCGGCCGCGGGTTCCGCCTCCTCCCCTGCCGCCGCTGCTCACGGTGTAAGTCAATGTGAAGCAGCAGCTCCAGCCCCGGGATAAACATGGCGACGTCTCTGCATGAGGGACCCACGAACCAGCTGGATCTGCTCATCCGGGCTGGTAAGGACAGGGGAACTTTTCTCCGGTGCATCGGTGCAGCAGGAGAGGGGGTGCACGGAAGGCGGGGTGACTCCCCTGTAGCGGTCAGTGCAGGGGGTACCGTGTCCACCTCAGTCACTGGGGCGGCCGGGGGAGAGGGGGGTAGTGAATGAAGTAATGGAGGCGACGAATCAGGAAGTGATCACCTTGGAGAGTAACCTGCCTCGAATCCGGCGCTGTCGCTTCAGGGAGGGTTTGGCGAGCAGCGGCGGCAGCTGCCGGGCGCAGTGCTGGCAGCGGGCGCCGGGGAACCGAGCCGCGGTGAAGTTGGGGACTCGGGGGCGGACGAGTTGTGCGCTTCACCCCAGTTGCTGAGGAACCAGGAAGTGAGTGAGGCTGTTGTCTCTCGGCTGCGCCTGCCACGCTGTCTGGCCCGAGAGGCCGCTGCTGCCCGCCGTCGGGGGCGGCGGGCTTCTCCGGGAGCGCTCGCCACCCCCGCCCTGCTTCTTTCAGGCCGGGTCCACGAATCCGTGACTTCCGCATGGACGAGGCGGCCCCGGCCCATGTCCGGTAGACCGATACCCGCCAAAAAAATGCTCTGAGCCTCCTCTCACATCCCCACCTTGTGCGGTCTCCGGAGTAACGGTTCTGGAAAGGGTCACTTAATGTGGAGTGGCCCGGGATGGTGTTTCTCTCGGGGGCCCGCCTCCCTTGCCTCATTTAATGGGTGGCTGCGAAGAAGTAGGCTTATGCCCCTTCCCTCGTGGATTGTTTTTTTATGGGGAAGAATGGGAAGGACACAGGCTATATTTTGTTCCCCTGACCTGGAGCGTTGGGGCGTCAGAGAAGAACGTTTATTTCTGTAAACAGTGGGTGAGTGTGAAGGAGTGGGGCGGGCAGGAGGGAGTCTTGGCCCTAGGGAAGTCTCAGCACGGAATTGCCCCCTTTTCCCCTCCCCCCCAAACCTCCCACCATAGCGGAAGCGCCTCGGAGAGGACAGAACGGACAGGATTGACAGGCCTCTGGTTCCAATCTGCTCTCTGAGATGTTCCAAATAAGAACGTTGATTTCTGGGGGCGGGACTCAGGGCCCGCGCTGGGCCAATGAAGATTGGGCGGGAGTGAAGCTGACAATGTACGCATGGAATTGGAGGGAAGAGGAGTGTAAACACGGAAGTGGCCGCGGGGGTGGGGGATGTGCAGCGCCACTGCTGCAGCGGAAGGGCACGGACTTAAGTTACATAGAAAAAGCAGCTTTACTTAATAGCACACAGAGCAGTGAGGGCCGTGAGTCGATGTAGCAGTGCTTGAGTACTATTCACCTACTGTGCTAATGAGCATACATGTTCCTTTCGCCGGGTTCTATTTCATATCGCCATCGATGGGAATTGGAAGATGGGGAATCTTCACCAAAGAATAATGCTGTAAAAGATCTTACCTTCTGTTTGTATCCATTGTTTTTAGGTAGAGAGCGTGAAATTAGTAGTTTGGTTGGTGAAACTGTGATTCAGTTCGATTGGGGGAAATCACGAACACGTGTATCTCTAAATTTAACAGAAGAACTTTAAGTTCAAATGAAATCTGGAATAATGGAACTGTATGTATTGTATAACACATAATGAGTGGCCAGCCTTTTATTCTGTGAAATGTAACACTACACGTTTCAGAGGTCCCAAAGAAAAATCACAGTTTACTGAGTAGTGATTAAAACACATTTGACAGTTATTTTCTGATCAGAGCAAGAAGTTAAGTATTAGTGAATAAGAGGCAGAGCATGAGGAGAGAACTTGGTTCCTTTGTGTATGTTCAGTCCATTAATAACATAGTATAATTGAGGGATGGAGTTTTTGGCCTTATATTATTAGTACTAGCAATTCTTATAAATTGTTTGGGTCGGTGATGTTTCTGTGAGTGTTAAACATGTACATTTCAAGAAATGTTTCCAGTGGTTGTGAACATACGGAGAGAACCTTAGAATAACCCCTGAAAATTAGAATTTTGAAAAATATTGTAAAGGTAAGAGGGCTTAATTTTGCCAATAAAAGATATTTTTTCATAAGCCTTTGGAATTATCAGCGAAACTGAATGTGACCTGTCGATATTTTGCTTGGAGTGGATACATACAGTCTAAAGTTCGAAAATACCAAGTTTTATCTCCCTGTGATGAGGGTTTTAAGTTAAATGCCATTTTCCAGCCCCACTGCATTTCTTTAGTATACACAGACCTTACAGTTTCCTTTATGATTATAATGTTCTGTAAAGAATACGTTTTACATATAATTGTTTTCAAATTATTTCTTCAATCATGTCCATGTAATCTGAAGCTCCTTTACAAGCCCTATTTTAGAAGGAAACTTGAGACAGGTTTGCAGATTTACCCAAGGTTTATTCAGTGAGTTAAAAGTTGGGGAGGAAAGGTGGCCTGGAAAATTAAGAATCATGCATCTAAATTTTTATTGCTGACAATTTCCAATGGTCTTGGGAGAGTAATGTTTGTAAAGTTTGTATTTGCAAACTGGACAGAATGATACCTTTTTATTCCCTTGAGGGAAGTCATCAAGTGTTAGACATATTTCTTCCTCACAAAGATTTTACAGTCTAATTGAGACAGATGAAAGTCTATATAATACATAAATGTTAATGTAACTGCAGTGATTGCTGTAATGGGTTGATGATTAGTGTAGAATGATATTAAGGAAAACTAGAAGAGATAGCTTTAAGTTGAATATTGTTAGCATAGCTGTTCTTTCTAAGTAAGTATAAAGGACTTAATATTACCACTACTATTGTTATATGTTAAGGTACTAGAAGATATAGTTTTGCTTTTATTTTTCTCCTTTAGAGGCTTAACTATCAACCTCAGCTTTAGTTATCAACATTTATGCTGTCAGAGAAGTTTGAGTAAAGAATGAAATAAATAAGCTTATTTGTTAAAAATCACTTTAATTTTAACATACAAAATATTTTTGTGGTAAAGACGACATAATTTATGAAACTTTCATTGGCAACATGATGTATGAGGAAGAGTCTTGACCTTGAAGTCAGGAGATGAGGATATACATCTAGCTGTCACTAAACTAGCTCTGTCCTAGTGACTTAACTTCTTTAAGGCTTCATTTTCTGTAAGAGAACAGGATTGACTAGGTGATCTCTAATAAATTCTAATTATTAAAGTTATAAGTGGCTCAAGTATTTAATGGAAAGCAAAGGCTTCTCTTTTTCTTAGAGTTCTTTACATTACACCATGTGAGTGAATGTGTCTGTAAGGTCATTACGTAATTGTGAGGTTAATTTCTTTCAGCCAATCTGTGCGACAGATTGGAACTTGAGGCCATATCTATATGTTGAGTAAGACTATGATACAGATTATTTAATAATTTAGGCTAATTTCATATGTGTCTGTGTATATAGCTTATTATAGGAAAAATGAATCTCTAGTCTAGAGGGAAAACAATGTTAATATTTATGTGAAAGTATTGTGTAAATATGGTCTGGATTTTCTGGAAGATTTTCTATTTAAAATATTCTGTCTTCTTATTCTCTGGTATAGTTTCCTTGACTTTTTTCTTTCTTTTGAGAAATTGGAGAATTTGAGAATTGAGAAATAGGGTCACCAGAAGTT
This sequence comes from Ceratotherium simum simum, assembly GCF_057802395.1. Taxonomy (NCBI): domain Eukaryota; kingdom Metazoa; phylum Chordata; class Mammalia; order Perissodactyla; family Rhinocerotidae; genus Ceratotherium; species Ceratotherium simum. The sequence goes on from NC_141911.1 coordinate 44,711,127, forward strand.
TTGTTCTACTTTAATGCAGTTATTAAATGGGAGGGAGAAAATTTTATTGGAAATTTAGCTTAAGTATTTTCACTGACAGAACAAATCTGTCTAGTTTGTCAAAGTTCATTGTGAAATTTGAAGTTGAAAATCTTGTTTCTAATTTACTGTAAATTGGAATATCTAGTATTGATCTTGAAAAGATCATCAGTTTGAAAAAAATTTAGCAGAATGAAGAAAATGAAGCGTGTGTTAAAACTGGAAGAGTTGGCATTAATTTTTTAAAAAATTTATATGAAAATGTGTTTAAGAAATTACCCTTAAGAATTCATTGCAGCATTAGTACTAAAATTCGTATAAAAACTGAGTTGAAGAGTAACATCAGTGTGTAAATAGTCAATCAGGATAATTCAACATAAAACAATTTCCTTTAGAAACAAATTTGGTTGGTGGAGAGGGGCAGGCTGGAGAGTGTTCTTGATAATTATTTAAACTCCTTGTGTTATCTATAGCTTAAATGTTCAAAGAGATGCAAAGAAATATTTATGAAAAGCTTTTTAAAAAGTCCTTCATGTGTAAGTCGACAAAATATTGTACTTATGGAAATGGAATCATAATTTTTCATCTACACACTGATGTTTATATTTAGAAACATCAGGATAGAATTTGAGTGTTATTAATTACATTTGATAATAAATTACAGCTGCAGTTCTCAAAAACTAAAATCTCTGATCTGGGGATTCTGGGAGTCCCAAGACTCTTTCAGGGAGTCTGTGAAGTCAAAATTGTTTTCATAATAATACTAAGACATTATTTGCCTTTTCACTTTCACAAGTGTTCGGAGGAGTTTTCTAGAGGTTACATGCCTTGATATTTCCACAGATTGAATGAAGAAGCAAATATGAGAATCTAACTGTTTTCTACCATGTTTTAAAAAGATTTGAAAAAATGTAAAACAAAGCTACTCACTAAATTTTTGTTTTTGAAGTTATTTTTCATAAAAATATTACTTATGTTTACAAGTATTGGGTTTATTATTTTAAATGAATTACTAATAAATATTTTTGTTTTCTTAGTTTTAATTTCAAATATGATAAATATCTATACATAAGACTTATATAAACAAAATCTCTTTGCAGTCCTGAGTAATTTGAAAGTAAAAGGGTCCTTTGATCAAAAAAGTTTGAGAATAGCTGAATTAGAGTTTTATTTTGTCTACACTTTTCAGTACTGTAGCCACTAGACACTTGTGGCTACTGAGTACTTGAAATGTGGCTGAGAAACTTTAAATTTTACTAATTTAAACGTAAAAACTGAAGCAGTGGAAAACTTCTTTACAGTGATTATATGTTGAAATGACAATATTTTGGATATGCTGGGTTAAATGAAAGGTATTAATTTCACCTTCTGCTTTTTTTAATGTGGCTACTGGAAATTTAAAAATTATTATGTGGCTAACATTATATTTTAATGAGACAGCTGTATTTTAGAAAATAATTTTATTCTCTTTCTCTTTTAAACCTTATAACAGAACTATATTGATTAGAAAGTCAGAGGGGAACAGGTAAAGATGGAGTGTCTCAGACCTTTACTTTTCCCCCCCTTTTATTGCATTCATTTATATTCTTCACTCATCTATTACTGTTAGAGCCTAGGGGCATTAGGATAAGCTGTGGTAAGTCAGGTGTGGTAGTTGAGTGATGACCTTGTAATATTAGTTTGTGGTCTTGCTTGTAGGGAAATACCACTATCACCTAATGAAGTGTTTTCTAATTTTTTCCATTGCTCTCAAATTAAATTGCTATTAATTTTTATTTTTGACTTTAAGAACCTTGTTATGAACTAGATCCATTGCCAGCATTCTCTTCTGCAAAGCTGAGAGGTATGTCTCTTGTCAGACTTAATTACCAAGTTTGGTATTTAGTAACAGCTGTTGAGTGAGTCTGGAATAGTCTACCATACAAATACCAGTTGATTAGAAAGCTAGAAATGGAACAAGAAGACTCTTACCAGTAGTAAGGAGGGCATAAGTAAATTTAATTTTTGGCACTAAAACTAAAATTAAACTAGCTTTGAAATGTATTTGATACATTTATTTCTTCAAGGAGTCTTGACCAGCAACACCAACTACTGGTGGTAACTAGAAAAGGATAGCTGTCAGCTTACTTTCAGCTTCATTGTTTCTATTTTTAAAATGAGTTACTTATATTTTTCCTCCCATAAATTTCATATGCAGGTCTAGAAAGACAGCAATAAATCTAGTTTAAGTAAGAGAGAAGGAATTTTCAGCCCTTGCTTGTTTTGTAGCTTGCTTACTTTGATTGCATAACACTGTTAAATTCACGTTTATCTTTAAAAATTGTGCAAACTTTTAGTTTCAATTATATTTGAATTACTGATCTGAACAAAATAGTATTAAAAAGTTTTCAAAAATTACAGAAAATTGAATAGAAATAATTCTTCAATTTCTGTTATAAAAACTACCTGTTGACTTACGTCAACAAAAGACAAGTCAGAAGAGATAGTGCTCACTTTTACAAAATGGGTGAAGTATTCTTGGAAACTGTCATGGGTACATTATTGTAAATTGATCTAAGTGTGAGCTCTTAGGTGTTCATTTTTTTAAAAATGTGCTTAGAGTTATTTTAGTTAGTAAATAAAACTGACAAAAAGTAAACTTTGTAAGCATGAAAAAAACAAATCAGTGCTCTCCTTCACAAGCTGTTAGCTTACAGAGTAACTTTAAATTATTTTGCACCTTTATTTAATTTTGAAATATTTTACTTCCATTTATGTTTTTGATATTCTCTGAACTATTAGTATAAGCTTCATGAGGCCAGAGATCTCTTTACACTTGTATCTCAGGTTATAGCACCGGGTCTGGCACATGGTAAATGCTCAACAACCACTTGTTGAGTCTAGACATAGTATTAGGTCTTCTGATTGATAATTCATAGAGAATTTATGCATTTTTGATATTCTCATCCTAAATTTAAGTATGAGTACATAAATTTTCTTCTTGAGTTTGTATTTTATTTGTTTTACTCTGTAAATGTAAAATATTTCTGGGAAATAATATGTTGAATTTGGGGGAAAAGAGGAGGTTGGGGTCAGAAATATGAACAAGAAAATACATTTTTAAGAAAGAATTTCCAGTGACATAACTAACATGAAATCATGATTTTGAAAATGTTCCTCAAACTACATAAGAACTCAAGGCAGCATAATATATAACCGTTAGGCAAATTTCATTTTGTTATAACTTAAAACATTTAAAAATCTGGTAGAATTCTACTGCTGTATTATTATCAAATACTTGAAGCCCTGATTTTAGTACAGTAGAGTTTTTAGGGTGTGTGTCTTAATACAATTACATAAGGAATTAGTTTACCCAGGATGGTTTATTAATAGCACCTAAGACAACAGCTAAATTGCAACACAGCAGACTTTAAAGAGAATGAAGTTCCTAGAATAAATTTTAAAAACCTGAGAATTTGCTTTCCAAGGTTCTTTAGTGTATGTGAGTATTGTACGGAGGTACTTTGAAAAAAATACTTGAGAATGGTAATATATTTTATACTTACTAAGTTTCTTAAAGTTGAACTAGAAGGACTGATTGAATCCTTTGCTTCAGTGAGGCTGCAGATAAGAGTAAGCAGGGTCACCTAAAGATAGATTTACTTAGAGGTTTGGCTGCCTCTCTGGAACCCGTTAGCTTTGAGCAGATTTCCATAAATGGAAAGAGCAACTGGAGACTCGGTACCTTGGTTGAGAGTGTGGATGATGTGCAACAGGTGGTAAAACAGTCACTGGATTTTTTGTAAATGCTCTCCAAATGACTAGTGTTTAAGCCTAAGGCTTTAGCATTTGGTGAATTTTGAGACTAAGTGAAATTTTTTTTTTCAATTAAAAGTTTCCTGGAAACAGTTTAAAAAGATTCATATCTTTAGTGTGTAGAACTTGTGAATTTGTAATATGATTTTATGAAATTTGTATAAATATTTCCTTTTAGTTCCTTTAGAGGACATTTTGAGAAAAATCTATCAAATTAGAAATTGTTCCATGTTCATGTTTCAGAACCTCTTACCAAGTAGAATATTCAGTATTTTAAGTCAGGATATGAAATTAATATATCCTTAAGATAATAAGTTTGTGCTTGAATTGCCAATTTTCCTGTAAGGTCAGTGGGTTGTCTTTAATTAACTTCATTACACAAAAGAAATACTTGCGTGCCTACTGTAGGAAAAGTCTATGTTAGGAACTATAACAGATACAAAGATCTGAGATTGAGATAGTCCCCCTGATCTCAAGGAGTTGATAATCTTACAGGAGTGTTAAGAAAGTATCACCGTTGATTGAATTCTTATCTGTATCCCAGGCATTTTGCATGTTTTTTATGGGAATCACCTCACTTAAATTCTCACAACTATATGAGGTGAGTAATACTCCTGTTTTGTGCAAGAAGAAACTGAGCCTTACAAGATATTAAATTGCTGGCCTAGGGTACCAGAAATTATAACTGGCAGAGACTAGAACCCAAGCTGTTGGACTTGGAATCCCAAACCACTGCTGTACACTTTACTGCTTTGCAAATAATTTAATCAGCGAAGCATAAAGTAAGTGCTAGAAGAGAGTTACAATAGGTGGTAGAATTAGAAAAGGCTTCATGGAAGGAAAAGAAAAAAAGAAACTCTGAAAAAAGATTTTGTGAGTAAACAAAGTCTAGTGAGGTCCTGAAGAAGACAGCAAGGTTATTGTGAAGAAAATTCCCAAGTGCTCTGGTGCTAAAGCTAATGCACTCAACCACAAGGGTCTCTAAGAATTGAACTGCTTCATTAAATTAACTTAGAAACATGTGTTTCTTACTGATTATGCTAGGTATTACCCCTGATTTTAGTAGCAGTATATCAAAATATATAATTGACCTCATAGGACTGTTAATCTACAACCATCCTTTTCCCTTCAAGTTAGTTTTGGCTTAAAATTGATAAGGGTTCAAATATCAAGGGTCTTTCTTTGTTTTCCTTTGGATACGATTCAGAAATTTCTCAGTAATTTCTGATCAATCTCAATAGTTACTTTATAATCAACATTCATTTTACAAAGTAGATCCAGTAAGATACTAGATTGTGTTGGTTTTTAAATTATTTTTGTAAGTAATTGATATAGACTAATGTGTATCAATGATTTATTTAGTTATTCAAATGAGAGGTAATTTATATTTATTTCTTATATAGTGATGTGTTTTAATTTAGTAATGTGTTCACTGCATTTTTAATTGAGTAGAATTTATTTTCCCTCTAGTGGAAGCATCAGTTCATAGCAGTAATGCACACTGTACAGATAAGACCATTGAAGCTGCTGAAGCCCTGCTTCATATGGAATCTCCTACCTGCTTGAGGGATTCAAGAAGTCCTGGTATGTGAACTGTTCTTTTTTATCTTAAACATGTCATCACATTCACTTCATGTATAGAATGAAAGTTTTTTTTTTTTTAAATACAAGGGAAATTGTTGGTGTTTTCAAGGTCTGTTGTACATGAATACCTGTGACAGCTGTAATTGATCTTTGTCAAAGTTCCCAAGTCTTAAATACTTCAAATACTTGATTTTCATAATAAATGATACAGAAAATGCTTATTAGAGCAATTAGAAACAGACCAATGTTTATTAAATTGCTATTTATACTATCATTTCTTATTTCCTTAACTCTGGGTAAATTACAAACTTTTGTAGTGCTTAAGAGCATGGCAAATGGGGGCAGTTGCCTCCTGTGACCACTTTCAATTTTGTATTCAGTAATAAATAGGCAGTAGCTCCAGGGAACCGTCCATGGTAGAGAGAGAAGGTAGCACCACCATTTCCTCTCACTCTCTCTGGCCTGCAAGTTTTCCTTGTCTTTTGGTCCTTTTCTTCTTTAAGACTGCCTTTGAGAGTCATTTCGTCCTTATTTTAATGTCCAAATGTTACTTCGACTTAATACAGTAAGATTGACCCTTCTTAAAGGGATTTACAATAAATATTAAGAGCAACCATACTTTTTAGTTAGAATAGGATTCCCATGTATTATTCAGGGATATGAGAAGAAAATTAGGGTGTATTGGTCAGTGTCTAATCCATGATAGATTTCTTAAATGTCTCTTAATTGAAATAGAAATGTCATATCCTGATTATTCATGCATTTTGGAAGGAAGCCGGAGCAACATTATTGTATGTAATAGAATACCAAATAGCAATCTGTATGGACTGTTTTAGTACCCAAGATATCAGGACTGTTCCATTAAATAAAATTTTAAATATTGAAAGATGATATTCATTGGGCTGTAATGAGCAGGTTTTCCTTTCCTTTATATTTTAAAATGAACTGTAAGTGCTTACTTTTCACTGAATACATGTTTATTAAATATTTTAAATTTTGTACCATGTGCATGTATTACCTAGTTAGAGAATAATGAAGGGTACGTGGAAGGAAAGTAATTATTAAAGAACTCACTCTTATACTATTGTTTTATTTTCAAATGTTTTCCCAATTGTCAAAATAATTCAAAGACTTCTGCAGTGAGCTTGAAAGTATCTAAAAGTGTGAAGAATGGGGAGTGACTACTCATGATCCCCTCCTTACCCAGAGGATTTCAAGTCAGTTTTCTTTGCATTTATTTCCTTACGTACTTTAGATCATATTGCGTATTTAGCAAATTAAGTTCAAGTTCTTATCCTGCTTTGATGAATTCTTAATAAACCTCACTTCTACTAAATATTGAATTGTCCACATTAAGAAGCAATAATGGGGGTGGGAGATTTTAATTTTTCAACTTTTTTTTATAGTGGAAGTGTTTGTCCCTCCTTGTGTATCAACTCCAGAATTTATCCATGCTGCTATGAGGCCAGATGTCATTACAGAAACTGTAGTGGAGGTGTCAACTGAAGAATCTGAACCAATGGATACCTCTCCTATTCCTACATCACCAGATAGCCATGAACCAATGAAAAAGAAAAAAGGTAGAGTATATTTATAAATTTCTGGAAAAGTGAGTGAAATTTTTTCTGGTATCTTTTTCCCCGTCAAGGGACATAAGAAATACATGCTATAGCTTCATGATTGATGTTATCTTAACTAGATATTCTCAAAGAATCAACAAATTGAGATTTTAATTTTGTGTTTTAACATGTTCATCCTGTTTAAAGGAGTTAGTATTTGAGCCCTATAAGTAGTTCCCTGAATATGAGATTATGACAGGTGTTGGACACACAGAAGGAAGAGGTTCATTGCACGTTTGTCTACTTTCTGTTACTTTTGGGTGCTTGGTTACTTTTTAAAAACAAACATTCTTTATTTTCTCTAGTTTTCACAGTCTTACCTTCCTACTCTTTTGTAGGCGTTAAAATAAAAAGCCCAATTTTCTCCCTACCTTCTGTTTTAAAACACTAAATTTGCCAATAGTGACTTCTAAGTGGAATAAATTTACCAGTGGGTAAAGAGCATTTCCACTTACTGTTTGACTCTTGCTGAAACCTCTGCTCACCTGATTCCAGTGGGTGAGGCACAAGGCTCCAGCATATCTCCAACATCCCGAGGAGATGGGCAAGTTCTTTTCCTGTTTGAATCAAAGGTAAAACTTGAAAGAAATGAAATCCTATGTAAATGTGTACTCATCTAATTCCACTTTCTTCCCTCTTGCTTCACATTTTAGAGTGGGAAAAAAATCAAAGGCAAAAATAAGGGAAAACTTGAGTTAGAAATAGTGGTATTTTCTTTCATTTATTAGACAGATGTGTGTCAAATTGTTGTGATGTTCGTGGGTCTGTACTTACTGCTGAGAAATACGATGAAGAATAAGAGTGCCTTCCCTCAAATAATACACATAGATTATATGTATCTTGAGAGAGGTATGAATGAGAGAATTGAGAAGGAACAATTACTTCTTGCTGTAAATGTTTAAAAACAAAAGGGTACATATAAATAGCCCTGTTTACCCACTGCCTGCGGTAGCCTTTGGCTGGTTGTATCTAGTGGGAGCTATTACAAAATACTTCAGAAATTTTTAGATTTAAAAGAAGATAGAAAAGACCATGAAAAGCTGGGATCATTTAGGGAACCAAGACCTCTAGATAAACAGGTTGCTGTGCCTGGGTAGTATGATATAAACCAGGAAATAATTAGCCAATTTAATACTAATTTTTTATATTTGAAAATAAATGGTCTTAATGAATGATCATCTAAAAAGTACATGTAACACTATTATTTATTTATTTGTGGTTAAGTACATTTGGGACATACAAAGGTAGGTTATTTTTTAATAGCAGAGCCGCCTTGTTATTTCCGGAGCTTTTAGTATACTAATATGTGTGTGAATCTCCAAGAGAAGATAGCATACAGTGTTCTAAAAGTTATTTTGATTGGAGAACCCTTTTTCCTACTGATGAATAACCTGTTTCTCAAGGAATATGATTTGGGAAATACTGTTTCATAAGAAAATAAATTCTTTTTGTGCTAACCTTTCCATTAAAGAAGTTGTGCTTTTGTGCTTGAATTTAGGAGATGGTACAGATGTTAGTTTTATTACTGACTGATATGTACATATACATATTATTTAAATTAAGAAATTAAGCTCTATTTTAACAAGGAGACCAGTGAACTTTCTATTTTAATTTTTGCCACAGCACATTTATTGATTAGAATTACCTGAATGAAAGCCTACAATATATGAGACTGACGCGCTGCCTACTGCGCTAAGGAGGCAGGTTGCCTACAATATAATAGCTATGCATTTTGAAATATAAATTAAAACACTTTAGCTCTTTATTTAGCTCTAAATAATCCTTGCTAATGAAGAGTAGAGTGACATCAGAAATCCCAGTTGTATGATAATCACCAAATCAGTATTAATATATTTAATCTGAAAATATAATATACATGAATATTCCCAACCTCTTTCTTGAGGCTTCCCCTCACCTGTCAGCATTCATCCATCAGAGCTGAGGATTGAATACAACTCATCTCAGACTTTGGCCTTCTTTAGTGTAGAGAAGTATAGTTCTTGCTTTTCTGTTCATTGTGGATGCTAGAGAGACTTACGGCAGAAGTGAGGAGAAGCAAAAGGAAGAGAACAAACATTTATTAGACGTAGGAAATAATTACTTGGAACTTTTTTTTTACCCTTACAATGTACCTGCATATTGAGGTGGGGAAATTTGAACACTTATGCTTGAATTCTGGTGAATTGATTGGCTCAGAGCAGTAGAGAGTGTTTAAAATAACATTTTTTACTTTTCCTCATTTGAGCTCAAAGGGCTTCGCAGATTATCAGATCTTCTGCAATAGGTAGGTAAAGCTTTTTCTAACAATCCTGTAGAACAGAAAACAAAAGAGTTTGTACTAGAATTTGTTTCCATTGCTACATTATTGGAAAAGGATAGCAAATTGAGGCTCTGACCATGTAAATAATAGGTTACTAGTACCTGACTTGCCATATACATTGAGATTACTACCAACTAACTGCTGTAATCTAAAATTGCAGAAGTGCTTTTAATGCCCCTTTTAAAAGCAACTTTTTATATACGTGGAGTATATTAGTCCACAAATTAGTGTCCAGTTTCACAAATAATATGTTATCAAAGAGTCTGCTAATCACGCTTCTATTATTTTTCCTGTTTTCAATGTATGGTTTCAATATCTTATTCTTTTCAGTTGGCCGTAAACCAAAGACCCAGCAATCACCAATTTCTAATGGGTCTCCTGAGTTAGGTATAAAGAAGAAACCCAGAGAAGGAAAAGGTAATTTGGGGAGGGCTGTTTTGGAGGTGAGATAATTTTTTTCCAGTCAGGTGACATTTTTGCATTTGTAAGAAAGTTATTTCTAGTACATGCACATGTGGGAGTACTGTCTTTGGTAGTAGTTCTTAGTCAGGGGTGCATCAGCATCACCTGGGAAGCTTTTTCAAACTATCCATACCTGGTCCCTAGCCCCCTAAGATTCTGTAGTCATGGATATACTATGGAGAGTGGAAGAGGGCAGGCGTTTGTTTGTATTTTTTGGAAAAGGTCCTAAGTGCAGTCTGATGCACACCCTTCTTAAGAGCCATTGTTCTAGGGGATGTGTTTATGTATAATAGCACTCCTCCTCACATAGAGCCACTTAGAATTGAAAGGGGTTTACTGGGGCCAGCCCAGTGGCATAGCGGTTAAGTGTGCGTGCTCCACTTTTGGCAGCCTGGGGTTTGCAGGTTCGGATCCTGGGTGCGCACCGATGCGCACCGCTTGTCAAGCCATGCTGTGGCGGCGTCCCATATAAAGTGGAGGAAGATGGGCACAGATGTTAGCTCAGGGCTAATCTTCCTCACAAAAAAAGGGGGGGTGGTTTACAGCTAAGGCTTATTTCTGATACATAATTTCTTAACTAATAGAAGCAATGCAATAATTCAAGGAAAGCTGAATTTAATTTCCTAGTCAACAAATTTCAGTCATGTCAGTAGGGAGTCAGAACAAAAAATTTAACATATTTCGGCTTTAGAATTTGTATATTCTCGTTAAAAAGAAAAATAGCAATAAGCCTCCCACATTCTGTGTTCTCTTAATTTGTTGGGTAAGTTGATTTCAAGTAATATTTTAATAATGGTTTTAGGTGTGTTCTGATAACTAAAAATTTATCACTTCGATGAATAAATGTTTTCAGACCAATATTCAATAGTTGGATACATTTTGGGTTAATATATTCAAATTTATTCCATTGTCAACAGATGGTCTGACATATCTAATTTTAAATAATTAAAGCAAAAATTAAGTTTCTATTTAAAAAAAATTAAGTCTCTAGTAAGCCTACCAATAAATTTAGTTAGACAAAAAAATCCAGTTACAGTGAACTCTCATTTATTCAGGAACTGATAATTCAGTTTGAAACGGATTTAGGATACTTTTATTTCCTTGTCTGTCTTTGGTCATTTTACATTTCTGACATCTTAGGTTTTATCTTCCAATTTATATTGAAAACTTTAAAACTAACATAATAGTAAATATTAGAAAGCTCAACTGTAAATATACAGTTATTACTGTTTTTGTGTGTGTGTGTGTGAGGAAGATCAGCCCTCAGTTAACATCTACGCCGCCAGTCCTCCTCTTTTTGCTGAGGAAAACTGGCCCTGGGCTAACATCTGTGCCTGTCTTGCTCCACTTTATATGGGACACCGCCACAGCATGGCCTGACAAGCGGTGCATCGGTATGCGCCTGGGATCCAAAACCCGGGCCGCCAGCAGCGGAGCACGAGCACTTAACCGCTGCGCCACCGGGGCAGCCCCGCTATTACTGTGTTTTACAAAATTATCATCAGTGGTATCTCTTGTACTCAAAGACCTTATGCTTAACATTGGAGAAAACTTTGTGATGACCTATTTTTACCGATCAAAATCACCTTGGATTAAAATTTCAGTCTTATGTTACTAAACTTCAGGCAACATGTAATGTGAAAATTAAAGTCACACCTGGATTAAAAATCCGACCAGTGTTTCCTTTTCTGCAAAATTATGATAATGTCTGCATAGGCTTAATGAATTACCTTGTCTGATAAAGAAGGCTTCCCTTTCTGAATTCTCTTTTCCTTAAAACCAGAAATAGAATTATTAATTTTGAGTTGGGGATGGGGGTGGAGCATTTAAAAATAACCAGAGGAATGTTGATGACTCTAATTAATTCAACAGACATGGAAGAATCAAGATCCTTATTATGTACAAGGCATTGTCTATGTTGTACAAAAATTTCTTCCAGAATAAGTTCTTTGCTCATTTTTATTATATCCACTCATAGGGCTTGATAATCTCCTGGTCATAAACAAAATAAAAATCTCCCAGTTGTACATCTTGATGTAATTTTAAGTTATGCAGTTTAATAGTAAGAGTTTTTAGGTATTGATGCTGATGTAATAGAGCTTCAGAGACACAGATGTAACATTGTGAAGTTGCAGGTTAATCTTTTTAGGTCAAGAGATGCACACTGGGCTCAACCATGAGTTAATAGATTTATTGAATTTTCAGGGAAATCCCGAATGAAAATGAAATGCTAGAAGAAGAGCATCAGTGTTTCTATTGAGTAGCAGTGGCTTAGTTTGGAAGCCTCTCACCCCTTAGAGGTTCTTCCCATGTAGCCTGTTACTTGGATCTGGATTTGAAGATAATAAAGGGATAGTGAGTAGGAGCCTAGAGATGACCTGGTGACTCAGTGGTGGCATATGTATTCTAATCTTCTCCTCAGGATTCTTTTCTGTTCTTTCATCAATTTAAGAACCTCTGCACCTAGAGGCTTATGAAGGGAATAAAAGAAAGACAGTAGCCTGAAAAGCCTGGTCTTCTCATAACCACTTCCCACTACTCTTCCCCCCTTCCAAAGGAAAAAAAAGTGATGCTTTCTTCCTTTTGGGATTAAGTTCCTTATTTTACCTACTCAGATTCCCTCCTTTTCTTCTATGCTAATCTTACCCATCTTCCAGGACTTCATGATGTCTTACCAATCCACTTTATTTTCACTCCTGAAATCCCGGACATTATTTTCTATCATGCATTTGGAATATAAGTATGCATTGCCTTGTGAAAGATCTTATATTGTTTCAAACTGTTGTTTATTTCTTGTATTGTTGCTTAACTGGTTGTCTACTTTTTTTTTTCCTTCCCAACTAAATCGTAAATTCCTTGAGGCAGGGACCAGGTTTTAAAAGCTTCTCTATATTCTCTGCTACACTAAAGCATAGTATGTGATGAATAAGTTATTTTATTCTGCAGAAATATTTTAATATTTCCTCATGTTCATATCCTGCTTATAGCAGGATCAGATGTTATATATAGTTAACATTTGATGAATACTTGACTAGTTTAAGGAATTGCCATATCGCTTTTTAGTATTTACTGTTTAAGGAGTTAATATTTTAAGACTGAAGCACAGATGTGTTTAATAACTGAGTTGTTCATATATAATGAAATCTTGCTAATATATTACTTATCTTCACTGTACTGATCAGTAGAAAGAGATTAGCAATTTTGAAAAATCCGTTTTTGGAAGCAGTAGCTTTCATTGCTATCAAATCTAAATTGATTAGTAGTCCAGAGGATAATGAAAGAGGATGTTTAAAGGGTCATGGATAGTTAGCACTTTATAAGACATGTACCTCATAGTTCATGCCTATAGGTGAATCAAAGAAAAGTATGTTTCTTACAAAAAGGCCCTAGGACTGATACCTAAAAGTTATGTAAATTCCATTGCATATTGCTTACCTTTTCAATAAATTAATAAGTGCCTTTTGATGAATTTTGATCATGGAATTTGGGCTTATCATATAATAAACATATAGGTGCAAATAAATTTATTTTATTCAGAGTTTAAATCTGTAAATTAATAACTTTAATTCTGTTTAATTTAGGTTCACTTCGTGCTATGTATTATGCCATTGCCTTTACTGAACTCAAAATCTAGGGTAGGGTGATATATGACAGTACAAAATCCAGAACCTCTATTATATTAGTATCGTAACTGGAAACATATAGGGTATTATTTTTAAAAACCAACAAACAAGTATATTTAGGATTTTTATGTTATAATGAAAGATACTTTATATGTTATTTACTAGACAGCACAATTTGACACTGCAAATGATTGCTGATATAGTCAAGTACTTAATGACAGACTTAGTACATTTGTGTTTCACCAGTAATAAATGGATTGATTTTTATCCATCATAATTAGATACTTGCTTTTAATTACGTATTTAATTATGTAGATGAATTTTTGATCAATGTCTATCATTGTTTTCAAAGGAAACACAACCTATTTGTGGGAGTTTCTTTTAGATCTACTTCAAGATAAAAATACTTGTCCCCGGTACATTAAGTGGACTCAGAGAGAAAAAGGCATATTCAAGCTTGTGGATTCAAAGGCTGTCTCTAAGCTTTGGGGAAAGCATAAGAACAAGCCAGACATGAACTATGAGACTATGGGTCGAGCTTTGAGGTAAGAACACAAAAGAATGAGTTTTCAAACAAAACTTATCTCTTTATGTTGTCTGTTAGCTGTTTAAAGAGGAGCTCTAAAAATCCTTTATTATAACTTTTAACTTGGGGGGATATTCTAGGAACTTCTTTGATTTGGAGGTGGATGGGAAGAGATGAGTTTGGTCTAGAGGTCTAAAATTGCAATATCATTGGAGAATCCATTTTTGCAAAAAATGTGCTTTTGCACTTAGGACTATTCCTTAATAGAAATTTAAGTTGTAGACCTTTAAGAAAATTAAACCCAAAGGAAGCACAGTTTCCAAATTGTTAATTTGCTTTTTACTCCTGCGAATTTGTTGTAATGGATTTATCTTGATATGAAAATTTCTCTATAAGTTTTGTCAGTTTGAGAAACCCACAAAATGTAATGTACATGGTTTGTAATGTATTTGGTTTCTTCTAGGATGTGTATCAATGCATACATAGTTTATGTGACAGTATTCACATATCCCACAGATTCATCTCTACTACGCATGGCGTAGGTGATTTTTCCACATAACATCAGATTGTTTTTATAACGTATGTAAATCAGAGTTGAATTTTTACTCCATAAAATACAGTAAAATATTCTTTATTTAGGTTAAATTACTTCCTTTAAGAAAGAGAATGAACTTTTAGCAACTTTATAGATCTTAAGCTATAAATGACCTATGGCACCAGGTTCCAAGTTCATTCCTACTCCAAATTCTTAGCCTTTTGAACAATCCAGGCAGTAAGAGCTCGTTTTTCATATTTCTTACAGGAATAAGTGAATGTTCTGTTAGTATCCATGCTACATGGTGTTTTTTTTTTTGGTGGAAAAATGTAATACACTTGATTCATTTAGTACTTTTTCCCTTACAGATATTATTACCAAAGGGGTATTCTTGCAAAGGTTGAAGGACAGAGGCTTGTATATCAGTTCAAGGATATGCCCAAAAACATAGTGGTCATAGATGATGACAAAAGTGAAACCTGTAATGAAGATTTAGCAGCAGGTACTGATGAAAAATCATTAGAACGAGTGTCACTGTCTGCAGAAAGTCTCCTGAAAGCAGCAACTTCTGTTCGTGGTGGAAAAAACTCGTCTCTAAACTGCTCCAGAGCAGAGAAGGGTGTAGCTAGAGTTGTGAATATCACTTCCCCTGGTCATGATGCTTCATCCAGGTCTCCTACTACTACCGCATCTGTATCAGCAACAGCAGCTCCAAGGTAAGTGAGGGAAAAAACCATTAGGTGTAATGTATTGACTTTTTAGAAAGCTCCTTGGCAAAAATGATGTTCCTTTTTTAATATTAGCATTCTAAGAAGCCACTGTTGTCAGCACTTTGAAGAGTGCTTGATATTTTAAATGTATTTTGTTGTTATTAAAGTGGATGTCTCATCTAACCTGAATTGGTTTTTATGGTTTCAGAGATGGAACTTAATATGGGCTTTAGTTTTTTTTTTTTTTTTTCTTTTGTGAGGAAGATTAGCCCTGAGCTAACATCCATGCTAATCCTCCTCTTTTTTGCTGAGGAAGACTGGCTCTGCGCTAACATCTATTGCCAGTCTTCCTCCTGTTTTCCCCCAAGCCCCAGTAGATAGTTGCACATCATAGTTGCACATCCTTCTAGTTGCTGTATGTGGGACTCGGCCTCAGCATGGCCGGAGAAGCGGTGCGTTGGTGCGCGCCGGGGATCTGAACCCAGGCCGCCAGTAGCGGAGTGCGCACACTTAACCGCTAAGCCACGGGGCCGGCCCTGGGCTTTAGTTTTTTAAGTATATTTATTTCATGGTATTTTATATTCTAAACTTCAGGGATTGTCAGTATATCTATAAGATTTGGGAGCACTAGTTTTGTACATTTTAGATTTGCATTCATCTTTTTGCTCATGAGACCTATTTTCTAATTTAGTATTAAATATAATCAACTTTTTTTTTATCTACTAGGACAGTTCGTGTGGCAATGCAAGTACCTGTTGTAATGACATCGTTGGGTCAGAAAATTTCAACTGTGGCAGTTCAGTCAGTTAATGCAGGTGCACCATTAATAACCAGCACTAGTCCAACAACAGCAACCTCTCCAAAGGTAGTTATTCAGACAATCCCGACTGTGATGCCAGCTTCTACTGAAAATGGAGACAAAATCACCATGCAGCCTGCCAAAATTATTACCATCCCAGCAACACAACTTGCACAGTGTCAACTGCAGACAAAGTCAAATCTGACTGGATCAGGAAGCATTAACATTGTTGGAACCCCACTGGCTGTGAGAGCACTTACCCCTGTTTCAATAGCCCATGGTACACCTGTAATGAGACTATCAGTGCCTACTCAACAGGCATCTGGCCAGACTCCTCCCCGAGTTATCAGTGCGGTCATAAAAGGGCCAGAGGTTAAATCAGAAGCAGTGGCAAAAAAGCAGGAACATGATGTGAAAACTTTGCAGCTGGTACAAGAAGAAAAAGCGGCAGATGGAAATAAGACAGTGACCCACGTAGTGGTTGTCAGTGCGCCTTCAGCTATTGCCCTTCCTGTGACTATGAAAACAGAAGGACTAGTGACGTGCGAGAAATAAAATAGCAGCTCTACCATGGACTTTAGACTGTTAGTGATAGTACTAACATAAATATTTGCAAGGGATGTCATCAAGAAAAGTCAAAAGAAGACTTTAAAACATTTTTAATGCATATAAGAAAACAATCAAACTTACTGGAAATAAATTACCTATCCCATGTTTCAGTGGGAAATGAACTACATATTGAGATGCTGACAGAAAACTGCCTCTTACAGTAGGAAACAACTGAACCCATCAATAAGAAAAAGGATTGAGAGGGACCAAGCAACTCACTACAATATCAAGTTACACTAAGACTTGGAACACTAACATTCTGTAAGAGGTTATATAGTTTTTGGTGGGGAGGGGTTGGGATGGGTGATCTCATTGTTACATATAGCAATTTTTGATGCATTTTATATGCATACCAGCAATTATTACTGTGTTCACACAGAACTCACTTAACTGGTGCTATGTGGAGACTCTGCTAATATAGGTATTTTAGAATGTGAATTGAAGGATGGATCCAAAAACTTCAGAAAGAGGATAGCAAAAAAGATCTAGTGCGAATTTTTTTTATATATATCATATAGCTTAAGCTGATTTAAAACAAAGGCCTTAGACTAATTTTCGGTTTTCTTTATTGAAATAAGCTAATGGCTTGTTTGTGTAAAGCTTTTTTATTAAAAGAAAAATTTTAAAAATCTTGTACCTAGCACAGTATTGTTATAGAATTTACATGTAACATTTTATATGGTAGTTTAAGTCTGTCAGTTTCTTAATTGTGGACAAATTAACAGTTGGCTCTGGCCTTTTGCTGTAACATGCCTGTGTCACTCACTTAGCCCTGGCATCTGTGCAGACATATCAGTTTCAGTTCTACCGTCACTTGGAAGTTAAGGCTCAGCATGAATTTTTGTCAGGTAGCTCTAATACCTGGAGTTTTCTTTCTTTTTTTTGTTTTAGTTGAAGTTTAAGAGGGAAAGTACCAGTGTTCAGATTTGAACTATAATAGTTTGTATATTCAACATTTGAAGTATATTCTATTTTGTTGTACTCTTGTTTCAAAGTGTATTCAAGTAGGTTTTCTGAAATATAGAAATGAAATTTATCTTGTGTTTTGGTCTCTGGTGATATTTATAACAATATTCAAAAGCTAGTATAGAGACATTGTTTTAGTTAAGTAATAGAAGTCCTACTTCTCCTTCCCTACTACTGCGTGAAGAAATTCTACTTATTTTGTTCCATTACATTAATATTTGGCAAATACCTGCATGTTGCCACTTCCTTTCTAATTACTATCAGGAACTATAATGTTCTACTTTCATACCATAATGAGTTTACCATTTTAATGTTGGCCACACTTAAAGAATTTATATTTCAAATCAGACCATTTGTTTCTTGGTTAGACCTTTTGAAGGTTAGGAAGAACAATGTTTTTACAAATTTGGAAGTGGAGGTCCCAGAGGGATTACATGAATTTCCAAATTTCACACCAAACTAGGTCCTGTGATTCCACATCTTAATGCTCTTTCTACTACAAAGCAAAGTTGTCTATTTTTACATCTTTTAGAAATTTAAATAAACTGATACTTAATATTTTGTGGCCTTTAATTGTGCATTTGATCAGATACTACTTAGGTCGACAAATCTGTATAAGAGCTCCCTGCGTAATCTTTTATCTTTTCCATAAACATACCTGATGGTACTTTATAATAAAAGTTCAAAGAAAAACTCACTTGATTGTTAGCCCATTTGGGAGTTAAACTCAAATTCTGCCTCCTTTTAAAACATTTCCTAAATATTTCAGCTTTCGAAATCTGGACTGTATGCTTTGGCACCGCAGTTTCATTTGTCGAGTCCTGTAATAACTCTTTTAGAGCAAAGATGATAGCTTATACCATAACTATACCCCTCCCCAAGTGCTGAGCATATTTGACACTCAGACCTTTATTGATTTTGATAACATGTTTCCTGAGAATCTACGTCTTGTCCTATGGAGGAGAGCTAAAGAAACAAATTTTAAGTGAGTAATTCTTTCCCCCCATGCTATATTATTAATTCTAATTAGGTTAAGCCAAGGCTACCTAGCTTACCTCCACCACTCTACCAGAATATTTTTCTGTCTCCTTCAGAATAAGTACGCCTAAGGTCTAGATTTGGGAACATACATGTTGACTTATATGCTGATCAGAGTGTTTCTGCTGATATGAAATTATCAGTGGTATGGCTTTTAATCTCAACCCTTATAAACTATAAATCATTATAACTTATATTTGCTTTTTGTGTCCAGCATATTAGAGAAGAACCATGTAACAATGGCTTGATGCACTACATTTTTCAGCCTCACCAGGCTTTTGAACATGATCTGTCCATTTATTCCTTAGGTCATCTTTCAGCAACAGTTCCAGCCTTCACCACCTTGCTTACCAAATGACCACTATACCTCTTACAGAGAACATGGAGGTCATGAGTGTGAGTGAACTCCCTCCGTTTCTGGACCCCTTGCTATAAGACCATCTACTTATTCCCAAGCATCCACCTTACCGCCTGTCTCAGAAAGGAGGCAGGTATGCCTTCCTCCTGTACTCAGCATCTCCTCCCGTTTCACACCTCTTTGATTTCCTCATTCCAACAGTTAACAGCTCATCGTTCTGTCTCTTCAGTAGCTTGCAGCCTGAATTCTGGCTTAGAAACAGTTCTTACTGAGGTCTCTAATAAGTAAATGTCAAATCAAACAGACACTTCATTTTTTCATGTGATCTTGTGCCTCAGCCTACCTCTTAAAATTCTCCTTTGGTTTTCCATGATACCCTTCTTCTGGTTTACTTCCTGCCTGACCAACTCTTCTTAGCCTACTTTGCATTCCCATTTAGTGTTAGTGCCTAACCAAAATTCTGTCTCTGGGGCTCTTTCCCTCAGAGACTAGTTGTAAGAATTAAATGAGTTAATATGTTAGGGATTTAGAACCAGTGCCTGGCATATAGCAAGCACTCTATTAAATGTTTACTATTATGATTTCACTTCAACATAACTGTTTGATAATCTCTTCTGTGCATGTGGTTTCTCCTACCAAATCTATTGTTCTAGCCTAGACTTTTAAGTCTTAAATGGGTTTATCTGATTGCCTACTGGCTGTTTCCTTCTGAATGACCAAGTGAAATCTTGTCCATCTAGAATCTGTTCCTTTTAGCTCAACAAATGACATTACCAGCAAGCCATTACTCATACCAGAAGAAACCTGAGGGCCATTCTAGACCCCTTACTTCTTACATCAGTCATTCACCAAGTCCTATTGATGGTGCCTTCTAAATAGCTTCCTTTCCCATCCTCCCTACCCTTTATTACTGCTTTGTTTTATCAAGCCTCCCTCTAGTCCATTTTCTGTGCTTCCAGCTGAGAGCTTTCTGAAATGCCAATTTCATTACTCCCTCACAATTGCTTTCAATTCTTCAATGGCATCTCTTGCTAAAAAGATGAGAGTCCAAAGCATAACACTTCAAGTCCTCTGCCCATCTCCCACGCTTTATTCTCTTGTCACTCCTTTTAGGCTTTTGTGGGCTACAGACATTGACATATCTCATTTTCTCAGATATTCCAGGCACCTACACCTCACTGAGCCATTCCATCGATGGCTTCTCTCTGGACCACTCTCTTCCTTCACCTACATTTGAGTTCACTTTTATTTACTGAATTAGAGGTGACAGACAGCAAAATAAAAATTTCTGAAAGAGGCTTGAAAACCACTCGGTGGGGAGTGGTCTACTCTGAGTGAACTCTAAGTATAAAGACTGAAAAGCATGAAGTATATAAAGATAAGGGTTAGTGGAGAGGAAAGGAATCAGCAATGGAAATCAAGGACTGTTTATAGAGAATTAATGAACAGGACAGATGAGATAACATTTCAAGATATGGTGGGCAACAGTATCAAGTGCAGCAGGAAGGGCGAAGCAAATAAGGCCAAAGAAAAAGCCACTGAGATTATTGATATAGTGACAATAAAAGGGCAGTTCCAGTAGGCGATGCCCATGAAGCCAGAACGTTAAGGGGTGGGGCACTTGGTACATTACCTGTGGCTTGCCTCTGACTCCTTGCCTACGTCACTCAGGAGAGTGCATCTTTGATCACTATATAAACAAGTCATTTAATTATAAATAATCAGAGAAACTTCTTTCCAAAGAGAAAATTTTGGCTTTGGGGTTATTTACAAAGCATATTATGATCCTTTTACTTTTAAGTCTCCTGGCCTACTTTACGAGGGCACTACAGTGCACATTATTTTTGGGAGGCAAAAGTAACCCTACTTTTAGTTCCACCGCCATCACAGCAACTTTTCCTTTTATTACAGCTTTTAACCATTCACAGTACAAGTCCTCTGTGGTGATTGATCTGTACTTAGTGCCTTTGTTATAATCATTGTCCTCCATAATTAAAACCTGTTACGTTCTGTAGGTACTCACTGCACAGTGATGCCAGTCCTAATGAGAATGAGAAGGTACTGTTCACCCTTGGCAAGTGCAGTGATTTGCTTCCTCTCATCACAACTCCAAAGCTTTAAAAAACTCAAGTGCAGCAGGGAGATTTATTTGATGTGTATCTACTTCATGTTTAAGCACCCGTAACTACCAATATTTTTCAACACTGCAACTCAGCAGTAATGCTGTGAGTTCAGCATAAAAACAATGTATCACAACTTCCAAAGTGAGAACTTAACAAACATGATTGTTTAATGCAAAATACTCCATATCAAAAACAAAATAAAACTGAACTATAAATAGGCTGTAAACAGCAGAGTTGTCTTCTCCCAAGATACTGTTTCCTCTCATCCCATTGTAGTATGTTTAACTTTGAGAAAATGTTGCCTATTTTAGAAGACTTTCTTTAATGAAGTGATACTATCACTGTCATAAAGGGTGAAATACTAAACCATTTTACATAATCTGCCAATTATATCTGAGTTGAGGACATTAGTTCACTAACACAGTGGTAAACTTTGCTGCACATTAGAATCACCTGGAAAGATTCAAAAATCCTGTTGCCCAGGTCACACTCCATACCAATTAAATTATCATGTATGGGAGAGGGAGCCAGGCATCAGTAGTTTTTAAGTATCTCTAGGTGATTTCATTGTGCAGCCAAGTTTGGGAACCACTGCCCAATGTATAGCTAGATATACTGTATAGATACAGTAAGGAAAGCTTTACATTTAGGGATGTGTCCTAACCTAAGCTTTTCGAAAATGTCCAATGGAAAAAGGTAGTTTGAGATATAGCTATTAAGTATTACAAATGGCTTTTAAAAAACTTACATACTGTATAAAATTTCATTGATTCTAAAGCCTTTTTCTCACATTTAACATCTCTTTAATTAGGATGAGTCTTTAGAGTCTTATATACACCATGTTAATGTGCCTTGTCCCTTACATTATTTTGGAAAGCTATATACTAATGCCAACAATGCTACCATTGTTCAAAAACACTTTTGAATTGCTTCTTGGAGCAGAACCTAAAATTTTAAAAACTATTTAATGGAGACAAGTTTCCTGCTGAGGAAGATTTTAGTTTTAGAAATAGCCAAGTCACTTGAGGTTAATAAATTGATGTGAATCAAGCTAATGCCACATTTGGTTCAAAATGAGATGTGGCTATAAAGTTCACACTACTTTTGAGACCTTCATAGAACTGGATACGGAAGCTGTTCCAGAAAGTTTCAAAAATGTTTTTGAGCAGTGGCAGCAGTAACTCAAATTGTTTTGAAGTGCAAATCAGAATTTTAATGCTTTAAGAAAGCTTAGAGATTTTCTGGTCTAGTCCCTGTATTACAAATAAAGAAACTGAGGTTCAGGAAAACTCTGACTCATCAGTTTACTTCAGCTAGTCAATGGCAGACCTAGAAACAGAACCACTCCTCTGGCTCCCAGTTTAATTTTAGCGTCAACCTCCATTCCCTCCCCCCCCAAAAAAAAAAAGACGGGGGGTAAGTTTCTGAACATAGTTTCTGAATAAGCCTATCTTATCATGTAGTGATCCTTACTTTCTCACAAACTAAATTTTAAAGTGTCACAGAATTTTGCTGTATGTTCTCTTCAGGTTTACCAGTCTATGGAAACCAAAATCAAATGTCAAATGTATTCCCTATAAATACAATTTACAATAAAAAACATCTTACAAATCTATGGGGTTGACAGGGCAGGTATGATGCTATACTCTGTGGATGAGAAAACTGAAGCCCTAGAGAGTGGCTCATTCAAGGCCACACTGGTCACAGCTAAGTCTCTTCACTTAGAGCCTGTGCCCTTCTACATGGTGCTTTTTTTTCTCCCCTTGTTTTATAAGCCCAAGCTCCAGGCCTCTGCCATTCTGGTATCCATCCACTCTAGATAAATGCCTGCCCGTGCCATATTTTTATACATGTCATTAAAAAAAGAATTCATCAAAGCTCCTTATGCAAGCACATTCATTTTTTGGATGCCTTTCCTTTTCTCAAATTGAGATCAATTATGATTATGAGCATGTGTTTTTTTATCTTCTTAGAATTTAAATCTTAGAAATCTTTCCTCAAGTCTAAGACACATCTAATTATATGCAACACTCCCCTCATTATTATAAAATCTTGGATGTTTTTAAAAATGGCTCCAATACAGAATATTTGCATCAGTTTCTTCCTTTAGTTAGAAACACCTCTAGAGTAGCTGTTCCTATTGCTTCCTGTAAAAAAAGGTACCATCAAAGTATGCAAACAGTGTGATGTTCCATATTTGGCAGAACTACTTGACTGTGTCAGAATAACTGAAATCCGCTCTGTCAGCCACCAGATCTCGCTTCTATTCTATATTATATGTGTACTACAAAAGTATCTGACCAGTTTTCATTTCACAAATCTCTTCCTCCCCCACAATATTACTTTTCTCCCCACTGGTACTCACTCAAGGCCACGAGAACATGGTAGTGGAGAGAGGTGAGCACTTCGGAGTCAACACAGACCTGAGTCCTGGCTCTGCTACTATTTGCTGTCACTTTGGTCAAATTATTTGACCTTTTGAGCCCCATTTTAAATTAGGAGTAGTTGTAAGATCACATGTAAAGCTCTTAGAGCCAACGATAAGGAATTCAAACGTTAGTTTCTTCCTATGTATACACCATTATTTATTTAAACAAATGAGGTGGTCATTCCTACCACCTTGTAGAGTTGAATCTACTGAAATATGGCATAGAGGAAGAAGAAAATGCATGGCCACTCTTTCTCTCTTCAAATCTGCACAACTGACCTTCTCTTTTAAGACTCTTATTATAACCCCAATCAGAATATTATGGGATATAAAAGGAAAAGCTGAACCAAAAGGTACATAGGGATGGAGTAAGAGAAACTCTTAATTAATGGAACGTACTTAAAAATTTAGAATACAGACTTGTTATTTACCATTATGCCTTCGGGTTACTGACAATCCCTAAGGCAAAGCTGTCTACAAAGAGAGACTTAAGGGGAAGTAAAAATAAAATAGGAAGTGCAATACAACAAGCTTTATATACTCCTAAAAATTGTTTACATAGAATGCTCACATAATTACATGTTAAATGAAGACAAATACAAAAACACCAGACGACAAAAGCATACTGAAGTAAGTGTTTAGCCTACTGTTGCGATAACACCAAAGGATAACTCATAAGCAGAGTTCCATTGTGGATTTTGCCCCATCTCCTTAATTCATAGGCACATTTCAATCACATGTTGGTATTTCGAGAAGTGTTTTTGCTCAGTGGCATTCCCACCCACTCCCAGCCCCACCCTCAACCCATAGCCTGTTAATTCATATACTGAACAACTGAAATTCAAACATTGTTTTGGGGCCGGCCCCGTGGCTTAGCAGTTAAGTGCGCGCGCTCCGCTGCTGGCGGCCCGGGTTCGGATCCCGGGCACGCACCGACGCACCGCTTCTCCGGCCACGCTGAGGCCGCGTCCCACATACAGCAACTAGAAGGATGTGCAGCTATGACATACAACTATCTACTGGGGCTTTGGGGGAAAAAAAAATAAATAAAATTACAAACATTGTTTTGGCTTTCATTCTCATCCAGATTTGCTTGCTTAATTAAGGCTGTCATAATTTCTCTTCAGGTTGGTGTACTTTGGGGAAGGTAAACAATATTTAATGCCTGTTCTAATAAGTATTCTAATCAATGTTCTGCTTCTCAACAACAGGATTACCACTAGTCACGCCAAGATTTGAATGAAATGGCAGTTGGTACAGATGTTCTTCCTGCTTGCTATTCCTTCCAGGCGGCCCCAAGATTTTGTGTACACAATGTGTTGAAAACCTCATTTGTTTCAAAAGTGGTTCCAATGCAGAATATCTGGGTGAACCGTACTGTGGAACTCCAACCTCAGTGCTGAGATACCATGTAAGCATAGCATAGGTGCCTTCACTGTGCAGCTACGGATCCTCCTTTGTCCACCTTAAAAATGAAGGTCTGTGTGTAAATGGATAGTGTGGGCCACCACATTAGCAGTGTTGAAAGATCAAATCTACTCCCCGATTCTTTTTGGACTAAAAAGACGAGAAAATAACAGCACTAGCTTTAAGACCATTTATTAATCTTAAATATTTACAACTCATGGATTAAAACATTTATTAATTTATTACCAATAGGTTATTTGCTGAGATTTTGTTTGGAAAGGGCTTCACCCATTATAACACGTTTATTTCTGATGGAAGAGAATTCCAGGTTACTTTCTAACTTTTTATATTCTTCTTTCTAGACATTTTGAATCAGTCACCTGGCTATCTTAGGAAATTTCAATGACAGCCTCATTAACAGGCTTTCTAGTTTCCCACCTCTGAAAAGGTCCCACTGACTTCCTTAGCCACTGCCACATAACAGCTCCTAAATAACCTATTGTGAAAAGCACATTCTAATACAATAATGACACTGAGTGACCTCAAGTATATAACAATAGCATTCCAATGGAAAACTATAAATGTGTAACAGTGATTAAATAATGAAGACTGACCGGCCATGGAATCTCTTCAAGAAACACAATAATGGGGAACAGGAAGGCACAGCAAGGATTATTTATGAAGAACGTATCCAGGAGACCTGATGTTATTTCACTTAACAAACAAACTAAAATTCCTCCAGGCTAAATAGTTCCTTTGTACACTACTATTTTGTTAAGACCCTAAATAAAAACATCTTAAAACTTTAAGAAAATTACTATAAATTACTCTATAACTTACATTTTGCATGGTTTTGAAATGTTCATAGTGCTACATTTACTTAATATTACATGGAGATATAAAAAATAAATATTCCCATGCATGTCTTGTTGACATTTAAAAAACCCACAAATAAATAACTTGAAATGCTGTCTAGAGAAATTGCTCTTGCATACTTATTGTTAATTATGGAGGACTCAAGCAAGTCTATTTTTAGATAGCATCCTCAAACTGAAAAAGCTTCAAAACAAGCCTAATTTAATGCTCTTACATGATTAAAATGTAATGCTAAGGGAAAGAAAACAACACAGGCCAATACTGGAGTGCAAACAGCTTTCTCGCTGTAGATTTTAATGGCAAAGGTTTGTGAACTAAGGGGATTCCTTCCCAAGGGCATGCTGGAAACAAGGAAAGTGAAGTGAGAGAAACTAGGAATCCTTCTTCAGGCAACTTATCCTATTTCAGTTTCCTGAAACATCCCTGGTTAAGACTCTTGTGACTAAAAAGACACAGACAAGTGTTTATAAAAGTCCATCAGGTTCCTCATTAAAGCTGAAGTCACATACTAGAGACAGGTGGTCTGAAGGATAATTGAAGGATGGTAGCCGGTTGGGTCCAATCTGTTCTTCAGTGAGCAAATCAAGAGCTGACTTCACACTCAGAGCATGTTTAGAATACCAGATATAATCCAGGGTGTGCCGGCACTCCCCTGAGGTCCGGATCTTCCAAGTAGTATATGGAGGTTCTGACTGTCCATCAGCACTCAGCAGCTTGTAGGCGCTATTCAGATTGAGGCTGGAGGAAGCAAAGTGTTTGTAGACCTCCTCTGTTGGCTCTGCATTGAAGTCCCCACAAACAATAAGGGGAATCTTGGCTCCTTGAGTGATGTTCTGCAGGTTCTGGAGAAGGTCACAGCCTTGAGCTGATCGAAATCGCTCCCAGCCAGTACGTGCTTTTAAGTGGGTGACAGCAATGCAGAACTGTCGACCGGACTCCTTGCACTCTAGGGTCTGTGCAATGGCCACCTGATTGGTTTTCAATGTCATGGCCGTCAGCCTAATATTGGCACTGTTGACTAGCTTGAATCGGTTCTGGAGAAAAAACAAGGCACAACCGTCTGGTCCATTGTTGTGTTCTACATCTAGACAAGGTGACCAGGGCTTGGGGAAGAACGTGCCTTGATAGCCCAGTCTACTGAGGAGTGGTTGGAAGGTGTCAAAATAGTGGTCCACCTCTTGGAGGCACAATATATCGGGCTGGTAGGCTAGGATTTCTTCTAGGATGAGACATTTCCTTTCTTCCCACTTGAGTGCTTCAACAGGGCACTGTACAAAGTTGTCTTTGCCTTCTCCAAGAGCTGAAATAAAAAAGCCAGTCAGTTGTCAGCTACCACAGAACCATGACTTCTAAGTACCTGGGAGTCTCCTTAGGCTTGACACTTACTCAAGACTCTCAGAATGCTTCCTCTGCTTCAGATGCTTTGAGTGATTCTTCTCTGTCTAAACTGCATTAACTCACCAAATTAACCTCTCACATACATGAAGCAGGCAATTGATTTTCTTTCATATTAAAACTATTTCCTATATTCTAGGACATAAGATCTTAGGTTTTAGCCTTAAACAGTGCTCTTTGCAGTCCCAGGGATCTAAACTGTGTCAGATAAAATAAATATATTTAATTCTATATACTAATTTCAACACTAACTATAAGCCATATGAACTGATATAGATACCACTCAAAATGAACAGGACCTATTTTAAAAGGGCAGCTTTTCCTACTTATGGATGAACACCTGGAAAAAATAAATGAATCAAAGATTGCAAAGTCAGGGAGTATGCCCTTCTTTTCTAGCAAAAAAAAATGGGGGGGGGGGGGTTGGCCTGGTGGCGCAAGCCGTTAAGTGTGCGTGCTCCGCTGCGGCGGCCTGGGGTTTGGGTCCCGGGCGCGCACCGACGCACCGCTCATCAAGCCATGCTGTGGCGGCGTCCCATGTAAAGTGGAGGAAGATGGGCACGGATGTTAGCCCAGGGCCAGTCTTCCTCAGCAAAAAGAGGAGGATTGGCAGATGTTAGCTCAGGGCTGATGTTCCTCACCAAAAAAAAAAAAAAAGCAGCCTTTGTTTCTTAAAATTTTAATTGCTACATGAGAGGCAATACTATAGCAAGTTGACTGGCACATCTGTTTTTTAATTCAGCAGACCCCAGAAAGGAGTCCTTCCTACCATAACAAAGTAATAGAAAGAGAACTGAAGCAACATCTCTTCGGCCTCAAGTTGCACAGATGTGTATGGATGAGAATCTGGCCCCAAGAGTACCCAGACTCACAACCACCCTCACACAGCTCCTATTCCCTGCAGAAAGTTCTATATGTTGCCCATTCAGTAGACTCAGTTTCTCCCTTGCAAATGCTTTTTTAGTGCTATGGACTGAAAGCTGGAGACAACAAAAAGTTTCAGGCTGATAGAAGACAGGGTCCTTTAAATTTGGATGTGCTGGCAAGTAGACAGACTTTCATTGTACTTGGATAGCCTACAAACATGGAAGGTAAGAAATAAACCTTGAGTTGCCAGATTTATTAGTGAAAACCTGATGACTCCCTTTCCTAACCTCCCCTTCTGGGAGCTCCTCATGTTGCCCTAGTCACCCATCCTCCTACACCTGCATCTGCCCACACCTCTTCCCTCCACATAAGACATCAGTGCATTGAGCACGTGCAGAAGCAGAAAGGCAGTCATAGCGAACTCAACTGCTCAGGCACAAAAGCATCAGGCATACCTTGGGCGAGGATGTTCCACTGCATGACCCTAATAGGTGGGTGGCTACTGGGGCAATCTGTCCTCAGATCCACAAAATCCCTCTGGAACCGGGGAGGTCGAGTGTGCAGGACAGCCCTGCATTCCTCAAGGAGCTCTTTAGGATCAATGGGCTCCAGATGTTCTGGGTCAGGTGACACCAAATACTCTGGGTGCTGGGAGGCAGCGCTGCTGTTCAGTGTCTTGGCGAGAGCACTATAGAGTCTGCTCGTACCGTTTCCCATGGAACACGCTACAGGAAAGGAAAGCACAATTACACACACAGCTGCTTCTCCTGCCTTTCTTCTCAACTCAACTAGAAGATAAAGCATTTACTGTCCATAGAAGCCAAGAGCTCAATTTAGGGCAACGTTGCCATGTTCATGTAAAAAGCCATTTCCCCAGAGGTGGATTAAAGGAGTTTCCAGGTTTTAACTTTCCACTAGGACAGGTAATTGAAATACTCTTAAAATTGGTCTCTGATTAACTAAGATAATTACTTCTTTTAAGAGAGAAATACCTTGATCTTTATGACCTCTTCTAACCTAGGATTTGTCTTTGTAATTTATAAACCCAGTCTTATGAAAGCATGGCTAAACAAAACCCACATTCCTTTTCTGTATATTTTAATAAGAAGTTGAAGACCAGTTGGTAACGAGCCAGACGTTAGAAAGCCCTTGTTAATCCTGGAGAAGAGATTAGGTTGTAGCAGGCTGCTGCTCTAGCCATGTCATCTATACAGATCCCTCTGGACTGAAAAGAAATGGCTGGATTAAATCCATATCCCAATTCTCTTAGATGTTAACTGTAAATCAGGGCTCTGGCTCTCTGTAGAACTCTGAAGATCACTGAGCAATACAGTCTATAATATCAAATGCCAGATCTTTTAAAAATAAGAAGACGGGTTTAGGGGGGAGAAGAGGCAGTTGCCCCCATTTCCTGGGATCCTGGAAGGAGAAAGGGTGAGGAGAAGTGCAGGAGGCACACTGTCCTCAGTGCATTTTCTAGTGCTCCACTTTGTATCCTAATAGATTATAATCCACTAAGGAGAACAGAGCACAATCTTCAACTAGCATGAGGACAGTCATAACTGTCACTTCACCTGTAAGCAGTGGATTGCTCTTTTAGAGGTCAACCATGTTTTCTCTTCATTATAGTATAAATTAGGGGCAAGTTTTACTTGGAACAACTTCCAAGAATCTGTACATGATGAATCTTGGAATGGAGGAATCTAGACTTCCCTCCCATATCCATATCCTTGCCTTCTCTTGAAAGACACAAAGTTTTCTTTATAAAATACATTCTCAGGCTAATGGCATTTGAAACTAGCAGTCAATCAAATTCACTGTGGCTGTCACAAAAGCAAATTCAAATATTTAGCACCAAAGTCCTTAAACATGAATGTCAATAAGCATGCAAGCATGCTCTCTATCATTCCTTTTCATCAACTCAAAGTAGTTTTTTTTCCCCCAGTAAGAAAACTAGATTAACGCAAAAAAACACATACTGGTTTTCCCGATATACATTAAAGCATACGTGCATCTGCAAGCCTGTTCTTTCTCACACACGCACATGCACAAACACACACACACACACCTGTTTCCAAACTGTTTGATGTGAATGTATTAAATTCTTTTTAATCAATCTGCTTGCCTATTTGAGTACATGGATCCAAAGGAAGAAATTTTCTTCTTGGCTGGAAGTACAACTTTGAAAATCTTTCTTAGGAATTCCTAGTTTTAAAAAAAAGCAGTTAAAGGTCCTACTCGTTTCTCAAGTGTGGTCTCCAGATCAATAGCATCAGTATCACCCAAACTGTGGACCCAAGTGTCAGAGGGCACCCCAGCAAACCCACAGGGACACCACAAGGCACTTTAATTGGAAGCAAACAGCAATATTTGACATCTGTCAGGCTCTAGGCAAACTACTAGCTTGACGTAGTTCAGTTTCAAGAGGATTGCTCTACATCCTTTTGATGACATCATATCTTTGCCAAGCTGAGTTTTGGGGTGGTTACGGTGATACAACGCAAGTACCATGTCAAAGTGAATGTGAAAAAGCAGGAAAAGTGTCCAATAGGAGTCCACGGTTTGAGGAGTTATGTGAAGCCAGAAAAACTATCCTGAACCACACTTCCTTCTAAAAATTTAGAACACCTTCATATAAAGAGAATAAGGAACAGAATAACATCCATTCAGACAATGAAAGCATGCCCGAAAGCATGCCCAGAAAGTAAATCAAAACTGTACCCTATTGTAAAATGAGCTGACAGTCATTAAGAAAATGATATAATAGCTTAAATCAGAAAACATAGCGGGCCGGCCCCGTGGCTTAGCGGTTGCGTGCACGCGCTCCGCTGCTGGCGGCTCGGGTTCGGATCCTGGGTGCGCACAGACGCACCGCTTCTCCGGCCACGCTGAGGCCGCGTCCCACATACAGCAACTAGAAGGATGTGCAGCTATTACATGCAACTATATACTGGGGCTTTGGGGGAAAAAATAAATAAATAAATAAAATTATTAAAAAAAAAAAAGAAAACATAGCAATGAGGCAACAGAAGGAATTAGTAATAAAAAAGAAATGAGGAGATAAAGCATTTGAGAGATAGTGGCAAATAGTATGTGCTTATTTTAATCAAAGAAGATCCAACATATGATTACCAGGAGTTCTTCTAGTTAAACCAATGCAAGGAAATGAAACAAAGACTAAAAACTATAAATCAAAAAAACTTTTAAGAGCACAAAGTTTCAATCATGCAAGATGAATTAAGTTCTGGGGATCTAATGTATAGCATCAGCATCGAGGCTATAGTTAATAATATTGTACTTTATACTTGAAATCTTGTAAGAGAGTAGATCTTAAGTGATCTCACCACAAACACTCACACACAAAAGGTAACTATGTGAGGTGACAGATATGTTAATTAGCTTGATTGAGGTAGTCATTTCACAATGCATGTGTGTATCAAAACATCATGTGGTACACCTTAAATATATACAACTTTTATTTGTTAATTATACCTCAATAAAGCTGGAAAAAAATAAAATGGTTTAAAAGAAAAAAATTATATGAGGTTAAAAAAAAACGTATCATGGAAATATTCAAACATCAATACAGAAAGATCTGCCTTTTGTTATTCAAAAAAAAAAAAAAGGAAAGAAGAAAACTCAAAAAATCCCAACACGATACTTGAAAATACATATTGAAAAAACACATCACATACCTGAGAATAGCAACCCAGAATGACCAACACCAACTGGACTGTAAAGAAAAAGAAAAATATCCCTTGGGCATCTAGGCAAAACCAGCAAGTAACTTGGAAGGAAAATAAAATTAGTGTGTATCACCAGACTTGAACTGCAATGTTTTATGCCAGAAGTAAATGCAATTACATATTCGAAATATATAGGTCAAACTTTATATATGTGACTCATCCATATGTGAGCCAAGGATTTTATATCCACAAAACTGTAATATTGACTCCATGAGCTTTTCTTGAGGAAACTACTAAAGCAGAGGTTCGCACACTGCAGCCAGAGGTATTTTTGTACAGTCCTCAAGCTAAGAATGGTTTTAAAGGGTTGTTACACACACACACACACACACACACACACACGTGACAGGATCACGTTTGGCCCTCAAAGCCTAAATGTTTACTATCTGGCTCTTTTCAAAAAAATTTTGCCATCCCTGGAACTAGAGAACAAGCTTCAGACCAAAATGACCAGCGAGACGTTGACATAAGAACTGGGAGAGCATTAAATATACAGGTACTTAGAAAATCAGGTCTAAATGAGGTTAAAAGACAGAGTACAGTATGTATTGGCTAGGTGATCCAACAAGGAACATATGAAGATTTAGTACAACCAGAAAAAAAAAGGGCGAGGGAGCAGGGGCCAGAATGAGGAAAGCATATTCAACTAAACAACTTTAAACTGTTTTCAGTGATCGCAACTAGTAATGACAGTATTAGTATTGTTATTCTGAGACTGCTGTGTGGATTAAGGTGAAGCAAATTGGATATTCTAATTCCATCATTTCCTGTTGTCCTTTTTTCGGTTTAGTTTTAGAAATGCATTAATAGGCTATTAGCTACAACACTAAAGGGAAACATTCTTGCTCAAGCCAGCTCATTTTGGACCAACAGCAGATTATGAAATCTGATCACCCATCTTATTGTGATTCGGCTTCTGAAAGACTTCTGGTGGTTTTCAAAAATGAAATTTACCCTCAAAAGACAAAGCTTTGCAGCAAAAAAACCTCAAGGACTTATGGCACTGCAGCATGGCTAAGTACTAAGGCCTGGAACGGGACGGGCATAAAAGACCAATTCTAGCCCCACTTCTATCACTAGCTGTGCCACAACTCTCCTGACCAGCTTACATATTGTTAAAATGAGGGCTTGTTAAGTGATCATAATTTCTTTACGGTTTTTTGGAAAACGCATCCAGGTTACAACAGGTAGCAACTTCAAAATAACATCTCTGTTATTTGCACTAGAGAGACACACATTTCTCTCAATTAAGAAAACTTGCATGAATCACTCAGAATGACTTATTCCTCTTAATATTTGAGACCAGAATGGACAATTTCTGTCAGGTGTGATAACAGTACAATTCCAATGAAAACTGCCTTTAAAAAAAAGCTCTCCTGGTATAGATAGACCTTTCGCTCTTGTTTCACTGTAGATTCATTTACCCAAGAAAGATGTCACTAGGCTAAATTTCAAATAAGAGACTAGATAGAGGGGAATTGTTAGGGAGTGTTTACTATAGTCCTGTCTCTGCTCCTGAGATCTTACAGGAAACTGAAGATGGTTCCTGTGATGGACTGATGCAAACCTGAAAATCAGATTATTTAGTAACAAAGCGACCCAGGCCATGCCTTCTAATACTAATGTACCTGGGAAGTTGATTAATGAATCAGCCTGTTGTATAGTGAGCATGAAATTAGGACAGAGAGACACAGATGGTCCTGAAAGATGTGTCCACTAGTCCACCCTCCTCCTAGACAATGAGGGTCTCCGATGGGCCAGGCTCTGTCCTCACTGTGCACTCTGCAGTTTATTCACCTCTGCAGTTTACTTTCGGGTGGTGGTCATTGGCAAAACTCCAGTCTTGTTAATCTAACCTAATCTCACAGTCCTCAGGGATAATCTGTCTGCAGTATGTTAATTTTACATTCTTATTTCCCCATTCTCTGAGTTTTGGGAAGGGCACTTCATACCAGTAAAATACGTGCTAATCTTTTCCCTCATGGGGTTAATAAGTGTTTGGGGAAAGATTAATATACATGAACTAAGGAGAGAAAAACTGAGTGCTTATTATGTAGAATGGGCTAGGGTGTAAAAAGGGTTAAAACAATCACGATGGATAAGAGTAATCAGAAAAAGACTTCAAAGAAACAGGACTTAAGATATGGCGCTCTAACTCTTGACTACACCACTTATGTGGTCTCCATCACAGGCAGCCCCATAATCCCCTGCCGCACTCTCTCAAACACACAGACACACTCGACACCAGACACTACTTCAGCCCACTGGAGATCTATCACTGAACAAAGAGACTAAAATCTCTGTCCTCATGGAGCTTATGTCGTAGTGGGGAGAAAGAAGACAGATAGTTTGTCATATAGTGAAAAGTACTATGAAGAAAAGTAAAGGAGAAAGGGAGACAGGGAATGCTAGTGAGCAGGGAGTTGCTACTTCATATAGGATGATCAAGGAGGTTTCACTAAAAGAGGCAATATGAGCAGAGACCTGAAGGTGGTAGGAAATCAGTAAGTCCTATGGAGATCTAATGAAGAACATTCCAGGCAGAGGGAAGAGCAAATGCAAAAGCCCTGAGAAATGAACACGCTTGGCAAGGTTGATGAGCAGCACAGGGATCAGTGATTGACAGAAGGAACAGAAGATGAGGGCAGTGAGGACAGGGGAGCAGATTATGTAAGGCCTTGTAGGCCATTCTAAGGACTTGAGCCTTTATCTGAGATGGGAAGCCACTGGAGAATTCTAAGCAGGAGTGAGCATCTGATTTACATTAAAAACAAAACCTCACTGGTTGATGTATTAAAAATACACTACACTATAATAATCAAGGCAAAAAACAGTGGTAGCTTAGACTACTGGTAGTAGCTAAAGTGGTTGGATTCTGACTAAATCTAAAATTGGAGCCAACAAGTTTGGTTGATGACTCTCATGTAGTCTGTGTGAGAAAGTAGTCAAAAAAGTCTCTGAGGTTGCCACCTGAGCAACTAGAAGGATGACGTTGCCAATACTAATATGGTTAGGACATTTGGTGGGGTTTGCAGAAAACAGGAGTTTGGCACTTAGATATGACTGATGTTTGGAGAGAGGTGAAAACTGGAAATAAATATTTGGGAGATGTTTGTGGACAGATGAGACTAAAGTGAGTTTAGAGAGAAAACAGGTCAAAGGATTTAGCTCTGGGGCAGACTGGGGAAGATGTGGTGAAAATCTGCAAAGATGACATGGCCAGAGAAGTAGGAGAAAAATAAGGAGAGCATGACCTTCCTGGAAACAAAGTCAAGAACACGTTTCATGCACGAGGTGACTGTCTCCTGTGTCAAATGCTATGACAGGTCAAGGAAAATGAAGACTGTGAGAACAGATCTGGATTTAGCAACATGGAAAACTTTACTGACTTTAACAATTGTGATTTCTGATTCTGGGTGGAGTTGTGGGGAGAAGAGGAAATACGACAGAGTAGAGAAGTATTCTGAAGAAATTTTGCCCCCAAAAAGAAGAGAAATGGAGTAGTGGCTGGAGATGGAGGCAAGAGAATTTTGGAAACTATTATACTAAGTTTATTTGCTAATGGGAGTGACACAGTAGAGGGAAAAAGTGATGAAGCAGGAGACTTCTGGAATGATGTCCTGAGGAAGCCAACAAATCCTCTCCCCAAAAAACAACTATAAAACTGGACAAAACTGTCAAAACCAACCATTTCACTGCTCTGGATCCAGACCAAGGGCATACAACAAACTGAGAAGCTTTTATTCGTGAAAGCAATTGAATCTCAGGTAAGAACAGTGCCGGTCTGTGACATTTCTGCCCCTCCCCCTCAGCTCTATGAGAGTAGTTCAACTACGGCAGCAAAGATATTGAATTATTAAGCTAAAATCTTCCCATAAAGAAAAGCCCAGGGCCGGCCCGTGGCTTAGCGGTTAAGTGCGCGCGCTCCGCTACCGGTGGCCTGGGTTCGGATCCCGGGTGCGCACCGACACACCGCTTCTCCGGCTATGCTGAGGCTGCGTCCCACATACAGCAACTAGAAGGATGTGCAACTATGACATACAACTATCTACTGGGGCTTTGGGGGCGGGGGGGAAAGGAGGAGGATTGGCAATAGGTGTTAACTCAGAGCTGGTCTTCCTCAGCAAAAAGAGGAGGATTAGCATGGATGTTAGCTCAGGGCTGATCTTCCTCAAAAAAAAAAAAAGAAAAAAAAGCCCAGGCCCTGATGGCTTCACTGGTGAGTTTATGAAATATTTAAATAAGAAATAATACCCAAACAACCCAATCAAAAAATGGGCAGAGGAAATGAACAGACACTTCTCCAAGGAAGATATACAGATGGCCAATAGGCACACGAATGAAAAGATGTTCAACATCACTAATCATCAGGGAAATGCAAATCAAAACAACACTAAGATACCACCTCACGCCCGTTAGAATGGCTATAATCACCAAGACAAAAAACAAGTGTTGGAGAGGATGTGGAGAAACAGGAACCCTCATACACAGCTGGTGGGAATGCAAACTGGTACAGCCTCTATGGAAAACGGTATGGAGATTCCTCAAAGAATTAAAAATAGAGATGCCCTATGACTCAGCCATCCCACTACTGGGAATCTATCCAACGAACCTGAAATCAACAATCCAAAGAGGCTTATGCACCCCTATGTTCATTGCAGCATTATTCACCATAGCCAAGAAGTGGAAGCAACCTAAGTGTCCCTCGTCTGACGACTGGATTAAGAAAATGTGGTATATATACACAACGGAATACTACTCAGCCATAAAAAAAGACAAAATCGTCCCATTTGCAACAACATGGATGGGCCTGGAGCGTATTATGGTAAGTGAAATAAGCCAGAAAGAGAAAGACAAACACTGTATGATCTTACTCATATGTGGAATATAAACCAACACATGGACAGAGAAAACTGTACTGTGGTTACCAGGGGCAGTGGGGGTGGGGGGTGGGCACAATGGGTGAAGGGAGTCATATATATGGTGATGGACAAACAAAAGTGCACAACCCAAAATTTCACAATGTTAAAAACCATTAAAACATCAATAAAAAATAAATAAATACATAAATAAATAAAAAAGAAATAATACCCAATCCTTCACAAACCCCCATTTATTGCTTCCCATGTACAGCCACTCTGGAAGACAGTTTGGCAGGTTTTTTTTGTTTTGTTTGTTTGTTTGTTTTTGTGAGGAAGATCAGCCCTGAGCTAACATCCATGCCAATCCTCCTCTTTTTGCTGAGGAAGACTGGCCCTGAGCTAACATCCATGCCGATCTTCCTCCACTTTATGTGGGATGCCGCCACAGCATGGCCTGACAAGCGGTGCGTTGGTGCGTGCCCGGGATCCCAACCCGGGCCACCAGCAGCGGAGCGTGCACACTTAACCGCTATGCCATGGGGCCAGCCCCCGGCAGTTTTTTTAATAAATTAAACACTGCCTTACCATACGGCCCAGAACTCCTGCCCCTAGGTATTTACCTAAGTGAACTAAAAAATCACGTTCATGTAAAAATACGTACATGAATGTTTATAAGCAGTTTTATTAATAACCACCAAAAACTGGAGGCAAACAAGATGCCTTTCACCGTGCAAACAGATGAACAACTGTGGTACATCCATAGGATGAAATAGCATCCAGTGATAAAAAGGAACAAGCTGGTGATTTGCAAGATTCATCCACGCAACATGCATGAATCTCAAATGCATTTTGTAAGTGAAAGAAGTCAGGCTCTAAAAATTACATATTGTATGATTTTGTTCATATGACATTCTGGAAAAGGCAAAACGACACAGATTGGTGGTTGCTAGGGGTTGGAGGAGGGAGCGGTGGCTGACTGGGGGAATTTTTAAGGGTGGTGGGTACACGACTGTATGCATTCGTCCAAATCCACAGACCTGTCCATCACCAAGAATAAACTTTGAAGTATGCAAATTTAAAATATCAACCAGGAAGTGAAGGGATCTCAAGAGGGAATGCAGACTCTAAAAAATGAATCTATTACAAACGTATGACAATCTCACAGAAGGGGTTCAGGAAAAAAGGAGCTGTGATCTAAGTAACTCAGGACAACAGCATTTTAATGGGAAACTATATGGCTCAAGACTAAAGAAACTGAACTCCAGTTAGTAAAGCTGTTTCTCTTGGGAAAGAAGAAAAAAGTGGAGAGAACTGCTTTACATATATACTGGGGTTGAACAAATAAGTAAATGGATGGTGGGAGCCAGATTTCTCACCGGCAGAGCAGGAAGTTACAGATAAACTAGGAGAAAAGGCTAGAAGGAATCATTTGGGACTAAGCTGGAATCAGAGACATCAGTATGAACACATCTTTCACCTATTATACATATAGATGTATATACAGAACTAGGTATAAAAATGTACATATGTATGGCTCTGTTTTCCCACTTGCTGTCTGCCATTAGCTAATCATTCTGTTATCTCTACCAGCTACTTGCTATTTTTCCATGCTACAAACATGTATTTTATATCTTTATATGTCCAGAGTTATTGTAAGGATAAAAATAAAGACATGGGCCGGCCCCATGGCTTAGCGGTTAAGTGAGCGAGCTCCGCTGCTGGCAACCCAGGTTCGGATCCCAGGCGCGCACCGACACACTGCTTCTCTGGCCATGCTGAGGCCGCGTCCCACGTACAGCAACTAGAAGGACGTGCAACTATGACATACAACTATCTACTGGGGCTTTGGGGGGAAAAAATAAATAAATAAAAAAAATTAAAAAAATAAAAAATAAAAAATAAAGACATGAGTCTAAAATATGTTTAAAAAATATAACATTACATCTAAGGAATTTTGTTTGGGATTTTTTTTTTGCCCTAGGAGGTCTTGACCCCTTGTCTAATCACTCCTCCAGAGATGTGGCATTTCTGTGGCAGTGAACATTTTAAGTTAAAAATGTCATTTTACTTGTTGCTATGTTGTGAACATATATAATAAATGCACATGAATATTTATATCCGTATATGTTTAACTTACAAGATATATATTTAAGGCAGTAAATATAAAAACTAAAATGACACATACATTCTACATTCGCAACTCAGTACACACATGTGGTATGTATAAATATCTAAAATGAGTTTCACAAAACAACTATTTTTTCTACATGAGAAAGTACAGTATTTTTTAGTGTATTCCATTTTATTTTCTAAAATGCTGGGCTTGACCAAATAAACTGAGTTAACAACCCACTGATGAAACACGGCTCTAGCAGGAGTTCTCCAAGGGGAGTCTACAGACCTCTGCGGGTGTCTGAGACCCTCTCCGAGGTATGCCTGGTCAAGACTATTTTCATAATAATACTAAGACATCATTCGCCTGTTCACTGTGCTGATACTTGTTCTACCCACGACCTGGTAGAACCGCTGCCGTCTCAGCACACGTCAGGCTCAGCACAGGCCAGGCGGTGGCAGCAGACTCTTATTAGCGGCCGTTCTCGTCTTTACCACCACACACTCGCGGTTTAAAAAAATATGTTTTGCTTTAAAATGTCCTTAATGGGGCACGAATAAGAATTTTGTTAAATCTGGAACCTTGATGACATGTCTTTTGCATATGTGACACAACAGACAGTACACATAAGCACGTCCGCTGCATACCAAAATACCAGGTCTTAAAGAACAGCACTTCGGTGAGTGTCTGAGTTGCAAAATGAACTAGCCCCCATTTCCAGGGAACACCACTTTTACCTGAAAGAACAACTGACAAGTTAATCAGTTACGGACATCAGGCAGCAGACATTTTCACTTTAAGGAAATCAACTGACAGTACAGTGGACCTCTGTGTCCGTAGGTTCAACCAACCGAGGATCGAAAGGCCTACGATGGTTGCGTCTGTACTGAGTATGTACAGACTTTTTTTCTTGTCAGTATTTCCTAAACAATATAGTATAACTATTTACATAATATCAGACATTTTAAGTAATCTAGAGATGATTTAAAGTATATGGGAGGATGTGTGTATTATAAGCAAACACTATACCATTTCATGAGGGATTTGAATATCCTTGGACTTTGATATCTACAGGGGTCCTGGAACCAATCCCCCGCCCATATCGAAGGACGACTGTATTTGTGTCAGTGATAAAAATTTTCAAGCAAAAATTTTGGAAAACTTGTATCTGCCATTAGGAGCTTGACAGGTCCTCTAATACTTAAAGACTTTTCTGACAAGATTGGTGGTGATATTAAGTAATGTTATTTTTTGTTACTGTATAACATTTGGAAGATCTGCATAACCCAGTTAACCAACAATTCCCAAATGACCAACACAAAACCATGCAGGGGTAAAAAGACCCATTCAAAATACCAAACAAATCAATGGATTTTAATGTAACAGTATAAAAAAGTTCATTGATATGGTACCAGATTCCACACTGCAAATCACTATTAACACAGAAACTACCACCAAGAATATCCACAATTATCTAAAAAGGCTGTTAAAATATTTTTACAACTACATATCTGTGAAAGAATGGATTTTCTTCATATACTTCAACCAAAATAATATATCACAACAGCAGATTGAATGTAGAAGCAGATCTGAGAATCCAGCTGTCTCCTATTAAGCCAGACTTGAAGAGATTTCCAAAAATGTATAACGCCACTCTTTTCACTAATTTCTTTCTGTTTTGAAAAATAGTTATTTTCCCATAAAAATATTTTATGTTAACAGTGATTTTATTATTATATTAAGTGACTTGATAAACATTTAAAAATTTTCTCAAGTTTTACTTCCTAACATGATTCCTAAAATGATATATATAAATATATAACCAACATTAAAAAAAAAGTTCTTTGGGGATCTCACTATTTTTTAAGAATGTAAAGGGATCCAGAGAATAAAAAGCTAGAATTTCTATTCCAGATCAATCATCTTCTAAGTCAAGGGGGTCACAAACAAAGCAATCCCTTGGCAAGAAAATGAGAACTTACCTGCTGCTCCAGAGACTAAAACTATCCCCAAATCTTGGATAATCTTCCTTTAATTCTGTCCTTATATTTCTAATATTCAACCTAGATTTTCTATACTTCAAAAATATTCTTCTCATAAAGTCATGTTAGCGAATCAAATCAGAAGAGATTTGGAGAAGTCCCAATTCATTTATTCCTGTGTTCAGTTTTTCTTTTCTGCTTCTAGTCCCAAGAACATATTTTCCAAAACTTTCTAGTAATGTATAGACATCACTTCAAGGCAAGTACAAAACCCAAGACTAGGGAATTAATAACTAAAAGTGAACACTGGAAAGACTTCCCATACTATTTTTGCACTTATAACACAGTGCCAAGGCTCAGACCCACCTAAGGCCTGCAATGTACTAAAGTTATTTAAATTTTAAAACAAAAGAAGGCTGAGGATTATGGGGCACCTTTCTCTCGCTCACAACCTAAGAATGATGCCAGTGACAGCTAATGACTACTGAATGCTTAATATGCACTATTCACAAATTCTGCTTGCTCTAGCTGTATTTTCAATTAATTTTCATCACAATCCTAGGAGACAGCTACTCTTATTATGCCCTTTTTACAATGAGGGAGTAACTTAGTAACAATTCTCATTGTTTCTCACCTGTTTTAAAAAAATAACATTCACTTTTTTCCTTTTAGAGTATCAACCATTTAAAATAAATAAATACATGTCTGATTCTAAGATTTGGAGCCATCCCACTGAAGTTTTATGACTTAATAGGGGCTGCTACACAGGGCTTTAAAAAGATCGTCAAAAATTTGGAACAGTTCAACATTAAAAGCCAATTTCCTGAGGCGAGATAGCGCAAGTAATACATCCATGTGGTAAGTAAGATACTGAATAAAGTACGGTATCTTGACAAAACCACTGCTGAACTTTACAGTTATCTGGCCCTCATACTGGCTTCTAGGTTCAATTTTATACGTATTTGGAGATGGGTATTTTCAATTTGACCCTATACTGTATTTGGTTTTTGCCTCAAACCCATTTTTCTAGCCACTTTACTAGAAAAAGTACCAGCCATCATTCTCAATGTTAATACACGTTATATAATTTATATAGGCAACAGGCAGATCAAAATAGCTTTATTTCTTATGCCTAGCTATGCATTTGCAACACCACTCCAATCCCTTGCCTCTTCTTATTTCTATAAGCATATTTCCACATACAATTAGAACTGGATGCCTTCACTTCTTGCATTATTAATACTTTGCAGCTATTTTATTTTATAGGATTAAATAACTCTTCTCACTCTTGTAACAGCCTTTAAAGATTTGCCAGAGAATTCAGATTATTTGGATTCCTGAAATACAGTACTATGTCAACTTCCCCCATTTAGCCATCCCTTTCCTAAAAAACAAAGCAAAAAGAAGTGGGCCAACCACTAAAATATAGCATACATGTTTACTCTTTATACTACCAATTACTACATACTTCTAAAGCCACAGGCAGGCCACAATGTAAGTTCCAGAGTGCCGACCATCAGAGGGAAACGATCAGGGTTTAACGAAACACCCTCATACCAGTAATTAGAATATTGGATGAGAACCTAACAGTCGAGACCCAAACTGACTGCGCCTACCATTCCGGGCAGTCCTAATGGCACTTAGAAGTCACAGCAGAGACATCTCTCCACATAATGTTTCTCTAGTTACCCAGCAAGGGCTTCTTCTGGAGTTTGCCCAAACCATTCAGTCTGTGAATAATTTCTCACCATTAGTTTGAGTTTAGTCTCTTGAAATGGTGACTTGGCAAAAAAGCTGATTAAAAACCAAAAACTAAACAAAAGCCAGGATGACCTGGGTACACACCTGGGAAGCTGCTGGAGCTGACCACCCTTAGGCCCAAGTATACCTCGAAGAGTAAGTACATAAAACTGCAACGGACAGACGTCACAGGAAGGCACCACTGAAACAAGCCTTTGCTGCCATCTGCTGGCCATGTGTTCAACCACCTCAGAGACGTCAGACAGCTAATTCAGCTGATTTTCATTAAGCTTCTTAGAGTAGGTTCCTGAATAAATGCGGTATATTTGATATTTTTTGAAGGAATCAATAAATAAAGATTCATAGCCTCTATGCCTGCACAGCTTTATGAATCGAGCCCCAGTGGCTTCCTTTTTCTTACACCTGGGCTGCTTCTCTTACTTAAGTTGCCCCTGATATTTGAATTAAAATCCCTGTCCTTGGGCCCGCCCGTGGCTTAGCGGTTGGGTGCTCGAGCTCTGCTGCTGGCGGCCCGGGTTCGGATCCCGGGCGCGCACCGGCACACCGCTTCTCCGGCCATGCTGGGGCCGTGTCCCACACACAGCAACTAGAAGGATGTGCAACTATGACATACAACCATCTACTGGGGCTTTGGGGAAAAAAGGGGAGGAGGATTGGCATGGATGTTGGCTCAGGGCTGATCTTCCTCACACACACACAAAAATCCCTGTCCTTTACTCATGAGGCTGTAAGCTCGAGGGCAGGGACTCGGTTACCACTCTTATTATGTCCTTTTTATAATGAGGGAGTAACTTAGTAACAATTCTCATTGTTTCTCACCTGTTTTAAAAAAAAATAACATTCACTTTTTTTCTTTTCCTAAAAAACAAAGCAAAAGAGAAGTGGGCCAACCACTAAGATATAGAATACATGCTTACTCTTTATACTAGCAATTACTACACACTTCTAAAGCACCCAGGCCAGTGCCTTAAAAAATGTTGATAAAAAAATGGATGACAAGTGATACCAAAGTGCCAAGGGACCCTGTCGAACACTGACTGCCTTACACTGGTGGAGCACCGTACGGGATGCTAAGCACTTCTACTTGCTGATACCTGCTGCCCTCTCCAGAACTCCCTGGCTATTTTACAGATGAGGACACTGAGATTCAGAAGTGTCCTGAGTCACTATTACATGTACCTCTACGTCTCAGTGTTGGTATGCACCCATCAGCTAGAAAA
Source organism: Ceratotherium simum simum (assembly GCF_057802395.1). Classification (NCBI taxonomy): domain Eukaryota; kingdom Metazoa; phylum Chordata; class Mammalia; order Perissodactyla; family Rhinocerotidae; genus Ceratotherium; species Ceratotherium simum. Next base: position 44,754,869 of record NC_141911.1, read on the forward strand.
CCAAAACTCAACACAGTGCACATGTCCCCTGCAGGTCCATCTGGTAAATGCACGTGATCACCTCAAATTCTGCCTATGGGTGTGGACTTATAGTACATTAATTCTTGGATCCTAGAGACTGGATTCCAAGCGCCAATTTGGAAGATACTATTTTCTAGTGAGGGTCAAGCACTTTAGTTAGTGACCAGTCTTCAAATTTCCATCATGAGCACCACTGACTGAACGTGACAGGCATGCCTGGAGCACTTAGCAGTAGAGTATGTTAGTATGGCAGAGCCTTTATGGCTAAAGCTTCAACTTTTCTCAGTAAGATCAGGCTACAGTTCAGTAGAGGCCCAAGTCATAAACACATGGACTCGAGTTAGGCTGACTGGTTTCAAACCCTGGCTCCTCCTTTTACTAATATGATCCTGGACAAGTTATTTACCTCTCTGTGCCTGTTTTTTTCATCTGGGGATCACTGAATTTTCTACTTCACTGGGTTACTGTGAGGATTAATTGAGTTAAGATAGACATACCTCGCACACCCTAAGTGGTCAGCTAAATGTTAGCTATTCTGTTACACTCAGTGAAGCTCACTTGGTGGGTTGAAAGAGGCTATCAAGATTTGAGACCACTTGTGTGGAAGGGGCCACACCACTTCCATGTATTTTTACCCCTCTTTGCAACAATCCGGCAAAGTAGGCATTGTATTCGCCATTTTATAGACAGATACCGAGGTTGAGAGATTACACAGTTTTCTCAAGATTGCACAACTAGGAAGGGGTGTGGCCCTCGAGAAAGTTACCTGCACTTTGGACTGCTGTCCGTCAGCATCTCTGACAGGTCTGATCTCGAGTCAGGACAACTGGAGGGAGCCGGGCCAGGGGTGCACACAGGAATAAACAGAGGTCGAATTCCAGTGCCTCCATCTGTCGACGTCACTGCCGTCACGGCACACACCCTGGCACTGCACAAAGTGTACAAAGCAGTGTAGCGACCTGCGGCATTACCAGAGATATCAAGTGAAGGTCACGACTCGCAACCTAACGTGTCTAAAAATACAAGCGCCTAGACACTGTGACAATCCAAACGACCTTTCTTTGCGAGGCCACAGTCACAGACTAGACACGAATGCCAAAGTATTTTCCAGACAAGGCTGAGCCGTACCTTCAGTCATGCCAGATTCATCTAGAAAATATCACGAAGGAAAAAGAAATCCCTCCACAATAAAAGCTTAGGTTAACACGTTTAGTTGGTGTTCAATTGTTAGCTGGCTGGCCAGTCATTGCCACAAGCTGGGCTTTTCTAGCATCACGCTCTGAAGTGAAATGTAAAACGGCAGAAACTGAGAGAATCTGGTGGGATAACTGCTCTCCACTAAGATATTAGGTCTGTGGTACAACATGATGACCACGATGCCCAAGAAAACACTCCATTTTCACAGTTATGAATGGAAATACGAAAGCCAAAAGGAGTATTTCACTGATAGTACCGAGTTCTTCCCTCGGGATCAGGGGTCCACAAACTTTGGCCCATGATCCAAATCTGGCCGGCACCCTGTTTGCGTGCTGCCTGTGATCTTTTACATTTTTTTTTCCCCAAAGCCCCAGTAGATAGTTGCATGTCATAGCTGCACATCCTTCTAGTTGCTGTATGTGGGACGCAGCCTCAGCATGGCAGGACAAGCGGTGCATCGGTGTGCGCCCGGGATCCGAACCCCGGGCCGCCAGCAGCAGAGCGCGCGCACTTAACCACTAAGCCACCGGGCCGGCCCCACATTTTTTAATGGTTGGAAAAAAATCATAAGAATAATATTTCATGACGTGCAAATTATGAAATCCAAATTTCAGTGTCCATAAATAAAGTTTACGTATTGTCTATGGCTGCTTCCACACTACAACAGCAGAGCTGAGTAGCTGTAACAGAGACATATACAGCCCACAAAGCCTCAAATACTGGTTGGTTCTTCACAGAAAAAGTTTGCAGACCCCTGCTCTAGATTATATTGAAATAAAACTGTATAGTCAGTTTGTATATTTTACAAAACCAATGAAAGAGCTTCAGTCACTTAAAATATAGGAAAACAACTTTCATATATAAATTTCCATAGCCTTGCTTGAATAATTAAGGTACATGGAGGAAAAGAATCATCTTCAAAAACTGGAAGTGAGGGGCCGGCCCCGTGGCTTAGCGGTTAAGTGCGTGTGCTCTGCTGCTGGCGGCCCGGGTTCGGATCCCGGGCGCGTCGCTTCTCCGGCCATGCCGAGGCAGCATCCCACATACAGCAACTAGAAGGATGTGCAGCTATGACACACAACTATCTACTGGGGCTTTGGGGGGTGAAAAAAAAAAAAAAAAAAGGAGGACGATTGGCAATAGATGTTAGCTTAGAGCTGGTCTTCCTCAGCAAAAAGAGGAGGATTAGCATGTATGTCAGCTCAGGGCTGATCTTCCTCACACACAAAAAAATGAAATAAAAAAAAATAAAAAACTGAAAGTGAAACTGTCAATGGTTTTAAAATCTCTACTCCTATGACTCATTTTTAAAATGGGAATTGATACGTTACATACAATCAATAGGTCATCGGGCATGAAGTGGAACATACGTTTACTCTGTCTTCTTCCTAAGAGCTTTCAGGAATAAAGTACAGGTATTCAAGTTTCTAAAAAGCATGAAACAATCATACAGCAAAAAAAGAAAGGATGCCATCAATGGGCCAAAATTTGAAAGAATTCCAGGAAGACAAAAACAGGTCTGAATTAACAGAGAAACCGGAGCGGAGGAAAATGCAGAACAAGCAACCAAAGGTAAATACGGTTCTTCTAGAGGAGGCTCTGAAGAAACTCCACGCTGAGTCAACAAAGACAAAGGGCAGGAGAAGCTGAGGGACAACTGTTAGGGTAATTCATTCACGAATGGCATTTGAAAGAGCTGTGCACTAGTTACACCACTTCCCCTCTCTCACCCAGACAGAAGCTGGCAAGGGTGGCTTCTGCCTGCTGGACAGAACCAGAAAACACTTCAAAGCAAGTGGGCAACCTGCCTTGGAAAGGCTCCCAAGGGTGATGGACCTGAAAGAGCAGCAGACCAGATCAGGAGCTAACTGTGGACCTCAGGGATCTTTTACAAGGAGGGTGAGGACTCAGATTCGAGAACACAGAGAGAAGCCCTTCCTTGCTTTGGCAAAGGTGGAGGGCTGGATCCAGCCCGCTCTCTCTCAGGCGTTCTACAGGAAGCCTGGCTGTCCGCCCTCCACATAACCTTCCCACTGACTGAGCATGCAAACTGCTCTCCCCTTTAGGAGAGAGGCCTGAGGGACAAACAGGCACACATTATCTCCATATATTTAAAACTACAGGAGAATATTATGGACACAAAACAAGAATAGGCTTCTATGAAAAAAGGAGCAATCAGAGAACTAGAAAATGTCTAGAGGGGGTGGCCCCGTGGCATACCAGCTAAGTTCGGCATGCTCTGCTTTGGCGGCTTGGGTTTGCGGGTTCGGATCCCAGGCACAGACCTACACCACTCCTCAGCCATGCTGTGGTGGTGACCCACATACAAAACAGAGGAAGCCTGGCACAGATGTTAGCTCAGGGCTAATCTTCCTCAAGCAGAAAAAAAAGGGGGGGGGGGAGATTGGCAACAGATGTTAGCTCAGGGCGAGTCTTCCTCAGCAAAAAAAGAAAAGAAAAAAGAAAATGTCTAGAAATTTAAAATGACTGCAAAATAGAAATGTTCAGGAAATCTCATGAAATAAAGGGATAAAGACACTAAAAAAGAGGAGACACAGAGGATGGATCCATATGACCAACAAGCTGTCTAATGGGAGTTTAAGAACATGAGAACAAGAGACAAAAGAGTGGATTAAATAATCCAAGAAGTAACAGAAATTTTTCCTATGTTAAAGAATGGTATGTCTTTAGATAGAATGGGCTCACCTGATGCTGAGACATTTAACTTGATGGAACTTTGAACACCAAAGATAAGAAAAATCTTATAAGCTTCTAGAGATGATACAAAGACATTTAAAATTCTGAGGAAAAAGATTTTAAAGTTACTTCTGTAATTTAAAAAAATTTTTATTTAAAAAATCATCATGAAATTTTTCCAAATAAAATTCAGAATAATGAACTCCATCAGAGAAATTATTCTAGAATACAGGTTAGCAAATCTATGTGACCTCTAAGATTCAAAAGATGAACATCTTCTTTCAGCAGTTCCCTCAAGGATCTATGAAAGCAAAATATAAGAAGGAAACAGAAAACTATTATATCCAAGGTATCATTAGAATCTGCAAAGTAATTTACTTTGTTCCCTGTACTGGATGAGGTATTGAGAGTCACAGTGTATTTGCAGTCTGGCAAATGGACCTGCCCACATACTAGAAGCTCAGAGAGTTGGGGGAAGGAGAGAAAAGGGAAAGGAAGACAGCGGTGAGGATGCGACAATACTATGGGACTTCCAGGACATCCTACTGCAACCATCCTTTACTGGACTTTTGGCTGTAACTTTTAAGCACTTATTTTCATGGACTGCTCATACTACTCCAATTCTGCAGATGGAATAAAAATGGTTTTTAACTTTTCCTTTCTGCACAATCCCTCATGATCCAACAGCAGTCTCTCACTTTTGGAGGCATGAGAATTGACGCATTAGTAAGAAACTTCTAGCAGGCTTCTAAGCACTTTAGTAAAACAAGTCTCCTCATTGGCTGTCCGCCTGGGCTATACGACAGAATCACCAGAGGCTCAGGCCCCACCTGCAGATATTAAAATCCAGAAGGTCTAAGTGGGGTCCAGGCATTTTTTTGATAGTAGAAGTAGAAAAAAGTCTTGTATGGAGACATTCAAATCTGACGGGAATCATTTTCTTCAGCCCTCTTTCCCCTAGGCACTCCTGCCCACGTCTCTGACACTGAATTCATGGTAACCGTGTTTCAAGTGTTGCTTTGAGACCAGAGAGAGACAAGAGGACAACTAGCTAAGATTTTCACTTGAGGTCTTACTCCTTCCTTTGGGAAGGCTGAGTTTCCTCTATTCTAAGAATAACAATAAATCCAAAACATTTTAGCTGCTTTTCATGAAAGTACAAGTGGGTTTACTATGAAGCCAAAAAACCATGCACATTGTGCTGTGACTTTCTGAGTATTTATTCAAGTATGATAACCATTCAAGTGGTTATCAAGGTCCTATAAATTCTGATGAGTGACCCCTAACAGCAAATACAGATGCTATGTCTCCTTCCTCCTCCTCCTTCCAAGAAACCTGAATATAACTGCCTCACTTCCCTTTTAGTAGACATCATAGAAACCTACACAGTATCGTATTTATCCACCTACCCACTCTATAAGTTGTACAACTACTCCAATGCACTTCCAGGACAATGTGAGTCTCAACTTTTTTCTCACTGAACTTTCATAAATACACCAATTTCTTCCCTTTCTTAACACCCACCTTTGTTCAGGTAAATGTTCTTGCTCAGGGGTCTCCTGAATTGCCTTAGGCCCCAAGCTCAAAGATTGTAACACTCTTCCAGAATCCTCATCAGGGTTTCTCAAGCTTTCCAGGAATAAGCACCTACAGAAAGGAGAAATGGGGGCCGGCCCAGTGGCATAGTGATTAAGTTCACATGCTCTGCTTCAGTGGCCCGGGGTTCGTGGGTTTGGATCCCGGGCACAGACATACACACCACTTATCAAGCCATGCTGTAGTGGCATCCCACATACGAAAAGTGGAGGAAGATGGGCACACATGTTAGCTCAGGGCCAATCTTCCTCACCAAAAAGAGGAGGACTGGCAACAGATGTTAGCTCAGGGCTAAAGTTCCTCACAAAAAAAAAAAAAAGGAGTGGAACTTATAAAATACTCCCAAGCTTTCCAGAAAGAAAACACCTGGGGCGCTTGTTAAATATACAACTTAACCAGACTTCTCCTCAGGAAAACTGATTCAAGTAGATAGGTAAAAGACTAGAAATCCGTACATTAACAAGCATCCCAGATGATTCTGGAAGTACCTCTTTTCCGCCTGGCCTTCACTGCTCCCATACCCACCACTTCCTCCAGGCACTGTGGTCTCTCCCTGTCCAGCACTCTCCTTTCACCTATTCAGACCAAAGTTTGTTCCAACAAATCCAGCCACACTGATTTCTCTTTCTTCTCAATTCCTGCAGCAATTAGTCCTGAGACACAGTGTAATATTTGGCCTTTTAAGTGTACTGTGTTCCATAAAACTTGTGGATAAACTGATATCAATTTATCTTCTTTATTTTTTCAGGTAAAGTCCAGTGTTAAGAACAAGCAAGGTCAGGGACCGGCCCCGTGGCTTAGCGGCTAAGTGCGCACGCTCTGCTGCTGGCGGCCCGGGTTCGGATCCCGGGTGCGCACCGACGCACCGCTTCTCAGGCCATGCTGAGGCCACGTCCCACATACAGCAACTAGAAGGATGTGCACCTATGACATACAACCATCTACTGGGGCTTTGGGGGGAAAATAAATAAATAAAATCTTTAACAAAAAAAAAAAAAAGAACAAGCAAGGTCAAATGATTTGAAAATGTTCATATGTAAGTGTGTTGAATGTGATTCGGGAGCCACGGTTATTAACTCAAAAGCCCCCCAGAGTTCACTGTATTTAAACTCTTACTGTTGAATGCTACAGGAAAATAATACCTTACTTCTCCCACAAGGAAAGCAATTTATTTCTGTAGAAGCTTGATAATTACCAGCTTTCCCATTTCTTCTCTCTCATAAGCAGCTTACTCACATGGTTAAGGAACATACTAAATAAAGCCGCCTCCTCAAATGAGCTGGTATTTGATTTTAAAATTGCAACAAGAAAAAAGCAACATGTTCCAGTGGTGGAGAACAGTAATTCAGCCAGCTCTTCATTATCTGAGGAGGAGGGATCTGGAAGACAGCAGTTATAAACCCACAGATGACTCGCGACTGCATTTCATCCAGTACAGTAACTGTGGCAACTGCTGCTTCTTTATGGGGGCTGCTGTCCTTTCGTGAGAAGATAGCAAAACACTGAGATCATCTCCAAGGCCCCCTTTAAATTCTAATAATCTAGCATTTGATAACTCCAAAGGGACTGTACTCATCTTTCCAGGGATCTCTGATTGCCAAGGGGCATACGTTAGGAAGGAACTGATTATCAAATGGGATCAAGTGTTGTGACTCGTTATCCCCCCTCTCCCCCAAAAGAGTGTCTAGAGGGAAGAGTAGCTTTCAGCAATCTGAAGACTCTTCTCACCAAGTGTCCAAACTTTGGGGCATATAAGAATAATCTGGATTTTTATTATTGTTATTTTGTTATGTAATGTGGAATCTGGGGCCCGACAATAACGATTCTGTTTAATAAGTCTACAGTAGGATCCATGGATCTGCATTTTTTTCAAAAGCACCTAATGCTGGTTCTGAGACATATTTTGCAAGGTGCGTTGTCTCTCACCCTGCCACATCTCTGCCCCATGCCTTCCCCACTTTGCTCCTGGCTTTTCCCAAGCAAAATGTTTCAATCTCTTTCAATCCTAATCATGCCTCAAGGCCCAGCCCAAATGCCAACCACTTCTCAAAGCCTAAAAAGATCACCACTGCTGAAAGGGACTTCCCCTCTCCAGCACCCTTGTGCCATCTGCAAACCTTTAATTTAAGAGAATAAAAGATGTTTCATTTCATTCAATAGTCATTTCTTTGTGCACATCTCATCACTTTTATTGGCAGCAAGATGCTTAAAGGCAGAGTAAGGCTCACATTCTTTTATCTCCTATAATAAAGCACCTACAGTGTGTGAGACATTTTGTAAAGACTTCTTGAATGAATGAGTGCTCGAGCAATGAGTGCGTGAAATGTATTCACGAGTTTCTTCTAACAAGTAGCTGAAGCTAAAACCGCGTAAAACCAGAAAATTGCATAAGATTTTTTACTAACTGTTCACAATAGTTAACTATCATAAAGCCTTTCAATTTCTTTATTTGTAAAACCAGGGGGTTTCAAAGGACTTTTAAAAAGTTCATTAAACATCTCTCCGTGTCAAAAGCCTAGGATTCCAAACGCTCCATCTGATCTGACCATTTTTTCCTCAGCTAACAGCACAGCTATCTCTATCTGTGTTGCAAAAGCCATCTGTATTCCCAAGACGTTCCTACTAACTCTGCCTCTGGGGACTTAGAGGGAATTTAAGATATGAGCTGGTACAGGAGGAGACACTAACTGGTTTTCTTTTACTTCTCCCACCTCAAACCTAATAATATTCCTCTCGAAAATTTCCAGCAAGAAAAAATATTAATACTTATTAAGAGGTACTCCTTCTAACAGCTATTTCACAACGTGCCAAACTCCTATAGAACTGGGAAAAAAAATCTAATTATGACTGTCAAGTTCACCCTTTCTAAAGAGTAATATCGAGTTAAGAGTCTTCAAGAACCAGTTTAGCATCCTAGTTTTAAAAGTATGCCTCAGCCTAAACATCCACCAATAATCTGAATAGAATTTAAAGTCTTGGCTTCAATCATATTTTGGATTATCGCTTTCATTGATGAAAGAAAGCCACATTAAACATATTCCTTCTACTGCCCAATGTGTCCTTAAATTAATCCAAAATTTTTGGAGCAAAAAGTAGTTATTTATAATCTAGGATGGTTACACAAATCTAGGATGGTTATACGTGGCTCCGATACATGTCAGACAGCAATAACCTAACTTGAGCACAGCCAAAATACATTTTCTAGTGTGATGAATTGCCAGTTTTGAAAGAGAAACATTCTCATTTTAAAAAGTATGATTAATTTGCATGTAACGTGTGGCGACGGTAATGTATCTTCAGGAAGAAACGGAGGTGGCAAAAAAGAAAAAGTCCAGGGTATGTGATGCATAAAACTGGCTCTTGGCAAACGGAAGGCATCACCTTTACCAGATCTTAACCCTAGTATAGAGGAACAGAATGACATAAGCATTAAGAGTGGAAGGCTCCAAAAAAAAATCCAAATAAATGTAAAGTGTCAATGTGCGTTATAATAGATTGCTAACATGACTTTTAAAAAATTCAGAACTTCTAGGCCGTGCAACCTACATGATCAAATAAGTGTCACTTTAGATGATTTTTCTGCATAAAAATTTCCATAATTAGCACAGTTAAGAAGTAAAACCAACCCTCGGAAGGGGGAAATTTAACGTCAAAGGTCAAGAGCGAGAAATACGGCAAAGCACGGCATCCTAGGATCAAACGGGAACCTGAACACAGTATTCCGGTTCTTACCAGACGTGATGCAGGCCCCAGGCATGGTAGGGCAAGGGAAAGATGAAAAGGGAGCAGAGACGGCTGCTCGGGGAGAGGAGAAGCCGCTGTCCGGCCCGACCCTCCGCCCCGCCGCCGGGGGTTCCCCATTCATTCCGCGCGGTCTCCAGGTGGCGGCCGCGCGGCGCTCTCCGCCCGGCACCGCCATGCACTCACCTGTTCGGGAGCACGACCTCGCGGCGCCCGAGACCGCTGAGGCCGCCGCCAGAAGCCGAGGGGACGCGGGCCGGAGGGCAGCCGCCGGCGGGGGCGGCAGGAGGCGCGGCCCGGGGGCGGGCAGGCGGCGCAGGCGGGGCGCGTCCCTCTGCAGCAGGGCGGAGCAGAGCCGCCGCGGGCTCTGATACATGCCGGGCGCCGCCGCCACAACCGCCGCGGCCGCTCGCGCGCCCAGGAGCGGAAGCCGGCCGAGGCCGAAAAGGACGAGTCGAGGGGACTCTTGGGGCCGTCCAAGCGGATGCTCCTAGGCTCCTTCTCGCCCAGCGCAGGCCCTGCGGGAAGTCTTGGGCAGACGAGCCTGAGAGAGATGCAAGAGCAGCAGCAGCTGTGGCAGCAGCAGCACCGTCTGCCGCGGGCTGGCTGGAGCTGGAGGGTAACCGGCAAGCGCAGCGCTGACAAAGCGGGCGCTACCACGCGGGACAGGGAGGGGGGATCCGGGGGACCCGACCCCGGCGCGACCAGGCTGAGATTCCTAGACCCGCGGTAATAATATTTTGAAACGAAGGAGATCTTAAGTTGTTTGTAGGGTGGAGGCTGGAGGAGCACTAAATTAACAAGTATCCGTTGGGGCGGTTTTAAAGAAATGAGCCTCCCCTTCCGCTGGCTGGAATGGAAGCGCCCACAGGCGGGGGAGTCCCGAGGCAGTTCCAGGGCTGTGGCCCCGGGGACACGTGTATGTCGGAGTGGAACATAGCATCCATGTGTGAGTGTGTCAGTACGGCAGAGGGCCTCCGCCCCCGATCCTTTCGGCGACACATGTTGCGTTAAACGAAATTAAGCACGATAAAGCGCCGACTGCGTGCGAGGGCAGTGGTGAATAGCACGGCGTCCGTTTCCTCAGGGATGTTATACTCAGGCAAAGGGGGCAGAAGATGGCAAAAGAAAGCAGACTGGAAAGCTCTACAAGGCAGATTAGGATCAATGCCGCAAGAGGCCACAAGTTTGGCGACAGAGGTTATAACAGGCCTGGGGGTTCTAGAAGGTTGATTAGAAGAATTGGCATTTGACGTGGAGGTCTAGAATTTGGGAGGGGAGTGGTGGTGATTTATACATGAAAAAAGAAGCGGAAAGCCCTGGGTGTCTTTAAGGAAATAACACCTCTTAGTTATGTAGGGTGGAAGCTAAGGTGTAAGAAGACAGATGCTTGGATAGGTTACACTGTGGAGGGCAGAGATTATACTAAACTTAATTTGGTAGGAAACGGTGAGCTGTTGATGTGAGCTGGGTAAGGATATGATTAGGGCCCTGCTGTTATTGGAGGTCATGTATCTCTGGCACATGAAAAGGCAGGAGAGAGTAGACCAGCTGAGATGAAAGATATTCTAGACCTGGATCTGGTACTGGAAAAGAATGGATGAAGAGATATCTCAGAGAGATTGAGCAGGAAATGATGACTAACCAGGAATGGAATTGGGGTGAGGAGGAGGGATACCCATGAATGGATTCCTCTCTGAATGACCTATGAGCTAGAAATGTTTTCTTGTTGGTTTTCCCATGATTTTGCTGATTCTCGTATCTTGTGGAATAGGAAGCTTTTCATAACCAAGTATATTCAAAATGTTTTTCAGACCTGGGTTGTGTATCTAACACCTAGCGAGTGTGGGTGAGTCAGCTGACACAAGTTGATCACCACTCCTGGGAGACACGCCCATTGGCAAGTCATTAAACCCTCTTAGTTTCAGTTTCCTTATCTATAAAACAGAATAGAATCATACCTTAGTCATTAGGTGAAATAAAAAGTGATAGTAAAATGAGCCTATAAAAAGTGTTATGCAAATAAAGCAAAGTGTTGATTTATTTTTTATTTTTTAAATTATTTATTTATTTTGTGAGGAAGATCAGCCCTGAGCTAACATTCATGCCAATCCTCCTCCTTTTTTTCCCTTTTTCTCCCCAAGGCCCCAGTAGATAGTTGTAATTGCACATCCTTCTAGTTGCTGTATGTGGGACGTGGCCTCAGCATGGCCGGATGAGTGGTGCTCCCTGAGAGCCTGGGATCCGAACCCAGGGCCGCCAGTAGCGGAGCGCACTTAACCGCTAAGCCACGGGGCCGGCCCCAGCAAAGTGTTGATTTAGAATCTAGGTGATGGGTATATGGGTGTTCACTCACAGTTCTTTTTCTTTTCCATATGTTTGGAAATATTCATAATAAAGTGTCAGAAAAAAATGCTTTAAAAAATTAAAAAGTACTGTTCAAATATAAAATGTCATTATTAAAAAGGTATTCAAAGAGCATGCTATCCTGAAAGTGGGTCAGTAGTATTATTTTTGTTATATATTAAACACCATATACTTTAAGCAATCAGAAAAATAAATTCACACATTCACTTTAAAAACTCACTCAGTAGACATTGGTTGGGTATATATTGTGTGCTAGGCTCTATGTTAGGGCATACAAAAATGAACTGAAGCAAGTCTGTTTGCAGTTTAGTGAGTGAGACATTATTTAAACACAAATACTTATAGTTATTTGATAATAACTATGGAATCATGATATGAACAAGGTACTGTGGAAACACAGAAGGGGAAATACCTAATTGCCTGGAAGTCAGGAGAGGCTTTTTGAACAAGGTGACTTCTAAACAGAAAGGAATGAGGGATCGTGTCCACTGAGAAGAGAACATCAAGGCCAGGAAAGGAGGGATGTTCCAGAACAGCAAGTACCACACTCTGACAAGGCTTGAGTGCCGGGTGCCCTTAAGGGAGTGGCAGGAGATGAGGTGGAAGCTGTGGGCAAGAACCAAGGCGTGAACCGTTTTCAGAGGAGTTTGGACTTTATTCTGAAGGTTCTGGGGAACCTTTGAAAGACTAAGCAGATAGATTGCACTATCAGGGTTCCATTTTTGAAAGATCCTTGTGTCAGTAGTGTGGAAGGTGGATTGGAGACCAGGGAAGAATAAGATCAGTGCAGTTGAGGAAGAGTACGTGCTGGTTCAGAATCTCTGGAGGAGGGGCAGGGCCTGCATGCTTATTTAAAAAGAAAACCACACAGGTTTTCTTCCCTCTTCCTCCCTCAATGCTACCTCCCCTACAAATGAATTGGAGGCAGTGAGAGTGGAAAAGAGATGGGTTTAAGAACTATGAAGGAGACAGAAACCACCGGGTTGAGTGACAGGTTAAATCTAAGGGGTGAGGGAGGAGAGGACAGGGTCTAGGGATGACTTGGGTGACTGATGAATAATGGTACCAAATGAGGAAAGCAGGTGGAGATGCCGCTCAGGGGAGGACACTGAGTTAAGATGGGAGCATATAATTGTGATGAGCCCATGGAACACCCAGGTGGAGTCACTTTGTAGGCAAATGAACTATGGACTTGGAGTTCATAGCAGGGTCAGGGCCAAACACTTGAGAGTTCAGTAGTTGAAGCCATGGATAATGAAGTGACCCACAAAAAGTCTTTTAAGTGAGATAAGAAAAGTATTAAGGATGAAATTCCTGTGAAACACATACCTTTAAGGATCGGCGGAAGGGAAACAGACTTGAGACCTGGTCAGAGAAGGAGAACAAGGAGAGATTGATGTCTTACAAGTAAAGGAACAGAGAGTTTCTGGAAGGGTGTAACAGTGATGAATGCTCCCAAGAGGTCAAGGCAGGGACTGAATTCTTTGGATTTGACAATTAGAAGGCTGCTCCTTACCTCATGAATAGTTGCAAGTAGGCATGGTAGTGGTGGAAACCAGGTGGCAGTGGTTAAGGGGGCTGGAAGGGAAGAGATGGATGAAAGAAGAAAAGGATAAAGAACCAGGTGAGTTTTCTTCTTCTCTTAAGATTGGAGCAACCCCAAAATATAAGTTGAGGAGAAGGAGCCAATAAACATAGGAGAAGTTGTAGTTTCTCTGCTATTGAGGCTTTCTGCTTAGCACTACTCTTTGCCCAGCAGTTCCTCTAGTTCCTTTGTCGATTAACATCTAATTTCAGCTGCCTGAAGTGAAGCTGTATAAAAATAATACCCATGTGGGCTTGAGGGGAAGGGAAATCTCTCCCTCTCTAACACTTCTTATAAGGCCACCAATCTTATGACCTTATGACCTCATTTAACCTTAATTACCTTCCTAAAGGCCCTATCTAAATAAGTCACACTGGGGGTTAAGGCTTCAACATAGGAATTTTAGGGGGACACAATTCAGTCCATAGCACCGGCAAAGACTGCAAATATATCAGTAGATGAGTAGCCAAACAAAACAAAAAGTAATGAGGACTCTCTAATTCCATCACTATAAATTATTCTTCAGTTTTTAATACTTGAAGTGATATTGTCTTTAGCATATTTAAAAATGTGGAAAAATCCCATTCTTATAGTTAATAAAGATATTCGTCCAAAAACGTATGTTAGATTCCTTTGGAGTTTTTTCATTCGTTCCTTATGTCCTTTTTCTCAGAAGGTAACACTTTTCAAGTGTCTTTTCAGAGGATCCATCAGGTATCCTGAGCCGGGAGAGTGTGTTTCTCAGATGTCCTCCTGTGACTGCAAGGGTGTGATTGATCCACAGCCCCTGCGGCTTTGTTCGCTTTGTTCTGACACCGGTCATTGCTGTGGAGCTGGGGCCTTGCTTCCGGTGAAGCAGCTGAGCACACCAGGGACGCTAAGGCCGGCCCATTCCTATGAGACAGGGGACTACTCTGAGGTGTGAGTTGGGCTGGGGAATTCCCCAGCAGCCTTGCCAAACTCAGACCTGTTCTGCAGAATGACGGCTCTCTCAGTCTCCTCCAGGCTCCTTCCCAGGGTTTCCTTGATAGGCCTTGCCCTAACAAATCTTTTGCATGTGTCAAAGGCCAGTTCCCAAGTGTCACCAACAAAATAGCATGGACCACCTCAAGAGAGTTTTGTTAGTGTCTCAAAGGGAGAAGGACAAGGTCTGACTGTATTGAGATTTGGACGGTTTGGTTTATGGCAGGTCTATCAATGAGGGGATTAGGTATGCATTGTGATATAATAGTATTTCAGGATTGGCAGAAATGGCAAGGCAAGGAATATGAGGCCAGCAGTCCAAAGAGTGTTGGTAGGAAAACTATTGATGCTTTCTGTTAAGGGGTTAATGATCTTGCAAACAAGTTCCTGTAATGAACAATAAAGTTAGGGCCGGCCCTGGGGCTTAGCGGTTAAGTGCTGGCGGCCCGGTTCAGATCCCGGGGGCGCCCTGACGCACCGCTTCTCCAGCCATGCTGAGGCCACGTCCCACATACAGCAACTAGAGGGATGTGCAGCTATGACATATGACTATCTACTGGGGCTTTGGGGGAAAAAATAAATTAATTAATTAAAAAAAGTAATAAAGTTAGGTATTTGCTTGGTCAAAAGTCTCTTGGAATAGTAAAGTTATGCTAATGAGGACAATGGAACAGTAAGTCATGTTAATGTAGACTGTAAAGTATGAGGGTAGGTGGTTTCAGTTTTCACAGTTAATTACTACTTGGCGTCTGTTTCTTGGAGGACACAGACTTACACAGGTACAAATATAAAAGCAAATTAAAAACCTTTCCTTGTTTTCTTTGAAGCAGTAATGGATACTCAAACTCTTGCAGTAGTCCAGGACCAGCAGGAATTAAATTTTAATCTCATTTAGTTTAATTTCTACATGGGCTCAAAGGAACCGTCACATTTTCTCTTTAATCCTGAGTCATAACATTGTCCAAAGGTCCAGGTATTTCATGGTCTTACTCGTGAAAGTTCAGGTCCAATGATGCCAAATGAAATTATTATTATTCCCTGCTTCCTGTCTATGGACCAAATATTCTTTTTCGTGATTAAAATTAAAACATGGCAATTAGCTCAGAATAAAAAATATATATCTTAATCTTTAAAAGATAAGTACATAAAGCAAAAGATTTCTCATTATTTTTAAAGAACATTTATAGTGTTATTGAAACCTTCAATGCTTTAAGATGACAGTATAGTTTATCAGTTAGAAATTGTGTTTAGCTAATAAGAAAGCTGAAACAAGAGTGGCTTAAAGCAAGATATTTTTTTCTTATGTAAAATAGCATAGAGGCAGGCAGTCCAGGGTTGCTGTGATGTCTCCACATCACCAGAGATTCTGACTCCTTGTATTTTTCTGCTCTATCATCCACTGACCAGAGTTGCCATCCTTAAGTTTACCTCATTGTATAGGGCTCTTGGAACCATCACGTCCGTGTTCTAGGCAGGAAGCAGAAGGAAGAAAGACAACAAGGGGCCACACCACTATTTGTTCCCATCTCCAAGAGCTTTCTCGGAAGGACTTCCAATAATTTCCATATATATCTCAGTAGTCATCTGACCACACCTGTCTGCAAGGGAGATTAGATATGTGGTCTTCAAGATGAGCACATTGCTTTCGAGAAAGCAAAAGAGCCTGAAATTAAATTGGCAACTAGCAGTTTTTGCTACATATAAGAACTAAGGGGCCGGCTCCGTGGCTTAGCGGTTAAGTGTGCGCGCTCTGATGCTGGCGGCCCGGGTTCGGATCCCGGGAGCGCCCCGAGGCACCACTTCTCCGTCCAACGTGAGGCCGAGTCCCACGTACAGCAACTAGAAGGATGTGAACCTATGACATACAACTATCTACTGGGGCTTTGGGGGGAAAAAACTGAATAAATAAAATCTTTAAAAAAAAAAAAAAAAAAAAAAAAAAAAAAGAACTAAGGAATGCAAATTTTATATCTGAAGTAAGCATGTGATAAATGAGTCAAGCTTAAATTGTGTCATGATAAATAATACCAGAGAATGGGATAGAAATAGGAACATATTCACTTGCTAGTCCTGTTGCAACCTGCTATTGAATCTTGCCATTTCAGTGTTGGGACTGAGAAAAACAATGATTAAAAAACAAACTTGTCCCTATTTCATTAGTTCTTGAAACAAGTATCTGAATATCTCCTATATGCCAGGCACTGTTCTACATGCTTGAGCTGTATCAGCAAACCAAGATTCCTGCCCTTGCGGAGCTTATATTCTAGCAGGGGTATAGAGACAATGAACATTCACTAAGTAAATATTTCAATGATTAAGACATAACTTATAAATTTCAGGTCTTAAATCACACTTGGTAGCACACTAAATCTATCTTAACTACCTCTGTCAAATGACAAAACTACAACAGTTTCGTAATGAGTTTGGTGTCCTTTATTCAAGAAGAAACAATCCGTGGATCAGGGGAGTATGGTACCTCACCAGCAGTGGAGTGCTCTTCCCGAGGGCTTTGGGGCAAGAGCGAGTTTCATAGAGTGTTAGAAGAGGCAACACGGAAACAGGGCATGATTGGCTAGGAGGTCGGGGATTTCCTTATAAGGCTAGCAGGTCATGTTTTCTAGGGTCAGGTAAGCTAGCTAAAGCTGAGTCAGAGGATTGTGGTTGGTGTGTGTGAGATTTCCTTGACAAGTGTTTCCCGTAAGTGCAGGCTGACTTAGGTTTAGATTTGTGAAGTAGAGGGGCCACTGGGCAACCTCCATTTTGTGGGTCCCGATATATGAATTCATTTTATTACTTCTCAATATAAATTGGTATAATTTTTTTGAAAAATGCTGTGAAATGGTCATATCCTTTGATTCGTTAATTTTACTTCTTAGGAATCAGAATCCAAGGAAATAATCCTAAATACCAAAAAGCTTTCTGTGTAAAGATATTAATCTTTTTTCTCATTACTTAAGATAGGGGAAAACTGGAAGCCATCTATCTGTCCAGTGATAGGGTAATGGTAAATAAACTTTGATACCTCCATTGACATTAAATGATGTTTATGAAAACTGTGTAATGACATGGAGCAATGCTTATAATATAATGTTGAGTGAAGAAAAAACTATGATGCAAAATTATGGGAAGAAAATACTCCAAAATGTTAATAGTGAATATTGTTGAAGGTTGGGCCTTTTTTTCCCCCGTCCTTGGATACATTTTTCTAATTTTCTTGATTGGTCATCTATAAATTGGTTAAAAATAAGAAGTTAACACAACCACTGGAGACTTGATTTACTGTTCTAGAGTGAGTACTAGGTAATCGACCTCCGCAAACACTAAACTCACATCGTGATGTATCTGTTGTCTTTACTGACAAGAGATTTTCACATATTGAGGTACATAGGGTAACTATTTGGGTTCAAAACTGGTTCAGCTTGAATGAAAGAAGCCTGACTTATGGCCTATCAAACACACATTGTATGTCTGCTTTAACCATTAAAGAATGCACTCTTTTAAGGTAAGAGTGCATTCTTCGAGGGCCCGGCCCAGTGGCGTAGCAGTTAAGTTCATGTGCTCTGCTTTGGGGGCCCAGGGTTTGCAGGTTCGGATCCCAGGTGTGGACTGACGCACCACTTGTGAAGCCATGCTGCAAGGGCATCCTATATAAAGTAGAGGAAGATGGGCACAGATGTTAGCCCAGGGCCAATCTTCCTCAGCAAAAAGAGGAGGATTGGCAGTGGATGTTAGCTCAGGGCTAATCTTCCTCACCAAAAAAAAAAAAAATAGAAAGAAAAAAAGCATTGTTCGAGCCAGCCCTGATGGCCTAGTGGTTAAAGTTCGGTGCTCTCACCACTTTGGCACCCTGGGTTCATTTCCTGGTTGTGGAACCACACCACTCATCTGTCAGTAGCCATGCTGTGGCGGCGGCTCACATAGAAGAACTAGAAGGGCTTACAACTAGAATATACAACTGAAAGGGAGGAAGACTATCATCTACCCACTCTGGGTCCTTTGTGGCTGGACTTCAAGTAAATTGACAGGAGACCGAATAGCAGGAGAAAATCAAACAAAGCTTTATAACATGTGTACATGGGAAAGACCCACTGGGTAACTTGACAAAATGGTGGAGGTTCTCTTCTTCCATAGATTCAGGTAAAGAAAAAGGACGATGTTGGGGGTGAGGGGAATCAGCTATGGGAGATTACCAGAAAAGCACAGTAAACAAGAGTAAGGTTATTATGCAGATTTAGGGGCTTGCCTTCCACATTAAGTTTCTAGACATGAGGTCATCCTCCCTTCTTCCCGGCACAGAGAGGAAGATACCTTTACACATGGAGATTTCCGTTATAGATGTAGCTGTTTAGTAAACAGAACTTTGATAAGAATGGGCTTAGCCAGGACCCTCTCAGTCTATCAATACCCAGAGTTATCTACGGTGATGGCCTGTGTTGGGGACAGGCCTCTTATCTTAAATTCTTTTAGGCAGTTAGTGTGGGTGGGGGACGAGGTCAAAGTGTCTTTCAGAAAATAAGCAAGGTAAAGAGACATATTTTGGGGTGGCCAATTCTGATCCCCCACACAACCATGCACTGGGGCTTTGGAGAGGGAAAAAAAAAGCTTTCCCTGCAAAAAAAAGAGAATGCATTCTTCCCCTCCTACACCCTATTGGTAATGCCTGTATTAGTCCCTTTCCCGACATCAGGGTCATGTTGACCTGCTAGATTGCAACTAAACACCTCTTTGAAACTTTGAAAATGTATCCTGGGTATATTTGATGTATGTTCTTTGTTCTGAAAAGGTATAAGACTGTACTGAAAACCATGCTTCTCTGGACCACTTTCTAAGGCCTCCCTGGGTTATAATCCTCATTCTGGCTTAAATAAAACTCACCATATTTCTCTTATATATAGAATGCTTATTGGTTATTTTGCATCAATGTTACTTATATACAAAGATCTGATAGAGGTTTTTCACAATTGCTTCTGATAACCATCTAAGTAAATTGAAATCACATCAAATTTTGACTGCTTGGTTTTGAAGAGGAGAAGAAAATCAACACTGCTTCCACTGATGGAATTAAAGCTCTTTTAGTGTCACAAGGAAGGACCTGCAGAGATCATCTGTGCAATCTTTTTTATTTACAAATGAGAAAACTGAGCCCCATAGGGTGATGCAAAATAACCAATAACCATTGTATAGATAAGTGAGTTTTACTTGAGCCAGAGTGAGAATTATAACCCAGGAAGGCACTTTCCACAAAGGAAGAAAGCAGTCCGGAGAAGCATGGTTTTCAGTACAAAACTTTTTAGAACAAAGAACATACACTAAACACGCCCAGATACATATTCATCAAAGTTTCAAAGAGGTATTCAGTTGCAAATTAGCAGGTCAAGCAGACCCTGATGTCTGGAAAGGGACTAATATAGACGTTACTAATAGGGCATAGGAGGAGATGTGTGCCTTCTTATCTTAAGAGAGTGCAGTTTTTACTTTAATAGTTAAAGCAAATGTACAATGTACATCTGATAGGCCATAAGTCGGGCTTCTTTAGTTCAAGCCGAATCAGTTTTGAACCCAAATAGTTACCCCATATACCTCAATATGTGAAAATCTTTTGTCAGGGTTAGGGTGTTAATAGACTAGACTTTCTAGGAAACCAAGCCTCTATAATCCAACCAGAGCCTCATAATTCAATTCCCCAGTACTGGCTGTAATTAAAGAAAAAAAATGCTATCTGAGTACATTGATGATAAGGGGAAACAAAGTAAAAAGTTGTCAGCTTGATATGTGGACAACATATGCTTGAAAATATAAACAAAGGGATTATATAAGGTTTTCTTTTTAACAGCTTTATTGAGATATAATTCACATACCATACAGTTTACCCATTTAAAGTATACAATTCAATGGTTTTTAATACATTTGCAGAATTGTGCAACCATCACAGCGATCAATTTTAAAACATTTTGGTAACTAAAAAGAAACCCCATAGATATTAGCAGTCACTCTCCATTTCTCCACAAACCCCCATCCCTGGGCAACCATGAATCTACTTTTCATTTCTTTTTTTTTTTTTTAATTTTTTAATTTATTTATTTTTTCCCCCCAAGCCCCAGTAGATAGTTTTATGTCATAGTTGCACATCCTTCTAGTTGCTGTATGTGGGACGCAGCCTCAGCATGGCCGCAGAAGCGGTGTGTCGGTGCGCGCCCGGGATCCGAACCCGGGCCGCCAGCAGCGGAGCGCGCACACTTAACCGCCAAGCCACAGGGCCGACCCAACTTTTCATTTCTATAGACTTACCTATTATGGACATTTCATATAAGTTGAGTCATGCAATATGTGGTCTTTTGTGGTTGGCTTCTTTCACTTAGTATGTGTTTGAGATTCATCAATGTTATAGCATGAATCAGTACTTCATTACTTTTCATGGCCAAATAATATTCTATTGTATGGATATATCACATGTTGCTTATTCATTAATCAGTTGGTATATTTCAATTGTTTCCATTTTTTGGTGATCATGAATAATGCTGCTCTGAACATCTGTGTACAAGTTTTTGTGTGGACATATGTTTTCATTTCTCTTGGATATATACATAAGAGTGGAATTGCTGGGTCATATGGTAACTCTGTATTTAGCCTTTTGAGGAACTGTTGCACTGTTTTCCAAAGCAACTGCACTGTTTTACATTCCCACCAACAATGGAGAAAGGCTCTCCTTTCTCCTCATCCTCACCAGCAGTTGTTGTTTTCTATTTGTTTACAGCCATCCTGGGGAGTGGGTGCAAAGCGGTGTCTCATTGTGCTTTTTTTTTTTTTTTGGGTGAGGAAGATTAGCCCTGAGCTAACATCTGTTGCCAATTCTCCTCTTTTTGCTGAGGAATATTGGCCCTGAGCTAACATCTGTGCCCATCTTCCTCTATTTTATATGTGGAACGCCTGCCACAGCATGGCTTGGTAAGCGGTGCATAGGTCCACGCCAGGGATCCGAACCTTCGAACCCCAGGCCACTGAAGCAGAGGGTGCGAACTTAACCACTACGCGACTGGGCCGGCCCCGTCTCATTGTGCTTTTGATTTGCATTTCCCTAATGATTAATGATGTTTGGAGAAATGTGTATTCAGATTTTCTTGCCCATTAAAAAAATGGTATTATTTGTCATTTTGTTATTGAGTTGTAAGAATTATTTTTATATTCTAGATAGAAAGTCCTTATCAGATATATGATTTGCATGTATTTTCTCCTATTCTGTGGGTTGTCTTTTCAGTTTCTTGATGGTGTGATTTAAAGCACAAAAGTTTTAAATTTTGATGAAGTCAAAGGTATTTATTTTTTTTAATTTTATTTATTTATTTATTTTTTCCCCCAAAGCCCCAGTAGATAGCTGTATGTCATAGCTGCACATCCTTCTAGTTGCTGTATGTGGGATGTGGCCTCAGCATGGCTGGAGAAGGGGTGCGTCGCTGTGCGCCCAGGATCCGAACCTGGGCCGCCAGCAGCGGAACGCAAGCACTTAACCACTAAGCCACAGGGCCGGCCCAAAGGTGTTTATTTTTGTATCACTTGTGCTAGTAGTGTCATATCTAAGAAACCATTGCCTAACCCAAGATCACAAAGATTTACTCCTATATTTTCTTCAAAGAGCTTTGTAGTTTTAACTTTTACATTTGGATCTATGATCCATTTAGAGTTAACTTTTGTATATGGTGTTAGGTAAGGCTCCAACCTTGAATTGTCTTGGCACTCTTTTCAAAAATCATTTGACCATAAGCGTTTATTTCTAGACTCTCAATTCTATTCCGTTGATTTATATGTCTATCCTATGCCAATACCAGACTGTCTTGATTACTGTAGCTTTGTGGTGAATTTTGAAATTGGAAAGTATGAATCCTTCAACTTTGTTCTTGTTTTTCAAGATTAAATTGGCTATCCCAGGTCCCTTGAATTTCTATGTCAATTTTGGGATCAACTTAACCAATTTCTGTAAAAAATCCAGCTGGGATTTTGATAGGAAATGTGAAGAATCTGTAGATCAATTTGGGTAGTATTGCCATTTTAATATTGTTTTTTTTTTTTTTTTTTTTTTTGCTTGAGTAAGATTGTCCCTGAGCTAACATCTGTGCCAGTCATCCTCTATTTTGTATATGGGACGCTGCCACAGCATGGCTTGGTGAGTGGTATATGGGTCCATGCCTGGGATTTGAACCCATGAACCCCGGGCCACCAAAGCAGAGTGCCTGAATTTAACCACTACTCCACTGGGCTGGCCCCACAATATTAAGTCTTCTGATCCGTGAACATGGGCTATCTTTCCATTTATTTAGGTATTCTTTAATTTCTTTCAACAATATTTTGTAGTTTTTAGAATATAAGGACTATATGGTTTTGTAGAAAGAGCAGTGGCTTTGGAATAGTCAGGTCTGGATTTGAATCCCAATTTTTAAATTTATTTATTTATTCTGTGAGGAAGACTGGCCTTGAACTAACATCTGTTGCCAATCTTCTTCTTTTTGCTGAGGAGGATTGGCCCTGAGCTAACATCTGTGCCCATCTTCCTCAATTTGGTATGTGGGACGCCGCCACAGCATGGCTTGATGAGCGGTGCATTGGTCAGCACCAGGGATTTGAACCTGCGAACCCCGGGCCCCTGAAACAGAGTGCGTGAACTTAACCACTATGCCACTGGGCCAGCCCATGAAGCTTAATTTTATCACTCAAAAACTAAGTGACATTGGGAAAGTTACATAATTTCGTTAAACTACTTTTTCATCTGTATTATGGGAGCTGCCATACTTATTCTACAATTGTTTACAGTTGTTAGGGTTGGATGAGATAGTGGAAATACTCTTAGCAATAGAGTCTAGCACATAGTAAGTGTTCAACAATCTTAGTTCCTTTTGGAAAATTCCTCATAGCATTTTTATATACTTTCTGATTGATCTCTGTCACTGTTTTGTTTTTGTGTGGACCTGTTTTTAAACAGTAAGTTCTCTATCTACTCTTGTCCATTTTCTGCACTCTGGTAGCCAGACCAATTTCCTAAAATACTGTTTCCAGTTATATTATACTCTGTCAAATAGCCTGCAATTTTTCCCTGTTACTTTCTCTGTAGAGTCCAAACTTCCCTAACTTTCCAGGTCTCACACTACCCAGTCAGTATTCTATACAGGGTAGTCTTTTCTCTCTAGAAATTGGGCCAGAGATTCTGTGTTGTATAGCAAGGAAAGAGAGTTGGGATGCCATCTTGGGCTTTCTGACACAGATATCTGTTCCCCCAGCCCCACAATTTGTGCCCAACAAACTAGGTTTGGACAGTGCAGGCAGCTGTACAGTCAAGAACATTCTATCTTCCAAGCTTCATGTTACATGGCTCCATTATTAAGCAGAGCTCCTCTTTATGGATAGTGAAGTCGCAAAATATAGCCTGTCTTGGTTATACAGACAATTGACAGGATTGGAAATGTAGACTATTAAAACCAATAGTCCAAAGCCAGTCATTCAAAATGTGAATAAATAAGCAGAGAAAATATCACACTGTAATTATGAATATAAACATGATAGGATAGAATCTTTTTGACTAGAGTTATCAGTCTCCAGCTGACAGAATCTAAAGCCTACCATGGCAGCCAAAATTTATTTAAATCCTCAGTGTCCATCTGTGGAACGCACAACAATCAAAAAAACCTACGATATACCCGTTGGTTTAATGACCATGTGGGTTCCACACTTCTTTGAAGGTGTTTTTTGGGAATAAAAAAACCAGTTGAAAAATTTCTCCTTGGGTATCTCTCTAAGACTAACACAATGGGCTGAGAGGGAGGTGTGAGTGTTTCTGTACAAATGAATGACTTCACAGGGCCTAGATATTGACTCAGATCCTCTTCTTAATAGACTCATCTAGTAATAGTCTTTCCACTCAGAGCTCCTAATTAACTTGGTGTACGGTTTGTCCTAAGCACGTACTCAGTTCTGAATCTCGTCCCAACAACATTTTTGCCAACCTTAAGCAATTGTCATTATGTTTTTACATACATTTCTCTTTTGCTTCTTTCCCAGGTAAAGAAATGTGTTCCTCGGTCCAGTCCTCTCTACCTCATCTGCTGTGTGTCATCAGTTCTAAGATACATGTTTGGTTTTTTTTCCTTCACATTTTAACACCTTGGAAATTGAGATGTCTCTTAAATTCAACCTCTACATTCATCAGAGGTATAAATTATAACCAGCCTTTTCCTAACCCTTTTTTGAGATCTGCTTTTCTTCACCTAATACTGACTGGGAAGTTCAGGATTTTCCTGTCCAATGCTAAAACCTGGTTGGGTGAGTTAGGCCCAGCCAGCCTGAGCTGTGTTAGTAACAGGGTCATCAGAGAACCTGAGTCATGGGTCTTTGACTTTCAGGATGTTCTTAGACATTGTTTTCCCAATGTCTAAATATTCTGTTCTTCAGTGTAGCAAATGAAATGGCCCCAATCTTACTTTTTGTTTGGCTTAAATATCACCTGTTCGTGAGAGACCAAACTATTAGCAAATGAAATTCCCCATGTCTAAAATTTCATATCCCCCTCCTCTCCTTTTTCCCCATCCAGTCACCTAGCAAAGCCATGTGTTAGCACGAAGGCAAGCCAACCCACCTGAATTTTGTTGACATTAGAGTGTCAGTCTCTGAGCTACTTGTCCATGTAAATATAACAAATTTATCTTGTTATAATCAAACTTTGGTATGCTTTGATAAGGCCTTTTGTATCCGTACCTTAAAAGAAAGGAAGTATGTTTTTCATGGGTATCTAAATCATCTACTCATTTGCGTACCTATCCATCAGATGTCTGGAACCAATTTGGTAGTCCTCCAAATTGTATTTTTAAACTTTTCATTAGCTGGTATAATAATTGTAAGGAGCAAACACCAAAATTGGTAGTAATTCTACCAAAGCTTTATTTAAAATTGAACCACAACCTTCAAGCAGACAACATAATAGGATCTCATCGGCCACATGAAACTCCACGATTCAAAGTTCCACCCTTGAAAGATCCATTTGCAGGAAACTTTGTCTGGAAACTTAGCATCAAAGGCACTGCTAGGCTGTGAATGTAATCACGAATTGAGACTGTGAGCCTGCAGGGCCACATAGAAGTATTTACATCGGAATTGAGGCCCTTCCTTGGAAATCAGTAGATATTCTTAAACTTGTGTGAACTGATTGGGAAATTATATTTTGTAGCAGCAATAACAATATTATAACATAGGGACTCTATCCAAATGGAATCAGCCACCATTTTCAAACTTTTAAAACCTTCAGAACATGTCTATTAAAAATCAAAGTGTTTTTAAAAAAAAATCAATTGGCAGCCTGTAAAGTCGATACTATGTAAGATGTGAGCACTGTTGGGGTCTAGAAGCCTATAGGTTCCAAGTAGAATAAACTGCAGTTGATGATAAGGACCAGAAAACAGAAGTGAGTAGAGTCAACATGTAACAATGAGCAGGAGAGTGTAGTGGAGACAGCAGGGCAGGGAGGGGCTTGGATAGTCTGCAAGGGACAGACACATCGTAAAATTTCTTTCAAGTCTCTTGCTTCATCACAAAAATCTGTGCAGATTTGGCCTTCTACACCATAATATATCTACGTTTGTTTTAAATAAACTTGTTTTATTCCTAAATCCTGGAGTAAAATGTGTCTCTCATGGAAGACGTGCTATATTTATTGTGTGGCTTCAGAGAATCACCTGGCACGTTGCTGAGGACCAAACTCTTGTGCTGAGAGTGAGCCAGGGAAGTACACCGGTTTTGGAATGAGAGAGAGCTGAGGTGAAATTCCAGCTGTAACATATGGAAGCTGCATGAATTTGGGCAAGTTATTTAACTAGTCTGAGCTTCAGTTTCCTCAACTATAAAATGGTTTAATAATGCCTATCTTAGAATGGCTATGCATTTTCCCTTCTTCTTGAGCAACAGCACCCCTAAGTTTTAGCAGGGCACAGTATCCCCGGTTAAAAGACTATATTTTCTAGCCTTCTTTACACGAAGGTGGGGTCATTTGATTAAATTTGGGTTAACAAAGTGTAAAAGGAAGGTACTTCTGAGAATTCTCCGTAATGTTTCCTGGAATGTGGGTGTGATGACTGGAACTCTGGAAGCCATTTTGAACCATGAGAATGAGGGTGACACTTTATGGATGGTGAAACAGAGAGCTGAAAGGAGCCTGGGTCCCTGACCATGTTATGGAGCTGGTGTACCACCCCAGAACTGCCCACCTCAGGTCATCTTTTACATGAGAGAAAATAAACTTCTATTTTTTAAAAAACCACAGTGGGAGGGAGAAAGAGTTCTTTTATATCCAGCTGAACCTAATCCTAACAGATATTTTATATATATTTATATAGATATTTTATATATATAATATGCATTTTTATGTAACATTAATCTAAATATTATAGATATATATTAGTACATTACATATGTAATATTAATCAAAGGAGATAAATTATCTAGTCCAGGCAGGATCTGAAACTCAATAAATAGTTTCTGGAAAGTAGCATCCATTGATGAGTTTGGCCTAAATCAACTATTACTATAATTGTTGCAAAATAATAAATTTCTGACTCCATCATTCTGTCTACATTTATTAATTGGCATTTTAATTTAAGGAAGATCTTTCTCTTCTCCCTCACTTATGAATGTATGTATGTGCCTATATATATTTGTATACGTGCGTATAGAATCATGGGTTCTTATTTTATTCTAATAGGTTAAAATCCATTACTATTATTATTTATTTTTGTGATTAAATTGTAGCATATTTGGCCAGTGGTCACCCTTCGAGCTAGCTCTTGTGTCCTTGTGACACATTCCCACTATATTGGGGGGCTTATCTTTGTTTTCTGGCACAGCAAGATGTTGCAGGTTCATCTTGTGCTTTCCCTGCCTCAACCCTAAAAGAAGCCATTTCTTTAAGGAGGCTTTGTTCTTTGTAGTGGGCAATGGTATTATTTCTTTTTAAAGATTTATTTTTTGAATGACTAATACATTCATATTATGAAAAAATAAAAAAGAGCATGAAAGGCTATACAGTGAAAAACTAGTCTCTCTCCCTGCATTGTCCTCTCACATATGCTGTTCCCTTCCCTAGATACAACCTCTGTTACCAATTTCTTGTGTTTTCCTCGCAATACTCCCTACATATACAAGCAAACACACACACACACATATTGTACACATTACTCTGCACCTTGCTTTTTTTACTTCATGTGTCTTGGAGGTCTTTCCATATTTTGTCCTAATACTGTTGTTTCCATCCTACTTTCTTGATCTATAGTTATTGTTTCTTGGCTGGACTGTTCTAAAAGTACCCAGAGTGACCTGTGCCAATGGCAAGTATTAGTTAACTCTGTCAAATACATGTCCCTTTTCAAATTAGTGAACTAGCATTCTGTCTTATAAGTGGATCTCTTGTGTGTTTGATTACCTTGAACTTGTCATCTTTCCTTCCAGATAATAACATTACCAGTTACCATTTCACCCAAGTCTGAAACCTGGTAATTACCCTTGCCAGATTTGGCAGATAAAAATGCAGGTGCTCAGTTAAATCTGAATTTCAGATAAACTAAAAATAATTTTTTAGCATAAATGTGTTCCATGCAATATTTGGGAATACTTATACCATGAAAGTATTCAATTTTTAGTTCTGAAATTCAAATTTAATTTTATCTGGCATTGCTACTTCCTCAGAATATCCAAAAATAGCACAGACTGCTATCTGGGCTCTGAAATGCTCTCTCTCTTTCTATTATTTGGCTTCCCAGCTCGCCAGAATTTCTCAGTCTCCCTTGGAGTTAGATAGAGCCAGGTGACTGAGTTCTTTAATGGAACGTGAGCAGGAGGTGTATGTGTTACTTCCAAGTTTGGTCCATAAAATATCCCGTGTGCTTACCTTTATGCTCTTTCTTCCCTCCTCTCAGGGGATGAATTGGCCTTTACAATGATGGCCGGACTGACTTGGGAAGCAATATATTAAAGATGGTGGAGATTCAGTCAGCCTGGGTCTCTGAATGTCTATGTGAACCAGAGCCCTCACCAACTTGGAATCTTGGCCCCTAATTGTTATTTGAAAAAGAAAGAAGTCTGTTTTTAAGCCACTAAGTTTTGAAACCCATTTGTTAATGCAGTTTGCCTTATCCTAACTAATGCACACACTGTAACGATTGTTCTCAAACCTAACAATGCCTTCTACCCTGTGGTATGCTGGGGCTGGCTTGACTGGCTCTTGAGAGCCAATTGTTTGCATCTTTTTAACCTCTGTTCAGTAACATCAATTTGGTAGCTTAAAAATAACCATGGTGGGAATATTTACACCAGGGAATTGGCAGATACTACAAAACCAGGGCTTCCCTTCCCCTCCTGGAGAGCTGTTTGTTAAACATTCACCAGCATGCCACTGTCCTTACCTCTCTCTGTTTCAGTGGTTCAGGCACTTATCAGCTTGTATTTGGAACATTTCAATACCTCCAAAATGGTTTTCCTGTCTTTTTATTTACCTAAAAATCCCTTTTATATTTTCTTGATGACTTAAGTTTAGTCGAGACTCTTTAAGCCTCTTGTAATCCAGTGACCTTAAAATTTGCCTCCCTTTTAAGTATACAGTTCTACGAGTTTTGACGAATGTATACACTCATGTAATTACTACCACAATAAAGATGAGAACATTTCCAACACCAGTGAGAAGTTCCCTTCTGCTCCTACCTCATAAATCTCACCCCCAAATCCTGGCCTCAGGCAACCACTGATCTCCTATCTATTACTATAGATTAGCTTTTATTTTTCTAGAGTTTTATATAAATGGAATATACAATATATACTCTTTGGCGTAATGCTTTTGAGATTCATCCATGTTGTTGTGTGTCTCATTAGTTCCCTCCATGTTATTAATGGGTAGTATTCCACATATACTGTAGTCTCCCCTTTTCTGTGGTTTAGCCTTCTGTGGTTTCCGTTACCTGCGGTGAACCGTGGTTTGAAAATACTAAATGGAAAATTGCAGAAATAAACAATTTGTAAGTTTTAAATTGCACACCATTCTGAGTAGCATGATGAAATCTCACACCCTCCTTCTCCATCCTGCCTGGAACATGAATCATCACTTTGTCTAGCATATCCACGCTGTGTACGCCACCCGCCCATTAGTTACCTAGTAGCAGTTTTGGTTACCAGATCAACTCGCTCAGTATCGCAGTGCTTGTGTTTAGGTAATCCTTATTTTACTTAATAGTGACCCCAAAGTGCAAGAGTAGTGATGCTGGCAAATGCCAAAAGATATGCCAAAGAGATATGGATATGCCAAAGAGATATGGATATGCCAAAGAGAAGCCGTAAAGTGCTTCCTTTAAATGAAAAGGTGAAAGTTCTCAAATTAATAAGAAAAGGAAAAAAAATTGTATGCTGGGGTTGCTAAAATCCACCGTAACTTTTGTTGTTGCAAAAGAACCAATAACCATTCTATAGATAAGAGAGATAAGGTGAGCTTTACTTGAGCCAGAGTGAGGACTGTAATCTGGGAAGGCAGTTTTGGCAAGTGAAGAAAGCATTCTGGAGAAGCGTGGTTTTCAGTACAGTCTTGTACCTTTTTAGAACAAGCAACATACATTAAAGACTCCCAGGATACATATCCATCAAAGTTTCAAAGAGGTATTCAGTTGCAAATTAGCAGGTCAGCATAACCCTGATGTCGGGAAAAGGACTAATATGGGTGTTACTGATAGGGCGTTATTGATGGCATTGTTAGGAGGGAAAGTATGCATTCTTATCTTCCGTTATTTACTTTAATGGTTAAAGCAGATGTACAATGTATGTTTGATAAGCCATAAGTCAGACTTCTTTAGTTCAAGTTGAATCAGTTTTGAACCAGAGCAACTACCCTATATACCTCAATTTGTGAAAATCTCTGTCACTTTTATTACCGTATATTGTTATAATTGCTCTATTTTATTGCTACTTATTCTTGTTAATCTCTTACTGTGCCTAATTTATAAGTTAAACTTTATCATAGGGATGTATGTATAGGAAAAATCATAGTATATATAGGGTTCAGTACTATCCATGGTTTCAGGCATCCACCGGGGGTCTTGGAATATATCCCCTGTGAATAGGGGGGACTACTGTCCTACAATTTGTTTATCCATTCTCTGTTGTTGGACATTTGGATTGTGCTTTGGCTTTTAAGATTAAGGTGCTATGCACATTCATGTGCTAGTCTTTGTGTGGATATATGTTTTCATTTCCCTTGGATGAATGCCTAGGAGTGGAATTGCTGGATTGTATGGTAAATGTACTTTTATAAAAACTGCCAGATTGTTTTTCAAGTGGCTGTTACCCAGGAAGACAGAAGTCGTCATTCTGAGGAGATAAGCTGGAGGGTTGTTTTTTTTTCGTCTTTTTTTTTTATTGTGAAAGTTTTGTTGTACATTATTGTTTATCAGTCACTATATAAGTGCATCCCTCCACCCCTTGTGCCCACCCCCCACCGCCCTAGCCCCTGGTAACCACCAATCAGTTCTATCTGTCCGCGTCTTGGTTCATCTTCCACATATAAATGAAATCATACACTGTTTGTCTTTCTCTTTCTGGCTTATTTCACTTAACATAATACCCTCCAGGTCCATCCACGTTGTTGCAAATGGGACGATTTTGTCTTTTTTTATAGCTGAGTAGTATTCCATTGTATATATATACCACATCTTCTTTATCCAATCATCAGTCGAGGGACACTTGAGTTGCTTCCATGTCTTGGCTATAGTGAATAATGCTACAATGAACATAGGGGTGCATAAGCCTCTTTGGATTGTTGATTTCAGGTTCGTTGGGTAGATACCCAGTAGTGGGATAGCTGGATCATAAGGTATTTCTATTTTTAATTTTTTGAGGAATTGGAGGTTTCTTTTTAAAGTAAAATTATTTTCTCCTTTTATCGTAAGTAATACGTGAATGCAGTCTTACCTTAAGACATTAAACCATTTCGGGCTGGCCCTGTGGCTTATTGGTTAAGTGCGCGTGCTCCGCTACTGGCGGCCCGGGTTGGGATCCCGGGCATGCACCAACGCACCACTTCCCCGGCCATGCTGAGGCCGCATCCCACATACAGCAACTAGAAGGATGTACACCTATGATGTACAACTATCTACTGGGGCTTTGGGGGGAAAAAAAAAAGACATTAAACCATTTCAACAACAGAAGAGCAGCCTCACTTTCAGCTCACCCCACACTTCCCCCCCACCTCCCTTAAGTGTTAGTAACAGTTTCCTTGGAAGGACCTGCCTAAGGCACCTGGGAGGAGCTGCGGTGCCTGGAACAGCAGAACAGAAGGGAGAGGAGGAGCCTGAGAGAGGAACAGTGGAGCCACAGGGCATCTTTCTCAATTGCCCCTGGGCTTGCTAGCTAGGAAAGGGTTGCTTTTTGCTTTTGGGGAAAAATTATGTTTAAAGAAGGCCTGGTTATTTAGAAACAGATATTCTTTCCCCTAGAATATACAGTGATTGAGAAACATAGGTAGAGTCTTCTCCTTGGTGCTTATTTTTTAAGACTCTGTTCAAACCATAGCCCTCTGGGTACAACTCAAAGGAAGTTTAAGTTTCTTACCATCTCTGCATTCTAGTCTTATCTTCCTGAGGATACACTCCAGATGGAGATTTAGCAAACACCTGGTCTTTTCCACGACACTTGGAAGATGGGGAACCAGCCATTATATGTTCTGTTTTCAAATGGTAAATTCATCCTGATTTTATCTATTCTGGGGGTGGAACAGAGACACCTTAACTGTAACTCTTAGCACGTGGAATATTTCCCTTTTTCTTTAAGAACGAATTGTAGCCTATAAATTCTTCGATTGCAGGATACTTGTTTTTCCACAAGATGGTGTGCTCTGGGGTGCTCAGTTTCATGGCCACTAACTCTGACTTGCGGCAGGGGGTATAGGGGTTGAAGGCGTTCAGAACAGGCCTCCCCAAGATGTGCCAGTTTGATGTGAAATATTTTGAACTAAAGGCAATTAAGACCCTGCGGGCTCAAGAGAAACTTTTACCTCTCCCTTAAAGAATTTAAACTGGGGGCCTTGCCCATATGAATTATTACCAGAAATAACTTTTTATGACCTATTTTTATGGCAGAGTAAACGTCGAATTAGTGAACATTTGCTTTTCTTATCTGTGAATTACCCTTTTCCCCTCTGAAGCCTCAGGCCCCTCTCCCATTTCTTAGCTCAAGATGGCATATATACCTCATTTTACCCTTTGGTCTCTGAACCTCTCATGTATGTGGGATTCTCATGTATATGAAATTAATTAAATTTGATTTTCTCCTATTAATCTGTCTCAATTTAATTCTTAGACCAGCCAGAAAAACCTAGAAGGGTAGAGGAAAATTTCTTCCTCCCTCACAGGATCTTTCAGTGCTCATTCATTTGTGCATTCCACAAACAGTTGTATTGAGTACCCACCATATTCCAGGCACAGTGGCTAGGTGCTGGTTCTACAGCAGTGAACAAGATGGACAAGGGTACCGTTATGGATTTTACATTCTAGTTGAGGGAGGATACACAGATAATAAGCTAGTAAAATAAATAGGATAATTAGACAGTGTGGTCAATACTATGAAGGAAGTAAATAGGAGGATGTGATAGAGGGTAATACTTGAACTGAAACTGGAGGATGAGAATGAGTCCTGCTGTGAGAAGGGCTGGGGCAGGGAACTACCAGGGTATTGGCCTTGAGATGGGAAAATTCTTTGATGACTTTGAAGGACAGAAAGAGCCAATGTGATAGGAGTCAGATCCCAACTGTCATCTAAAGAGTTTGGATTTTGGGGCCAGCCTGGTGGCATAGTGGTTAGGTTCACGTGCTTTGCTTTGGCAGCCCGGGGTTCATGGGTTCGGATCCTGGACCTACACACTGCTCATTAAGCCACACTGTAGCAGCGTCCCACATACCAAGTAGAGGAGGATTGGCATGGATGTGAGCTCAGAGCCAATCTTCCTCACCAAAAAAAAAAAAAGTTTGGATTTTATTCTAAGAGCAATGGAAAGCCGTTGGAGGGTAAGCAACAAAGAAACAACATCTGATTTATGTTCTTAAATGTAAAGCACATTTAAAACATAAAATATAAAATATAAAACATTTGGCTGTTGGGTGTCGAAGAGGTTGTAAGGGGTTATGGTAAGAATGGAATCAGACTCTGCCATCTCCCCAGTGACCTCCTAGCTGAAGACCGTGGGTTCCATGCAAACAGCAGAAGTAGGAGAGTCTCCCCCTTCAATCCTACTCTCCATAGCCATGGGAGTCTTTTCTTCCTGGATCCCAGCACTGTGGAAAAACCCTGTGTATGTGTGAAGAGAGCAGAGGGGCTACAGGAAAACAGGCTTCAGGGCCCCTAAGGTGCGGTAAGCTCATTTCTCGCCTTCTTTTCCAGACTTTGACTATGGTTCCCTGGGCGCACAGAAAGTCCTAGTTGCATGGCTGATGATGCAATGATCTGGCCACAGGACCTGTGTCACCAAGTCATATAGTCTCCAACAGGAACTGGAGAAATATTAGCCCGTGATAATGGAAATGACAGTGAATAATGAAATAAGAGCAAAATACTGATGAAATTACAAAAAAAATAAAAAATCATCAAGTAACAGGAAGAGGCCCCCTAAGCTTTTTAAACTAAAAAAGAAGCATAAAGGGAACTTAAAAAGCCCAGTCATTCCAGAAGACTTGATAGATTATTTTATTTTCTCAAACATAGTTTGATACATGAATGAACTTAAATGTGAAATAACTTTCTTCTCTGAAGGAAATTTGTGGCAGTATAAGCAAAGTCTTTAGGATGAGGATGTAAGTTATTCATGAGTCTCTAATGTGCCCTTGTCTTCCTATCCAGTTTATTCATGACAAGACTTTCTGTTTCCTAAATCTCAAAATAAACAAGAATAGATTTAATCTTTTACAAAACCCATGTTTCTTAGAGTATTGAAAACCAAAGTGGAATATTAGTGATGTTTTCTTTACTCTCTCATTTTTTTTCCTAAGAAGAATAGATTGAGAGCCAATCTTTTCATTATAAACTAATGAAGTAAAAATTCTGTATACGTATGTATGTGTATATACACATACAGTATATCTGTATCTGTATCTATTGTCTCCAACTGGGTTTTTCTTTTTCAATTGTGGTAAAGAATACATAACATAAAGTTCACCATTTTAGCCATTTTTAAGTGTACATTTCAGTGGCCTTAAGTATATTTGTATTCTTGTGCAGCCATCACCACCATCTATCCCCAACTGGGTTTTTATTTTATTTTTATTTTTCTATATCATGGAAATAAGAATAATTTCCAGTAAAATTAGAAAACATGAAACTACTTACACTGCCATAGTATTTGGGGCAGGGATTAAAGATGGATCTGGGGCCTGCCCGGTGGCACAAGCGGTTAAGTGCGCGTGCTCCGCTGTGGTGGCCCGGGGTTCGCCGGTTCAGATCCCGGGCATGCACCGCTTGTCAAGCCATGTTGTGGCGGCGTCCCATATAAAGTGAAGGAAGATGGGCATGGATGTTAGCCCAGGACCAGTCTTCCTCAGTAAAAAGAGGAGGATTGGCACATGTTAGGTCGGGGCCAATTTTCCTCACAAAAAATAAATAAAGATGGATCTTATTTTTCAGGTACTTAAATTAACCCTCCAGACTGTCTAATAAAACCATTTATTTAAAACCAACCTCTTCTAGGCAGCTCTTTTTTTATTTTTTGTGAATAAGAAGGAGCATTTCACAAAATTTAACGCCCATTCATAATAAAAATTCTCAGAAAAATAGCAATAGAGGAGAACTTCCTCAGCTTGATAAAAAGCATCTACAAAAAAACCTATAGCTGGCATTATACATTAGTCCTACTTTATCCTTTATTTCGTTTTCCATGGTTTCAGTTACCCATGGTTGACTGTGGCCTGAAAATATTAAATGGAAAATTCCAGAAATAAACAATTCATAAGTTTTAAATTGCATATTGTTCTGAGTAGTGTGATGAGATTTCAAGTGGACCTGCTGCATCCAGCCTGGGACGTGAATCACCCCTTTGTCCAGTGTATCCACGCTGTATAGGCTACCCACCCATTAGTCACTTAGTAGCAGTTTACGTTATCAGATCGACTGTCTTGGTATTGCAGTGCTTGTGTTCAAGTAACCCTTATTTTACTTAAAGGCCCTAAAGTGCCAGAGTAGTGATGCTGGCAATTCGGATATGCCAAAGAGAAGTTATTGTTGTTAATCTCTTATTGTGCCTAATTTGTAAATTAAACTTTATCGTAGATATGTATGTATAGGAAAAAACATAGTATATATAGGGGTCAGTACTATCTGCGGTTTCAGGCATCCACTGGGGGTCTTGGGATGTATCCCTGCAGATAAGGGGTAACTACTATACTTAATAGTGAAAAACTGCATGCTATACCCCTGTATTAATTGGGTAGGACTGCCATAACAAAGTACCACAGACTTGGTGGCTTAAACAACAGAAATTTATTTTCTCACAATTCTGGAGGCTAGAAGTGTGAGATCAAGGTGTCAGCAAAGGTGGTTTGGTTTCTTCTGAGGCTTCTCTCCTTGGCTTGCAGATAGACGGTTGTCTTCTTCTGGTGTCTTCACATGGTCTTTGCTCTGTGATTCTGTGTTCTAATCTCCTTTTCTGATAGGACACCAGTCATATTGGATTAGGGCCCACCCTAATGACCTCATTTTAACTTTTGCACATCTTTAAAGAGCCTTTCTCCAAATACAGTCATATTCAGAGGTACTGGAGGTTAGAACTTCAACATATAAATTTTGAGGATGGGGGGACACAATTTCAGCCCATAATACTCCCTGAGATTGGGAACAAGGCAAAGATACCTACTTTCACCACTCTTATTCAATTATAGTGCTGGAAGTTCCAGCCAGGACAATAAGGCAAGAAAAGGAAATAAAAGGCATATGGATGCAAAAGAAGAAATAAAATTTTCCCTATTTGCAGGTAACATGATTTTCTTGGTAGGAAATCCCAAGGAATCTACTAATCCCAAGGAATTAGTAATCTAATAAAGGAATCTACAAAAAAACCTCCTGGAACTGATAAGCAAGTTCAGCAAGATCATAGGATACATGATAAAAAAAGAAACAAAACAAAAAAACCCGTATAGAATTCAATTGTATTTCTGGATATCAGTAATGAACATGTTGATGCTGAGATTAAAAATACAATACTGTTTACAGTTGCTCAAAAAAAAAAAAGGGAAATACTTAACTGTAAACCTAACAAAACATGTACAGGCTTTGTATGCTGAAAACTACACAAACCTGATGAAAGAAATCAAAACAGAGTACCACAAATCAAAGTTTGATTTGTAAGTAATCCATTTCTAAATAAAGGAAGAGGCATACCATACTCATGAATGGAAGACTCAGCATAGCAAAGATGACAGTTATCCCCAAATCGATATACAGGTGTAATGCAATTCCTATCAAGATCTCAGTGATATTCTTTGTAGATATAGACAAGATTATTCTAAAATTTATGAGAAAAGACAAAGGAACTAGAATAGCTGAAATATTTTTGAAAAAGAATAAAGTGGGAGGAATCAGTCTACCCAATTTTAAAACTTGTTACATAGCTATAGTAATCAAGACTGTGCAGTACTGGTGGAAAGATGTCAGTTGATTAATGGAACAGAATAAAGAACCCAGAAATAACACCCACATGAATATGCCCAACTGATTTTTGACAAAGACGCAAATGCAATTCAATGAAGGAAAGGTAGCCTTTTCAACAAATGATGCTGGAGGAATTGGATATCCATAGGGGAAAAAAATGAAACTTGACCTAAGTCTTACACCTTATATAAAAATCAACTCAAAATAGACCCCAGACTTAAGTGTAAACTATAAAATTATAAAATTTTTACAAAAAAATAGGAGAAAACCTTCAGGATCAGGGGCTAGGCAAAGAGTTGTTAGACCTGACACTAAAAGCACAACCCTGGAGGGGAAACACTGATAAATTGGACTTCATCCAAGCTAAGACTTCTGCTCTGCAAAAGACTCTGTTAAGAGGATGAAAAGACAAGTGCAGAGTGAGAGAAAATATTTGCAAACCATATCTTGTACAAAGGACTAGTATCTAGAATATGTAAAGAACTCTCAAAATTCAATGGTTATAAAGTAAACAATCCAATGAGACCATAGGCAAAAGATATAAAGAGATACTTCACTGAAGAAGATATACAGATGGCAAGTAAGCACGTGGAAGGATGCTCAACAGCACTAGGTATTAAGGAAATGGAAATTAAAATCGCAGTGAGATATCATTACATGTCTCTCAGAATGGCTAAAATAAAAAATAGTGGCAACACCAAATGTTGGCAAGATTGGGGAGAAACTAGATCACTCATACATTGCTGGTGGGAATTTAAAATGTTACACCCACTCTGGAAAATAGTTTGGAAGTTTCTTACAAAACTAAACATGCAACTACCATACAACCCAGCAATTGCACTCCTGGGCATTTATCCCAGAGAAATGAAGACTTTTATATAAAAGCCTGTACATGAATGTTGATAGCAGCTGTATTAGTAATAGCCAAAACCTGGAAATGACCCAGATGTCCTCCAACAGGTAAATGGTTAAACAAAAAGTGATACATCCACACCACGGAGTACTACTTAGCAATAAAAAGAGAGCTATGATACACACAACAACTTGGATGAATCTCTAGAGAATTAAATCCCAAAAGGTTATACATTGTGTGATTCCGTTTATATAACGTTCTGTAGTGACAAACTTATAGAAATGGAGAACAGGGGTTAAGGAGGGAAGGAAGTAGATGTAGCTATAAAAGGCCACCAGGAGGGATCCTCGTGATGATGGAGTTGTTCCGTATCTTGACTGCATCATTGCTGATATCCTGGATGTGATATTGTAGTAATAGTTTTGCAAGATGTTACCACTGGGAGAAACTAGGTAAAAGCTACACAGAATCTCTCTGTGTTATCTTTCAACTGCATGTAAACTTAAAATGATCTCAAAATAAAAAGTTCAATTAAAAAACAAGAGAATAAAATCTGCCTGCTCTGTTCTCTGGCTCTCTTTCTTGGCGTTTGCCTTAAACTGTTAGGAAGTCCTTGTTCCTATTCTCTTCCTGTGCCCCAGGAACTGTGTGAGTTCATCAGAAAGTGTTTCTGATGACTCTTCTAAATATTTCAAAGTGGCCTGTTATTTTTAGCATGTATGGGAAATAGTGCAAACATTTCCATAGCAGATTTCCATAATTTAAGTGGTTAAAGTGGGCAACAGGGACATTAGTGAATTACAACATGAATCCCCATGGGAGAGTCCATGATAGGAAAAATTAGAGTTTGGAGCTCTCTGTTACGTTCCTTCAAGCTTGGGAGGAAGTGAGTGGGGAAGAGGTCAATAAACAACTCTAAGTGGATTTGCAGCGTTTGGCAACCTTATTGTGACTTCTTCATCCTTTTCCTTGCCCCTGCCCCCACTGGAGGGTACATCTGAATTTAGATAGATGCCTTTAAGAAATCCCTCTTTTCAGTTCACTCTTGGATTATTTCTTTGTAGTTCTTGTCTTTTCTCTTTTCTATTGGTCCTTGAATTTTTAAAATTAAGGATTATCTGTCTGCCTGCCTATCTATCTATCTATCTATCTATCCATCTATCTATCCATCTATCTATACATCTATCTATACATCTATCTATCTATCTATCTATCTATCTATCTATCTATCTATCTATCTATCTATCTATCTGTTATAATAAGCAAAAGGGGACAAGGAGCTTCCATTTATTGAGTGCCAATATGTTGTTCTAAGCATTTTACATTTTTTACTTAATTCTCTCAGCAGGGTAGGTACTATTTCCCCCATATCCCGGATGGAGAAATCAAAGCTCAGACAGGTTATGTGACTTCTTCAAAGGTCAGACAGCCAGGAAGTGTCAGAGGCAGCATAACAACACAGCTCTACCTGGCTCCAATGCTTGCTCTATCTATTTATCTATCTATCTATCTGTCTGTCTGTCTGTCTGTCTGTCTATCTATCCCAACCATCCACCTATCTATCCCAGACAGTAAAAATCTACATGTTATATATGCTAAACTGTCACTTTCACATGGATGGCAAGTTAATTCTGAATTAATATATTAAGTGCCTTCTCTAGGGTAGCAAAATATGAGTTTTAAAACAAGTTTCTAGCTCAGATAAATGTTAACAAACTGCTTTGGAGTCTTAAGCAGTCTCTCTCTCTTTTTTTTTTTTTGGTGAGAAAGATCATCCCTGAGCTAACATCTGTGCCAATCTTCGTTTCTTTTGTGTGTGGGCCACCATTACAGGATGGCTTGATGAGTGGTGCCTAGGTCCGCACCCGGGATCCAAACCCATGAACCCTGGGCCGCCGAAGTGGAGGTTGCAAACTTAACCACTATGCCATCGAGCCAGCCCTTAAGCAGTCTCTTTGATGAGGAAGAGCATCTTTGGCCAAATGAAATTCCTCTACTGATTTGCTTATGTCACTTATACTGATATGCTCTAAATCCCAGAATACTAGCAGTGGAATAATCCCAACTTCAACCTCTCTAGTTTACAGGTAGGGAAACTGAGTCCTAGAGTGATTAATTTGCTCAACGTTGCACAGTGAGTCACGACCAGAACCCAGATCAATTGTCTCTATTATAGTGCTCTTTCTATTTTAGCATGTTGCTACAGAAACAATATTGGGTTTACTTTCTATGGTCATACTTCTTTATACGGGAGGAAGCCTAGCATCGTGTTTAAGATCACACACCCTGAAATCACCTGGCTACAGGATATGTGACATGAAACAAGCTATTAACTTCTCAAGGCCAGTTTCCTCTTTTGTGAACTGGAATAACAATAGTACCAACCTCCTAGGACTGTGGTGAGAATTAAATGAAATATTGCATGTAAGTGCTTAGAACAGAGCCTGGTGCATGGCAAACACTTGATAAGCTTTAGCTAGTATTTAAGCAAGGGGTTTCAGAGGATGTCATAAAGAGATGCCAAATATTTATGGAGATGATTTATTTCAACGGCATTGGAGCCAGGTGTCTACCTGTGTTGTTACGCTGCCTCTGACACTTACTGGCTGTCAGATCTTTGAAGAAGTCACATAACCTGTCTGAGCTTTAATTTCCTCATCTAGAAAATGGGGCACATAGTACCTACTTTGCCAAGAGAATTAAATGACAAATGGAAAATGCTTAGCACGACACATTGGCACTCAATAAATAGTTGTTCCTTTTCCCCTTTTGTTTATTGAAATAGCTTTGTAGCTTTTGGTTTGAAATGCTGTCCTCTGGCTGCCAGGTGGCTGCAGGTATGTGAATGTGGCCATAATTTAATCTGGAACAAAAGTAGCTCTAAAATTCATTTGTCTAGTTAGACAAATGTAGGGGAACAAGTTTTATGTCACCATGCTTTAGAACATATGTGATATCCATCTCGTAATTAATGTTTTGTTTATTGTTTTACTACTTCAGGAGAACCAGTTGCAGCCTCCTGGAAAGCGTGGGGCTGTAGAGGAAAAGTCAGGGCTTTGGGCTTATAAAACCTTGGGCAGGAATGCTAGGGTGCTATCTGCTAGCCGTGGGCTCTGGGGCAGGTTTCCCGGTCACAGTTTCTCATTCAGGGAAGATTAGAGAGGAAAACACAGGCCTTGAAGGGCTATTATGAGGACCAAGCTATATATAACACGGGAAAGTAATA
Organism: Ceratotherium simum simum; assembly: GCF_057802395.1. Classification (NCBI taxonomy): domain Eukaryota; kingdom Metazoa; phylum Chordata; class Mammalia; order Perissodactyla; family Rhinocerotidae; genus Ceratotherium; species Ceratotherium simum. The sequence goes on from NC_141911.1 coordinate 44,795,807, forward strand.
ATAGCTAATATTTATTGAGCATTATTATGTGGTGTGCATTGTTCTAGTTAACTCATTTAATTGTCACAACCATCCTATGAGGCAGGTACAATCATCACCATTTTATAGATTAAAAACTCAGGCACCGAGAATTTACGTTACCTGCCCAAGATCACACAGCTGGTTAAGGGGTGGAGTTCGGATTTAAACTTAGGCATTGTGGTTCCATAGCCCAAGCAATTAGTTGCCAAGCTTTACTGCCACCGTGACAGTAAATAATAAATAAATATTAGCTTCCCATCATTTCACCCAAGATAGGCTTGTTAACTGGAAGCCGCTTTCAAAGTGGGGGATCAGTGTCCCCCACATCAGAAGGAATGAATCCAGGAAATAGCTAATTAATAATGAGTGTTAATCTCTTGGATTTAATGATGCAATAATAAACTCTAGGAGCACAGTAGAATTTTTAGCTAGTACCTAATAAAATATATACTTTTAACATTTTCATAGAAAAAAAATTTTTTTTTCCCAAGCACTTCAATTATCCTTTTTATTTTGAGATAATTGTGGATTCACATACAGTTGCAGGAAATAATACAGGCAGGTCACACATACCCTTCACCTAGTTTCCCCCAATGGGAATATTTAACTTTCATAGAAAAAATTTTAACCAAAGCCAATGGAGAAGGAATGATTGTAAAAATCAGAACAGATGAAAAAGTCACAGCGAAGGGAATGACCATTTAATGAACATTGCTTATGTCCCAAACACTAGGCTGGATGATTTACCAACCTGGTTTTGTTTAATTTTCGTAACATTCCTGAGAGATAGAGATTGACCTGGTGTATGGCCGAGGAAACTGTGGTTCCTGGGAGCTAATAAATTTGCCCAAGCTCACACATCTGGCAGGGGTTGGAGCCAAGATTCAAACCGATTGTGTCAGAGTCCTCAGCTGATGGCTTCCCCTCCATCCCTGCCTCTGTTCCAGGAGTCACGGTCATTTTCCTCATGCCTCTGCCAAGATTTGCAAGTCGTGAAGTCCTTGGTTGGAATTTTCAGTGCCTGTGCATGAGCCATTCCCGGAAAACCTTGCTCCAAGTACAGATGTTGAATGAGTGCGTGCAAGAGGAAGTTCTCCCCTCTGAGCTGGGCTAAAGGCTTGACTTGCTGTTCTTCTCATACCACCAGCACTGACATTCTGCTGCTTTCTCTGATTTTGCCAAGAGTCCAAGCTTGACACTTAATTCTGTTCCCCTTAAATGCACACAGGCGTGGGCAACTGGAAGACCGTTTGGTAGGCCATACAGGGTCTATTTATATGAGCCGCCAAAGAGGCTTCTGGCAAAGAATTCGTCCCAAGGTTAGAGTCAAGTCACACAAGTGTGATCTAAGCCTTTGCTTCCAGATCAGAGGGGAGAGATGCTGTCTTTTTTGCCAACCCTGATGGACTCCGGTCTTGGGCCATAGGGAGCAGGGGCTGGGAGCAAAAATGGACAGAATGGTTTGACTAAAATCTCTGTGATTGGGGCCCACAGAACATGTATAACAAGACAAAGGTGGGTTTGAGGCTCATGGGGGCCTCAGCAGCACATTGCCAGAAGGAGCTGGCACCTGCCAGAGAGAAAGTATGAAATGTCCAAGGAGAGCTGAGAGGACTCAAGTGTGAGCACAAGAGAGACCCACCTTCGGACTCCTAGAACCCTGGAGGGTGGGGGTGGGGGTCGGGGGCATCTTGAATTTTGAAGGAGCTACACCAGCAAGTGAGATAGATTCAAAGAAATAATTTTGATACTATTACACTGAACGTATTTCTGCACCCAGGTTGGTATGAAGAAGAAAAGATGGGTGAGGATGTGCTTTTAGAATGCCTCTTATCCTTAGGGACATAACTTATGACCTCTTTTTTTTTTTCTGCTGGGGAAGATTCACCCTGAGCTAACATCCTTTGCCAATCTTCCTCTATTTTGTATGTGAGCTGCTGTCACAGCATGGCCACTGATAGATGAGTAGTGTAGGTCCTCACCTTGGAACCAAACCTGGGCCGCCGAAGCAGAGCACGCCAAACTCAACCACTAGGCCACAAGGGCCGGCCAAATTTATGACCTCTTAATCTAACGGAGGAGACATCTCATGATGTTAATTAAAAGATCACACAACTATGTAACTTCAATTTGTGATAAGTCCCATGAAGGAGAAGTACAGGTGCCCTGCTGGTGTATAAAGGGGAATCTGATCTGGCCTAGGGATGGGAGAATCATGAGGAAAGGTTTCCCTGGGGATGTGATGTTTGCATTGAGGGGTAGGTGCAAAGATCTTGAAGCAGATGTGAATAGGTCAAATAAGTTACAAACTGTTAGAGGGGCAGCAGAACAAGATTCATGGGATGTTTCTTCTTTGATTTGCATCTTAAAACAGAGTTGCATTCATGAAAGCAGAAGTTAGTGTTCAAAGGGTCTGTCAGTTGGTCAGCTTTGCCTTTCAAGGCCTGTGGACTGGGAGCATCCATAACCTAGACTCAACTTATGCCTCCGTCACCAACAAGTTGCGTGATTTTAAGCAAATTTTATAACCTCCATTTTTCTACAGGTAGAGGAGGGCAGAGAAAGGAGTGGAGTCTGCCAGATGATCTCTACAATTCCTTCTGGTGCTTGAAAAAAATCTAATAGCAGCTTTTATTTATTTATTTATTTATTTTTAATTTTTTGTTTATTGCAGTAACATTGGTTTATAACATTGCAAAAATTTCAGGTGTACATCATTGTACTTCTATTTCTGCATAGATTACATCATGTTCACCACCAAAATACTAATTACAACCCATCACCACACACATGTACCGAATTATCCCTTTCACCCTCCTCCCTCCCCCCTTCCCCTCTGGTAACCACCAATCCAATCTCTGTCCCTATGTGTTTGTTTATTGTTGTTATTATCTACTACTTAATGAAGGAAATCATGCGGTATTTGACCTTCTCCCTCTGACTTATTTCACTTTGCATTATACCCTCAATGTCCATCCATGATGTCACAAATGGCTGGATTTCATCATTTCTTATGGTAATAGCAGCTTTTAAAAGAGCCTTCTGATATTTCACTTTTAGAGAAAAAGCTTGTTCTTTTAACTTCATAATTCCCAAGAAATGTCCATTCTTTCCCATTGACTCTCAGAGTAGGCCTTAGGAGAATAGAGTTTATTTTGCTATCATGTGAGGTCTCATCATTTTATTGAATGCATGTTGTCATTCATTACTCAACACCTGGTCCAGGTGCTGAGTATTCCAAGGAGAACTGAATGTGTCATTGCCCCCACTATATACCCCCAGACCACTGTCAACTTAGGAGATGAACATATTATCAGGTAATTGCAATATAAACTGATAAATGCATTGCTAGTGAGATATAGAAGGCATTCAAGGAGAACAGAAGAAGGCCACTTAATGCATGTGTGAGAGCAATATAGTTGGTTACACGGAGATATAAAAAACTAGGTGTGTAAAACATAGTGGATGCTTCACAGATGGATGTGGCTGAGCAAATGAATGAATTGTATTGCTGTTATTTTAACTTCAAATGGTGAGATGGCTGACTCCAAGACGCCCATTATTGTTCTTTCGTGTCATAAAAGGAAAAACTTAATAATGGTTGCAATTGTTGTGATTATAAAGAGTGCCCAGGCGCTGTACACATCCACAAGTGTAATGTTTACTGGCACTATGTTTTTTTCCCTAACTTTTCATTAGGTGATTGTTTTTACCATTAATCTTTCCTCCCAGAGACTAGAAAGACTGCCCTTGGCTGTTTTCATCTTATTGTGTTAAATCTTAGAAAAGAATGAGTTCAATGTATATAACACAAGAGACAGGTAGGAGACTAAAACCTGGGGTAGAAAAATTCAATAAAAGTTTTTTCCCGAGGATGGGAGCACCAGAGGAGGGTAGAATGAGTCTGTGAAATGCTGCCGTCATTACTGAGCTATGGAGATGGCAATGTTGAAAGATTGGAGTTTTTCCCTCTCCCTTTAATTTGTGCTGAACACTTGCTGTAATAAAAGATGGGATTGGCAGCCCTAAGTGCAAATCTTCAACTTCAGAAGAAAAATGTTGCTTTTATGCTGTCCGTTAAAACATTTACCTGCTCCATATGCTCCAGCACTTACCAGAGAAAGAGGAATTGGCCCAATGAAAATTGAGAGCACATTTCTGAAAAATTGTTTTCCATAAATCTTGCAAATTATGGTGCTCAAATATTCTAGATTGTAGCCGGCCTGACCTCTGGGGAGCGATTATTGGGGAAATAACCATGAAACAGCAATACAATCTTGCACAGATCTGACTAGCAATAGCAGGATGTGACCTTTTTGTGTAGGAGGCATTCGTGTGGGCCCTCCTGAGTTGCCAGGAGCTCTGTAATTAATGGGGCACCAGGGAACGGCTTCTTCTCTATGAACTGCTAATTAGTCCTCCCGGAGACACAGATACCGAACCACATCCAGGGTGTCATGTTCTTTTTTTTTTGTGAGGAAGATCAGCCCTGAGCTAACATCTGCCAATCCTCCTCTTTTTTTTTTGCCGAGGAAGACTGGCCCTGGGCTAACATCCGTGCCCATCTTCCTCCACTTTATATGGGGCGCCATCACAGCATCACATCACTTGCCAAGCGGTGCATCGGTGCACGCCTGGGATCCGAACCGGCGAACCCGGGCCGCCACAGCGGAGTGCGCGCACTTAACCACTTGCGCCACCAGGCCGGCCCCCAGGGTGTCATGTTCTGACTACAGCTTGCTGAGTGGATTTAGATGAATGTGTGTGTGGGAAGGTGTGTGTGTGTGTGTGGTGGTGGTGGTGGGGCTATGCTGACAAAATCCCAATACCACACCTCTGCAATCCTGTCTTTTCTCCCTAAGTGGTCCCACTTGAGGAAAACTATGGTGGTTGAGTAAAATCTATAGTTTCTACTTTTTTTTTTGGTGGGATGATGCATGATTTCATTAGCAATATGAGTATCAAATACACTGAATGGTTTTGAACTCACAGATGGTTTTGCTTCCTCTTTACTTGTATGATATTTTGGGTGTTTAGTGTGACATGGAGAACACTACCACCCATAGTCAGGGGAAGTGGAAACCGAGCTGCAGGGTTGCCATGCCATGTTGGGCAGGTTGTGCCCTGCATGAGGATGCCAGCTGAAGGCCTGAGTGGGGCCTGATATCTAGCCCACTGCCCCCCCTACCCAGCATGTGTCTGTGCACATTAGAATCCAGCTATTCTGGCACCAGAGTCTGAATTATTATTATTATTTTTTTTTGGTGAGCAAGATTGGCCCTGAGCTAACAACTGTTGCTAATCTTATTGCTTGAGGAAGATTGTCCCTGAGCTAACATCGGTGTCAATCTTTCTCTATTTTGTATGTGGGGCGCTACCACAGCATGGATTCATGAGCGGTGTGTATGTCGACGCCTGGGATCCGAACCCACGAACCCCAGGCTGCTGAAGCAGAGCGTGCGAACTTAACCACTATGCCACTGTGCCAGCCCTGAGAGTCTGAATTCTTCACTACATGCCATGTTGACTTTGTAAACTAATAGTGTACGAGGCTTTTGTATCCTGGAAACCAGCTTTATCATTTACCAGCTAGCAGTCATTGAAGCCTTGGGAGATTATGAAGGTTGAAGCAAACCTTTTAAAACCAAAAATTGAGTTAGACACGAGGATATTGTTTGTGATTTGGTATTTTCTGGAGAAAGAATCATTCACCCTAGTACACCATACAGTGTTTTACTTCTCCCGTTCAATATGAAGGTCTGTAAGTAAATAGATGGGATTGTTTATTCACAAACTCAGCCTTATAATTAACTTTTGGTTAAAAATACAGGCTTTGACAACTAGTTGGCTAATTATGAAGCTTCAGTGCTATACGCAACAATGTTTGGCAGTCAAGAGATGTTGACGTGTCTTCCAGGGAGACCATGAAAGTCTGGTTCACCTGGGTAAATGTTGCAAGGTAACTGATGTACGTGGTAACATTAGTGTATGCAATTCTGCTGAATCAGTCTTCTCAGACCAATGCTGTGTCCTTGGCAATGGTGCACTGGAAACATTGTGGGCTTTACAAGCAGAGCCTTAGCCTCACCCCTTTCCAGCTGAGGAAACTTCAGCATATTGCTTAGCTTCTGAGCTACACCTTCCTCATTTGTAAAATGCCTTCTTCACATAGTTGTTAGAATTAGATAAAATAGGTAAAGCATCTAGCGCAGAGCCTGGAACAACATCGTAAGTTCTCGATATATGTTAGTCTCCCTCCTTCCCCCTCTTAAAAATCTTTAATGATTTCTGTATTAGTTTCCTAGGACTGCCATAACAAAGTACCATAAATTGAATGGCTTAAAACAACAGAAATTTGTTCTTACAGTTCTGGAGGCCAGAAGTCCAAAATCAAGGTGTTGTCAAGGCCATTCTCCCTCTGAAGCATCTAGGGGAGACTCCTTCCTTGCCTCTATTAGCTTCTGGTAACCTCAGATATTCCTTGGCTTGTGGCCGCATAACTCCATCTCATCGCAGTCTCCCTCTGTGTGTCTTCACGTGCTGTTCTTTCTGTGTCCAAATGTCCCTCTTCTTATAAGGACAGCAGTCATATTGGCTTGGGGTCCATCCTAATGACCTCATCTTTTTTTTTTTTTTAATAATTTTATTTATTTATTTCTCCCCCAAAGCCCCAGTAGATAGTTGTATGTCATAGCTGCACATCCTTCTAGTTGCTGTATGTGGGACGTGGCCTCAGCATGGCCGGAGAAGTGGTGCGTCGGTGCGCACCCAGGAGCCGAACCCGGGCCGCCAGTAGCAGAGCGCGAGCACTTAACCGCTAAGCCACGGGGCCGGCCTGTAATGACCTCATCTTAACTTGATTATATCTGCAAAGATCCTATTTCCAAATAAGGTCACAGTCAAGGTACCAGGGGTTACGGTGTCAACACATCTTTTTGGAGGACACAATTCAACCCATAAAGATTTCCCATCATCTGTAGGAAAATAATAATCAATAGTTGTCTAGTGACATTAGAGTTTCTAGAAGGCTTTTATTATCTCTGTCCAAGGAGGCAGGACTTTATATTTTTTGTAAAGGGAGAAATTCCCACTAAATCTAGGTGTTAGTTTTGTTACAGGAGGTGAAATATCAATTTAGGTTTGGTGCAAAATTCTCTTGTTTTGGGAAAAAATCACCAGAAGATACTACTTTTCTTTTAAGATTTCACCGCAATCACTTTTCCACGTTGGAACCTAATTTTCGTAATTTTCACAATTGATATATGATCCAGTTGATGTGCCACAATTTATTTCATGCTTGTTGGATATTTACAAGTTTCTGATCAAGAATGTCTTGACTGAATCAAGAATTCAACTGATGTCATGTAACTATACAATACTGCCAGGCAGTCTTCCCAAATTGGTGCTGTGTTTTTGGTGGTCATGCATTGGAAACAAAGTAAGTTCTAGAGTCAGACAGACCAGGAGTCACGTCTCAGGCACAGGTCTTTCCAGCTGTGTGAACTTGGCATATTAAAATGAAAAAAAGTGGTAGAACCATATGTAAAACAATCATAAATTTATATTCATATGAAAAACTGTATTCGTATCTGCTCAGAAAAGGACCTGGAAGGATCCACAGAAAAACTGTTAAGCAGGGTAAGCCCTGAGCAGTGGGATGGAAAGGAATGAGGGGGTGAGGAGGACATTTACATTTTGCTACATGTACATTTGTATTAAAAGTTTTTTCAACAAGCGTGTAAACTTTCCCTAGTTTTTAAAGAACTGATTCAAAACAAAAAAAGCACCTATTTTAAAAGCAGTAGTCATTTGGAAACTAAGGGAATCTGACATTTTGAATTTACCTATACCAGTGCCTCTCTATCACTTACCAATTGGAAAAGATAATTATGGAGAAAAGACAATTTGAAAAGAGAAATAGAAAAGAGAAATCTTTATTCCTCTTACTGTTGTCTCTGATTATAATTTCTTTGTAGCCCACTAATAGTTCATTCAGATATCTGAGTCTCTTTAATCATCTTCCTTTTTAGAGAAAGAAAACACCAGAAAAAAATTTTAAAAAACAAATACATCCTTTTATTAGAATTGCCAAAGAAGTATTTGGAATTTTTGCCTTTGTTGTGGCTGCTGTTGTTTTTAATAGGCTTTTTGTTTTCCAGCGGAAACCTGATTTTGCATTGTAAGCAAATCTTCTTCTTACTTTTCTAGGCAAAATTATCCTCAGTTTAAAATGTTCTGGGAGGTATATATTCAGTAAAAGTTTCAAAATGATTGCAAGTGCCCTGGATATAATAGTAACGATTTTTCAATTATTTTTTCCTACAATTCTGTTCAACAAATTCTGTTTTCTCAAATAATGCGTAGCTCAGCATCACGTATCACGTGTTACCTTTAACGTCTGCTTTTGAAAAAGCGGTATATACTGGTTTTAAAAGATGAGGATTCTTCCTTTTTACTCTTCTCACCATTCTAACCAGTACTTATTAAAAAACTGGGAAGTTAGTGATGTACCTAGGAAATGAAATTACTTTTTTTTTTTAAATTTTATTTATTTATGTTTTCCCCCAAAGCCCCAGTAGATAGTTGTATGTCATAGTTGCACAGCCTTCTAGTTGCTGTATGTGGGACGCGGCCTCAGTATGGCCGGAGAAGCAGTGCGTCGGTGCACGCCCGGGATCCGAACCCGGGCTGCCAGCAGCGGAGCGCACGCACTTAACTTCCAAGCCATGGGGCCGGCCCTGAAATTACTTTTAAAAAATGTAATTTCCTTATTTCATTTCTTCAATATCATTCTAATGTTATCATTCATTTAATTTCCAATTGCCTTATAGAAAAGGCAATTGAGATCATTCCTTTTTGTTTTATACTTATTGAAAGGTTACCAAAAGTTTTCACAAATAATTGGGCCTGAAAAAATTATATTTGATTCATAAATTATGTGTTAATGTAAGTTATTAAGATATGTTTTCAGTAAATACAGGGATTTTCCTCATCAATTATTGACAGGTCGAAATAGGTCAGTTAATGTTTGAATACTTGACAGGAAAAAACCCTGATGTGATTCTAATGAGTGAAAACAAGAGCTAAGTTCAGGTTGAGAGGTCACTGAGGATATTTCGAAACAGTTCATACGTCACTAGTAGGAATACAAAGATGATTTAAGTGACCTTATGTGCCTATATGGCAGTACATTGATTTGTGTAATGCCGCTTATGGCTGCCAGTTCTCATTCCTCATTAACACTATCATCATCATCAACTTTATTTAAAAGGAATTTTTATTTATTTATTTATTTATTTATTTATTTATTGCTGAGACAGATTCGCCCTGAGTTAACATCCGGTGCCAGTGTTCCTCTTTTTGTATGTGAGCCACCACCGTAGTATGGCCACTGACAGATGAGTGGTGTAGGTCTGCGCCTGGGAACTGCACCCAGGCTGCCCAAGTGGAGCGAGCCAAACTTAACCACTAGCCCACCGGGGCTGGCCCTAAAGGGAATTTATTAATCACTTAACTATACATGACAGTGTGCACGGATGATACCCAGGGAAGTCCATATACGTAAACCCAAATCATGGCTGCTGTTAAAACATTTGACATTGTGCCTTCTGTGAATAAGGTAGCATAAACATGGCTTCTCTCTGAGTTTATAGATTAAACAGTGGAGACTCAATGATTCTGTGAGAATTGATGAGACCCCCCCCCCATGCTTCAGTGGATTGAGGACTGACCAGTTCGTAAGCATTTTGAATCCCTTGTAACAGCAAGTCCAGACCCTGGCACATGCGAGTTGCTTAGTAAATGCTTGCTGCATTACAAGTTGACCTTCAACTGAATACAAATGAAAGCGTCAAGGAGACAAAAGTCTCAGGAAAGTAAATTTAATGCTGGGGCCACATGCTGCAATACCAACTTGAGTACTTATTTTTTAGAAAGAAACAAAATAAACACATTCTTCTATGTAACTAAATAGCTTTGGACATTGAAAAAGCAGAGTAACTAGATTTTCAGTTTCAAATCTTCTTAAATAATGTAGGATAAAAATATCATTTCTCTCTTTTTTTTTTGTGAGATCAGCCCTGTGCTAACATCTGCCAATCCTCCTCTTTTTTTGCTGAGGAAGACTGGCCTTGGGCTAACATCCGTGCCCATCTTCCTCCACTTTATATAGGACGCTGCCACAGCATGACTTGCCAAGCGGTGCGTCGGTGCGTGCCCGGGATCCGAACCGGTGAACCCCGGGCCGCCGCAGCAGAGTGTGCCCACTTAACCGCTTGCGCCACCGGGCCGGCCCAAAATATCATTTCTTTTTGTAGCAGAAATGTGAGACATTGAAAAATTGAGAAATCTAATTTCCAGGAAAATGATGAAATTTCAACATTAGGAAATCCAATAATGTAATTGACATATTAATAAATTAAAGGAGAATGATCAAATGATGATCACATTAGATGCTGAAGACAGCTGCTAGAATTCATATGTATACCTTATTTTAAGAGAAGCTATTAGTAAGCTTTGATAAAGGCAGAAACTACTGAAAATATAATATTTTAATGGGACTTAGATTCCCATTAAAGATGGAACAGAATAGGAATTCCACCATCACCATATTAGTTTGGATTTTTGTTTCACACCACACTCAGAAGCATATTTCAAGTGAATTAAAAATCCAAATACAAAAAAATTTCTGTAAAGTATTAGAAGAAAGTATAGGAGTTTTTTGTTTTGTTTTGTTTTTTTAATAATCTTGAGGGTGAAGAGGGCCTTCCAAATAAGCGTCAAACCTCAAAAGCTAAAAGAAAAAGATTGACAGTATTTTTAAAACTTCTATTTAATGAATGATTCCTAAACAAAGCTAAATGTCAAGCAGCAGAGAGAGGAAGTGTTTTCACAGAGCCGTATATGAACCATAATATATAGAATCCTTAGAATAAAAAAAAAAGTAAGCCAAAAGAAATGGACAAACATAAGGCAATTTACAGATAAAGAAATAGAAACGGCCAAGAAACATGTGAAAAGTTACTTAACCTCACAAACAGTGTGGGGAATACAAATAAAAACAACAATAATACGTTATTTTCATCCCCCAAATTCACAAAATAAATAAAAATACACTCTCACATTTGATTGGTGGGAGTGCTCATTGTTATAACTTTTTATGGACAGCAATTTGGCAACATCTATTGAAACAGTGATGTTCAAACACATTGACTCAGCAATATATGTATAGTGTACATGGATACTTATTGCAGCATTGTTTGCATTAATGAAAACTGAAAACAGCCAAACTGGGAAATAGTAGTAGAATACTTTATGGTACAGTGATAACTATATCTGCCAAAGACAGTGAGGTACCGCTAGATGTACTGACATGGAAGACGTGTCTGACTCAGCATTAAGCAAGTTTCGGAACAAGATGTTTAGAACAATCCAGTATGTATAAAGAAATAAAATACACAACACCTGTATGTGTAAATAGACACATATACATAGAAAAAAGTCTGGAAGAACACAGCAAACAGTTAACCGCCCCTACCTCAGGAAGTATGATATGATGAGTCCCACCCCTGAGGGGCTTAAGCAGAGATGAATAGAGATTTTGACATTTTACTCGATATACATCTGTATTGTTAGAATTTTTTAACAGTAAATGCATATTTGTAGTGTAAAAAATTAATTATAAAAAGAGAGAAATCTAGTTCATATATTGTATAGATTGTTGTTGTTTTTCCATAAGCAGACATTAGATGCAACCAAGGTATATGAAATTTTTTAGGACTTTTTATCCACCAGGCTGAAAAAAAATCATTTTCATTATAGGCAGGGGAATCGTTTTCTTATTGATAAAATATTTATTTTCTTTAAATGTCAATTACCGTAATTTGCTACTTCTCACCTTGGAAAAGCTACCTGCTGGGCCTTGAACCTGGCTGCTGAAAAGGAAATTTGAGCATAAGCAGAACTCAGTTAAATGCAAGGTTTTTCTTATTGGAAATTTAGTTTTAAAGGAAAACATTTTAAGGCATTGCTAGTTGGTGCAAGTCTGTTGAGTATGATGAGTTGTTATGAACTTTCAAACACCAGAGGTTGATTCCTTCCTTCCTTTCTTCCTTCCTTCCTTCCTTCCTTCCTTCCTTCCTTCCTTCCTTCCTTCCTTCCTTCCCTCCTTCCTTCCTTCCTTCCTTCCTTCCACCTCCCTCCCTCCCTCCCTCTTCCTCCCTTCTTTCCTCTCTTTTCAATATTTTTGGTCTTGGGCTGGTCAGGAAAGAAGGAGAGCAGGGAAACTGAAGTGATGCCATGACATCCACATGTACAAGCTCAGAGGCTGGTCTTGCAGTGTCCTGCACACCCCTGACTTTTTAAGGACCTTTAGGTGCACTGCAATAACCTCAGCCAATCTCGAGGCAGCCAGCCAGGAGGGAAGGAGAAGAATCTGGGACTAGGGACAGGGAAAGGGCCTGGCTAAGGAAGAGCCCACTGGGGAGTCCAGCTGATCAGATGCTAAGCTTCAGAGTGGGGCGGGGAAGTGGAGCTGGCACATGGCACAGGAGACTGAGTGAAATGGAATCTGGACCCAGGGGGCTGCAGAAACCCCACGCTATGTAACTCCCCAGAAAGATTCTTTTTTGAGACTATTTCAAAAGAGACATTTTGAAGTATTTCTCCAGAAGATGTTTTGGTTAATCAGAATTGGAGAGTTCAGAAACAGGAGAAGGAGGATTATCTGCCTCTTCCAATTGAGCAGCACACTTTCTTGATTTTTAGCAAGTGAGTTTATACAACACTTTTGTACCATAAGAATGAAATCCTTCCTTTCTTAAGGCAGGTAGTTCACTTTTTCCAACATCAAGTTACTTGTTACCTCCTATGTTTCTTTGTAGGTTACAAGCTCCCAATAACAGGGAGACAGGCCATCATCTTGTGTTCCTTGGCCTGTTTTGTTCTATAGCACTCTAACATTAATCTCTTTCCTAACTCAAGTTTTATAACACCTCTGTCTCAGTATGTCTGCTCCCCTGGCACCTTATTTCCCATACATAGAGGATTCTGGGAGTAAACTTATTACTCTTAGCAGAATCTATAATCCCACAGGGCTGGCAGGGATGTTGAAATATTGTTAGAACAATATTGAGGTATAAATCTTGCTCCCTCCATTGTCAAATCTTCAGTACAGGTCAATCATTTGCTGTTGCTTAACTACACTTTGATGGCTTTTGGTATCGATCACAGGTCAATTAGCTGGTTTTGGCCAACACAGCATTTTTAGTACTGTATGTGACTCGTGCCTTTGCTTACTGTTACATTGGCTCCTAGGGGAGGAGATGTTCTGGAATTTGAAGATACAGGTGTTTATTCAAAGCTCTCTCTTATCTCACCTGTGGATGCATTTTTTTAAAAACTTGTTTTGTTTCAAATGATATCACCTTGACCTCCAGAGCTCCAAAGTGTTGTGTTTTTCCCCTTCATGCTGAGTGTCATTTATTTCTCAGGTGTTCTTGCTTAAAATCCTAAAAAACCAAAACCTCTTGATATTTCTAATTTTACACACATTTCTAAAGCATTGGGCTCCCACTTTTGCTCCAACTGTTACGAGTTTTGAGATCCTGAAATTCCTTCTTAAGGGATCCTTGTCTTAGTCAAGAGGGAAGAGAGTTCTAGCAGAAGATCCTTAGTTGGGCTGACATCTCCTGCTTCTATAAGGATGCTTCTGATTTACCCAGACTTGAGAGAGAGAGAGATTGACATTTGGTTTCCTTTACTAAGAAAGTGAAGGAGGCACAAGGACAGCCCAGATGTGGGCTGCTGTGACTTGATCTGTGACCAGATCTGCTCTCTTGAGCAGGGCAGAAGGTCTTGACACATTATCTACTTCCTTCTTGGCTTTGCAATCACAAGTGAGGCTGAGTTAAGTTAGGGTGGATAGTCCATTGGTTGGGTAGAATTCAGTTATACTAGGTGAGACATAAGCCAGCTTCAAAAACAAACAAACAGACAAACAGTTCAGATTCACCAGAAAGCATGCAAAGGAATAGGTTAGAAACAGAAAATCTAGTTACTATATGACCCAGCAAGTCTACTCCTAGGAGATACCCATCAGAAATGAAAACCTGTATCCACACAAAAGCTTGTTACCTGGATGTTCATAGCAGCATTGTTTATAATAGCCCCCAAAGTGGAAAAAACCCAAATGCCCATCAACTGATGAACGGATAAGCAAAATGTGGTATATCTATGCAATGGAATATTATTCAGCAATAAAAAGGTATGAAGTCCTGATACGTGCTAAAACGTGGATGAACCTTGAAAACATGTTAAGTGAAAGAAGCCAGATACAAAGGTCAATATTATATGATTCCATTTATATGAAATGCCCAGAATAGGGAAATCCATAGAGACAGAAAGTAGACTACTGGTTGCTTAGGGCCAGAGGGTTAGGGGAGATGGAGAATGACTGCTAATTGGGTATGAGGTTTCTTTTATGAAAATGTTCTAAAATTAAATTGTAGTGATGTTTGTACAACCATGTGAATATATTCAAAAACAATTAATTCTATACTTTAAATGGGTAAATTGTATGTTATGTGAATTATATCCCAACAAAGTAGTTTTTATTTTGAAAGAAAGATACAGCACATTTAGGAGGAAGCAGTGAAAAGGCAGCATTGGCCACAGACATTTAGATCTGTGTGGCAATCGGGAAGCCGCACCTCAACTGCGTTTCCTTCCTGGCAATGTCTCCTGGTTCCACCCTCAAACTGATCCTCCTAATGTCCTGTGTTTCTTGCGTCAGAACTGTCATTGGTTCCCCACTGCCTAAAGGATTCTTGGTCTCAGACGCACTTCTCCAACCTCGTGTCTCACATGAATCCTTTCTTTCAAGATCTCTTCACCTTCTGCCAAACCCTCCCACGCTTTCCTATCCGCTCCTACCATTCTGCCAGCTTGGAATATCATCCTCCTAGGCTTCACTTTTTCTGTCCTTCAAAGATAAACTAGGACAAATCTCACCATCCTCTCTGAGCATCCAAATCGTCTTGAGGGTTACCGTCTCCAGCTCCCATCCTCCTCATTGTCTGCCTCATTTACTTTTTGCAATATATACACTGTCTGTGTGAATATAAAAGTGTCACATATTTTCTTGTATATTTCTCTCCCCTTCCCCAGTACTTACATACATTTATTTTTGGGGTGAGGGATAAGTGGAACTGGATTTTGAAGGATCCCTGATATTATCGCTTCTCTTCTCAACCCACCACACAGTCAAATGATAACTTCCAATACGTTAAAGAGCTAGGGATGACAAGAAACTAAATGGTCTTTTAAAAATATTGTTTTCCTATTGTTAAAAGAAATACATTTGAATATAGAATATTTGGGAAATAGAGGAGGGCATAGAGAAGAAAATAAATATTGCTCCTAATTCCCCACCCAAAGGTAGCCAACATTAGCGTTTTCTTTTATAACATTGTATACACACTTGTGTAGCAGTTTTAAAACTTGGATGAACAGAAATGTATTTTTTTTTGCTGAGGAAGATTAGCCCTGAGCTAACACTTGTGTCCATCTTCATCTATTTTATATGTGGGATGCCACCACACATGGCTTGATGAGCGGTGCATATGCCTGTGCCTGGGATTTGAACCTGCGAACCCCGGGTTACCAAATTGGAGCACGCAAACTTAACCACTACGCTCCTGGGCTGGCCCCAAGAAATGTATTTTTTTCATGATTGAATTCAACCTGCTTCTCAGCTCTCATTTCTGCTGATGGGGGAAAACATTGTTGTTTGGTTAAATATTCATTCGAATTTAGAGTTCTCCTTATGCTTCTCTCCTGCCCTTGTGCCCATCCTTCCAGTTTCTCTTCATGTTACCCTATCCTGTACACGGCTGGAGCGGTGAAAAGGTCTTTACAAAACACAGATTTCATCGTGATGCTCCCTGTCCCCCACCACCTCTCCCAGCTTCAAGACCTTGAGTGGCTCCCACCAGAGAACGTCCTAATTCCTTAGCACCTCATGAGACCCTCATGGTCTAGCCCCAATCTCCCTTGCTACCCTTACTAATGCATTCTGCCGTCTAGACATCAGAGTATTTGCTTTTTCCTAGAACATAACAACAAATACTTTTAAGCCTCTGGCTTACTCTGTTTCTTCTGCAAGGAACACCCTTCGCAACTTGCATCACCAAGCAAATATCTTTTTCAACACCCAGCTTAAATGCTACCTTCTCTGGGTAGTCTTGCTTGACTCATTTATGCTGAACTAATCCTTCCCTTAATGTACCCCCTTAGCACCCTGTACACACCTCTATTACTGAACTTGTTATATTGTATTGGATTTGTGGAAGGGTTCCCTCCTCTGGAAAGTGAACTTATTCAGGCTTACTCTTATTCATTTTTTTTCTTTTTGCCTTCCAAAGTGGAGTTTTACCCCCAGAACTCTGAAGGTGCTAAATAATAATTGAAAATAAGATGAAATAATATCTTTCAATATATATGTGTTGGTTGATTAAAGAATACCAGAATACAGAAACCCAGTAGGTAGTAGGTAAAAAAAAAGAATACCAGAATGGGTGAGAAATAAAGAAACAAGTGTGGGATGCCCAGATGAGGAAGTGCATACTGTGTTATTTGTTAGGGGGTTATTCACAAGCTGGCAAGGAAAAGACAATCGTCCCTTTATGATTCCTCTTTGAAATCAGAAAGAGAAAGTCACTGAATCCTCACAGAGATTTGACTGACAAGGGACCACTACTTCATTTTCTACAGAAAATGTAGACTACAGAAAATCTAACTAATTCTAAAGCAAGAGCACGGCTTTCCAAATGGTTACATGCATTTATCTTAAAATAAAAAATGCACAAATGTCCATTGATGGATAAATAAATAAATAAAATGTGGTATATACATGCAGTGAAATATTATTCAGCCTTTAAAGGAAGGAATCCTGCCATGTGCTACAATATGGATGAACCTTGAGAACATTGTACAAAGTGAAATAAACTCTTCACAAAAAAGACAAATGCTGTATGATTCTGCTTATATGAGGGACCTAGAGTGGTCAAATTAATAGAGAAAGAAAGTAGAATGGTGGTTGCCAGGGGCTGGGGGCAGGCAGAAACAGGGAGTTATTGTTTAACAGTTACAGAGTTTCAGTTTTGCCAGATGAAAAGGTTCTGGAGATGGATGGTGGAGATGGTTATACAACAAAGTAAATACACTTAGTACCACTGAACTGTACACTTAAAAATGGTTAAGACAGCAAATTTTATGTGTTTTTTACCATGATTAAAAATTAAAAAGATAAAAAAAAGTAAGAAAACTCGACCCACTGTTTTACTCACTATAGAGAATCCAGGTTTTGTGGAGCCTGAAGCTTATAAAATTTAGGGACCCCTTTTATAGAAAAAAATTACAAATAGAAAATAAGAAAGCAAATATCTATTTAGGATGCGAATGGGAAGAGACCGTGTAAGTGAGGGGGCCTGAAGCTTAAGCCTCCTTAGCTTGAAGGAGAACCGGCTTCTGCTGAGCATAAAAGTTTTATACTTTTTCCCAATGTTCCTGTGTGCCTTGCACCTGTGACAGCTGGGGCTGCGCTGGGCAGGTTTACTGTATGTGGTGGTACAATGTGGTTTGTAGGATCGACTGCCTTTCCTGTGCTCTTTAATGACTAGGTATGGATTAGATTTGATAAATAAATGGCAAGCAATAGGATATAGTGGAGCATATGAGGAAGCCATTTGGGGTAAAACTAATTTGGCCTGAGTTTGTTTTTCCAAAAGGGCCTGTTGCCTGCATTATGTATCTGCTTTACCATGTCCCAAAGAGAAGAGTAAATGCGCTTAAGATAAAGATGCAACTTCCCCCACATTCACATTTCCTTAAGGATAAGCATTTCTCCCTAGGCTAGGATTTGACTGCTGCACTTATCCTGTGACCACCCAGCTCGAGACAACAGACCTGACACCAGCCACGCCCATCGAGACAGCAGACCTGCTCCCTGCTGTGTCCATCAATAGCTATTCTGGCAGGGCGATCTTGTGGCTATTGTAAAACGGACATTGCAATCATATGTGATACATGCTCTTTGACGGTATATAACCGCCCTGTACACCCCACTTCTTCGGTGTCCTTCCTTCCTTAGGGAAGGAAGTCCCCAGGCCATAGTCCTCAAAAGTTGGCTCATAATAAACTCACCTCAATTTTGATTTATAGATTGATTATGGATTGTTTATGTTGACAGATTCAAGGCAATACAATAATCAGCTTCCTCCTTATTTTGCTGACACAAGTAATTGAGCCTCCTGTGTGATGTAGACCCATTTGAATCTCTGTATCACAACGCACAGTATAAGACTTCAGCAAATGTAGTCATTTGTGACTGGGGCATTCTTTGTGCGTGAAGTTAATGCTGTTATACATTTGCCTTCGGGTGTTTTTCCAGCAAGGCTGGTGTGTTTAAATTGGTTGATTGTCAGTCTTTTGGCTCTAGGGTAGGAACAAGCACAAATGTAAAAACCAAGAAGAAGTGTCTTTCAGTTTTTCAGTTAATGCCTTTTTTGGAGAAAAAGCAGTGTGAAGTGAGTGTGGGGTGATTAACAGGCTCGCTCTGGAAGCCGGGGACTAGTCCTAGGCGGCTTTGGGGGCTGCAGCTGCCTTGACCAGCGCTGCCCACCATCCTCTCAGGAGCCCTCCGGCGGCACAGTGATGGTCAGCACAGAGCAACACCCTGGGAGTCAGCTGTTTCCAAATTTGCTGGAATCACTTTTAGTTATAAAGAATTCCCTGGAAAATGTTACAGTCAAAAATGCGGAAGGGGAATTCTTCCGGGGGAGTTTCTGGGGAAAAAAAAAAAAAAAGCATTCCTTTTTCCTTACAAAGTCTGAACTGTAGAACATCCCCCTTCCTCTGAGTCATATTTAATTGGAATAGCAGAGCAGAACTTGATGGCTGTTCTTCAAAAATGTCATTTGTGGGTTACATTTATTTTCAATTCTGTTTAAACCACAAGACATAAATAATGAGAAATTCTTATTTTGAAATAATAAGAAAGGTCATGATGTAATTTTTATATTTAACCCAAGAAACATGGCATGAAATGAAATAGAGTGGATCGGGGTAAAGTACTACTTCGGGAGTCAGATTTCCTAAATTGTCTTCTGGTCAACCCTCTACTGTGGGTTATAGAGGAATAAATCCTCAGCTAGTGAATGACAGGGCAAGAAGTCTGGGCTTTTGGAAAGAAATTACTGTGTTATCTAATTATAGAAGCAATGTATATACATTGGAAGAACATTTCTATCTACAGAAAAGAATGGAAAAAAAAATCAAAGAAAAACGTCCTGTAATAATTTTAGGTTAATGTTTAAGTGTATTTTCCTTCAACATTTGACCTAGATAGTAATTTTTATATAAAAATATACAATTTGGAATCTAGAGAATATGCTAAATAGAAAACTCTTTGCCTTCAAGAATTTAACATTCAGAGTTGTGAATATTTTTAGCAATCTGGAAGGTCTATGACAGGTAGAAACACAATTTTACTGACAAGCTGGTGGGTAGGAATGAGGCAAGTGGTTGGTGAGGCACGTCGTGGCTGCCAAGTGTCCGCATCTTGACTTAGCTTTGCTGTTCTCTACAGGGGAAGAGCAACTAACTGACAATTTGTGGTCAATGCTGCTTGGTGCCTCCCAATACACATTCTCCTCTTCTTCATTGGTTAGGCATATAGTCACCCAACTAAAAGAGGACATTCCTAATTTCCTTTGTAAATATATGGTGTAGTTTTGGTCAGTGAGATGTAAACAGAAGTATACGCAACTCCTGGGAAGTATTGTTTTTCCATTTCTGCTGAGTGGAATATGATTGCTATGCCTGGAGCTCAGCAGCCACTTTGGACCTCAAGAATGAGCACCACAACTTGGAGAAGGCTGACTGTGAGCTGGAAAGTAGCCTGGTCCCTGACAATTTTGTGGAGCCACCATACCAGTCTTGGGCTGCCTACCCCCAGATTTCTTTTCTATGAAAGAACAATATGTTTCTATCTTGTTTAAGTCAATGTAAAAGAAATTTTTTTTTGGTTCTTATATTCAGCTAAACTAAATCCTAATGGATACGGGCTTGTTCACTATCCTTTACCTAATATGAGGAATTGTTGACTCACCTGTGGGAAAACTAGGGTGAAGTGATCTCACTGTGGAGGATAGAGCCAGGAGGCATCTTGGCTTGGTTTAATGTCTATTCATTTCTATTCCTGCCTTGTGCTGTCTCCTGGGACCCAAGTCCTCTGGACCCACCTGCAAGCATGGCTCTTAAATGGTGGGCCTTGCTTTATGTTCCGTGGTGGTTGGGTTTGGAGTGAGGCAAGAAGTTTCTCCAGCTCCATGGTGAAGTCCAGTACTGGCCAGGGAGCAGTAGAAGTCAAGAAGAATCTGAAGGTGAAGGCATCCACAGAGGGTTTTTTTCTAAGGCAGTTGTTCTTAAAGTATGTCCAGGGATACCTAGGATTCCCTGAGACCCTTTCAGAGAGTCCATGGGGTCAAAATTATTTTCATAATAATACTAATATGTTACTTACCTTTTCCAAAAACTTTGAGAACTGCTGTTCTAGGTTTTCTTTACAGAAAACTTGTCTCGACCACACTGACTCCCACCAACAGCTACGAGCAGCAGCTGGAGACAGTCGTCACATCAGTGGGTTATGAATGGTTCTACCTAAAGACTCTCTTCAGGCTCTGTAATCTTCTGAGAAGGTGGACCCAAGGACCTGAGGGCAGAGGACAGAATGCCAAATCCAGGACACAATATGAATTGTGTCCCTGCCAAATTCATATGTTGAGTTCTAACCCTCAGAACCTCAAGTGTGACCTTATTTGGGAGATAGGTGAATTTTTTTTTTTAGGTTTTGTTTTGGCAATATATATATATATAGAGAGAGGTATAACTGAAATATAACATTATATTAGTTTCAGGTGTATGACATAATGATTCGATATTTGTATATAATGTGACATGATCACCACAATGTCTAGTTAACATCCATTACCATACATAGTTACAAAAATTTTTTTCTTCTGTTGAGAGGTTTTAAGATTTACTCTCTTAGTAACTTTCAAATATATAGTACAGTGTTTTTTACTATAGTCACCACACTGCACATTACATCCCCGTGACTTATTTATTTTATAACTGGAAGTTTGTGCCTTTTGACCCCCTTCACCCATTTCGCCCACCCAGAAGATAGCTGATTTAGGAGATCACAGAGATGATTAAGTTAAAATGAAGTCATTAGTGTGGGCCCTAAACCAATATGAGTGGTGTCCTCATAAGAAGAGGAAATTTAGACACAGGCATGTACCAAAGGAAGAGGAAGTGAAGACACAAGGAGAAGATGCCATCTACAAGCCAAGGAGGGAGGCCGCAGAAGAGATCACCACCTTGATCTTGGACTTCCAGCCTCTGGTCTGTGGTACTCATTATGGCAGCCCCAGCAAACTAAGACTGGGTCTTCTCACACCCTGTGGAGGGCTGTGGAGGAGAGGAATGAGGCAGGTCTGCTCATTACAGTCCACCCGCTATGGCTCCTTTACTTAAACCATCCTGATGGCTGTGATTCCATATTTGAAAAATTTAAGTTGTCAGTTCCCCAGAGTTTGAAAAAAAGTTCTGAAAATTTAAATTGACAGAACTTTAGAGTTATTTAAGGTGAGAGTCGATAGGGCCCCCAGAGGAAATATCCTCCACCTCCTTCATTGTACAGAAAGGTAAATGTGACAGACGTGACTGCCCTGGGGCTGGGCTGGGGTAGTCAGCTACTTCCTAACGAGGAAGCAGGGTAGAAGTTCCTGCCCATAAGTGCCTCACACCCATCTGGATGTTTCTCAGGCCTTCTGGGCCCCAAGGAAGGGTTTGAGGTGTGTCTGGGGTAGGAGAGAAAGCAAGAACCCTGCGTGAACTTTTTTCTCTCCATCCCTTCTGTCTCCTTTCCTCTCCCCCGAGTTCCTCCAGACTGGAAGAAAGAGCATTTCTGTCTCATCCTTTTCAGTAGGACAATAAGCCTCATGGCTGAGTCCGGGTGATCAATGCTCCTAGTTTGCTGGGGACTAAGGGGTTCGCTGCTAAAACCAGAACAGTCCCAGGCACACTGGGATGAGGTGGTCATCCTGGGCCCAGCTCTCTTAAGCCTACGGATTATATTCCACATACAGTACACTGAGAGGAACTCTGTGATGCCAGGGGAGTTGGACTTGGGTTTGTGCTGTGCTAAAGACATCAAGGAAATCTTCTCTTCAGCTCAGTCAGTAGTTCTTAACTAGGGGAGTTCCATTTCCCTCAGGAGTATTTGGAAAAGATTGGGAGGTTTTTTATTGCAACCTAACCGCAGCGTGCTACTGGCATTTAGCGACGTAGGGAATTGCCCGTGACAGTTCCCACAGGGAATTTAAGTCCTACTTCATATGCCAGTGGTGACCTATTGAGCACCCGTGCAGGATTGCTTAACCTTGTTTTTCAAGCTCAGAGTCTCGCTAAAGAGGCCAAATCTGTCCTCACGCCTTCTCTGGGGCCCCAGGTCTCGGTGACGTCTCTTGGGAGTGGGAGGCTTCTAGAGGGTATAATCTAAAGAGGGAATTACATGCAGAGCTATAACATTTGCCAAATATTACCTCCTTACAAAACAAAGGCCTTGAACTGGGTGATCAGTGAAAAAGGGCTTTGGAGCAGAAACTAGACGTCTCCCAGAGGACAAGAGTATGGGGCCAGAGCAATGTAAAATCCTGAAAAGTGAGATGTAGGATGAAGCAGAATGAACCCCTTAGCCACAGACCTCAAAGTTTATAACCAACTCCTCCGTGAGGAGGAACAGAGATTGAGTCCAGAAACTTCACAGATCATTGAATATACACAGTTCTCATTATAGAGCAAATCCATTTGTTATCCCCATAAAATTCCAACTCAAAGAAAACATTCAGGTATTGTAATATAAAGCTGCTCGGACACGGCAAGTTGAGCATCAAAATTCTGAAGCTCAGAGTCGCAAAAACGGATGAGAATCGCCCTTGATGGAATGCTGTCTTCACGAGTCTTTTTTTTCCCCTGCTGGGGGTGCTATATAGTATAGAAGCAGAAGAGCTCCTACAACAAAGCCAGCTCAAAACAATTTCCACTTTACACAGAGGCTCTTTCTTTGCTTATAACAAAATTATTGTAATACTTGTTTGATAATCTTTTTGGAATATATTTATCCATGAACTCTCTAATATTTACTCGACACTTACTGCAACCCACTTCTAGCTTGTCTTCCTTTACTACAGAGGCAGGAAAGCTAAAAATATTTCCCAGACTCCTTTGCAACTAGGGCTCTAGGTTCCACCAAGCACAACCGTATGTCTGGTTTTCCTGGGGCAGTCTGGTTTGTGTCTGCTGTCATAGCATAATTATTACACGTGCCCTCTTCACCCTCACGGTCATCACCGGAACTTGAAGTCGGTGGTGGTGACTGGCTATTTGGGCAAGTCCCTGGGTGGAGGCTGTAGTTCTTCTCAGGCAGCTTTGTCAATTTCTGATGTCTTATAGGTGTTGAGTGACAGACAGTGGTGGTAATGCTGTTTCTGCCGGATTAGCCCCATGGAGTGGTTGGGCATTTTTCCAAGGTGCTTCATTTCTGGCTGTGTAGCATCTAAACCTATTTTCCTGGTCTTATTGGGAAATCTATAAAGTTCATAGTGTATTTTATACATTTCATCAATTCTTTTTTTTTTTTTTTTGTGAGGAAGATCAGCCCTGACCTAACATCCGATGCCAATCCTCTTTTTTGCTGAGGAAGACTGGCCCTGGGCTAACATCCATGCCCATCTTCCTCTATTTTATATGTGATGCCGCCACAGCATGGCTCAATAAGCCGTGCATCGGTGCTCGCCCGGATCCGAACCTGCGAGCCCCTCAGAGGAGCTCGCGCACTTAACCGCTGCGCAACCGGGCTGGCCCTATTTCATCAATTCTAAGATGTACATATTCCCATTTTTTTTGAAATTGAAATGGGCTTTGAAATTGGGAAGCTTCTTACAATCAATGACATATTATAGTTTAATTAGCAGTGTTATATCTTTCTTAGTGGCTTATGAAATGATGGTGTGCCTTACAAATGGTGGCATTTTACCTTTCATGAAAAACAGTAATAAACACCTTACCACTTGTCTTAGTCTGCTTGGGCTGCCATAACAAAATACCATAGACTGGGTGGCTTAAACAACAGAAGTTTATTTTCTCACAAGTCTGGAGGCTGGAAATCCATGATCAAGATTCCAGCCAATTTGGTTTTTTTTTTTTTTTTTACAGCCAATTTGGTTTTTGGTGAGAGCTTTCTTCCTGGCCGGCAGACAGCTGCCTTCTCACTGTGCCCTCACATGGCCTTTCTTCCGTGAGTGCGATGAGTTAGAGGGAGAGAGAGAGTATGAGAGAGAGAGACACACACACACATGGGGCATGTGATTGAGCCTGAGCACTCTCGGGTGTCTCTTTACAGGGACAATAATCCTACCTTCTATTGGATGATGGCCCCACCCTTATGACCTCATTTACCCTTAATGACTTCTTTAGAGGTCCCATCTTCAAATATAGCCACACTTGGGGGTTAGGGCTTCAACATATGAATTTTGGTGGAACACAAATGTTCAGTCCATAATGCTACTTAAATCAAGTAAAGTAGATTATATGGTCTGCAACCGAGCACCCTGAACCATATAGAATGAAAACAAAAAAAGAACTTAAGATAAAATGGCTGGAATTAAAGTAACTGAGTTCCAGGTCAGTTTTTTCCTTTTTAAAATTCTACTTGGGGGCCGACCCCGTGGCTTAGTGGTTAAGTGCACGTGCTCCGCTGCTGGTAGCCCGGGTTCGGATCCTGGGCGTGTACTGGTGCACCACTTCTCCAGCCATGCTGAGACCACGTTCCACATACAGCAACTAGAAGGATGTGCAGCTATGACATACAACTATCTACTGGGGCTTTGGGGGAAAAAATAAATAAGTAAATAAAATTAAATAAATAAATAAATAAATAAAATTCTACTTGGTTTTCTAAAAACAAAATATAGTTGTGTGAATCAGGGCTTTCTAGCACAGAATATGGAACATATGCAATGCCTGACAATTTCTTAATTCTTAAAAACCTGTATTACTGGTTCGCTTCCAGAGTGGCCTAAGTATTTCTCTGTCACTCACCTTCCAATCCTTTATTATATCTGAATTTCTCCCCACTCCTCCCTTTTTAAATTATAAAAGAAACTTTTACAAGATACAATTGTTATGCAGCATTGTGTGTGTGTGTGTGTGTGTGTGTGTGTTTTGTTGTTGTTTTAACTGTTTTCCCACAATGTGGCCCAGGACCAAGCAGATGCATGTAAATTAAGTAATTCTGCAATATTACTATCATCACCACCATTATCATCATTAGTATTATCACCAAAAGTATTTAAATGTGTAAGTGAGTACTGTGGTAAATGTCTGTCATCAAGTCTTGCTGTTCTCATTTCTGACATGTCTCTTGAATTTGATTCTTTCCATTCCCACTGGCACTATCCTGGCTTGGATCTCACCGTCTCTCATTTGGATAATTGCAACATTCTCCCTGTGTCTAACCTCGTCCTTACCTTCTCAACTTACTCTCCCTACAGTGATTAGAGGTCTCTTAGGAATCTTTGGAACCTTGGATCTTGGGAGTTGTGGCTGAGCAGAGCAGGGACATTGGTGCTTCTGATAAGATGTATTAGACATTTTCCCTGCCCAGGTATTCATTTATATTCGTTGCTTTGCTTAAGGGCTGGAAAAATTCCCACAAGTAAAAAAACTGAACCCTGTCCAGCCTTGTCAGGAGGTTCTGACATAAACTAGATTGTAGGAGAGATAATGGTGTGCACACATGCACGCAAGCATACACACACACACACGCACACTATGAATTAGAATTCACGATAGGGACTCTGGCACAACAAGCCAACCTGAGGTCAAGGTCTAAGCATTTGATGAGGATGATGATTCTACCTGCAAGTTTTACCTGGCTACATGTATGAGTCTTGGGGGAAAGAGCTGAGTGTATTATTTAGGGTAAAATTAGACCATTGTAATAAAGAGACTCACAGTAATTAAGTGGCTTAAAGAAGATAGAAGTTTATTTCTTTGTTAGCCACAGTCCAAGGTGAGCTGTGCTCCACGAAGTCATTCAGGTACTCAATACCCACTTTTCTGTACTATCTCCTAAATCCTAGGTTCCAATTACATGGTTGAAATGGAGTCACAATCAGTCAGTATTTTAGTTTGAGGGCAGATGAAAGTGTGTGGAGAAATACATGTGTGATATGCTAAGGCCTGAGCCTGGAAGTGGCATATATCGTTCGTGCCTGTGTTCCATTGGTAAGAAGTTGTATGGCCTCATCTACCTTCAAGGAGGAAACGTAATCCCTAGCTAGGTGGCTACATGCCCAGCTATAACTCTATTATTATGGCAGATAGAAAGAATCTTCGGGGGACAACTCTCTGATACATTGAGTATATGTGAATATGTAGGATTATAATGCTTTGAGATCCAGATAGTTTTGACATGAGGTAATCTTGCATTGAGCTTTCTCTCTTCAACAGGGACTTTCTGGTTCTAACATCCAGGACTGAGGTGGTGGTGGTTACAGCAGATGCCTCTTAGTAGTGGTGGAGTCCTCCTCTGAGGTATATGCATGGGGTCCTGCACCACCAGTCATGGGGGCAGTAAGTTGCCACCAGGATTGGTTGAAAAACTTATGTAAACAAGTCTGGAGGATTTTTGGAAATATACAAGAAGAGGAACTTTGGGAAAAGACTAGATTTCCTGTTACTCAAGCTGTGAATACTCAGAGTATTAAAATCTGGGGTAATTATTCAAATGTGGCCTCACATATGCTCTTAGGCTGATAAATCCTGGGCATTCCCGGTATTCATGGACTTGATTATTTATTTGTCTATTTTTTTTGTGTGAGGAGATCAGCCCTGTGCTAACATCTGCCAATCCTCCTCTTTTTTTTGCTGAGGAATACTGGCCCTGGGCTAACATCCATGCCCATCTTCCTCCACTTTATGTGGGACGCCACCACAGCATGGCTTGCCAAGCAGTGCATTGGTGTGTGCCCGGGATATGAACCGGCGAACCCTGGGCCACTGCAGCAGAGCACACACACTTAACTGCTTGTGCCACCAGGCTGGCCCCCTGGACTTGATTATTTTTATTTTTTTCTCAAGACTGCCTTAAGAATATTTTCTTTTTTTTTAAATTTTTAAAATTTTTTCTGTGAGGAAGATTGGTCCTGAGCTAATGTCTGTTGCCAGTCTTCTTCTTCCTTTTTTTTTTTGTGAGGAAGATCAGCCCTGAGCTAACATCCATGCCAATCCTCCTCTTTTTGCTGAGGAAGACTGGCCCTGGGCTAACATCTGTGCCCATCTTCCATCTTCCTTCACTTTATATGGGACACCACCACAGCATGGCCTGACAAGTGGTGTGTCGGTGCGTGCCTGGGATCCGAACCCGGGCCGCCAGCAGTGGAGCCCATGCACTTAACCGCTATGCCACGGGCCGGCCCCCAGTCTTCTTCTTTTTACTTGAGGAAGATTGTCCCTGAGCTAACATCCATGCCAATCTTCCTCTATTTTGCATGTGGGACGCTGCCACAGCGTGTCTTCATGAGCGGTGTATATGTCCTTGACTGGGATTCGAACCTATGAACCCCTGGCTGTTGAAGCGGAATGTGTGAACTTAACCACCAGCCCACTGGGCTGGGGGTACCCCCAGATAGACTTGATTATTATTATTATTTTTTTTTTGCATAAGAAAAACCTCATTGTCTCCTCTTGCTGCCAGGATAAAGTGCAAACCTTTTACATACTATTCAATGCTTCTCAAGAGCTGACTCTGACCAACCCTTCATGTCTAATCTTTCCTCTCCACCCTCCATGCTCTAGCTACCTTGTATTAATTACTCACGTCCAGATGTGACAGGTGTTTTCCTGACTCTGTGCCTTTAGTCTTACTGTTTCATATGCCTGGAATTCCCTTCCTGTCCTGGATTAATCTTACTCATCCTTCAAGTCTCAAAGCAAGTAATAATAATGATGACAGCTAATAAGTAAGCACTTATTGAACACCTGGCACTGTTCTAAGCACTTTACATGGTTTATGTCTTTTAATTTTCACAACGGATATGGGATAGGTATTATTATTATCCTCATTTGACCATTGAAGAAACAAGGGCATAAGGAATTCTCTTAGGAAGTGAGTGTTAGAGCCAGAATTTGAACCCAGGAGGTTGACGCCAGAGTTGAACTCTCGACCAATATGTTACATGAAGTTTCCCCAATCCTGACCCCGCCCCTGCAGCAGAATTATCTCCTTTTCTGTGCTTCCACAAACCCAAACTGGGTCAAAATTAGTTGTTTTCTATCTTTGTAATCTGCTTGTTAGTGTACTTTCTAACATTTAGTAGGTGTCAGTAAATGTGCGATGGTTAGTTTTATGTGATAACTTGGCACGGCTTTAGTACCAGTTATTCAATCAAACACTGATCTAAGTATTGCTATGAGGGTATCTTGTAGATGTGACTAACATCTACCATCAGTTGACTTTAAGTAAAGGAGATTATCTTGGATGTCTGGATGGGCCTAATCCAATCAAATGAAAGGTCCTAAGAACAAAACTGAAGTTTCCAAGAGGACTGTAGTGTGTGTCCAGCCTGCTGGCCTGCTCTATGGATTTCTGACTTGCCTAGGCAGTCCCACAATTGTGTAAACTCAGTCCTTGCAATAATAAATCCCTCTCTCTTCTTTTCTCTGGTAGAACTCTGGCTGATACAGTTTGCTGCACTTAATGACATAGGCTGGTTTATAAGGTGTTAATGTCTTTGTTGTTTCTTGAGTTTAAGTCGATTCTGGATGTCCTCTGGGATGCATCTAAGGACTTTTCAAAATTCCCAAAGTTTTTAATATGATCACATTTGAACAAGCTCCAAGTTTTTTCCTGAATCATTTATTTTACAAGAATTGGAGGGTTCTTTTGCATCATCCTCAAAACCCCAAACTAATTGTCATTTCAACAGAAATGGATTTACTATGAAACAAATGAGGCTTAAAGCTTCAAGGTGACTCTTTTTTTTAAAATTATTTTTTATTTATTTTTTTGTGAGGAAGATCAGCCCTGAGCTAACATCTGTGCCAATCCTCCTCTTTTTTGCTGAGGAAGACTGGCCCTGGGCTAACATCTGTGCCCATCTTCCTCCATTTTATATGGGACGCCACCACAGCATGGCCTGACAAGCAGTGTGTTGGTGCGCGCCCGGGATCCGAACCCGGGCAGCCAGCAGCGGAGCTCGAGCACTTAACTGCTATGCCACGAGGCCGGCCCCCAAGGTCACTCTTTTGTATGGACCTTTCAAGGCTCTGGGGAATTCTTAGCAATGTGTTCACACGGACATCTGTTTTTCATAAAGTTTGTAATAGTAAGATACTGTAAGAAGTGAATTTAGAAAGAGATTTTGCAACATTGTAATACTTTTGAGAAATTACAGACTTGATTTGGACTTACATAAAGGATTTCTTCTTTAGTCATCTTTCAAGTTTTTATTTAAAAAGGGAGAAAATATGAGAAAAAATAAATGGAATGTGAAACAGAAGTAATTAAGAGGAGTGACAAAAATCATAGAAATTTTTCTGATATCAAGAAGTGAATCATAATAAGTTTTTCAGATTGTCCATTGAGAGGAAGAACTAAATTTTGAATAGAAATAATGAATCAGGTCTTAGATTGTTTGATAATACAACTGATGAAGAGGATTGAATCACATAAACACATTAGGAAAAGATTTACATTTCTTGCTTATTTGATAAAATACTGATATTGATGAAGATAATATAAAATTCATAATATGTCATTACATCAAGGATATTGATGACAAACTATTTAGTGAAATGTCGATTAATCAACTAGTATTTAAGATGAGCCACTGCTTGAGAAAACCTGAAATGCCCTGAAATTTTACACCTCAGGTACAAAAGAAACTTGTTAGAGGTATTTTCAAATTTGGCAACAATTCTAAACATTTTACATGGTTTCAATAATGAGTTGTGAAGCTAAAAGAAACCTTTCTAAACTATCAATAATAAAAACACATTTCCATCAGTCATATGGAGGAAGGACAGAATTATCTTTTTATTCTTTTTACAGAAAGTGATTTTATAAAATCTCATGATATGAAGAGGCAAAGGATATGCAGCCAAAAAATGTAATAAAAAATTTATTACAGAAGTGTGTCTGGTAGTTAATTAGTAAAAATATCAAGTTGTTTTTCTAATTTTGGTGATTACGGTGTTTGACAGGTTTAAAAAATTTATAATTTGTTGAGATTTGTTTTTTGGTTTGTTGGGGTAGAGGAAAATCCTCTTTCTACCCTTCTTGTGGTCTTATGGCTAGACTAATAATAAAATTGACAAAAGACCAGATTAACAGGAGAAAAACTCAGTTTAATAAGTACGTATTGGAAATCATAGAGAAATGATGCTTGGAGAATGAACAAAGCAGGCAGTATATATATATCTTTTACACAAAGAAACAATAAATTTGTGAGGAATGACAGGACAAAGAAACTTAGGTTTGAGGTATGTAATTAGTGAGGAATTTAAGCAGAGTTTAGGCTTGAGGTAGTAAATTAGCCTGGTTTGTTTATGTAGGCTTCTTGGCCCTGAATTCCCCAGCTCTGGTGATAAGGATGCAGGGAGAGCACCTTTCACGTGGGAGATTTATTTCCTGCTTTCAGGGGGAACAGAGACAGGAGAGTCAGAAAGCCCTTTTTGCTACTCAAGTAACTTTAATTCAAAATAATCAATATGCTATTGTGGGATATTTTGGGGTGGTCTGCCCTGGACCCCAACATGTTATAAATAGATATTTACCTAATTTTAAAATTCTTTTTCTTATAGAGGACCCCAAATTGTAGGATCATCATACTTTCGAAAACCTGGTTTTCAACATTTTTTTTATAATTTTATTTATTTATTTATTTTTTTCCCCCAGAGCCCCAGTAGATAGTTGTATGTCATAGCTGTACATCCTTCTAGTTGCTGTATGTGGGATGCGGCCTCAGCATGGCCAGAGAAGCGGTGCATCGGTGTGTGCCTGGGATCTGAACCTGGGCTGCCAGCAGCGGAGCGCGAGCACTTAACCGCTAAGCCACGGGGCTCGCCCTCCTGGTTTTCAACTTTAACCAACACTTTTTCTCTTATATGTTGCCTTTTTACCCTCTAAGAACTAGAGATTAGATTTCCAGGCTTCCAGAGTATGATGACATATAGAGAGCCACAAGGTTGAACCTGACACCAGGCTTACTTCAAATTTGTATCTTAGTAAAATGACAAATTATTACATATTATGAATCTTTGGAGCTGCTTGAGTGTAACTGATACCTCAAATGTTGAATTACCAAATTCCAAGAATGCTCTGAAGTACCCTTATTTTGTGCTTTGATGCTGGCTTTTGAATGTCCTATTCCACTGCCTCAAAGAAGAAAGGGCCCTCTGTCCTTTGAAACTGGAAATACAAGTCAAGTAGATTTGAGGTGGCCCAGCCATTTTTAAGTTGGTCAATAATTCTCGGCTCCCTTATTGTATCCAGAGATGACTTTCTGAGAACAGGGAACTATTTTTAATGATATAATCCTGACTTTAGCAAGCAGATATGGTCTGGCTATTGATGTGTATCTATTTGGAAAGATTTTTGCCTCATCAGCGGAACAGGTAAATTCAAAGATGGTAATCTCCCCTATGAAGAAATGCTCAAGTTCCTCCTGTGGAATATCTATCTTTTTTTTTTTTTAGTTTGGAGGTGGGGAGTGGGCGTCAGGGAGAAACTTCCCTGCATATTGCTCACTCTCAGTGACGGATATTAACGGGATGCCTGGGCTCTGCAATGACCTTGACAAGAATAGAGCTGGCTTTACCTCTTTTAATTGTCATAGGTGCCTGTACACTAGCTTTCCTGCTTTGCTTCATGCTCCCTCTGTGGGCTCTGTGGATCGGAGAACGCAGGCCTGCAACCCTGATAAACAGCAGTGATGCAAGGCACCAAGAACTCTGTAGAAATTCCTCCATTGGCAAGTGAGAGTCTGTGCAAGATGATTCCAATCAACCTCATCTTCTGTTTCTTCTCCATATCTACCTTGCATTTGGGTCAGAATGTACTACTTGTTGCTCAATAAAAGCAGAGTGGCACTCAGAACATTTTATGATCTGTGATTTTGCTCGTGGGGTTTCCTTGACCTGGAGTGCCCTTTCTTCTCGTTTGCACTTCTGTAGGATTGCCTCCTCTCTTGAATGCCCCTATTAGCACTTTATTTACATTTCGATTAAGGCCTTTGCCCCACCTTGCTCCACCCTGTAGTGCTGCAGCACAGACATTGCACACGTTAGGTATCTGCAGGTTGGTGACGCCGGCAGACTGCTTCCTCCTGCATTAGGTTTGAGCTGTCCACCTGCATAGCCTGGAAAAATTCTCACGATGACAAGTGACTAGAGTGCAAGGGCCACTGATCATCACCGATCCCTTCCGCTCTAACTTCAAAGTGAAAATTACTTTTCTGACCTCAGGGAAAAGCCATATTTCATGTCTAAGGTGTTATGACCCTACCTTGTCCTACAAATTGCTTTTAGGACCAGTATGTTTTTTTAGACAAAATGCACCTTAAAACATCCAAAATTTTCTAAATATCTAAAGCGGAAACAATCTCATAATTTCAAATTTTCTTGAAACTTCTATGATACCAGTCTTGCATTTCCATCTAGCAGTTATTATTGTATTAGAATGGAAGCATTTAAAAGTCGTGGTCATAAACCTAGATTTAGGCCCTTACCCAAATTTATGTCTTTCAAATTCTTTATTACACACTAGATGTCACTCTCTACCCAGTGAATTTCAGAGCTAAGCATTGTGGTAGTTAATTAGAAAAGAAAGCTATTTGGAAAAGAGTTTTTAAGTGGCTGCAAAACGTATTTTGAATTACTTCCAAATAGGACATTTTCCCCCACAGTTTGCAAGAGGCATTCATTATTTCTTTGGTAAAAAGAAACCTTTCAAAACTCATTAAAGGAAAGAGGAGTAAAGTCAATGACAGTCTTTTCTCTTTCCGGCCCTGTGTCGTGGGATTTAGACAGGTGTGTAGCTGGATTGAAATTTGGCTTGCCTCTGAAATTATTTCCTCAGCAAAGGACACAGCAATAGAGGGGTGTTGGCATTTGAATCTGTTCCTAGAGACGCAGGGATTCCCCACACCCAGTGCTCTCGACACCACCTCAGAAAGGACTCTGAGTGTGAAGGAAGCATCATTGACTTAATTTCATTTTCTTGCTTTAACTGGCATTTTCCATCACAAAATGTATGTGTGAAGTTTTTAATTGGATGGCTGAAGTGAAAGAAACTTAAAGAATTAACAATGCATAAAGGAAGTTCTTTATTTTCAGGTTGTCTAGGCTGAAATAAGAAGCAGTGTTTCATGGATGATTGCCATGTCCCCTTTTATTCCAGAAGGTTGACTAAAGAGCCGTTGTCTCAGAACCAGAGAACAAGGCAAGTCAGTATGGTATTATGTTGTTTAAATTCTGTCATGATTTTTACACCACAGATGTGCCCTAAATCGCAAAACTTCTGTACAATTTCAAACTTTAAAGGGAAATAGGGAGCATATGGTGGTTTGCTGTCGATACTGCTCTGTATGGCTTTGGTAAACTCTGGACGTATGAATTGGCCAGGGATTCCAGAGCTGCTTTTCATTTTAAGTGATTTAAACTCATTAGATATTAATTTAAAGCAACTCTCTTCCTCAGCATTCCCAAAACAACAATATCCCCAAAATGACAAAAATAAAGGTGACAATTTAAAGTATACACCTGAGGGCCGGCCTCGTGGTGTAGCGGTTAAGTTTGCACCTTCTGCTCAGAGGGCCCAGGGTTGGCCGGTTCGGATCGTGGGTGTGGACCTACTCACCGCTCATCAAGCCATGCTGAGGCGGCGTCCCATATAGAAGAGCTACAGTTCTACAACTATGATACTTAACTATGTACTGGGGCTTTGGGGAGAAAAAAAGAAAAAAAAAAAAAAAAAAAGAGGAAGATTGGCAACAGAGGTTAGCGCAGGGCCGATCTTGCTCTCAACTTTCTAGAAGTCTGTGGGCCAACTGTGACTGTAACCAGAACTTGTCTAGCAAAGATTTGCTGCATGTCTGTGTGATGTGCCATCCTTTTGCCAGAACCTTTATGTCTGCTTTGCATGTACATGTGTGTACACACACACATGCACACAAAAAATTGTGAGGTTTTACAAAAAATTGTGGCTATTAAATTTTAGATGTCTATGTGCTTTGAATTTAATAGAATATTCAAATAGGTCTCAGGCTTTGGTGAGACTAGATCCCTTGTGGCTGTCCTCAAACCATTATTCCTAAACCATAATTTGACCTCATTTGGCTGATATTAGAATGTGACGTGCTCAGTTCTCATGTGTATGTGTCTCTATGTGATGTCGTTTTGAGACAATTCTTGGTGTTCTCATTCAAGTCTCAATGGTGTTCTTGTTCTTGGTCTCCTGTTCAGGTCCTAATTCATTGTTCACACCTCAATGAATTAGGTGTAATTCAAACCCAGTTCGGAAGACTGGGTTTCAATTACATCTAAAGCTTTTCTTTCCCCAATTACAACTTTACCGATATGGATAATCCTCAAAGTAGGAGAAATATATAAGAAAATAAATTGAATTCATTCATTCTACGAGTATTTAGAGAGTAATTACTATCTTTTAATAAAGAACTTTTTCTCACTATAAAAGGAGTACATGGATGTTGTAGGAATTTGGAAAATACAGATAGGCACACAGAAGAATATATACCTCATCCATAATTCTACCATCCAGAGATTTCAACACTCATATTTTGGTGATTTATTAATATTTGGTTAATATAGTCCCAGGTTTGGCCCCTATCTATCTATCTATCTATCTATCTATCTATCTATCTACCTACCTACCTACCTATCTATCTGTCATATATCCATTGTTGGGGTCCATGGCAGGCCACCCCAAAACATCTCACAATAGCATATTGATTATTATTATTATTATTTTTGGTGAGGAAGGTTGGCCCTGAGCTAACATCTGTTGCCAGACTTCCTCCTTTTGCTTGAGGAAGTTGGTCCCTGAGCTAACAGCTGTGCCAGTCTTCCCCCACTTTGCATAGAGGACACCACCACAGCATGGCTTGATGAACAATGCATAGGTCTGAGCCTGGGATTCGAACCTGCGAACCCTGGGCCACCAAAGCAGAGTGTGGGAACTTAGCTGCTACACCATGGGGCCTGCCCAAGTATTGCTTATTTTGAATTAAAGATACCTGAGAGGCAAAAAGGGCACTCTGACCCTCCTGGCTCTGTTTCCCCTGAAAGCAGGAAATAAATCTTCCATGTGAAAGGTGCTTCACCAGCGTCCTTGTCACCAGAGCTAGGGGATTTAGGGCAAAGAAGCCTATATAAACAAACTTTGCTAAATTACAACCTCAAGCCTAAATGCTGCTTAAATTCCTCACTAATTAGGTACCTCAAACCTAAGTTTCTTTGTCCTGTCATTCCTCACAAATTTGTTGTTTCTTTGTGTAAAACATATATATGTACTGCCTGCTTTGTTTAGTATCCAAGCATCATTTCTCTATGATCTCCAGTACATATGTATTACACTGGGTTTTCCTCTGGTTAATCTGGTCTTGTGTTAATTTTATTATTAATCTAGCCATAAGAATCAAGAAGGGTAGAAAGAGGATTTCCCCCTCCCTGACACTATCTATCTATCTATCTATCTATCTATCTATCTATCTATCTATCTATCTATCTATCATCATCTCTCTCTCTTTCTATCTATCCATTGTGATCATGTTGTGCATACTATTTTGTAAACTATTTCTCCTCCATTTTTTCATTGTGATTAAATATTTACCTACAACATAATTTTTAATGGCATAAAAGTGTTCTGTTACTTGGACAGTTTTTAAAACCAATCCCCAATGGTTTGACAGTGTCATAGCTATCACATCATGTACATTCACGATTAGTTCTTTAGAATAAAAACTCTCAGTGGGGGGGCCGGCCCCGTGTCATAGTGGTTAAGTTTGTGTGCTCTGCTTCAGTGGCCTGGGGTTCACAGGTTCGAATCCTGGGCATGGACTGATGCACTACTCATCAAAGCCATGCTGTGATAGCATCCCATATACAAAATAGAGGAATATTGGCACAGATGTTAGCTCAGAGCCAATCTTCCTCAGCAAAAAGAGAAAGATTGGCAGCAGGTGTTAGCTCAGGGACAATCTCCCTCACAAAAAAACAAAACAAAACACAACACAAAAAACTGTCAATGGAATTTTTAGGGTAAGGGCATGTATAATTTTAAGCCTCCTCTATGTTGCAGATTACTTTCTTATCTTTTAAAAGTCAGTTTACATTTATTTCTATCAGCAGTACACAAACATTCCTGGATCTTTGCACTATTGCCTTAGAAATGTTTTTATAGTGACTTCCAATGCTTTTCCCTAGTCTTCTTAGTAAAAACCAAACAGGTTTATTTAATATCAGCCTTAAGATGAGTGCCTTAGCATATTAGTAAAGGCAATTTTATGTTAGATTAAAGCAAGAGCAAATAAACAATAAAAAGTAATAATATTGCATCTTTGACTCTGTGCTTTTATTACAATAGGAACAGCTTAGTTTTAATTACTGTGATAAATACTTCGTGGCCTACTACTGCAGGTCTACTACGGCCTGCAGCATATCTTGAAAATGCAATAAACTCTTTGTCAGGTGAGAATTTGCTATAGTTCTTGGACTCTAAATCGCTGTTGAAAAGAAGGATAAAACTGCCGTTTTTCCTAGAATTATCAGAAAGACTGATAAGAAAGTGAGACTTAGCAAGGTTCTGAAATAATTATTGCCATTAGGACAAAATTGGGAAATTACCCCTGCACATTCATGTAGCACTAATATTAGGTCAAGTAAGTGCTTTTAAAATTTTTTTATCTTAAACATTAAACGTAGTGCTTAAGAGACAAATGAAAAAGTTGAGAATAAGTTACTTTAGAAAAAAACCATTTTAATACATGGTTATATCTGAAAATGTATTGCTGAATAGATAGATTAGGGATGAACTTGCATTTGGGGGGGCTTTGACATACTGTTCTTAGTAAAAATTGGGGCAAAAATATTTAAGTCAGAGAATATTCAGGTTCTAGGTTATAACCTTTATTTGTGCTGACTTCGGGGATAGTATTGTGAATTAGGAAGAAATTCTATTTTTATTCATTTTGTGGAACTTTCTCACTCTTCTCTTTCTCCTAGCTCATTTTTAAAATGAGTGTTGATAGAAGTTTAGAATTCAAAATGGAGATGGTTTTTTTTTTCCTGATTTACAAAAAAGATACACACTCGTAAAAAAAATTACACAACACAGAAAAGCATAAAGAAAGTAAAAATCATTGAAGGTACCACTACCCAAAGGTCACTACTTTTAATATTTGATGAACATCTTTTCAGCCAGCTGACTCTCTTCTCTCAACAGATAAACAATTTTATAGAAATGTCATTGTGCTACCTATATTGTTCAATAACCTGCTTTTCTTTTTAAAGAAATATATGTTGTGACCATATTTTGAGGTCAATACATATAGATCTATGGCATCATTTTTAATGGCTGCTTAATACTCTGTTGTAGAGATATACACTAAATGATTTTAATTTATTATCTTAACACTTGAATTTTAAAAAATTACAAGAGAGATATATGATTCTGAAATGTTTTTTTCTTGAACATTGCAGAAGTGCATAAAGTAAAAAAATGTCTCATTTATTTCCTCTCTTCTACAATTAATTCCACCTTCCAAAGCTAATCCTAAAATATTTCCTCTAGAAAAATTTATAAGAATATATAAACGTAAAAAAAATTCTTTATTTAATTTCATTTTTTTTGCTGAGGAAGGTTCATTCTGAGCTAACATCTGCCACCAATCTTCATCTGCTTTGTGTGTGAGCTGCTGCCACAGCATGGCCAGTGACAGACGAGTGGTGTAGGTCTGCACCCGGGAGTCATGCCTCGGCTGCCGAAGGGGAGCACACCGACCTTAACCACTAGGCCATGGGGCTGGCCCTAGAATATATATAAACTTTTAAACACACATTGTTTCCCCCAAATGGGGTCATTTTATATCCTATAATTTGCTTTCTAAAAAAATTTCACAGTTTACTGAGTACATTTTCCAGATGGGTACGTATAAAGTTATCAAATTCTTTTTTAACATCTGCATATATAGTACGGATTTACCATAATTGATTAAACCTATACCCTATAGATGGATATTTAGGTTATTTTAAGTTTTAGATGCTCTAAACAATGCTGTAGTGAAAATCTTGCCTATTCATCTTTATAAATGTCCAACTATCTCTTTAGTAGATTCCTTGCAATGCTATTGCTGAATCACAAGGCATTCTTTTTTAGTATTTTGATCTGTGTAGTTAACTGTCCTCCAGTTACCTTCCACTTCAGGCCTGTACGAGCTGCTGATATTTTTATTTTTATATTTTCTCACCTTGTGGGTGGAAACTTATATGTCGTTGTTTTTATTTACATTTCTTTTTTTTTTTTTTATAATTTTATTTCTTTCTTTCTTTTCCCCCAAAGCCCCAGTAGATAGTTGTATGTCATAGCTGTACATCCTTCTAGTTGCTGTATGTGGGACGCGGCCTCAGCATGGCTGGAGAAGTGGTGCGTCGGTGCGCGCCCGGGATCCGAACCCCGGACCGCCAGCAGCGGAGCGCGCGCACCTAACCGCTAAGCCACGGGGCCGGCCCTACATTTCTTTTATTAGCGAATTTTAAGACACTTTAAAATGATTTTTGTTGGTCATGTGACAGTCTTTTGTGATGTGCTTACTTGTGTCCTTATCCCATTTTTTATCGGGATGTTTATCTTTCTCTTATTGTTTTGTAAGAGCTTTTAAAATGTTAGGGAAATTTGTTATTTTTCTGTCATATATATTGTAAGTATTTTTCAATCAGTTTGTCAACTGCCTTTATATTTTTGAGTGTTCTTAAAAAACATGCAAAAGTTTAAAAAATATGATGTAATTTTGAACTCAAATCAACTTTTTCCAGTCCATGTAAAAGTCTGACTTGATATGACACTTTCTACCAACACTCTCTCCCTTCTGCTTACTGATTAAGGAAAGACAGAAAGGAAAAAGAACCATGGGTGGCCTATCTTTCCCTTTCTGTGTCATCGTTTTCAGCTAATACAGGGATATAACACAAGTAGGAAAGGATATGAGAGGGTTCCTTGGTTGTTCTTGTTGACTTCTCTCAGACCAAACTGGTTTGAAGGGAAAGTTGTGGCCTCTTTTTGCTAGGTTGGGGGGGTGCTATCGGGGCACCACTTATTCAGTCATGATGTGACAGAATCATGCTGGACTCCCAATCATTGTGGGAACCCTGGCATTCTATGCATGCGCCGTTGCAAATGGTATATGTGAATGGGAGAGTAGTATAACCCCATATGCACACATATATCTCTTCTGCTCATGCTCATACTCCATTGTCCCATGGGCTTCACTTATAAAGCACAAGTTCAAAGATAACATTAGTGGGAATTTTAAGATGGCAACAAGGGAGCATGAAATCAAGGGCGAGGCCCTTTTGAGTGGGAGACCCTGTGTAACTGCACAGGTTTCTGCCCATGAAGCTGGCCCGTTGGGGACCCATACCAATTTCTGCTGGTGGCTGGGCCTGGGCCATGGTTTGGGGATCCAGACTGCTGGGGAGAAGAAAGGGACTCTGACTCTGCCAGCTGGAGATAAAAAGGAACTGAGACCCTTATAATTAATCCACGACAGTCTCATATCTCCGAAGAACCTTGCCCCCTTTGCAACCAACTCTTCCCTCATGCATGCACACATACTTCCAACTGCCTGGGACATCTCTAACTTAATGCATTTTGGCTCACTTGAGCGATGTCTATAGGAAGGGTGAACGATGTAGGCAGCAGATAGAGTGTCCTAGCTTGCTCCCACGGGAATAGTCCTGAGCCCTGTACCCACCAGCCCATCTCCACTCTCACACAGAAATGCCCTGAAAAAAAGGAAAAATTAAAGAATTTCGTAAGCACACTTACAATATAAGCTTTCTTCCTGAAAACATTCTCTCTTTCTGGCAGAGTGGCGGTCTTTATTCGGCCCTAGATACAACTGCATCCCAATGACTGGTGAGGGACCCCTTATACGTGTTTGTGAAATGCTTGAAGAAGCGTCCGGGAAAAAGACACCATGCAAACCATAAAGCACTATTATCACTTGTTTGAAAGTCTGTGTTTTGTTACCAAACATTCTCCCCCGGAGATAGATAGATCAGCATGGCTTATTATAAGCAAGGCCATGTGTGGCTTCTCATATTCCCATCATTTGCCTGTCGAGGGTCCTAGTTTTACTGACTTTCCAAATCAGAACAAAACCATCCATAAAAGTGCTAAGAAGCAAACACTGAGGCAAGGGGGATTTGTGTATTCTTTTTCCCCCTTACCAACAAGTGAAGAATCTAATACCCTAATCCATCAGATCTCCCAGACAGAAGCCACAAATCTTTCTGCTTTGTTCAGCATATTGGCACAGCGACAAGTTCTTATTACACTCTGTCTAGAATCTGTCTTTTAACCTCACCAAGTCTCAACAAGTTCACAGAAAGGGCTGAGGCAAATAACCCTGGATAGTAGGTGATTGTTTATTTATATATTTGCCTTGTTACACACCAGTCTATACCCAAGGCCTTTCCAGAAGAGCTTCATAAAAAGTAATAGTAACTGACATTCATCACACACTGAGCTTCTCTTTCCATTTCCTGTTTCTTTAATGGATCCCTACAGAGGGTGTGGAAGAAAGCTCAGGCTATTGTCAGACAATCATATTACTTGGCTCTCTCTAAGATCATCAAAAATTCTTTTCTTGCTGCTTGAGTGAAACGTATTTTTGAAAAGATGACATGGGTGTC
The DNA here is from genome assembly GCF_057802395.1 of Ceratotherium simum simum. NCBI lineage: Eukaryota > Metazoa > Chordata > Mammalia > Perissodactyla > Rhinocerotidae > Ceratotherium > Ceratotherium simum. Next base: position 44,836,946 of record NC_141911.1, read on the forward strand.
GTTTGTAGATTTCTTTACCAACATTTGGCCGCCATTTTCCTTGACCTCACGTCAGTCTAATCCATTCCCAACACTCTCCTGAGAGTCCCTTATGGATCAGGGTAGAAGGTGCAGGACGTAATAATACCTTCTTGCACTTAGCATCATTGCTCAGGAAATTTCAAAGCACTTACCAGTGTAAGCGTCCTCCACGTCTCTGATAAAAATAATGAAAAGTGCTTGAGTTATGATGATAGGCTCTCTGTAAATTCTGATCAAGGTGGACAGATACGTTTATGGGAAGAAAGATTCTCTGCGTGAAGGAATATTTCTAGTTCCTTTCTGCTGGGGAACTTGTTCAGTCTTGTTCTTCTTTCTCTCCCTCTTCTCTTCCTCCTCCTCCTTTTTTCTTGTATTGCTTTGAAGAAATAAAAATATTTTGAAAATTGATAATTTGACCATTCAGTTTGCTTCAATGTGACAACGCAGTAGTCTCTGAAGTGCTTGAAAGGTCTCAATTCCAAACTCCCTTCCTTGTGTCTGGACATATTCAGTCTCCAGATTTACACCTTCAGTTCAAAATGGTCATACATATTTGTATCCAGACACAAATGGAAAGAGGGTGGAGCTGGAGTGGGGTGAGAGGAGGATTGAAGGCTCAGCTGAGTCTTCCGGGAAGCCTGCCTCTCTTCCCTTCTCCTCTCTCCACCCCTCAAACCGGGTTGAGGCCTCTCTTTGCTGCCTCTACAGTACCCTGCACGTAGCTCAATCATTGCACTCGCCATTTTTTTTTTTTATAACTGTCCATATCACCTGGCGTCACCAGGGCAATTATTAATCTTTGTTAAACAAAGTTTAATGGAAAGACTAAAAATAAATATTTCAATTGTAGTGATTTTCTAAGATTACAATAATTAATTCAGAGTTATAATAATTTCCAACTTAGTAATACAGCTTCTTTTTATACTACATTTTTCATTCTATTAGCTGGAACACATAGAAATCAATATCGGTAGGGGATCCCCCTGTGGGAAGCAATTGATAAAAAATCAGCAAGAGCGAATCTGAGTCCACTTGCTCACTGCAGACATTTGGAAGCAAATGGGGGTAATTTGGGGTACTCACTAGGACTAATTACTGATTTCTCTTGTCTACACCCTTTAAAAATGTGCTATGTTAGGCTCTGTTGCTATTTTTTAAATGTTCTGGATTCTGGATAATAAGATCAGAATTGGTCTTGACTGTATCATTGGAACAGCCTATCCGTTAGACTTTCCTTTCTATTTTAGGGTGATTGAGATGAATTTCAGATGTTGAACAAATATTAAATTCAGAATAATCAATTGGGGACTCATTTGAAATTCTATTTGTATTTTCTCCCTATAGCATGACTAGCATGTCTCTTCAGGTGCCTCCACCCCTTGGGTTCCTCCTTGGGTGTCTCCTTGCACTGGGCTCAGCCTCTGGGAGGATGCCACCCATCTCTGGGACCTCAGAAGTGCACTTGCCTCTCCTAATTGGGCGCCCCGTGTGGCTCTGAGTGGGTACTGCCTGAAAGAGCCTGTCTCTCTTGATCAGCCCTCATGTTGTTACTTCTTTCTGTCAAAGAAGATCTATTGGGTTCCTACTCTATGCCAGATTTTGGACTAGGAATTGGGGACACAATGGAGAAAAAGACTCAAAATTCTGGACTCTCAAAATTCTCAAATTTTCATAGCTCTTGCTGATGAGGAGCTAAATAATTTATTTATCTTCAAGATGACATTTTTTTCCTAGCATGATTTTTTATGTGAATGCGCGAGGGAAAAAATAAGGAAATTAAAATGGACCACTGCAAAAAAAATTCATGAACATTTTGAGCCTTCTTTACCATCCACAAAGTTATGGCCACATTCATAACACATAGATTTATAAATTTAAACTTTTAGCATACTGTGCTACATTGAATGAAATGATGTGTTATATTACTCTGTATGCAAAGAAAAATAATTGTTGTTCCTTCCCACCCTAAACACCCTCCCCCAAAGTGGATTTCATCTATGCCACATAGCCATATATGATACCAACTATTTTGGTGCCAGTAACAAAAAGACAAATGAGAGACTAAATTTTATTATATAGATTATTAATTTATGTGCTCTCTTCCTAGGGGGGTGAGGACTCTGTTTTTCATATTTGAGTAGCTGGAGCCTAGTATAATACCTGGAACATAGCAAGGATTCAATAAATGTTTACTGGATAAATACATGAAGGCAGGCAGGATCTAGAAAGATTAAAAATGGGACAATCCTTTCCTTGACTATGGTGTTTGGGGTGGAAAGAAGGGAATGAAAATAGAAAGCTAAGTGTCTCGTACACGTATTGCGTATTTATTCTACCTCTAATTCTGCTAAGTACTTTGTGGACATGAATGAACTCTTGTACTTAATTTCATGAAGGAAGAAGCATCATTGTACAAACAAGGAAACTGCAGCTTAGTGAGTTTGTGAAATATGTTCAAGTCACATGGCTGATTATCTGGAAAAGCCACCACTGGAACCCAGGTCAGAAGGTCAGATTCACTTCAAATTTATTGCTCTTTACTGTCAAAATGTACTGTATCTTACAGACTGACTGTCTTGAAGCTTTGCTTTACGCATACCTGCTGGTAGGGTCCCTCCTCAATCCTCTCCCCCACTACCTTGTGGTGTCCCACCCCCGCCAAGATGCTGAACCTGCAAATATTAGTGTTGGGAGAGAAGATATCATGGTGTGAGTCTTCCTTGAAAGTTATATTTAGTTTGAGGGAAGGGATAATTTGATGAAATTTTTAATTTTATTTACTGTTAGAGTTTTTTGGCAATATCTGGTAATAGGTCCCTTTGCATTCAAACATAAATCTCTAATGAGTTATTTGAAAATGAAACTATTGCCTTATTTCAGGAGGACAGAGAGAGAGAGAGACAGAGAGATGGAGAGAGGGAGAAGGAGGTGTGAAAGCTTTCTTATGCCTGTGTGTAGCGTCAGTGTCAATCAAATTTTTTAAAATTCTGGGGAATAAAATCTCCCGTTCATTTTTGGGAGTTTCTGCTGCTTCTTTGCCTTGAGTCTTATGTATTTATTCATTCATTTATTTAGGGGTTACAGCATATATTCCTGAAGTTCTGGATGGTGGAAATGTTTGTGCTTTAAAAGCAGTGGCCACTCGGTGTGCAGACTGATGTTTCCCTTCACATCTGGAGTCAGAATTTTCTTCTTGGGAAACAGGCCCTCTCCTCCCTGCACCCAGTGCTTTTGACTTTGAATGACCTCAAGGTGAAGGGCGATAATTAGCATACTTACTTAAAGCAGGTCTGATTTATTTCCTTCTGAATGGGGTGGCGGACGTTTCCTCCCTTGCCTGTTTGGGTTCGGAGGGACGGCCTGGGATGGTTGTCATCTGTTCCTTGATGTAAGGAATGGAGACTAATAAAAGGCGTTAAAAACATCTTCCTTACTGCAGTCGACGCCTTGCATCTGTCACAGACCCTGCCAGACTGACAGAACATTACACAAATAACTCTCCTTCTTAAGCAGCGACGAGGCAGCAGTAGGCATTTTTTCATTTAGAGTCTATCAACTGAGAATTGATAAAGTCATCACAGAACAACTGTAGTTTGACCCTGACCTGACAAAAGAGATCGAAAATGTCTCCTGTGGAGAGAAGCAAGGGGGCTGGGAACATCATTGGCTCAGAAAGAAGCTGCAAGTCAGCTAAGGGCTGACACCCAGGCACTCCGCCGAGTGTGTTTAATAACTGAAAAGTAAATAATGAAAGGGCAGTCAATAAACAATTGCGGTTTAATAAATTATTCATCTTAACAACACTTCCAGTGTTTGCCCAGAGAAGGGAGACTGTCTGTATGTTTTTTTCCAACCTGGTCCTCTGCTCTGAACCTGCCTGGCTGCAGAGTTGTTCACATTTTGGACAGCAGAGAGCACTCGTGTTACATCTAAGAAAGGGAGGGGCTGGAACTTTCCAGTGCCTGTCTGTGTTTATGAAAGACAGAAAGAAGAGAGAGGAAAATGTTGAGAAGAGGTAGAGAGAAAGACAGAAAACAAGTGGATAGGCACGGAAATGGAAAAAGGTTTTTCACAGGTAGATCAAATTCAACCCTGTACTGAAGCAAGGCATCAGGAAATAAATAAAAAAACCAGTTCTATATTCCTTGGTTAAAATAACTTATTTATTTGAAAATGGTAGGATGACAGATTTGGAACAGTCAGGGGAAGGGCAAGGAGATATTTCAAAAATCCAACAGATTTATTTGCATCTTGAAAACTGAACTCTGAATTTTAGGAAATACTCTCAGGAATCGAGTGGTTCTCTTGGGCTTTGCTGCCAGTGAGCAATCAGAGACGCTGCACAGCTGCCGAGGGGCCCCAGGCCGTTTGGAACAAAAACCTAGCACACTTTAAAGTCTGCCCTGCATGGAAATGAATCCCTAATATCAGTCAAACTCTGTTCGTTTTCTGTTCTCATGGTGCTGTGCTACAGCCTTATTTTATTTATGAAACGGTGTTTTGAGGCAAAACTGTTGTAGGTTGCTGAGGGCCGTTGTACTCCCTGGGATATTTACTGTATACCTAAGGCGCTGAGGTGTAATCTGTCCTCTGCAGCAACGCAGATGCTAACAGGAATGGTATTTATTTATAATAACGGGTGAGGCAGCCCACAGGGAAGTGTCCTCTTGTTTCTAATCAATCCCAGCGCCAGGCTGTTTTTGCAGCACAATCAGGCTTTGCATTAAGTGACAAATTGGGTTCGTCTTCTCATTCTGACTGTCATTTTTCTTCAGCGGGGATCCATCATCTCTGTTACAAGGCCTCAGAGCTTAGTGCCACACACAGACACACGCAAATGCAGGCCCTGTGAATGTGCTCAGGAAAAAAGCCACTGTCTCCATATGCCTACGAACAACCCCCATCTCTGCTGCTACCGGTCGTGAGCGCTGAGATGTTGACAGAAGCAGGTGGAGTGGGAGAGCATGTGGTGCTCGTCGTGAGGTAGCCATCAATGCATCTGGTGCAGGTGGGTCATTATTGAACTGACATTGGTATTCGTAGATTGATTTCAACTAGGAGCTTGATGAGAGTAGTTATCTCAGTTCAGGAGACAAAGTAAGCTAGAATATTTAAAAAGAGACTTTTTTTTGGTTTTAATTTTAGATGAAGCCTTCTCTCACTGTGTGGCAGACAGACTTTTAAGGTGGTCCCCCCACAACCCCAGCCTCCTGGTGTTTACACTCTTATGACTCTCTTCCCTTGAGGGTGGCAGGACCTGTGACTTGCTTCTAACAAACAGAATATGGCACAGGTGACAGGATGTATGAGATTGTGTGTACGTGATTACATGATCCTGTTACATAGGATTGCAGCTCCCATCTTGCTGGAGTCTCTCTTGCTGGCTTTTTTTTTTTTTTTTTTAAAGATTTTATTTATTTTATTTTTTCCCCCCAAAGCCCCAGTGGATAGTTGTATGTTGTAGCTGCACATCCTTCTAGTTGCTGTATGTGGGACTCGGCCTCAGGATGAACGGAGAAGTGGTGCCTCGATGCGCACCCGGGATCCGAACCCGGGCCACCAGCATCGCAGCGCGCGCACTTAACCACCAAGCCACAGGGCCGGCCCCTCTTGCTGGCTTTTGAATAAGCAAGAACCCATGTGGAAATGCAATGGCCTGTAGAAGCTGAGGGCTGCCTCTCACTGATATCCATCAAAAAAACTAAAGCTCACAGTCCTTCCACCACAAGGAGTTGTATTTTGTGACAACCTGAGGGAGATTAAAAGCAGATCCTTCCCCAGCTGGGTCTCAGAGACCATAGCCCCAGTCAACACCTTGATTGTAGCCTTGTGAGACCCTAAGCAGAAGACTCATTAGAGCTGTGCTCAGACTCCTGACCCACAGAAATTGTGAGATAACAAATGTACATTTTTTTTTAAAGCTACTAAGTTGTGGTAATATTGTTACACAGGAATAGATAACACTTAAAACTATGTTCCCTTTTTCTTCCATCTTTGTCCCATCATCCTGTCAAAAACTGAATTACTTCTAACATGAGCTGAATGAATTTTTCTGCTTAATCAATATCATCTTAGGTCTTATAGGCAAATTTGCCAGACCTTCTGGAATAGGACTTAGCTTTCTATTTAGAATAAATTCAAAAGTTAGGTACAAAGTGAAAATAAATTGCAGTGAAATTGAACCTATGTAGTTAATTGCAATCAAACAATTTTAGGACTGAGTCTAGTTATAAATTAGATTATGATTATTTGGTTAGATAAAGGAAGAGGTTCTCATAGAGCAGGCAAAGTGGGGAATATGAAGGATGGGGGGCATTTGGCCCCTTTTTGAGAGTCTACTTCATGTTAAGTGATTGACACATTTTGAAGTTAAGAGTCTTGATGGATGCCTGAGGGAAATTCAGGAGTCCATTATTTGCTGGAGAAAGGACAGTAACAATGAGAACCCATAAAGGTGGAAGAGAAAAAAGAGAGAAATGGTAGGTGGTTCCAACGAGTTAAGACAATGTGAAAAAGAGATGACTTAGTGGCAGCCAAGTCACCAGAAGTGGAGCATAACGCTCTCTGAGCGCTGTCACACCTTGAAGGCAAATCCCACAAAGTAGGGGCAAGCACTAAGGGGCATTCCTGCCTTTGCTCAGATCACTCTTGTTTCCTGGAATGTTCTCACCACTTACCTACAATCCAAGTCCTATGTGTGCTTCATACCCAATCAAACACTAGCACCCTCATGATATCTTCCATCTGAATTCTTGATTTCAAACTGCAGAAATTTCCTCAAATTCTCTTAAATAATAAAGAAATATTATTGGCTCATGTCACTGAGCTGTCTGTAAGTAAACTAGGCTTTGTGTGAGATTGATCCAAAGGTATTATCACAAAATCATCAGGACACTATGTTTTAGTTATTTTTTTTACTTTTTTTTTTTAATAATTTTTATTTATTTACTTTCCCCCCAAAGCCCCAGTAGATAGTTGTATGTCATAGCTGCACATCCTTCTAGTTGCTGTATGTGGGACGCGGCCTCAGCATGGCCGGAGAAGCGGTGCGTCGGTGCACGCCGGGATCCGAGCCCGGGCCACCAGAAGCGGAGCGCGCGCACTTAACCGCGAAGCCACGGGGCCGGCCCATATTTTTTTTACTTTTAAAGTTCTATTTCCCTCTGGCTTTCCTTGTGGTAACAAAAAAGACTATTTCACACTTCTCAGAGGAAGAGAAAATACCTTTATCCTAAAGTTCTAAGCAAGTCCCTGAGAATCACTCTGAGGGACATGCTGAGCCTGCTGTTCTGACCAGGGGCTGGAGAGTGCTGACTGGGGTGGACTCCACCTGGGGCTCTGTCCTGGGAGAGAAATGGCTACCCTGGAACCACGTGAATTCCCAAAAGGAAGCCAGTGTCCACCCAATCTTTATTTAGTCTAGCCCATCCTTGTTTATCTACCTCAGAAATAAAAATTTAAGAAGAACATTGAATAGTGAATGGTTTTGGCAAGTTAGTATTGTTCCTTAGTTTAGCCAATTCATTAGTAAAGTTAGGATATTTGTTTCCAATTTTAATCCGTGTGTGGATTGCTGGCCTTTCCTAATTAGAGTATATATGCCTTTTGGAAGCAAGGACTACACAGAGCTACTAGAATATTCTCCCTAAAACACTGTAACCAATCGGTGCAGGTTAACTGGACTAAGGCCTTGCAGACCAGCCTCACAAATTTCTATCAGTTATTCCTACCATTGTTTTTAAAGTTTTATTATGAAAATGAATCTAATGGAGCTTAAATATCATCTTTAATCTTTTATGTCAAACATTAAACACATTAAGAGAAAATTGAAATCTCATTTTTGTACCCTTTATGAACAAACAACTCCATTAATAATTCCTTTTTAAAATAATGTGAAATAGTATGGGTTGGTGGTTAAACTCTCAGGTTCTGGACAGCCCTGGGTTCACATTTTGACCTCACTACTTCACCGCTTTGTTTCCTGCAACAGGCTTTCATGTCTTGTAAGCCTCAGCGTTCTTTTTTGTGAAATGGGGAAAATAATAGCAATAGAAAAAAATGGAGAAAGCGCATGAAAAGCAAGTTCCCTACAAGGAAGTATAAAAGTCCCTTAAATATATGAAAAGATTTTGAGCCTTACTCGTAATAAGAAAGAGGAAAATTAAAGCTACATGGAGGTACCATATTTTTTATCCATTAGATTGGATGAACTCAAAGCTTTGACAGTACCCTCGCTCGTCAGGGCTGCCGAGGAAACAGGCACTCTCATGTACTGCTACTGCCCATTGGTATATCTCCTATGGAGGGCAAGTTGCCAATAGCTATCTGAATTGCAAACACATATGTCCTTTGATCCAGCAATTCTCATCTGGGAATTTATCCTACAGATGTACTGACACGTATATGAAATAGTATATATTCAAAGTTATCCATTGTAGCATTTTTTTTAAATGGCCAAAGATTGGAAACAATCCAATTGTCCATGAATATGGAACTGGTTCAATCAACTACGATGTGTCAATAAAACAGAATGCTAAGTAATACTATACTAAAGTATAAAAGAAGAGGAAGGTCTCTACGTATTGGTATGGAAAGACTGACAAGTCTTTAAGTGGAAAAAACAAGGTGCAGAACAGGATGTAGAGTGCATTACCTTTTGTGAAAAACGAGGAAAAAATCGTCTATTCGTATGTGCTTGCATTTGCATAAAGGATCTCTGAAGTATGTCCTCAAAATCCAATAAAATGGTTACTTTTTTAGAGAGCCGATTGAGGACATGATGGGAATAAAGAGGTTTCAGTCTGTACCTCTGAAGACTGTTTGATTTTTGAAACCTGTAAATGTTTTACCTATTCAAAAAAATTGAAAAAAATTCTGAACATTTCTAATGCTTTTCTGTCTTGCCAGTCTGGGGAGCAGTGGTTGGAATACTTCTGTAGACTCATTTATCATTTATATAGCATATGTACTGCCTCTAGGCTGAACGGAACAGCTTAATGTGATGGTAAAGAGCATGTCTGGAATTTGGGGCCAGTCAAACCTGGATTCCAATTTTGGCTCCATGGCTTACTAGCTGTGTAATCCTAGGCAAGCCACTTCACCTCTCTGAGCTCTGTTCCTTCACTTGGAAAATGAGGATGCACCTCATTTTACAAGTGTGAATAATAAATCAGATGTTAGTGGTGTGCTTAGCACAGTGCATGGCAGTTGCTAACTACTCCTTCCATGATGGCTAATATTAAGCCCTAAGCTCCTAGATGTCAGGGGCTTTTTGTTTTGTGTTGTTCTGTTTTGTTATTTTCTCCCACCAAATCAGTCTTAGCACTTTGTGCAAACTGCAACAGAGTTTGCATGAACATGCAATGATGTGGATGGTGACACACTTGTTTCCTGAGGGATTGCAGGGAGACAAGTATTCATGTTTTTAACTTATAATTAGGAAGAGTAAGTCCTCGCCTAGTGCTGGAACACAAGGGCAGAGCTGGCTGCCTCTCTTCCCCCACAAGACATGACCTACTTTGGTTTCCAGCATCAGTCGGGAGCAACAGGACAGTGACCCGTAAACTCAGGGCTCCCCGTGGGCTCGCTCCCCACAGGACCCAGGAGGAACAGGTCGGAGGCTAAGCAGGTGAGCCTCAGGTGCATTTAACGATTCTACAGATGCTTCTCTTCACGCTGATGCTGGAGCTGGGGGAAGATCATTAGTTCAACAGATAATTATGACCGCTGACCATGTGCCCAGCAACTGGTTATGAATCTGGAGAAACCAAGACAAATGAGATCTGATTTTTGATCATTGCTAAATCTAATTCTTAGGACGGTTGTCATCTGTCTACTGTGCGGGTATAAATATGTGGGTTTCCTCAACTCCTTCCATCTCGGGTCTATCCTCCTATCCCTTTTAATTTTGACCTTTTAGATTTAGCCAAGACCATACTATTTTCCAGCTCACCTAAATGAAAAACATTTAAGACCATTAACCTGAAGGTCCAGATGCACAGATATTCAGACAGGGAAGGACTTCAGGTGACACAAGGATGTGTTTAGTGGATCCATACATAGGGGAAGTAACACTAGAGAAGCCACATTATAGTAGAACAGGGAGGAAGCAGGCAGCCTATTTTTCTGCCTTCAACCCTCTATGTATGTACACGTGTGGCAGGGAACAAGGATGTCGCCAGGCTAGTGAGATGAGTTTGTGAGTAGGATTCAGAGCTTGTGACCTCTCACTCTTCATCTGATATCGATGATCTTTTGCAAACATAAAACTTAACGGGATCTCTGATTTTTCCCATTTGTCAGATTGAGACGATGATGACAGTGAGGGAATGGCATAAAAACAATTAAGAATCTTTAAATTAGAGGACTTTATTTAACAATAAAAATACTGCTGAGTGCCTTGATGTTGTAATACCAAGAAATTGCTGAGTTTCCTTAGGGCTGGAGATAACTCTGCTTGCTTCTCTGAGACAACTAGTTCATTCTTTGTCCAATAGATGAAAACTGAAATGACAGAGAATTAGACCTGTTACGTGTTGCATGATTCCTACGTAAGGCTGGGACCAGGTCTTCTTTCCTCCTTCCTTCCTTCCTTCCTTAGTGGCAAGCAGTAGCTGTATTTTCAGCAAATAATGGATGCAAACCCCCCTCCGTGTCCTCCCCTGGGGCCTCCAGGGCAAGGGGCGGAGGTGTTGGCTCCCTTGCAGCCACTAACACACAGGCGTGGAGGGTGATGCTCCGAACCGTGACTGGGACTTCAGACACCCCTCTGCAGTTCTCCCGTCATGTGGGCGGCTGAGTGGGTGGGCTACTGAGGTGGGAGAGGAGCAAAGGGTTTGAAGAATCCTGGGCATAAGAGGATAGCAGCGTCTCTCCCCCATCCCTCACTCTGCCTGTGCAAGGCTCTCTCAACCCTTTAACAGCATTCTGAGTGCCCTGTACGCTTCTCCAATGCTCTGGGAAATGAAGCAGAGAGGCTCAGAGCTCTAGCCTTGGCCGGATGGCCATGCTCGGCCGGGCACTGTGCTTGAAAGAGCTGTTAGTTTCTAGGCATCTCTTGAAAAGCATCCTTCCTCACCTCCACCTCTGACTCACAAAGGGCAAAGCCCGCTATGATATCCCAGGCTCAGTCCTTGGGTTGTTCGTGTCATTTCCTGTAATGTTCATCAGGTCCTTTCTGTGTACTTTGCCAGCTAGAACAAAACAGCGCTGCTATGGAAACTGCAAACACCAGGCAGTCCTGGCCCCTGCACTTGGCAGCCCAGCTGGGAGAGAGATAATGGCTTTTCTTGTTATCTATTGGATGCTGATGCTCAGTCGGTTGTACCCTCAGGCCCTAACCAGGGACATGCTGACAGGGCACCATCAGCGCTCTCCTCGTGATGTAGGCTGGAGATAAACAGTACATCCAGGCCAGCTCATTATTTTGATGACAACCTGGGGCTTTAAACTTCCCTGACAACTTCCGTGGTCTCTTCACTCTCAGGTGACCCAGAACTCTCAAAATCATCTGCAGAACTCTGTAACTTGCCCAGCCCCACCAATTGGCAAATCTGACATCCTATTTTCCATTCTTTTTTCTGATACAAATAAATACATTCTCCTGGAGACGGTTGTGACTCAGATGCATTATGTGGGGACTGGAGCCGGGTGGTGATGCTCATCTCAGCAGGAGCAGCCCAAGACACTCAGAACAGGTGGCTGGACCTTTTCTTTCCCGGAATGAATACAAATCACAGCCCTCTAAACACACGTTTACTATGAAACTCCAAAGATTATTAAAACTTCTCTGTTGGCAGCAACATTTAATAAGAGGTCAATTTACTATATCCGCCAACATTAGTCATAATAATTCTGGGAGAAGAGGAGTCTCAGAGATTGGACAATTGGATGCAGGAGCCTCTTACCCCTGGGTTGCCAGGTTAAATCGAACACAGCCTGGCCGGGGGTAGATGTTTTTCCACACATGTGTTTAGCATGTGCTGATGTCTTGGTCTATTTTCCCAATATTTGTGCTTTGAAAAGAGCTTTCTGCTTGAAATGCAGCACCTCTTGTGCCTAAAGCTCACATGTGCAGTAGGAGCAAATTATTCTGTCTCTATTTCTGAGATTCTCAGGGACCGGCTTTCTTGTACTCTTAAAGCAGTGGTTTCTTTTGTTTTTTGCTTTTTTTTTTTTGCCCTGGCAGCACCCATTTTCTGTGGTTTCAAACTGCTCTATTCTAGAAGAGATAATCGTGGAAAAATCTTCTGACCCATTTGCTTGCAAATGCTTTTCTTTGGTAGGAAATAGTTGATATTCTTAAAGCTCTTGCCACATAAAGTAGGGTGATTTTCAAATTCTATTTGATCCTTCTAAAAGCTAGCTAGCCTTATTCTCAGAAAAATTGTAGTACAGGCAGAGAAAAAATTAGTTCTAATTCCTGACCGTTATTTCACAGTTGTAGGTTGTTGCTCACAGGAATATTTGGATGAGAGAGGTGGGGCCCAGTGAGGCCATAATCACTAATGGTCATGCTCCCTTTCCCTCAGAAAGAATAGAGCCAGGGCAGTCTCTGGCTAGAAATTTAATGGAGTCCTTGCATGTGGTAATTTTAAAGCTTGAGGCGGGCCTTGGTGTAGTAAAGGAGCTGCAGTCAAGATAAATATATATATGACTTACCAATGGGTTGGATTCTTATTTCCAGCTGGCCATAGGGGCACAATTTGAAATTGGGGATGGGGGATGATTGGTGATGAAAGGTATTGCTCTGCATAATTATGCAGGATATTAACTTCCCTGTGAGAGAGGCAACCTTGCAAACTATAGGGCATGAATTAAATAAATTATACAGGTTTGGAAGAGAGGCTGCAAAACTTAATGTGACGTAGCACAGCCAGATAGAGCAGGCGGCTCAGTTTTGTTTGGCACGCAAACTGTTTGTTTTTAATTTGAAGTAGTTGCCAAATTACAGAACTTTGGAGATTTTATACAGAAACCCAGATTTCTATCTTCTTTTAAGCACTTGGACAATCTGGCAACACTGCCTGCGGTCTGCCTGGTAACAGTTGGGGAAAGTGGTGAAGGTGCTTGCTTTGGACGAGGCGTGCCTTACCTAGTTTGCCAGAGTTTTGTACCCAGCCCACTTCACTCATTGGCGTTACTTGTGAAAACACTCTAGACATCTGAGTTGGTGACTCCTGATCTGAAAAAATCTTGCTAGACTCTTCTGTGGAGCTTGAAGTGCCAAAGTCATCACTGACTATTCTACTAAAGTCTCAGTTCTTTCTTTGGGGCATTATTTGAGATGAATAATTTAGATTTGGTAAAATGTACAGCTGAGAGGAAGGAGACAAATTTTGGAGTAAGACTAACACCTGAGGGTAGGGTTTCTCGAAGGGTAGATGAAGAGTCTTAGTCTGAGGTATATTTGTATGGGTAAAGCTATGCTGTGCTAACACATAAACCCTGGATTCTCAGTGGCTTAACACAGTAAGGGTTTCCTCCTCGCTCACAGCACACGCTCTGTCTCATGGAGGGTGAGCAGCCCTCCTTCATCTTGTAACAATGCCATCTGGAACATGCGGCTTACAAAAACGGTAATGCAGGAGAAGCGAGGGAGTGAATATTCTCGTGCAGGGAGTTTATGACCAGGCCTGGAAGTGGCAAACATCACTTCCAATCACATCCCGTTGTCGGGAACCCAATTATATGCTCTAATGCATACAATTATATGCTCTACTGCAAGGTAGGCTGAGAATGGAGTCTTCCTGTGTGCCCAGGAAGAGGAAAATGAGACAAGATTGGTGAACACATAGCATTGTCTCTGCTGCAGAGGGTAAAGGAAGGCATGTTTTTGAGAGAAGGGCAGACCTGAGGCTAGGAGAGCAGAATTAGGAAGTGGAGTGTGCCGCTCATTGAGGAGGAGTTATCTATCTGAGTCCTTTCCCCCAGAGTATGGGAAACATCATCTTAACACAGAGCTTTGTGTTCTCTTCCAATCTGTAATTTCGTTTATTTCCCCCAACCTTTTAGGGAAATCTAATACACATCCCTATGTGGCCTTAGGTGGAGTGAGGCAGAGCATAGAGACAGCACAATAAAAGGAAGTGCTGCCTGCCCACATCCCTCTCTGCTGGCTCCCTTTGAAAGCATCGGCATCCATCTGAAGTCTGTGTCCAGGAGTCCCAGACAGTGACCAGCCACAAAGTGAATGGTGACCTGCTCTACATCAGGGAGCACTTCCCAGTAGAGAGCTCAGCAAGGAGGTGACTGAAGCCTCCTCTCTGTTAGTGCCTACCAAAGAAAGCTGGCCTTTGGAAGCGGGGTGCTAATTGCTTCGGTTGTGCTTTACCATAAAAACAGCTCAAAGCCCAGGTCTTATCAGTAGCCCTCAGTATTGATTAGTACTATTGATTTAGCACCCACACAGCCAGGCTCTATGCTGCCTGAACACTTTGCAACCTCATCTCATTCATCTTCATGGCAACCTGATGAGGTAGACGGAATTCTCCCTATTTTACAGGTGAGGAAATGGAGGCTAAGAGGGGTTATTTAACCCAAGGTCACAGAGCTGGTGCGTGGCAGAGCCAAGAGTTTAACTCAAGTTTGTGATTCTAGAGCCATTCCTGTACTTTCCTGACTAGCAATGAACTCCATTATACTCATTTATGAAGGACACCAGTTATTTTCTTCAGCAGCTAACACCCCTCAGGGGATCTTCAGTAAATAGGCTTCTATCCATGACTTGTTTGGCTCTGCAGACTATATTCCAGGATTTTAGGCAGGTTTGAGATTACTCCTGGGATTGCAGTTGGAATCAAAAGTCCTGCTTTGTGAAGTGTTTTAGAGCCTGGATGTCCTAAAATTCTGAGAGAGCTTCGACAGGAACCGAGTCCAAGCCTTTTCAGGAGTTTACATCACTCCTTGATAGCATGGATATTGTCGTGGAGATTCTGGCCTGAAATAGACAAAAGAAAGAAAGAAGAAAGAAGGAAAGAAATAATATGCAATACATGCACGCATAAATTACCTAAACAACATGATTCAGTTAATATTTAAGCTTATGTGTCTATATATGTGGCTTTCTCTCTCTCTCTATGTATATATGTATAGACCCATACATACATACACATACATACACACACATACACTCATTTAAATTATATTTCTTACAAAAATGATATTCAACTCTAATTCTATTTTGTAGCAGTCTTTTGAGTGCTCTTTCTTGACTGTTAGTGCTGGTGGGGATGTTGCACATCAGTTCTCAGTTGTGAGTTGAGATCAAGGTCAACAATCAGGAAGAGGGGACCTGGGCCTCGGCTGAGAAGCAAAGTGAGAAGTGAGGAGAGGGGCTCAGTTCAGAGGCCAGGAACAACTAGATGACGTCACAGGCCTGCTCGTATGTGGTACGGTAGTGGCCTGACCCTTAAAGATGGTAAAACATTCGTTTGGATTTGTAGATTAAATAGTTACAATGATGATGCCTTGGAATTACTTGGGATAATATTGGTGATTTTCTCTCTGTGAGAGCTGTCGTTCTATCAGGGTCTGTCTCATTTAAGAAAACCCAAAACTTTGCCTGAGCACAAGTCCTGTTGACACAAAATAACCAATAACCATCCTATAGATGAGAGAGATAAGGAGAGTTTTACTTGAGCTAGGGTGAGGACTATAATCCTGGAAGTCAGTTTCCGTAAAGGAAGAAAGTGTTCCAGAGAAGCATGGTTTTCAGTACAATTTTACGCCTTTTTAGAACAAAGAACAAACATTGAACACGCCCAGGATACATATTCATCAAAGTTTCAAAGAGGTATTCAGTTGCAAATTAGCAGGTCAACATGACCCTGATGTCGGGAAAGGGAACTTATCTTCAGGAATACCAATATGGGCTTTACGGATACTGGAGGGTGGAGGAGGGGAAGGATGCATTCTTATCTTCAAAGAGTGTATTCTTTTTCTTTGAGATAATGTTTAATGCATTATTTACTTTAATTAAAGCAGATGTACAATGTGTGTTTGATAGGCCATAAGTCAGGCTTCTTTAGTTCAAGCCGAATCAGTTTTGAACTAGAACAGCTACCCCCATACCCCAATATATGAGAATCTCTTGTCGGTCCTAAATATGGGTGCGAGCTGGCAGTATTCTTTTTTTCAGGCATGTAGATGGGTAGATGGATGCTGACAGAGACACAGAGCTGATGCCCGTCTTTCCCTCCTTCCTTCTTTCCTTTTAGATCTTGTGTATGAAACCGGCAAAAAGTTGGGCATTGATGATTAAGTAGCTAGGGACTAAAGACTAAAGTTTTTTTCCTTTTTGCAATTACTGGCTATAGCTTTTAGCTGTTTACCTGCCCATTGTTAACTGTGCTGTTTCGGCAATATGCTATCTGACTCCCACTAGACTCCTACAGATAACATCTCCTTGAAGTCTGGGTCATCATGGTAGTGGATGTTTGAGCTGTTTTTCAGGAATTAGAACCCCTTGTCCACTTCAGGCCGGTTGAAACCACCCACTCATCAACTGGGCCCGAGCAGATGTCCGATAAGCGACCTTTTGAAGTCAAGAGGCTAAAAACTCCACCCTGGGGTCATGCCAACGCCGCTATTTTGTGAACACGCGTCCTATGAAGAGGCATGAAGTCTGACTACGCCTGCGCAGATCATCAATTACCTCACCTCTCCTCACCTCCAATCATCTATCTCCACATTTCAGACCACCTTGCCCCCTTCCAGATAAATATCGCTGAGTCCCTATTTTTGGGGAAGTGGATTTGAGACTCATTCTCCTGTTTCCTCACGTGGCTGCCCTGTGATTAAACCCTCTCTCTCTGCAATCTCTTCGTTTCGGTGATTGGTTTTCCGGGTGGTGGGCAAAAGGAACCTGGTTCAGTAACATGTCTTTGCAGTCCCCAGGCTTCCAAATTCAGAAACTCAGTAAAATTCCCTTCTTTGGCTTTGTGTTTGAGGAGTGCCTATCAGAGTAAAACACAGGGCCTTAATAGTTTATAAATGAATAAAAATCAATGAGTGGGTTTTAAACTGACATCGGAGGTGAAAGTTCAGTGAAAATACTGAGTTTTTTGTAGTTTGCTCCAGGTACAACATTGAAATTACCTCATTTCAGGGTGTTAGATTGGTGCTTTTGCTTTTTAAATGAAGGCTTCATACCTGACATTAAGTCAGTCAGGCCACATTACTTAAAATATGCTGTTTTCTGGCCGCAGGGAGAAGGGAACAGAGGCTATGTTGGAAGTCAGAGAACATCCCTAACAGTTAAAGTGGAATCAATACCCATTTCTTCTTGGGACCCAAGTGTATCGTTTAATTTCTAGGTGTGGGGAGATCCCAGGCATTCTAATTAACAACTCCTTGTTTTTTTCCATACAGAGTCTAATAAAGTGCACACTGCAGACTTGAAAAAGAGAGAGAGAGAAAAGAAAAACCATGAAATACATGTAAAAGGCAGAAATCCTGTTGCCCTCAGGCTAGTTGGGTGCTTTCGTTCAAAGCAAAGGATAAGGTAGCCATGATATCCAAAGCTGAAAATGAGGCTGCCTTTAGAAGAGTCACTGGGAATCCGAGAGGGTGATGTGTGACAGGGAGGGAGGCTGGGAGTCAGGGGCTGGGGTCATGAGTGAACTCCTCCAAGTGGATCAGAATCCTCGGAGGGGAAGCAGAATAAGCCACCCTAGAATGAACCACTTTGGCATGTGGATTATTTCAAGATGAAGACGATCAGGGCCCAGCAGACTCAAGAAGAGCTTTTTACCTTCTCCTTAACTGCCTAAGAGAATTTAGATAGGGGGCCTGTACCAGGAAGAGAGCTGTTACCAGGGATAACTTTTTGTATCAGAAAGACTTATTTGTATGGCAAACATTTCTTTACCACACATTTGCTCTTCTCATCTTCCTGTGAGTTGTCTTCCTCACCTTTGAAGCCCCAGACCCCTACCCCCTTCTCCTTGGCTCTGGATGGTATTTAAGCCTCAATTACCTCATTGCTGGAGGGTCTTATGTTTTTATGGGGCTCCCATGCATATGAAATTTGTTTTTCTCCTGTTAATCTGTCTTATGTCAATTTAATTATTAGACCAGCCAAAGGACCTAGAAGGGAAGAAGAGAAGTTTTCCACCCCTACACCTTCATTGAGAAAGCTGAGAGGAGGGACTCCTTGGCTTACTAGGGCCTGTTATTTGAAGACCAATAATTCTAATTCATCGACACCCACTAAATGCCAGTGACTTTAATGGCCTCTAATCCTTACATTTCTGTAAGATGGGAATTATTTTCCTCATTTCGTAAGGGTAGATATAGAGGCTCAGATGAGCCAGACCTGATGGCCTAGTGGTTAAATTTTGGTGTGCTCCGCTTCGGCGGCCCAGGTTCAGTTTCCCGGGCACGGAAACTGTCAGTAGCCATGCTGTGGTGGTGGCTCACATAGAAGAACTAGAAGGAGTTACAACTAAAATATACAACTATGTACTGGGTCTTTGGGGAGGAAAAAAAACAGAGAGGAAAATTGGCAACAGATGTTAGCTTAGGGAGAATCTTTCCCAGCAAAAAAAAAAAAAAAAAGAAGAAATAAAAGGTTGGAGAGGTTAAGAAACTTGCCCACTTAATTGTTGACACTAATGGAGCTGTAGGGGAGGAAAAATCATTTTACCTCTACCCTTCGAGGTTCTTGGCCGAGACCCCCTGTAATAAAAGACAGATCAACAGGAGAAAAACAAACAGAAGTTTAATAACATATATACCTCCTGTATACATGGGAGGTACCCAGGAAAACTGAGTAACTCTCCAAAATGGCCCCAGCTGCCATCTTAAATAACATCTCCAGCTAAAGACAAAAGAAGATGTTGGGGGTGGGGAGTCAGTTATGGGAGGTGACCCAGGAAAGCACAATAAACAAGAATAAGGTTGTTATGCAGATTTAAGTTGTTGCCTTCGCAGTTGAGAAGAGTTTCTAGAGATTTAGAGTCATCCTTCTTTTCCTGGTACAGAGAGGGAGACACCCTTACAAATGGAGATTTCCCTTATAAATGTAAATATATCTTACAAATGGGTAACTTCTACTCACTTTTCAGAGCTTTTCCTATGTCTACTCTTTCTTAAAAATAATTAGCCAAGCTGAAAAATATCACAAACATCACAAAATCCTGAAAATAACATACTATTTTTATTAATTTGTTTCCCAGGTTACCTTTATGTTTTTTCCCCTACTTTTTTGGACAGCATGCTTTGATTGCCTCTTTACATGACAATGATTTTGTAATATCAATTTCTGTACTGAGAATAGAAAGATATTCAGTCCTTCCTTTAGCATGATTGAGCAAAGATTTTTTTTAAAATTAGAATTGAGAATGCATAAATCATGTGGTGTCACACACAGATAAACCCATTAACACAACTATAAGATTTTGGTCTATGGTAAAGGAGTTAAGATAAATTTGTTTTGCACAATTCTCATCAAAACAGGAAAACTATCTAGTGCATTTATAATTGTATATCATGTATTACTAAGTATATGCCTGACAGAAAAGAACTTTTGTTTTGACTAGGTTTCAATGAGAATTGAATCCCCCAGTTACGCTTTTTACATGTCTGAAGATTAAAAAAATTTTTCACTGACTAGCTTCAGGTTCCCTACATTTCAAATCTTGTATCTCTTCTGCTGCCCACAAACTTGCAGTGCTGGGTGCTATAGATAGGGTGACAATACATTTGGGTTTACTGGGTCAGTCCCAGTTTATACCTGTTGTCTTGTCAGAATTATTAGTGGGGCCTTTCTTTTCCCTCTCACAAGTGTTCTAATGGGGAGGAAAGAGTTAAAGCCGCTCGCCTTTGTTTCCCCTCTGATTCATAGAGGAATGCTTCTGGGAAAGAAAGGAGGTGGCCTGGTGTCACCTCCCTGTAAACATGTGGATAACTGGACCTCCTGGTAGACTAATGACATTTGACAGGCGAGTCCTTATATATGGAATATTCTTAGCTGGATATCCCTGGCTTAGGATTACTTATGGTCAATGAACCTAGATGCTATATATTTATAAGGCATGATCCTTGGAGGAGATCATGTTACTTACACAACCTTCTGGGTATAAAATGGGGATATTTCATAACCTAAAAACTCTCTGCTGAGTGAGTTGATGCATGAACCTCATCTAAAGACCCCGTATATTATTACTCTGGGCCAGAAGGTGTGTTTCTGATGTGGGAAGGAAGGACCTGAGGAATCATGCAGGACATCCCAGATATCACTCTGCTTTGCCTATGCCCCTTGGTTGCTTATATCCTTAAAATTACTAGTACAGCTTGATTTTGGGTAATGTCTCTGATTTGTGTGAGTCTGATTTGACTACCTGATCCTTTAGGCTAGCTCAGCTGGTTTGAAGAATAGATTATAGGCCATCCTAGCCTTCAGACACATTCATGCTGCCGTATGACTGCTAGCCCTGCATCTTTGTGTCATGATTTTGGGTGCATTGGCACAGGAGCTTTTCTGGAATCCTACCACTCACTTGACTAGACACAGAAATGACAAACAACTTCCCAGGTGGTGCTGATGTTGCTGTTTTGGGTTCCACATTTTGAGGACCACTAGTTTGAAACCATTGATTGGACTCTCTGGGTCCCAGTCCCATTTTTGGGTCTAGTTCTGACAACAGGAGTCTGGGAGGCTTTGAAACCTCACTTCCCAAATGCTGCTTATGGTTGCTTCTGGGCCTTGCTTTTTAGGACCCAGGTGTAAGTCTATTTGATTTCACAGAACCACTGCATTACCAATTTTCTAGTCCCAGCCTCCTTCAATATCTTTCAGCACGAGTTAAGCTAGAGACGTTTAATTTCCAGGGGACCCAGTAAGAACAAAGCACTTGACAGACCCTCAGCAAATTTCTGCTGTTTAGAGACACTGATTATACTACAAGGCTGTTGAAGACACAGAGGACCCAAGAAATAGCACCCTTTTCCCTCAAGCCTTGTTCACCATAGCATATTAAAGAATCTATAGAGAGATTAAATGATGCCAAGATCTAATAATAAAATGCTAACAACATAGAGATACTCCAAAGTTGGATATAAAGTCCTTGGCATCATCAAATTCCCAGGGAGAAATTAAAGTTCAATAATTAAATCTCCTTGAAATTGCCAGTCCGGATATGTTACAGTCCAAAGGATGTAAAATTAGAAAAAAGCATCTTCTGTCCTTGAGTTAAACATTCATATGTTCAAGTCCCCAAATCATCACCTCCAGTTTTTCGCTCTGCTGAGTCACCGGAATCTTCATCCCACCCCAGCACACATGCTAAGTGCAATCCAGCTAAAATTGCAGCAGCCTGCACCACTTCTGCTTAGACCTCCCTCACGGTTTCAGAGTCTTAGCCAGAGGCCAAGTGGCCTGAACATTTTGAAGCTGGGTACCTGAGGGTTACTGTAAATAAGAACATGATTACCTTTCGACCTTGTTCCCAGCACAGACATAGAAGAAAATAAGTTAATCTTGTCAATTTACTGTTTCCTTGTTTAACCTGAGGAGTGATTCAAGGATCATAAGGATTTATGAGCTTGTTTTGCAGAATAAAAAGAATGTGGTTGACACCCAGAAGTCAGATTGCCTAAGAGCTTATCTGGAGTGAAAGCAGCATGGATTACCCCTTTGGTTTTTTGAAACTCCTCCTGCCAAGCCCCTTAGCTCTATAAAACCCCTTGCTTTCTTCTCTTCCTAAGGTAGGTTTGAAAGAACCTATCCTCCTGCCATCTCATTTTGGCCAATTTGAATAAAACTTTCTCTATCTCCAAGCACCAATAGTCTCAGTGATTGGCTTATTGTGTATTGGGGTACGAACTTGAGATTAAGAGGTTTGTTATTACTTTCCCTGGTGGCTCATTTGCCTTTGCCAAAATCTGGGTGTCTTTGTGTAAGGCCAGAGTGGAGGGAACGTTTGCTTGCCACCAAGCATGCAGCCTTCCTTCCATAAAAGCAGTCACTTGCCATCGAAGCCGTCTTAATCTACAGGAAGGGGAAGAAGCTTTCCCCATTAACACAGACTAGTGGGCTTTAATACTTAGTGTGGCATCTGAGGCCCACAGATCTAAGGTTCCATCCCCAGGGATTCTGATTAAGATTTAGGGCAGGGCCTGGGAATCGGTGTTTTAACAAGCACCTCAGGTGATTCTGATGAAAGTTTGGTCTGCTGCATTTGATTGCAAATTCCTTGAATGTACTCCCAGTTTATAGCATCTGGAACTTATTAGCTCAATGAATATTTGTGTACTGAATAAATCACTTTGAATCTGAAAGGTGAGAAGGGATGGCAGAGAATCTGAGGAAGAATTTAATACTGTTCTTAACTGTACTGATAGTTCTTCTGCAGCTTTGTCAAGGATAAGAGATTCTTCTCCTTCTTAAAATGTATTTGTTAGTAAATTCTTGGGTTTTATGTTTTGATTGAGGTGGGACTGGGAAGGAGGAGAGGAGGAGGAGATATTATTGTCGGGGGAAGAGGGAGAATCTCCCTCTGCCCTTTTCCTTAAGGTTCTTATGGCTGGCCAAATAATTAACAAGACAGGTTAACAGGAGAAAATAATACCAAGTTTAATAACATGTATACATGGGAGAAAGCAGGGACACTGCGTTTCTGAACACAATAGCAGAAATTCTCGTCTTAAATACCATGTCCAATCAAAGACAAGGAGGATGTTGGGGGTGGGGGTGTCAGTTACAGGAGATTATCACTAAAGCACTGTAAACAAGAGTAAGGTTTATTATGCAGTTTTAAGGCCTCACCTTCCACATTGATAAGTCTCTAGAAATGAGGTCATCCCCCCTCTTCCCAATACAGAGAGGGAGATACCTTTACAAACGGAGACTTCCCTTGTAAATGATTGTCTGGTAACTCCTCGCAGGGCCATCCAGAGCATGTGGCCAGAGAGACAGAACTTCTGATAAGATGGGCTTGTTGGTGCCTTTTCTATTGTAACCTCTATCCTACATTATCTTTATAGCAGTCATGATAATAACTCCTTCCTGAAACAGATCTTTTGTTTTAAATTCTTTTTTTTTTTTTTTTTTAAAGATTTTATTTATTTATTTTTCCCCCAAAGCCCCAGTACATAGTTGTCTGTCATAGCTGCACATCCTTCTAGTTGCTGTATGTGGGACGCGGCCTCAGCATGGCTGGAGGAGTGGTGCCTCGGTGCGCACCCGGGATCCGAACCCGGGCCGCCGGCAGCGGAGCGCACGCACTTAACCGCTAAGCCACGGGGCCGGCCCCTTTTGTTTTAAATTCTTTAGGCAGTTTGGGAGGGGAAACTCAAATATTCTTCCTGAGTTCTCTGAGTCCTTATTGTCTTCAGCTCGAAATAATCCGCATACCAGAGTGGTGCTTCCTGGGGTAGCTTGCCCTGAGCACCATCATTATAAAGTCAATTTCTTCTAAAATGACTGGGACTGTGTAAGTATATTAAATCATCACATTGCACACTTTAAATATATTACAATTACCTCAATAAAGCTGAAAAATATTACTGAGACTGTAGGACCCAAAGTTATGTCATGCTGTTTGTCAATGAATGTCACTTTCTATAGTGACTGGTGCCATTAAATACTCAGATAGAAGCTTCATTGGATGCAGAATGTAATTTATTTTCTCTATAATGCTTTATAATCATAATTTTATGTAGCTACCTTTGATTTTACCTCCACTTTGACTTCCAGCTGTATTCTGTTAGCTCTTATCACTTACACCCTGATTTTTAAAACCTTAGGTATTATGTGCAAAATTCTTGTCTCCATGGAGGTTCTTTGCATCTTGTTATGCTTTACTGTTTCTCTCTCCACCTCTCCTGCACATCTGTAAAATATATAGTTAAATGTCCACAGCCAATTTGAGTCTCTAGGAAATCGCTGAAAATCCTTTTATTAGAAACTTACCCAACAGCAATCCATACAGAATGAATTTTAAACTTTTACATGCCCATACTATATATTTTTCAGAAAGTCACAGATTTTGCTTAACTTGACTTATCAATGAGTCCTTAGACATAGGCTAAGGCATATTTTCCTACTGGTAGGAATGCTGTCACTAGACTTAACAAAGATAAGAAGTAGTGATGCAGCAAAATGTGATCTGATTTGCTTGGCTCCACCAGTGTCATAGAGGTTAATAAGGTCATCCTATTACACGTGAGGGTGTGAGAGCATGTGTACCACCATCTCAGGGAGCTCAGGTGAGGCTCTCAAGCCACCTAGCCACCGCTTCGCGTGCTTGAACAGGTAGGCTGGCTGGCTCCACTGTAATGTGAGCCACCGTGCCATCAATCACTCTGCTCCTTCCTTTTATTTCTGAATCTCTCATTGTGAAGGGAAAACCCAGATTCTAAGAAATTTTATATACTGCATTCTTCAGAGCATGTTCTAAATCTTTTGGATTTTTTTTCTTCCACCTGCGAAGCAAAAACTCAGCTCTAGAAATAACTCTGGGTGCTGACAGTGTCACAATATGACACAATCCCTCTCCCCTTAGTTCCAGAGTACACAGATGCGTATCTTGTACCTTGGCCAGTCACTGAAATTGGGTCACAGCCACTGCACTCATCTGCTATCTCTGCTGGTCTCCTGCAAATCTATGCAAACTGTAACCCAGGAATAGCTGATTTTCATCAAAAAATTTGTTTCCCATATTCCATCTGCATGAACAGTTTATTTGCCCAGAAACTATTTCACTTTGTCTCTTCGCTAGCGGTTCTCAAACATTAGCATGCATCAGAATCCCTGAAGTTTGTTAAAACAGCTGGCTGGGCCCCACCCCCTGAGTTTCTGATTCGGTAGGTTTGGGTTGGGGTCTGAGAATTTGCATTTCTAATAAGTCCCCAAGTGATCCTGATGCTGATGCTGGTCCAGGGACCACACTTTGAGAACCACTGCCCTAAACTAATTTTATTGATTCTGATTAACTACTGAACTGTGATAAATTTAAAATACCATCAGGTTAATTTAAATAATGTCAGATGGAGATGATGTTTAATTAAATTAGATTAAATAAATTAGATCAATTTAAAATGCCATCAGATAAATTTAAATATCATTGGATAAATTTAAAATACCATCAGTCAGAGATGATAGCTTACCCACAGATCCTAAGAAAAGCAGCAAGAAATCAAGAGTGAGTGAGAGCTTTGAGAACCTGTGGCTTCCACAAATTCCTCAAAAATAGGCGAATTGTGAACTGAGCATATTTATGTGTTGATACAAGTGCAACAGAACATAGTAGTGTTAAGGTGCATTATTATATCAGCTCGGCTAAATTGTGAGTTGGAATATAACCTTGACAGCCTGATATAGGTCCAATATGTTGACAAGGCAGGGATTAGTCCTATCTCTTAATTCAGAAAATGGTTATGGTGGTTCTATTACGTGCAAGACACCAGATTAAACATGGTTGTGGAAGTTAGATGGCAGATATGGTTTTAAGAGTTTGCAATCCAGTATGTAAGATTAGTCAGAACTACAATACAAGGCATAGTATAAGGGTCATGAGAGAGGCACAGATACATTATTTTGGATGTTCAAAGGACGAAAGGATCATTTGAGACTGGGATTGTAGAACTGAGAATTGAGAAAAAGTGTAATAGAAGAGGGGGTCTTTTGAGGGGACAGTGAACTTCCTAGGACAGGGACCGTGTGCCGTTTGAATATTTGAGGGCGCTAATATAGTGCCTGGGCGGGTAGGTGGTCATTGAGTGTTTGTGGATATGTGTCTTGAAGGATGAGTATGACGTAGGTGGATAAGGATGAGAGTCTTCATCAAAAGAATGGGGAATTTTGAGGAGAAGAGTGAGAAAGACAGAAAGATACAATTCAGATGTGAAATGCCAGCTTGAGGAATTTACTTTCAAAGGCTTTGGGGGACTCATTGGTGTTTTTGGAACTGGAGAAACAATCTGGCAAGTAAGAAGGATGAGCTGTGGTGAGTGTAACAGGTTATGTTCAATGAACATTTGTGAATGTGCCAGACTCTGTGCTAAATACTCATGTGCAATATCTCATTTAATCTTCATAACTAGTCTGTCAGATAGGTACATTATTGTTCCCATATTACAGACAAGGAAATGGAGGCATAGAAACCTGTGGTTTCACAACTAGGAAATTGTGGAGAAGTAATGAGAGCCTGAGGAAGGATGATGGTGGCATGAACAGGGGACAAGCTCTGGGGACATAACAGTTTTGCAGGGATAGTATCCACAGGCAATGACCATTGTGAAGGGAAAGGGAGAGGCACAAGTCAAAGTTGACTCAGAAGTTTTGAGGCTGGACAGCTTGGAGAAAAGTGTTACCATTAGCATGCTTTCCGGTCCTGATAATATTAGCATCATAAAGAGGCTTCATTGTTTTTGAAAAGGAGAGCGGAAACAAAAGAGAGAGATAAGCAGTTGCAAAGGATGTGAGGAGAATGAGAGTTATGAGGTGACGGGGGTAGAGGGGCATGCTGCCAAGACATTGCTGAGTGTGTGAGGGGTACAAATGTAGCATCCACTTTGATCCCATTTTCAGCACCACCAGTGCTCCAGAATCTCCCCCGTCACTGCCTGTATACCCTCTGAAGTGTAATTGCAGATGGTCACAAGCTCTTTGCCCCTCCTTCCATGAAGAGGTCGAGTCTATTTCCCCTTTCTTTGAATTTGGGCTGTCGTTGAGCACATTTAATGTGGTTGAAGTGATGTCCTGCAAGTTCTAAACCTGCTCCTTGAGAGGTGTTGCACACTTCTGCTTGCACTCTCTGGGGTGGTCACCACGTAAGGAAGACCAGGCTAGCCTGCTGAGGGAGTCCCTGGGGAGCAGAGACGAGCCAGCACCAGCTGAGTCTCCAGACGGGTGAGTGAGGGCATTCTAGAGCACTTAGCTCCACCTAAACCAGGTCAAAACAAAAAACCACCCAACCAACCTTCAGAATTGTGAGCAAATAAAGGATTGCTATTTCAAGCCACTACATTTTGGAGCAGTTTCTTATGTAGCAAACACTAACTGATTCACCATGTCTCTTGATGGACCCCTGGCCAATATCATCAATTGTGGCTTTCCCAGGCTTACACAGACCCAAAGGACTTGACGAGTTATTCTTCACTCCACTGCGAACACTTGACCTTCCAGTCCTGAGGGGTATAAGTTCATTTCTTCATAATTTAAAAACAGAACAAAATAAGAAGTCTGACTTAGTATGTCAACTCAATGATAGACCTGGAAAAAAATTTCTCCTGAGTCCAATTTTTAAACAACTAGACCACAATGCCTTATTTTGATAAGTAAATTCTCTGTAAGTGATAATTATTGTTGCCTACATTAGTGATTTCTAATCTTTAATGAGCATAGGTATAGCCTGAATAGCTTGTAAAATGTATGTTCCTGTACCCCATTCTCAGCTATGTGATTCAGTACATCTAGGGTGGGGCTGAGGAATCGATATTGATAATAAGGACCCAGGATAGTTATGATGCATATACTTCACCAATCACACTTTGGAAATGCTGGCCTAAATAGTAAAGATTGACTCTGACATAGTCTATGTCTCCTCTCTGGCTTTTTTCTGTGATTTGCCCTTAATTATAGGTCATTGAAAATATTTCCTGAAATAGGCCAACTGGTAAACAAATATCAGTATACTGAGAATGCCATACTTAAGCCATATTGATGCCAGATTTACTTATGTAATTCCTTCTGTTCTCTTTGATATTTTTATTCTAACTGAGGTATATTGGGGAAATTAATATAATGAGGGTCCTGTTCTGCAGGCATCTTCTTTAACTTTCATTATTCCCACTTACCAAGGAGGCTTGGAAACTTACACAGCAAGCAGGAGGCAAACTTAATTGGTATCTAGATTTCCTTAACTTCCTTTCCTGTCTCCCCTTTTCTCAGTGTCATTCCTAAAAAGTGTGGTTTGGATGAGAAGACTTCACAATGTGTATAGAAGACAGAAAGAGATCTAGGTAAGAAAAAGATAGGAGAGGATTTGTAAAATTATTAAAGGGTAATGTTTACAACTTATTTCCTTTCCTTTCAAGTTTCAGGAAAATGTGTACAGGATAAGGAGAGGAAGTTAGCTGTTTCAGTCTAGTTCATTACTTCTGGGATTCTTTATGAGTTTGAAAGTGAATTAGACCTTGAAGAGATGACCCCGTCCTTTGTCTGAGTTTGTGTAGTGTCAGTTTCCATGGTTCATTTCTGACCGGTTTCACCACTGGACAACTCAACAGACCCTGAAAGAAATGGATAGTGATAGTTGAAGAGAGAAGAGGGTTGGGAATCTTTAGAAGAGGGACTAATTTTCCCCATGCTCAACCAGGACTCTTTAAATTCACCTTTTCACTCATTTCCCCTGCCTGGCTAGAATACAGAACTTTCTTTCCTTCTGTTGATGATTTTTTAAGGTTTTAATGGTCTCTGTTTTCAGTGTTAGTGAAGGTTTGAATGAAAAACACAAAAGCAAGGAATACACTATATAGGGGAAATACCCTGGTTTTTCTCTGACTATGGTAGAGGGATCAAAATATGTGGGTGAAAATGGAGAGGAGCAAGAGAGTAACTTAACTATTGGAGCCATGAGTTCTCCTACAATGTCAAATCACATTGGAACTATTTCTAGACAATTTCAAAATAACTGGTGATCTTAGTTAATTCATCATCCATTCAATGTAGTGAAACAAAAATCAATCCATCTGATTGTTTGATTGAGTTGGTCAGTCAATTTGACTAGAGCTATGGTTTTTCTAGTGGTGGTCTAGTGGTGCTCTCACCACCATAACCCGGTTCCCTTGAAGCCACACCACCTGTCTGTCGGTCGTCATATTATGACAACTGCATGTTGCTGTGATGCTGAAAGCTATGCCACCAGTATTTCAAATACCAGCAGGGTCACCCATGGTGGAGAGGTTTCAGCAGCGCTTCCAGATTAAGACAGCCTAGGAAGAAGGTCCTGGCCACCCACTTCAGAAAACAATTGGCCTTGAAAACCCTATGAACAGCAGTGGAGCATTGTCTGATATAGCATCAGAAGGCGAGAGGATGGCACAAAAGACCGGGCAGGGTTGTGCTTTGCTGCACACAGGGTTGCTAAGAGTTGATATTGGCTCAACAACACTAACAACAATGGTTTTTCAACCTGAGGTGTGTTTGGAGGGTAGTAAGGAACTCCAAATCAGAATCTACCAGGTATATTAATTTTTTTCTTCAAACTACGCATGCTCAGGCTTCTTCCCTCAGTTTTGAATATGCTTTTGGGGTTCTGAAAAGGCACTGAGGTCATTCTGATCGTCCTACCAACCCTCCTTGAGAGTCTTCGAGTTAAATAGCCACATTCAGGAAACTGAAAGGCTTAAGATAGTTCCCAGGCCTCAGCTGTTTTAATAAAAAAGGAGTGAAGTAATGGTTAATTTTCTGAAAGAGAAAACACAAAAAATACTACGCTTTTCCTAAATGATTGGAAGGATAATTTCTTTCTGGGGGGCCTGCGGGGCTGGTGCTTCAGTTCGTGTTCTAGGAAAGCATTGAAACCGATAGCACAAACGTGAACCTTTGGTTCATCAGAATCCTTTCCTTCTAATGTGAACTTCTGTACTGAAGCCCCTTTCAGGCTGGCACTGACAGTGAGGGGCTTTCTCTTTTGAATGTTTGTTTTATGATCTAAAAACCAGCCTTACCGGCAGAATAGTAAGGCCCCTGCTCGACAAGGCTCTGTGCCATCCGGGGATTGACTAACGGCTAAGCCACATTATGAACGGAGATTTATGATCACCTTCCCAGTCAATTAAAATTCCAGATATTACGAAGGCAGAATTCAATTAAGGTTAATTGGGGCTTCTGAAAACTGCTTTTCCAAAGGGAAACCATGATGGGATTGTGACTCCTAGTGGGTTTCGATCAGTTTTAAATAACTTTCCGTGCCTTTCTTTTCTTGGCACAAGACACATCCTCTCCCTGCCGCCTGGCTCCTGTGATTATCATTTGATTCAGATGTTGATTTTTCTGTCATAAGTTATCATGGTGACTTATTTGGTTTTTGCTCTTTTTCTTAAAACCAACAAACAAAAAAACAAAACTCCCACGGCTCTCGGCAAACCAGAACCCTAACAAAACCACAACCTGTGCGACACAGAAATCACAGTGGTCTGACATGAAAGAAATATAGTCATTTGGAAGATTGTGACAACATTTCAGAAGTAATTATCCAAACTGGAAAAATAACCCATTCCTTTTCTTTTGTCATTAAGGTGGATGAAAAGGTTCGTAAACACTGTCAACAAGGGAGGAAAACGAAGCAAGAGGGGGAGAAACAGGTGCAAACAGAATTACCATGCAAGTCAGGCTTTCCATTCTACTCTAAATTTTATTTTCTTGTCGTCAAGGGCTATTGTGACAGTTCTTAGCACAGTTGATTGAACTGGGAAAACACATGGGACGGGGCCTTAGTCACCGAATGCAGAACATGTATTCTGTAGCTCACAGAGCAATCTGGAGCAAGGAGTGAATAATAATTTCAGCGGTTTATTTTCTCAGAATTTCCAAACCATTGTTCATCACTGGAAACTAATAACACAAAGCTAAAGAGAAATTTTCTTTTTGAAAAGAAGAAATGGTAAGTGTGTGAGTAGGGGAGCGACACTGCAACGGCTCAGATGTTCTGTTGTTCTTCCAACTAGCAGAGCTACAGGCAGATAGGAGCCCCATCAGATGCTGCCTCCTTCTTGAATCAGCAACTCTTTCTGTGTTTCACACACCTGTGCCTCTCACTGTACAGCGGCTTGCCGGAGCACGCATGCTGGGGGCAATTTCGTACAGAGAGTGGCTTTGAAAATGGCCTTGCTTCTATGAAAGCAGAGGAAGGATTTAGATGAGGCAAGGAGTAAAGGCTGCTCATTCACGTAATTTCCTTCTCACGCATTTCAGCAGATGGTAAAACAATGCTGTGGACGGGTTATGACATGTAAGTTATCTACATGGCTGGTATTTGTGGCAATTTACAGGTCTATGAGGTGTCTCACGTTTTAAATGAGCGTCTTTTCAATGCCTCTTTTATTCGTATGTGAGGGTGGTGTTCAGATGGCTTCTGCCCCCTTACAAGAGGGACACACATTGGAATTGTTTTCTAGGGATGATGACAGTCTCATTAGCACAGCATTCCCACCCATTGCTCTTACCTAGAGATGAAGCACAATCTAGGAGGGAAGGTACCTACTTATATACTTATCTTTGCCAATTTTTTTTTTTTTTGTGAGGAAGGTCAGCCCTGAGCTAGCATCCATGCTAATCCTCCTCTTTTTGTGAGGAAGACCGGCTCTGAGCTAACATCTATTGCCAATCCTCCTCCTTTTTTTTTTCCCCCAAAGCCCCAGTAGATAGTTGTACGTCATAGTTGCACATCCTTTTAGTTGCTATATGTGGGATGCGGCCTCAGCATGGCTGGAGAAGCGGTGTGTCGGTGCGCGCCCGGGATCCGAACCCAGGCCGCCAGTAGCGGAGCACGCGCACTTAACCACTAAGCCACGGGGCCGGCCCCTCATTGCCAATTTCTTATTTCCTCTCCTTTTTATTTTCTTGCCAAAGCCCCAGTACGTAGTTGTATATATTCTAGTTGTAGGTCCTTCTAGTTCTTCTATGTGAGCCACCACCACAGCATGGCTACTGACAGATGAGTGGTGTGGTTCCGTGCCTGGGAACCGAACCCCGGGCCGCAGAAGCGGAGCACGCTGAACGTTAACCACTAGGCCATCAGGGCTGGCTCTCCTCTTCTTTTTAAGGCAGACTGGAAAAGGAGAGACCAGAAAATGAGAGGTTCTCAAATCATATAGAGGTTAAGGGGAAAAGTTTCTGTAATCAGAAATCTGGGGTGTAATTATACGATAGCCAGAAGAAAGAAACATGCAGGTGGAATAAGTCTCCAGAGTAGGATTACTAATGAATTCTCTCTGTTCCTTATGGAAAAGAGCCACATTTGTAAAATTAAAAGTCAATGCCTCTTTGATGAGAGGATTTGCAGGCTCTGCTGTCCTTGTTTCAAATATCGTGTGCTTGGAAAGAAGAGTGAGGAAGCTGAACCTCTAGTCAAGGGCATTGGAGCAGAGCTGGCAGCCCTTCTTCCCCTCTGTTTCGAGGCTGTGAGAGCCTTTTTTAGAAAGAACTTGATAGGCGTCCATGCATGGCCGTTTTGAGGAATCTGTCCTTGTCTCTACAACATCAAGATATCCAGTCAGTTCAGAGGAGAAAAACATTTAAGTTACACTGGTCTTTTGTCATTGCGTAGCCCAAACAAGTGGTGGACCGGATTTTTCCCTCTTTATCCTGATGTTTGGGGGCCACGTTGAATTTGTGGGTATGTGTTCCAGCTGACATGAAGTGCAGGAGCCGCAGCCACCAAAAGGCACAGCGCTTGGGGGCATCATCTATCTGGTGGTAGTGTCTCTACAGAAAAACACTTATAATTTGAGAGGAGACCAGGAAACATTTACTTCATAGACCTGCTAAGTTTCCTGAAATTCAACCTTTGTAGTTGCTCTTTTGGGTCACATGATAAATGCCACCAATTAGTAGTCACTTTAGCAAACCAGAAGGAAGGCCTGGGTGGGGAGTGGGTGGGGCAGATGTTTGCTGCAGCTGGTCCCCCCAGGCTGGAGAGAGCCGATTGTTAAATTTTCTGGAAATTTGTGAGCTTGTTGTTCAACACAGGCATCATTATTAAGAATTAAATTATATAAAGTTACAATTCAATAAATTATATTAGAAATAAAGGTAATAAATACTCAAAACTCATCATTTCCTAAAAATTTTACTACATTTTACAATGATCTATGCCTGGAGGCTGTTTATGTCTATTGTATCTGTGCGGTGGAAATGCTATATAATGATGTGCTGTTGTGCTATCTTCCCGACTCCCCATTCAGTGACATCACGTTGGTTGCTTGAAATGAGCCATAGTGGTGGTATTTACACCACTGAAGGGGCAAATCCTAAAATCAGGGCTTTTTTTCTTTTAAAGAGTGAATTGATGAACATTTACCAGCACAACACTGGGTGTGCGTGTGTGTATTTGCGTGTGTGAGTTGGGGGTGGTGGTGCTATAAGCCGCTGTGTACTGGAAAAGCAAAGGTGTTTGTTTTTAAGTTGGGGAAGTGTCTCAGTCAGTTCGGGCTGCTATAGTAAGAACACCATAGACTGAGTGGCTTAACCAACAAACATTTAGTCCTCACAGATCCAGAGGCGCAGAAGTCTGTGCTCGGGTTCTGTTGAGAGCCAGCTTCCTGGTTTCCTCACGTGGTGGGGGAGAGAAGGAGAGGAAGAAAACTGTCTGTGTCTCTTCCTATAAGGGCACTGATCCCATCATGAGGCCTCCACTCTCATGACATAATTCCCTCTCAAAGGCCTCATCTCCGAATATCGTCACACTGGGGATTAGGGTTTCAACATATGAGTTTTGGGAAGACACAAACATTCAGTCCATATCAGGTAGGCTACTGGGGACCCCGGGCTTCCTTGAAGAAGAGGAAACACTATCCAAGGATAGGAGGCTTCCAGGAGAGGGGAGGGAGGATCCAGGATAAAGTCCCCACACTTTGCAGTCTCTCTGGGACAGGCTGAGGGAGGGGGAGCTTCCCAGAGCTCCTTTCCTCTGCTTTCTCTCCCCTCCTTGACACTCCCCTTGTCAGTATAGGCCAGTGGTCCTTACCAATACCTAGTGGTGTTACCAATACCTGGCCTCACTACTTACTAGGGGAAACTTCTGACAGACCCTAACTTCTGTGGCTGGGGTTATGTTAAGGACCAAATGTAACATGAACCCCGAAAAGCATATGTTGAAAGCCTAATCCCCAACGTGATGGTATTTGGATATTTGAAGGTGGGGTCTTTGGGAGATAATTAGGTTTAAATGAGGTCATGAGGGCAGAGCCCCATGACGGGATCAGTGTCCTTATAAGAAGAGGAAGAGACACGAGAGCTCTCTACACAAGCATGCACCGAGGAAAGACCATGCGAGCACGCTTGGAGAAGGAGGCGTCTAGGAACCAGGAAGTGGGCCCTCGCCAGGCACAGAATATGCTGGCACCTTGATCTTGGACTTCCAGCCTCCAGTACCGTGACATATAAATATCTGTTGTTTAAGCCACCCAGTCTGTGGTATTTTGTTACAGCACCTGAGCAGACTAAGACAAGTTATAAACAGAATTTAGTACAAATGGATTGAGGGTGATTTCAAAGTTTACACACAGTGCAAGAAGCATGTGAGGACTGTGGAGCGCACCGTGCGCCCACTCGTGTTTCAGGAGGGTAATGGGAAAGATAGTGTGCTGGGAACCAGGAGGGCCGGGCACTGCACTTGGAGCGCAAAATGGAGCACTCATCATGATGTTGTGAGGATCAAAATGAAGGTTGTTGGACATTGTAAAATATTGTGTAAGGAGTTAGTAGTTCGGGGGGAACTTTTCAATTCACAGGCTCTGTGATTAAAGAGATTTTCTAAATTTTTGGAACCTGCTGTAACTCTTTCTCCTCACAGCTTTCCTTCTGTCTCCCTAATATTTAATTTTCCTCTGTTAACTCTCTTATTTCCTTTATATTGATCTTCTTCCCTCCCTTCTTCCTCTCTATTTTTCTCTCCCAAGCCCTTTTCTTCTCCTCTCTCTTATTTCTGTAACTAATTGTATAATAGAATTAGAATATTTTGAATTCATTTTCTGGTTTAGAAATATCAATATTGCCTTTTGTTATTCGCTCACTGAAAACTTCCCCTTCTCCTGAAATTAGGTGCATTTTACCCTTGTGGGACCCTCAATGATCTTCTGACTCAGTGGCCAGAATGTTCCTCACCCTGGGAGGAAGATGTGGAAATTGCTAGGGGAACTCTTCTAGGGCCAGGCAAGTCGACACTTGCAAAAGTGGCACAGTTGAGGCTTAGAATCCCAGCTTTCCTTGAAAGAAGGAGGGCAGTGAACCTTGGCAGTGGAGCAGAACTTACTTGAATTTGTACTTGTAAATCTGCACCTCTCCTTAAGCAAATATGATGGGAAGAATCCAGATTTTCATCAAAAATAAATTAAAAACGGAGTCCTCACATTATGAAAGAATTGGCGGAGAGATTTCTTTAGTGAGTAACTCTTCCTGAGTGTATTT
This sequence comes from Ceratotherium simum simum, assembly GCF_057802395.1. NCBI lineage: Eukaryota > Metazoa > Chordata > Mammalia > Perissodactyla > Rhinocerotidae > Ceratotherium > Ceratotherium simum. Next base: position 44,872,104 of record NC_141911.1, read on the forward strand.
AAGCCGTGTTTTGATTCACATAAATTCATTACCATCAGGGCTGTTTCTAGCAGCACGCCGACTGTAGATGTGAGGCACAGTGGGATGAGCTACAGAGGCAGCTCACAGTTCCGGTAAGTTTATTAACCAGTATTAATCCCTGTTTCTCATGGCATTTTACTGCTTTTTAAGTTTCCTTCTTTTACAAGGGAAGTTTAGCACAGGTGAGCCTGTTGTTTTACTTCTGCCCATTGGGGCTTAAAACAACCAGTTTATTTGAACTCTGGGCTCTCTTCTGTTTTCACTTTAGGCAGGGATTTTGGTTTCTGTGATGTGTGGAGTGAGAAAGTAGGTCACTGATGAAATGCTTCGTGCAATGGATAAATGATCTGCCATCCGAACAGCACACAAAGGATGTTTACCAAAGGGACAGTCCAGCCAGAGAGTGAGAGGCAAAGCCAACCGGGGAAGGCTTTCCAGGAATTGTCCAGGACGTCACTTGAGTATGAGTGTGTGGATCTCTCAACTGTGGGAACTCTGGGCTGGTGGCAAATTCACACTTAGTGCCCCAAGGGCACTAGCGATGGTGGTGGTTGGTGCCACCTTCTTTGGTGCAGAGTTTGCCAGAGGTCAGCTGGAGGTACTGGCACCGTCGAAGCTGTTTTTCCAACTTTGTGTTCACAGGGCTTCATCTCTAGTATCTCCTGCTGCCCTCTGATGGTCTGGAGTGCTGGGGTCTGGGAGAAGATGCAGGTTAAGTGAGCCATGGAACCACAGGAAGTCCTTTCTATAGAGACTGTAATTGCCCTTGGAGATGTTCTCCATTCATTGGAGTTACCTCTCCTTTACTGCCTGTATTGGTCTCCTATGGCTGCTGTAACAAATTACCACAAACTTGGTGGCTTCAAACAACAGAAACTTACTCTCTCACTGTTCTGGAGGCCAGAAGTCTGAAATCAATGTCACTGGGCTGAAATCAGGGTGTCTGCAGGGCTGCGTTCCCTCCAGAGGCTTAGGGGGGAGTCTGTTACTTGCCTCTTCTAGCTTCTGATGGCTGCTCAAAGCCTTCTATTCTATCTGTGTCAAATCTCCCTTTGCCTCTCTTTTATAAGGATGCTTATGATTGCATTGAGGGCCCACCGTGATAATCCAGGATAATCTCCCCATCTCAAGATCCTTAACATAATCATATCGGCAAAGTTTTTGCCAAGTAAAGTACCATTAACAGTTCTAGGAATTAGGACCTAATATTTTTGGGGCCATTCTTCAGCCTACTACACTACCTCTGAATTTTTCAGCAGTGTTATGTTTCAAGGTTAGTATAGCACTAGTTGTAATTATTGAGTGGCATTGGAAAGATCTTCTACGGACTTCCTGCCAACTAAGGGCCCTCTGGCCTCATAGCATACAGAATGTGTGTGTGTGTGTGTGTGTGTGTGTTTGTGTGTATGTGGTAAAATACCCTGGCAAGGAGGAGCATTTTAGTATGGACATTGCTTCCAATTGCCTTTGCATGATGATAATAACAAGCAGAATGATTGGGTCAGTTTTACTATTGTTTTAAAATTCTCTAATGACAACGCACCCCTCATTTCCTGCTCTTGGGGCTGACTGCTTCCACACACCCCACCTTGGTACACCACTGCTCTGGCTAATTTCTTAGTAAAGAAGCCAACTCCTACTTTACTGGTCATGATAGACCTAGAGAGGTGAGAAGACTTGCCCACAGAGGCAGGTACGGAGTCATGACCAACAGTCATGGCTCCTCACCTACAGCTCAGGGCCGAATTCTTGCCACTTGTGTCCCTCCTCAAGCCCTGTGACTGGCTTCCCACTTACTGAGCTATGAAGGCTCCAGAAGTTCAGCCTGGCCCTCATGCTTCTCTTCTGAGCTGTCATCTTCTGCTTTTTCCTGGGGGCTTTTTCTCCTTCCCAATCTAAGTCTTGTTGTAGAGTAGGAGGTTCTTTCGCTAGCTTTCCTGCTTCCTGCAGCAGGTGGAACATCTGGTCCTAGGGCTCCAGTGCTGCTTACCATGGGGAAACAGAAAAAGGGAAAAGAAACAGCCACAGAGATGTAGCTAAGATTCCAGGCATCTTATAACATTCTTACGGCAGTGAGTTAAGATCCATAGTTCTATGTCTCTTAAATTGCGTGGGACACCCTCTGAGATATTCTTGGATGTCTTTATTTTATCTGGCCAGTTTTAGCAACCCAGGTCTGATTGGGCTGGATGCTGCCTAAAATGCTCAGAATGATGGGGGGTGGTGGATCCTTCTAGCCTTCCTTCCTAATCTTTCCAGGTATGAGACTCTTATGTCAGCCCTCAGGTTCCCTGAGATGGCCCTTAGGAATTGCTTTGCACAATTGCTTTGTGCAGGCTGTGTGTTCCTCTCTTGTGGTGTCCACTCCTCCGTGAACTCTTCAAAAGCACATACACAGAGCACAAAGCCAGATAGAGGCCACTCTTCCTTGCTATTCGGATTACACCTCTAGCCCCAACGTAGCCGCTGGCAAGCTTGGGTAAAATACTTACTGGCTGTGTTTCCTAGGCTAGAGACAGCCTTCTGTGGCCTTTGAAGGAGGCCTAAGGGAAGGCAGGTGACCGACATGACCTGTTTGTCTTTACTTCCATGAACTCTCCTCTCTCCTTCCCTGACTACTCTTAGAGTAGGGGCAGCTCTCAGAAGGGAACACCCCCCAGGCCGTCTTTCCTCTAAGATGTGAGTGAATCCAAAAAAAACTAGCCATCTTTACTGCCCAGCTGAAAGCTCCATGCTGTAGCCCCCAAGGTCTGTTCATATTTTAAACTTTGATTCATCCATGTGGACACTCCTCTTTGGGAAGGGTGGAGCAGAGTATATGCTACCTTGCAGGCCATCTTTCCGTACCTTTTTCCAGATACTTCTTCCCGCCCTTGGTGATCTCACAGGCTCTAGTCTAGATAACTATCGTTTTCCTTTCTCCTTTAGAGAAATTTGACATTTCCTAGATGGGCACCTGATGCTCCTTTAAGATTTCCTCTTTTAGCCTTCCCGAATTCTCTCCCCTAGAAGTCCTACTCTCTTCTGTAGCCTGCTTTCTCTGCTCTATTTTGTCTGCTGGCTGCTCCTCACTGGCTGGTCCTTAAGGCTGATTCTACGTTGGTCAAATCTCAGTGTCTTTCTTACCACTGTAAGCCCACAGGCCTACCATCTTGGCACAGCCTCACCCACCGGGAGAGGCCATCTTGCTTTATAGGACCCTGCCTCCTTTACCTCTCCTGCCTCCTCACAGCTCTCAGGAGTTTCGCCTCACACCAAGTTCCTGTTCTCTCGAGACGGGCCTCCAGTTGACAGCTCCGTGTGGAGCAGCAGTGGAATAATCGAGCTCCTCCCTTACTGGGTTGTGGGCCCTTCTCGTGTCATTTTCTCCTGTTTTCTTCTTTCCCTGCTCGCCCCTCCCCCATGCCCTCAATGGAGCAGTCTTTCAAAATCACATCTTTAAAAAAGAAAATATTTCAAAATATAGACACAATAAAAGACATAATACCCACCGAGGGACCAGGAGATAATTTCCTCGCATGCATTTTCCAACAATTTTGGCAAAGCTCCTTCCCAAACATCTGCATTAAATATTCCCCACCAAAGGCGTGTGCCTAATGTGGTCGTTGAGTAAATAACACTCAGAATTGTAATCACGAGGCGGACTGGGACTAGCCAGGCGTCTACTTGGATTTACTTCTTGGGAATTCAGGGAGAAGGAGGCCTGGGACGGGGCTGCAGGGCTGCAGGGGGATAGATTTGCTTCTGCTCAGCAGCGTGGAGAAGGCAGCCGGGCTCCTGGCTTTCAAAAGAGACAACACATGCTCATAAACAGCACAGCCCTGAATATCAACTTGTGTTAATTTAGCCACTGTGCTAGCATTCTTCTGCTTCACAGATGAGAAAAAGGAGGCACTGAGTAGTCAAAGATTAGCTCTAAGTACCTCCGTCCCCTCATCTCTGAGATGAAGCGGATGGACTAATGTTTCTCCTCATTCTAAAATGGTCTGATGCTATAAAATCACTCCTTCCAAATTTATACACTATTGCTGATGAGTGCGGCAGCCTCTCTAATTTTTGTGGGATGTGAAGGGTTTTCTGGCAATCTGCAGGCTGAGCTGAATGCCTCTTTGTGCTTTCTATCGTGGTCTAAAAGAGAATCTTCGGAATCATAGCAGAAAAAAAAAAAACACCATCTGAAAAAATCTCAGAAAAAGAGGAGTGCCTCCCCTATAGCCTCCGTTCCACAAAAGGAAAAAGATCTTGACATTTTCCCAGGAGTGAATGAGCAGGTGCAGCAATTGTAAGAGTTAATGGCAAGGCTTCCCAAGAGCTCTGGGATAAGGACAGGATCATGACCGAACTTCTCAATGAGCTTTTTAAGAGACGATGTACAGGCTGGAATCGAGGATGCCATTATGTTTTTCCGGTGAGGAACAAGAAGGCTGTTTTAATGTGTCTCTCATTCTACCTTTCTCCTCAGTAGCCTATGGATTTAGCTATGTACCTATATATATGTATGCGTGTATTATCTTTCATTCTATGTATGTATGTATCTATCCTTCTATGCAGGTATGTATGTATGTATCTGTCCATCCGTCTGTCGATCTGTCCATCCATCCATCCATCCATCCATCCATCCATCCATCCATCCATCTGCCTTTCTGTCTCTTTATCTCATTTGCGCACTCTGCCTGCCTCTTCTCATTTCGGTCTCGTCAGGCTGAAATTACTTGTCTTCCCACGAAGGATGAATAATGAAGCAGTTTTTTCCCCCACCCACGGCATGTCAATCTTTCTCCTGAGTGGACTGTTCAGATAGTTTCATTGAATTAAAATTCCAGGTCTGCCCTGAAAGTTGAAGCATACATCTATAATGCTTCCTAAGGGTTTTCAGAAATTCCAAGACAGGTGATCACAGCTGCTGACAGTGGGGGGCCTCTTCTTTGAAGGGTCCTGGAGGCCTTTTAGTGTGATCATCAAGGAGGTGTCCCCAGGTGCCTGTTGGCAGTCACAGAGTCCACATCTTCCCGTTCAAATTCTCTTTATCTCCTGAGGTGTGGATGGAATGTGGAGGCTGCAGAATGCCACGGAGGATCTCTTAATGCTGCCTCCTCCTTAAGGTGCTTGAGGTCTTGGAAAGAAGACATGCATTTCCTAAAAACAAACATAGTCATGCAACCTACAAAAATAATTTCTGAAGAGCAAATAGTCTCTTTTGTTTCTCTGGCCCTGCTCTTTTCACTTGCTAGAATTTACTAACTATAGCTGACATCTATTTTATTTTATTTTTTTTTGTTTATTGCAGTAACATTGGTTTATAACATTGTATAAATTTCAGGTGTACATCATTATACTTCTATTTCTGCATAGATTACATCATGTTCACCACCCAAATACTAATTACAACCCATCACCACACACCTGTACCGAATTATCCCTTTCGCCCTCCTCCCTCCTCCCTTCCCCTCTGGTAACCACCAATCCGATCTCTGTCTCTATGTGTTTGTTTATTGTTGTTATTATCTACTACTTAATGAAGGAAATCATACGGTATTTGACCTTCTCCCTCTGACTTATTTCACTTTGCATTATACCCTCAATGTCCATCCATGATGTCCCAAATGGCTGGATTTCATCGTTTCTTATGGCTGAGTAGTATTCCATTGTGTATATATACCACATCTTCTTTATCCATTCGTCCCTTGATGGGCACTTAGGTTGCTTCCAAGTCTTGGCTATTGTGAATAACGCTGCAATGAACACAGGGGTGCATGTATCTTTACGCATTGGTGTTTTCAAGTTCTTTGGATAAATACCCAGCAGTGGAATAGCTGGATCATATGGTAGTTCTATCCTTGATTTTTTGAGGAATCTCCATACTGTTTTCCATAGTGGCTGCACCAGTTTGCACTCCCACCAGCAGTGTATGAGAGTTCCCTTCTCTCCACATCCTCTCCCACACATGTTGTTTCCTGTCTTGTTAATTATAGCCATTCTGAAGGGGGTGAGGTGATATCTCATTGTAGTTTTGATTTGCATTTCCCTGATAGTTAATGATTTTGAACATCTCTTTGGAGAAATGTCTGTTCAGGTCTTTTGCCCATTTTTTAATTGGGTTGGTAGTTTTTTTGTTGTTGAGATGCATGAGTTCTTTATATATTTTGGAGATTAAGCCCTTATCAGATGTATGGTTTGCAAATATCTTCTCCCAGTTGTTAGGTTGTCTTTTTGTTTTGTTGACGGTTTCCTTTGCTGTGCAGAAGCTTTTAGTTTGATGTAGTCCCATTTGTTTATTTTTTCTATTGTTTCTCTTGCCCGGTCAGACATGGTGCTTGAAAAGATGTTGCTAAGACCGATGTCGAAGAGCATACTGCCTATGTTTTCTTCTAGAAGTTTCATATTTTCAGGTCTTACATTCAAGTCTTTAATCCATTTGGAGTTAACTCTTGTGTATGGTGTAAGGTAAGGGTCTACTTTCCTTTTTTTGCATGTGGCTATCCAGTTTTCCCAACACCACTTGTTGAAGAGACTTTATTTTCTCCATTGTATGTTCTTGACTCCTTTGTCAAAGATTAGCTGTCCATAGATGTGTGGGTTTATTTCTGGGCTTTCGATTCTATTCCATTGATCTGTGTGTCTGTTTTTGTGCCAGTACCATGCTGTTTTGGTTACTACAGCTTTGTAGTATATTTTGAAATCAGGGAGTGTGATACCTCCAGCTTTGTTCTTTTTTCTCAGGATTCCTTTGGCTATTCGGGGTCTTTTGTTGTTCCATATAAATTTTAGGATTCTTTGTTCTATTTCTGTGAAAAATGTTGTTGGAACTTTGATAGGGATTGCATTGAATCTATATATTGCTTTAGGAAGTATGGACTTCTTAACTATGTTAATTCTTCCAATCCAAGAGCACGGAATATCTTTCCATTTCTTTGTGTCATCTTCAATTTCTTTCAGCAATGTTTTATAGTTTTCGGTGTACAGATCTTTCACCTCTTTTGTTAAGTTTATTCCTAGGTATTTTATTCTTTTTGTTGCAATTGTAAATGGGATGGTATTCTTAATTTCTCTTTCTGCTACTTCATTGTCAGTGTATAGGAATGAAACTGATTTTTGTATGTTGATTTTGTATCTTGCAACCTTATCCTATTCGTTAATTACTTCTAAAAGTTTTCTGGTGGATTCTTTAGGGTTTTCTATATATAAAATCATGTCATCTGCAAATAGTGACAGTTTCACTCCTTCCTTTCCAATTTGGATCCCCTTTATTTCTTTTTCTTGCCTGATTGCTCTGGCTAGGACTTCTAGTACTATGTTAAATAGGAGTGGTGACAGTGAGCATCCTTGTCTGGTTCCTGTTCTTAGAGGGATAGGTTTCAGTTTTTCACCATTGAGGATGGTATTAGCTGTGGGTTTGTCATATATGGCCTTTATTATGTTGAGGTACTTTCCTTCTATACCCATTTTATTCAGAGTTTTTAGCATAAATGGATGCTGTATCTTGTCAAATGCTTTCTCTGCATCTATTGAGATGATCATGTGATTTTTATTCTTCATTTTATTAATGTGGTGTATTACGTTGATTGATTTGCGAATATTGAACCATCCCTGCATCCCTGGAATAAATCCCACTTGATCATGGTGTATAATCTTTTTAACATATTGTTGTATGCGATTTGCTAGTATTTTGTTGAGGATTTTTGCATTGATGTTCATCAGTGATATTGGCCTGTAGTTTTCTTTTTTTTGTGTTGTCCTTGTCTGGTTTTAGTATCAGGGTAATGTCAGCTTCATAGAATGAGTTGGGGTGCTTCCCCCCTCCTCAATTTTTTGGAAGAGTTTGAGAAGGATAGGTATTAAGTCTTCTTTGAATGTTTTGTAGAATTCACCAGGGAAGCCGTCTGGTCCTGGACTTTTATTTTTGGGGAGGTTTTTGATTACTGTTTCGATCTCCTTACTGGTGATTGGTCTATTCAAATTCTCTACTTCTTCTTGATCCAGTTTTGGAAGGTTGTATGATTCTAAGAATTTATCCATTTCTTCCAGATTGTCGAATTGGTTGGCATATAGCTTTTCATAGTATTCTCTTATAATCTTTTGTATTTCTGAGGTGTCTGTTGTAATTTCTCCTCTCATTTCTGATTTTACTTATTTGTGCCTTCTCTCTTTTTTTCTTGGTGAGTCTAGCTAAAGGTTTGTCAATTTTGTTTATCTTTTCAAAGAACCAGCTCTTGGTTTTATTAATTTTTTAATTTTTTTTACTCTCTATTTCATTTATTTCTGCTCTGATTTTTATTATTTCCCTTCTTCTACTGATTTTGTGCTTTGTTTGTTCTTCTTTTTCCAGTTCCTTTAGGTGCATTGTTAGATTGTTTATTTGAGATTTTTCTTGTTTGTTGAGATAGGCCTGTATTGCTATAAACTTCCCTCTTAGAACCGCTTTTGCTGTATCCCATAAATTCTGGCCTGTCATATTTTCATTTTCATTTGTCTCCAGGTATTTTTTGATTTCTTCTTTGATTTCTTCGTTGACCCAGTCGTTCCATAGCATTTTGTTTAATCTCCACATATTTGTGGCTTTTCTGGCTTTCTTCCTATAGTTGATTTCTGGTTTCATACCATTGTGGTCAGAAAAGATGCTTGGTATTATTTCAATCTTCTTAAATTCATGGAGACTTGTTTTGTGGCCTAATATGTGATCAATCCTGGAGAATGTTCCATGTGCATTTGAAAAGAACGTGTATTCTTTGGTTTTTGGATGGAATGCTCTGTATATATCTACTAGGTCCATCTGTTCTAGTGCGTCATTTAAGGCCAATGTTTTCTTATTGATCTTCTGTTTGGATGATCTATCCATTGGTGTAAGTGGAGTGTTAAAGTCCCCTACTATTATTGTGTTACTGTCTATTTCTCTTTTTATGTCTGTTAATAATTGCTTTATATGTTTAGGTGCACCTACATTGGGTGCGTAGATATTTACAAGTGTTATATCCTCTTGTTGGATTGTTCCCTTGATCATTATGTAATGGCCTTCTTTGTCTCTTTTTACAGTTTTTGTTTTAAAGTCTATTTTGTCTGATATGAATATTGCTACCCCAGCTTTCTTTTCATTGCCATTTGCGTGGAGTATCTTTTTCCATCCCTTCACTTTCAGTTTGTGAGTGTCTTTAGGTCTGAAGTGTGTCTCTTGTATGCAGCATATATGTGGGTCTTGTTGTTTTATGCAATCAGCCACCCTATGCCTTTTAATTGGAGCATTTAGTCCATTGACATTTAAAGTAGCTATTGATAAGTATGTACTTACTGCCATTTTTTAACTTTTTTTTTTTCTCAGTGTTTTAGTAGTCCTTCTCTGTTCCTTTCTTCTTCTATACAGAATTGATGGTCACTTTAGTTTGACCTCTGTCTGAAAGCTCTACTCTTTAACTCCCCTCCTCCCTCCTTTTATGTTTTTGATATCATATCTAACCTCTTTTTTGTGCATTTGTATCCATTACCCTCTTATCATGGAAATAGATAATTTTTCCTATTTGTGGTCTTCTCTTTTCCCCTTAAATCAGTCCCTTTAACTTTTCTTGTAGCACTGGTTTCTTGGTGACAAACTCCTTTAATTTTTGCTTGTCTGGGAAATTTTTGATCTCCTTCCATTTTTTTTTTTTAAATGTTTTGGAGAATTTTAATTTTTATTTATGTATTTTTTTTCCCCCAAAGACCCAGTAGATAGTTGTATGTCATAGTTGCATATCCTTCTAGTTGCTGTATGTGGGACGCGGCCTCAGCATGGCCAGAGAAGCAGTGCATCGGTGCATGCCTGGGATCCAAACCCGGGCCGTCAGCAGCGGAGCGCGCGCACTTAACCGCTAAGCCACAGGCTGGCCCTCTCCTTCCATTTTGAATGATAACCTTGCTGGGTAGAGTATTCTTGGCTGTAAGTTTTTTCCTTTTAGCACTTTAAATATATCATGCCACTCTCTTCTAGCATGTAAAGTTTCTGCTGAGAAGTCAGCTGATAGCCTTATGGGGTTTCCTTTGTATGTAACTTGTCTTTCTCTTGCGGCTTTTAGGATTCTCTCTTTATCTTTAATTCTGGACATTTTGATTATGATGTGTCTTGGTGTGGGCCTCTTTGGGTTTATCTTGTTTGGGGCTCTCTGTGATTCCTGTACCTGGATGTCTGTTTCCTTCCTTAGGTTAGGGAAGTTTTCATCTATTATTTCTTGAAATAGATTATCTGCCCCTTTGTCTCACTCTTCTCCTTCTGGTACACCTATAACACGGATGTTAGTGTTCTTGATGTTGTCCCAGAGGTCCCTTAGACTGTCCTCACTCTTTTTAATTCTTTCCTCTTTTATCTGTTCAGCTTGGGTAATTTCTTTTAGTCTTTCGTCTAGCTCGCAGATCTGTTCTTCTGTATCCTCTACTCTGCTTTTGAGTCCCTCTAGTGAATTTCTCATTTCCAGTATTGTATTCTTCATTTCTGATTGGTTCTTTTTTATATCTTCCATTTCTTTGTTGACATTCTCACTGAGTTCATCTATTATTCTCCCCAGATCAGTAAGCATCCTTAACACTCTTTGTTTGAACTCTGTCGGGTAGGTTGCTCATTTCTGTTTCACTTAGTTCCTTTTCTGGGGTTTTGTCCTGTTCTGTTACTTGGAATGTATTCCTTTGCCTCCTCATTTTTCCTCTTTCCCTGTGCTGTGTCTATGTATTAGGTAGGTCAGCTACGTCTCCTGCTCTTGGATAGGTGACCTTATATAAGTGATGCCTTAGGAGTCCTGCAGTGTGTTTCCCTCAGTTCTCAATGTTCCAGGGGTGACCCCTATGTGGGCTACGTGTGTCCTTCTGTTGTGGCCTGTTTGCTCTCCTTGTATGCACCCGGGGAGGCCGAGTTATGCTCCTGGTCAGCTGTTGTAATGCTCAGCTGCTTGTAGTTGTTGTGGGCACTTCAGTCTCTTTATCGGGTGTGGGGAGCCCCAGCACAGTTGGCTGCGAGTTCTAATACCACATTTGTGTTGCAGTATTTCTTTTAAGTGAGTAGGCCCCCAGCGTGGCAGGTTGTTAGGCTCAAGGGTTTACAATTGCTATAAGCCTCTAGCCTTTAGGTCTCTTGTCAGCTCTCTGAGGATTGCAGCGGGGTGGGGCTGGCCTCAGGCACGGGAGCACTCAATTGTTTCAGGCTTTGGAAGGTGGGGCAAACCCCCTAGGTGGGTCTTTGAGAAACAAAAGTCTTATGCAGCTGACAAGCCCCGCCACCCACAGGTCCACACACACAGTCAACACAGTCCTGCCCCATGTACGCGCCCCAACCTCCTGAAGTGGATCCAGTCTCTCCACGGCAGGAGCCCCACACTCTCCACTATAGCTGACATTTATTGAAAGCTTGGGTACTGTTACAGGATTTTACATGTACGAACACACTTAATTCTCACAATAACCCAACGGGGTAGTTACTATTAATAGCCCTGTTTTACAGGAAAGGGTTTATGAGGTAACTGATATCTTTTTGATGGTATGGCACACATTCTGCTTGGGGATTAAATAAACAAGGGGATCCAAAATGTGAATTTCTGTCCTACCCACATTTTACTTTTAATTCCCTACTGACAGGCAAAAATAATTTAAAAAATAGTTTAAAAATAGGGCAATAAAGATAAATAGGTCAAGGAGAAAATAGGGCAATCATTACTGGATTCATGATCAGCCAGAGTAGATGTGAGTGAGGTGCTCAATGTCACCTTGAGATCATCCTCAACCACTGGTCTGCTCTCAAGGACATTGAGACAGATGTGTTGCTTAAGTGTTTTGTCAGAGCCATTCTGAGCCCTGCAGTGCTGATGAAGCCTTCTCTTTATCTCCAGCCACCCTCTCCCCAAGGAATACAGACTTGCTGGGTGAAAGAGGATCCGCATTTCCATCTCTGCCCAATATCTGTAGACCTTTACCCTTAAAATTTATTGGGCAAGTAGTGGTTCCTGAGGGGTGGGTGAGCAGAAGCAAGAGGGAAGGACCAGTTCGCCAGTCTCTGACCATTTTGCTTCTGTGTCTGTTGGCAGGTGCATGGTTGAAGAGAAGGAGGCAACTGAACCCAGGTTGCTGCTTCTGTGAGGCTTGTGGGATCTCCACTGCATTTAGCCAGGAGTATAAGCTGCTATCTGACATCCTTCTGGATAGCCCCATTAACTGCCTGAGCTTTCAAATGGGCTAAACTTGGCTTCTGTTTTTAAGCCTTTAAACCAGAGCGTGGAGGAAGAAGGCCCCTCTAGTGCAGGATATTGACAGCTTATCTAAATTTAGAGGCCATGTGGAGTGTGATTTTGCATATGTCCCTTCCTGATGCCAGTTGGCATGGCAGAGCTCAGCATAAGCCCTGAGCATTTACATGCTTCTCCCCAACCACACGTGCACATTCACACTGCGCGAGCGCACACACACACACACACCCTGTGCATTCCTGACAGTGTGCTTCAAGCAGGTGACTACGCAGAGACAGCAAAAGCACTTTACAGATTGGTTTGAAAATGGCTCCTTTGAAAATGCCATGAGAGCCGGTTGCAGCTCTCTCTGGGAATCTACGAGGAAATGTCATGTAGCCAGCACAGTGTTCTGAGGCACAACAGTTCTTGTGTTGGCCAACTCTGTCCTCTGCCAAGCCTGTTGAGAGCATGAGCTTTTGAGCTTTTGCTGCCAGAGCCTCTCATTCTCGAATTCCGAGAGGAAAACGTTTGCAAGACCTGACAGGATATGGCCACTAGATGGAGCCAAAGGTCTGTACAACATTTCCTTGTGGGCTCCTTAAATCCGTAATTCCGCCGTTAGCTCAAGAATCCTTGTAGAAGAGAGACCTTGATCATAAATCCCACACGCAATAACAGGTTCATAATGCATCCTAGTGACTACATGTTGTATTTTTTTCCTCCTTGAGAAATAAAATTTCTCTTTCAATGGAGAAGGATGTTCCTTAATATCTAACATGTGCTAATGTGAAATCTCTTTCCTTAGAAGCCAGCACACTGAGCCTTTAATGTGCACTGACCAAGACATCTGGGCCATGTCTGCAGTGAAATGCGGATTGATGGCTTGAGGGACTGAGAACGCATAAGCCACAGTCTCGGCAGCCTGGATAGAGAGGGGTATTCTTCCCCTAAAAAATGAACATTTGAGTTGTCAAAAATGTTTTCTCATTGATCCACTGAGACAGAATCTGCAGGTTAGGGAGACAAGTTTACAGAAAATCTCCTTCATTTTGGAAGGGAAGTTAAGGGAAAAGCAGAGACTGATTTCTTCCATTTAAAAAGTATTTACCTACTCGAGAGTGAGTTTAAGAATAAAATATTGGTGGGATAGAAATACAGTTCTTTGTTGCCCTGACTCTTCCTTTCCCACAGTCTTCCAAGTTACCTGGGTGATAGAATCACAAAACATTAAACAAAAATCACCAAATGAGAGAATCAACTGCAGAATCTATATGAAAACAGAGCACCATACATTCACCTACATCTCAATTTGTTCTTAATATCAGTCCTTTTCTTAGCTGTGCCAGGCAACAAACAGGGCTGAAATTTCCTGATTATCATGCACCTTTTGGTATCTTGTTGGTAAATTCTTTACATGTTGATTGTTTATCATGTGCAAAATGTGAGATGAGGTAAAAACAAAAATGAAAAAGAAAAAACCCACACCCCTAAAACTTAATTTGATCTTGAGTTACAATTCCTTTGAAATCTCTACCTGTCATAAATTCCCAGCTAGTTCTCCACACTGATTTCCTGGATCTAGAAGGGCAGATGCCTTGTGTGTCTTTTTCACTCTTGTGTGCCCAGCCCCTGGCATCACGTTTGACACACAGTGGTTCTCAATCTACTTGCTTGCTGAAAGAATGGCATGAAGGTCTGGCTGTGGGCCCTGTACGGAGAGAACATGTTAATTCCTATATTTTGTAGATGTCACATTCTGAAATCTGCCTATTTCAGCTTGACCCGTCCAGAGGCAAAGATTTATCTAGAGACCTTGCAAGCTTCGGATTGGAAAAAGTAGGATAAAAATAACCACACTCCCATTACAAAAATGGGACTAATCCTGTTGCCTTTTAAAGAAATCAAACGAAGATTCTCAAAGTTGAATGTGGCACAGTTATTTTTAATAGGTTTGTTATTTTCATTACTGTTTTCATCAAAAGGAAGAGGCATTTATTCGGTCAATATCTTTCTTTTCCAGAGTTTGATGGTGCTTTACTGGTTTCCATAACGCTAAATAGTCATCCCATATTTAGTCCAGGCTCATGTGGCCATTTGCACAAGGGGTGCTAGTGTACAATAAGGCACGTATTCATATTTAGACCCAGGGGTGAACACAGCAGTAACTCTCAGCGAGGTGAGAGAAGTGTTACTTCTCCCATTGACACACTTTTCTGTCAAACTTCATTTCCAGAAATAGCATAATATAGGAAACAGATGTATGTATTCCAGGCTTTGAGTTTCTCTTTGATGCTTCAAAAGACTTCTTACTTGCAATGCCTCTCCTCCCCTCCCTTCTCTTGTCCTCTCCTCTCCTCCCCCCTTCTCCCCTCTCCTCCTCCAGGCAAGGAGAGAAGTCTCTTTCTTTCCCTTCGAGATGAGATAAATCATGGTCTCTGGTCTTCAAGTGGGAAATGGCTCTGTCTCCTTGGGCTGCATCCCCATTCAGTGATGTGGAACCACAGGTCAAGGCTGGGAGATGTTATCATCTGCTGCCCAACAACTGGGCCATAGAAGCTGGGATGTGACCACAGCAGGACCAGAAACTTCTACCTTGTCCCCAGCTGCTGAGGCCACTGACCGAGTAGGGAGGGAGCCAGAACTGGCTTCCAGCTCCTTCTCCAGCCAAACTGTCTTCCCTTAGGCCTTCTGTGGGCTGGCAGACTCAGGAAGCAAACTGAATACAGTGCGGATCTTCTGGTTTTTCACATTTCAGCCACTCTTTCTTCTGGGAGTTACTTACTCCGGTCAGAACGTAAGGATATAGCTGCAGGGAACACTTTTCACCATGGTCCGCAGAAGTCCCCTTACTGCTCTGGGGTAGCACCCCACCTCCCTGTTTCACAAGGGGGTTGTTGGGTACTCATAGGACTCGCAGCAGCGTAGCTGTCTCTGAAGATATTTCTTGGTAGATATTCTCATCAAAACCCCTCACAAAAATTCTTTCTCCTCTCTGCCCTCTTTTCATATCCTTATCAGAATACAGGGACCAAGAGTTGTGGAAGGAGTTCCTGGATCATCTCTGTAAATATGCTGAGAGAGGTCTGTCCCAATCATCCTGATAACAGATACCAATTTTTCTGGCAAGTCAGTGGAAATGGAGGCAGGAAGAGTCTCATTCTCATATCCCATTCCTTGAGGACTGAATGAGATCCTGTAAGTGAAACCCAAATGTGAAGAGGTCTCTGTCAACTGCAGAATTCTGTGCAAATGTCACTTATTAGTGACATCATCATTCTCTGTTAATCTGATAACAGAGCCTTATTACAACTACTACCAGGAAACGTTAAAAAACCCCTTCCAGTTTGAAAATGTACTTTCTGGAAACAATGTTTAGATTCCAGGATTATTAGTGAGTGATAATCTTTGGGAGGGGAGCAGCTAATTTCCAATTGTGTATCAGAGGCGGTGGACAGTGGTAAATTGGATGCTGTGACTGTGTACTGGAAACTAACCATCGTTGCTGAGGAGACATCCCCAATTCAAGTTGTGTGAGGGCAAACAATGGCAGATCAAGTAATTGAAAAACAATGCTATTGTTTTCAAAAGCCAAAGAGAAATTCAATCAGTGTTTAATAACTAAAGGGATGAGAGGGGTGAAGGGAAGAAGGTATTCCAGGCGGAGAGCCTGGGCATGCAAATAAATGGAAAGGAAAAGGAACTACATGAGGTGTGTGTGTGTGTGTGTGTGTGTGTGCATACACACGTGCTTGTGTACCTGTAGATGGGGAAAGGTGTCTTCAGAGCATTAATTAGACACTGAATTGGCCTGACAGAAAGTTGATGGGGGGAAGGTCTTAAGAGCCAATATGGAGTTTAGGTTGGATAAATAGTGAATGTTGTCATATTGGGTTATTTCAAAACATGTTTCTCATCAAAAAAGTAGTACATGCATGTAGCAAAAAATGAAGACATTATGAAATATTCATATAACAGGGGTGGTGTGTTTCCATTGACATCCTGGCTCAGGGATTTCAAGCTTGTTCCATAGAGTTCCATCTTGGTCCAGAGCAAGGCTTTCTTTTCACCCTCTAATCACTCTCTAGTGCTCATGTCTCACCTGATTTGGGGCCGGGTGGACGCTCTTGAATGTCTAGTGTTGGAATCGATACTGAGAGTTTTCCACCGGAGGTGGGTGGGGAGGCAGGCATGGGGCAGTGCTGGTACACTTGGGGGAGTAGATCAGTGTCACTCCTAGGTGGACATCACTGGGTGACAAACTACCCTTGGCCATGGGTGGACCTCACCATGGGGCAAAGAGAAAATAACTCAGCCACTCTCAGCTTCCTGCAGCTCCTTGGAGCCGGCCAGACTTTCTTCTGTGGGGCTCATGGCATCTCCTTGTCACCCTCTCTTGTCCCTGGTGGTGCCTCCTCCATGTCTTCTCTCCAGCCCGTGGGGTCTTTTCTCCCTGCTTCGCTCAGTCTCAAACCTTTGCTCTGTTAGCATACGGCAGAATCTTCCTGCCCTAAATGGATTATTTACAACATTTTTCTTGTTCTGTTGTGAGTGACTCCTGCCAGGGTACCAGTAAAGGGTTTTGGTGAATCTAGTTAGGGGGAAGAACATACTCATTAATAATTTGATGGGCCGGCCCTGTGGCTTGGTGGTTAAGTGCGCGCGCTGCAATGCTGGTGGCCCGGGTTCGGATCCCGGGTGCGCATCGAGGCACCACTTCTCCCTCCATCCTGAGGCCGAGTCCCACATACAGCAACTAGAAGGATGTGCAGCTATGACATACAGCTATCTACTGGGGCTTTGGGGGGAAAAAATAAAATAAATAAAATCTTTAAAAAAAAAAAAAAAAAAAAAAAAAAAAAAAAATAATAATTTGAAATGTGCCCATATGTTAATTTAAGGGTGAAAGCCCTTTATAACATCACCTTTAGAGAAAACCACTGTTTACATCTGCAGTATATTCTTCATATTATTCTGGGCATATAATGACGTGCAAATATGATATATAATTATGGCTATAATATTCACAGAAATGGGATATTGCCAAACGAACTCTTCTGCATCTTGAGTTTTTCACTTACATTTTGGACATCTTTCCAAATTGTTAGCTGTAGATCAACCATGGAATCTCTAGGGGGAGGAGAATGGTATTTTGGGAAAGCTGCTTAGGCAATTCTTCTAATCCTCCCCTCCTCCCCGGTTGCTCCTCCCCTGTGTGACCCTCTGCGGTTAATACCCTAACCCCTCTGTGCGGTGCCCACGGGCGCTGTGCTTCACGCCATGTCAGCATGCTCATTGTCACTTTTTTGATTTTAAAAGTGTTCTCTAACATTTCTCTCTCTCTCTTTCCTTCGTTTCTTCCTTCCTTCCTCCCTCCCTGCCTTCATTCATTTCTTTCTCTCTTTACCATTTAAAAAACCACTGAATATATAGGATGCCATTAACGAGGAAAAGAACCACAGAAAGGCTTTTCTCTACCTTTCCTTTCCTGTGGTTGGAACCATAACTGATCTTTGATCACCCTGAGTAAGGGGACTTTTAAAACGTCCACCGAGTCTACGGAATGTGGCAATGTCGCCGTGCTGGGGAAGAATCCCTGGAGGAACGGGGGTGCCGGGAAACAGGCTCTGCAGGGACCCTCAGGACTGAGCTGAGGCTCCTCTGATTCCTTGGAAAATAGCATTCCTCTTCTGCCACTGCTATTTGGTTTCTCACAAGATGTGTTTGTGCTTCTGCCTGAGAGCATAGAAGGAGAGGATGCAAGTAAACCCAGAGCAGCTATGGGATGCCAGTGATTTCCTCACTAAACTAGTTGGTGGGGAGAGGAGCCAAGCGGTCCCCTGGCTTCCCTGTCCTCCCCACCGGCTCCCATGGCTCAATCACTGGCACTCTTGCCTTTAATAATCAGGCTCATATTTCTAGGCTGAGAGTAGTGCCTTTAACTCCGAACTACATCCATCCTCATACAACCTCTATTATAATCTTCATGGTCAGAGGCACCATTAGAATTTCAGCTTTTCCCTGAAACAAGGGAGATAGTTCAGCAAATATTTCTTCAACTTCAATATTCTGTCTCTATCTGATCAATAAGAAAAAATTTTTGACAAGTCAGATGTTCAGTTTTTAGGAGGAAAGTAACCTACTGGAGCTGGGAGAGGACAGATTTATGACCCACGACAAGAAGACCTTGTCTTTAGCCCTGAGCTTGTGGGAGGAGAGTTTTAGGGTAACGGGTGCTTGGCTTCTTCTGCCTCTGTGACAACTTCTTTCTCCAAGGGCCTTTTTCTTAAGCTCAAATATCAAGGCTGGTAGCAAACACTACAAACCGTGACACGGCAATCACAGAGAAGAAAAAAAGAAGATTCTCAGGGAGTAAATACCATCTACTGATTTTCTTAGGAATAAGGGACACGGTTACATTACGATGTTTCAGAAAGAGTTATTCTGATCCTTGAATGGGATTTCCATTCCCCTGCTTTACATTCCTGTCCAGTATTTTATTTCATGGCTCTTTCTTTCCATTTTACTGATGAGGAATTCGAGGCACTGATAAGCTTGATAAGTCTCAAGGAGCAAGTGGGATTTGAAACCTTTGTTCAACTGCTTATTCAGACAGACTCTCTGTTAGTCTCAACTTTCATATTCCTCCTGGATTTGAGATCAGAAGATGTTGTAGATGCCCATGAGAATTTCAGCACAGAGGCAGGAAACCCACCGAGGTTTGAGAGCGCCACCTCACCGGGGCAGTTTGGCCCGGTCCTACCCTCACTTGGTAGTTTCCGGTGCAAAGATCTCAGATTTGATGCCTTAGGTGGACATTCCTCCTTCCTGCTCTCAAGGTGCCTGGGATGCTGGACGACAAACCGTGGTCAGATAGGATCATAACTGTGGGATCCCCAAAGTGGGATGTACACAAGGCATTTTTTTCACCCCTAGAAGACACAGAAGGGAGTTTGGAAGGAATCTGTGAGCTCTCACAAGTCTATACTTCCAAGATGTTTGGAGCAAGAGCCTTCTTTCTGTGGCAGACCAATTCCAACTCTGAGGCAGATATATTGAAATGATTAACTGGGAATGTGGATACCTATTCAGGGTCTGAAAAAGAAAGCCAGGGCTTAACAACTAAGAAACTAACTGAACCTTGTTAGAAATCAATGCATTAAGTGGAATTGAGCTGGTAGATGAAGCCTCGGCCAATAGGAGCCTGGGATTTCCGATCCTTTGTTTATCAGCTCTGAGTCTAGTTTCTTCAGTGATAATCCCGTAGCAGTTCTGCATGATGATTGGCTGGGGGAAGTTCTCTTCTCCTACAACGAGAAGATAATCAATCATGTTACTGGCTTTTGTCTTGGCGAAGGTATTTAGATTTCGGCCAGCTGGTTAGCTGCCTCAGGGCCACCTGCTTGACTGAAAAATAAAGAATCAGTTCCTTTTCCTTTGCAAGGAGAAGGGAGGAAGTATTGACTTGTGTGAAAATTTTAGGTGGCTGATTAAATTTGGCCTCTTAGGCTCCAGCTGAAAATTCAATTCGGATGACTGGTTTTTCTTTTCATACATCGTTGAGCAATCCTCTGTACTGCCATGGCTAATGTTCCTGGTGCCGATTGTCTCTTCACTTTAACAAAGCACAGAATCCCCAGCCCACTCTCTGGTTCATGTGCCTCCTGGCTACAGGAACATAATGAGGAAATGCACTCTTTCTACTGAACAATACTCCTCTTATGCAGGCATGCTCAGAGTCTCTCTCAAGTAACAAAATTTCTCTGTAGGAGAGAGGCAGAGCAGTGATGATTTCTCTGATGATAGTTTATAAAATATACCAGTTCCCCTGGTGCGTTTCAAATTTACAGTGCAATTGGTCATGCTTCTTGTGCCATTTGGCTGGAACATCACAATCTCAGATGCCAAAGTAGTGAACAGGGTCAATGTGTATGAGCTAGCCAAAAGCCCGAGAGTCATTTTGACTCCCTCACCCCCCACATCAAATCCATCAACAACTCCTGCCTCTCCCTCACTCTGCTCTTGCCATGTCTTGAAAACTTCATATTCCTTTCCATCTTAGGGCCTTTGCGGGAGGTATTCCCTGTGCCTGGAATGTTCTCCCTCTAGCCAAGATCTTCTCAGGGTGTCATCATCTTTATTCTGGTTTCAACTTCAATGTTGAAACTCCTCAGAGAATCTTTCTTGATTATTCAAAAAAGTAGTCTAGCTCTTCTGTATTATATTATCCTGTTTTATCTTTAAAATAGCACTAACTACTACCATACATTTTTTCTTATTTATTTGTTTATTGCCTGTCTCCTTTACTAGGTAGTAAGCTCTCACAATGTGGACTTTGTCTATTGTGTTCAGAGTATGCCTAGTGCCTAGAACAGTATATTGTAAATAGCAGGTGCCCAATAAATAGTTATTTAGTAAACGAATGAGCAAAGCTTGGCAAGGAAGATGTTTCCTAAGTGATATAGGAACAGCACGTTTTAGGCGTGGCCCTATCAATAGTTAGGGAGAGGATGAGGCCAATGACTTTTTGCAGGTTTACTTTTTTTTTTTTTACCATATTCTGAGCTTCTGAGTTATCAGATATTTTCTGAGGCCTGATGTCTGTGGTGGTGTTAAATGTACTCAAATAATGACAACCTCTTATCTTGAGGAAGTAAGAGACTGAACTCATTCTCAGCTGCTCTGATCAACTGAAAAGCCAAATGTGCCGTTAATTTTAGGATCCATGATATGTGACATTTTTGCCTTGCTAAAGGTTAGGGGCCCATAGGAGAATTGGAGAAGCTTGCTAACCAATGTATCTTTATTCACATTTGGAAATTAGTTGGCACTGGGGCCAGTCCATGGAGTCACCCTGATTTGAGGTCTAGGTCTTATTTTTCCAGGAAGAGCTGGTGTCTCTGCCGTGTCCTCAGTGTCTAGAATATCTTATTCATGCATAAACAAAGGGCAGGCGTGATTCAGACAGGATGAATCCCTGGACCTCACAGACAGAAGAAAAATGTAGAGTCGTGATACTTAAAACATTTCTCAGCCTTGGTTGTCGGTGCTGGGACCCACTTCAGCACATTTCTGAAATGAACTCTGCTAAGGCCAGGTCAGCAACACCATAAAACAGAATTTTGCAATTAAAAAGGCTTAAAGGGATCACTGGCAAGATGGCCTTTTTTTTTTTTCTTTTTTAAAAAAACCAAGTCACTTAAAGAAGTAAACTCAGTCGAAGTATTTCCTTACATCAGTTTTGCCCATCAGTCAAAGTTAAGGGATCCAGGCTGAGAAGAGCCACCATTTGAGAAACTCTAAAGGGCAGTTTTTAGAACTCAGCCTTTGCTTGGGAAGCCATTTTTAATCTGATGTGGGCATCTCTACGGTGACTTCAGTGGTCCTTAAAGTTCGATAGTCTACAGAGGAAGATAATAGGATTAGAAAATAAGATCTAGATAAAACAGCTCATTGGGAAAGTTCTACTTTTCTGAATAGCTATCAGCCTTACTATTTTAATTTGCCAGCTGGATGGTAGTGATATAAAAGATTATAATAAAGGAAAACAAACACCTCCACCAAATCACATAATATTCAATGCGCATTTTACTGCATTTGACCCATCTGGCCTCAGGAATTAGATCTTACTGGCTGTTTAATAAATTGGCCAAAATACCCCAAATCACAGACAAGAAAATGAGTGAACAAGGAGCAAGAGTCAGAAGTGTCTGGAGTCCTCTTGGTGTTCTGACGGGACGCAGCTGTTTTCACGAGCCATCCTGTGATGATAAGTGACCATAGGAGTTGACTTGAGTTCAGCCTCCCTCTTGAATGGAAGGCAGTTAAGGTCCATAATGAGAGATTATCCCATGGGAGGAATTTTAAACCAGAAACTTGACTTGTTCTTTGTGGTAGTTGTTCGGTATTACCAGGACCACATGCATACACACAGAGCAAAAATGACCACATCACTCTTGAGGGGACAGAGTGGAAGGTTTAGAGAGGATTTGAGCTGGAAGATCTCAGAGAGCATCCAGCTGGAACTCCCTTCTTTTGCCAACAATGAAACTGAGATCTGAAATGGTTATATGATGTGCTAAGTGCCACACAGATCATCAATGACTTAGTGAGGGCTAGTACCTGAGTGTGGTGACCCATCATCTTCCTAGACAGAATGGAAAGTTAGAAAAAAATGATTATTTCCAATGCTTATTATTTTGTCTCTTAAATGCTGTCTTGCTGCTATGAGGTGGCATATGTAATGAAAGAGCTACAGCGTCTGAGTTTGAACACAGAATCTTCTACTCTGAACTGTCTGATCTTGGGTAAATTATTTAACCAATCTGGGTTCCTGTTCCCTGATCTTTGGAAAGTACAAATGTAGGCAGTGGGGAGCTTTAGAGACTATATATGTAAAGGCTAGTGTATGGTGAACACTTGGCAAATGGTAGCTGTTATTATATTAGAGGAAATATTGTTTACTGGTCGAGATAGTGGGTACTGGAGTCAGATGACAGTCTTTGAATCCAGCCGCCACCACTTCCTAAAAGTTTCTCCTGGGACCTTATTAATCCCATAAGCCTCGAGTCCACTTTTAAAATGGGGAAAACAAAAATACATACTTCATAGAGCTATTGTGGAGATTTAATGATATAATTCATGTAATACATTTAATAGTGCATTGCAGGCCGGCCCTGTGGCTTGGCGGTTAAGTGCGTGCGCTCCGCTACTGGCGGCCCGGGTTTGTATCCCCGGCGTGCACCGACGCACTGCTTCTCTGGCCATGCTGAGGCCGCGTCCCACGTACAGCAACTAGAAGGATGTGCAACTATGACATGCAACTATCTACTGGGGCTTTGGGGGAAAAAAATAAAGGAGGAGGATTGGCAATAGATGTTAGCTCAGAGCCAGACTTCCTCAGCAAAAAGAGGACGATTAGCACAGATGTTAGCTCAGGGCTGATCTTCCTCACAAAAAAAAAGTGCATTGCATGTTGAAAAGTTTGTTAAACGTTGGCCATTAATATAATTATTTTAAACTTTGCTACAGAGGATGTAGGACAGGAGTCAGAAATTTTCTATAAAGGGTCAAATAGTTAATATCTTAGGCTTTGCAGGCCATAAGACCTCTACTGCAACTACTCAACGCTACCACTGTAGCAGAAAAGCAGTCATAGACAATATGTAAATGAATGAGTGTGTCTAATAAAATTTTATTTACAAAAACAGGCCTGTGGGCCATAGTTTGCCAACCTCTGATATAGGGCAACTGAGAGCTCCTGCTCTATGGCTTCTGGAAGAAGGCACCCTGTTGTTATAGGTAAAGAGAACAGGTGTCTTTTTTGACGGAAAGAAGAACTAAATAAGTCATCTTTAGCTTTTCTATCTTCAGACTCTCTTCATGGTAGAATTTACTAATAGTAGGGCAAGAGTGTCTTTTTTTGCCCTCTGATCGCAGCTTGCTTTTTCCCACAAGATACGGTCATTCAGGTTCATAAAGAGGCAAAGAATCTAAGAATCACCTCATAGATCCACAATACACCCAATTTCTATGCTGTCCTTGAATTTCATTTCCTGATGTTAGCATACAACATAATGGATATTATTTGCAAATGCTGTGCGGTTCTGATATTGACATGATATGCACAGTTTCTCTTAGTACAAATGCTAGGGGTTTTCAATCTTTTTCCCCCTGTTTGTGGAATACCAGGTGATAATGCCCTTGCTTTGATTCCTAAGACCCTTCATGAGGAGAAGGTCTACAGGGACAAGGTATTTTTGGCCTTTGACACTGCCTGGTGGTCCCTTCCTGTTGTTCATGAAGCTAACAAGCAGAAGGTCAGGTGGCCCACTTCTAGAAATGATTAAATGTGGCACTTTGCTCCAGAGTGGAGGCATAATCTTATTAATCTGGTACCAGAGTACATTTTGCAGGCAGAGAAAAGAGAAATTTAATCTTGGTCACTTTCACATACAGTATTGAGACAATTTATTTCCTACCCAGCGATCTAGGTTCTGGGACTGCAGAAAAGAAGCATCTTGGGCAGCTGCAAAAATTAAGAAGTGAGCTCTGTTAAATAAACACTCAGTTGCTTTACACAAAGCATGGTGATTACTGACAATAGTCCAAACAGTAGTGAGCTAATCATTCGGGTGAGGCTCCAAGACTTTATCAACAGCAGTGATACAGGGTTAAGTGTTCCCCACAGAGCACGTGTGCAGAGAAAGCTATTTATGGGAAAAATGATCTGGTCCTTGGGTCTCAGCAGAAACCTGTGACCAATTTTCCCTGGTTAGAGTGGGGAGAGCAGTTAAAAAGCACCAACATTTAGTAGAAAAGGAAATGTCTCTCTCATATTTCTGACAGTAAATCATCATACTATATTAGAACCTCTATAGACAGATATTGATAATTAACTTTCCCAGAATCCTCCTTACTATATACCTTTGATTCTCTGAGGGGGCATCAAATTTGTCATCTTAATCAGAGTTCTGGAGAGTTATAGGATATTACCTTGCCAGTTGTCAATTATGGAAATTTTTATATTGTTTTAATTATGCAAATAATGTTTATATAGGTATTAAAGTATATTTGTTTTCTTGGGCATGATTTTATTTTGTTGCATCTAGACAATAGAGTTGACATTCCTTCAAAATGAACTCATTTTATATTCCATTACTTCAGTGTGCTACTTTCTGATTTCTGAGCTAACATTTAATTATCTATTAAATTAATTTTGTATTAATAGATGATGAATTAATAGATAAGCCTTTAAAAGACATTTACTTTTTAAACAGAAGATTCTGTGAGATACGGTACTTGAACCCGAAGTACTGATGCTTCAATCACATATCTGGTGTGGAGGGGTGCTCTGGGGATGGTGGTGGTGGGGATGGTGAGGTTGGAGAGCAATATCTTGTCATCTCTGAAGCCCTCACACATATAGCTGCCTGCCCAGCTATGAGTAGAGTCAAGTGCTCCAGAGCAGATGGGTAGGACCAGATAAAATTGAGGCAGAGGGGAACAGACAATGTGGGAGTTCAGTGAAAATTGTTGCAAGAACAGTTTCCTTGGTCATATCAGATATCCAAAAAGTCCAAAGGGTTGAGACTATTTGATTTGGCAAAAAGATTGGATTTGATGATCTTGAAGAGTAATTTCAGTGGCATGGTGGATATGAAAGCTGTCTTTTAGAGATTTAAGGAGAGATTGGGTGGTGAGGTAATGAAGGGATGGCTGTTAAAGAAAGGATTAAAATAAAGCGGTATTTGCAGGCAGCAGCAAGGCTGAATTGTAAAAACATAGCATGAGGAGAAATGATGCTGCTGGAAGTCTTGCCAGTGTCAAGGCAAGTACATGGAATGGGGACTGGAACCTACATCTCCTGATATCCAGCCTCAGAAGGATTTTCCACAGAAGAGGAACAAGAGCATATTTGATGACAGAAGGCAAGGACCAGTGGAGGCTGGGCTGAGGATACTGGAAAGGCCATTGGTTTTTGAGAAAAAGAGAGACTTCTTTTAAGGCTGAGGGAAGACCGAAAGGTAGATAAGAGACAAGGGAGACGGATGGAGGACCACTGCTGGGTTGTCATGCTCTTCTGGAGAGTCCAAGTTAATGGTAAATGAAAAATCTCTTTCTGCGTGCATGTGCACACACACGCGCACACACGTACAACGTGTCAACACACGATAGTGAGTGATGGATAGAAATGTAATAATTCTTAATTGGGCTGATTCTTCCCCTTTTCAAGGAGTTAATCCTATAATGATTGCTACAATTGTGGGTTTATGTGGAAAGAGAAAATTGCTCTCATTTTCCTGTTTAAGTTTCTTTTAAGTTCAAGAGTTTTGGGGACTATTTTGATGCAATTCTTTGCCTGCACAGTATAGATTGTGGTGGAGCTAGCTATATTTCACGGAGACATGAGATCAGTATCCTCGCTCCCTTTCTTTCTCTTACGGACTGATTTCTAAATGTTGAGTATGTCCCAAGACTGGGATCTATAAAATAGCCTTAACAATTTAACCAGAACTAATTAGTAACCATTGCAAGATATCTCCTTAAGGTAGGACAACACAAATAATAAAAAATCCGCCAACCCTATGTTCAAGTCACGTTTAGGGGCTCAATGGACGGCAGGTACATTTTGTAAATTTTCTTCCAATGTTATTTTGGTTTAGCCTGTTAGGAGATGCTAGGGGAAAAATAATGGGTGCTTTACAATCACCATAAAAAAAGACCCAGAATCCTTTAATTTCTCATTTATTGTGACGACGAGTCTTCGTTCCTGCTACAACTGCTTGTTCCCATCTGCAGTTCAGGACTGAAAGCCAATAGCTAGAATGATCCTCTTCTTGAATTTGTAATCTCAGGATAAACCATAGATCCTAGAAATGAACCAGGAGGTTCGTGTTTATCCGAAGTTCAAGCATCCAGAGAGCTCATGTGAGCAGAGTGCATTTCTAAAAGTGCTGGCCAGTGAGGAACAACTTTCATAATTGTCACCCAAGGCGTGGAGTAATCCTGAGGTGCCATCTGCACTATCAAAGAGAGATTCCTTTTCTTTCAGTCTTAGTATTCGATTTCTTTCATTTTCTAATTTGCTGAAAACTGATAGAACATGGTTTGTTAAACCTTAGCCAGAATATTTGATTACTAGGGGCACTGAATTTCTAGCCATTTAGTACGAATAGGGACAAAGGGAAAGAAAATCCTGACATATCCTTTTTCCAGCAGAGGCAACAGGGATAGGGAGCAAGTCCCTTCTTTAAGTGAAGCTGCTTGTTGTGAAAGGCGAAAGCGATTCTCTTGCCTACCTCGCCTAAACACCTGAGTTCAATCACAAATGGAAACAGCCACAAAAGGGTTAATTTCTAACACCTGCCTACTTCTTGTGACGCTGACAGCGAGTAAAGCTGCTTCCCTGGTCTAATTACCCCCTGAAAGCTGGAGTGGGAGCCAGTCTCCGCCAGAGGTCCTGTCCTAACTGCCCGAATGGTTAGACTGGAACACGCCTTAGACTGGAACACGCCTTGTTTTTAATCCTATACACAGCCCTCTCTTCTGTTAGTTGTCATTTTCCTTCCTCACCTCTGGACACTTCGGCACATTCACTTGAAACATCATCACAGGAGAACTTGGCTTTGACAGAAACCTCTCTGAAATTATTTTTTTTTTTCTGTTCTGGCTTGCACTTGAATAATTCTCCATCAACAGCACGTCTGATTGAGTTGGCATCACAAACCGTTTTGTATGCTATTTTTTTTCTTCAAGAAATATTAAAGTCTGAATAAAATTGGAATAGCTGCCTGGTAATGATCTCATTATATATAAATACAGAAGTGCTCACAGGGGAGATAATGACTCCAAGACTCAGGTATGCCGTGAATACCTATTATCTTCCAAGGAGCCGGCCCACGTGCACCCTCCTCCACAGCTCCCCCAGAACATCCCTTTCAGTTTAAGGTTCAAATTGCAGAAAATGAATGGCTGATTGAAGCTGGGAATAGGGTTTTTTCTTTCCTCCTTCATGACATATGTTAGGAGATGAAAGGAACCTGGGCTGGTGTTTACTCTTCATTTGGGAGTTTCACATGTTCTGATTGATCCGAAAGACAAAAAGGCAGAAGGAGAGACATTTGGTGCTGGCTGAAAACCATATCCATTCTCAACGTGAAGTTTCCTTGTTTGGTGAGGATAATTGTGATGAGGCAGTTCTGGGTATAGACGCTACTGAAAGATTTTTAAAAAGAACAGGCCCGCCACCCAGTTTGAGTTCTTATGTAGTAAAAGAACAAACACAGATGGTGGCAGTAGGAGTGGCGGCTGGGGTGGGAAAGGCCCTCCTCAAGTGGGAGTTTACTGGTTATTAGCCCCAGTAATCTTTCCTGGCTGCCAAGGCGTAAGCAAATGAGTTTAGCACCTCACAGAAGACCACATGCAGGTTTCAATTCCCAATACGGGCTAAGCAACCCTGGAAAAATTTTGCTCCCTGAGATTAGCATCAAAAAAAGAGATTGGGTAGGGGAGAGGGTAGACTACATGGCTTTAAATGTCCCTGTTAGGTTCTAAAGGGGCATTTATCTAAAGGAGGATTGCCATCTGCTATCTTAGACCAGAAACAGAGGTGGGATTGAGGAAGAGTACTTGGCTGTTTCCATTGGCATGGGGTTGTGAGGCTTATTTTTCCCTTCTGATGTCCATATGAGGCTCTATCAACATACCAAATAACATTATAAGCATAATTCTTTGGCAAAAGGATGGAATGAGTGGCAAAAACATTTTGCCCCTAGTTAAAAGTCTTTCATACAACTTACGTGGTATGCTCTTGACCAATGGCAATAAACTTCTATTGACGGAGAGAGCGAGTTATGGCCATAAAATCTAAAGAAGGAAGGGTTAGTCAGACTAGACAGGGGCCTGTGTGTCCTGAGGGGAGCCCCTGAATGGTCCCAGTGGGACCATTCCCATGTGGGGAGAATTAGGACAAATGTCCTTGGCCACAACTGAGTCCACAATACACATGTTGTTTGACACACTGCTAAAGTTTTTCTTGGTTTATTATGTGTTGACATTAGTAATGCCTTAGCCCCAGGGAAAGAATCTTCTTTCTCTCCTTCCAGTGCTACAAGTACTGTTGGGATCTAGGAGAATGTTTCCCCTACTTGTGCTCTGACTTCCTTGGGTGATGGCAATTGAATATGAATTCAATTGTTTGCAGAAATGGAGTGTTGGAGTCCCACCTTCTTGTGTTTTTTCCCCACTGCTTGTGGAAGGATCTAAGAGAAATTCCAGTTCAGTAATTACATGAGCCCCCAATACCCAGTTATATCTCAGGATGCCTCCACTTTTATGATGAAGATGATGATGATGATAATAATAATAATAATAACAATAAAAACACTACGCTTTGAGTGTTTAACATGAGCCAGGCACTGTGCTACATTTCTTACATACTTTATCTCATTTGACCCTCACAACTCTGGGAGGTGGATGCTATTATGTCATTTTACAGATGATGTCACACATAGTAGCTTCATGTCCAGTGGGAGAAGGATTGGTTTGTGGCTACAAATATTTGGAGGTTGTGGAGGCAAGAGAGGCAATGGTTTACAAAGAACAGAAGTCCCTGAAGGAATTCCTTATTTCCTCCATTTCTTTGCATCTATTTAACTAGTTTTAATGGTGACTTCAGTATTCAGCCTCCATTGTTTGGGGTACCACGAAAACATCAGGCACAATCCCTGCCTACAAGGCACCTCGAATCTAGTAGGTGGATAAGAGAAGAACACGAACACACCACCACATGGAACAAATTTTGGCTTGGTCTCTTGTCTGCTATTAGCTAGCCTTCCTGGGCCTAAGCTTCTTTTTAAAGACGAAATGATGGGACTAGATCAGAAGTTTGCAGATTTTTTCTATAAAGGGCCAGATAGTAAACATTGGAGGCTCTGTGGGCCATATGGTCTTCGTTGCAACTATTCCATTCTGCTGTTGCAGCGTGAAAGCAGCGTAGACGATACTTAACAAACGAGCATGGCTGTGTTCAAATCAAATTTTATTTACAAAACACTTGTATATAAAAATCAGGTGGGCCAGATTTAGCCTATTACCAACCCCTGGACTAGTTAATGGCTCTAGGTCCTTTCTGGCTAGAAAGTGCTTCATTTTCCACATTGATTTTAGCCTTGGAATATGGAGACATTTCTTTGGCTTTTCTCTTCTTGAGGAGGAATACGTAAAAAATGGCAATGAAGTGGTCCCGGAGAGGCACCAGGAGGGATTCCCCGCAATGTTCTGATTGAAATCGCAGTGGGAAGGAAGCCATTAAAAAAGGTGGGGAGAAAGGTCCCATTAATCAGAGATGGGTACTGCTGTTTTAGTTGGAGATCTGGCTATTAGCTCAGCAGGAAGACAAGGAAGATGAGATGGGGTAGGCTGGAAACATGGCTCTCCCAGAGGCAGGATGCTAAAAATTTCTCTTTCGAGCAAAATTTTTATGTAATTCCTTATATGAGTCTTAGGATCCAAGGCATAGTCGATAATGAAATTTTGCGTGTTTTGGGAAGCACAGTTTAACATGGCAATCTAACAATCTAACTATCATAACAGTCTAACACAATCTGAACATAGATTTGATTTTTGTTGAACAAATATATGTATATCTCCCTTTGAAAACTCTCCATTTGTTATTTCCGTATATTTGAATAACTAGATTTTCTGAGACATTAAAACAAATGTACAATCGTAGGACCATTCCTGTTGCAAGTGACGGAAACATCCTTGTCATATTGACTTAAAAAAGGGAATATATGGGCTTAGAATGCAGCACAGTCTAGGGGAATGATGGCTTCATCTGGGGGAAGGGTCTGATCTAGAATGTCCAATGAGGTCATTAGTTTCTTCTCTCTCTCATTTCTGCCTTCTTCTGTGACTCCTTCCGGGTAGTAGGATGCTATCCCAAGACTCACCTTCCTATATGATCAGATACAGCAAAGGAGTGAGAGCTTCTTTTGTTCAAAAGCTATAGCGTAGTCTCCTCATGTCTCCTTGGCTCTGATTGGGTTATGTGCCCATTCCTACACCAATGCCTGTGGTCTCAGACAATTAGGGCCCACTACATGGCTAAAAATGGTGGAGGGGAGGTTCCCCAAAGGAGAGCTGGATTGCATTTATTGGCAAGAGACGGATGGTTGTTGGGTAACAAACAGCAGATGTCTGGTGCAATGATACTTTGTAATTTTCTAAAGACTTCTATGGAAACTGTCTCATTTGATTTTACAGCAATTTTATGGGAACATGTTTGTCAGTTATTATTATTTCCATTTTCAGATGAGAACACTCGGGCTCAAATCACATGACTTGTTCAAATTCACAAAGTTGGTGGAAGAGATTGTAGTAACTTTTCTCTTCTAGTGATGTGGTGTCTGACCATTGTACAACTGAACTATTACCTCTCCTGTTTTGGGCTAGATGCCTATTAATGTCATCTAAAATTGAATTAGCATCTTAGGCAGCTGTATTACACTGGCTTATACTGATTTTATGGCAAAGTAAGAGCCTCACTGATTTTTCACATGATGGCTGGTAAAATGTAATGTACCTAAAATGGCTTTTTGAACCTAAGTGCAGAGCTACATTTATTCCTGTGATATCTCATGTTAAATTTCCCCCATTGCTCCAGCCTGGCAAGAACTTTTGAGTCATGTGCAATCCAAAATATTAACTCTCTCTCCCAGCTTCATGCCATCTTTAAGTTTAACCACTATGCCCTTTTATTTCATCTTTTAAGTAATTGTTAAAAAGGTTGAACAATAAGATATATATGTAATATTGATTACTGATTTTAATCTGGAATGAGATCTCTAGTGATATGTCACAGGACCCTATCTTTGGCTTTGTTCATATCTTTATAACTGATAGGATGGAGACTAAACTGATATATTTAAAATGTGAATCACTTCACAGATGGAATACATCTTCTCATTTTTCTAATATGAGTGAAATTTTGATTGAGAACATCACTTTTTGAAACGAAAAGCCAAATTATTGGCCTGGAGTCAATGGCAACTATGATTTTGTGAAACCCTCTTATCATTCATCCTGGCTAGTTAGGAAAATTGTGGCCATTCAGTTAACATTAAATTCTTGCAAAGAAAATAACAAGATAATCACAATGATGAACAGGCATCACAATCTGAGAAAATTTGGTAACAAATCAAGTTGACAATACATATTCCCCCAGTGACTTCATTTTCCTTTTCAGATTAGAAAATTGAAATTCTATGGCTCTAATGTAAGTGATACAAGGATTTGACCAGAAATATCGTCTGTGACTTTTGGTTTCAGATCTTAAAGATTCTGGGGCAGGAGGCTGGTGGGTGGGTTTTAGAGGCCCCCAGATAGTAGGAATGGCAGTGAGGCTGTTACACAAACATACTCACATCATAGAGCTTTGATTTTGGTTTAATTCAAAAAACTTTAAAGGAGGATGACAGATTTTTATGACTATTAGAATCAATTATTATTACAGTTTAAACCAAATTGAGAAACATCACTGTATAACATAATTTTTCTAAAAAGACTCCTT
Organism: Ceratotherium simum simum; assembly: GCF_057802395.1. Classification (NCBI taxonomy): domain Eukaryota; kingdom Metazoa; phylum Chordata; class Mammalia; order Perissodactyla; family Rhinocerotidae; genus Ceratotherium; species Ceratotherium simum. The sequence continues at coordinate 44,904,372 of NC_141911.1, forward strand.
TTAGGATTCGTTTCAGCCCTGGAGCAGGGAGGCATGCTTCTTTAGTGCTGCTTTGGGAAGGTGTGGGGAGGGGCCCTGTAGCTTTCTCCCTGAGGAGGACTCCCACCGGCAAAAGCCTTTGCAGCCACATCTGTCCTAGAAGATCATCCTCTCCCCTCAATGACCTGAGCACAGCTGTTCCTGCCTCTGCCTTACTTCTCCCATCTCTGCTCCGTCTCCCCACCCCGAGATCTTGTAGAAACACCACCATTACTTAGTAATTTCGTAGAGAAATTTTGCTTTCAAACTAATGAATAGGTTCCAAAGAAAATGAACGAAAGCTATTCTTTTCTTCCCTTTCCCATTAAGTGATTAGCCATGGGATCTGGAAAATACTGCTTCTATTTAAAAGGAGGAATATTGAGAGAGCAAACTTGCCTCACCTTTTCCCACCTGCACACAGAAAACAGGAAAACAGCAGCTTGTTCTCCTCCGTTCAGTGCTGTGACCCAGCCCTCCTCTCCCAGTGCTCTCCCCTGGCCCCCTTCTTTGTGACACTCCTTCCTTAGCTTCAGAAACAGGTTATCAAGGTGATAATAAGTGAGAAAATGTTCCAGCCTTGTTTTAAGCCTCAGCCACACTGCACTGCTTAAAAGAGGTTAAATGCTTGTGTGAACCTGTGTTTTCCACCCTCCCCCAGCCATGCAGCCTTAAGCCGGGCTGATCCGGCCTCGCCTTGCCCCCTCTCCACAAGAGACTCGGTGGTGCAGGACGATTGAGGTGGCCTCCGCCTCCCCAGCAGCTGCTGACTTGCACTTGGAAATTCAATCCTCTCAAGGTAATTCCGCAGCTTATAAAAAACTTCTAGCAATGAATTCTGAATTTGATGCCTCCCACTCCAGGCAGAGTAATGGCAGGCTCACTGACTTCCACAGACACCAGGCCTGGGATGGGTGGGGAGCATCGTAGTGTATGAAGTAGTTTTACAAGTAGAACTTTTGTGGTCTCATTAGGAGATTTCTAGCTATTTATAGAACACTACACTCAGTCTTCTTTCTCTTCTGAGCTCTTCTAGAGCTTCTAGATCCCAAATGAGTTGGGGCCTGTCTGGGCCACCCCTAGGCTGCAAGTGGCCTGGCTTCTTACATCAGGAGAGCAAAACTGTGGTTCCATCTTCTCTTTGGAGCAGCTTTTGGAGATGGACATCCTTGGCAAAAACAGATATGGTATCAGGCTTGGGGAAATTCCTCTCAATGCAGGCAAGTCGCCCAGAGATTCTGAAATAACCATCTGCCTTTAAGATCCTGTGGATCATTATTCTCAAGCAGTAAGAATTTCCCCTTCTTTCCCTCCCTCACTCCAAAAGCTGCTCCCATCCCAACAGCAGGAAGTCCCCGGTGGTGATTGCAGATGCTGCTGTGACAGTCCCCTGCCTCCTCACAGGGACAGCTTTCTTGTGGGAGGATTTGAATGTCCTTGCTGTCTCCTAAAGCTTCAGCTCAGAGTTTCAGGATGTGTTTTGGCAAGTACAAAATCCAATAGTCATTGAACCTTGATAATCTTTTGTGCCCTGTAGAAGTATGTTTTTATTCATCCGTTTCTTCAGGAGGTAAGAAATAAAGCTGTTCCATTCTAGGCATAAATTAGCATTTATAACAATGCAGTGCAAAAAATGTAATTTAAATAGAACTGATTAGAATTTTGATAGGGCACCTAGGAACCTCTAAACAAATGCTGATCAGGTAATGAGTGGAACAAGTCATTTATTTTAGTGGTTCAGCTATCTGTTGAATGATTGGGTCACAGTTTCCCAAACATATACGGTGACTGTTCATTAATTATTCACTTTTCGATCAGTAATTGTCCAATTTAACTACAAACTGTGAGCTTACGGGCAAAGCCGTAGAAGACAGCAGAGGGAAGAAGTAACAATCTAGATAAAAATATATTTTCTTTTTGTAATAACATTCACTAATTCAAAGACTCAGAGAGAGGGGAGTTGTTGTAGACTTTGGCTTAGTCTTGTCTTTGTGCAAAGGACGAAATTGCCCACCATTTGTACAGCAGGGGTGTTTAAGCTCCAGAGTGCCGGGCTTTGCAAATGAGGCCGTACAAGTTGGCATTCAACCTTTGTTGGGAGGTATAGTCTCACCTTTGGGTCGGTGTGCAACGTGACGTAAGCAGGACAGCTACGCTTTGGAATGCTGTCAATTGAATCACATATTTTCCTTTAAGTGTGTCATCCTGGAAAATGTTTTGAATCAATCTGAAAGGTTCACTTACACACGATTTTTCTACTTTGATATTTGGGAGGTTTTTCTTTTATGAAGAAGATAAAAATGTTTCCCTCTTATTTCAGGAAGTAGTTCAACTCACATCCAGGGAATTCTTGATGTGGCTGCTCCCCCAGTATTTCATTAAATTCAATGTTCTGTTTTACTTACTATCTTTACTGGTAATTAAAATTGGTTTATCAGCCCTCTTGTCCTGATGTAATCTCGAAATTAGTAGGATGTCATTTTCTTTTTTTTTTTTTTATAATTTTATTTATTTATATTTTTATCCCCAAAGCCCCGGTAGATAGTTGTATGTCATAGCTGCACATCCTTCTAGTTGCTGTATGTGGGACGCGGCCTCAGCATGGCCGGAGAAGCGGTGCGTCGGTGCGCGCCCGGGATCCGAACCCAGGCCGCCAGCAGCGGAGCGCGTGCACTTAACCGCTAAGCCACGGGGCCGGCCCCGAGGATGTCATTTTCTAAATGCAGATTAGAAGTTAAATCCCAAGAAAGGTAGTAAGTTAAACATTTTGTTTTCCCCACTCAGGATGAAGCATTGTTTTAAAGGAAGAATCATCAGTTTATTATAGTTTTACTGTTGCCCTTCTTGTCCTAGTGTTTCGTGTGTGCAGGACTTCCGGGCTGTGGCTCTAATAAGTGAAGCCTGCTTTGAATGAGCACCTAATATCCGAGGCAGGTGAGAGGAAAGGGCTGATGCCATCCTATGGTCTGATGGGCTAATGCTTGGCATAGCAATTTGTGTGGATGGCACCATCTTTATTTATGTTGCTGCTGGAAAAGAGAACACCTTCTGTCCTTTGGGTCATGGCTGGGTACAAAGCAAGCATCTAAGGCGGTACACAGAGGAGGCATCTACGTTGCTCATCATTACTGAATTAATAAAGCTGGGGACTAGGTAAGGCCCACAAGCAGGTAGTGGAGTGGCAGGCGTGTGTAGAGACTTTCCTTCGGGTTGGAAAACAACAGCAAATATCTCCAGGAGAGAGTCTTTGTTGCCCCAACTTCCTGGGGAAGAAAACGTTTGTTACTGTTGGAAGAATTTATAGCAGTCTGGCTCTATGTTTGCAAAATTGGACCATCATTGGAATACTTATTTCTTCTAACAGGTGTCAGGCCATTTTACAGCTGAGTAAACTGAGGCAAAGAGAGGTGAAGAGAATTGCTGTACTCACAAAATAATTCTGAGGCCCAGGAGAAATAAGAACCAATTGTTTACCTGAAAGCAATTTTAAATCACCAAGGCCTATGCATATCCCTATGCCTCTCTCTCTTTTTTTTTTTTTTGTGAAGTAGATTGGGCCCTGAGCTAGCATCTGTTGCCAATCTTCTTCTTCTTTTTTTTTTTTTTGTGAGGAAGATTAGTCCTGAGCTAACATCTGCTGCCAACCCTCCTCTTTTTGCTTAGGAAGATTGGCCCTGGGCTAACATCCGTGCCCATCTTCCTCTACTTTATATGTGGGATGCCTGCCACAGCATGGCTTGATAAGCGGTGCATAGGTCTAGGTCCAGGATCCAAACCTGTGAACCCGGGCTGCTGAAACAGAGTGCACGAACTTAACCACTATGCCACTGGGCCAACCCCCACCAATCTTCCTCTTTTTCCTGAGGAAGATTAGCCCTGAGCTAACATCTGTGCCCATCTTCCTCTATTTTGTGTGTGGGACACCACCACCGCGTGGCTTGATGAGAGGTACATCGGTCCGTGCCTGGGATCCGAACCTGTGAACCCTGGGCCAGTGAAGCAGAGGGTGCGAACTTAACCACTACGCCACTGGGCTGGCCCACTATGCCTCTCTTTTAAAATAAAGTAAAAAGGGATTAGATACACCATTAGAGATTGCTGCTATTGTTCTCTACAGTGATGATTTTGGTTCTAATGAATTATGCTATTTAGAAACACACTAAGAGAATTCACTACCTTGAAACAAGCAAATGGATAAAATGGATAAAATATTATGTTTGGCGTAATTTATTTTCTCTGGCTACGTTAACTCTTGTGCAATTAACTCGATTATTTCTCTAATATGAACAATGACTCTATTCATACTAAAACACTGAATTGGACAATTGTTCTAGGGTGAGCATTTACTCTGTTTTCTCCTTCTCATGTCAGGTCCCTTTCCGCACACGCCTGGCTCTCTCTGTGAGAGCAATTTCAGCAGCATAATGTCTATGCGAACATTGTCAGCTCTCAAAAACCATAGCAAGGAACGATAGCTGCACGTTTATTCTCAGCAGATCTTCACATATCTTTGGATTTTTCTGTTGTGCTTACTTTACAGTCACTGAATTCCATGTTATAACGTCTCCATTATTTTGGTGGGCATGTTAGAGCTGATTGTTTCTCTCAGCAGCCTTCTGCCGCCCCCTGTGAGACCTCCACAGCTTACCTTATCATAATATTGGAAAGCAATTTCTCTTGACTGCTGTGAACCAACACCAGAAATCCAAAATGCTGCCACAGTCATTAAGTGATTTCCAATTAGTTAATTGGTTTCACAGGCTGCTTCTTTCTAAACTGCACCTTAAATGAAAGGCAGAACCATCCATTTTTGAAAGAGGAAAAATCTTGGGGCCTTTGGGCTTTAAAATCCTAAAGCAGAGCATACTTTGGAAGAAACTTCACTAAAAACACCAGTCTTGCAGAACAGAAAATGTTATTATTATTATTACAGATAAGAATGAAATCTCTCTCCAGGCTTTCCCAAATTGTCTAGGGTTGATTTTGCCCACTTTAACTTTCAAGCAAAGGAAGTTAGGTTGATGATCACAGAGCAGCACAGAACATGAAGAATTTCTAGATCAACACTGACTCCTCTCTAGGGAAGCTTCCTGAGCCTCTGTGTTGGGTACTCTGTGGCTATATCTGCTTGGCTGCTCTGGGGTGCTATAATAAGCCTCACTGAGCAGGAGGGCAAAGTCCTTGAGAATGGTTCTTTAAGAAGGTGCTTTTTGGAAAGGGAATTGTCTGTGGTTAGTTATATCGATTAGCAAAACAAATGGGGTGAAGGAAGGTGAGAGGTTTGTCTAGCGCACCTCTAGTCAATACTAGAGTTGTTGTTAATGATGGGGGGACCATAAACATGATTTTTGAGCAATAAGTGATTTGCACAATAAGATATTTACCCAATAGGGTAAATAAAATAGGATAAATATTGATCCAATGGGATAAATCAGGTAATAATTACCCAATCGAGTAAATCAGTTGTCTGTTTTCCCTGATAGAGAAAACTTGGCTTTAATAGTAGAATGCAAAAAAAATGAATGCAAATTTTCCTCTTTATTAGACAAGGATGCAATCAATCACATAAGCAGCAGCTGAGTGTAGTGGTTAACAGCATGGACTCTGGCGACAAACTGTCTGGGTGGAAATTGTGATAGTCACTTTCCAGTTGTGTGACTTTGGGCAAGTTACTTGACCTCTCTGTGCTTCAGTCTCCTGTAAAATGGGTGAGAGGAATAATACCACCCTCAAAGGGTTGTTATGAAGAGTAAACAAGAGGTTAAAATTCATAAGTTCCTTAGAACCAGGTCTGACACATAGTTTGTTAAAGAAACCAAATTTTATAATATGCCACGTTTTGAAAGATTCACCTTCTGGTCTCTCCATTGAAAAAACTCTCTCATCTTATGGTTAGTTAATTACTGATGAGAACCAATACTCAAAGGAGGGCAATAAATGAGATGCTGGAGGCCTAGTCAGTTGGTCAATCCATCTGTCAGTCAACTGTGTTCCTTGCCAGCAGCTCTTTAAGACAATTCTTTCCCCCAAACTCACTCAGCCTGATCTTTTTGTTAAAGAGCAATGTTTATGTTAGAGAAGTAGATGAAATTGGAAGAGTAGAGGAGGCAGCGATTGGAATACTGGGTCAGAAAGAGGCAAAGAACTTCAGTGTGTGCGTGTGTGTAAAAGAAAGAGACAGAGAGACAGAGTCAGAGAGAGACAGAGGGAGACAGAGATACACACATACACAGAGACAGAGACAGCGAGCACAGTCGGGTGGCAACAGAAAATCTTCCATGCAAGTGGAAGGACATGAATAGGAAAATCAGTACATTGTGGAGAGGAAAATCAGAGATGAGAGAGGAACAAGGAAGGCAAAGAAGGGAGCCGAGGACGGAAAGCCCTGGCTGGCTCTGGTGCCTTCCTGTCTGCTTTAGAAGCAGTTGGTTCATCATTTCAGCAGCCAGGAGTCCTGTAGTAATGACTTTATGGATTAAAATTTAAAACCAAATTAGATGTGTTTAAAAAAATAGCATCCACACTGAATTGATGACAAGCTGCCGAAGTTGGGCTCACGGTTTCCCCGGAGCTCTGGGTGTGCTGTTCTGGTAGCTGGGCCTGGTGTTCGTTCCCGTGGGTGAAACTGCAGCCACCCTTTCTCCTGTGTCATTTTCTCCTTGCCTAAAGGTAGCACTTTTAGGTGACATGCTGGTGGGCACGAGTAATGCATTTATAGGTACACATTTCCTGGCCTTGATAGTAACTGTTAGAAATTTGTCTGCTTTTTTGGTATATTTTTAAAAATGTTATTTTTAAGTTTCTTTACGCAGCTCATCCATTCCAGCTGAAACCATAGTTTAGGAAATACTAAGTATGAAATCTCACAATTATACAGGAGTTTTGAGATTGTGTGCTTTGAAAGTGAAATGTTTTCAGGGATGCTGGGCTCCTCTGCCCCATTCTCTAGCACCTCCTCCATTTCGTGCCACTAGTCTGAGAGATGGAGAATCTTTTTTTCCAGTTTTATGGAATCAAATGCAGTATTTTCTACTCATATATTTTTTAGAACAGGAGCTGTTCTTTCAAGTTGTTAATCAGTATAAAGAAAAGAAAGCATCAAAGGGAATGATGCTTGGTCCTATCTAAGGAGAGCAATGCATTTGTCTCGTAATGAAGTGTATTGATACATTGATTTCTATGGTCCGTGAAGATAGCTGCAACTCAATAAATATTAAATCAATCAGCCAAATGACCTCTCCCTGCCCTCGAAGAACTTATGATCTACTGAAACAAGATGAATATCAGGTATCTTTATCTTTTAATATTCTTTTGCTTTCCATCTGCGGAAAATAACATCTCAAGAATTTCCATCCAGGGAGCCTGAAAGGTTTGGGCTATTATACACTTAAATTCATTTATGAGCCAATGAGAAGATTTGGTTGGAGTTGTTACCTGAGCAATAATAATGCTTATGAAGTGGCTCCTTTATAAAAAAAGAGTTAAGTGCTAAAAATAACAGCAGAGCTGAAGACAGCATGGCTGCTGGTGACGGTCCAAAGGGGTGTGCGTTGTGTCTCCCCAGGGTAAGGAGAGGGAAGCGAGTACACGGGGACAAGACTTGGCCATCTGTTAATCACGGGATTTAAAACCACAATTCAATTACATGGGATTCTATGCTAATAGTCCCCTTGTCGAGTGGCTTTTCCATTTCAGAAGGCAGCGGGACCCTGCCATATAGTCGATGCGTGTCTAAAAGCCTGATTAAACGTGTTGCGGTGCACGTGGAATATTTTAGTCTCTGGATATTATTTATATTGAGGCAGGAGCATCTTGGGGGACTGGAGATGCATTAAACTCACACACTTAACGGATGATCTTTTACTTCCAGAGAGGCTGTGTGTTGCCGTTTGGGCCCCAGTGGCCCTGGGTAAGCTCTTGGCTTCTTCCTGACCTGCACTAAACCCCCTCTCCCGGCTCGAGACGCATTAGAAATAAACAAAATGCACTTGTTTGAATCGATACCGGGCATTAAGCAGCTCCTGGGCTTTATGTCAGGGTCTCTGATAGGAGTGGTTATCCTCTGGTTGCACTGGGATCTGGGTGACAGGAAATTTAAAACTAAATGGGCTAAACGTTTAACCCCTGGATGCACTTAGTCTTATGAATGTTACTTGGCTCTCAGCCTTTAAGAAGCTCTTGAGCCAATAGGAGGGGAGGCGACAACCTTCCTTCTCACTGCTCTGCCTCTTCCCTTGCCCCCTCCACCTGGCGTTTCTTTCCTTCTACCTCTAGCTGGCCAAACTCAACTCATTCTTCAAGAGCCAGCTAAAATGTCACGTCAGTCTTCCTTAGTGCCTTCCTTCACTAATTCTTTTTTTTGCTGAGGAAGATTCACCCTGAGCTATCATCTGTGCCAATCTTCCTCTATTTTGTATGTGGGTCACCTCCACAGCATGGCTGCCACTGAGTGGTGTAGGTCCGTGCCTGGGAACCGCACCTGGGCCACGGAAGTGGAGTGCGTCAAACTTAACCACTAGGCCATGGGGCCAGGCCCTCTCACTAATTCTTAACCTCACCCTCTGCAAATAAAACATGCAGGAAGCCTAGTATCATAGAATAAGTGTGAATTTTGGACTAGATAAGTATGAGTTTACATTCCAGGTCTTACAGTTACTAAGTGTGTTTACCTGGTAAGGCTTCTCATCCTCTTTTAGCCTTTCTCTTCCTTAGCTGTACAATGGGGATAATGCCACTTACCTTAGGGTTTTTAGGAGTGTTAAATGATGTCACCAAATACAGGGCCTGGCAGAGAATATTCAATAGATGCTAGTTTCTTCATCCTTCATAGTTCATTCAGCTAAATGTAATTCTTAATCTTTGGGGATCATGGATCTGTTTGAGAATCTGATGAAAGGTATGGTCTCTAGTCCCAGAAAAAAAAATACATGCAAAAATTTTCATATAATTTCAGGAACTTTAGGGATCCCAAAAGTTCACAGAAGAGCCCCTTAGGGGTAGCTGGTTTCTAGGTTAAACCCCCACCTTTTCCCAATAGCCAACTTTTGTAAGACATATGCAAAACGCCTGAAAAGAGACCTGGCACTTAGGAGGGGCTGAATAAACACTGGTTAATCTCCCCTCTTCCAAAATTGCAATCAGAACATGCCCCACGCCTGGAGAAAATCTAGCTATAATTTTTTCTTATATTTAGTTTTGCGAAGCCATCATGTACATGTGACAGAAATACCTCTGAGCAGAGACTCTCGTCCTTGACTGATGTGTCTTCCAGCAAGCCTGCCATACCTGGTTAGAACAAATTTGTCCTTTTCAAAAATCTTCCCTTTCTTGTCCGACTCTACCCTGCAGTCCTGTGTGAGCCGCTACCCAGTCAGGCGACGTGTTTTGCTGACATCTCTGTCTTCACTCTCTGTATGGAATTTACAGCAATTATCCTTTGGTTGGTCCCCGTGTCTGTATTTTGGCAGGTCACCCTGCCTTCCATGTGATCACCGCTTTGCAGACAGTGCAGCCGAAGCTCTGCCAAAGCCTAATGTCACCCCTCATCAGATGCCGTCTGGGTCCAGGGGTTACCTACACCTGCCCCTTCCCTTCTCAAGTCTGCTGTGCAGGTTCCCCTTGCGCTATGTTTAAAAGCACAAAATGATGTGTGAGTCTGGCTGTGAGCCAGTTCATTTGAACAATGTTAGCAGTGAACCTGGATAATTCAGGCACCTCGGAATGCTTTTTATAGCCTGCACTACCTGGATTGGTTTGTCTGGCTGTGTACAGCTAGTAAACGAACTGGATAATCGCCATATTTCTACTCCACTCCGTGCTGTGTAGCCTGCGCCTCTGGAAACAAAAGTTTTCTCTACAACAAAGTCACTTCTCAAGAACAATTATGCCCCCTGGGGGTGAATATCTTTGTCAATGTGTGCCAAAGTATGAGTAATCAAGTTGGCTCAAAAAGCACCTTTTTCCCATTTGACTTTCACTTGTTATTTTCACTGAAGACAACAAGGACATTAACAAAACCCTCTAAAAACAAACAAACAAAACCAAATTACTCCCCCACACCCTGCCCCCCAAAAACAACCTCTCATTGATATGCCCCATTCCAACCGTACGAGTCAGGCTTTATTTTTTTTTTTTTGGATAGAGAGAATCGATACCATAAAGATGTCAGTTCTCCCAAAACTAATTTATTTATTTATTTATTTATTTATTTATTTATTTATTTATTTCTGCATAGATTACATCATGTTCACCACCAAAATACTAATTACAACCCATCACCACACACATGTACCCAATTATCCCTTTCACCCTCCTCCCTCCCCCCTTCCCCTCTGGTAACCACCAATCCAATCTCTGTCCCTATGTGTTTGTTTATTGTTGTTATTATCTACTACTTAATGAAGGAAATCATACGGTATTTGACCTTCTCCCTCTGACTTATTTCACTTTGCATCATGCCCTCAATGTCCATCCATGTTGTCACAAATGGCTGGATTTCATCGGTTCTTATGGCTCAGTAGGATTCCATTGTGTATATATACCACAGCTTTTTATCCATTCGTCCCTTGATGGGCACTTAGGTTGCTTCCAAGTCTTGGCTATCGTGAATAAGGCTGCAATGAACACAGGGGTGCATGTACCTTTGCAAATTGGTGTTTTCAAGTTCTTTGGATAAATACCCTACAGTGGAATAGCTGGATCATATGGTAGTTCTATCGTTGGTTTTTTGAGGAATCTCCATACTCTTTTCCATAGTGGCTGCACCAGTTTGCACTCCCACCAGCAGTGTATGAGAGTTCCCTTCTCTCCACAACCTCTCCAACACATGTTGTTTCCTGTCTTGTTAATTATAGCCATTCTGACGGGCGTGAGGTGATATCTCATTGTAGTTTTGATTTGCATTTCCCTGATAGTTAGTGATTTTGAACATCTTTTCATGTGTCTGTTGGCCATCTGTATATCTTCTTTGGAGAAATGTCTGTTCAGGTCTTTTGCCCATTTTTGAATTGGGTTGGTAGTTTTTGTTGTTGAGATGCATGAGTTCTTTATATATTTTGGAGATTAAGCCCTTATCAGATGTATGGTTTGCAAATATCTTCTCCCAATTGTTAGGTTGTCTTTTCGTTTTGTTGATGGTTTCCTTTGCTGTGCAGAAGCTTTTTAGTTTGATGTAGTCCCATTTGTTTATTTTTTCTATTGTTTCTCTTGCCCGGTCAGATGTGGTGTTTGAAAAGATGTTGCTAAGACTGATGTCGAAGAGCGTACTGCCTATGTTTTCTTCTAGAACTTTCACAGTTTCAGGTCTTACATTCAAGTCTTTAATCCATTTGGAGTTAATTTTTGTGTATGGTGTAAGGTAAGAGTCTACTTTCATTTTTGCATATGGCTATCCAGTTTTCCCAACACCATTTGTTGAAGAGACTTTCTTTTCCCCATTGTATGTTCTTGGCTCCTTTGTCAAAGATTAGCTGTCCATAGATGTGTGGGTTTATTTCTGGGCTTTCGATTCTATTCCATTGATCTGTGTGTCTGTTTTTGTGCCAGTACCATGCTGTTTTGGTTACTATAGCTTTGTAGTATATTTTGAAATCAGGGAGTGTGATACCTCCAGCTTTGTTCTTTTTTCTCAGGATTCCTTTAGCTATTCGGGGTCTTTTGTTGTTGAATATAAATTTTAGGATTCTTTGTTCTATTTCTGTGAAAAATGTTGTTGGAACTTTGATAGGGATTGCATTGAATCTATAGATGGCTTTAGGAAGTATGGACATCTTAACTATGTTAATTCTTCCAATCCAAGAGCACGGAATATCTTTCCATTTCTTTGTGTCTTCTTCAATTTCTTTCAGAAATGTTTTATAGTTTTCGGTGTACAGATCTTTCACCTCTTTGGTTAAGTTTATTCCTAGGTATTTTATTCTTTTTGTTGCAATTGTAAATGGGATGGTATTCTTAATTTCTCTTTCTGCTACTTCGTTGTTAGTGTACAGAAATGCAACGAGTCAGGCTTTATTTAGTTATTCTATGGCTGCATTTTGAACATCTGCATCTGAGAGTTCAAGGATGCTGTGGCTCACTATTTCTCAAACTTTAGGGTGCATTGAATCACCTAGAGATCTTGTTGAAATGCAGACTCTGGTTCAGTGGGTCTGGGGAGGGACCAGAGATTCCGCCTGTCTAACAAGCTCCCGGGTGATGCTGTTGCTGCAGGTCCAGCGGCACACCTCGGAGAAGCGAGACTGGAGCCTTCTCCCGTAAAGCCTCTGCACACAAAGATCAGGCCAATCCCAGCACACGCCAACTCACGTGGCCCACTAGGGGCCCTCTACTTGGCCTGCTCTTCATCACAACCTGATTCTATTTTCTTACAGCAAATGGAGGTAGAAAGGCTCTGGTCTTGAGAGAAGAGCAAACAAATTTTCATGAAATCAAGGCAGAATCTACCAAATATAAGATATTATACACAAAGAAACCTCCTTACCTGCAAGTCCTCATTGGTTTCTCACTAGTTATTTAAAGTTGTAAGTAGAAAATTATTCATCACTCAAAATTTAGAACAGCCTAGAAAAGTGCAAAGAATGTAAATTTTCAGAGTCTTGAGCACTTGAGGCATCAAAGAGCAAATTTTTGGAGCTTGAGTTCCAGATGAGGAAAACTTTAATCACATCCACTCATTCTTTTTTTCACTCCTATTAAATACCATTCTTTTTTTGTTTTATGTCTCTTAGAAAACCACCTGAACTCTTTTCTGGAATGAATTGGGTATATATTAACGAATTAATTATGTAAACATTTATTCTTTCAACCCTGAGTGTCTACTATGTATAAAAAAGATTGTGGTAGTGACTTTGCTTCTAAGTTAATAAAGCAAGCGATTAACCTCTATGAATTTCCATTTTCACATCTGAATAATGAAGGGCTGGACCGGATGATCCCAAGTTCTCTGGTATTGTGTCGTTCTAAACCCTGGGAGACTGAAGCAGTAAACATTCCGCCTGTTTGTGGCTTTTTACCATCCAACACAAAGGCTTTTCTTTGCCCTTTCTCTTTCATGGCAAGGTAGAGAAGGCACGCATCGTTCTCTGTGTGTGTTTCATGGTCGTAGGGTGACAAGTGAGGAAGGGATGTTTCCAGGTAGTAATGTTCCTTTTTTTTTTTTTTTTGCGTGGAAGAGTATTCCTATTAAAGAAAATCCTACATAGAATTCACATATATAAAGTTGAGAAATATGAGGGGATCTGAAGCCCATCCGTGGGCCTTCCCTTTGCCCCCTGAGGAGGTTCCAGGATACCCTAGGACTTTGTGGAAGACAGGTGGAAAACCATTGCTTTAAAGTAACCTCTCTGCAGTCCAATTTCCAAATCACTCTGTGCTATTTCTATGTAAATCATGCTGGTGGTGGGAAATCTAATTTATGAAACAAATGTTTAAGGGTGTGTAAGTCTGAGTAGGTCTTGGTAAAGAGAAATGAGGAGTTTAGAGACACCGTTTCCTTCTGTGGATGGTGAGGAAAAGAAGTAAGCCCTGGCAACTGTGAGTAAAGCTGACTGGACTATGTCTTAACACCTCATGGTTCTTCCTGTGCAAGGGGTGGATCTGAGTTTTGTGGCGGAGAAGCTGATCCCTGGGCTTCTCTTGAAACAAGATTGAGGGGCAGGCAGAGATCGAGAGAGACAGATTGAGAGAGAGGGGGAGAGAGAGGGAGAGAGAAATGCAGCCAGCCTTTCCTCCCTGGGTCTGGTGGGCAGGAAATGAAGCAGAGCTGCTGGGAGCTATGATGGATGGCCCGGAGGGGGCTTTCCTGTCCTTGTAGTGCATCCACTCATGTTGAGTTGGTTTGGAAATCCTAATCTGCAAACCACAGGGGCTGAGCTTAGACTCTAAATCAAGTATTTCTGACTTCATTGCCTTTGGTGTCTGTGAAGTGCTTAAGCACTGATTAAAAAGAGGAATCCTAGTTTTTACTTAGGTCAGTAGAGCATAAGCCCTGCTATGGCTTCTGGGCAAATGGTTTTTTACTTCATATATATGAAGTAAAAAAAAAAAAAAAAAAAAATATATATATATATATATATATAAATATATTAAAAAAATATACTTTTTTCTTTTACAGGATGACTAAAAGTGTTCCTTTCCTGTTGTGAAGGCTGCTATCTAGTTGAGTTGCTTCTCTAGCAAGAACAGTCAGTGTCAGTAATTTTTTCCCTGTACCGTGTGGGCTGTGGAACATGGAGCTGACTTGATTGATCACATTGCCACTTCAAAATGGGAGCCTTCGGAGGCAGGTGGGTGAGTGGGTTGGTGAGCACTTCGGAGAGTTAATGCGTTTGTGTAGTTATCAGCAGCACTGCTCTTTGGTAGATGGATTACCTTTTGCATCAACTGTATATGAGGAGCTGGGGTAAAAATCAGGATGGAAAGAGAGATATGGGGTGAAGATAAAGGGAGAAAATATCTCTGCCTCAGCCACACCACGGCCATAATTGCGAGATGGGTCACGGGTGCTCACTTTAAAGTTGGGCTTGGGCAGATGCGTGTGTGCCTGGGGGAGGAACCAGGATGGAAAAGGAATTAAAAGTCATGTCATACAAGGAAAAGATCAAAGACCAAGGCTATTTAATGGCAAAAGAGAAATTCTACTTTCGTGTGTGTCCTGTGTATTGTCTTTATTTCTTGAAAAGCTATTGAAGGGAGAGGTTTGGGGTTATTCTGTGTGGCTTCCAAAGAAAAATTGGAGTCTGTTTTGGCTCCAGTTGAGGGCAAAACATTTAAATGGGATGGGTAGCTTCTTGTGGAAGTGAATTTCTCCTCATGTCACCATTCAAGCCAGTGTTTTAAGGGAAATGTGTGGTCTGGGATGTATTTGGCCTGGATGACCTCTAGAGGCCCTTAGAATGCCGTCAGACAAAGATTCCATCACTATTTATAAATTTTCTTCCCATCTCCAATAACAACTCATGAACAATTTCTGGCCTTGATGAAACTAGATATCCTGCTCTGGACAGAATCTGGTTTCCTGTGGAAGTGGAGTCATACAGAATTGACTTTTTTCCGTTAAGAAATAAGTTTAAAAATCTCAGTTTCTGTGTAGTTGTGGTATAGGAAAAAGAACACAGAACTCAGAATCTAGAGTGGGATCCTAGCTCAAATATTTTCTTGCTGTGTGATCTTGGGCAAAGCCTTAGTTATTTAATTAGTAAATTGGAGCTGATGATATAACTTTTACAGAGTTGTTACAAGCATTAAATAAGATGATATATGTACACTGCCTGAGACAGAGCCTGGTACATAGTAGGCACTCAATAAATGGAAGTTATTTCTTTTAGTCTCCCAGACAATTAAAAATAGGACAGCAGATTATAAAAAAAGAAAACTACAGACCAATGTCCCTGATGAATATAAATGCAAAAATTCTCGACAAAATACTAGCAAGCTGAAGTCGACAGCACGTTAAAAGGATCATACACCATTATCAAGTGGGATTCACCACTAGGATGCAAGGATGGTTCGACATATGCAAATCAATAAATATGATTCATCACAATAATAGAATGAAAGATGAAAACCATATGATCATCTTTCTAAGATAACAGGCCATGAGGCTGTTTAGTGCCTGCCCTTCACTTAGGGTGAATGCAGGTCGTGGATCCAAGACCCGTGGGAGGGATGAGAGAATGGATGGAGCGGAGGGATGAAGTGGCAGAGTACTGGATGCCAGTGTGTGGGTAGTTCAGACTAGAACAGGGGGTCTTCTTTTGTGGTCTTGTTTCCTTCTACTTCTTCTAGGCTCAAGCTGTCTTTTGCATCATTTCCTCTAGTCCAGTGTTTCTCAAACTCCAATGTGCTTAAGAATCTCCTGGGGATCTTGCTAAAATGCAGATACTGATTCAACCTATCCATGGACAGCCCTGAAATTCTGCATTTCTAAGAAGCTCCCAGGTAGTGCTGAAGCTGCTGGTGTGCGAACTACACTTTGGGTGGAAAGGTTTTAGTCCATGTGAATGCTGCCTGCAGAAAGCCTCTGGAGCCATTTCTAGTCTCAAGATGACTTTGAAGTTCTGCCTGCCTCTCTGTTTCTGCCAGGATTCATGGACAATGTTTCCTTACCATTTCTGGCTAAGGCCCATTATATATGAGTACTATGTATCTTTTTTCCTCCAAAGATGAGGTCTACCCGCACACTAAAAAATCCATATTTGGGCTTCTTATAGCAACACATCCTTTCCTCCGAGTGGTGCTAACACTGCTGATGGTGGAGCCCTAAGTACAAACCTGTTTTAGGAAAGAAATTCATCTTGTTAGGGGGAGCTGAGCTACTTACAAGGCAGATAACGTTCTGCAGCTTGCTGAATTGATGGAGAGAGGCGCTGGGATTCAGACTCACCTATTTTTCATTCTTTGAATGAAGTCTATCTTCTGAATTACATGAGCCATGTGAAGCAGGGAAAGAGAGCAATGGTTCTGGAAACAAAAACAGAGTTCTTATCTTTTAATACAGAAGAGAATGCCTCGGGATATTATTATTTGTGATTTATGGAGTGCATAGCAATATGACCAGTGTCTCACCACAGCAGACAGAAGACTCTGACCCTCTGCCTTTGATGAACTCTTGTAGCTTCCCAGGGGTAATTTCCACTGTAGAATAGCTGCTACGTTACAAAATTCTGGCTTAAAAAATCATACTGAATGAGTTGCTAGAAAACTTGGTTTCTATTTCCAATCCTATCACTGACTTACTCTGACTTTGTCCAAATTCTTTAAATCTTCTGATCTGTTGGTAAGTCGGGTTAATCACACTTGCTATCAATATTTGCTTGTGAAATATCTTGAGATGTTTATTAGCTAAATTAGTCTCAAGTATTTGTGAAAACTCACTTTTCCTTCTGAAGATATATCAGCTTTCACTGATGATATCAAACCATGTAAATGAATAAAACCAACTAAACAAACAAAACAGAAAAGACGACCAGAGCATCTTTTGTAAGAAAGGAGTAGAAGAGAAGGCAAGTTTCCTTCCTCTCTCCCTCCCCTCCTTTCTCCCTTCCTTCCTTCCTTCTGGATTTTTTAAAACTTTATTTTGAAATAATTTCAGATTTATAGAATAGTTGCAAGAACAGTATAAAGAATTCCTGTATCAACTCTATCCAGATTGCGCAAATGTAAACATTTACCACATTTACTTTCCATTTCTTTCTCTCTCTCCCCGTGTGTGTATCTATATTTATACATTTATATCTATGTTTTTTTATGACCCAATTGAGAGTAAGTAGAAGACAAGATAGATGCCCCTTCATGATTAAATACCTCAGTGAGTATTCTAAGGATGTTTTCCTGTATATCCACAGTACAGTTATCAAAACCAAGAAATTAAATTGACAGTACTATTAAATCTATGGACTTTATTAAAATTTTATCAATTATCTTAATATGTCCTTTATTGCAAGATAAAAAAATAATTTTCTTTGGTCCAGATCCAGACCAGGCACATGCATTGTATGTAGTTATCCTATTTCTTGTCTCCTTTTTTTTTTTTTAAATTAATTAATTTATTTATTTTCCCCCCAAAGCCCCAGTAGATAGTTGTATGTCATAGCTGCACATCCTTCTAGTTGCTGTATGTGGGATGCGGCCTCAGCATGGCCGGAGAAGCAGTGCGTCTGTGCGCGCCCGGGATCCGAACCCGGGCCACCAGCAGTGGAGGGCGCGCACTTAACCGCTAAGCCACGGAGCCAGCCCTCTTGTCTCCTTATCCTGGAGCATCAACTCAATCTTTCTCTGTCTTTCACAGAGAACGTAAATTCTTGACCTTTAGAGATTTCATGGAAGTTGGATGGACAAATGTTACTTTATTTTAACAAGCAATCATAGAAAGCGGCTGGGAAGTCTCAAGGTTGAATTCTGAGAATACTAAAGTTGTTTTTTCAAGTTATAAAAATGACACCATTATTATAAAAATTAAAACAATCCAGAAATGAATCAAGTCAAAATAAATCTCATCTCTCCAGTCTCACTTTCACTCAAGAGTAAACACCATTCAAGATTTTTGTATATTGTTTCAGACCTTTTTCTACGCTCATAAAATATATACATTTATAATGTGTGTGTGTTTTAACAAAAATGGGATCAGACTATATATACTGTTCTATAACTTTCTTTTTAAAAAAGTTGGTATGTCATTGTCACCTTTCTCTGTCAGTCTATGCAGGTCTGTAAGGATGGACTTTGGCATCCCTGCTGGGGAAGCCCAAACCTGAGTTTGAATCTTCCATCTTGCTTTTGGTGGTAGTTTGATTTACTAATAAGCTAGCAAGTGGCCTTGTGCACTGGGAGAGAACATTTCTTGCTCACAGCTAGTTGTTCAAGTACGTAGGAGAGTTTGGGGAACAAACTCATTTGATTCTTGACCCTTTCTGCCCTTCTCTTTCATGGTGCTGCCCTCAGATTCTTCTCTTAATTTATGTCCCTTCATGGAGGACCTCATTAGGGTGGCTGTAGCCTGGGAAGGCTTGCCCATAACTTGGATAATATAGCCTTAATGTTGATACATTTCAAAGGTCGAAATGAAGCATGAAAAAAATGTTTAAAATATCAACTTTAATTCATTAAAATCTGTCTCTTTTGCACTGCAACTAGAGTCCATGATGACATGTATATATGTATGTATTGACATCCACACATGCATGCACACATTTTGTAAAGTTTCTGTGATCACATATCTGGGCACCATCCCCATGGGTGTTAATTTCTAACTGTTTAGATACTCTATTATCTGTATCCCAGATTAGAAGTGCAGCTGTTCTTCTCCAGTCTTAGACACACTTACCTGATCTTGAAGTGACATTAGAGGGTTTCTTGGAACTGTTTTGCTGAGATCTTTAAGAAAATCGATCTTAAAGATTGGTGTAGGCTGGTTTTCCTTTGGTTCTTGAGTGGATTTTCTCTGGACCTTTCTGACCTTTAGCTTTACTCATTCTTTTCTTACCCTGACCTTATGGTGCCTCTAAACCCAAGAGGACAACTAGACAGCAATGATCCAAAGTTATTTATGAGCTTGATGGCTGTATTAGCGGTTTTCCCATTTTGCCTCTCTCCCTGCAGCCTTTAGCCTGAAAGCACTTTGGAACAGGTCTGTTTTCCTATAACTGCCTTCTTACACTTGTTGGGCAAAATCAGAGTAGTGATTGAGTCCCCAACACCCTTATGGCACTGTAGAGTAATAACATTTATCACGCTTCTTGTTTAAGCCCTTTAAAGAATGATATTTCACATTGTAATTTTGCTTCACAGATTTTTCTCTTGTGAGTTTTAACTTTCAGGGTAGAATTCTCTCTTATGGCTTCACCTTTTTCCTATTTTGTGTATCTGTGAGAAGTTGCACAAATAAGGCTCCTCTCAGCATAGCAAATGGAATCAGGTCATGCTCCCAAGTGTCCCTCACCTCGAGATTCCTGATTGTTTCTTCCTTATTTGTCGTGAGCAGGCCTAAATTGACTCACCTCTAGCTGCCCTTTCCACTTTATGAAACAAGCAACTAAGCAACGCAGCTCTAAAAATTCCCGGATGACCTGCATTTTGCTCTTTTTATTATCCCTTAAGAAATGTCTCAGTAATTGAAATCTAGAGTGGCAGAGTTTTGTGATCTTGTCATTTAGCATTTTACTTATGTTTGGTATATTTATACTGTGCCTTTAAACCCCAGAGTGGTCAGAGTCTGCCTAAGGGACCGAAAGGACTGAAACCAAGAATACCGTCATTAATTCAAAGGCGAGAAGTTAAACGGAGGTCTTAGTGTCCACACTTGTTGGGAGTCGGAAGGAGGAAAAGGAGGCAAGAAAGCTGGAACATGTTAGTAGGGAGCAGCAGGGAGACATCGATGCCAAGATTTATACCCATGCTACATTTTATTTATTTATGTGGATATGGGTATCTGTTTTTTCCCTCTACAGTAATTTATCAGTGAGTTCATCCTGATTTAGTAGTGCACAGAGGACTCCCACTGCTAATTCCCTTTTATTTCATATATTTCTTTTACCTTAACTCAGCATAGCTACTTCCTTTATCATCCATCTGTATTTCATTGCAAGTCCAACTCGTTTTGATCTATAGCTCAAGCCCTCCTTTCCCCACCTCTTTGTCCTCTCTTCACAGATTGCATTCCTCCGTATTGACATTTCAGTCCTTTGATTTATCCCAACAGGTTCCGCCATGCCAACCAGATCATAATTCCCTTTCTGGGAGCATCACTTCAAGACCTGCCCGCTTATTTCCCTTGGCTCCTCATATTTGTGGATTGGCACCCAAGAGATTTAGTGATGATTTGTCTCCTCTTTTAGGTTTCTGTGCTTAGATCCAAACCACAGGTGGTAACTTAGGGAGCCCGAGGATATCTGGAATTGTGTGAAATGTGAGCTTTGTTCTGCCTGGTAGGGAGTGCTGGAATGTTCTATCACAAGCGTCATCACAGAAGGGCCATTTCTGGAATTGCTTTAAACAGAAGAATCTGCCTGTAAGCATTCTGCTAGCCTCCGTAAATCAAATACCATCCACCTAATTTTCCCTGAGATCTTCTAGATGGGGAGAGTTGGATTATCAGTTTTCAAAGTGGATTATCTTTTAAAAAGAGGAACACATCTGTAAGAAACTCATATTAATTTTGGTTGGAAGGGAGTAGAATACTTCTTTTCTTGTGCCATTTATTTTTCATTGGTAGTGTATTTGTGCGGTCTGAGCCACACGCACAACCACAGACACATACATATATTTAAGAGAGAGACATAGGTGAGAGAAAAAGAAAAATTTTCCCTTTTGTAAATTCTCCTGATGTTGGCATGAAAATATTGAATGCTGCATTATCACGAGACCTTCAGTTGTCCTGATTTGCATTAGTGACATCTATTTCTCATGTCAGACAAGAGAAAGCTGCACAGAATTTTTTTTCTGGTCCTTTTAGCTTTCTTTAAACAGTTCCTATGATTCCACATGGAGGGCGGTTTTATAGCTTGTGTATGATATATTAGAAATTGAATATATTAGGAAAAGTAGCCTAGTCCTTAAATTGAGTGTAATCTAGGAATTTACTCATTATTTAAAATTATAATGCCATGAAGGACACTCATAATTCTCCATTCTGTTGCTTTACTCTGTAAGGCATGTGGGGCTGGGGTTTTTCAGGCCTGTTCTAGTTGGGGATCTATGAAGTTGATCCTGGCTCATCAGATGATGGTGGATAAAAGACTTTCTGACCATGAGTAAGGAATGCCTATCAAAAACTTCCCCCACCCCCATCCATTGCTGAGGATACACTGAGGATAAGGTGCTGTGGTGTCTGCTTACCTGTTGTTCCCTCATCTGTAAAATAAAGTTCAATGAGTCTCCCAGTCCTAAAGTCAAATTTAAAATGGGCTTCCATTGTAGCTGGAGGGGTTTGGGTAGCTATGATGAAGAATTTCCTGACTCTGAGGATGTCAAATTACTTAAATGGTGGTGTGATCACATTCTCAACAGATCTTAAAAAGATATTTTAATGTCTTTCACATGTGTGAAGGCAGAGAGGAGAACCTTTTTACTTCAGGTCCATAACTCAGTGCCGAAGTAGGGAAGACGACAACATGTAACACCAATTTGTAATTTCTGATAAGGATACAAGGATTTCTGCCCAATATTAATGTTCTATTGATTAAAAAATGTTCCTGGAATCCTATGAAATGAGTTCAAGCTTATAGCTAGGATGAGTAATTAAATAATAGCAAATCAGTGGCCAAAAATGTCAAGAGAAAAAATCATGGGAAAAAAAATCCTAACAAAGAATGTATGTTTAACATCAGCTATAAATAATGAAAAATCAAATTAATTTACTTAAAAAAATCCGTTTTTGAAAAGGAACAAAAATTATAAAAAAAAAGAGAAGTAGAATTAAAATCTCATCTTTGAACAAGAGACACCATGGGGTCAGATTTGAAGGCACAAAGGGAAAAAATAGTATTTTTTAAAGACATCAGTAGATGAAGTCACTAGGGAAATGTGATCCGTACCTCCAAAAGATCTACATTACTTATCTGGCATCAGGGTTAAGAATAATACATGTATGCCTGTTGGAATTAGCAGCAAGTAGAGTGCAATAGAAAAAACATTTGTCACTAGTCTTCAATATTTAGAATCATTTTTATAGATTCAACCAATCTTTAGCAATTGGATTTATGGAGTATTGTAAAGAACTTAATTATCTTTTTATAATAGTGTGTACACTCTGATATTAGGAACATGCTGCAGGCGTTGACCAAAAATGCCTAGACTGATGGCTTTTAAGAAGAATGGAAGACAAGATTTAAAAACAAAACAGAATCCTAAGTATTGTGCTATGGCTTCTCACAGACATTGTTTTTAAGCTGAGAGAGAAGTACTGATTTACCATTTATATAAGGGGCATAATTTATGTGCACTGATTAAAATGATCAAGTATGCAGTGACAGCGCTATATTCCAGGTAAACGCTTCCTTTGTGCTTTTCAGACAAGCATTTCTGATACAATGTGGGGAAAGCGGAAGAAGTCAGTCTTCGGGGTGTGTTTTTATCCAGGAGGTGGCTTGAGATGGATTAATGGCAAATCACAATAAATTATTTATCAGATAATAAGTGTGATAATTGTTCTTATTTATCATCAGTATAACTCGCCTTGTTCTCCTGTCATGCTTTCAACCAAACCTTCCCCGAAGACTTGCAGGTTAAAATATACAGCCAAAAGGTCATTCCAACAATTTTTACTCATAATGGCACACTGATTATCTTCTAATTGAAAAATGTAAACTAGGGGCTCTGTGAGTAATGTGAGTGACCCTTGCATTCCTAACACAATGAAGAGAGTCACTCTGCACCTCATTCATCCTACCATGGGGAACAGTACAATTTTCAGTAATTTTGATGGTCTCCTGAATTAACTGGAAATAACTTTTTTGTTTTCTGTGGAGAAGGAAAAAACTTCACATGCCCAAATTTGCTGAAAAAGTAGAGATGTAAAATACCACTCACTATCTACTGTCCCACTGGCAGCTAATCCATTGAAGATTAATTGTAATTATCCACCAGCTCTGGGGCCAGAGAGGAATACTGATTATCGCTACGTGTGTTTCTGTGGGCAAGACTGTGTATTGAGCCTGTTGCAAAGTTTCAAGTAAATTTATTTCTACCGGCGGCTGTAATGGATCGTTGGTCATGGACTATTTTGGGACTTGGTGCAATGGGAGAAAATAATTCCAACTTATTCATGCAGAATTCCTTAAAAGGTTATCAATGTTGCAAAAGGAGACTGATACACACTCAAACACCCCATACTCTTGTGTCAGAGGCACTTGCGGTCCAAGCGACCCTGGGTTATTTTCCTGTGGTTTGCTTCTTCACCCAGAAATCCATACTCAGCTAGATAGGTAAGGCTAAGTGTTTGCCAAACTTTCTTAACAGGAACAGTGGCTACTATGAACAAAGAAGTCCGTATACTTCTCTGTGTCTTTCTCTCCCCTCTTCCTTTCTTCCCCCTCTCACTTATTTTTGGGTATGTCCCCAAGGTCATAGCTCAGATAGGACCCTCCCCTAATGCTCCATTTCCCACTGAGGTGCATCTTGTCATATAGCTCACAGCCTCTTTTGAGTATGCTGCTCCTATGTGGCTCTGTGAACCTTGCCTAACCTGTGTGTCTATTCCTTCCAGGTCAGTCTGCTTCTCTCATATGATCTGGGGATTTTTCACACATCTGCGTTGGATTACCCTCTTTCCAAAGTTGCTCAGCATCCTCCACAGCTCCCTTCTACAGGGCTTCTACTGATGCACTAGGGCATGTCCTTTTAGACCCACTGGCTCTGTTCTTGTTATCTTGGCTCCAGGCCCCCTTGCCTCTTATCGTGTTTTCACCTCTCTGCACAGCTCTCTTCAGACCCTTTGTATTGTCTCTCTTATTCCCAATCTTGCCCTCATCCTTGGACACTATTCAATTCCCTCTTTTCTGATGCTCCACAGAGGAGAGCTGGAT
Organism: Ceratotherium simum simum; assembly: GCF_057802395.1. Classification (NCBI taxonomy): domain Eukaryota; kingdom Metazoa; phylum Chordata; class Mammalia; order Perissodactyla; family Rhinocerotidae; genus Ceratotherium; species Ceratotherium simum. The sequence continues at coordinate 44,928,407 of NC_141911.1, forward strand.
TCACCTCTACTCCCTCAACTCAGTTATTATAAGAGATTGATCCTTCTGCTTTACCCCATAGAAGAGTTTAGACAATATCAGTGTCAACCCCCCTAGTAGAGGACACTTTCTGACTCTCAATAACCTGGTCATTGGGCCTATTTTCCAAAAGGATCTTGATAGTTATCTCTGTGATTTTATCAGTTCGTTGAGAAGTTGCCCTGCCCCATCTAGGAAATAGAAGTTTTCAGTGAACTGGGTGGTGATACTATGTTCTGAAAGAGTGCCATACAGAGCTCTTTTCGTCCTAGTACTGATTGAGATTTGGTGACTCTAACCCTGTGTACAAGGCAAGCAGTTCTTTTGGTGATCAAATATTTTGAACCCCCAAATTAGGGCACATGGATGAACAACAGGACAGAATATTTGAAATCTTGAAAAATCTAGGATGTTGTGCTAGTTATCTATTGCTGTGTAACAAATTACCCCAAAACTTATTGGCATAAACAACAAACATTTATTATCTCACACAGTTTTTGTGGACCAGGAATTTGGGTGCAGTTTAGCTGGCTGGTACTGGCTCAGGGTCTCTCCTGGGGTTGCATTTATCTGAAGTCTTGACTTGGTGCTTTTAAGAGCCTTGTTGAAACAGCTGTAGGCAGAAGGACTCTGTTCTTCACCACACTGGTCTCTCTTAGGGCTGCTTGAGTGCTATCACAATGTGGCAGCCTGCTTCGCTCAGAGCAAATGATTCAAAACAGCAAGGCACAAGCTGTAATGACTTTTATGACTTAGCCTTGGAGTTCATACTCCATTATTTCCACACTATCCTACTGGTTACACAAGTCAGCCCTATTTTTTGTGGGAGGGGACCACCCAAGGGCAGGAATACCAGGAGGCAGGGATTATTGGGGACCATCTTGGAGGCTGGCTATCACAAATGTGTAGACTCATGTGTTATGCCTTATCCTACACTTGTTAACCTTCCAACCGTGCTTGGAAGGTGATGAAGAGGATTGTATCTTGCTCAGCTCAGCTGGAAGAGACACTGGTGTGCCTTATGTCCTTTGAGCACTTGAATTAGAAAACAAAGGACCAGAACAACCATCATGATTAAAACATAGTGTTTTCATTCTCCCTTCCACCAAAATTGGTGTTTCCCAATGTGTAGTTCCTGGAATACTAGTCCTGTGAAGTGCTCTACCCAAAATTATTTTGCAGTCAAACTCAGAGATTCACAATTTTCATGGCCAGATTGATGACTTGGAGAATTCTTGCAATAGAGAGATTTGTTTCACTTTAACCCAGCATTTCCCAAGTTTATTTGTCCACAGATTTTTTTATTTTGTCATATCTAAAAACATCCTCCAAACCTCCTATTCTTTAAAATATACATTTTGATACACTGGCCTAAATAGTTAGATGTCCATGACCAATATTATTCCAGAACAGATTTAAGATGGTTGTAATATAAAAGTAGCACGTTGAACCTATCTGGAATCGTAGAATTGAGTATGCCCACTAGACTGAAGTCCTTGAAGGGCAATCTTATACCCACAATACCTAACTCACTACCTAAAAGTGTTTGTTTGCTGGGGAACCCTCAATCGACCATCCCCTTTGCTATGCTCTAAGAGCATGCACTTTGATGTTTCTTTACCCCTGTATGAAATCTCTGTTGAAAACTGGCCCTCAAAGTCTTTCAAAGAGCGTTAACCTTCTTCCCCCAGGAGGAAGAAATTTTCTCCACCTACATATAAACTCCAAGAAGCATTGCACTGCTGAGATTAAGCATCTCTTAGCTGGTGTATTTTATGGCTGAATTGTTTGTCTTGGTATGTAAGCCTCTGGGGCATAACCATTTCTTCTTATGACTCTGGTACAGTACTCAGCACACTGTCAGCACTGAACCCAAAATAAATCTTCATAATAATAGTCATAAACATAAATCAAGGGAGCACAATTCAACTTATTTATAGCCTTACAGGAGAAGCACAATAGAAAAAGTGCAGTTATTTTCCATCATATTATCCTATATCATTTCCAAGCAAAATGTCATATTGTCCACTAGTGTGTAACCAGGTAATGAAGGATTCTGGTGTAGCCTGCAAATTCCATGGGGCCAGAGTTAAATGATGTGAGGCTAGAAGCTCACGTGTTCTAAGTTTCTATAATTAAAATCTGGATTTCTAGGGCTTATTAAGATAATATTTAACATATAATTATCTTGACATTTTAAAAAGGAAAAGTGTTTAAGACAAATTATGTAGTAATATTTAATCACAAAAATCTACTGGTTCTGCTCATTTCTTCAAAGGTCTGCTTTCTGATTTTCAAGGTGAAAGCTTAAAGCTTAATAAAGATTTTAATCTAATGTTTAATCTAATGGATAATAGTGGATTAGTTAGTGGGTTATCTCTCCCGTATAGTATACAGTGTGCTTTGAAATCTGGGCCACTCTTTTAGTTGGACTTGTCATTCTATATGACTGAATAGCAAACTATAGTAGCCACATTTTCTACCGTTTTTTTTTAACTTGAGGAATTTGGAACCCGACCCCCAACCATATCCCTCCCCCCGCCAAATATGTGAAAATAACAATCCTGAATATATCCACCACCCATAATAAGCCACTTGAACATTTTGATAGACTTCTTTTCAGGCTTTTTCCTAAACATATAGTTAAAAAAATATACAAGTAACACCTCACTATGTTTTCATTTTTTGCTTTTTATAAAAACAGTTCAGGCCGGCCCCGTGGCTTAGCGGTTAAGTGAGTGCGCTCCGCTGGCGGCGGCCGGGGTTCGATCCCTGGCGCACACCGACGCACCGCTTGTCCGGCCATGCTGAGGCCGTGTCCCACATACAGCAACTAGAAGGATGTGCAGCTATGACATACAACTATCTACTGGGGCTTTGGGGGAAAAACAAATAAATAAAATTAAAAAAAAAAATAAAAAAATAAAAACAGTTCAGATAGATAGAGCTGAAGTCCTCTTTAACTACCACCTAAATCTTGCTATCCCTCTTGTTAGCGGCACCTCTCTTTGGTGGTATTCATAATAACAAATTTGGTTTATATTATTCCAGACGATTGTTTTTTGCGCTAATATACATACATATATGTATTTCTAGGAAATGTATAGTATTGCTTTGTAACATGAAAAGCATTATAGTTATATTATATCTTATATATTTTTATGCAAATTACTTTTAAAACAAAACCGTCTATGGTGATGCACACAGACACACACTTATACTCCAGTTTATTCATTTTATCTATGATCTAATATTCCACCTTTTGAGTATACAACATTTTATTTAACAATTCTACAATTTCTATTGCATGAATATCTTTGCATATGCTACAGTGTTTTCTTTTTAATGAGTAGATTTCTGGAAGTATAAAAGCTGGGTCATGGGTATGAACTTTTTTTATTTTAACAGGTGGCGAAAAGTGAATCTCATAATTTATATAGCTACCACTGATGAATAGATCCTTCTCTCTATAAAATCTTGCCAGTGGATGATATTTTCAAATGTTAATATTTCTTCCTATCTGATTGGGGCAAAATATTATTAGTGATTTAATTTGTGTTTCCCTGATTATTAGTGAGGGTGGATTTATTGCCATATATTTCTTGGCCATTTGTATTTCTTCTTCAGTGAACTGCCTATTTGTATTCTTTGTTTATTTTCCCATTGGATTATCTCTTTGTTATTAATTTTTAGAAGTTCTTCCTATATTCTGGATACAAGCATGTTTCTTTTTTATTTGTTTCAAATATTTTTCGCAATCCGGTTCTTGTCTTTGAACTTTGTTTAGGTGTTTTTTGTTTAAAAGTAGTTAAAGATTTTCAGATAATCAAACATTTATATTTTCTTTTATGGTTTTTACTTTTTTTAGTTTTAGAAAGATAGGTTTAATTCCTTTTTTTTTTCAAGTTACACTGAGTTCACAGTAATTCTGGATTTTAGCTTGATCAGATGTAAAATCAATGTAGAGTTGAAACTTAATTAGTCAATAACTAGTCCTAATAGACTTAATCATGGAGAATGGCAGAAAATACCTAATACGTGTACCCTATTTTAACAAGGCAAAGGTGTCATTTTCTTTTTCATCAATGATTTTATGCCATAGCTTATTATATTTAGCAGTTGGATTTCCCTTCTTTGATTTTCAACATCATCTAATTAGACATTTGGCAATCTCCATTAATGGCTTTCTCATTCTGTCACTAAAATTTTAACAGCAGTTGTTAAGTGAACCAAGAGAAAGCTGTGTTCACCAAGATGTACTCCAGATGCAAGGGCAAATGGGTTTCAGAATTAGAATTGACATGGTTATATCATATGAGAAAACTCTCTTTCCAACTCTCTTGCTTTACGTACACCTGCCCCCTCTGTTTTTACAGTAGATTTCCGATGTCCATAACACCTTGCAGTACATTTATCATTGTCTGCTTTATTGGCATATGTTCAGAGTAAGATATCAAGTAGTGAGACAGTTACAAGTTTGACAAGGTCTAAAGTGACTGCTGCCCAATTTTTCAGCAATGGAGATGGAATACAGAATCTTAGTGAGACAGACTCCTGGCATCCCGCTGTACCACGGGGCCTGCCTCCAGATTAGTTACACGTACTAATTTAAGACCATGCGGTGGATAGTGATTACTTTGATAGTTGTAGGCTTATTTTAGGTATTGTTGGATTGATAGGGTGGCATCAAAACATCTTTTTTCAGGAAAATTTAAATGTAATTATATGGCTAATGTTATACAGAATGTTCTTGATGAAGAGCTTTCATATGTTTTATATTGTTTAATCCTCACAACAAACCTGATAGGTATTATTTTTTAATAACAGCTTTATTGAGATGTAATTCAAATACCATACAATTTATCTATTTAAAGTGTTGAGTTCACTGGTTTTTAGTATATTCATGGAGTTGTGAAACCATCACTACATCAATTTTAGGATATTTTCATCACCCCTCTAAAAACCCCCATACCCATTAGCAGTCACTGCACCATCCCTCCACCCCCCAGGCCTAGACAACTGTTAACCTCCTTTATGCCCCTATAGATTTGCCTTTCCTGGACATTTCATATAAGTGGAGCCATTCAATATCAGGTCTTTTGTGACTTCTTTTGCTTAGTATAATGTTTTCAAGGTTCATCCATATTGTAGCACGTATTAGTACTTTTCTCTATTAATGCCAAATAATATTCTATTGTATGGATATACCACATTTTGTTTATCCATTCATCAATTGATGGAAATTTGGGATGTCTCTGCTCTGATAGGTATTATTACTCTCATTTGATAAATGAGGACACAGTCTCAAAATGCTCAAGTGATCTATCCAAAGTCACACAGCCAGTCAGTGCCAAAACTGTAAATGAAATCCATTATACATTTCATAATTTAAGAATATCTCTTTTCATATCCTTTTACTTTCTCCTTGCTTCCTCTTAAAATTAAGAACATGTCAACAGTTGTGTTTAGAAATATTGCTATTAACTTTATTCCTTTGATGCTAAGTCGTTTTCTTCAATCCCCTGGTTAGGGACCAAGTTCTTGGGCACCATGAGTGTAATGAGATTTATACACATCTAAAGCCCCAACACAGACATTCTCCAAGCACATATACTTCAGAATCCCACTCATTATCATGATGCTATCTTGTTAACTTTCGATAGTTTGGTAGTTGATGACAATGAACAAATTCCTGGCTGACATGTTAGTTATGATTTGAAAGCATGGAGGAGTAAAATGTCTTGAAATTTTTGGTAGTTCCAAATTTAACAGATTTAGAGAGCTCTGCTTCCTTGCTCAATATGTTAAATGTGGAAGAATGTCTTAAATGTAAAAAAAAAAACAAAACTTGATACTAATTGTGAACAATAAAGTTTGTAATTCCATAACTTATCTTATATATATATCTTATATAACTTTATATCTAGTGTGGAGCATAGTTATAATGGAATTATTGAAATTGAATCTGGACAATGCAACAAAAATCTCTCATATATGGAAGAAAACATCAATTAATTAAATGACTCTCCTTGGGACGTTCAGATCATCATGCTGTGCCAAATGCATTATTAATGTTCAGATGAATTGGCCAAAACACTCCATATTTAGTAGTATTACTCAAAACTGATGATTTCTGTTATCTGGTTGTAGAGTGAGTAGGAAAAGCTGGATACATAGTTTTACATTTGGGAGGGACTTTACATATCAGCTAATTTTCCAGGCCCTTTTTTTATAGTTGGGGAAACTAAGTTCTAAAGAGGTTAAGGTCTTATTTAAAGTCACGAAGTGAAGGCCAATCTTCTTATGCTTTACCTGACTAATAGCTATGCTTAAGACTCAGCAGATGTGTCTGGCAGGACGCATCCCTGACCACCTTCTTCAATGCTCATTTGATTTCTCAGGATTTCTGAGGATATTAGAATTATTTGTTGTGTGAACTTGGTTAAAAGTGAGCCTATGTCTTCTGTGTATTCCCAGTGTCTAGCACGAGACTGGGAACACAATGGATGCTCTATAAATACGTGTGGAATGAATTAAGCTCGTGTTTCCATGACACTCTATCCAGTGTTCTTTCATGCTTTTGTGTCTCATGGTCTAGACTAGAGTTTTTCTATGTTTATTTCAATGGGACAGTTTCTTCTCTAGTAACATCTTACAGAAAACCCCAGTGCATAAGACATGTAATAGAAGAGCTGGCTTGGTTGAAGCAGGAGTCAGGGAGCCAGAGGCCCTGCTTTTTGATCTTCCCTCTCATGGCTCTGTGGAAGGGGTTGTGGGGAGAAGACACATCTCAGAGACTTGCTAAGGCTCCAGGGATCACAGCTGAAGATTCAAAGAGAACCAGAATTAAAATCCTAACTAGGAATGGCTATTGCATATTCATCAGTCTGTGTCCTATTTGAGAAAGGTAATCATTTGCCAGCTTATACAACTCTGTCTTGCAGAAGCTATATGTTCATTCAATTATCTCATCAATCGTATAACGAGTACCTACTATGTACTAGGCTCTGTTTTAATAACTAGGGTTACAGAACGGTGAGCAAAACAGACCAAAATACTTTCCCTCATGGGGCTTTCGTTCTGTTAGGGGAAGATAGATAATTTAAAAAGACATAAATTATATAGTATGTTTGATGATGATAAAGTCTATAGAGAAAAAGTGTGAAAGGGGTACGGGTATGTGTGTGTGTGTGTGTTGGAGTGTTGCAGTTTTAAGTGGGGTAGTAATGGAAGGTCTGAGTGAGAAAGCGACATCGGCATATAGACTTGAAGGAGGTGAGGGAATGAGTCATAGGCTTTCTGGGAACAATAAGTGCAAAGCCCTAAGTGAAAGCATGGCTGGTGTGTGAAAAGAGGGTTTCTCTCTCCAATCTTCTTTACATGAGATTCCTGAGATTATGGAGAGCCGTAGAAGAATTTTGATCAAGGAAATGATTTGGTTGGATTTCCTTAGTTCGGACCCTTTAAATAGGCAATAGATAGGAAAATACTTTCATTATGAATGATCTAAGAATAACCTACCTAGTATCATGGAATTCAGTTTTGTTTGGCCAATTATGTTGACTCACATATATGCTGATTTGAGATGTAAATGAATTGCCTTCCTATTTCTCTCCCTATTCCTGTGCAGAAGGGAAAAGTTAAGAGCCTGCTTTCTTAGGAGGTCTTTAAAATAAGCTAGAGTCTCATCTGGGATGGTTTAGGAGAGGCCTTGCCTGAAGGCAGATCAATCTCTCAGTCTCATTACTGCCCAAAGAGTCTTTTCAATAGACTGAGCCTCTCCGGGTGATCTCAAGTTCTCTCTATTAGCCAGGAGAAAGTTTTCTGGCACTGTCATCCTTTTAGTTTTCCCCGCATCAGATACAGAGGAAATACTGGGGCATCACAGACCTCAGGGGGTGGGGGAGAACTGTTCTCCATCATTTAGACCGTAAGCAGCATCGTTAGGGTGTTGCCGAAGGAAACGAGTCCTGAGAGGTTGCTATGTGATTCCTGTGACCACATTTGCTACAGACCCTGTTTTCTAAAATGCCTCACCAGTTTCTTTCAAGGGAGGTTGTTATCTGCTACTTTAAACAACTTGCTTTGTAGCCAAGTCACTTGTGGAGAGGACAAGTTATGAGGCTTCTGAACCAGGCTGGTGATGGGAGTAACAGAATGGCGACCAAGGGCCTTTAAGTGCTGTTTGCACGTTAGGTTCTGTTTGGGGCCCCATGGAGTATAGTGTTTATGTTGTATTTAATGGATGCTATATGGCTTTCTAGTGGGAGGCTGGGGAAGCTGAGTCAGAACAATAGTGCAGAGGGGAGCCTGAAGTGGAGGAGATATACCCTGTCCTATCATTACCAAGTTCATACTCTTCAGTCGTTTTCACCTGCTTAAATGCCTTGTCTATGGCTTCCCTGAGGACCAGCCGTAGGTAAACGCTTGTGACTACTGGGAGGTTGTTGGTAGTGGTGTTGGTGGGGGCAAGGTGAGGAGATAGATGGGGAGGAAACGAGTGATGCATCATAAAAAATGACCCCTTGCTTATACAAATATGCATACTTGATGCAAGAGATGAATTCTTTTAGTTTATTAAGATATTCTAGGTGAGCTCCTTATTAAAAGAACTCAATGGCGAATTATTTTTAAAATAGAGTTTTTTTCCCTAATTAAAGTCTTTCGTAAAATTGGATTTTCATAGTACAGATTGCATGAAAGCAGGAAACAACTGTAAGACATCTTGTTAGAAGTTACTTGAGCTCAGCTTAGGGATGTGAAAAGTACCTAGCTTTAGATACCAGAGAGATCAGGTTTGAATCTTGTAGCCACCAATTGCAAGCTCTGTGACTGGATAAATCACTTCACTTCTGAGTCTTCAACTGATTCATGTGCAGAAATGGAGGTAATGATTCTTCTCATATTGGATTGTTGTGGTGTAAAGTCTTCGGCCCATGATAGAGGCTCAACAAATGTTATTTCATCCCATTCTTTCTCCATTGTTGTGCATTAGCACATCAATTTAGGCTGATCTGAAAGCATCATCTTGGTTTGTCAGAGAAATTGACCAGTTATCGTAAAGAAATCATTCCTTCCTCAAACCATTTTTCAGTGCTTTCTTTGGAGTTTGATGACTCATCCTCAAGTCTGAAATCACCTGTGATAATTTTCCGACTCTGGTCCCTGATATGACCTCAAGGACTTCCCCTATTTGGGCTCTGCTCATCTCTCAGAAACTTAGAAGTGATGCCACTTTGGAGCTCAACACATTTACCAATATGTCAACCCGTTGTATTGGATTCTGGGTTTCCTCTGAATGCCAAAATTCAACATTTTGTACTGAGTCAGTTCCCTCATATTTGGGAAAAAGCTTCAGATAACCAGTAGATTTTACAGAAGCTGGCGAATAGTATAAAAAACATGAACTTTCCCAAAGTTCATGTGTTCAATATATTTATTTTCCCCTAGACCAAATGAGAATGCCATAATTCTATGGCATTGGAGTTGACCACCCCTAAGGAACTCCAACAATGGTGGACAATGTAATAAAACACAGGAAACTGGCCCAGATATTACAAAACAACAGAGTATTTATCATTCATCACTCTTTGAGGTTGGGTGGGATGGTGCTGCTTGATCTCCTCGTGTAGAGGAGATGTATCCATTTACTGTTATGTCCCTGGACTGTTTCCTTCTATAGAAGAAAGGATGAGTTGCTTGTAGAAAGATATTTATTCATTTAGGATATTGAAGTTTCTGTGTCTTCTCTTTAAGTGTTCTTGCTCTCTTGTGGAAAATCTAAGGGGAGGAGGTGGGTTTTAGCATTTGCCAGGTGGTAGTATTATCGTTTTCCCTAGGAACCACCTTGGCGATTAGTGTTGGGTTTGTGGCTCTCCATGGAACATATCTGTAGGCTAAACATCTGAGAATACACTGTGTTTGTATTTCTTTATCAGGGCAAATGGCAGCATAGTGACTTCATTTTGTTTCAGGAGCTATAATGATCTAGGTGGAGTCTCCACTGCACTTGCTATCATATTTTCTAGTATGGTTTCTTCATTGGTCAGTGTAAGCAGATTGCTTTATTTCTCAGTATCTGTGTACAGGGCTGTATAGGAGGACCAATCCTCCTGCTTCAATAATTTTATAGCTTTGTTTTGGGACCAATGCCTTATTTCTGTACTACTGTTCTTGAACTTGTATCCCAGAGTTAGTATTGTCCTTCCAAAGAGTTACCTGGGAAGATTAAACACTAACTTCGGTGATACCACGAGCACTGCTGTATGATTGTTCAAACAGTTTCTGGGTTTAACTTTCCTTTCGGAAACTGACTTTGGAGGCAACTCACGAGTCACAAAGAAAATAGTTTGCTGATATCAGGGACTTTAAAATCTAAGAACAGCAGATTGATTTCTTTGAAAATCAACACTGAATGTAGAAGCTGTAGTTTGTTTGTTAAAAAAATCAGCTTCATTACTTTATGGTCATAGCTGACAAGGATAGAAAAGAATAATTGTAACATCCTAAGCAGAGCCACAGTCAACAGCTTATGCTAGAAAGGACAATCCAGAGTTTCATCTTTTCCTTGATCATCAGCAGTGTGTCTTTTTCTAGTCATTATGTCACTCATTGGTACTTGTTACTTTTCCTCCTTGATTTAAAAAAATCTTTTTCTGTTAAGGCATTCTTCCACAGTCCCTGAACTGGCAGTCTCACTAGTTTAAGAGAAGCTTTTATATACCTAGTTTCAGGCAAATTCTTTGATGGTTCAAACCCCTCTATTTGTTGTTCTCTCCTTTCTAGCCAAGACCATCTTTACTTCTTGCTCCTAAAGCCATATTTGCCCAGCCACAATTCCTCCATTAACAGAAACTGCTAGCCACTTTTACCTTCCCATTATGTTCACTGGGTTTGTCCCAACTCTCCTGCAGTGTTGTATTTGAAATCTGAGCTCAAAGTGAGAACAGACGTGCATAATGGTTAAGATTTTTTAGTAGCCTTTTACATGTTATGTTGGGGTATGTTTGTGTGTGTGTATTTTCTTTTCTGGGTTCATATCTTTTTACTGTATGCCCTATCTGTCAAGTTTCTACCAATTACTAAGGCTAAATATAAACCTCCTCTTCAGAAGGAGAATATTTTTGTAGAGCAGCATTTCGGAGTTTGGTAGCATGTAGAATTTGCAAGAAAAAGGAAACTCAAAGTCAGGCTGACTGATAAGTGACCCAGTCAACCCGAGTCCCTGGGCACCACACTTACTTTTTGCTTCAATAAAGTCTGCTTCAAAGCAATCTCAATCCTTCATCAAAGAGATTTCCAGAGCACTCCCAATGGGTTAGCATAAATCTTACTGTTCTCACTCTTTTTTTCCTTCCAAGTTGCCTTTCAAAAAAAATCAGTCCTTGTGTCTTCATTTCTTTAAATCTTTTATCCTCGGGCTGCTACCACTGGCTGTATGGATTACATATTAGCAGTTAAGAATATTCCACAAAGTCCTGGCTTGTTCTCACCCTGCAGTGCTTACAGTCACTGATTGCGATGAAAGGAATTTGAAAGGCACAGCCACGCAATCCTGAACCGGCTCAACACATTCCTTCTCTGCGGCTTATCGCGCTATGGATGTTCTTTTGACCAGCCATCAATCATATTTGAAACTTTCCCGTGATTCCTGAGATATGAACTCCTTTGATAGAAGTTAACAATATAGCACATGCAGCATGGGCTAAGGAAAATACTTTTGATTTTGAGTTAAAGAAATGCTTTGTTCTAGCTCAGGTTTTTACAGTTTCCTAGTGTCTCTTTTCTCTTGGGCAGTCTCTGTGGCCCCCTGCCAGGTAAGCCAAGTTGGAGCACCCATGGATGCTTAAATGGCTGCCATAACCAAAGAAGAAAGGTGTCTGGAGGAAGATTGAGAGAAATAAAGAGGAACAGAGAAAGAGATGGAGCAGAGAGAGAGAGGATGAGAAAGTGAGAAGAGGGCCAGCCCCGTGGCTTAGCGGTTAAGTGTGTGTGCTCCGCTGCTGGCAGCCCGGGGTTCGGATCCCAGGCACGCACCGTCGCACCACTTTTCCGGCCATGCTGAGGCCGTGTCCCACATACAGCAACTAGAAGGATGTGCAACTATGACACACAACTATCTACTGGGGCTTTGGGGAAAAAAAAAAAGAGAAGGACTGGCAATAGATGTTAGCTCAGAGCCGATCTTCCTCAGCAAAAAGAGGAGGATTAGCATGGATGTTAGCTCAGGGCTGATCTTCCTCACAAAAAAAAAAGAAAAAAAAATTAAAAAAAAAAAGAAAGTGAGAAGAGCATACGTATCAAGTTGAAGACAGAAATGCTTGGGAAGAAGCCAAGTCCCAAGGGAGCTGAAGGTGCAGCTAGAGCTTGCGGTGTAAAGGTGAGGGGCATCTAGAAAGAAGAGGAAATCCTGTGAGCTGGGAGTCCTGTGTGCTTTACAATTAACAAATGGTAAAGGAGCCATTTCAGGAAATGTTCTTGGGAGACAGAGGCTTGCTTGTTACCTGGTGCCCTACCATGCATGATTCCTTTGTTGTTTTTAAAACTTAGACATTGCTTTAAAAATTTTGAATTTTTATGCCTGCTTCAGGGTAGTAGGGCAGATAACTCTGAGTTTAGCCCTGAGCTCTGGGGGCTCATATTTAAACATCAAAGAAGCCAAAGTTGCTCTCACAGCAATCAGGCAGACTTCATTTTCAGTTACTTCTAGCTGAAAGAGAAGGAGGGGGTCATCTGCAAAATTATGGGGCTCTGGACCCCCATATCATCATGCATTATTTTGAGTGGAGAGGGCATTGATTGCTCTGTGCTGTGGGAAAGCTGTTCATCAACTAAACAACATAACAAACAAGTGCCACCTACATCCCTGTGTTGAGGATTGGAGATGGGAATTAAAATGTCACCCTTTCTTTTATCTTCAGCAGCAGTTTGGAGGCACTTCCCTGGAGGGTTGATTTGCTCCTTCTTTCACTGGGTTGGAATAATTCCACTAAAAGCCTTTTGCTTACTCAAGTAAAACACCCTACCAAGTGAGTGACATTTGGCAAACTCGCTCCCTTTTTTTGATTATTCTGGTCTATTGATCTGTGTCTCTGGAGAAATTCTGGAAACTTCCAAGAAGTCTTTTGGAGTTTAAAATATTATCTCCCTGGTGATTAACTTGAATCAGAGACTAATAAGATGAATTCCTTCCTTGCATTGGCGATCCCAGTTCTTCCTTCATACCCATCAATCCTCCAGCCCTCAGAGAACTTAGAAACGAAGAAGTATATTTGTCACCAGTGGGTAGCAAGGGAACAGAACAATTCAGATGGGCCAGACAGAAATAAATTGCTTTGCAGAGAAAGTAGAAGGCATACAGTTGGTTGTAGAAAATTGGAAAGAAAGAATTTTACATGGAAATGGTGGAAGGATAAACCTCATTCTGTTAAAAACCACAGAATTATATTCGTCCTATCTCTGGTAAATTCTTTGAGGTCCGGATCCAAATAATCTGCCACTGAGAACAAGGAAAAAAAAAAATGGAAGTATCTTTCTTTGTACTTTATTTAGGAAACATCATGATTGGCTTTTGAATTCCTGGGGCACATGAGGAAAGGATGTAGTCAGCTTTTTTAGAGAGTCTACTTTCTCCTGGAGAGAAGATAGCAGGGAAAAAGAATGATGGGCTGCTTCTAATTTATGATAGTTTCATCTCCCCGATATTACTTGAGTTCTTGGATGATCGGTTCTCCCCACCTGAATCCTGATTGCTTTTTAAAGATGAAAAAGCTCATAGAGGCTATCTAGTCCATTTCTAGTCATTACAAGTTTGCAGCTTACACACTGCTTTTGATACTAGTTTAAAATTCTTTGAATAATGAAAATTTCAGTTTGTTTTTAATTTTTTTCTTTGCCCCGTGGCTTAATTAACAAACAATTGCTCATAAACAAAGCTGATTCGTTCATATCTCCTTTTAAGTTTCATTTGTGTTAAAGCCCAGACTTCAGATCTCCTCAACTAAGTTATTTTGAAACATAGTTAGTGGCCTACTTTATTAGAAGAAACCAAATAGGCAACATGAGAAATGCTGCTAATGTATATATGTCTTACATAACAAGAAACATATAAGATATAATATTGAAGTGAATTATCCTTTTGTGCTTGCTCTCCGATTTGGCACTTTTTTGTTTTTTAACTTATGCTGTAGTTTCTAAAGCTCTGACCACTTTCCTACGTACTTACGTAAAAAAACTTGGAATGCTTTCCAAAAGAAATGGTAATGTCTTATGCTACTTTTTTTAGAAAGACAATTTGATCTTTGGCAAAGAGCAAGGATAAAAGCCATGTATTAACCATCTCCATTGCCTTTGTCCCAAATTTAAGATTATTGCCTTTCTCTCTGTTTTAGCATCTTTTTTAACCCACACTTCTTTCTTTTAGACACAGAAAATAAGGATAAACAGCAGAATATACAAGGACAGGATATAGGGGGCAAGATCTGTGCATTCTTTGGGGGAAACATATCTTTTTTAGCGTTTATTCTACCTTCAGACTGTCTCACTCTGCCTCATACTTAGAACATAACTTTACAATCGTTTAATTTTGTTGACGGGATAAATGAGTAAGAAGATGGGGTTTCTCAATTGGGAGAAGATATTTGCAAACCATACATCTGATAAGGGGTTAATCTCCAAAATATATAAAGAACTCATGCATCTCAACAACAAAAAAACTAACAACCCAATTAAAAAATGGGCAAAAGACCTGAACAGACATTTCTCCAAAGAAGATATACAGATGGCCAATAGACACATGAAAAGATGTTCAAAATCATTAACTATTAGGGAAATGCAAATCAAAACTACAATGAGATATCACCTCATGCCCGTCAGAATGGCTATAATTAACAAGACAGGAAACAACATGTGTTGGAGAGGATGTGGAGAGAAGGGAACTCTCATACACTGCTGGTGGGAGTGCAAACTGGTGCAGCCACTATGGAAAACAGTATGAAAATTCCTCAAAAAATCCAGGATAGAACTACCATATGATCCAGCTATTCCACTGTTGGGTATTTATCCAAAGAACTTGAAAACACCAATGCGTAAAGATACATGCACCCCTGTGTTCATTGCAGCATCATTCACAATAGCCAAGACTTGGAAGCAACCTAAGTGCCCATCAAGGGACGAATGGATAAAGAAGATGTGGTATATATACACAATGGAATACTACTCAGCCATAAGAAACGATGAAATCCAGCCATTTGTGACAACATGGATGGACATTGAGGGTATTATGCAAAGTGAAATAAGTCAGAAGGAGAAGGTCAAATACCGTATGATTTCCTTCATTAAGTAGTAGATAATAACAACAATAAACAAACACATAGAGACAGAGATTGGATTGGTGGTTACCAGAGGGGAAGGGGGGAGGGAGGAGGCCAAAGGGATAATTCGGCACATGTGCGTGGTGATGGGTTGTAATTAGTATTTGGGTGGTAAATATGATGTAATCTATGCAGAAATAGAAGTATAATGATGTACACCTGAAATTTATACAATGTTATAAACCAATGTTACTGCAATAAACAAAAAATTAAAAAAAAAAAAAGAAGATGGGGTTTCTGGGCAAATTGAGACCAACAGTTCCCAAAGTGTGGTTCTATGTAATGCTAGTGTAGATATATATCCCCCAAAAATATTCTAAGTAGAAGAAAATAGACTGAGAAATACTATAGACTATATTTGCTTTAGGAGAGTCAAAATGCACATTAGTATGTTAAAGACTCTGAAAAAGTCCTGCAGGAAAGAAATCTGTAGGAAAGGAATAAACCCAGGGTGTCTCAAATCTGTTTGACTATGAAACTTTTTCTTTCACTTTTTTTTAAACTTCCTTTCTCTTCTTGTCTCACAGAACCAGTGCCCTGATTAACACCTTGGATTAAAATAGACTGGATTAAGATGGAAAATCTTGTCTTCCTTGGACATTAAATTCAAGATGTCTTTATTGAACGTGCACAGTGTCTTCAGATATCACAGGAAGTCCCATTAATAAGAAAAAGGAGACAATGAAGCAAAAGCCTTCATTTCCTATTAGGTCAGAAAAAAAAACTGTTGAAACAAAAATCTTGATGAAATATTGCTTAGGGAGGAATCAGATACCCACTTAAAGATATAAATGTCTATTATGGGAAACAATGATTAGGGCTGCCTAAAATGCTTGCTGTTGCAGAGTTACAGGCTTACTATAATCTTACAGAAACTGTGTGCTCTCCTGGAATGAATAACAATTTAGCATGGGCAATCAGTATAGATTGATGATTTTATGTGTCTTTGATTTTTTATGTTTTCTACAGTAAGAGTGAACTGAAAAAAAAAATCAGGCTGCTAAATAAT
The DNA here is from genome assembly GCF_057802395.1 of Ceratotherium simum simum. Classification (NCBI taxonomy): domain Eukaryota; kingdom Metazoa; phylum Chordata; class Mammalia; order Perissodactyla; family Rhinocerotidae; genus Ceratotherium; species Ceratotherium simum. The sequence continues at coordinate 44,944,805 of NC_141911.1, forward strand.
TTTTCTTATGTTTGTAAGGCTTGTGAAGGGCTTTACCATGAAGAGGCCAGTGTACAGTTTCCCCAGCAAGCTTCACTGTGACTTGTTCTGTTCGGAGTATCATTAGAGCCCTTGTTTGAGACAAATGGGCTCCATCATTTCTTAACCATTCAGACCTGCAGGAGGAAGATGGCACGGACGTGAGTGAAGCTTCGACATGGCAGTCACCTTCCCTTTATTTCTGCTCTCCCTTCTTTTTGGGTAATGAATCGGGGTGTCGTTAGCTGCCTGCCTTGTGTTCATCACTGTCAGTACTGGCAGGGTAACAGATAACAGCAGAGATTCAAGGCCACCCAGGGAATGAAGCCTGACAGGACCTCATTTATCACTCCCATTTTAGGGGGTCTCTGTGGTAGAGCTAGCATCAAAGCTGTAATCGAAGCTCACCAGGTCGCACAGGGGCCAGGCAGGATTGCTCTGCCAAAAAGCCACTTGAGCTGTCAAATCTGCTTTGTAAATGAAGTGCTTTTCTAAAGACAGTGTGTTTATAATTGTCATCCTGTATGTAGTCCCTCAATATCCAAGAATGCTCTCTATGCACTCTCTCTCATTTCTTTCAAACAAGTGAAAGTTACATCATGTAGAGAAAAGGTATGCCAGAAAAAGGGTTTCTTTGACTTTGGGCATACCTAAGCATACTCTACTTCCAAGATTTATCTTTTTGCCTTAAAGGATTTGAGTGTTGTCTACTTGAGCAACTCAATTATTAGGTCTAAGTAGCAATGGCCTGACTTGAGAGCTGCCTCTTCTCTTGTCTTTTTCCCAGGGCGAGCCTATTCTCAGGGCTAAGCCCTACCCATACATCTCAACGACTTCTAAGTTTACAGCAGCAGCCAGCTCAGTTCTCCATTGTCAATTCCAGAACAATGTGTCCAAATCTCCCCTTGGATGTTCTACAGGCACCTCAAAGTCATCATGTCCCGGAGAGAATACATTATCTTTACTCCAAACCCGCTTCCTATCTGTATTCTCGATCTCAAGAAATGCATCATCTTCCAGAAAGACAAGGAGAGGCATGCTAGATTCTTTGCTCATCTTTACCCTCCTCTAAAATCCAGTCAAAACTAAATTCTCTTGGAAGCAGCTCCTAAATATCTTCAGTATTTATCCCGTCGTCTCCTTGTTTCACCCAGATTTTTTCAATAGCCTCCTCACTGCTATTCCCGCCCTTCTCCCTCCATGCCACAGAGCGTTTTCCAATGTACAGTGCTGATCATGTCACTTTACTACTCAACATTCAACAATGACTCCCTATGGCTCATCAGATGGGCTCTACCCCTTCTTGTGACATTCCAGGCTCTTCATAATTTGGCTCCTGTCTATCTCACACTTTTATCTCCTGGACTCTGCCTTGAGCTTATGATCTAGCAATACTGAATTATCTGCATGTCCTAGAAGGTGCCAGTCCTTTTAATGTTTCTGTACTTTTTCATATGATTTTTCCTCTTCTAGGAATGTCCTCCTAATACACGCCAACTCAGCAAATCCTATTCATTATTTAAGTCTCAGTGCAGGGACTTTGTCATCTGTGAAAACTTCTCTAACTCCCTTCCAGTCATTTACTTCTTGTTATAAGGTTATTTTTCATGCCTACCTTTCCACTATAAGGCAAATAACATTTATTGAGTGCTTCCAATTGTCAGGTGGTATAGTTCTTTACATATTTATATTTAATTCTCAAATCAGCCTGTAAGGTGGATACTATTAGACCAATTATACAGATGATGAAACCGAAGCTCAGACTGATTAAATAGTTTCCCCAAATTCATACACCTAGTAAGTGGTGGGAATGGGCTTCAGCTCCCAGCATATGTGACTCCAAGCTGCTGCTCTTTCCATTGTTGTAAACTGTGTCGTTCATGTCTTGAAAATAAGCACTGTGTGTTTTCGTTTTCATTTTCCTAGTGCTGAACACAGTGTTGGGTACAGAGTAGACATTCAACAAATAGGTTCTAAATGAATGACACTCATAAAGGATTCCATCTACTTGTACCCACAAGGGACATTATCCACATTATCCCTATTTTTCACAACAACTCTAAATGATGGGCATTGATAGTCCCATTTTTACAGTTGTGGAAACTAAAGCTCGAGCAGTTAAATGACTTTGCTAAGGTCACATATGAGGCAGAATCAGTGCTTTCTCGCTCTGTAGCCCATGTTCTTCTCAACATGTCATGCTGGCTGTCAGTGAATGACTTCTCTGACGACAATGAATGACTCAACATCAAGGAAGAGATATGGATAGATGAAGAGCATATGGTTCAAGTCCAAATTCGTTATTGTGCCCTTCAAGGCACAGAAATGTGGTTTTATTATATTCTGTCTATCCAGCTTTTTCTAACAAAACTCTGGGACCTCCCTTCCACTTCTCTCCCGTCAGGCTGGCCTCTTCACATTTCTTCTTGCACATCATGCCTGCTGTTCCTGCTCTCTGATTTTACTCACACTTTTTCCATTGCCTGAAGTGCCCTTCTCTGCTGCAGCACCCAGCCGAATCCGTGCATCTCTCAAGGACAAGCTCAAGTCCCATCTCCTCTGTGAACTATTCCCCATAGCTCCATCCTGCCTGCCCTGACCAAACATAATGTTGTCTGCACCTTATATTTTGGTCTTGGTTGCATAATTTTATTGCATTGCTCTATACTGTCTTGCACACTGTAATTACTTCAGCATCCAAGTTTTATTCCCAGGAATATTGTAAACTCCTTGACAGGAGGGACTGTGCTATATATTTCTTTTATATTCCATACCATGCATAACACAATTCTAGGTGGGCACTTAATAAATATTTATTGAATTAAATTGAATATGGTACAGACTACATTTAAACCTTCACAAAATTTGCTTTCATAAATTACATGGGCCTAGATAAGAGGATTATTGGAGGGAACCACTTGAATATATTCAGTCTGGGGACGTACACATGAGATTGCAGGACTATAATGCAGGTTCTTGGACAAAGAGAAGTGGGTAAACTGGGATTTGGAGCCAAGGGTGGGAAAGGAAGGCTCTGCCAGATCAGGGAGGGGTGGGAATAGTAGCTGCAGGAAGACCAGTGAATGAGTTCAAAAACAAGAGATAGGGCTCCATAGCAAAGACACTGCCAATAACTTCTGTTTTTTGAAGTTACTAACAAGTTAAGTAATTTTCAATGTGTTCTTATGTAGTCAGGAGATTTGCTAACCAAATATCTTGCTGGGTCAGCAAAATAACACTGCTCAACAATTTCTGTACAGGTGGAATGCAGTGTTTTCAGAGTTTTATTCATAAAAAAACACTTCTATTTCTTTTTACTGCTCCCCATCTCCCAACTGTCTCTCTCTCTCTCTGTCATACACTCACTCTCACACACATACACATTCTTTCTTTCAATTGGATAGTCTTCTCGGAATATTTGAGATGACAGTATCCTCTCTTAAATGACTAGATTCTTGAAAGATTTTGTGATTCTTTTTTTTTTTCACTTCCATCTTGGATTTGCATGTTTGGGTCTATGGAGGAAGCCCATGTATGGAATTTGACTCATTACAGATAATATTGACCCTAAGCTCATCATTTAAACACAAAATGACATTATATCAAACCATTTATAATGTTGATGTATCCCTAGAAACATTTAAATATCTTTATTTTTTTTTAATATCTGGCATTTTTTACTCTTGTCCTCGTTCCTGTCTTGGAGCCTCTGGATTATTGCCAGAACACTTTTCTAGACAGTTCTTGAGACGACAGAAACCTAATATTCCAGAAGCTCAGTTTGGGATTAAATTGCAACTCAGGGGACTATCTTGTCCATTTCCTTGTTTTCTAGTGGGAGAGAAATTATAAGACATTTCCATCCACTTGATTGCAACTGAAAATCCTTAAATATCTCCTGGGAAAAACATGGCATCACCTCAGTAGGAAATAGTTTCTGATGTCCCATACACTCTGTCAAATGTCAAAAAGTTCTTCTCTTGGAGGAAATGTTTTTCCATCTCCTTCTCTCTTTCTTCTTCCTTCTTTTCTCATTCTTGGTGCTTAATTGTGAAGCAATGTTTTGTTTCCATTTGAAAGCTTTCTATTTCCACTAAGGAAATAGTTTTATGGGATGCGACAGACACTGTTGGCTGGCTGGCACATCTTAGATCCACAAACCTTCATCTCCCAGCTAAGTGTGATGGCAAGACAAGGTTCTGGCCAATGAGTGTAAACAAAGATGCTCTTTACAGACTTTCAGAACAGTAAGGTAATAAATTTATGTTATTCAGGCCACTAAGTTTGTGATAATTCGTTACTGTAGTACTAGGAAATGAATACATTAGGTTTGCTTGTTTCTTTTCTTAAACTCTTTATTCCACATAACTCCCTACCATCTTCCTCTTTTCCCCACTCCACCTTGTGCTGTGAGGCCTATTAGTCTTGTCAATCCATTGGAATTTTAGACAATAAAATCGAAATAGGTACTTACTTAAAATTCCTGTTCCTTTGTGTAATTGCTCTCAGGTGCCTAGTAAATATAGCCATTTTCACATAAGAAGATAGCACTACTGAGCCCATTTAATCACATCCCTCATCACTTTGAACTTGGGTGACTGTAGCAACCTTCTCTGTGTACTATATTTTATCCCTCTAACTAGATAAAACCAATCTTTCTAATATGCCACTTTTACCATGGCAGTCCCCGAGCAAGAATCCACAATGGCTCTCCGTTTCCTAATAAATTGAGACTCAGTCTTTTTAGCTTCCATAATCTGATCCTACTCTGGATTTCCAACCTGAGTTTGAACTTTCTGTTTGATTGGGTTACTCTCTTCTCTAACTCCCATCTCCATGTCATAACAAACTCTTGTCCAGCCTGGAATGATCTTCCCTCATCTTTTTTTCTTTTCTTTCTTTTTATGCATTGACATTCTGTACATTCTTTAAAGTCTAGCTTAATTTACCAAACATCCCTGACTCCTCTGATTTTTGGTGACTTTCCCTCACCTGATCACTGAATTTTTGTTGACAGTACCTATGTGGTTTTATTTGTGAATTGAAGGTTATATTCCTGTAGTCTCTTTTGCCTGTGATTCAGGGCAGAGCACATGGTAATAATGCAAATGGATTCATACTTATCAATCCCATTCTCTATTGCCTTCTCTACTCCTCCCTCATTACCATGTAAACAACACCAAAGATTCTCCAAAGAGCTAGCTGTGGGTAGGGAGAGTAGGTTCAGAAGCTGTTAATGGGACCAGATCTGAAACTTGGACACAATCAGGATTGTATTCAATTTACCTGAGCAAACTGTCTCTGGAAGTGCTTGGCAAATACTGGAAGTTTATTTGGCTACGTGATTGACTGAATAGTCTTTTAAAAACAATCCCATAATCTTCTCCATCACATCCACCTTTAAGTATGTAAACTGCATCATCATCATCATCACTTAAAGCTTACAGTATTTTCTTAAAAATGTAACCCAGATATCAGGTCTGAAACTTCCAGCTTGTTTAGGGGTCATCTGTCTTTGATATTTAAATACGATTTTGTTTATGTCCCCATTTCAGTGGGAAACTCAATGTTTTTTCCATGATCTCTGGGACTCTAGGAAAGTGATATTTTTTGTAATCACTTCTGGCTGTGAGTTCCTACTTTGGTTCCATATTTGATTTCCAGTCTGCATTTTGCCCTCTTGGATGCTGTTTCTTTTCCTGCACGATGTTATCCTTTTGCATATTGTCCTTATCCAATGTCTTTTCTCCCTAAATTCCCACCAACTTAAGATGCTGTGTATTGCAGACTTTACTGAAGATTTGGGGGTTGATCTGGAGGGTCAGAGGGTCTGTGTTCATTGCTTCAATTAAAAGCATATTAAACATTTCTGGTTCTACTCTTCTGATAGAACTGCCTTAAAAATTACTGGTCATTTCCTCTACCATGCCAGGGGTGCCCGTCTCTCCTTTAATTCCTCCTCTCTCCTCCTAGATTATTATTCCTGTCCATTTCCAGGGAAAAACCTTTAGATATTCTTTTGTCTTGTCTTAGAAGATTCACGCCAAGCTTTGTGGGCTTCAAGTTTATAACCAAATATGTCTATTTAGTTGTGTTCCTAAACAAAGATGGTTTCCTTCTTGAGAAAAATTCTGCTAGTAATGCACTGATTTTATTCTCTTTTACTATAAATGGAGAACATAAATGAGAATTAATTGTGAAACTGTAAAATGTTACCACTCCGTATCTTTGGATATTGGGATTGTGGGTGATTATTGTTTTCTTTTTTTTAGGACTTTTTATTTTCAACATTTTCTATAGTGAATATGTATTTCTTTGCAAGTAGAAAAAAGGGAATAAACCACTTTGATCCAAAACAAAAACAAATAAAAAGAAAATTATTAAAATTGATCAACATATAGGTACTTATTTATATTTTGAAATATTTATATGTCCTTTAGTTTTAGAATCTCAGCTTCTAGAAGAGACTAATTCTTAAACAAGTTCTTTATGAGGACCTAATGCAGTGTGGATCTCCAATAAACTTGAAATGATAGCTACTTGATTCACTCCCTCAGCTGACATATTGGCACTGCTTCAAGACATTAAACCATTTTACAGGGAAACTTGATGGGTACAACTTATTGCCCCATTATCAGTGTAGGACAAAATAAAATGCCCTTCAGTCCCATGGGAATAAGGCCTATAAAGCAAGAATAACTTTGAAGAGAAGGAACTAAAGTGATCAAAATGGACACAAAAAGTATTGAGGGCTCACAAATATTAGAGCAAAATATGATGAGACACAGCAAGATAATGACTATGGAATGTGGGCCTTTCTGGCCACATTTTTTTTTTTTCCTATTTCTTCCCTGCTCCTATCGCTTTGCTAAATCAACAATTCAGGTTGGGCCAGCTGCTCTGGTGATGAAACTTTAAATAAGGATATTGAAATAACGGAGACAAATGATGGAGTCATCCTTTACCATAATATATTTCCATAATACCTAACAGTCCCCCATTTAATCAAGAGATTGGCAGAACAGGGAACAAGTTGGTAATTTGCAGTTGGGATGTAATAAAAATGTTATAATTCATGAATGAGACACCCAGACTGCATTATGTATTATGAGTTTAACTTGACTTATAACTCTTTCTGGAATTTAAACTGTCATATCCGACCATATGCATTGACTTTTATAGTGATTTAATGAGTTGTTAGGTGAAAATAAATATTGACAAAGTTACAAAATTTTCTGACTCTATTCTATTGTTGTTTTTTTATTTTAGGTTGTAGTTCTCCCTTTAGATATAGAGCTGGCTGTATTAACAATAATCCAAGAGTTTTTCTTTCCCCATAATTCATGGATAGGATCTTGGCCTTGGATTGGTTTTGCTCAATCTGCATGCCAATCTTGGTGAATGGATCACAGCCAAAAGAACCTAACAGAACATAGTGATTCACCTCTGGTGGTGGCGTGATAATAGTGTAAGTTTGGAAATATGAGAGCCAAAGCCCTTATATCTGAGTGTCAGCTGATTCCTCGGGGAAGAGCCTCATCTTCAGGATGTGGTTTGGCTTCAGCTTTGTTTTGTTGAGGGGCCGTGTTGCAGCCATCCACATTGCTGGTCAGGATGTTGGATTTAAAGGGTAAATGATTATCTTGTAAGGAAAAGTTCAATTCCTGTGGAATTTCAAAGGAGAATCTCAGCTATTGGATTGATGCCATTGACACTGAAAGAAATGAAATAATGCCAAATTGTAGTAGTAGCGTAGCAAAGACTCTTATCAAATGAGCTGTAATTTGAGCAGGCACACATTATACACTCATTAAGAAAAGTGAGGAAAAACTAATTGGCTTATTATGTTCTCTTTAATTGGTTCAACTAACTTTCAGTTATGGCATAAGGGAATACACAGGGAATCCTGTTTTGGGATTTGGCTAGGCCAGAGAGACCTCATGAAATTTCCCTCCATGATAAAAATGATTAGATGTACCACCATTTAGCAAACATAATAAGGACATAACCCGTAATCTATTAAGAGCTGCCTAGCCGTCCTGACTGTGTGGTCAATGAGCCAGCAGGAACGTAAAACTCCCCGGGAATAAAGTGATCTGATGTGTGGGAGGGAATGACCTCCTTTAGGGCACCTAGTACCCTGAAGAGTGATTTACTCTCTTGTCCTATAAAAGCCATTTACCTCACAGGGGTGACATTTTTCTTACCCATGAGTTTCACCCCAGCTGCTACTGTTATCTGCATACATAAAGGGAAGTGGAAATTTGAGGTAATTACCTAGATCATATGGACCTCTAAAACACCTTTTCTTTGGTTATCTAGATATTTCAGTCAAACATTTTTTGGCTAAGTGATGATCGCCTTAATTTTGCATTTCACTTTGGATATGTGGACTAGGCTATGTCACAGGAGGGACAAATATTAAAGTTGTAGAAGGAAATGTTTGAGATAACCCATAATGCTATGTTAAAAGAAAATTTGCTTGTGATATGCAGCCACGTGATAATTGGTGCATTTTTATTCATCAACATTTATTATTTAAACTCAGGTTTTAATATTTAGATCAATAAACATGGCTTATTGTCTGAATGCTGAAAAAATGGAGTTTGATATTTTTAGCGTCAGAACCTGACCACTTCTCACAACTTCTACTGCTAATTCTTTGTTCGAGTTACCATGATTTCACACCTAGATGACTGTAGAAGTCTCTAAACTGATCTCCTACTTCCACCCTAGATCTGGCTGCTGTGCTTCCCTTTGTCACACAGCAGCCAGAGTCATCCTATAAAATACAAGTCAATTTTGCTATTTCCCACCTAAAAAATCTCCATGCCTTCCATTTCACTTGGAGGAAAGTCCATGGTCCCCACCATGGTCAAAGGCCCTGTGAGACTGGTCCTCAGCAACCTTCCTGCCCTCTCCCTTAGTCCTTGCTGCCGCTCCAACCATACTGCCTTCCTGGTAACTCCCTGACCACATGAAGTACCCTCTCCTCTTGTGATCTTTGTACTTGTTATTTCTTCCACCTGGAATGCTCTTGTACTACTATCTGTGTGGCTCAATTGCTCATTTGCTCCAGAATCTTTGCTCAAATGGCCCCTTATCAGAGAAGCCTTTTGTGACCACTCTCCATAAAATAGATATCTTAAATACCCCTCCCTTTCTCTCTCTTCTTCATAGAATTATCATCACCTGATATTTTCTGTATTTATCTCTTGATTTGTTTATTTCCAGGCTCCTCCTGCCCCTAAACATATGTATGAGGGTAGAGACTTTATATTTTTGTTTACTTCTCACGGCAGATTGAATTTTCCAAGATGGCCGCAAGATCTCTTGTCTTCTTAGAATGTGACATTACACTCCTCCATCGAGAGCGGTCTATGCTTCTTCCCTTTGAATCTTGGTCAGCCTGTGACTGTTGGCAGAGGCCATGCTATGTGATTTCCAAGGCTAACTCGTAAAAGGCAATATAGCTTCCTCATGGTTCTTTTGGGATTCTCAGTCTTAGAATCCAGCTGCCATGCTATGAGCAAACCCAGGCTACAAGAATTGGCTACGTTTAATTGATGCAGTGACATCCCCAGCTGAGGTCCAGCATCAATTACCAGACATGTGATTGAGGAAGCCTTTGCAATGACTCCAGGCCCCAATCACCATCTTGACTGCAAGGGTGTCAGAGACCCCAAGAGACATTGCCTAGGTTACCCTAGTCAACCTCTAGAACTATGCGGTGTAATAATAAAATGATTGTTATTTTTTAAGTCACTAAATTTTGGGATAACTCATTTCGCAACAATAGACATCTGGAACACTGCTGTGTCCCCCAGAGTCTAGAATAGTGCCTGGAACATACTTCCTCAATAAATTTTTTTCTGATTAGACAAATGATGCAGAACTCTGGAGGTGAAAAGTATACTGGTTTCTTGTTGGAAACTTTTAGTCTAATCTAATGGCAACACTTGATTAATTAACTTACATATTGTACATCCCCTTGTATATTTAGAAATTTCAGGTTAGCGACTTCCTTTAAATTTTTAAATACATATATAAAAGAGTAGAGAACTCACAAGATCTGAATAAAGAAAGGTAAACTTAAGGCTTAAATGAATGGTCTTTTTTTAGGATTTTGTTTTTTTGGTTTGTTTTGGTCATTTCATTACATGTAAACATCCTCAACAGAGAGAATGTTAATAAATCTAGAAAAAGGATTTCATGAGGAAGAGGCCAAGATCTTGGTATTACCTGTTGATGGCCTTTATCCTTGCTGTATTTCTTCCCAGTTCTAATTGCTAATCATGACTCACATGGGAAATAGAAAAGCTCTAGCCTAGTTTACATTTTATACTATTACTATAGTAGAATTTCAGACAAAAGCAAAAAGCAGAGCAAAGCAAAAAAAAAAAAAGGAAATCAGTTTTCAAAGTTACCATAACTCATACGAAGTAAAATTGTTTTAAAATGGGCTCTTTTCTGGATAAGAAAGACCTATTATACCCAGAGCCATATTGTTTTCCTCTTCACTACCCAGTGTCAAAGCAATGGGGCGTTCTCAGATGCAACCCTTAAATATGTCACCTATATCCAATCTTAAAAGTCATCCCACCAGATTCAGTCACTTGACTTGAGACATCAAGGAGTCAAGCTTCTGTCTTGAGACAGTTTCAAAGAGGTCCGCAAATGGCATTTCTTTCTTCATTCTTTGATTTGAGTGGCTTGTCTCTTGGCAGGCCTCTGTATCATGACAGACAGCTTCTCTGTCACCCATCTGGCTGTTCAAGCCAGTAACTTAGGTCTTGTGGAGAGGTGAAGGAGAAGGCCAGGGCTGGCTGCGGTTCTTTTGCTTTGAAAACATGCAGGAGCAGCATAGGAAATGGCTGCCTCGTTTATGGTATCAGCCTGAAATGTGTAAATCGCCCATCTCTGCTGGCTCAGAGAGGAAACCTGAACACCGAGGGCTCCCTCGTGGTAGGCGGACCATCTCCTGACTAACCCTTTCCAAACCTCCTGCGGCTCTCTAGACTCCAGCTCTGGGGAGAGTGGAGCCCTCAGGCAGGCTCTAGACGTGTTTCGTGGCCTTAGTATCTCTTTAATCTTGATGATTTTCTCTCTTATTCCTAGGGGCTGACAGCAAGTTTGCAGAACAGCATGAATGAATAAACTCACATTAGAAATTTAATGTGGGCTTGAGGCAGAGCACAAGGAGTCAGAATTTAAGACCCGGCACTCAGACACTGTGTAGCTATGGCACGAGATCTGGATGAGCGTCACTTATGCCCTACTTGAGCTATCCTAGCTGCCTCTGCGTGGAGTGGAGGCAAACCTTTCCTACCCAGCCCTGCATTGTTTTTGTTGTAAGTCTCAATTCTTCTTGTTTTAAGCCACTAAGCTTTGGGGTATTTTGTAATGCAGCAATAAATATCTGAACGCCATTCCCAGTCCTGGCTCCCAGAGGAAACCACGTTTGACATTTCTATTTTTGGTATCTTCTGGTGGCTACTGACAAATATCCAGAGAAAATTTCTATTTTGTGATTTATTAATTGTAGACATTGTCCATTGATTGTGTCCCATGATAGGTAAATACTGTTAAATTAAAATTTTATTTTAATCAAAGTAGTTCTTTTTGTTTGTTTTTAAGACAGAGAATGATGAAGGCTTATAGAATTATTACAATTTTGGGCAAAATCAGTGTCCAATATCTACATTACTATGATTTTATAAATATTGTTCACAGTTGGGCTACATATGTGCTTTAGTTATGTTTCCTTTCCAGAACAGTCTTTTTTTTCTAGAGTTAATAATTATTCCAATTTTTCTTCTGCTTAGCTTTCTATGTACCTGTTAACACTCCAGTCTGAAACGGAAGTGTTTGTGACTGTAACTAAAGGTATATTTGTATTGAAGTAAGTGAATGCAATTTTTCTCTACCATAAGATACATAAGATAATCTACCAGCTCCACTTTTTGCGGGAGACATCCTTCCTAGAGCCCAAATCTTCCTGCTCAAATCCAGACTGGATACTATTTAAGATTGCTACATGGCTGTTGCCCTGGGGCTTCCGTATCTTGGGAATTTTTTTCATTTATCTACTGTGTTGGATCCCCTGTGTATTATTTGTCTATTGCTGTGTAACAAATAGCCCCAAAACTTAGTAGCTTAAAACAATAAATATTTATTTTCTTACAGTTTCTGTGGATCGTGAATCCAGGAACAGCTTAGCTAGATGGTTCTGATTCAGGGTTTCTCACGAGGCTGCAAGCATCTGAAACTTGACTGGAGCTGGAGAATCTGCTTCTAAGCTTATTCTCATGGATCTTGGTAGCAGGATTCAGTCCCTCACCAAATGGACCTCTCTATAGGGCTGCTCACATCATGGAAGCTGGCTTCTCCCAAAGTGAGTGACTTGAGAAAGAGCACAAGAGAGCAACCAAGATGAAAGGCTCAGTGTTTCTTATAACCTGATCTCAGAAGTGACAGATTTTTCCTTCTGCCATCTTCTATTGGTCACACACATCAGTCCTTGTCCAAAATGGGAGGGAACTGTACAAAGGTGTGAATACCAGGAGGAGGGGCTCATTTGGGTCCATCTTGAAGATTGGCTACCATGTCTTCTATCCTGGATTCCATGTTTTTTCTCCTTAGTTGACTACTTCCTTTTGGTGGATTGCATTTTCTAGTAGCATCCTGAAAAACGTTGCCTGAGAAGTAATCTTTTTCAGACTTTGTATTTGTGAGCATTTCTTTAATCTATCCTCATCTCTGAATGATGGTTTGGGTTTAGAATTCTAGGTTGATATCATTTTACTTTGGAATTTTGAAGGCATTGCTCCATTACCGTGAAGTTTCCAGAGTTATTATTGTCAAGTCTGATGCTGTTCTGAATCTCCATCATCATGTGTTCCCTATTTTTGTGTTCTTGAAACTTTTAGGGTCTTCTCTTTATCCCTTATTCTGGAGTTTCATATCTACGTGTGGGTTTTTTTCTTTTTCATATGTTTGCATATTTTCCTGCGTATGTGATTGTCTCTTACAATTTGGAAACTCAAGCTTATCAATTCTGCGAATTTTTCATTTTTATATATTTGATAATTTTCTCAGTTATCTTTTTATGGGGTCATATTTGTTGTATGTTTAACCTGTATTGATTCCCTGATTTTCTTAGTATTTTTTCTATTTTCTATCAGTTTTTCTTTGATTACTTTCTGAAAGATTTCCTCAACTTTATCTTCTAAAACTTTTATTGATTTTTAAATTTCTGGTTTTATATTTTTACCTTCTAAGAAGTCCTTTGTTGTTTGATGAATGTTTCTTTTTTTTTTTAATGCTTTGTCCTTTTATTTTATTTTTATCATGTTGTCTATTTTTTCCCCCATTGGATGCTTTCTGAGAATGTTTGGCTTAGTAATCCTGGACTGTCTATTGGCACTGAAGAATTGAAGCATGAAGAGCTGATTGGAACTGCATGCAGAGGCACGGTTTGTCAAGACATGGGCTTTAATTTAGGGTAATTTGTTGGTGCTGTTTCATTAATGGATAGCCCAACTGTCAGTATTTAATAGGTCTTTTTTTTCTTGGGTTGTTCAGTTTCCTCAGGAAAAAATTACCCAATCTCCGGCTTAGGGTGTGTGTGTTGGGGGGAATCCAGGCTGCCAGGATTCTAAGAGCCAAGGAAGGCAAGGGTGATCTCATTGCACCTTATGCATGATTTCACCCAGTTTGCCTGTTCTAGTAGGGTGTTCTTCAGCTCTGGCTGGCCTCTCTGAGTCTGGAGCTTGTCTGGGTTTAGGCTCTCAGTAACTTGCCAGCGTAGAGAGAGAGAGACAGTCACCTGACTGTACCAGCTAAGAGAGGGGACTTAGGAGGAGGGATTTAACTGCTTCAGACAGACTTTCAACCAATGCTGCTCTCATTCAGGCTCACCCTCCAGCCTTCACAGGTGCTTGCTATCTCCTGCTTGGGGCACATTTACTTTGCCATTACTGCATGTAGAAGAGCGTTTATTAGGACAGTGTTTCTGAGTGTGGTCTGAGGGTCTGAAAAGTCAAAAAATTTTTTATAATAACAGTAAGATATTATTTGCCCTTTTCATACATTCTCCTATGAGTGTACAGGGGAATTTTCCAGAGGAACATGATGCTGTGTGATATCAGAACAGATTGAATGTAGAAGCAGATATGAGAATCTAGCTGTTTTCTGTTAAGCCAGACATTACAGAGATTTATAAAAATGTACAACAAAGCCACTCTTCTCACTATATTTTTTCTTTTGGAACATATGATTATCTTTCATAAAATATGTTGTTTATGTTAACATGTACTCGGTTTATTAATATTATTTAAATGAATTAATAAATACTGAAAGGTAGCAGCTGTATGGTAAATATTGATATATATAACCAACATGAACAAAAGTTCTTTCGGGTCTCAGTAATTTTTAATAGTATGAGAGGGTCTCGAGACCAAAAAGTCTGAGATCACTGCATTAGAATAATACTTCTAGATTATTTTTCCGCCTTCACTCCTCCCCAGGTGAGAAGAGGGACTTAATTGGAGAATATAGGAGAAGAAGTGGGCAAGGACGCTCAGCCCTTTCCTCTCATCTTTCTTTCCGGTGATCGTATGATCTCAAATGTAAGATTTCCCTGTCTGTAGAGAACATGTGTTCTCGTCGGCTTTCGGCCATGGTCCATTTAGGGCCTGCTGGCTCTATCCTGTGGTGATACCTGAGTTGGCCCATCATTGCCTGTGGATAATGTGTAAATCTGTCTAATTCAGGAGTGGAGTCGGCAAATTTACCTAATTCAGGCGGAATAAACTATGTTTTCTCATAAGAGCTTGATCGGTAATAAAGGAGACATTTACCTTTTTAAAAAACTTTTAAATTTTGAAATGATTTTAGACTTCTGGGCAAGTTGCAGAAATAGTACGGAGAGTTCCTGTATGCCCTTCGCCCAGCTTCCCCTAATATTAACATCTTATGTAACCACATCACAAAGATAGAAAGCAGGAGATTCCCAACATGTTACAATAAACTAATCCATGGACCTTATGTGAATTTCATGTTTTTCCATAAATCTTTTTCTGGTCCAGTATCCAATCCAGGATTGTACATTAAAGGTGACATTTTGATGTCCTGCTGTACAGCTCCCATCTATAGCTTAATTGGTGTGAACTCACCTGAGAAAAAAGGGGGATGTTATTTATCAATCAGCCTTTTCTCCCAGCATCTCCCAATCTTGAATCTTTTTGGAATGCTATGGTATGAAGAGGTTAGTTCTTCTTATCAGAAGATAAGAAGAATCCTCCATATCCTCCACCATGGCACTTTCCAGCCTTCTGTCTTTGACTAACTCAGTTACCACAAGTCCACCTCTTTTCTAGCTTCCAGAACCTTGTTGATACCTCTCTTCTGCTCGTCTGCCCTCTTGTTTCCTGTGGTTTGCTTTCTGGGAGACCTACAATGCACTCTTGTCCCCAGTCTAGGGTCAGTTGCCAAGCCCTACCCATGTTTTGAGAACTTGGGAGTTAATATATTTTTATTCCTTTAATATTGGTATTGGTTGGATTTCAGGAAGGAGCAGAGATAAATGATAGGTTTAATCTCCTTGTTTAATTAGAAATCTGACCCCTGATATATAATTCCCAATTTGTACATTATTTTCGCTTTTCAATTGAAAACTTTATTTAAATACTTTTAATGACTGTTGTACTTAAATGAAGCTTTATAGTCACTCTTAAATTAAGTGAAGAGTATGGAAAGATTATGGAAAAATAGAGTAGCTTTTTAACTAATTTTACAGGTATATCTATTTATTATAATCAAACATATGTAGGCCCTGATTAGAACGTTTTTTGTAGCTTACCTTGAATTTCTTAGCTTGGCATCAAAAACCATGTCTAGGAATTTGCTTTAATCCTCTAGGCTTGGCTGGTATCATGGTGCCTCCAGCTACTCAGTGCTCAGAGATCAACTGCAGGTCTCTCCTTGTCTCCTCCTCTTTCGATTTCTAAAAAGGAAGAATTGCTGGAAGGAAGAAACACTATCTTATCTCTGGTTCCCAGCTCCCAACTTTCTTCTGTCATTTTCTCACACTCAACTGAAAAGGAAGAGTGAGATTATGGCTATGTAATTCTTTTCTATAAAGTATTTCACTATCCTTGATTACTTTTCCTTGAATTCAAAAGGAATCAGTCTCTTTATAGTTTATAGTATTTATAAGAAGAGTAAAATACTCTCTTCCCATCTCTTATTTTACAATTTTAGGTTGGTTTGTATTTTTTCCTTGTCTTTATACTTTTGCTTTGTACTTATGTATCCATAAATAATGTGTTACATTGTTTATTGTGTATTTAAAAATTGCATCCATGATTTCCTCTTGGGATGTAAGGTGAGGGATGGGAAATGAGAGCAGGGAAGGGAATGTAGGGGGCAGTATCCTTGACTGTGATGCTTTATTTCTTAAAAGATAAAGATCTGGGGCCGGCCCCGTGGCTTAGCGGTTAAGTGCCTGCGCTCCGCTACTAGCGGCCCGAGTTTGGATCCTGGGCGCACACCCATGCACCGCTTCTCTGGCCATGCTGAGGCCGTGTCCCACATACAGCAACTAGAAGGATGTGCAACTATGACATACAACTATCTACTGGGGCTTTGGGGAAGAAAAAAAAAAAAAAAGGAGGAGGATTGGCAATAGATGTTAGCTCAGAGTGGGTCTTCCTCAGCAAAAAGAGGAGGATTAGCACGGATGTTAGCTCAGGTCTGATCTCCCTCACCAAAAAAAAAAAAAAAAAGATAAAGATCTGAAGCACATATGACAAAATATTAATATTCATTTTGAGTGGTAGAAATGGGTGTTTACGATGTCATTTGTGCTCTTCTGTATTTTTAAAATAATTTTTTTAAATTTAGAAATAAGCATTTTTTAAAGCTAGATGTAGCTTGATTTGAATGTGAACAATAGTGATTATTTGGTCTTCTGTAATCTGTGAATGAATCATTTTCCATAAGTGAAATGATTCTATTCAACTGAAACTTAACTCTTAGGTATATGACCCATATTTCCCAGGCCACACATATCTTGGTTTGAAATGGTATAAACAACAGTCACAAAGCAATATTTCTGTGTATCTGTTCTCATTTGGTCTGCAGAAAGTCCGGCTCTCTCAAATTTAGTAAAATAGTCTAAAAGTCTGTAAGAAATGTCTGTGTTACGTAAACTTCAAAAATGTCTCCTCTCCTGGCTTGCTATAATGACTCTGGTTATTGCAGATGCCAAACTCAGCTATGTCACCAGTGTCCATCCAAGGCACCACAGCTGCCATTGTTCAAGTTACTTGATGCCTGGCAATGGGGGCACTGACCTCTGTGTCCTTGATATCTAGAGCATTCTAGCAGTCACCACCCTTGGTGACAATGTGCACAATGCTGCTACTGCCACCACCTAGCCACCTGCCACTACCGTTGCTGATGTTTTACAATCTGAAGGCCCCATGGAGGCTTCGGAGAAAGAAGTATTTGGCTCTTCTCGGGGCAACCTGCCATCAGCGTGGGCTGGAGGAGAGTCTGACTGACAGTCACATGCTATGCTCTCATTGACTTCTCCCTTCCAAACTGAGGCTGTTTGGAGCCATTTACTCTGTCCTCAGCAAGAGTTCTTTCCTAGGAAGAACTTGATCATCATTCAAATAGATCCCTGGTGAGTCTGTCCCACTAGTCCTTTTGCAATGTCCAGATATACTAAATTTGGGGGGCAACACACCTTAGATTCAAGCTGGGACCCTGTTACAAGTTCTGAAGCATTTATATTTTTAAAAACCTGATTTAAAAAGGAACTTTTCCTAATATAGATTGTTTTCTTTCCTGACTTTAGAAATTATTTTTATAATTCTAATGCAGGCAACAGTGCAAAAAAGGTACTCTTGAGTCTTGGGGAAAAAAATCAAAGCATAATGATGACTTTAGATATATGCAAAACATGACAAGTATAAATATTGTTCAGGTCCAGAAGCAGGAAGTACAATACAACACTGGCTATATTAGCATGTCAAAAAGCTATTATGAGGGGCCGGCCCCGTGGCTTAGTGGTTAAGTGTGCGCGCTCCGCTGCTGGCGGCCCGGATTCGGATCCCGGGCGCACACCGACGCACCGCTTCTCGAGGCCGCGTCCCACGTACAGCAACTAGAAGGAGGTGCATCTATGACATACAACTATCTACTGGGGCTTTGAGGGAAAAAAATAAATAAATAAAAAGAAATTTAAAAAAAAGCTATTATGAGTTAAGTTGGATTAATGTCATAAGAAAAAACATGTCAATCTGAAAAAGAAGTAGGTGGGCAACGATGGAAGTTAGCAAAGTCACAGAGGCAGACCCGCCATTACGTCCCAGCTCTGAATAGGAGGAGTTCTGGCCAGCAGACTTCATCTGTTTGGGGACGGGAACAGCTTTTTTGAGGTGATGCAGCCACCAAGTCCACATATAGAACAATTAATCCCGTTAAATATCAGAATCCTAATGTCAAATACTGTTGATCTGACTTCATAGTCACTAAGTCAATGGGTCACAACTGAGGTCCCCTTGGCAGATAAATTTCTTGTTTTAAAGACATACTCTGCATTTGGTTTTATATATTGGTCTTTGTAGGCAAGGTTAATGCGAGTGCATCCATAGAAGAATGACGTATTCTCAGGTTGTGAAAAAAATCAACCACTTGAGCTTGCAAAGTTGAGTAAAAGATTCTAGAGCACTGTGGATTCACTGAAGTGCCAACATGAGAGTTCTTGACAGCAAACTGCCCACCTTGGCAACACCCTACCTAGGTACACAGCAGTTGTGTTAGAACATTTAGAATACAGAAAAATACCACCAATGTGACAATTTTGATGTTACTGTTAACTTTTGGTGTATTTACATGTAATTGGTGTGTGTTTGTGTGTGTGTGTGTTGTATAGGATTTAGTTCCTGATTCTTTAATTTAACTTTATATATATAGTCATTTAACACATTTTTATTGAATTGCTACTATATTCTAGGTGCTGCTCTAAGCACTGGGTGAATAAAATCTTTTGCCTTCAGGGAGCATCCATTCTAAAACAAGAGACAGAAAATAAACAAAGGAAAGATTAAACATCTGGCATATGAGGTGGTAATCAATGACATGAAGAGTGAGTAAAGCCATGGAAGGAGAGAGAGTGATGGGTGTGCCCTGGGAAGGTGTGGATCAAGGAAGGATTCTTGGAGGAAGTGACATTGAATAAAGGTCTGACTCAACTTTCAAGAGGATGTAGTGTTAAATGAAAAGATGGAAGATCTATATTGAATAAGATGGGATTTACTGATATATATTACTAAAAATTAATTTATTTCTTCAAGACTTAAGAGTGGATTAGATATATTATGGCTATTAAATCTTTACTAGCTCTAGCATTTTAGAATATTGGATACTCATTTATATCTTAGAATATAGGTGTGTATATTTGTATGCACATTCATTGGAACAGAAGGGAAAGAGTCATGTGTATGTGTGAATGCTTCTGTGTGAGAAAGATTCACCTGGCCTTCCTGAAAGATTCCAGGTCTTTAAGTACCTTACTGTCTTTCTGTATACTAAGTGTTAAAATAAAGCAACCTACCTTAGTGCCCTCAAATAATAGGTATATTCACACTCCTCCTAAGATTTTCCTATCATTTCTAAGATTTTCATTTTCTATTCCCCAAATTAGAGTCTGTGTTCATGTCCTTGATAAGGTTTTCACAATCAGCTGATAAACATCTGAATCAAATTGACTAGGAAGTGATTTCTGACTATCCCATGCCTAGCTAATTTATCTTTCACCCAGTCAACACTTATCAAGCTTGTGTTATGTGCCAGCCATTGAGGAATTGAGGCCAGAGATGGAAGACAAAACTCCCATTGTGACAGAACACTGTAGGAGAAGCAATCAAGGGAACTACAACATGGCGGGTCAGGTGCTGTGGTGGAGGCAGATGCAGGGTGTGGAGAACAAGGGCCTAGGAAGGTAGCCTGTGCGGTCTCTAGAGTCCTCATTTGAAAAAGAGAAAGCATATCGAGGGTATGAACCATAATTGAGTGAGATATTCCATTATTTGTTGTACATAATGATTGCTTCTAGTTTTTCATTGATATAAAATAAACCAAAACAATTTCACTTCTAGATATATCCCCAAAAGAATTGAAAGCAGGGACTCAAACAGATATTTGTACACCGGCATTCAGAGTAGCATTATTCACAATAGCCAAAAGATAGAAACAACTGGAATGTCCATTGAACAACAAACGGATAAACATAAGTGGTATATATATATATACAGACACACGCATATACACACACACAATGGAATATTATTTAGCCTTAAAAAAGGAATGAAATTCTGATACATGCTACAATGTGGATGAACCTCCAAACATTATGCTAAGGGAAATTAGCCAGACACAAAAGGACAAATATTATATGATTCCACTTACATGAAATACCTAGAATAGTCAAATATATAGAGACAGAAAATAGAATAATGGTTACCAGGGCTGGGGGACGGGTAATGGGGAATTATTGTTTAATGGGTACAGAGTTTATGTTGACAATAATGAAAAAGTTTCGAAGATGGATAGTGTTTATGGTTGCACAACAATGTGAATGTGCTTAATGCCATTGAACTGTACGCTTAAAAATGGTTAAAATGGTAAATTTTATGGATGTATATTTTATCACAGGTTTTAAAAAAGATAAGCTGAGATGACATCCTAAGACATATAGGAAATGCATGATAGGAAATGCATATATCCTAATGTGAAATACAGATTTCTCAGAATTTGCATTATTTCTTTATTCTAGAACCAGAAGAGGTCTTACTGGATCAAAGTTTATAACATTTAATAAATATCACCAAATTATTTTGTGAAAACAATTGTGCAAGTTTACAGTTCTCCCAGGTACACATAGAAGCACTGATCCCATCGTCTGTACCCCGACCACTGTCCCTTACTAAAGAAAAGAAAATCATTTTAATAATTCACATGAAGTGAGGGACTAACCACTGAGCTTAGGATCCACGTTAAATTATAAGTGAAAAATGATTCCTTGTTTTAATATGTACTTTGTTTATTAGTGAGGTTTATTCTCTTTTGGTATCTTGTTTTACTAGATATATTTCCCATTGTGTGGGTTCTCTGTTTTTTTAGAGTATTTTAAAATTCATATCTCACTTGGTTTAAGGCAGCTTCACAAAATACACAAAAAGAGGGTGTTGTGAAAGTGAGAAAAATTGGAGCAAAGGGAAAATAATGGTAAGAAAATAAAATGAAGACAAGATAAGTTATTGCATATGAAGTTTGCCAAGGGGTCTGGCTAGAGGAAGGCAACATATTTGTCTCTGAGTTTTCTGGATGCCAATGGAAAAAAAGAGGAACAAGATTTACAGCTTCATGAGCTCAGCCAACATTTTCTTGGTTAGTATCACATTAATTCCTGGTATGGGATCTAAGACAAATTCTTCCTATGGGTTCATATGGTAGACTGCATCAGAAATCACAGGAGCAATATTTTCCATCTCACATGATTTTCCAGAACCTTGTTACTCTCGCACAAGAGGTGGAGTCTATTTTCCCCTGCACTTAAACCTAGACTGGCTTTGTGACTGCCTGCCTTGATTGATAGAATATGGCGGAAATAAGGCGGCGTAACTTCTGAGGCAAGACCCTAAAAGGCAATACAACTTCTCCCGGCTCTCTTTCTTGGGACACAGGCCTTTGAAGCCTTGAGCCTACATGTAAAAAGTCTGGCCACCTTGAAGCTGCCATACAGGACAGACCACCTGGTGGAGATGAAGAGAAGTACAACCAGATGAAGCCAAGGGGAGCAGAGGTGAGCTGTCCCTACTGATCATTGCCGCAATTGCAGATTTATGAGCAAAAATAAGTTTTATTTGTTGCTTTAAGCTTCTATGTTTTAGCGTGTTTTGTTGTGTGCAATAAATAACTGGAACAGTTTGTTTAAAGAGAACTTAAAAACTGTAGTGAACAATCCTTTACAACATCTGTGTGCCAAATACACATGGGGTCAAGGGCTGTTTCTTCAAGGGCTGTCTATACAGGCCGAAGCCAGAAGGCACAGTGCCTACCACTGAAACAATTATATGGGGCTCTGAAAAAAGACCGTTTGAATGCCTCTGAACTTGCCTGCACATTTTCAGGAACACATGTGTCACTCTTCTTAGCAGTATGCTTACAATGTGTTCAGGTCATAAATAATCTTTAACACAGACACGTATTCAGAGTTTCTTCTTAAAGGCCATTTAACTTTCACGGAGACCATCTTAAATAAAACTTAGACTCCTGATACAGGCTTACATTTATTTAATGACAAACTGCAGGATGTCCTAGACTTTTTTTTTTAAATCCAGGATTCCAGGTAAACCAGAAATAAATTCCAGATACCTGCTAAATGCTCAAACTCAATGTGTGTAATATAAGTCTATTACTAGAAGGGTAGAGGAGTGTTTGGGAGGTCTGATTCTTTCTCCTCCCTCTGATTAATGCCACTATTAAGCTCCCGTAATTGGCGAGCTCTCCATGGATGGGACCCAATTAAGGGCGAGAAAATCTGGGTCTACCCAGGAAAATTGTGATTGACTGAAGCTTCACGTGGGACCCTCTCCTCCATGTTCTATTTACTACTCTTCCAGAACTTCCACTGGATGGCAAATACCTTTAGGAGAAGAAGGCAAGGCTTACCATAGCTGTGGAAGCTGGCACAGAGCCAGAACGTATGTAGCAGGTTATTTTCATAGTCAAGGATGTAAGCATGGACTCTGGGTCCAGAGAGCCTGGGTCTAAATCCTGCTTATGGCACTCACTAGCTGAATGACTTCAGGCAAACTATTTAGCCTCTCTGTGCCTCAGTTTTCTCCTCTATAATGTTAGGAATAACTACCTCATAATGGAATGAGAGTTAAATGATTAAAAGTCCCTAGAACAATGTGTGGCATAGAGGAAGTGCTGTGTTTAAGTGTTAGCTGCTACTACTACTGCATATTGTTAATGGGCACTTAGTGAAGTTTGTTGAATCAATAAGAGTGAATGAATGCCAATCTACCGTGTGCTAGATTTTCCCCTTTGTGTATGTTCCTATACTTTTTCTACTTCCTAGCTCCAATCGTCTTAATTTTTGAAGACTTCATCCTCCCCAGGGCTACTGGACACTTTCATAGCCTCAAGCTGAAGATTTATCCCTATAGATATTTTGTTTCTTCACTGGGTGGCCTTCCAGAGCTCCAGGGCTTAGGTCCTCTTGTCCCTTCTGAACTTGGTCCTTTAAAGGAAACTTCTTATGGTTCATCCACAGTAAGAATATGTTTAAGAGTGCATAGAGCACACCCTTTACTGCTACTTGTTCAGACTTCTCTCTTATTCCTGTGTTGTTCCTTGTACTCATCCTTCCCGGATCCCCAATCATTTGCCTTCATCAATGGGTCATTGAGATCCATCTTTCCAGTTACAGGCTTTGATCTACTCTGTTAAACTTGCATCCCTTGGGCCTTTTCTGCTCATCCCCACCTGCGGGATGCAGATGCTGAAGCTGCCTGCCCCACTCTTGGTGACCCACGTCAGCCAGCATGCTCTGACAAATTCACACAAAGAGTTCTTAAACACGTGCGTCAGGGCCACCCTCCCAAGTTCGAATCCTATCAGGTCTCAGGCCCCACATCACCCCATCTTAAGAGCGTTTATCTGAATCCTCCATCAGTTTAGAGATACAAATTGGAAAATACATTGTCTTGTATTTCTTTTTTTTTTTTAAAGTTTATTTTTTTTAATTTTATTTATTTATTTCCCCCCCCAAAGCCCCAGTACATAGTTGTATGTCATAGCTGCACATCCTCCTAGTTGCTGTACGTGGGATGCGGCCGCAGCATGGCCAGAGAAGTGGTGCCTCGGTGCGCGCCCAGGATCCGAACCCGGGCCTCCAGCAGCGGAGCACGCGCACTTAACTGCCAAGCCATGGGGCCGGCCCCTGTCTTGTATTTCTATCACAGTTCCAGTTAACACTTTATTGTGTGTATTTAGCTATGTGTCTGTTTCCTCTACTTATATTAAAAGCATTTTGTTGGAAAGAATCGTATGTTATTGTGTAGTATGTGGTGGAGGTTGCATCTGTCTGTCTTAGATTTGTGTTCTAGGTTTTTTTTTTTTTTTAATTTTTTGTTTATTGCAGTAACATTGGTTTATAACATTGTAAAAATTTCAGGTGTACATCATTGTACTTCTATTTCTGCATAGATTACATCATGTTCACCACCAAAATACTAATTACAACCCATCACCACACACATGTACCGAATTATCCCTTTCACCCTCCTCCCTCCCCCCTTCCCCTCTGGTAACCACCAATCCAATCTCTGTCCCTATGTGTTTGTTTATTGTTGTTATTATCTACTACTTAATGAAGGAAATCATATGGTATTTGACCTTCTCCCTCTGACTTATTTCACTTTGCATTATACCCTCAATGTCCATCCATGATGTCCCAAATGGCTGGATTTCATCGTTTCTTATGGCTGAGTAGTATTCCATTGTGTATATATACCACAGCTTCTTTATCCATTCGTCCCTTGATGGGCACTTAGGTTGCTTCCAAGTCTTGGCTATTGTGAATAACGCTGCAATGAACACATGGGTGCATGTACCTTTACAAATTGGTGTTTTCAAGTTCTTTGGGTAAATACCCAGCAGTGGGATGGCTGGATCATATGGTAGTTCTATCCTTGATTTTTTGAGGAATCTCCATACTGTTTTCCATAGTGGCTGCACCAGTTTGCACTCCCACCAGCAGTGTATGAGAGTTCCCTTCTCTCCACATTCTCTCCAACACATGTTGTTTCCTGTCTTGTTAATTATAGCCATTCTGACGGGCGTCAGGTGATATCTCATTGTAGTTTTGATTTGCATTTCCCTGATAGTTAATGATTTTGAACATCTTTTCATGTGTCTGTTGGCCATCTGTATATCTTCTTTGGAGAAATGTCTGTTCAGGTCCTTTGCCCATTTTTTAATTGGGTTGTTAGTTTTTTTGTTGGTAAGATGCATGAGTTCTTTATATATTTTGGAAATTAAGCCCTTATCAGAAGTATGGTTTGCAAATATCTTCTCCCAATGGTTAGGTTGTCTTTTCGTTTTGTTGATGGTTTCCTTTGCTGTGCAGAAGCTTTTTAGTTTGATGTAGTCCCATTTGTTTATTTTTTCTATTGTTTCTCTTGCCCGGTCAGACGTGGTGTTTGAGAAGATGTTGCTAAGACTGATGTCGAAGAGCGTACTGCCTATGTTTTCTTCTAGAAGTTTCACAGTTTCAGGTCTTACATTCAAGTCTTTAATCCATTTGGAGTTAATTTTTGTGTATGGTGTAAGGTAAGGGTCTACTTTCATTTTTTTGCATATGGCTATCCAGTTTTCCCAACACCATTTGTTGAAGAGACTTTCTTTTCCCCATTGTATGTTCTTGGCTCCTTTGTCAAAGATTAGCTGTCCATAGATGTGTGGGTTTATTTCTGGGCTTTCGATTCTATTCCATTGATCTGTGTGTCTGTTTTTGTGCCAGTACCATGCTGTTTTGGTTACTACAGCTTTGTAGTATATTTTGAAATCAGGGAGTGTGATACCTCCAGCTTTGTTCTTTTTTCTCAGGATTCCTTTAGCTATTCGGGGTCTTTTGTTGTTCCATATAAATTTTAGGATTCTTTGTTCTATTTCTGTGAAAAATGTTGTTGGAACTTTGATAGGGATTGCATTGAATCTATAGATGGCTTTAGGAAGTATGGACATCTTAACTATGTTAATTCTTCCAATCCAAGAGCACGGAATATCTTTCCATTTCTTTGTGTCTTCTTCAATTTCTTTCAGAAATGTTTTATAGTTTTCGGTGTACAGATCTTTCACCTCTTTGGTTAAGTTTATTCCTAGGTATTTTATTCTTTTTGTTGCAATTGTAAATGGGATGGTATTCTTAATTTCTCTTTCTGCTACTTCGTTGTTAGCGTACAGAAATGCAACTGATTTTTGTATGTTGATTTTGTATCCTGCAACTTTACCATATTCGTTTATTACTTCTAAAAGTTTTCTGGTGGATTCTTTGGGGTTTTTTATATATAAAATCATGTCATCTGCAAATAGTGACAGTTTCACTTCTTCCTTTCCAATTTGGATCCCTTTTATTTCTTTCTCTTGCCTGATTGCTCTGGCTAGGACTTCCAGTACTATGTTAAATAGGAGTGGTGACAGTGGGCATCCTTGTCTGGTTCCTGTTCTTAGAGGGATGGCTTTCAGTTTTTCACCATTGAGGATGATATTAGCTGTGGGTTTCTCATATATGGTCTTTATTATGTTGAGGTACTTTCCTTCTATACCCATTTTATTCAGAGTTTTTATCATAAATGGATGCTGTATCTTGTCAAATGCTTTCTCTGCATCTATTGAGATGATCATGTGATTTTTAGTCTTCATTTTATTAATGTGGTGTATTACGTTGATTGATTTGCGAATGTTAAACCATCCCTGCATCCCTGGAATAAATCCCACTTGATCATGGTGTATAATCTTTTTAACGTATTGTTGTATGCGATTTGCTAGTATTTTATTGAGGATTTTTGCATCGATGTTCATCAGTGATATTGGCCTGTAATTTTCTTTTTTTGTGTTGTCCTTGTCTGGTTTTGGTATCGGGTAATGTCAGCTTCATAGAAGGAGTTAGGGAGCTTCCCCCGCTCCTCAATTTTTTGGAAGAGTTTGAGAAGGATAGGTATTAAGTCTTCTTTGAATGTTTGGTAGAATTCACCAGGGAAGCCGTCTGGTCCTGGACTTTTATTTTTGGGGAGGTTTTTGATTACTGTTTCTATCTCCTTACTGGTGATTGGTCTATTCAAATTCTCTACTTCTTCTTGATCCAGTTTTGGAAGGTTGTATGATTCTAAGAATTTATCCATTTCTTCCAGATTGTCGAATTGGTTGGCATATGGCTTTTCATTGTATTCTCTTATAATCTTTTGTATTTCTGAGGTGTCTGTTGTAACCTCTCCTCTTTCATTTCTGATTTTACTTATTTGTGCCTTCTCTCTTTTTTTCTTGGTGAGTCTAGCTAAAGGTTTGTCAATTTTGTTGATCTTTTCAAAGAACCAGCTCTTGGTTTTATTAATTTTTTCTATTGTTTTTTTGGTCTCTATTTCATTTATTTCTGCTCTGATTTTTATTATTTCCCTTCTTCTACTGATTTTGTGCTTTGTTTGTTCTTCTTTTTCCAGTTCCTTCAGGTGCATTGTTAGATTGTTTATTTGAGGTTTTTCTTGTTTGTTGAGATAGGCCTGTAGCGCTATAAACTTCCCTCTTAGAACTGCTTTTGCTGTATCCCATAAATTCTGGCATGTCGTATTTTCATTTTCATTTGTCTCCAGGTATTTTTTGATTTCTTCTTTGATTTCTTCGTTAACCCAGTCGTTGTTCAGTAGCCTTTTGTTTAATCTCCACGTATTTGTGGCTTTTCTGATTTTCTTCCTATAGTTGATTTCTAGTTTCATACCGTTGTGGTCAGAAAAGATGCTTGGTATTATTTGAATCTTCTTAAATTTATGGAGACTTGTTTTGTGGCCTAATATGTGATCAATCCTGGAGAATGTTCCATGTGCCTTTGAAAAGAACGTGTATTCTTCGGTTTTTGGATGGAATGCTTTGTATATATCTACTAGGTCCATCTGTTGTAGTGTGTCGTTTAAGGCCGATGTTTCCTTATTGATCTTCTGTTTGGATGATCTATCCGTTGGTGTAAGTGGAGTGTTAAAGTCCCCTACTATTATTGTGTTACTGTCTATTTCTGTTTCTATGTCTGTTAATAATTGCTTTATACATTTAGGTGCACCTACATTGGGTGCGTAGATATTTACAAGTGTTATATCCTCTTGTTGGATTGTTCCCTTGATCATTATGTAATGCCCTTGTCTCTTTTTACAGTTTTTGTTTTAAAGTTTATTTTGTCTGATATAAGTACTGCTACCCCAGCTTTCTTTTCATTGCCATTTGCGTGGAGTATCTTTTTCCATCCCTTCACTTTCAGTTTGTGAGTGTCTTTAGGTCTGAAGTGTGTCTCTTGTATGCAGCATATATATGGGTCTTGTTTTTTTATCCAGTCAGCCACCCTATGCCTTTTAATTGGAGCATTTAGTCCATTGACGTTTAAAGTAGCTATTGATAAGTATGTACTTACTGCCATTTTTTAACTTTTTTTTTTCTCAGTGTTTTAGTAGTCCTTCTCTGTTCCTTTCTTCTTCTATACAGAATTGATGGTCACTTTAGTTTGACCTCTGTCTGAAAGCTGTACTCTTTAACTCTTCTCCTCCCTCATGTTTTTGATATCATATCTAACCTCTTTGTTGTGCATTTGTATCCATTACGTTCTAATCATGGAAATAGATAATTTTTCCTATTTGTGGTCTTTTCTTTTCCCCTTAAATCAGTCCCTTTAACATTTCTTGTAGCACTGGTTTCTTGGTGACAAACTCCTTTAATTTTTGCTTATCTGGGAAAATTTTGATCTCTCCTTCCATTTTGAATGATAACCTTGCTGGGTAGAGTATTCTTGGCTGTAAGTTCTTTCCTTTTAGCACTTTAAATATATCGTGCCATTCTCTTCTAGCCTGTAAGGTTTCTGCAGAGAAGTCAGCTGATAGCCTTATGGGGTTTCCTTTGTACGTAACTTGACATTCTCTTGCAGCTTTTAGGATTCTCTCTTTATCTTTAATTCTGGACATTTTGATTATGATGTGTCTTGGTGTGGGCCTCTTTGGGTTTATCTTGTTTGGGGCTCTCTGTGCTTCCTGTACCTGGATGTCTGTTTCCTTCCTTAGGTTAGGGAAGTTTTCATCCTTTATTTCTTGAAATAGATTCTCTGACCCCTTGTCTTGCTCTTCTCCTTCCGGGACACCTATAACACGGATGTTAGTGCGCTTGATGTTGTCACAGAGGTCCCTTAGACTGTCCTCAGTCTTTTTAATTCTTTTCTCTTTTACCTGTTCACCTCAGGTAATTTCTTCTAGTCTTTCGTCCAGCTCACAGATCCGTTCTTCTGCATCCTCTACTCTGCTTTTGAGTCCCTCTAATGAATTTTTCATTTCCAGTATTGTATTCTTCATTTCTGATTGGTTCTTTTTTATATCTTCCATTTCTTTGTTGACATTCTCACTGAGATCATCTATTCTTCTCCCCAGATCAGTGAACATCTTTAACACTCTTAGTTTGAACTCTCTGTCGGGTAGGTTGCTCATTTCTGTTTCACTTAGTTCCTTTTCTGGGGTTTTGTCCTGTTCGCTTACTTGGAATGTATTCTTTTGCCTCTTCATTTTGCCTCTTTCCCTGTGCTTGTATCTACGTATTAGGTAGGTCAGCTACATCTCCTGCTCTTAGATAGGTGACCTTATGTAAATGATGGCTTAGGAGGCTTCCAGTATGCTTCCCTCAGTTCTCAATGTTCCAGGGGTGACCCCTATGTGGGCTACGTGTATCCTTCTGCTGTGGCCTGTTTGCTCTCCCTGTAGGCGCCCAGGGAGGCTGAGTTATGCTCCTGGCCAGCTGTTGTAATGCTCAGCTGCTTGTAGTTGTTGTGGGCCCTTCAGTCTCTTTATCAGGTGTGGGGATCCCCAGCACAGCTGGCTGCAAGTTCTAATACCACGTTTGTGTTGCAGTATTTCTTTTAAGTGAGTAGGCCCCCACTGTGGCAGGTTGTTAGGCTCAGGGCCTTACAATTGCTGTAAGCCTCTAGCCTATTAGGTCTCTTGTCAGCTCTCTGAGGATTGCAGCTGGGTGGTGCTGGCCTCAGGCACAGGAGCACCCAATTGTTTCAGGTTTTGGAAGGTGGAGCAAACCTCCTATGTGGGTCTTTGAGAAGTACAAGTCTTCTGTGGCTGAGAAGCCCTGCCGCCCACAGGTCCACACACACAGTCAACACAGTCTTGCCCCGTGTGAGCGCCCCGACCTCCCCAAGCGGACCCAGTCTCTCCACGGTGGGAGCCCCAAACACTCTGCCACTGCCCCACACTCTCCACCCGCTCCTTGTGCACACCCTGCCCCGCTCAAGTCGGCTCAGTTGCCAGGCTGCAGAGAATCCAGTCACCAATCTATGCAGGCCCACAAGTTGCCTGAGGGCTTGTTGTTGGGTGGGGCCAGTCTCTAGGGTGGGCTGCCTGCCCTGGCTGAGCTGGATTAAATCGGTGCTCTAGCGGGTGGGGCAGACCCTGGGCTAGCAGGCCTCAGGGAGAACTCCAATGGTGTCTGTGTCAGCACACCCACACCAGGCCATAACAATGGCCGCCGCCAATGTCCCAGTCCCTGGAGAGGTCTCACCCCTCACCGAGATGCACTCAGGGCCTATTAGGTGAGTCTCTTGTCACCAAAGCACTGTACACCTTTCTTTCTGGTGATTTTAGGGTGCTTCCTGAAACGGGTGAGTTTGCACGCGGGCCCTTTAAGAGCCAGTTTTAGTTTCTTTGTGAACTGGGTTTTCTGGGGGTGCTCCCCAGTGTTTTAGTAGCAGGCACAGTCAGATATTATGCCGCTGGTCTCCATTGTGCTGGGTCCACAAAATGCCCACAGCGGGGGCGCTCCCCGGCTCAGGGCCCCGCGCCTCCAGGGAGGCTGCGTACCTGTGAGCTGCTCCTGGCGGCCGTGACGCTGGTGGCTTGTGAAGGCGGCGTTTTTCCTCTCCAGAAGGGAGTCTCTGCCTCTTCCACCTCAGTTAGGATTGTCCGCTGTTGCAGGAGTTCCTCTCATCCAGTTTTCAGTTCTGTCTCAGGGGTAATTTTTCCACGAGTAGTTGTAAATTGGCTGTGTCCACGGGAGGAGGTGAGTTCCGAGTCTGCCTACGCCGCCATCTTGACTCCTCTCTCTCTAGGTTCTTGATATGACCTCTCCCTTTTGTGGATTCAGGACCTATTGATGGAAATAAGTGGAGTATGAAGTCTAACGTCTGTGGTTGAGCCTTTGTCATGTCTTGTCCAGTTTTCTGTCAGTCTGCTTAACACTTATTTGGGAGTTCCTGTGCTCTTAGGTTTCCATTGTGTACTAGACATTGCATTGACTAAGTGTCAGAAGACCTCAATTCCTGCTTCAATGCTTTGGACAATTCATTTCACTTCTTTGAGTCTCAGTTTTCTAATTTGTAAGAGTGGGGCAATAATATTTCTCAGAATCGTCTGAGGATTTAATGCAATAATTCTGGTCACACTCACTGCTAGTCCATAGGAGGGCTTGCTGAAAATTATAAAAATGTGTCCCTACCTCCAGGCAGACACAGTCCTGTGCCAGGTCGTGCTCCTTGTGAGTGGAGTGTGGGCTGGATCCCCCCACTCATCCTCTCAGCTAGAGAGATATCCTAGTACAGGCCACAAAATGCACAGCTGTATGCAGAGACTCCACGACTTTTAGGGTTAGTTTGTAATGATAAAATATCATACATGTATTGGAAATTATCATTACTAAGTTCTGTCTCTCTATCTGTCTATTCTATTCTATCTATCTATCTATCTGTCTATCTATCTATCTATCTATCTATCTCCATCCATTTAATCATTCCACCTTTTTCCACAAAAGGTTTGAGGTGGCACTGATTAAATTACACCATCACTGCTAATATTTGCATAGTGCTCTTTCATTGATCTAAATTACTTTATTTAATCCTCCTAATGGTCCAGTGAGGGGAATATCCTGTCTCTCATTTTACAGATGAGCCGAATGGGTCTCAGACACATAGCATAAGTGGTGGAGCCAGGAAGGAAGCCCAGATTTTCCAACTTAAATCCATGTTCTTTTACCACTACCATGCCATCCAATTAGCTTGTCACTGTGATAAAGTACAGTATGATAGAACTATTTTTTATTTTCTCTATTATATCTCAAAAATTGGAACTGCTCTTCAGTAACAGAAACTGAACACAAATCAACATCTATTATTATAAGCACAATGGAGACATGCAGAGTTGGTCTTCTCTTGGTTTGTGTACTCTCTTTAGCTCTTAGGGAATTTAATTTAATGTATATGTGAGAGGAGCAGCACATTCAGCCAAAGGGATGTGGATGACATAGAAATGAGCTATGTTCAAAAGGGACTCAAATAGCCAGAGAAAAGGGAGATGAGGACAACATTAATACCTGCAGCTTAAGTAATCACTCACATCATTTATTGTGGCTACTGTATATTGCTGCGTAAATATATCACATATGATCTTATACAAGGGGGATTTCTATAAGCAGTACTATTGCTAAACACAATTAGATTTTAGATAAATCTCATACATCCGTTTCATATCACCCTTTGTTACAGGATTTCAAAGTGCTTGTGAAACACTAAGGAAATGAAACACTATCTAGCTCTTATCAAAAGAGCAAGAGTATTGCATTGATTGTTATGAGAAATATGAGTGAAGAGATATTTTGAAATTGCATGTATGCCACTCAGAACCACAACCCTGGGCTTCAGAAATCACCCATTGTTAGATATTTTCCTAGAAAAATGCATTTCCACGATTCCTTTTACTATAATTACCTGTGCAGTTCCAACCTCATTTCCATTGTTTAGAGTAAGCATTGTATTTTTTATTTCAGTGGTATCAGATTTGGGAAAACTTGGCAAAGTATACTGAATATATTTCCATAATTCTAGGCCTTGGGGTGTTTTTCCAGAGGAAGAAGGTAATGGCTGCCACCTCGTCCTGGGAGAAGTGCCAAAGTCAGGCAGCTTTCAGAACAAAGAGACCTGGGCTTCTTGGGACTGATGTAGAACTATGAGAAGAAAGAGATTGACCCCTTCTCATAGCTCTTGTCAGGGAACAGGACAAACACCCACACTCTAGTCTAAATTTGTCAGCTGTGTCTCAGGAAACACGATTTGATTTGTGGCAACACCGAATCCAGATTACAGACAGCAAGAGAGCCCATATGGTGCTTGGCATTTTGGCAAGAAATGTGAGTGAGATAAGAACTTACTGGTTTTAATCTCAGAGTCATGGAATTATTTTAAGGATATAGGGAGCTTTAGGATAGTTTAGTCCAACATTTTTGTGTTCTATGAAGAAGCTGTCTCCAGAGTGGTTAGATGACTTGCCTAGTGCTGACACCAAAACCGAGGCCTTTCAGACACCAGCCAGTACTTCCCTCACCACGCCAAAAAACCACTTCCTTTTGCCTTCAAGATGAGGACAAATATATTTATTTAAAAAAATATCATAGATAAGATTTACTTTGAACTTTTTTGTATGTCGGGGACTGTGCTTTCTTCATTATTTAATTTACTTTTCCTGAAACCCTATGAGTCTAAGTACCACACTCTTGTCACCCTATCTTACAGATAAAGAACCTGAGGCTTACAGAAGTCATTAAGGACCTTGATCCCAATCACACATCTGGGAGAGCCAGGATTCTAACCTGGTCTTCCCTCCGAGACCGTACTGTCAATCACCACCTGAACCGAATCCCCTTTTCTGCAATCTTTTTGCTTTGGGTCTCCTTGGGGAAGAGTTTCTGTTGAACATTATCTCAAGTGATGGAGCCCAGGGGGAGAGACAACACTTCATTTTCCAACTGGTCTCTATCTCCTTTCTCTTTTTTTATACCCTTCTTTGTTCTTCTTTCTATAACAGTCTTTCCTTGTACATCCTTGAATCCAGAGGCAGCCCACAGACTGACCGAAGCATGCCACCTCTAATTCCCATTTCCAGCTCAGGGCTTCATCTACAGTTTTCTTTCTTGTTTTACTTATGCATTGGATTGGAAAGGTCCTTAGAGCAGAGACTTTACTGTTGGTTTGGTACAATCTTATTTATTGTATAAGGCTGTGTATACTTTTGGCACACATATAAATATTAAAATAACAGTATTACTCATTTTGATGGAAGGAGATTTATATGTAGTCCTTCTTTACAAAGAGTGGGTAGTTTGATTGCTATTGTGAGAGAGGTTATAAGTGGGTCTCTCAGCTTTTCTCAAACTTATGCACGTTCTTTCTATGGAGGGCAAAGGAAGTATATTTTCCCTCTGATTTTATTGGAGTTTGGCTGCACAGAGAATACTTGTTGCATTAAGAGCATTTCCCTATTTAGTTGAATGGTTTGCTGCCTCTGGCTCTGCATTTAAGAAAATACACTGTTTGTGGGTGTAGAACATAACAATGAGGTACTTTGTGCCTGAAAGCATTTCTATAAAGTGCTGGAGCTTGATTTATGGTGTGAATATTGTTTGGGAGATGATAAATATGCAGCGCGGATTCAATTTTGATCCCAGCAATCCACACTGCACAATTTTTTTGCATCCAGGGTCACTCAGTAAGTGATGTTTGTATGCCTGTAGCTGGGATACGGGTTTGCTTCTAAGCGCGGTTCAGGCATGTCCAACATAGCTAATGAGCCAGGGGCTGGACGAATTGAAGTTTTCAATTTATTTTCTCAGGGGTTGTGTAGCTTCCCAGGAAAGAACACAGGAGGTGACCCCTGCTTGTGTGCAGACATGTCTGGGCATCTCTGCTGGGCTGGTGGGGAAGCCCACTGAAGTCTATCTGCAGGGGGACTAAGAAGACCTCTGCGAGAGCATTCATCTCAGGTGAGGGGAGAGCCAGGCGTGCAGAGATTGACTCAGGAGCAGGGGGAGATGTTTTGAGTACTGTGTGCTGCATGTGACTTAGATTTGTGTCCTTGATACAGCCCCTGTGCCCTCGTGGCTGTAAGTGAAAGCCAGAGGATTTGTTTAATCAACACTACCAAAAAATGGGACACAAAGCGTGCTGCTTAGGGGCCTCTACGGACTGTCCACAGAGGGGAGTTCTCCATTACCCTCCCTCCTCACCGTAGACTGCTGCTCAGCTTGGCTGCTTTAGGCCCCTTGATTGTCTCACTCCAGAGCATTCAGTTTGTTGACCATCACATCTGTCTTCCCTGCTCTGCAGAAAGCTCCATGAGAGCAGGGATGGCTTCTGTCTTGTTCCCTACAGTACCACCGGCTCTTAGTACAGTGCTTGCCTCATAGAGGAGCTCAGTCAACATGTTGTTGGATGAATGAAGTTTGGGTAGAAGAACGAAGTAATGCTCAGGCTGCACTGGGGGTGCCTGGCAGAGCTGGGTGAACTGCTGTATGTTGTACGGAAGTGGGAAGGACTGGGGAGTAGAGCTGCCCTGGGTGGTGGACCAACCATTAACTGACCCTTCCAAGTCAGAGAGGAGAAGGTAAACTGATACTTGGGTTTTTTTGTCTTGTTTTGTTTTGTTTTGAGTATGTATCTCACAATTGGATTCTGTCTTTCTTAGTTTCTGTCATGTGACTTCAAGTTTATGGCAGTCTCTGAGTTTGCAAGAGCAGAGCCTTTGACTGATTTCACTGAGTAAAGCCAGTGTGGTGTCATGGCCCCCGGTGACTGAAGTCACGTATGCATTTGCCATTTGTTTCTCCTCCATGTCTCAAGTTTCAGGAAAATCTCCAGTTGTCAGTGCTGCTACCTTCTGGCCCCAGGATCAGAAGACCTTAACATCCTTTTGCCAGCTGTTCCCGTGTTACCAGGTGTCATTTTGGTGCCACCTGCTAAGTCCTGCACTTCTCTTGTATATTTTCTTTTTCTCTACTCCTTTTTATCATGGAGCTCATGTCACAGTGCTCCTTAAAACTTCATAGCCAGGTATGTTTTTAACACCTGCAATAAGAACCAGTCACAGTTACAGATTAATCCCATGACACATGCTAATTAGGGCCAGACGTGGACACAAGGAAGGAGCGTATTCATAATGAGGCCATTAAATCTCATTTCCATCAGAAACTTGAAAACCTCAGAGGGATCACAAGTTCTATGTGATGTTTCCCAGAGAAGAGAATTGTTCTGGCGTTAAGGACAATGTTCTGGAGATTACTAGAAGGTTGAAAACCTAGTGTGTTCCCGCACAGGAACATATAGTGATGGCATTTATGGACGTTGCTAGGACAATGAGCTCAGGATTGGCTTAAAGAAGCACCCAGTGTCGTGCTATTTTCCCAGAACCTCTCTTGTTCTGTCATGATTCTAAGCCTTTATGTATCCATGTCTGCTTTTCCATCTGGCAAACTCCTACTCAATTTTTAAGACTTAGCTCCTTGGTGAAGCTTCGACAAGTTCCCAGACAGAGTTGGGTACCCCCATCCCCTACCACTGCTTCTATAGCCTCCTTCAGTGCACATATGCACTGTAGTATTTACCAAGACATAGGGCAGAGTTGGCAAGGTTTTCTGTAAAGGGCCAGATAGTAAACCTTTTAGGTTTTGCCGGCCATATGGTCTCTGTCTCAACTATTCACCTTGGCTGTTAAGATCGTAAGCAGTCATAGACAATATCTGAATAAATGAGTGTGGTGGTGTTTCAATAAAATTTAATTAAGGACACTGAAATTTGGATTTCATATACTCTTCAGATGTCAGGAAATATTCTTCTTCATTTTATTTTTCCCCCCAAACATTTAAAAATGTAAAAACCATTCTTAGCTTGTAGACCACACAAAAACAGGCATGGATTTGGCTTGTGAGCTTTGTTTGCCCACTGCTGATATAGAGCATTTATTTGGCCATGTCTGTCTCTTCCATTTGACTGTAAGCAAGTTGAGCTCAGGGAATGGAATCCCCAGATGGAGCATAGTTCCTGGCCCCTAGGAGGGAGGGACTCAACAAATACTTGTTAAATGGATGTGTGTATGAGAGTATGAAGTAATAATACTTCCCAATATTTGTTGAGGACTTATTAGGTGTCAGGCATAGTGCTGAGCACTTTTTATGCACTTTCTCTTTTAACCCTCATTTAATTTTGCTATCTAGAGACATTAAAAGTAACAGTTATCATTAGACACTGTGCTAAACACTGTCTATGTAGTCTCATTTAATCCTCTCAGCAACCCCATGGTGAGTAAGTACTGATAATATCTACTTTCACTGCTGAGGGAAATTAAGCTTGGAGAGATTATTTGCCCAAGGTTACCCAGCTAGGGAGTAGGGTGGGGTTAGGAAAGAGCCTAAGTCACCAGACTTGAGGGCTAACTCCTAACCCCCATGCTGTAGAGTCTCAGGGCTTGCAGGCCTCTTCAGGGACTTGACTATGAGGTTCTGGGACGATGCATGGTGATGCTGAAACAGGCATGGGAGATTTCCTTCTCTCCTTCCATCCATTTGGTTGTGTTTAAGAACTACCACAACTCTGTTCCTAACTAACTGTATAGTGTTTGGAACGTTGCTTAACTTTTCTAGGTCCAAGTCTTCCACTATTATAGTGAAGAATTTGAATTACATGCTGTCAAAGTTCTCCTCTCATGATAAGTTTCTGTAATTTTGTTCCCTGCTGTTTTCTGCTTCTATATTGCTATGCCCTGTCTCTATTCTCCCAACCTTGACTACAGAAATCTTGGGTCCCATGGGGTTGCTTGGACTTGGAGGGGAGGAAGGGAGAAGGGAAATGTCCATCTAGCCACAAATACATTTTTAAGTCCATAAAATGACTACTTTAAGTATATTTGCTTTTTGGCTTTTTTTGATGGAAAGGTAGTTTTTCCAAGAAAAGCAAGTAACATTATTATCTATAACAAAATGACAATAGTGATAGCATCTTCTATTTCCATAGCACAGTTTAAAAGTACCTTTTTGAAGGCATTATCTAATTCATCCCTCCAATATTCCTTTGAGACAAGCAAGAAGCTTTTTTATTAGAAGATCCTTTTATGTAGCTGCAGAACGAGCCTTTCTTTGTTGTAAAGCAAAGGCGCTGAGTGTCCCAGAGAGGTTTTAATAGCAGGCCACCAGGTGAGTGGTCACTTCCCAGACTGATGGTCACAATTCTTAAAAAAAAAAAAAAAGGCTTCTGCTAAGGCTTTTAGAAATTTAAAAACATATTTTCAACTTAATATAAATGTGGCCTTTGATATTTAAAGATCTGACATCCTTGTTTGACTGGTGAATATGAGTTAGCTGAATTGGATGGGGATAGTGGAAAGATCTAACTCATTCCAAATAAATATTTGCTGAAGGGGTGAAGGGATGGTTTAGAATCTTCAGAACAGCAGGAATAGTGTCTATGGGGAATTTCCATGCAATGTGGCCATGTTGCTGGGCCCAAGTGTAGGCAACATCTTTGGTTTCTGTTAGATCTGACTGTGCTTAAACAATATCTCCTTGTTTCTCTACAGATATTAAAATGTTCCCAGAGGGATAGAAATATAAAAGTAAAATAAAACAAAAATTTTCAGAAGTCTCTATAAATAAACATATCAAATGATCTTTTCTGAATACAACTTTTAGATTTATGTAAAATATAACACTTCCAGGATGTCTTTGCAGTGGAAGCATTGGCTTTAACTTTGTTTGGCAGTGATTGCCACAAATATACCCTGACAGCCAGGGAAGGCTGTCGGGAACATGACAAAAGAGACAGAATTTGTTTTGGGGGCTTTCCCACTTCCGTTTCGGTTCCCAGGTCCCCAGATCCCTCATATTTCCCTTGACCACTCCAAACCCTTGCAAGAGTGCTCCACCTATGCCAGCCCTCTCTCAGGGTTCTAAAACCTCAGAACATCTCGACTTCTCTTTATTGTGTCTTCCATGGTCTTCACCTTTTCTTCCTTAGAGCATTCAGACCTCTCTAAGTAGGAAATCAAGTTGATAAGTAAATTCACATTATGGTATAAATCAATGCTAGGCTTTTGGATTTTATGAATAAGGGAAATTTAGAAAATTTTAAATTGCTATCTTTTCTATTCAACTTCTATCATCATAATTTTATAAAATAAAGGACATTTTAATACTTTCAAATTAGGATAGAGGTAATCTTACATGAAAAGATAGTTCAGCCTGATAGAGGACAGCTGGCAACTTCATACTGACATATTTTTTTAAAATAAGATATTTTTAAAACATAGAATTCAGTAAAACTACAACATTCATTTTTATTTTACATGTAAAAATGTCAACTGAGCAATCTATACCAACAGATCAAGATTATCTAACATCATCTAGAACTTTTTTTTAGCATAGTCATTGTCAAATATCGAATTTAACATGGAAGAACTTGACAAAACTGTAAGCTGTTCTTTAACTCATTCACTCAATTTGAAATATTCTAGAACTAAGAGAAGCTCAGGAACTATAGCCCTCAAGTCGCCCATTGCTTTTTCACAACTTCTCTTTGCAGGGCTGGTGAGAAATTTGAGAAATTAAGCTGCGGCAGGGTGTCTGGTTAGCAAAATTTCTGAAAAGAGACTACAGAGCAAGCACCATGCAGCATCTGCTGACATACAGTTCTATGCAAACTGGGTGCCCCCTTCACCCAACCTGGAGTTATCAGAAATGTTCCAAAGAGAGAGGCTTCAGATTGCTAACATTTCTGCGTGTATGGGCCACTCGCCAACCAGCCTTTGGGAACTGTTTGTGTAAAAGGCATCACCAAGCTTCCAAGGGTAATTTGCATTTGAAGAGCTTATTAACCAAAGAAGTGTCCAGTGCCTTAGTTTTAGTGTGCTCAAAGATCCTTTTGGGAATCTAATGAGAGCCCTAGACACTCTCACCAGGAAAATGTCACAAACCCATACAAAAATTGCACATTTTTGTGCACAATTTCAGGAGATTTATGGATTTACAAGGCCCTAGTGTAATAAATGGAATTTTGGAATCATAAGGATGAAGTGAAACTTTTCAGAAGTATAGGAGAATTATTAGGACATGGAATATTCCCAGTGATTTTAAATCATATCCATGGTGGGTACAAGTAGCCCTGTTTTTAATGTCTCCGAGTCTTAGGTCTTTTTAATTACGCACCTTCTTTCCTATGTAACTAGACATAAATAGGGTGAGTGTAATTGTAATCTGATCCGAACAGAACGATATCTTTTTTGTTCTCCTAGCAAATTAAATGATTGCTGAATTATAGCAAAATAATCCCAGTTTATGCTTTG
The DNA here is from genome assembly GCF_057802395.1 of Ceratotherium simum simum. Classification (NCBI taxonomy): domain Eukaryota; kingdom Metazoa; phylum Chordata; class Mammalia; order Perissodactyla; family Rhinocerotidae; genus Ceratotherium; species Ceratotherium simum. Next base: position 44,984,803 of record NC_141911.1, read on the forward strand.
CACTTAAAAATATAGAAGAAGTGATTGCCTTTTGATCTTTGAAACCCTCTTGGTGTTCAACCACTTAAACCAAGGCATCCTACCTAGATGGTCATGAAGAATTCATGCTCTAATGTAATGCAGTGACACTGCTGGCATTATAGCTGTCCTGCTAAACTCTTCTGTCTTGTAACTGTGGAGATGAAAAGACGCAAGCATAGTTAATACTTTCACAGTACCCTTGGCCTCAAATTCCTTCATGTGTAACAAAATATGTGCTTATTAAGTCCTAGAGTTTTCTCCCTGATATTTCTATTGGTGAAAGAGATACTAACAATTACAGAGAGATTGCATTGCTCAATATGCTGCTTACATTATTCATGATGCAGAAACATGATTCTCTTTCCCTTGTTGTGCTGATGCAGACCATCCATAAGGCAGAGTGGTTATCTATAGGCCCTTCTTTTTTCTACCAATCTGTTCAATATTATCAGAGAGGGTTTCTTCTGTTGGACACATCACACATACATATTTTTTGCTTCGACTATTTCTATTGTAAGCATATAAAAAGACATAGCATGATACTTTCACACTTTTTTTCCCCACTCACTTACATGAGAGTTCTAAATTTTTTGCATCTCTTAAAAGCATCTGGACTGAAATGACAACCCATCAGCTAACAGACCGGTAGAAATTTGGATGGGCCTCCTAATTATTCTTCTAGTGGTTGCCTTCCACACTCCCTCACTCCCATCTCCCCATTCCCCCTCCACCCTGCCTCCTGGTGTCCTGGAGTCTTTGGTACAAATAAGAGAAAGTTTGGACCCAGAATGCAAATAGTGGTTACTTTTCTCATAAATAGAGATTGAATTCTGTTTTGGCTTTGCTAAATATTTTTAGCCAATATAAGCAATCCCTTTACAAATATCCACATACCTTCTTCTCCTGCTGTGGTGTGTTGGAGATGACAGTGTCATACTGTGTGGATGACAGTCATTTAGGAGAGCTACCCTACACTGACTATGACAAGAGTGAGAAATGTTTATCATGTGAAGCCATTGAGTTGTTGGGTTTGCTAATTTCAGCAGCTAGTATTACTTATTAAAATTCACATTCACATTGCCTTTGAGATGCTATTGTTAGCTTATGAGGGAGCTACGTAGAAATAGTTCTTTAAAATCCTCTCTCAACTTTTTATTTTGAAAAAAGTCAAAACCTACGGAGAAGTGAAAAGAATTCAACAATCAGCATCCATATATCCTTCATTGAGATTAGCCAGTTGTTAATATTCTGCCACATTTTTAGTATTGTTCTTATTTAGCTATCTATTTTTTTTCTTCTTCTGAACCTTTGGAAAATAAGTCACAGACATCAAGATCTGTAAGATCTTTTTCAAAATCAATTATTTGCATGCAAGTGCTTATTTTGAAAATGTGTTTCTGAACATAGGCTTTGTATAATTTCTATTAATACATAACCTTAAAGTTAATGGAATTGATCATACAACTAGAGACGTTTGAAGAAAATGTCACATTTCTTTTCTACTTGTATTAATAAATCCTTACTGAATGCTTACTATGTAAGGCATTTATGGGGGCCAGCTTCTGACACAGCTCTCAATGACCCCAACTCCTGGTATTCATGCCCTTGTGTAATACCCTCCCCTTGAGTGTCGGCTAGACATAGTGATTCACTTCTAGCAAACAGAATATGGCAAAAGTGATGGGAAGTCGCTACCATGACAAAAGACTGTAACTTCTGTTTTGTTAGCACTCTCTTTCTTGATGGCACTTTCTCGCATTCTTGCTTGCTCTGATGAAACCAGCTGCCATGTTGTGAGCTGCCCTATGGAGAGGCCCAGGTGGCAAGGAACTGAGGAAGGCCTCCAGTCAACAGCTGATGTGGAACCGAATCCTGCCAACAACCACTGGAGTGAGCTTGGAAAGCGGGTCCACTCCCAGCTGAGCCCTCAGATAAGACTATGGCCCCTGCCAGCACCTTGATTACAGTCGGTGAAAGATTCAGAGCTGGAAAACCCAGCTAAGCCATGCCCAGATTCCTGACTCACAGAAACTGTGGAATAATAAATGATGCTTTAAGTCACTAAGTTTTGGGGTAGTTTTTTTTTTTGCAGCAATAGATAACTCATACAGCACTCTCTCAGATGATCAGAATACGATGAGGGCTAAAGAATGATTTCAGTCTTAAAAGAGCACAGGGTTCGTAGTGATTGCTTGAGTAGCTATATGAACAAAGTCTTTAGGGATGAGGAGAGTGCTGTTCATTCTGCCAGGTGTTGTTAGAGGAAATTGTGTTGAGTAACTGGAACTGGGTCTGACTAGGATCTGACTACATTTAGCAGGGGGAAGAGGACATTTCAGGTGTGGAGAGCAGCACAGGGAGGTGTGAAAGAGTCTGGCATGTTTGGGAAACATCAGGTGACTTAGGGAGGCAGGATCACAGGTAAATGAGGAGGGATCTGCAAGGGTGCATGTGGGATATGAGGGTGCAGAGATTGGTTTAGATAATAGGATTTGTTCCTTAACAGTGATCAAGTATTGGACCCTAGTTTGAACATATGTTTTTTGAAATTGGTATTAACCAAGATGTGAAGAGCCCAGAGCCCAAACTTTGGGCAAGAAAAAATTCTGTTTGATATTTTATCATCCACATAGTCTGTGTCTAGACAATACCAAACAAAGTAATTAAAAGATCATCACATTATTTGGTTGAATATTAAAAGTATCTTTTATCTTTTTACGATTTTTCATTGAGTTCTTTTTGTGTGGGATAAATATAGTTACAATTTTTTTCAAGGTGATGCAGATATTAACTAACCTTATTGCAGTAATCATTTTGCAACATCTTCATATATCAAATCATTATGCTCACACCTTAAACTTACACAATGTTAGATGTCAATTATATCTCAATAAAGCTAGAAGAAAAAAAATCTGTGTAAACACAAAATAAACAAACAAAAACCTGTTTCAAGCCACCTTATTCCTTTTTTATGGGCTTCAAGGGCCTTTTGACAGAAAGCTGTATTCCTTTCCTAGGAATAATGATGAGGAAATCCTTTTTTTCTCTGAGCCTATAAGTTCACTGGGCCTGCTATTACAGTATTCTTGAACACGGATGTGGTAGCAGGGATCGGGCTGTGTATTTATATTTAAACTCACTATGAAAAGAATTCAAGTGCCAGAAAATTATTACAGCATTAAATTTCTAAAGGCTATGTAAATAGCAAAATCAGATATTTCACAAGTTGATAACTATATGGCATCAACAAGCCCCACATCTCTCAACTACAGATACTATTAAAGAGAGGACAGTGATTCAGCCTGAAGCAAACACTGTTTAAAAATAGGTATTCTTTGATCTGTATTACATGGAAAAGTTAGGATTCTGTGCTGGTGCCCATTTTATTGGGGAAAAAATGTATCTTGGAATCATAAGTACACCACTTTTCAAATTTCACTAATCATGCATTCAAATCTTTCCCAGTTAAATGCTCAAATAGTTTAGCATTACTGATTCTGCTCATATTTCTTCCAAAGTGTTACATTTTTCCTCCTTTGGATTTATTCACTTTATTCTTGGCTCTTTCCTCTACTTGTAGCCAATACTAGCGGCCTTCTTAGATAACTGATATTTGCTTTATTAGCTGCCCAGCTGGTGTTAATATTGGTATGCCCATTTCCATGAGAATCAGCAGGATTTTTTGGGGGGAAACTTCCATTTGCTGCTGCATGCAGTGGGACTGATGAAGTCCGGGGCTCCCCAGGGCTGGCCTGGCTTGATTCAGTCATTGGAGCTCAGGGATGTTGATTCTGATGATGAGTCTGGCTTGTTAGAATCTCTTTTTGCACTTCTTTCTCGGTTGGGGACATTTATTCAAGAATCACTGCTATGGCAGGCTGAGTGAATGGGGTCACCTTGGTGTATATGAAACAGTGGCACACATCTATCAACCCTAGATCTGGGCATGTTTAAGCCTGCTGCTTGAGAAGGGACAGACTCATTCCCTTGGTTGAGATTTATCTGTTGCCTGATATCAATTGCACTTAAATCTCACTCCCCCACCTGGAGTTCCTGCTGATATCTAAGTCCTCTTTTGCACACTTCAAGTATGGTGGTTGCAGTTTCAGAAGGAAGAAAGGTTGAGTAGAGGTCACGACTATAAAAATATCAGAGGAAAGCTTGGGTAGGTCTAAGCATCACTGTAAATTTTTACCGGCTCGTCTATGTCCTGTGGTTTTGTAAAAATCACATTTCTCAAAAGTAACTCTAAATCCAAATAAAAAAATAAAACAAAACCATCTCTTTTATTCTGAGTCACATTCTACATAATACTCTAACTATGTGTTTGATTGTACCAGCCTTACACATTGATAAAAAGAGTAACAGAATTCTTCTTTTTGGAGTTATGTTTTCTCCAGTGTTGTCACTTATAACAAAGAACTCCCAACACTGGGCCTAAGAATATTAAAAGGGGAGAAAATCCCAAACAAACCATTTTCTCCTCTTTCACTGGGCTTTTTCCTATTTGCAGCCCTGTACTCCATAGGCTACTAATGCTTTTACTCAAGAAAGTCTGGTTGTTTTGAAGGTTTGGCCACAGGAATGAAGGCTTTCATTTCCCAGTGTTCCAGAGCTAAATGCTCTGTAGCCACAGTAAAGCAGTGACTTGGTGTCTTTCCCCTTTCAGTGCTGACAGACACTACTTTAGTGTTAAGAATGGCTTGTAGGCTGTATGAGTCAGGACATGCTTTGATAACAATCAACCACCAACATTTTAGTGTCTTAAGATGGAAGGTCTGTTTCCTGCTCATGCTAAGTGTCCATTGTAGGGTGGCTGTGGGGCTTTGTTCCATGTCCTCTCCACTGGCCCTTAGAGCTACCTATTCATTTGGTACATTTTTGCCTTCTGAGTTTTCACAGGTGAACATTTTACCAAACATTGTATCACTGTGCAATGGGAATTGTCATCCTTGTAGCTTCTGATAGCGGTTTCCTCTCTGTGCACTCCCTGACCTCACTTTTAGTTTTCTTCTGGTAGAGCAGAATTCCACTTGTTGGTACCAATTTCTGCATCAGTCAGGAATGGCTAGGTTACGCTGTAGTAAAAGACGACTTCAAAATTGCAGTAGCTTCAATGACAAAGTGTTGTCTCTTACTCTTGTTATGCATTTTGAGGGACTCGGCTCTGTCCTCACCCAGAGATCCAGGCTGAAGGAAGCTCTCTATCTGCTTCTACAGTTGCCCAGGGCAGTGTCTTCATTACCTAATGCTGTGTAACAAACAACTCTAAAACTTAGTGGTTTAAAACAACTATTTACTTGCTCACTATTTTGCAACTTGGGTTGGGCTTAGCTGGCAGTTCTGCTCTTCTTGCCTGGGGTTGCTTATGCAACCCGCAGTGGGTTGGCTGGGGACTGGCTGGGCCTGGCTGGCCTCACTCACATGTCTGGGGCTCAGCTGAAATTGCTGGAGCAGTTGGGATGGCTGGATCTCTTTATCTACCTGGTCTCTCATCTTCAAGGAGTCTATACTGGGCTTCATCGTTCCAAGAAAGAGTGAGAGGTGAAATTTCAAGGCTTCTTGAGGATAATGCTCACATTGTCACTTTCACCCCATTCTATTGGTCAAAGTAAGTCAGAAGGTCAGCTCAGATTCAAAAATAGGAGAAAGGCTCCACCTCTCGATGGAAGAAGCCACAGAGAATTTATGGCCATTTTTAATCCACCACAGTAGGAAGATGAGATTGTGGCAAATCATGTACTTGTTCTTAAATCTTTTGCCTAGACATGACAATTGTCATTCCTACTCACATTTCATAAACCAAAGCAAGTTACACTGTCATGCCTAACTTGGGAAATGGACTCCTACCCTATGTTAAGAAGATTTATTGCTAGTGCCATTGAGTTGATTCTGACTTCTAGTGACCCTGTGTGCAGCAGAGAGGAACCCTGCCCTGTCTTTTCGTGCTATCCTCTCACCTGCCGGTACTATATCAGACAATGCTCCACTGCTATTCATAGGGTTTTCACGGCCAATTTTATTAGAAGTGGGTGGCCAGGTCCTTCTCCCTAGTGTGTTTTAGTCTGGGAGCTCTGCTGAAACCTGTCCACCATGGCTGACCTTGCTGGTATTTGAAATACTGGTGGCATAGCTTTCAGCATCACAGCAACATGCAGCTGCCACAGTATGACAACCGACAGACGGGTGGTGTGATTCCCTGGCCGGGAAATGAACCCAGGGCCACAGTGGGTGAGAGCACCGAATCTTAACCACTAGACCACCAGGGCTGGCTGTTAAGAAGACAGAAGGCCGAAAGTATTTGGCAAATGGAAATAATGATGCTAATAAAACTTTTCCAATTGTTGAACATAAAGGCTTCTATTGTTAGCCGTTGATAGGTTTCTTGAATTGATTTTCAATAGTGTGCTGCTCAAGTAGCAGAATTAACTAATCGGATTCTAGACTCTTACATTATATTTAGGCTGTTTGTAAGACTTCTATGGTGCTATTTTGTATATGGCTCAACCCTTCTCTGATGTTTAATCGTTTTGTAGTCCTGCATTGACTATAATAATCTTTGCTATGTCTGTCGTCAATTATTTTTTTGAGTGTAGCATCAATACATCAGATTTTGGATGTTCTTGAAGGCTTTTCATAATGTTTATCACTTATTGGTAAGATGGGTCGTCAATGTGTCTTTTTATTTCCTTAGTTCAAGGAGAAGAATCCAGTGAATATATGCATAAAAATAGTTAAACAGAAGTCATGCACATAATTGGAGTCTCATATGTCACAAATTTAAATTTAGTATGAGTAATATTTTGATATGCACTTTGAAGAGACAGCAATAATTTGGAATCCCTGTGGAGGTTGTATTGTTTCAGTCAGAGATGGTCCCTGTTTATGGAATCAAAGGCTGGTGAGAGATTGAGACGGGTCAAATAGCATTCTTAAGTATTTTCATGATGAGATTAAATAAACCATGTCGAAAAAATAGTTATATTCAACTAGATATATGTGAAACTTTTAAAAAAATTTCACAAGTACGACTTTAGATTGAGTGAGTTAGCCTTACAATCTGTTGAGAAGTCAGCTGGCAGAGTGAGGCAGGGGAATCTGAGAGGCGGGTGCAGATATGAATAGTGCAGTGGGAAAGAGTAGGGGTTCGGAGCCCAGGGGATCTGGTTCAGGACCTGGACTTGCTGTTTACTGGCAACATGTCTCAGAGGTAAGTATGAGCACACAGGTCGGCCACATTTCTGAGCCTCCCTTGCAGCTCAGGTGTGGCCATGTGACTGAATTCTGGTTGCTGGAAAGAGAGCAGTGGGAGCAGAGTGTGCCATTTTCAGGCATGGGCTGGAAATATACCCCTCCATATGTGATCATCACTCCCTTCTCCCCTCAGCCATCTGAATGGAGAAGACTCAGGGGGCAGAGGACCTGGAAGAGGACTGAGAAGATGGGATTTGCCTGGGTCCTTGAAGGACTTGGTGGAGCACAGCCTCCTTACCTTCCCCCCCCCATCGCCGCTGCTGCTTCACACTGAGATGTGAGCAAGAAAGTTTTACTGTGCCCAGTCACTGAGATTTGGGGGTCTGTTATAGCAGCTACTAGAGCAGTTACTCTATTATGTGTGCGATGTTAGGCAGGATACATAGTCCTTATCAGCTTCACTTTCCTCATCTATAAACTGGGGCAATTCATGGGATTTTTGGTAAGGATTAAAAGAGGTAAAATGTATAAAGTGCTTAACATAACGCCTAGTATATAGTAAATGATAAACGGTGGGTATTATTATTAATAATAATAAATTGGAATGTTAGAGTGTTTCCTTTCTTTTTTTAATTGAGGTCACATTGGTTTGTAACATTATATAAATTTCAGGTGTACATCATTAAATTTCGGCTTCTGTATAGACTTCATCATGTTCACCACCAAACGTCTAGTTGCCATCCATCACTGTATGAATGTGCCCCTTTGCCCCTTTAGCCCTCCCCCACCCTCCTATCCCTCTGGTAACCACCAATCTGTTCTCTGTATCTGTATGTTTGTTTGTGTGTTTATCTTCCACATAGGAGTGAAGCCATACCATATTTGTCTTTCTCTGTCAGACTTACTTCACTTAGTATAATACCCTCAAAGTCCATCCATGTTACAGCAAATGGCAAGATTTCATCGTTTTTATGGCTGAGTAGTATTCCATTGTGTATATATACCTCATCTTCCTTATCCATTCATCTGTTGATGGGCACTTAGGTTGCTTCCAAGTCTTGGCTTTTGTGAATAACGCTGCAATGAACATAGATGTGCACCTATCTTTTCAAATTAGTGTTTTCATGTTCTTTGGATAAATACCCAGAAGTGAAATAGTTGGATCACATGGTAGCTCTGTTAGTAATTTTCTGAGGAATCTCCATACTGTTTTCCATAACAGCTGCACTAATTTACATTCCCACCAGCAGTGTACGAGGGTTCCCTTTTCTTCACATCCTCTCCAACACTTGTTATTTCTTGTCTTGTTAATTATAGCCATTCTGATGGGCATGAGATGATATCCCATTGTAGTTTTAATTTGCATTTCCTTAATAATTAGTGATGTTGAACGTCTTTTCATGTGCCTGTTGGCTATCTATATTTCTTCTTTGGAAAAAATGTCTGTTCAGATTCTCTGCCCAGTTTTTAATTGGGTTGTTAGTTTTTTTTTTTTGTTAAGTTGTATGAGTTCTTTACATACTTTGGATATTAACCTCTTATCAGATATAGGATTTGCAAATATCTTCTCCCAAATGGTAGGTTGTCTTTTTGTTTTGTTGATGGGTTTTAGAGTGTTTCCTTTTCGAAGTTGGAACAAACTACTTTTTCTCAGTTAGTCCTAGTGGACTATGAGATTAATTTTGGTAAATAGTTCTGGAAATATTGAGGCAGAATTAACAGTTTATTAAACACTTAGTTGGATGTCTTAGGCTATGAATGAAAAAAATAGAAGAATGCCTTACTAGATTTATTTCTTTGGTGGTGAGAAGTAGAGCAAATAGTACAGACCAGATAAGGCATATGAAACTGGGAGTTCCTAATTCACCTTATTAGCCAACACCAGCTTGTTTGGTGAGACAAGAGAGCTGATGCCAGGCTCAGGCACATGATGTCATGGTGCTTCACATGTATTAACTCCTTAATCCTCACAGGATCCATATGAAGTAGGCACTACCATTCTCCTCATTTTACACATGAGAAGATTGAGGCGTCTCAATCAAGAGTGGCTAAGTTAATGCTTACCCTGTATTAACTTGTCCAAGACCACGCCGGCTAGCAAATGGCAGAGCCAGGATTTGAATTGAGCAGCCTGGCTCTACAGTCCACACTTTTGACTACTACAGCACGCACTCTTATAGACATATGCAGAGTAGGTGCTCCATAAATATTTGCTCAATAAAGGAATGATGCCACTTGACATATTTTCAGAGGCCCGTATTACCCATGTGGGAATTGGAACCTCCTTGATGGCAATCAGATCCCTGATCCTTTTAAGATTTTAAAATATGAGGAAAGGTAGTGTGGGGGAGGGGTCAGAGAGCCACGTTAGATTTATCGGTTGCTAGAATTAACCCAGTGTTCAAGTTGAGTCCACAAGATGGGTACAGCCTCTGCTGGCATGTTGCTTTCTGTCTGGTTTGTAGATCTTCGGCCTTCTCTCATATTGCAGACAAGCCTAACAAGATTTGAATTGGCAAATAAGCATAAATGCCCACCTTCAGCCCTTTGAGAAGCTTCTGACTTGGGCCACATGTGCTCTTCTCAGAGGTGTCAACTGACACCATGCCTTCTCCAGCACCGTTCTGTGGTTGTGAGGAAAAAGAAATGTCGCTTGAAAACTGAAGCACGATTTACACTTAATATTCCCCAAATCACTCTTTGAAACTTATCTGCTTTTCCAGCAATTTTGTGATAGATATCATTGCTTATTTTGTGTTACAAAGTACCTACAATTGGTGATTCTTTAAATAAGAGATCATAAGGTGAGTGACAGTATAGCTGCCACTATCTTATCTCTGAAGGTGTTCTGACACATATATCTATATATAGATCTATATGAGGAGAGGAAATAGACAAGTTGACCTATGATTCCTTTCTTACTAATATTTCCCTGTGTCTGCTGTATCATAGTTCTGATCTTAAATCTTATTTGTTAGTCACAGATTGTGCTAGTTTATCAAAGAGATAAAAAATGGACTTTTTTTTTGCCTTCTGAATTTCAATGAAAGAAGAGTATTTGTCTTCACTATTGATCTATTCCACTGAGTAGTTCTTGTGATGATTACCACTTTTCTATATTTATAGAGAATCAGCACTTCATAAATGTCAAAAGGCACTCTGCTTTACAAGAGTGTCAGTGTTCTAACATTTCACAAAGTTAGCAATTATCACGAGAACCACGTGTGAAATGTGGAAAATAAATAATTACTAAGGGAAGTAATTTTTTTTTCTTGGTAGAATTGGAAAATGAGGACAAGTCCTTCATTATCTGTCGTATTTTGATTGCCTGTCCTTGATCATGGAGTCACTGTCATACGGGAACTTTCTCATCTCTCTTTTCCACTTGCTTCTTTGCATCAAAGTTTCTCTCTCATGGGGCTTGAATATCAAGTGGGCTATAAAAATCTCCTGAGATGTGAGATGCTTGTAATGGGACAGAGGAAAATTACATTTTGATCATAGGAATCAGAAAGGTCAACTTTTTGGGGTCCTATGTAATTATCATATTAAGGTTTACAAAGAAACTTCTGTATACTTTCATGACAATATAAGTGAAGATTTCAGACAATTTTTAAAATTGGGGGTAGAGGATTTCTAAATAATGCTTGAGAGCTGTCCTGACCATTTACCCTACATTGAATTGACCAGCTCTTTCATGTCCCGTAGATATAATCTGTGCTTGGAGGTTTTTTTTTTTTTGGTCCCCAATAAGGCTACTTTGAAAAGTTGTCATAGCAACGCTGGCCACTGGTCTCAGATAATATAACAGCGTGAGGAGGTGGCCTCCACTGGACTCCAGGCTTTGTTAGTTCATGCTCTTATGTGCTGGAATGGCTTGTTCGGAGCTAGTGTTTCATTGCAGCAAAACACTCTATTCCAGAGACTCCTAGGAAAGCCATATCTTGTTCTTGAAGCGGATAGGTCATGCAAACCTTCCCTACTGCCCTCTGCTACCTCTACTCTTTAGTGGAGCCCATGTCCAGTCTCTTGGCACTTGGATTGCCATTCTCCAATGAGTCATTCCTGATCATGTGTTTATTGAATGAGGCTAAGTCGGGGCTTGGAGTCTCTTCTCAATGGCTTTAGGTGGAACAGGGTCTTTCAGCATTGTGTGGGAGCCCTGTACCACTTTTTTTGTTCAGTCTGCCAGCAAAGTTTGAGATGTTCTGTGTTTTTTCAGCAGGCTTATGGCACCTACACACAGTTGTTATACATGTTATGGCTCTTGCATTTAATGACCGTGTTAAATGATGTTACTCTCATAGTTCAGAGGGACAGTTTGCAAAGCTCTGTGTATTTCAGGAAATTGCAAAGGAATGATGAATTCCATCTGTCTTCCTGGCACAGATTTTTGCTTCGAGTTTTCTGCATTAAGGGTCCTGGGCTATCACATTCATGTTGATTGACTTTTCATGTCTTTTCAATGGATGAAAAAATTTCTGTTTTCATGTTTTTGCTTTTGTTTGATTTCAGTGGTCTGATTTCTGGCATTTTGAAAAATCCTCAGGATTTCTTTCAGAGTTGCAGTTCTCCTTGTCCATCTCCCTAAGTTCTTATCTGCCTTTGTCTCTTCCATTCTTATTTTTCTGGCTTCTCACTTTGACCCTCTAGGAACATGATAGGCACCTAATAAATTTTGATTGTGTTGAATTTTAGGAGGGACAGAGAGAAAGCACAATTTGGATGAATGCTATTTTAGTAGAACATCTTTATACTGAAGTCTTTCAAAGGGTTGTGGCCTCATGTCAGGAAGTAGAACAGAGTTCAACTTCTCCTGCTGATAACTGGCCATTCCCCATTTGAAATCAAGCGCAGATGTGTTAGCTGCAGGCACGATTTCACAGGCTGATCTGATAATTGAGAATAATCATATATTGGAAAGATGTCTGTAACTGCTATGAGCAGCTAGCAAAAGAAGAAGACAGTAATTCCTGCTCTGGAATAAGCCATTTCTTTGTTTGGGTATTTCCATCAGATTTATAGCTATGATTATTTTAGGCACTCTTATGTAGATTGAACGAAGAATGTATTTTGCCTTTCAGCCCAATGACTCTGGTGATATGTGGTCCCTGATTTTGATCAGCGAAGGTAGTGCCGTGTGAGAGAGCAATGTGATAATAAATGAGAAGGCAGCAAAGATAAACTGCTCTGTCCTGCCCACTCACCTCCATCCTTTAAACACAGATTGACTCTGGGACATGAAAGGACTGCCGAGTTGTTAACCCGCACAGACAGCAGTGGAGCTGCAGCAGATGAGCTGTTCTTTGATAAAAGCATCTCAGTGCCTCCTTAATTACATCCCCAAGGATGCGCATATCTTAACCACCAGAATGGCCACATCACAATGGCCACATGGAAAAGAAGTGAGAAGGATCAGAAGCCAGCAGACGAAATTACTCAGGGACTGGGGTTCTCAGAACTCTTAACAAAAAATGGAGAGGAAATCTGAGCATGATGGGAGTAAATCGCAAAGCATCATGACATTGCTTCAGATTCCCCACTTTATTCCCAACCTGCAATGTCCAACGTAGTTCAAGAATTGAATTTTCTTAATTAAAAAGATTCTAGGATAAAATGTTCACATTTCCACTTGCCCCACGGGAGAAAAAGGTCACATAGAAAGACTCCATGGACATTTCTACAGTACTGGCTTATAGTTCTAAATGGCAAAATTTAAAGATATCAAATATCATTATATCTTCAGTTATAGGGGTCCATAACCATATTTCAAAAAATGGGGTCTCATTCGCTATTTAAAAGATGTTGTAAAAAAACTAAATGCCATGGGTGGTACTATGAAATAAAATGTCATCTGGCACACAGTTGGTGCTCAACAATTATTTGAATCAAAGATGATATAAACTTTGCTGCCTTATCCTATTATTCAGGATAATCCTATTCAGTTCAGTATATTTCAGTTCAATTCAGCAACTATTTACTACCAATTTGCAAGTCACTGTGTTAGGGGCTGAAGAGAGTAATAAAATACAATCTGATATTTTTGTTGTTGGTGGTGGAGATGATGCCAAGATAAGATAAGTAAACAAATGTAATATCTATAAAACAGGCAATGTTAGCTTCACAAGAGAACTACCTAAGTGCATGATATCCCCAAAGTGCATGATACAGATGTATGAATATTGCATCCAGAGTACAGGTTCTAGAAGAAACAGAAGGTAGTCACTGGTAGTCCTCAGTCAGTTGGGCATAGTGCAGATCCTACGAGATTGAATGCAGATTTACAGCCCAGAATGAGTATGTGGTGGTTTTATTGAAACTTTGTCTTGTAAAGGATGCTGCATGGTCTAGTGGGGTGAGCACAGATATTTTTAGCCCGATTGACCTTTGTTCAGATCCTACTTCCACTAATGGTTAGCATTATGAAAATTGCCAAATCTCTCTGATTCTCGATTCTTTTATCTTCAAAATAGAAATAATATTCCTGTTAATACTAATTTGCGGGGCTGTTGTAAAGATTAAAAGAGGTAATCCATATAATATGCTTAATACAGCATCTGGCACATGGAAGTCCCTTAATAAAGATCTCTTCTCCGTCTTTCTCCCTTTTATCACATAGTAAGCTTACACATGTCAATCTATTAGTCTGAGGCTTTTGCCATAACTGTTCCAAGGAGAAGGGTAGTAATCCTTTTCTGGGCTGTTTGACTTTTAGTAGCACTAAGGAAACTTAAGAAAAGAAAATTAAGAATTTGCAACTAATGCAATGGATGTTTCCCAAGATGAAGGGGACTCAATATACTGAGCAGTGTATTGTCTGTGTTTACAAAGCCTAGCGTTGATATTCAGAGAATTAATTCAAGCCTCTTTTACACACATGATCTAAAATTCACCTTGTTCACTGTTGAATTATATTTGAAAAATAGTCAGCTTCTGCTTATGAATTTGTTTGACTGATAAATATTTAATTCAAAATATAGCTTAGATCTACTTTCATTTCCTTTAATATTTGGATTTTTTTTTCTTTTTTGTTAAAGTTGAATAACAGTGTACCTATGACTGAAGGTGGTGGTGAATTACATTTCTGAGCATTTTTTTTTTCCTGGAGTTTGAGGTTCTTTTAGGTGTTAAATGCATTATGTTGTGTAATGTCTTCTCATATCCCAAAATTTTCTAGTTTTTATTTCTTTTTTGAAGGTTTTCTTGAAACACAGATTCCTCTTTATCTCCATATACATTTTTTCCTTCTAAGATTCTTCTTGAAGACAACCAGATTGTAAGCTCCCTGGAGGAAGTCTTTACGTCTTAAACCTCTTTGCTTAGTAAATATTTACTCATATGTCAAAAGCCCAGTAGAGACTCTAGTAAATCAGACTCTCCATTTGCAACATTTGAGTCTTTATTCTAGTCACCAAAGCATTACTCATCATGGGACATTGTTTCCAATTTTCCTGATGAGTCAGGAAACCCCAAAACACCATACTTGGAAAAGTCACAGCAAATGGATATTTTTATTCATTTTATACTGTGTATATATTTGTATATGTAATTTGTAGAAATATTAAAGATTCAATAAATTACTTAAGTGATAACATTTATTTAAGTACAATATTTTCCTATGTTAGGTAAGAATGAATTTCTTTTCTTTTATCCCTCTCTCCCCCCTCCCCTTCCTTCCCACCTTCCTTTCCTCCTCACCCAGATCATTTCATGAAAGGGGGAAAACATACTGTCACAGGGGCTGATTTTCCAAGATTTACTGCATTGCTTGCTCCAAATATTTTTCCTCCATGTTATTCACTTCTTATAGCCATATCTCATATTTAAATGGAATTACAAACAAGTAAAAAATAAGGAAATCCACCTTATTTTTATGCCATCCTCTCTTTTAAGAGGTGTACTATGAATTGATATTCTTTACTTCATTACATAACACATATTTATTTGAGCAATTATTATATACCAGGCACTGGGCAAGTTGTTGGAAATACAGTAGTGAACAAGAGACTTAGGAATGAGAGTTCATAGTTATAAAGCAAAGGTTTTCCAGGCTCAGTGCAGTTTATATTCGGTCAGGGTGTTTGAAGAAGTACATTCAGCTTTACAGTAAGAAGAGTACAGATTATATGGTATTTTTCTTTCTCTGTCTGGCTTATTTCACTTAGCATATAATATCCTCTAGATCCATCCATATTGCTGCGAATGGAAGGATTTCATTCTTTTTTATGACTGAGTAATATTCCATTGTGTATATATACCACATCTTCTTTATCCATTCATCTACCAATGGACACTTAAGTTGCTTCCATATCTTGGCTGTTGTAAATAATGCTCTGTGCATATATCTTTTTGAATTACTGTTTTTGTGTTCTTCAGATATATACCCAGCAATGGAATTGCTGGATTGTATGGTAGTTCTACTTTTAATTTTTTTAGGAACCTCCATACTGTTTTCCATAGTGGTTGCACTTATATGTGGAATCTTTAGAAAAACAAAGCACACGAACAAACAAAACACAACAGAAACAGACTCATAGATACAGAGAACAAATTGGTGGTTTCCAGAGGGGAGGGGGTGGGGAGAAGGGCAAAACAGATGAAGGGGATTAAGAGGTCCAAACTTCCAATCATAAAATAAATAAGTCATGGGGATGTAATGTAAGGCATAAGAAGTATTGTTGACTAACAATACTGTAATAACTCAATATGATGACAGATGGTAATTAGTCTTATCAGGGTCATCATTTTGTAATGTAAATGAATGTCAAATCACTATGTGGTACACCTGAAACTAATACAATATTGTATGTCGACTATACTTCAATAAAAAAGATAAAAAAAAAAGAAGAGTACAGATTAGGAATTTTGCTGGTGAAATAAATCCCTGTTCATATATCCCTAAATGATCAATAATGAGGAGAAAACTTTGTTTCCAGAAGTTCCAGCATGGATTAGCCAAAGAATCATTTTAATTATTTAAACTTCCTCTCATTCAGACAAGCTTTCCTTATTTGTTAGAAAAACTGACCACGCTGATTGCTGGTTACTCAGCACAGTCCGGAGAGGAGCGTTAGGAAATACACTAGACTCTGGAGAGTTGCCCTGGTTGAGAAGTTGGTGTTAATAGTTCTCTAACAGGCATTCTTAATAAATGATAAAAATAACCTTTTAGATACTTAAGTAATTTTACTGCCAAGGGCATTTAATCAGGCCCAGTGCCAAATGCTAATTAATGATACAAGTGGAGGATTTTATTTAAATTTGTTATACTAATACGTTGAAATATAAATAGAAACTGCCAAGTGAGAGAAACTTGTGAAAGGGCAGAATGTGTAAGGTGAAGGAACAAACACCAAACTTGAAAATCATAGACATGCTGTGTTACAGAAGGTAATTGAAACAGAAACCTTTAAAGAAAATAATTTATTTGTAAAAAGATTTTTGTGATTTACAGTACTCAAACGACTGAAAAATATATAAAATAATGAGGATTATTTTAGGCTAACAATTATTAAATAGGAAGAATTTAACTCAGTCATGAGAGAGGTTACTGCCGGATGTGTGGTATAAAGGCTCTATTTTGTTGAACATATTTGCTCATCCCAATGTTTTTGTTTCCAGTTGGTATTAGTCCTGAGTTTATTTCTAAGCACGAGCTGCTGCTGATGTCATGTTTTAGGTCTCTCTGATTTGCAAAGAAAATTCATGGTAGGGATCTGTATCACCAATCGCTGATGGTTAACAAGATTTCTTACATGCTCGGTGGCTCAATGATACACTGCTAAATCCAGATATGTCTGGGATATTTATCAACGTGTTTTCCACTGGGAAGCCTCATGGTTGACTTTTTTGCCATTCATGGTTCTGACATGTCCCAATGGATTTATTGTGGATTAAATCTATTGAGTTAGCTAAAGGCAGAGATCCACCTAAAGCTAAGAGGGCAGTGGGGGCTACACACTATTCTATTCTTACTGGATGTGAGCCAAAATGGGAAGGTCTATTTTTTTCTTGTGTTAATGAAGAGATAGGATTTATAGATCTCTAACTATAGTCCAGTAAGTAACCACTTAATTTGATGAAATGAGTAATTCTGGTTAAAGAAACAAGCACTTTGAGTCAAGGAGGTGTTTACAATGATCAGTTTGATGAGATCCACTTTGTGAGTTATAGAAATAGTTAAGTAGGGACCTGTAGGTGGTTGCCACGTTGAGCAACATTGCAAGATTTAACTTGTTCTGTTTGGGTTGCTTTGAGATTTCTCAATTTAGTGCCTTTGTTTATGCTAATTTTCCTTCCTGTAGCCGGCCTCTTCCAGTTTATTCCTCCATTTACATTCATCCATTGCATTCCAGCTCAGATTCCACGTTCACTGGAAAAACCTTGGAGCGCTCCATCTAGAATTGATGTTTCACTCAGCTGAAGAAAGATATTGAATAAATTTAAAATCCATCGGATAAATGGCACTTATTACCTAAAATCATGTGACACTTGTGATATACTTTCTTGTTCTGTAATTGCTTGGATGCTTATCTCTTCAAACTAGATTTCACATTCAGGAAAGGCAGAAATGATTTCTTTGCTTTTCCCATATCTTTGCACAGTGCCTAGCTTAGGAAACTTACACAGTAAATATTTGTTGATGACTAATGAATGAACATAGAGGTTGAACTCAAATGGCCAGTGTGATCCATAAGCTGGTGACTACAGGGTGTCGTTCTCTCTGTGAAGACAAGCTGCCCCGTTCCTCCACTCTGCACTGTGGCTCTAATGCCAGAAAGGGGCCTGGGTGCATCTCATTAAGTGAAACATTAACTTTTTACCACACATCCAAATGGCATAAACATCTGGATATGCTCAAGATAGACACATTCAAATCTGCATTACCAAACAACTGCAGAATGCCTGACAAGGCTTTTCAGTGTTTCTTTTTGCTTACAGAAGATCTCTGTCAACATTTGGCTTCTTGAAAGGCCGGGGTGATGTAACTCCCTTGACATCACAAGGAGATTGTATTTTTAGTTGCTCTTCTCGAGACCTGACATCTTCTACCTTGAACCCTAGGGACAAAATAGATCTTACAGACCTCTTCCCTTTACAGAGGAGGAAAGTGAGGATTATGGTGTTTAAAGGACTTGCTCGAGGTCACTCAGCTGTTATTGGCAGAGCAAACCCACAAAGACTTTCTGCTCTCTTCCTCCCACCCATCTAAATACAATATAATTCACATATGACTACACTACTTGACCATCAGATATAGATCAAAACCTTAATTTTTCGACTTTTTTATATGCTCTCTATATATCATCTTTAGCTATATTGATCTTCATATATCAAGCCTTGAGATCCTCTGTCAAGTAGGCTATTTCACAGATGAGGAGACCATATCATATATAAGTCAAAATAGTTTGTTTGAGGTCAGTGACAACTAAGCCCATGTAGAAATGATATTACTACTATTTGAGCTTTTATTTTATTTTATCTTTTTAAGTGTCTTTTCTTTTCTTTTTTCTTTTTTTTTTGAGGAATATTAACCCTGAGCTAACATCTGTTGCCAATCCTCCTCTTTTTGCTGAGGAAGATTGGCCCTGGGCTAACATCCGTGCCCATCATCCTCTGCTTTATATGTGAGATGCCGCCACAGCATGGCTTGATAAGTGGTGCATAGGTCCATGCCCGGGATCCGAACCTGTGAACCCCAGGGAAGCCAAAGCTGAGTGCATGAACTCAACCACTACACCCTGGGGCCAGCCCCTTGAGCTTTCTTTGACATATAATTCTGGCAAAGAAAAAACATTTATTTCTCTCTGTTCTTACTTGGCTGGTCCCCTGGGAACCAATAAGAGGCATTTATAATGGAAATTGTCAGCCATCTGTGGATGCAAAGCAAGGCACGGTGACATCAAGAACCCAGAGTTCCCGCTCCTGTCCCTTCTCTCTCCTGCGGGGCATTGAGCTTCCCTGCAAGACCTCTCCAGGTGTGTGAGGGGTTCTCCAGTGAAGTCTGGCATGTCTGATAAATGAATTTTCAGCTTTAGAAATTAAGCAGCATTAGACTGTTTTCTTTACTTTTTGCTTTCTGTGGCGATCCCTTGCACCCAGCCCTCCAAGTCCTCTGAGGGGGCCTTTCCATTGTCATTTCTCATGGTGGCAGTTGTGAGGCCGCTGATACGTATACTAAGTGCTGTCTTTTGATTCTTCTCATGATGCCCATCTTTAGGTCTCTGACTGGCAATGGATTCCACAAACAGAGAATGGCTCTCTCTCCATTTCTTTGCCTCACTTTGTTACTTGGGCCCTAAAACATCATGACCGGGTATATAGTCACAAAAAGTCTCTTTAGAAAACAGCTCCTTCAGACCATGGCCCTAATTCCTCCCTGTTGGTGTACAAAATGAAGTCAAGTGACAGAATAGGAATGAGTCACATTATTACCCTCTCTCTGTTCTTCATTTCTTCCTCTTCTTTCTCAAACCCCTCCCAAACTCTCCTAAAACAAAAAATAACATTCCTTACTCTCCTTCAGCAAAACCCCAAAAGAGTCTTGTGTATCAACTCATGCAAATAATTGTTGGAAAGCCTCGCGGGCCCTGTTCCTCAGATGAGTGGGCAAGACACAAATGTGAAACCCCTTGCTCCTATTGTCTTCAAATCTCTACTCTGTGCCATATATTTTGATATACATTATCATGTTTAATTCTCACAACAATTTGAAAGGTAACACTATTATTTCAAATTTAGAGATGAGGGAATTAAAACTCATAGAGATTAAGTCAAGGTTAAGGAACTTGTTCACATCAGGCCGTTAGAAGTAAAGCATCTTGGATTCTATCCAGGGCTGGCTGACTCCTCAGCTAATGCTCTTTCACTGGTCTTTCTGATTTGCAAAGGAAGTTCATGGTAGGGATCTGCTATCTGGATCTGCTTCAGCGTTAGGTAGCAGTTCATCAAACTTCAGGGTGCAGAAGATTCACCAGGGGTACTTATTAAGAAAGCAAATCCCTGGGCCCCACCTCAGGTCCCAGTGATTGTCATCATCCCAGTTGATTCAAACCACAGGAGACTATGGGAGACTCTGATGGGAAGGACGTCTGTGGGCCCGGGAGCAGAGCAGGGTCCGTTAATGTAAGCGGAATGGGATCTTTATACCGTACTTGACCCACAGCACTGTTCATGCCTGAGCTCTCTCATCTGGGGCAAAGGTCACGCAGATTGTTAACCTCTGTGTTCAGAAGTGCACTTGGATGAACACAGCATTTCCTGAGGTCCTCTGCCTCAGTATAGGGCATTTATTTTAAAAATGTGGATATCCCGTACCTTCTTAGATCCACTGCTGTGTGTGGGCTTTGAGCCCAGGAGCTCGCATTTTTTACCATGCTCCTAGCTGGATGTTATACACAATCAACACTAGATATAAAAACAAACAAACAGGGGCCACCGGCCTGGTGGTGTAGTGGTTAAGGTCCGCATGGTCCGCTACAGGGGCCAGGGGTTCCCAGTTCGGTTCCTGGGTTTGGACCTACTCACTGCTCATCAAGCCATGCTGAGGCAGCATCCCACAGAAAAACTAGAAGGACCTACAACTGGGGTATACAACTATGTACTGGGGCTTTGGGGAGAAAAAAGAAAAAGAGGAAGATTGGCAACAGATGTTAGCTCAGGGCCAATCTTCCTCAAAAAAAAAAAAAGAAGAAGCTACTTGCACAGTGGCATCCACTCCTCTAAAAACAACAATAAAATAAAAATAGGAACAAATTCATAAATAGCTCTTTCTATGCTGTTTCCCAAATTAGTCTGTATTTGAATGGTAAATAAATGGAAAAAATATGACCAAATGCATCTCTAGGCATTGTTTTAATTAAATTTGTCATCTGGGGTGTGACTACCTGTTCAAATTGATACAGCAGAGAGGATGGCAATGATAATGCTATGAGAAATAGACAAATCAGAGCATATTCGATTAATCCTTTCCCCTGCCAGGTTGGTGAAGTATACATTTCCTACTTGTTTTTCCCCATAGACTTTCAAAGGGGGTACTGGGGACCGAAGTCCTGTGAGAATGAAATTGATTGAAACTGCAAGAATGTTGGCACATAAGGGCTGGAATTAATTAGCATTCTTAAAACAGCAGCACTAGGCCCTTGAATTTTTGGAACATATGAATGGTAGCTGTTGATTTCTCAACCCAAAGCAGAACATCTGTTCTTTTGCAGAGAGTCTAGCAAAGATTGCAATGCAGAGTCAGGTGGGGGTAGCGTTGTTAGAAAACGCAGTTCATATCATAGCTGTCCATTTGGGTTTATTATTAGACAGCACTCGGTATAATTGCTTTCTCAAGAGTTTTTAGATGTCTGACACACACTCCACATCTTGTGGGATTTTATTGGCCTTAATCTCTCTGTAAAGTTATTCCAATCAGAAATACACGTGAGAAGTATCCATAAAATCTAACAAACAATCTGTATTCAGAATTAATTTTACATTAAACACAATTCACTAATTCCCATCAAGTCGTACTCTTTCTCATCTTGTCTGCCTGGATCTTTGGGAGATAGAACCAAGTCAGTGAAGAAAGGAAAGGATGAAGACGAAAGTGGGGAAAGAAAGGGATGCAGGTTGAGTTGTTTCTCAATAAGTAAATGACTATATCTAAGAATAAGATAATCAGGGAATAGTAAAGAAAAGTTAAAATTTAAAAATAAACAGAATTATTAAGAATATCAAGTATAGACCCTCGCCTACTCTATACTTATACACAAAGTGTTAATAATTTTTATTATTCGTTCATTTTCATTTTAAGGCAAGGAGTTAGAGAGATCTTGGATACAGTCCCAGGGTTGCCATATACTTGTTCTGTGATCTTTAGGATGTTATTTAAATTTTCTATGTAAAGAAAGTTTATGTAAAATTGAGATAATAATTCCTTCCTTGCAGGGTTCCTGTAAGGATGAAAATGAAATAACATGTACAAGGGCCTAGCAAAGTGCTTGATGTAGAAGGTACATAAAAATGCGAGTTACTTCTCTTCCTCCTTACTAAGTGCTATGCAGCTGATATTTTTATGTTCAGACTTGATGGAATGGGATTATTTAGTTGCTGCTTCACTAAGTTAATTGGAAAGGGAACGGCTGACTACACTAATTTTCTGTCTGGTACTCCACAAACAAATACGGTTTCTTGTTATAAGCTGAAGTGGGTGGGGACGGGTTCGGTTAGGAGTGAGGAGAAAGGGGGTGCTTGAAAAGCAGATCCATTTTCATTTTTATGAAATAGGTTAGTTGTGTTTTGTATTTCATTGTGATAAAAATGAAAAATCAAAATATTGTGGCATTTGCTTTTGTTTCATTTTCTGCCATACTTTTGGGCCTGAAGCAGCCTTCGATGTCTGCACAGGGCGGAGGCGGGATTTAGGAATGGAGGTGTGACCTGGGGGGAGGTGTGAGCTGGGGGGAGGTGTGAGCTGGGGGAGGCGCTTGTGCAGTTTGACAGTTCTGCTCCTTCTGTCTTGGGACTCTTCTCCTTTTAAGGGCTGATATGTTGGTAGGCTTTAAAAACATTAAAAATGCTTCCCCATTAGTATTTTCAAATTTTAAAAACTGTAGAGTTTATTATAAGGTATAAAGGGGCCTATTGAGTGGGAAATGAAAGGAGAGAGATCAACAACCCGATTTAGATCATTAGAGTCATTAGAAACTTAGCTTTTTCCAATTTATACTTTAATGGTTTGATTTCTAGAGTTACACTTAGTTGGATTGATGGTAAGTGATTAACGCTGTTGTGGGTATAGCTAGCATCTCTGACTTCTCTAATGGGCTTCCAAATTATGCCATTTATTAATGAAATTAAGTCAGCCTGATGATTTTATATCTATAGCCTCCTTTAGTGGTGAGTACCATCCCTGTGATAGGGAGAGCTTGTAAGATTTCAGTTTACCCGGCAGTTGTTTGCTGCATTTCCATTAGCTACTTTTGTCATTATGGCTAGGAATTGGAATTCCTACACACCAGGAAGAAAGATTACATTTAAAAATAAAAGTTAAATGACACTTGATATTTTCAGCTTTTATGGAAGATTCTCAAAACACTCTTCAAGGATTCCTCATACTTTAGTCTCAGGTAAGAGAGGGCCATCTTTTTGTAAGACGAAACAATCCTATAAGTTAGCTATAGAATTTTAAGAGTCACTTTCTCCTTCCCTTCTGTAAGGGTGAAATAGAGGCACAAGGACACTGCGAGCAATGGTGCTTCAGGATTAAGTGATAGAAACGAATTTAGTCCCAAGATTAGGAATTGACACTTGGGCCTGCCACTGAAAATAGACGGAATCTACTTCCATAGAGATACGGAAATGATTAAAGCTTGGTTTGTCTGCAGTGGTATCTATCTATCTATCTATGATCTATATACCACTTATCTATCTATCTATGTATCTATCTATCTATCCATCTATCTAATTATTTATCAGAGAGCCAAGATTTTGGTTAAGCCTATGCTGGTTGCTAGTCAAGCTGTAATGAATATAGTGCTAATATTGGACTTAGAAGATATTGAAAAAAAAAATCTAAATTTTAACAAGAAATATAGAGTGACCCAGATAACCTGGCAATAAAAACAAATCCATTCCCTTGATACCTTTTCCTGTGCCACCTTGCAAGAGGTATATCATTCTCTCTTGGCAGGTTTTTTTTTTGAGTCAGTGCCAGAAGGAAGACACACAGGTGTCACAAGTGTATTTTTTCCAAAGACTCAAAAGGAAATTTCAGGCAGATTTCGTTAGGAAATGGTATTCATTGCTGAACTGCAAATTAGATTGCAAGTGCTTTGGGCATTCTTAGTAAATTATAAAGCTAAACCTGGAGCTATACTAAACCCTTTGAATTTAATTTGACTGCTGGCAGACATCAATGGTTAAAAGATTTTAGAAAACCTGAAAGCTAATGCTTGAATGTGCTGGTAGGGGATGTTGTAGGAAAGACAGGTGGCTCAGGGAGCCAAATAAAACACTGGCCTTTTACAGACTATTCAAAAACTAATACAATAAAAATGAATACGCTGCATAATATCGCAAGTAGCGCTAATGTAATCAAGGCACACACAGCCTTGCGAGGGACAAGTTCATTTTCTACCTTCTGAGTTATTACTAGCACAATTTACCTCTCTCCTCTGCAGTCTTCATTCTGGGAAGGCTTGTCTTTGCCTGTGTTGCTGGCCTGTGTCCTTTTGCATGCTAATGCAATATTCTGTTCTAACTTGACGATAACAGATTAGCAAGCACCTCTGACTTCCTTTCTTGCCTAATGCAATTCAAGCCTAGCAGGGAGCCTGACGTTTGTCATAAACAGTCCTAAGCATTTTTCATATGAAATTCAATTAAACTGTTTCCTAGTCTAAGTGTCTGTTTAGTTTCTTACCTTTCAGCAAAATGAAGTTTTCCTTCCTGTGAAAATACTTAAAAGCAAGCAATTGAAGGAAGTGGGGAGAGAGGGCCAGGATGGAGCGGGAGGGGACGAACCATGCTGTTTGGCACAGTCAGCTAATTGTTTCAGGCTTTGTTTTTCTGTTCCCCTTGAAGATGAGCTGTATTTTAATTACCGCATGAAAGATTTGTCTTGATTAGATGGCGGAGGTGTCAGTGCTTCCAAAGAGATCTAAATGCATAGAGAAGGGGAAGGAGGCAGGAAAAGTGGATTTATTTTGGAAACTTTCTAGGCTTTGGCTGTCCTCCCTGTCTCCTTACCACCACGCATCTCACTTTTGTTCAGGCTCCATTGCAGGTACAAAAGGGGCCTTGAGATGTTTGATGACATGGTGGTCTGAAATAGGGTCCTCTTTGCTCAGGATGAGGAATGGATGAGAACTGTGCTGGAGTGTGCCTTGAAAGAAATTAGGCGAAACCTCTCTTTCTTAATGCCGTGACAGAGAACTATCATGCAGTGCAAGCAGGGCTTTCTGCTCTACTTCCTGAGATTGAAAACATAGGATAATTTGTCAGCCAAGTCTTGACACTGGGTAGGTGATGTGGGTATAAAGATAAATTAGGCTAAAACCCTCTGCACTGGCATTGCTGGTAGTCGGTAGGGGAGACAAGCAAATGGGTACTTCGCCGCATGGAAATTCTCTTAGAATGTGCAAAGGTGCTCCAGGAGCACAGGAGCACAGAGGATGGGATGCTCAAAGTCACTGCTGCCGTGTGGGTAGGGTAAGGCTTCATGGAGAAGGTCATACTTTTGCAGTCTCCAGGGACCAGGGATGGCGGAAAGGGTCAGCCTATGTAACTGGGATAAGGACTGAAAGGTATTCAAAAAATTTAGCAATAAATGGTCACTGGTAACATTAATGAGAGCAGTTGAAGGGAGCAGTGGGGACAGAAGCAGGTTGTCCAGCATGTAGGAGAGAAAGGGCAGCAAAGGAAATCTTTTGGATTTTTCTTTTGAGAAGTTTACTTGTGGAGGAAAGGAGCAAGATGGATTCTTAATTAGAGTGTTTCAGTCTAGGCTTGTGTGAAAAGCAAAGCAAAAAGTTGATATCTAGGTATCTCAGACCCTAAAGTATTGCTATTAAAGAAAAACCAGACTCCATTTAGTATGCATTTTTCAAATAGCTATCACAATTAATGAAATCAGAAGACAGTTGCTCAATTCCTAATTTCTCTTTGCCTTTTAAAGGAGAATATTCCTCACAGGGAATCTATGAAATGATCTTCTCTCTACTCTGGACATTTTTTGAATTCTTTAAAATAGCAGAGATAAAGGACCTAGTGTAGTTTAATACATTGGTTTAAAATAAGTGTATGGGATATAAATGAGGTTAGCTTCACATAATAGCTAGAGAAACAGTAGATGTTCAATCTAAGGGAACATTTAGTTGTAGCACGAGTTTTTTTTTTTTAACACACAAAACACATTTGATTCGTTCATTTTTTAAAATGATAATTTCCATTTTCTTTATAAAAGTATGAGACCTCGAAACACCGTATTTTTAGTTTATTTGTTTTCTTTTTGTTATTAAACTGCATAACAATTTCAGTGCTCTCCATGAAAGGACTTTTCAAACATTGGGTGTGTTGGAATAAACATAGCTCTCCATTCCCCTGCACCCCCACGTGATTGAGAAAAAAACAATCAGAAGTTAATTTTTGGAACAAGGTAAGGGAGGAACAAAGGAAAGTTGAGGGACGTGGGCTCAGGTTGATTCTGGGATAAGTATATGTGTTCCCTTTGGAGTTTAAGCTTGGGATTTTAAGCTTTCAATGCCCAGGACCACTGCCAACAAGTTGAAATGAGATAAAAGAGTAAGGAAAGTGTTAAAAATAAAAATGAAAAAAGAACGTTGCCAATTCTGGAAAAATTTGCGTCATAAAATGGCATCATATTTTTATCATAGAAGGCATAATTTTCCCTATCATTACCACTGGAATTTGTTTTACTTAAAGTAAGCAATTATTGAATGCCTGATGAATATGTGGTCTATATATGGCACCTTCATTCATATTTAGGTGAATGCTATTTTTTTTTTAAATCCTACTTGAACTTTTTACTTTTGGAAAATAACAGGGACATTTTGAGGTCCTAAAAGATCAATAAATGTTGAAGCTGGATTTTATGGGATGTAGAAATACTGTAATACTGATTCGATTGTTTTTAGGTAGAAAGTATATATTTATCTTTTTAAAAATTTAATAAAATTTGGGAAAAATTTGCCCCCAAATCAGGAAGTGAATGTCAGAAATCGTAGTGCAATGTTTTGGTGTATTGGTTCTCCTTCCTCATGCCTCGTGTGGGGAGACACCATGGAACTGAATATGAGGCTTGATTTGAAATAGTCACACACGCAGAAGAAAGCCACTATACCTCCAGACTTTAGGGAGACATGCCCCATTATTTAAAGGGAGAAATTCTGAATCAGAAAGCAAATATACGGGCCAAGAAAGATTTACATTGGTAATGTTTTTCTGATTTTTATTTTAATAAAAATTAATTTTTATATTTATTTTTATGAAGCTGAGAAGCTTCTCGAACTTAAAACAAATGGGGATCACTGAGGATGACTGCTCAGGTTTGCCTTTTAACTGGGTGACATTGACTCGTAATATTCACAATAGAGGGAGTGTTATCTTGTTGATAACCAAGCAAATCATAAATCAGTTTCTCTTTAGAATGCCTAGTATTTTCTGAGTTTGTGGTGAAAATGGAGTATTTTCCTGGGATGGGGACATAGATTGTGTAGAAAGTAGGTAGAGGAAATCTTATCACTTTGCAAAAGGAAAGACCGAAAAGTTCTTGTTGAAGAATCTACAAGAGGCAATTTGAATCTCCTAGTAAAGGGACGGGTTTTAACCTGTTATCCAGTGCAATAGAAGATATTTAAAGCCATGCCATGCATCTGATATTAGAATCTGCTCTCTGAGCCTGCCTTATTACTGGCTGTTATTCAATAAAGCATAAAAGAGTTTTAGTCCAATTTATCTTATTTGTATTTGTTATGGGGAAAAGAGCCATATGAACTACCAATCTAAATTTATAGTTATTTCACAGAGGACAGAGGATTGAAAGAATCTTAAAAAGTTAATGCAGTTAACATCCCTGTCAGTCAATTTATGATACTCTCTCAGAGAAAAGCAGTTTTAGGGAAATGATATTTCTCATAAGATCTGAAAAGACCTGTCTTAAATTTCTTAATTTCAAATTTAAAATGAGATATGTGGACATATGGAGTGTCAGAGGCGTCTGTTAAATCAAATCATGGACATTTCTAGGGTTTATGTGTGTGTGTAAACATGTAGGAGTGTAGAATTTCTGTAGATTATGTCAGCTAAAGAAAGGTCACAGAAGGACACATTTTCTTGCCAAGTTTTAGAAACCTAATAGTTTTAGGCTATTGAATTTTAGGTTAGTTGAATATTGTCTAAATAGATTGATCTGGTATATGGAATGGTAATTACTATAAATAATACATATTTAGAAATTTTAATTTGATAGTTTAGTAGGATAGCATGACAAAGAGAAATGAGTTCATTGTTTATTCTACATTGTAGGTGTAGGTTCAAGTGGGGCAGAAATGGGGTATCACATGAATTGAGTTTCATAAATGAAATAAACTCTAGTCAACATGTTGTCAAGTAGATGGAATTTTTTAGATGATGAATATTTAAGATCCTTATTGGGAGACATTTTCGTGTCCGTGCTCCAATTCAGCCAAATCTTGATTAATCAGAAACCAATTCTCCGGACTAGGAATTACCCAGGGCTGCCTCTGCTGCTGGTCATTTCACCTCTTATTAGCATAATCCTCAAGCATATGGAAGGGAGTTGGGAGATAAAACTCAAATCAGCTTTGTTCCTTGCTAACAACTTTGGCAGACTGTTGACACTTCTCGCTAAAATGAAGTTTGGGTATTCTCTGTGGATTTTTATTATTTGTATTGTCCTTGTCTCCACAGATAATCAACAGTTCACTGCATAATATATAGCAGATGCAACCTGGCTCGTTCTTCTGAATGAGTAATCAGAGGTAATGCAAATTAACGCCTTCACCTGGGGGAGTAGGGGGGAAATAACTTTAGAATTCACCCAGTTCAGTAAATAGAAGTAACCTTAATCATGGAGTTTTAATAATAAGGGATTCAGAGAAAAGCAAGGCATTTTCCTCCTGCTTTTTCAGTATAAAATATACATTTTAATTTTCTTTGATGTCTACCAAAAGGGGGCAATTCAAATTGTGTTGACCCTACATTTATATGAAATTGAATAAGAAATAACATATGTAAAAACAACTCATGTTAATTCTCTCCTCCCTTCTTTCTTCTTTCCCAACAGCTGTGCTGATAATTAATATTGAGGAATATTTAATTGTTTGAAATTTAAAAGTAGTAATTAAAAATTTATTTTTTATTTTAAATAGCCCATATTCATTGTGCAAACTTTAGAAGCTACACTAAAATATTAACAAGTTGATGAAGATTTTGATTTTCTTAATTTGCTTATTTATGTTTTTTATGATACCTTCCCCAAATGGAATCATACTGTTCCTATTGTTTTATATTCTTTTTCTTTCAGGTAACATATTGTATCATTAAATATTCTTCCATAATACTACTTTTAAATGGTGCAAAGCATTTCACATCAATATACTAGAATTTATTCAGTCCCCTAATGTTGGACATTTGGTTGTTTCCAGTTTTATACTAATATAAACAAATATAGATTGAACATCCTTATAGCTAAATTTTTGCCTAAATCCATGATTTTTTTTTTTTTTTTGGTGAGGAAGATTAGCCCTGAGCTAACATCTGTTGCCAATCTTCCTCATTTTTTGCTTGAGGAAGATTAGCCCTGAGCTAACATCTGTGCCAGTCTCCCTCTACTTTATAAGTGGGTCACCACGACAGCATGGCTGACGAGTGGTGTAGGTCCATGCCGAGGATCTGACCCTGTGAACCCTGTGCCGCTGAAGCTGAAGTGCCAAACTCAACCACTACGCCATGGGCCAGCCCCTCCATGATGTCTTTTTCAGGACAAATTCCGAGATGGGAAATTGCTGGGTTCAAAAGTACATACACATAATAAAGGCTTTTGAAAAGTATTGCCAAATTGTCTTTCAGAACAGTTATACCTATTGATATTTTGTTTGTGATAATTTAAAGATAGATTTAAGTCATGGGGCAAAGTTTCTAGAATATGCTATATGGGCTATTGTTTGAACTCAACAAGTTAAACATAAACCTGTCTGTGTGTAGACATAACCTTCAAGGCTGTGGTATGGAGTGAGTGACACTAGCCTCTTCCTTTAGATCTTGCTCAGCATTTTGACACCGTGAGAATATGCCTAGTTTTCTCCAGGAGCTTGGTAGAATCTGTTTGGTCCTCAGGAGGAGTTGGAGATCCCCTTTGGAAATGAGTCACTCTAGCTCTGCAATCTGTTCTCTACCTCTCCATTCCCCCAAGATGGGAGTTTCTTTCCATTTTCTTGAAATCATGA
Organism: Ceratotherium simum simum; assembly: GCF_057802395.1. Lineage (NCBI taxonomy): Eukaryota > Metazoa > Chordata > Mammalia > Perissodactyla > Rhinocerotidae > Ceratotherium > Ceratotherium simum. The sequence goes on from NC_141911.1 coordinate 45,014,994, forward strand.
GATCATTGTGTGTGGTGTACAAGACCGCGCCCAAACACTGACTATGGAGGTCCAGAGGTCTGTTGGGCTGTGGATGTGGGATCCCTGCTGCCAGGCCTACCCTCTCCTCAGGGGAAGCCCATCACTGCAGAGGGGGCCGCATGGAGAGAGAGGCGTGTTAGAGGTCATGTAGGTATGGTTTTAACTACTACAAAGCCTCCTCTAGTGGTTCAGGAATGCCCCCATTTGATGCCCAGAGGTGGGAGCCTTTTCTGCAATGGTTGCCCTTTGAGCAGAGAAAAATTTCCACTATACATGAGGGAGCCGAAAGGTACAGAAAGTCTTTATTTAAAAGAAAAATTTTCAACATAAACTACATTCTGGATATGTAAATGCACTGTGGTTTAATCAATAGCATTAATAGATACCAGAAACTCCATCATATTCACAGAGACATCAGCTGAAAAATCCTCTTTAGACATCTGTTTTCCTGTGTCTTCACAACTCCTCATTAGCTGTAATGGCTCTTAGACATGCATTCTAAGGGTGAAACGGACCACCATCAAGGCCACAATACTACAACACTGCCATTTTAGGCTGCTTTGTTCTTAGGGTCTCTCTACTCGTCCCCCAATATTTCTTCCTGTTACAAGGTAAGACAAATGTAGATGCTATACACTTCCCACAACTCCCAACAGGGTTTGTATTCAATACTCGTTTTAGGCCATAGGTTAAAATTATATTGCAGAACCGTGTTATGGACCAAAAAATTCTTCTTCTAGACTGCGAGCCATATTTACAGAGACAGTTGGTTATTTTCTAATTTAATTAGTAAGATCAACATACATTCTGATATCCACCTTCCTCCCCTTATTCCTTCCATATTTAAGAATTTAGGATTCGAAAATCCTTTTATCAAAGATTGAAAAAAAATAAAGACTGTTCTCTATGTGACTCTAGAGCTATAGTGACCAATGTCTTGGATTTTTCAGTTTTAATTTCAAAAATATTTTTCTCTTGGCCTCCATTGTATTGAATATAAAAATGTTTTTCAGACTATAAATCACACTTTTTGTTTCAAAAAATGTAATCACCATATTTACTGTTAAAATACTGCTCATATCCCTTTTGCACAATCCTTCTGTCTTCACCCTGAGAGTATACTTACTACTCCCTGTCTCTCTGGAACAGATAGGCTTGGGCAAGCACCCCAAAACAACAATACTTGGCTTCACAGGTTGAACACTTTAATATAGAACTTATTTTCAGGCTTCAAGTTTCATTTTTGGTGGTGCATTATAAACCCAGGTGAACAATAAGAAGGGAAGATGACACATGTGTTCCCTAAATGGGAGATGCCATCAATAACAGGGTGAGTTGGTTTTCTACTTGTGTCCATCGGTCTCTGGACTCAGAGGGAAGTCATGTGTGAAGGATGCTCTCCAGTCCCATAGCTGCCCATGGGAATCATTGTAAAGCAGTCTGCCAGAAGGAATGTGTGAGCAAATGACAAATGGTACCTGACTCCAGGGGAAAATAGACTTTGGGAAGCTTTTAATGCCAAGCTTTATAATGTTTAGGATGAAATACGGCATCAGATTTCTCATGAGGTTGGAAACGACCTCAGATCAGTTTCACGAAGCATTTTCCAGCAGAAGAGAACATGCTTGAATAGAAAAAGAAACTAGCCTAGTACTTAAAGCCTAGAGAGGGCTTTCCTTTCTACCTATTGCTGGCTGTCTTCACTCTTTCGTCCTGGCTCCCATTCTATAACTCTCAGCCATGCTCACTTAAAAAAAGAAATCCCTCTACATGGATTTTCTGAGTTGGGCCTGAGAGCAAATATTCCTCCCCATTGAACTCACAAGTACCCTCATGATTGTCAGGCCATGTATCCTATTTTTTTTTTGGTTCAGAAGACATGGGTGCCATATTTATATCTTATCAGTCATCAATCCCTTCCTGTACTTCTTTTAAAATATATCTCATCTCCACCCTATCCTCTTTGTTCTCATTGTCACTATCTTAACCCAGATCTTCATTTCTTGCCTGGATTAATGCTATTATTTTCATCTAGATTGATGAGAATAGAAAAGGTGGGATGGATGCAAGAAATATTTTCAAGGTAAAATTCACATGACCTAGAATTTGGTATGGAGATGAAGGCATCAAAGATAATTCTTAAAGGATTCCAACCTCATCTAGACGATTATCTGTCAGGGATGTAGAGAAGAATCTTGCTTTTGATGGCTAAAGGCACTACACCACCATTTTAATTGCTTAAGTTAATTTAATATCTTAATTTAATCAAGACTCTGATTCTAAGGATTTCCCCACCATTGTGGCCTTCTTTGACATCTGTCTACAATGTTCTCCTATGGCATTCTTCTTAATTTTGACAAAAGCATACACGAATTGAAGAAGTAGGACTAGTTTTACATAAAGTAACACCCAATTCCTAAATTCTATGAATTTCTGACTTGCGTTGTTAGAAAATAAATGATGTTATATCTATCTATGCGTTCATCTCTCTCTCCATCTTTTCTCTACTTCCTAATTATATTACTATCTCAGAATTGAGATGTTTCATGTCTTTTGCTTTGTACTTATGTCTCATGAATGTCATATGATAAAGGGAACAGAGTAATAATAAATATTATTGATCAAGTTTCAATAATGAGGAAGGGGATACACTGAGTATTCATGATATAATTTTTTTTTTAGGTATCTCAGTGAATGAGTTGACTTGATGTTACTTTTCCCTGTTTGGGATTTTCTGTTGATGTGTGGAGAAGACCCTGTTTGTTGTATTCAGTGAAAAAAATATGGCTAGAGAAGGGAGAAAAATCATGTCTTCAGGTTTCTTTAAGGGCATTCCAGAACCTATCTTCTCCTGGTTGTTTATGTGGCTGAGGTTGGTGACCCTGAAATTAGAGCAGATTAGGTTTCCTTGGCCTCAATCAACTTTCATATGATGAGAATGTTTTCAAAATAGCTCAGTCTGAAGAAAACATGCCTGAGAAGCCAGTTTATTTTAATGCCTAACCTATACTGAGCTGCACTTTTAGAAAAGTTAATCATTTTTTATGGAGTTTACTTTTTCCACTGTAAAAATAATACATGCTCATTACAAAAAATTTAGAAATATAAAATAGAAGGAATGAAAAATTTCACCTGTATTCCAGCTACCCAAAGGTAATAGGGGTCAGCCTTTCAGTTGGTATCTATTGAGCCCCCTTGAAAAAATATATACATAGTTGTAATGATTCTTTTAGCATGATTTTTGTACCTGTTTTCTTCTTAGGCAGCTTTTTAAAGGCTTCATAATATGACCTTTAACCTGTGTGACACACATACTTGTTGGGCATTTAGGTGTTATTCAATTTTTCATTATCTTAGGTAATGCTATAATGAGCATCTTTGAGCTTTTCCAGTAATTAGGATTAGTATCTTAGCGCAGATTAAGCAAAGTGAATGTTTTTAAGGGTCATGATGCATTTTGCCAAATTAGTTTTAAAAAGTTCTTCCATCAGTACGTGAGTGTATCTTTTTCATCTCACCCTTATCAATGTAGAATCTTTTTAGTTAAAAAGATACTAATTTTATTGGCAAAAATTGTGTTGAATTTAGTTTTCCTTGATTTCTAGTTATGCTTACAATTTTCCAGTGCTCATTTTATTCACTTGTTGAGTGTCCTCTTTTGTGAATTATTTATGTGTATCTTTTGGCTACCAATCTATCACGATCTCAGTGATTTTCATTTTTTACAGAATTGATTTGGTAGACTCTTCGTATGTTGAACATTAATCTTTGTTACATGTATTTTGAATTTTTGGCCGTTGTTTCCTTTTTTATTTGGGCTATCTTTTTCTTAACATGCAATATTTTAAACTTTTATATAGTAAAATCATAATTCCTCAACTATCTTGGCAATTTAAAAATATTCTAGGTTCAGCTTAGAAATTTATCTTCCTCTGCAAACACTGCCCACCACCAATCAACTGAAGATTTAAAAAAGAGTGTAATTAACACTTTTTATAGGAAACAGAAATTTGGGGAAATTTTTTGGAAAAATATCTATGCATATTTTATTATGTGATTACAGTTAAATAACTTAGAAAAAAGATTTGTGACTTAACTTTTTTATTTCCCCCACTGAGGCTGGGTTTCATAGTGTTTTACATATAAGAATTATGCCTTAGAGCAGTGGTTCTTAACTGGAGACATTTTGATTGTCACAACTTGGGGGTGGGAGTCATGCTATTGGCGTCTAGAAGGTAGAGCTCAAGGATGTTGCTCAACATCCTACAGTGCACACAAATAATATCTAGCTTGAAATGTCAATAGTGCTGCTGTGGAGAAATCCTACCATAGAGTTAGTGCTAGTCAGAATGATTATTTCTACTATAGAAGTGGGAGACAAATTTAATGTCAAATAATCTAAAATTCATTGTTTCTCTCTTTCTTTCTTTTTTCTGAGTAGAGAGTCCATTATTTTCCACTTTGTTTTCCTCAAGTATTTTTACTGACTTCCTTCTACTCCCCTTCAGGAAATTGGTCAGCATAGGGAAGTGTGTGCGTATGTGGGACTGTGGCTGATCCTCCTTCCTGTGCTAATTTTCCTGCAATAAGGATCTGATTGTGGACCAGCTCCAGGGCACCCATGATCTCTACTTTCCTATTTTCCATCCCTTTTTTTGTGTGGAGTGGATAACCTGGAAATTATGATGTTAAAAACTGTGGATATGATATCTTTGCATGAAACTTAAGAGCCATATCATTGCATTTGGGCAGAGCTGGTTGTTCCAGCTGCCCTCGAGTCAGGTTAAATGAAAGTAAAGGGGTAAGAAAAGTTTGTTTTAGCCAAATTCTTTGAGGGAGAACCTACAATCATGTTTGGGAGAGTCAGTGTCAATACAAAATCTAGAGATGGGAATGAAATAAATAGTACATAGAAATAGAAATGGGGATGAAACTGAAGAAGCAGCAGCTAAGAAATCTTCCCTAGAGCAAAAACTTTGAGATAAGCTTTGCTAACTGCAGCTGTGCATACTCAACATAATCAATTGCTGTTCAGAACCAACCAGGTCTTTCTGTCCCTCCTTAGTATATGAGTGAGCTGTCTTTCCCAGGAAGTCAAGGTCCAGACATCCATCAAGATTCAGCTTCACAAGGCCAAATGTAGGCTGAAGATGAAAACTAACCAGAAAAGTCCAGACAGTCAAAGAAAAAGAAATTCAGTCTTCGAGGCCAAATGCAGGCTGGTGGGAAGGCACCAACCAGCAAGGCCACAAGTTCCCCCTCTCCTACCTAAAACCCCAGATAAAAACTCCTACCTTTTTCTCTTTGAGGAGGTGGATCTGATTCTAACTCCCATCTCCTCATCTGGCTGTCTTTAGATAATAAACCTCTTTCTTTGCCACAAGCCTGGCATTTCAGTCTGTTTTTTTTTCTTTATTGGCCCTCTTGTGCAGCAGGTAAACAAACCTGTGTTTGTGTTTGGCAACAAGGAGTTAAATGGAAGGAGAATTGTAGTGCAGGAGTTGCCACAATCTGCATTGGAACATCTAGGCTAGTTCTTCACTCAGAAAACAGGGCAACTGCCTTTATTTAAGTATGTTCCTACTATACAGGATGCTCACTCATATTATGTTAAAACCAACCATCTAGCCACCAAACAAGCAAACAAAACAAGTTCTTTTTGCAATTAAATTTTGAGAACAATTCAAATAAATTTAAAACAAATTTAGATAAAATTAAATTGGATGCTTTGTTGTATGACTTCCAGAGTCTTTGACATGACAATGTGCACTGGGAATCTAGAAGAGGGGCTTAGAGACTACTGCCTTCTACACTTATTCCACTTGAGAGCCGTTGTGTTGCATGGAGCATCTTGCAGAGCTAGTGTGGTACCAGTGGTTCTCATCCATGGCTGCAGATCTGAATAAAAATGGCTGTGTGGGTGGGACTTAAAATTCCCAGGCTCTACACCCTACTGCTTTTGACTGAATTGGTCAGGGTAGGGGCATTGGCTTGTGTAAGAAGTTCTCTAGGTGATTCCACTGTGTAGCTGGGGATGAGAACCTCTATATTAATGGAACATCCTTTGGGAAAAGACAGCTGAGATCATGTAGAACAGTGTTTCCAAATCTGTCACTTCATGAGGATCATCCGAGTGCTCATTAAAAATTTATTCCCAGGTATCACTCTTCAAGATTCTGATCAGTCAGGGGGCTAGGTTCCAGGAATAAGTATGTTCAACAAGTCCTTTGGGTGATGCTTCTGCTCAGGCAAGTCTAGGAACAATCTGCTGTTCTGTAGTCTTCAATGGCAGTGCCTTAAAGGTGAAGGGAGTGTGGCTGGTGGACAGAGAGATGCCCAACAGTGGAGAACTCTAGAGTCTGACCTTTAGTGCCTCTAAAGTCTATTTTTGGTCCCTTGCAAGCCCACGGACCTCTAAGTATTTATTTATTTATTTTTTGATGAGGAAGATTGGCCCTGAGCTAACATCTGTGCCAATCTTCCTCTATTTTGTATGTGGGAGGCTGCCACAGCATGGCTTGATGAACGATGTGTAGCTCTGCGCCTGGGATCTGAACCCGTGAACCCCGGGCTGCTAAAACAGAGCTCGCTAACTTAACCACTATGCCACTGGGCTGGCCCTTAAGTATTTTTACTGACTTATTTATTTAATTTTATTTTTTTACAAATGAATGAATTCATACTAAAGGCTTTCTGAGTGTTCACTGCTTAGAAAGTCTTCCCTTCCTTCCTTTTAGTACCTCTGGGAGATTACTGGTTTCTAGGAAGTTTTGGAAATAAAATAGATTACTGGTTTTGAGTACTGAAAGGCAAATGGGTGAGTGGGTGGAGAGGTGGGAGGTAGAGAGAAAAAAAGAGAAAGAGAGAGAGAGGGAGAGAGTGAGATATCTCAAAGTGTAATAAGGAGTGAAAACCTGGATTGTACGAAAAAGCCCTGACTTAAGATAGAGCTTTTCATATCTGCCCTAAGTCAGAAGCCACACTCAGTGCTTGGTGGCTTGTAAGTCTGCAGAGTCTAATGGTGAACTTCAAATTGGGCAGATCTTGAGGCAATTGTTACTATACCTATGCTAAAATATTGCGTTAATCCTGTTTGTACTTTTAATCTGATTTCCTTCTAGGCTTCTAAAGCCCAAGTCGGCAATTATTTTAAGAGGAGGTCAAACAAGCAGACTGAAGTTACAAAAGGTCATTGTTGTTTTGGTTAAAGCTACTAGGAGCTGTTATCAGCTAAGTGGTAGATTTGACTCTAAGTGAAGTTAAGAATCAGTAAACATTTATTATCTGGGCTACTCCCTTTAAGGAACAAAAGCTATTTTCTTGTTATATGGGGATCAACAACTTGCTTACCCTGCCTGGTCTGACTGAAAAAGGATCTCCAAATAGGATAGGAGAGTTCTGATAAATGTTTATTAGGCCATTACTCATCGAACTCCCCTGTGCCTGACTTACTGCCAGGCAATGAATATGTAACAATGAAAGTTTGGTTACCTCGTAGGAGATACAGTAGAACAGGGGTATCCCAGAGGTGTCTATTATTTAAGATCATACGCCTACCTGACCACAGCCATGTTCTGTGCCATGACACCCCACCCTTCTTGTTTAAAGCTGATTAGAGCTGAATCAAAGGCCCTCATCCACCAAGATGCATGTGGCACAGAATCACAGGATGAGAGGGACCAATCATGTTCCACCTTCAGGAACTTGGAATTGGGAAGCTGAGAGATGACACCTGTTAGCACCAGAGGCGGAAGATGAAAGGTGACAGTGAGAGTTTGGTAATATAGCGCAGACTGGGGTGGGCTGGTGGGCTGAGCTGAAGTACGGGAAGCTGGCTGGGAGAGAGAGAGAAGAATATGGAGGGACATGCAGACAGGAGCAATGATGTTGTGACCTTAGGGTCTCTGAGAGGGAGATGGAAAGAAAGCCTTCAATTTCTGGTGGCTTTTGTGTTCTGGTTCCTGTGAAGCTCATATTCTCAGGGCCCTGTGAGACTCCCTGCCTCCTTACAATAAATCCTGCTCAGCTTGGTCTGGCTTGAGGGCATCTCTGCTCTTTGCAGAGAGAGTGGAACAGAAAGCAGAAAACAGGCAGTTACCAAGTTGTGTTAAGTGCTGTGACGGGGGAAGTACCATGTGCTATGGGAGGATTTGGGGGACACTCAGTCAGGATTGGAAGAGGCAGGGAAGGATTCCCGGAGGAGATGACATCTAAGATGAGAGCTGAATGACAAGGAAGAATTAGCTGGGCAAACGGGGCTGGAAAAGAATTAGGGAACAGCATACGCAAAGGCCTTGTGATGACAGGAAGCACGATGCTCTCAAGGAAACAAAAAAAATTAGAATGCTGGCAGAGATAATGGGAGTTAAAATTGGTGGGATTGGAGAGAGAGACAACGAAAGCCCTAGTCAATCACGTGAAGGAATTGGGAGTTTATCCTGAGGCAATGGGGGAAGTATATAAGGATGCTGAGTAGAGGGCTTCAGTAATATGCTTTTCTTTTAAGAAGGATCACTCTGGTGCAGTAGCAGGAGACTAGGTTGGAAGCAGGAAGACCTGGGAGGGTGTTGCAGCATCCAGGTGCGAGGTGATGAGGTCGGGATGAAGGCAGTAGCAGAAGGGGTGCAGAGAAGTGGGACAGGCTTGAGGCTTCATGGACAGTAGAGCTGCCAGAGGCTGGTCATTACCTAAAGCTGGGGATAATGGTAAAAACAGAGTTAAGAATGAGCCCCAGGTTTCCATAGAAAACTAGAAATAGGTCTATAGTATGACTTGGGATTTAGCTAGGCAACACTAGAGAGAGCAGTTTTATTAGAGCGATGGGCTCAAGAAGCCAGAATAGAGAGGGGTGAGGTATACAGGGAGGTGAGGAAGGTACCCGGAGGGGCAGTTTGGCTATGAATGAAGAAGGAGGGAACTGGGGTGGGGCAACAATGTGTTAGTAAAATTGACTGGAGCCCAGCGCTCAGGGTGCTCATAGCCTTGGCTCTGTGAAGCTGGGGAACAGAGATGTAACCTCCATGGAGGCATGGAGGAAGATCTAGGAGAGCTCAGTTTCCTGGAGGAGGTGACATCGAGTTGGGGCAAAGAATTAGCAAAACTTTGTTGGATGGAGAAGAGGTGGAAAAGGGGAAGATGTGTCATAGAGAGAGAAAATGGACTATGAAAGGATTTTGAAGAGGGAAGAGTGTGGGCCTTGGAATGGGGACTTGGTACCTGGAGTGGGGGCTGCAAAGAAATCAGGGCAGACAAGTTGTTCTGAACATCTGTATTCACGGTGTCCCATCTACAAGGATTTTAGCAAAGGTAAAAACATCCGATGTACCGAAAATGACCTAAGAGGACTTGTGATGATGCAAGCTTTTATGAATATAAGAGTAGCTTTCCTTAATATTTGATCTGTTCTGGGTCTCAAGGAAAGTTATGTGTATATACGATGAATTTTTTCTCTCATCCACCTCTACTCTTTCTCCATGCTTATAGCCTGTGGGTGGAAACCCAGTGCCCAAGCTTGTATGTATCTTCTTGGACTTGATGCTACACTGATTTATTCTTTAGGTTAGCTACTTAATGCTTTATGTAGAACCTTGCCCTCTCACCGTTGTCGTTGAGTGGATTTTTTTCTAAGGCTGCAGCTAATTTACAGTAATTAATGTGCTGAGGACAGCAGCTGTAGCAGTCATTAATTCCTTAATCTTGGAGTAGAGAGAAATGGATTAGTTAGAGATAAATATAGCTTATGGCATTTTCTCCCGAGGACAAACCCTTTAAAAACAGTGCATTCCTGCTGCAGTGTGGGGGTGGTAGGAAGATGAGAGCTCTTTCCCTTTTCCTTGGGGAGTTATTCTTGTAAAAAGGAAGGAGGGGGTGAGGCTAAATGGAGGTTCATTTAAAATGAGATACAAGGCTGACCCTGGACACCACAGAGCTTTTCGCCTTCACTCCCAGGACCCTGAGACCTCTGGGTGAAGAGTCACCATTTGAGCTTATATCAGTGTTCTGTGTGCACATCAAATCTCTGCTTAGGAAGACGAGCTGGGGAAGGAAAGAGGGAAAAAACAACCCAGATTCTGTTTAGTGAGCCATTTGTTTTAAGATGAGATGAGAGGTTGCTCAAAGATGTTAATGGAAATCTTTGCAAACACAGGCTTAAAGTTTCTCCAATCCAAAGAGTCACTCAGCCATAAATATGTGTGGGTTATTTAGATGCTTCCAAAGGCTACACGAAAATTGCCTATTTTTCCACAAAGAAGTGAGCTGTTTACTGTTCAAAAACGTGCATCAGAGTGAATGCTTTTCTTCATCTGAGAAGCGAAAAAATACTGAAATACACGTAATGCTGCGAAAAGGTTGATTGGAGAGCAGAGAGGTGTCTGAGGCTAGAGGTTTAGGATGGCTGCAGAAAGGGTGCTTCCCCCAAGCCTTAGAATTGAGGAAAAAGCAGACGATATTGTCCTCATGGGGCATTAGCAAGTGTTGGGCTCTTAGTGGGTCAGATAAAAGGCCACAGTGAGGTGGTCTGTGGGGCAGAGAAGGGGCCTTTGTAGGAGAGTTGGGTTTCTGTAACAGAGATCTGGAGGCTGGAGAGTAATGCCTCTGTGAGTACCTCATGACTGCTACCTGGCTGCCGAGGAGAGATTTGCAAAGCTCTTGATGGAATTCCATGGATTCATGGCTGGCCCTATCGCACGGTCAAGACGTAATAGGGTCCAATTTTTTATTCTTTGGGAGACCTTATAATAGAAACTATTTTCTGGCCACTTAGGTAGATTTACACTGAGTCGCCATAAAATAGAGGCTGATGTTTTCTAGTTCAGATGCATCTTTTTGTGGACTGCTGGTATAGCCTTAACCGGGATTGAATTTATGTCAAAATCGGGGTTGAGACCAGGGCCTAATAAGTGTGATTGTAATTCCTCTACTTGTATTAAGGGGAGTGTAGAGGATCCCCTTTCCATGAGCTCCTTTTCTTGGGGAAATTTAAGGGAGGTTGAGAGATGACATTTTTTGAGCATCTACTATATATAGTGCTGTACTGGGCATTTTTTAGGTACTATTTTAATTCAACCTCAAAATAATCCTGAAAGGTATTCCTCATTTTCACATATGAGTGAAGTAATTTGCCCAAGAGAGAAAGAGAGACTCACACACACGCGAGTGTTGAACCTCCTCATGTTGCCCCATACTGCTGGGTCCATTTGGCCTCTTAGAGCCTGGCCGGTGAAGGTTCCCTGCAGTAGCCTTGAAGTAGGGAAAGTCAACTGGAGTCATCTGGCTAAGTGCCACCTGCTGCTTTGGTGATGCATCTAAGGGTTTACAACTGTGCACATTGCCCTTCCTCTACCCTCTTCCAGGACTTCCCAGCAGGCTGCAGAAAGCATGGTCCACACTGTTGATCAAGACGATGGGGTTTTCCTTCTCCTCTCCCAAAGCCCTGAGGACTGAGACCAAATGGAATCACATAGCATTATTATTTGTACGCTAACTGAAAAATTCATGACTCTGTAAAAATATAGACGAATATGTTGTCTGCTGAGAACTGAAGATAAGAAATAAACCGAGTTATTGGCAACATTTCCCATGGGTTCCACTTGAGCGAGAATGAATCATTCATTGGGTGTTCATGGCCACAACCACCACCAACCTTGCTGCTTTTAGAAACTGGAAAAAAAGTCTGTTGTTTGTTGTGCTGCAGCAGAAGGAAAAAAGAAAGCAAATTAATTTTGAATTCACACAATGCCTCCTTTAGTATGGCTTAGATTCATGAATCTGAGGACAGGCTGTTCTAACTTGTTCATGCTGATGTTTTGAACCTCTTGGGGGATACTCCTGCTTAGGTAGGCTGGTTTCAGGTCCTGTGTTTCCTCAAGTTTTTGCCCCCAAAGCCTGACTTGACTTGTAGATTTTTATGCAGAGTAGTTTGTTTACAACCCCATTTAATAAAGCTGGCTGTAAATTTGTCCCATTTTTGCCTTGTCAATAGGCAGCATAGAATCGTACAATACTAACAGTATAAGGGTTTCATTGGAATTCAGTTTTGATCGTTGAAATGGATAGAAGATAAACTGCTTAGAAACTCCTCACAACCACATAAATTGGATGTCCAACAGTGCAAAACTCCAAAATGCATCTTTTAAACCTGTGAAAAGAAGCATTAGAAGCAGAACTTAGAATTTGTTTCAATTGAGTTGACAGTAATCCCAGACACAAGGGATTGTCCTAGGTACTATTCATTTCTTTGAAAATTGATATGTTATGGCTAAAACCAGCCAATAGCTCTGGAAAGAAAAGCTAACACATTCATGAATTATCCTTGAGTTTTTGCTTTAATTTAAAATTGTTTGTTAAAGTCATGCTTGACTTCACCATGAGAGTTCTGACTGGCTAACTTTGGCTACCTGGTAAAAATTCAATGAAGTTAAATGTAAGTTACAAAAAATTTTATGTGTTAATGCTAATTAATGATATTGATGTGTGTGGTTAAAAAAAGGAAAAAATGGTTTCTTCCTAAATGTGTAAATATATTTTATAAATTTGTTTATAAATTTATATAATTTATATATAAATTGCTGATTCTTTGCTAGGGGTAGAAGTTTCCTCTGTGGTAAGAGAAAAACTTCCAAGCTATTTCCTGCTCAAAAATCTACAGTAGCTAACTACACTCAAACTATAGGAAAATATCCAAATTCCTGAGCTGGCATTCGAGGACTTACCTTTCTAACCTCATCAGCAGGACTCCTTGGAGGTAATACATTCTGTTACTCGTGTGGACCCAAATTTTCCCAGCCTAGAATGTTATTGCTGTCCATCTCTAATGTTATTTATTTATTTATTGGTGAGGAAGATTGGCCCTGAGCTAACATCTGTTGCCAATCTTCCTATTTTTTTTGCTTGAGGAAGATTGGCCCTGAGCTAACATCTGTGCCAATCTTCCTCTACTTTGTATATGGGATGCTGCCCCAGCATGGCTTGATGAGCAGCATGTAGGTCCACACCTGGGATCTGAACCTGCGACCCCGGGCCACCGAAGCAGAGCATGCGAACTTAACCACTATGCCACCATGCTGGCCCCCATCTCTAATTTTATATCTGTCTTTCATGATTCAAGCTCGATTTGATCTCTTTCATGATTTTATTTTTTCTCTCTGATCTAGATGAATTTTATAGCAGATGTTTATATCACTTCTGTATCATAAAGGATACAGCTCTATAGGCTGAGATTGAAGTAGTAAAGAATATAAATATTAAGTAGGACTCCCAAGCTTCCCCTATGGCTAATTCCAAATTAAACATAAGTACCCACTTGGTAGGTCTTTCGATAGAGTGGTGGAGTAGACCATACTCTATTTCTGAAGACTTCCCTGGGCCTGTTGTGGGATAAAGTGGAGTTCATTCTCCCCACATTCCCCTTTCCTGGCTGATAAGTGAGGTTGTTTCTGTGAAGGGAATCAAGTATTCAAGTTCCGAAAATCCTCCTGAATGTCTTCTCTCAGGGATTTGGTCTTAAAGGAAAAAGACTGGAAGGAGTTGTGAAGGTATTCTGGGTTCCTCCCACTGCAGTCTGAAGAACTTCTGGGGTTCCTCTATCCCTCCTCTGTCTGCTTTCTCAAAAGATGCATCGAGAAGAAGTTGGGTCATTTCTGCTGAAGTCGTGGCTGGCTGAAGTCCCCTGATCTGATTGCTTGGCCCAAGTGGCATGTAGTTACTTTAGAGCTGCTTCTGTCTTCTTCCACCTCCCACATGAGCTCAGCAAGTTTCTGGAGACTTCTTGAGGCCCCTGCAAACTCTTTGGTGCCTGTTGCTGCTGTCCCATTTTGTTCTCACATCACTATGGGCTAGATAGGAGACTTAACCGTCTCAGATAGGAGAGTTGCCTGATAACCTGATACGACTTCTGACTCTTCTTTACCTTGGCTGCAGAGGTGAGGGTAGGGAAGGGAGGGACTAACCCGCAATGCATTCTTGTTGAGCAGATGGAATCTAGCTGGGTCTCTGCCCTTTGCTAGGTTCTCTTTTCCTCTCAGTTCACCCTCTGTGGCATTAATGAAGGTTCTGGCCAGCCTTATGCGTGCCTGCACCTTTCAAAGTCCTTACTTTCCTCAGTTCATTACTTGTGTGGTGGGGGGTCATGAGGTTTCTCACCAATCCTGTTCATACTACTTTATTTGACATGCTGCTTCAGTCTGTGGTCTTCTGTGAATGTCCTCCAAACTACCCAAATGGTTGACAGAGGCGTTGGGAGGTGTGTTTGTTGTGTGTACACATGTGGGTCCATGAGTGTGTGCATTGGTGTAGTCTCCTCACCCAGGTGCTTCACCTGGGTTTGTTCCATGGTCCCAGCCACCCAGGTGCTCATATGAAAACAATCCCAGGGTACTGGTATGGTCTTTGGAAGCGAACCCATTTGGGATAGAATCCTGATTCAATTACCGACAACTGTGTCTTCTTAGGCAAGTTCTTTAACCTCTCCTCTCTCCAATTCCTAATCCATAAAATGAGGATTATGATAATAGCCACCTTAGAAGTTTGTTATGGGGATTAAATGAGATAAGGCATACTATAGCCCATTGTAGGTTCTAGTAAGTGTTAGTTATTTTTTTTGACCCAGGTGTGTATGGGATGGGGTTGGGGGGGGATGTCAATTCCTGCAAATATCCGCAATGGCAGAGAGTCATCACCCAGTGGCCTGATTTAGTCATTCAACAAATATTCATCAAATGCTTATCATGAGGTCTCTGTTCTAGGCCCTGGGACAAAATTGAGCAAAATCAGACATGGTCTCTGTCCTCATGGAGCTTAGAGTCTAGTGGAGGAGACAGACATTAATCAAGTAATCACAAAAATATGTGTGTAACTGAAAACTATGATATGTGTGCTAAGAAAGAAAAGTATACGATACTGTGAGGGTATTTAACAAGAGCACTTGACCCAACTTGAAAGGTGATTAAGAGTAAATTAAGTGAAAGTAGAGGAACCTGTATGTGCAAAGGTCATATGGCAGAGGTAACAATGGTTTGTTTGAGGAATTGTGAGAACACCAAGGGGGCTAGAACACATAGTGGAGGATAATTCTATGAAATAAGACTGGCAAGGTAGGTGTAGTAGGTAGAATAATGGCCTCTCAGAGATATCCATGCCCTAATCTCTGGAACCTATGAATATGTTACCTTACATGACAAAGGAACTTTGCAGAAGTAAAAGGTGAAGGATCTTGAGATGGGGAGATTATCTTGGATTGTCTGGGTGGGCCCAATGTAATCAAAAGGGTCCTCATAAGTGAAAGAGAGAGGCAGGAGTGTCAGGAGGCAGGAGAAAAGAGAAGAGAGAGAGAGAGAGAAAGAGAGATTGGAAGATGCTACATGGCTGGTTTTGAAGATGGAGGAAGGAGGCCACAAGCCAAGGGATGCATGTGACTTCTAGAAGCTGGAAAAGGCAAGGAAACAGATTACTCTTTAGAGCCTCTACAAGAAATACAGCCCCCCTGACTCACTGATTTTAGTCCCGTGAAACCTCTTTAGACTTCTGATCTCCAGAACTATAAGATAATAAATTTGTGTTGTTTTAGGCTACTAAGTTGGTGGTAATTTGTTCTACAGAATAGGAAACTAGGACAGTAGTCAAGGCCCAATCTTGTATGTAAAAAGTGCTCCCCCTTAGAGTGCCCTTTGGGGCCAACTAGAAGGAAGGGAACAACTAGAGTGACTGTGGCAACCCTGAGATAAGGATAGGGCCGGGTAACACTGGGATCTGAGAAGAGGTGGATCTGAAAGGTTGTAAGACATGGCAGGATCTGGTGACCAACTGGTTGTGAAGGACAAAGAAGCAGCTCCATCATCTGAGGATTTTGAGACTGAAAGAGTCAGAGGATAGTGATTTGATTCAATAAGAGAGGAGGATGGAAAGGGGAGCTAGAGTGGACGGCAGGCTGCAGGCCAGCAGGCCAGAGTGGCTGGGGTGGAATTAACAGTGAGCCTGGTTTTATTGATGTTGAACTTGGAGCATTGATAGAGTCAAGCCCTGGGGTTTGGGGAAACAAGGGACGATAATAGATGAACAGATAATAATTAGGTCAATAGAATTAATCATAGATGAGGAGCTGGGGTTGGAGATGCGTCTCTGGAAGATAAAGATTGAGATGGGAGCTGAAGCAATGAAAAGAAAAGACTTCTTTCAGATAGTTCTAACGGTAGCAGGGAAGAGGGAAGGTAAACTGGCATTCACTGAGCACCTACTTTGACCAGATGTTAGAGTACCTTTTATTTTTTAAATACGTATTCACTAATTTAAATAACAACCCTCCATTTTGTCCATTATGACATAGTGTTAGCACCATTTTTAAAGATGGTAAATACAGAATCAGAGAAGTTAAGTAACTTGCCCATAATCAAACAGCCAGTAAGTGGTCCTTTACACCAGGTGCACAGTTAGGGAAGGGTAGCTGCTCCTGAAGGCAAAGAAAGAGCGAACAGAGAGGGAGAGAGTTTGCCTGGAGGGGTGTCACTGAAGCTGAGGAGCAGGAGGGATCTACAGCGTCAAATATCACTCTTAGAAGATTGGCCTATCAGAATTCAGAATCCTGAATGACACTGCATTAGAACCCAGCCTCTGGATCGCTGGGTATTAGATGATATTCTTTTTTTTTTTTTTTTAATTTTTTGTTTATTGCAGTAACATTGGTTTATAACATTGTAAAAATTTCAGGTGTACATCATTGTACTTCTATTTCTGCATGGACTACATCATGTTCACCACCAAAATACTAATTACAACCCATCACCACACACATGTACCGAATTATCCCTTTCACCCTCCTCCCTCCCCCCTTCCCCTCTGGTAACCACCAATCCAATCTCTGTCCCTATGTATTTGTTTATTGTTGTTATTATCTACTACTTAATGAAGGAAATCATACGGTATTTGACCTTCTCCCTCTGACTTATTTCACTTTGCATTATACCCTCAATGTCCATCCATGTTGTCACAAATGGCTGGATTTCGTCGTTTCTTATGGCTGAGTAGTATTCCATTGTGTATATATTCTTTTGAGATATGTTTCGTTGTCAATTGTCTCTTTCGTTACATAATGGTTTCTAATGAAGTGTCTGTGTGACATTCTGTAACAATGTGTGTGTGTGTGCGTGTGTGAGAGAGACAGAGACAGAGAGACAGAGACAGAGAGAGACACAGTCAGAGAAATCACAGATCACTATTCTCACAGGCAATTAGTCTTCCCAACTAGAAAGTAATGTTATAGAAGATGTTTTTGATTTGTAAGAGGCCAGTTTTTCCGAGAAGTATTGGTTATAATTTTAGTGACAACCGTTGTGAGAAGTATTTGACTTTTGGCTCAGAAGTTTCATGGTCCAGATGAAACAATAATATATGACACATCTTTTAAATTCCCCCCAATCATGTCTATAAAAGGCATTCTTTAAATATGGCCCACCCACATTCAGGCAGAATCAGATGGCCTATTAATTCAGATTTGAATTAAAAACTCTCACCTCTCCTGCTTTAGCTGTTCAGGGTGCAGTCTGCGTCTAGTTATTAAAATGAACACTTACAGTGACAACAGCCCTGAATCTAATACTCCATATGGCACCAGAGTGAAGACTCTCGACATGTGCACTTTTGTCTTTGGTCACTTCAGACAGAAAATACAATTAGACTTGGCTGTCAGACAGATGAAATCTGTCATATTTCCCCTATAGGACCTGCACTCAGTCCAGATCAATAAATACAAAACCACTTGCACATAAATTGCAAACTAAGCTTGCAGCTTCAATACATGTGGGCTTAAATTCACTTGTATCTGGCATACACTGCTTCCTGGCCAAACAGTCTGTTTCTGTGATTAGTGCAATTTCATAGCTGGACCAGAAAAACAAGGCTGAAAACCATCACTATCAAGCAGCAGATGGCTTTGCCACACCTTCCCTGTAAGGGCAGTTCCCCCAGAAAATGGGGTTTTAGCTGCTTGCTGTATAGAATGGAACTTTAAAATTGGGATGAGTTCAAGTCATTTCCTGACTATCGCTCCATAAAGCTGTTGTTATTTTTTTCCTATTCCTTCTTGAGATTTCAAACGGAATTTGTAATAAGCTTTGCCTGGACACGACTTGTCATATGAAAGAGATGTGATTTATATACAAAGACACAAGATTCTCCGTATATGCTTTCCAGAGCCAGCTTCTACTGGATGATACATACGTGTTGGATTGGCTTCATGAAGAGTAAGATGTGTTTACTTTTTCTCCAGAGACTGTTAACTGAGATAATATTTATTGGGAGGAAAGGTAAACTCTAATACCTATTCCATGCCCTCCTTCCCAACCTCCCCCCAGTTTAACTTAGAGGCCCAATTTCACACAAAGGGATTTTTTTTCTAGTGTAACATTGAATTAGGCTGTAGAATTTGCTACTGTGGGATATTAAGTGAGGCAATTAACCTAGACTATTTAGAGGCAAGAATTAGACATTTGCTGTATCTGAATAAGAAGAACATCTCTATTCTCAGGAGCTGCTCCAGACTTCCAAATATGGTGCTTGCTAAGCAAAGTGATTACAAAATCAGGTCAAGAAAAAAAATCCCCTGTAACACACAATATAAAAAGACATGTCAAGTGAGGTGGTGTAACTTCCTTGAAGGCCTCCGCTGTGGGAGTCGGAATGTATTCTAAGAATTCCACCTGGCTCAGTGCTCTTTCCTTGCTCAGTCCAGCCACTCCTCTTTTGGGAATTCTTGGATGTCCAGGAACGTTGACTGATGCTGCCTACTTTGAGGTGCTCACATTGTAACAGAAGCTTCTCGTGGGTGGTAAATAGGTGTCTACCCTTTGAGGGCTATTTAAAATCAGTAATTCAAAATAGGTGGAGCAAACAATACATGTTGTGTCTACAGGGCATGTATTTTGGGGGAATCCTATGGTTTGCGTAAACTATTCCTGAACTCATGTTAGACTTTAGATGTGTTTTTAATTCTAATATGTAAAATCTGATCAAAGTTCGGGTTGGTATAGACCAAGGATCACAATCTTTCAGAAGCTGTAGGAGGGTGAAGGGTACCAGGCTGGTCCATGTATAGGCCAGAGAATGAACTTCAACCTTAAAAAATCAAAACACAACTTTAGGCCCCATTTTACTAACTAGAGATTAATTTACATGAACAAGCTGGTTTTAAAAAATTCCCTGCCCCCTAAACCCAGCTACACCTATCTATATATGTCAGAGTCCTAACAAGAAACAAATGAAACACTCAAATTAGGATAATTCAGGAAAAATCTGAGGAGGTTTATTTAGAAGGGGTTGGTTTATGGAAACTAGAAGGCGTAGTTCAGGAAACTGGAGTTGTAACAACTGAGTTGTTACCACTCCTGGGCCTGAAAGGGTGTGAGGAAGGACAGGTTACCCAACCAGTTACCAAACCTGTAAGAAGAGAGAGTTTCATGGAGTTAGACCTCTGGGGAGAGGAGGAGTGATCTTCAATGTGGGCATCAATCATCTTCAGGAAACCTTTCAGTGAAGCAGCCAGGGAGATAGGTACCCTCACCTTGTTCTCCCTTCTGCCTTCCTCCAGGAAATTAGAGCAAGTGGGCATTTCAAGAAGGACAGGCTTATGTGTGAGGATTAGGTGCAGCCAGAAGACAGCATGAGGGGTCCAGGAGGACTTGGGAGCCTTGGTAAAGGATAAGGCTTGAGGGAGGAGAGCACAAAGGATGCTGTGCATGATGGTTTGTAGTTGGAGAAAGCAACAGAGTTCACTCCTCTAATTCTACTATGGCAGAGACTGAGGCTCAGAGAGGTTATGGGTTAGCTCAGGGTTGATGGGAGTCAGTGTAGAGTCAGAGTTCACATCTTGGTCCCTTAACTTGCTGTCCACTCAACTCTTCTCTGTTACACTGTCTCCTGAACAAATATCACCACCTTAACATTTTGCCAAGGCTCCTATTGACAGTGGCTACTCTGTGTATGAGCCACATTTTGAATGCTATTTCCTGTGCTTTAGGCAGAAAAATATATGAACGGGTACTTAGAAACTACTTAATGCTCATTATATATAGTATCTCTCTCTCTCTCTCTCTCTCTCTCTCTCTATTATCTATCTGTCTGTCTGTCTATCTGTCTGTATCTATCGTCTGTCTGGCACAGTGAAGGTGTTAAGATAGCTATAAGGGAAATAATAGTCACGGTGTCTGCCCTCTAGTGATTTACCAGCTAAACTGTCTGACACCTGGCCTTGATCATCACCTCTCCATTTTCTGTGGGTTTTCCCGGGGTTTTGGTGAGAGCCTACTCTTCCCCCTTCTCCTGTTCCTCTGGCATGTGTTCCCCATGGAACCCTGTCCTCTTGATTCTTTCTTCGGCTTCTGTCAGGCTATTTGCTTTTTTCTCCTATTTTACTTTTACTCGTGCTTGCTGCTCCTTCTCATTCTCTTTGTGGGTTTGAGTGTTGGTGTTTCCTGAGTTCTGTTCCCAGACCTTTTCTCTATGCGCTCACTGCCTGAGAGGAGGTGATTTTCAAGAAAGGAAAAGGGCATGAAACCTCCAGTTTGCTGAACTTAACATTGACTGATCTGGAAGAATCATGAATGTGGAAGAGTGAGACATCTATAAGTGATGTGTGTGCTTCTGAGATAAAAACAGAAACCACAAAACATCAGAAAGCAAGGATTATGTTGGGAGTTGCTCTATCTGATAATTACTACTGGAATGCATTGAAATCTCCCTTTGGAGTTGAAATGCCCTCTAAAAAAATCATTATGGCCACAAAACCTTGGAACTCATGAAAATTTATAAGCAGAAAATAGAGATACTGAAGAAATGACCTCAGGTGGAGAAAATAGAACCTTAGACAAAACTATAAATGATGAATTAAACCAAGTTAAATATGAAATTATAGTTCTACCATAGTCCACACTGAGTTGTGGGCATACACCAATATGTTCAGTAATAAAGGAGGATGTGTTTCTGGCATGTAGTTTCTGGTATGGAGGTACATAGGCACTCCTTGTAAGTTAATTACTGAGCCACTAAGTTAAGACAGAGATTAGGTCATGGTCAGTTAATTCTACCGTTTTGCTTTTTATTTACATTGAAAATTTTTTACCTGCTTTCTCCTTTTTGATGTTTCAGAGTACACCCCGTGATTTGAATTCCAAGACACCTGATACAAGAAGGTTGGTGGTAAGATTTACACAAAGAATCAAGCTTTACGAAACTGAAATCTCACAATAAACCTAATATCATCATCATCACATAAGCAGATCTTCAATAAGCATTCTCCAATGAAACATACAATTATACGTACAGGATGGGAAGAGCAAAGCAGACAAGACCCACCGGAGCTGGCTCCTTATTCCTTGTCTAGCTGGAACCTCACTCTGGTATCAGCCTCTTTGGGATCAGTTTTCCTGGATTTTACTTCCAAGAAAGGAGGCTGTCTTTGCCAAGCCATGAGATTTTAAAGAAGATTACTAAGCTTAGCTGCCATTTTAGGATTCAGACACTCATTCCATGCTCTATTACCTAGAGAGAGAAAAAAAAATGAGACAGATTTTTCATGTCCATAAAGTACAACAGGCATTAAAGCTAATGGACAGAAGGAGAGATCTGGGCTGTGTGCTCGCCTTGTCCAGGACGGACGCCACACCTATTGGTTGTGCCTTTGCTGATGGGGAAGCAGTGACTAGCTAAATGCTCCCATGAGAGGGGGGCATGATTACCACCCACTGGCCTCATTTGGGGGTCAAGATATAAAAGTGGGTGCTTAGGAGAGTCAGCAGGTCTGATTAATATCCTCTAGGCAGTACTTAGGAGGCATTTTTGGCCCATCAAATGGCTAATAATAAAGTACAGTGGTGCAATTTGTATTTTTACTGCAGGCCAATTAAGAAGGGGGAGAGAGAGTGGTGAGTAGAATGACACGTCCTTGTAAAGCAGAAACAACAGTCATAGCAGCAGGAGGGGAAAAAAGATACACGGAAAGGAAATAGCCAGCCACTTAAAGCAGTTAAAAGGGTCAGACATCTCATGTCTTGTTGCCCAGCCCCTGCCAGAAAATTCCCTTTTCCTGCTGGTTTGTAGAGCAGTGGATATTTTCAAAGGGGAATAATTGTGTGGTAACATATGTTCATTCAGACAGGGATTGGTGAGTTTAAAAATGAAATAGTTTTTTTTTTTTTTTTTTTAAGCCACTGGAAGAGGAAATGGTGTTTCTCGACATTCTTATCAGAGTTCTGTAAGACTTGTCTTCTCTGGTTTTGTGATTTAGCCTTCACCTCCTCTGTCTGTTTCTATTCTGCCTTTTCAAAGCCAGGGAAAAAAAGCTTTCAGAAAACTTTTATCATTTCATCATTCTTTTTTCCAGTCTTCATTGAGGGCAAATTTTTGAGTGTGGGTTTGTAAAAACTCGCCCTTTCCGTAATGGTGGGGTGTACTAACCACTCCCTTCCTCCATCTCCTCACCAGGCTGCTTCTTAACTTACTATGATTTTCTTTGGGCCCCTGGGATTGCTAGAGAATAGGAATAAGAAGAGAGATAGAGGAAAGGAGGAGAAAGTAAGAAGGAGAGAAGGGTAAAAGGAGGCCTCAGGAAATAAATCAGGGGTTACTTTATGAAGTGAAAGGAAGAGAGAGAGGTAAGAGGAAAGGCAGAAGCAGAAATCAATGGGAAATGCTAGTAATTTGAACCACCAAGGATAACATCTTGCTACTTAAAACAAATGAGAGGAAACGAATTAATAAATACTGCTGACTGTCTGTGGGAGGAGGAGAGGAGACCGGGTAGGGTACATATATCAAGGTTTTTGCATATCCAAAGGTATTTGTCACTTAGGATATGGTGATTGATCTTGAGAGAGTGAAAAAAAATGTAGAAGAAATTTTCCAGGTAATTTCAGCCCTAAATACTACTACTGAAAAAATTAGTAGAATAGGGATGAAATGTTAATTCCCAGCTGGCTGTTTAAGTTGATGGAATTCCTTGGATGTTTTCTCACCCATTTCTTTTTCTTTGCACATTCTATTTTGACTTCACTTTTTAAAAGACAATTTTGAGCTTTATCTTTTTTCCTGATTATAAAAATGTGACCCAAGTAACAGCCCTTTCCTTTCCCGCCTCAAGGATCCTGGTCCTGTAGAACTTGGGGCAGATGGTGTTGGTCTCACATCCCTTTCTGAGTTGTCCCCTGGCAGCTCTTTGCCTGACATGCACAGTCCTTGCTTCTGGGTTAAAAACAGTGCCATGTGAAAAGTGAAAGGGGTGAGGGTAAGCTGCTCCTCACGGTCTTGCTCCCAGGTTATCTATGAAAGTGAATCTCCAAGCTAATTCTGCCACATATGCAGACACTCAGTAAATAACAATCATTAGCAAGCAGGAGCAAAATAACACAACACATCTATCCTAGTCTATAAATTCATTGAAGTCCTGTAATTTCCCCTCTTCGGGGCTCCAACCATAACTTCAGTGAAAGGTTCATTTGAGACAAGCCCTACTGACTTCTCGAGACAACACTCTCTTAACCTTAGTGTCAGCAATAGGCTACAGGAAGACTTTACACTGGTGGCTGGAGACAGGACTGTTTAGGGATCAAGACTCAGGGAACATCCCTGAAAACACGGACCTCAGGCTTGTCTAGATATTTTACTGTTCTTGCAAGGCGAGGAGGTGTCTCTAAAACATTTTAGCCAAGTCACATCTCTTGAATTCCACAGATTTCACCAATGATTGCCCATTTCTAATATCCTTTGTGCTCATTAACAACCCATTAATTTCCCGTATGAAAACCCATTTCTGAAATTCAGTATGCTAATTAGCGAAACGTTTCTTGTTGCTTAGAGATGTGGATTACAGAAGGGCTTTTAGTAATCGCCTCTGGAGTGTGGTCTTTCTGATAAAATGCTAGTTGACCACCACAGGGTGTGGATTCCTGATTAGAGCAATTGTCCCCTTCTAGAGTGTGGCCTAAACTATATTAAAAAAACACAACTCACGCCCATCTGCATTATACTATATTTGTTAAAGTGTTTAGTGAATTACTATAGCACATGTGAATACAAATCTTTATACTGTAAGTTTAAATGGCCATATAATATTAATTGTGTGTGTGCCATAATAACTGACTCCTTTTTGATGGACATTTAGGTTGTTTCTAGCTTTTTACTATAGTAATTAATGACATGGGCATCCTTGTTTTTACTCACTTGTTTGGTTCACTCCGTAAAATGAATTCCTAGAAATGAAATTTCTGGGTCAAAGGTTGGCATGTTTAAATTTTGATACACGTTGCTAGTTGCTTTCCAGAAGAGCTTATCCTGATTTAGATGGAGGGCATATGAGAATGTGCATTTTCTTATACACCTGTCAATATTTGGTATTATCAATCTTCTTAATCGTTGCCAGTGTCCTGGTAATCTCACTCAGTTTCATGGCCTCAAATTCCACCTCCACACTGATAATTCCCAAATGTACATCTCCAGTTCAGAGATGGAAGAGAGCTTTGGAACTTACCTTGTAGATTCAGCTGACTATTTGACATCTCCACTTAGATTCCTAGTAGGTATCTTAAAGCCAACCTGTCCAAAACTTAAGCCATCGTTCTTCCCCCCACCCCCAAATCTACTTCACTTGCGATTTTCCCCTCACAGTTAATGGCTACTCCATCCTTCTAGTTGCTCAGGCCAAAAACCCGATGCCATCTTTGACTCATCTTTCAGATGTCACATCCAATCCTCTGCTACCACGTGGCCCAAGTCACTGTCATCTCTCACCTGGATTATTGGAATAGTCCCCTACCGGTTGTCCTACTTCCAGGAGAGTCTAGTTTCAACACGAAAGCTAGAGTGATTCTGATAATTTGTGAGATGATATCATCCCCTAGCCAAAACCTTCCAGTGCCATTCCATCTTGTTCATAGTAAAAGCCTGAATCCTTGCAATGGCCCACAAGGCCTAAGTGATATTGCTCTCCTCCCATAACCCATTTCTGCTCTTACCCTTGTTTTTTCCTCCTCTCGCCACATTGGCCTCCTTGCTCTTCCTGGAGCACATCAAACAGCTCCTGCCTTAGGACCACATGCTGGCTCAAAGCTCTGCCTGGATCACTAGCATGGCTCACTAGGGAGACCTTCCCTGATGGTCCTGTTCAAATGCCACCTGTCCCACACTCCAGCATCTCCTTTCTCCTTTCCAGCTTTATTTTATTTCATAGCACTTATTGTCTGGTATATAATGTAGTTTACTTATTCATCTTGTTTATCGCTTACTTGGACCCAATAGAATGTAAATGTCACAAGGGTAGAACTTTTTTTCTCTTTTCTTTATTCCTGGATCCCCAGCTCTTCAGTACAATGCTTGTGGCATAATGGACACTTGACATATGTTTGTTGAGGAAATGAATGAATGAATCTGTTAGGTAAAAAATGAAATATTTTTATTTGCACTTTTTGATTACTAGTGGGTGAAATTTTAATAATCTTGATCTACAAAAGGCCTTTCTGAGCTTAGTAATAAATTCACAAAGCATGAAGGAAAAAATTGATAGATTTGACTGATTACCAATTTAAAACTCCTGCACAGAACAAATTCCCTACCATAAACAAGATCGACAAATAGGAAATCTACTTGCAATACGTATTTCAGGAAAAAAGGTTAATAGCCCTAATACACAAAGAGTGCTTACAAATCAATAAAAAAAGATGAACACTGTAATAGAAAAACAAATAAAGGAGAACTGTCCATTCACAAAACAGGAAATACGTAGAGGTATCTGACAAATGTTTACCATCACTTTACTTTTTCTTAAATGTGCCTTCTTTAAATCAGAGAGAATTTTCATTTCCCTTGCTTTCATCTTCCCTGAATTTAATTTCCAAGAAACTTTCTTATTTTCTCTAACAACCACAGTGTATTTCCAGCTGTTTTTCCCTTAGCAAATAGAGCCCCATATCCTGTCTCCCTCAGTTTTAGAATTGCTTCCCCCTCCTCCTCCCTCCTTACCCTCCAAAATACCCTATTATCATGGGCAAAACTCCCCAGAGCTATGCTACTCAGTATGATGCTTTCCTTCACAATGATCGACGAAGAATTTGAATGTGAGGCCCGATGCTGTGCTTATATATTTAGTAGCAGTTCTATTACAAATATTTTGAATCACACGAAATGTGCAGATTTGCTATTTCAACAACGATAAAGACCTGCTTGACTTGCATAGCTTTTAATGAGCAAACGTGCCAGGAATGCTGATTGACAATATTTGACTGTAGAGTTTGCTAAGCTTATTTTGCACAACATTTGTAAACTTATGCTCTGAAATTATTTTTCTTTTGTGCATGCCAAATACAGTGCCTTTGTCTCATTTTGGAATGAACATTGTGTCTTATTCTGAACTACGTATCTTCAAAGACAGGGAGAGATGAAATGGGAGAGAATCATTAACCAGGAAACACAAGAGTGGAAATAAGTAGCAAGCAGAATGAGCATAGACTACTAAGACCAAAGATGTTTTTGAGACTTTGATAATGAGAGAATCCTCTGGCAGACGCCTACTCTCCACTCTAATTGACCACCCCGATATTCCCAGAAGAAGTGTGTGGTAAACAGAATATACGCTGCCCACCCACCACGTCCACGTCTAATCCCCAGAACCAGTGAATACGTTATTTTACATGGCAAAGGGGACTTTGCAGATGTGATTAAATTAAGGATCATCGATTGGGGGAGATTATCCTGGACAATCCTAGTTGACCCAATGTAATCACAAAGGATCCTTTTAAGTCAAAGAGAGAGGAGGAGAGTCAGAATCAGAGAAGGAGAGATTGGAACGATGTGATGGCCGGCTGGGGGCCGTGTGCCAAGGCCTATAGAAGATGGAAAAGGCGAGAAAACAGATTCTCTCCTTGAGCCTCTAGAAGGACCACAGTTCTGCTGACGCTTTGGTTTTAGCCCGGTAAGACCCATTTTGGACTTCTGACCTCCTGAACTATAAGATAATAAATTTGTGGTGTTTTAAGCTACTAAATTTGTGGTAATTTGTCACTGCAGGAAGAAAAAATTAATACAAAGAGAATAAATCCTGTTTCATGATTTCACTGGTTTTGCTCATCCCTAACGTCGACCTGGAGTATCAGGAGGGCGCGATGGGAAGTAGGGCCCCTCTCAGGCATGCCTTCCATTCGAGGTCACACCCTGAGAGCCACAGGTCTCAAGCCTGGCTGCACAGCAGAAGCACCCGTGGAACTTTTTAAAGCTACAGATGCTCAGCTCTTCTCCATAGCTGGGGAATTTCATTCTTCAGCACTGGGAGCCGAGTCTTGAGTACTTTGTTCTTAGGTTCCAGAGGTGACAGTGAGATTAGGAAACAGGGTCTCTGGTAGAGTGGTAGCTGCAGCTGCTGGTGCCCAGACTGTCTCAACCTGCAGACAGAACTTCCTGAAGGAACACCTTCCAGTTGAACAGGAAACCTACTGTCCTCGCCCCATCACTATCGCAGAACAGCCCCAGTGAACGAGCTGAAGGACTTGAAACCTAAACTTCCCCCCAACAACCCACGCAGAGGAAGTGAGTATTGAGAGACACTGGTCACTATTGCCCTCGAGAAGGTTCAAGGATGAAGTTTTTTCATCTTGTGTGCTTGGCTCTGCATTACATAGTTAGTTTTTCTCTTTCTCTCTCTCTTTTTTTTAATTAGAAAGAACAGAAGAAAAGAAAGAGTGTAAGTATATAGAAAACAGTCTGTAGGAGAAATCAGACAGCACCGTTATCCTGAGAGGAGTGGAGTTGTCACTAGTTAGGCCCAGCCCAGGGCAGAACACATGGAAAGCATGGTCAAAGAAGTTGGCTCCATACAAGAGTATGGAGCCATTGTGTTAAAAAAAAATTAGTCATAGGGAGGAAAAATAGAGAGTTGGACAGATTATGAAATTGTCTTAAATAAATTGACCCCTTGCCGTTGCAAAATTGCTGAGGTCAGATCTGTGAGAGGGGAGCTCCTTGACCTCTCCATGAATGCCCAAGGATTGGGAAGCACAGGGAGGTTTCATTGCTACTCTGTGGCTTCCAGGAGCACTGGAGAGATGAGGAGCCTGTCTCCAGAAGGCAGCCCAGGAAGGTGGAGTAGAGGTGGCTCTCAGTGCCTGCTTGGGAGGCGGCAGGGAGAAGGGATTCCAGGATGAGTTAAGGGCTGTGGGGTTATTTATAATGTCTGCCCAGGGGCTAACAGGGCTTATTAGGTTTCCAGAATTGACTCCAATCAGTAGATATGTTTAAGGATGGCTTAGAAACAAAGTACTGGGAAGTTAGGGTGAGGAAAAATAATCTTAAGATTTTCTTTGGTTCAGGAAAAAGGCCAACTGAAATCCTTTTCCTAGATTTGTAACCCATGTTTTCACTACACTGAAAGCTTTTCTAGACTTTTATTTTTCCTTGATCCCAAACTCTAATTCTTGGACAAGTCTTTGAAGAAGGAGAGAAATGGAAAAAAAGTATGGATTTTATTGGAAGCTCCCAAAATATGTTACTCATCAAAGTGGGTAAATGTGTTATTATAATTTTTTTTCCTTGAGGAAAACATTATTTATTTGCAGGAGAAAAGGATACATTTGTTGGTTGATGGCTGTGTTACCAAAGAAACATAAAAATAAAAAAATAAGAAAAATGTTTTCATACATTAATTTGTAGATCTCCTACACCAATCTACCCTTTCCCTTGAGGTGTGATATGGCAGAATGAAAACATAGCCCTGATCCAGGTTATCCTTCCAGTGCTGTCGCAGGAGGCAAAACCTTCCTTTTGTCTCTCTTCTGCCTCACAGATTGGCCAGATATGCATTTTACATGCACACTTTCAGTGTGAATAGGTTGCCTTGGGTATGTATAGAAAAATCTTTAGGTTCCACATAAGCTTTGCAAAGCAAAGCACATTCCTTATGGGACTTGGCTGAGTAGACATGGGAAGAGAAATCATTTGGGGTGGACCTGGTGACAGACCACAGTCAAGATTTCTAGGTGGATGCTTTATTCAATCCTCTAGATGTTGTAATTAGTTCTGCTTTGCCTTTCTTGTAGGTGTGATATGGCAGAAATTGGGATGATGGTAAGATATTAAAAAGTTTAATTAAAATAACTTCAATATTATTTTTGTGCTCATATTTAAACACCCCACTTAATTCACTTGTTTGGAGAGACTGTGTCATGTAGAAGAGGGAGCTTCCCATGGTGCTTCAGATGAGCACAGCCTTCGGAGCCAGGCACACCTGGTTTTCCACTTCCTTCTACCTCTAACTCATTTAGTACCTGGGACAGGTGACAATCTCTTTAAGGCTTGATTTCATCATCTGAAAAAGGGGGATAATAATTCCTGCATCACAGTGCTTTTATAGACATTTAATGAGACAGTACTGTCTACATCACATGCTTAGCATATTGCTGGGCCCTTGGTGAGCCCTCAGTATAGCGTGGCTATGATTACAACCACCGTTGAAATATACCAGGTGTGTCAGTCACCTCATAACGCTTCAGGTAGAAGGGAGGACCCTTCTGTCACAGCAGCAGGGTTCACAGGGCCTCCACGTTCCTCAAAGAAGGACCCTAAGTTCGCCTCTCTTTTGTTTACAGCTCTATCGGAAGCTACTTAAGCACCACCACATTTCCATGTAATGCCACCGTCAATTTGAAAATATTTCACCGAATTCTCCTAAATAAATGCACTTCTCTCTTTTTTGTTTATTTGAGAAATATTTTTTGAGTACCTATTATATGCCAGGCCCTGTGCTAAGTGCTGGGGATAGAACAGTGAATAAGGTAGGAATGGCTTCTGCTCTTGTGGATGTTACAGTGCAGTGGGGACAAAGAGAGACTGGTGACCAGGCAGTTACAAGGCGCCGTACTCTGTGCTATAGCAGGAGCACGCTGCTCCCGGAGCATTTTCGTGGGGCACCTAACCCAGGTGTGGGAGGGTCGTTTCTGGAGTAGGATCATTTTTAGAGGCATCTCAGAGCTGGAGGTCTATTCTGGGGCCCTTCTCACTCTGCTAGAGATGGCCTGAAGTGCTAGAATTCACTCCTTTATGCCTTCACTCATTCATTCATTCACTCGGTGTTTCTTGAGTGCCTGTTAGTTCCCAGGCTCTGTGCCAAGCACTGGGAATGCTATGGTGAGTAGAACAGACATGGTAGCTTCCTTTATAGAGCTTATAGGTTAGCAGGAAGTGGGGTGGTACAGAAATAGAAAGAAGTGTTATCCACGATGGAGAACTGAAAGGACCTGTGAGATCTTTCAGCAGGAGGGCTCCATCTATTCGGGGGAGGAGTTTGGGGTCTGAGCTGAGGCCTGAGGGAGAGTAGGAATCAAGAGAGGAAGACAACAGAATGTTCCAGGTAGATGGAGCAGCACAGTGTGTGGGAAGGTCCTGAGGTGAGGGAAAGCCCGGCTCTTGGAGGGATACAGAGAAGGTCAGAGTGGCTGGAGGGTAGAGTAGGGGAGCAGGAGGGGAGGCTAGACCTGGGATTTGCTAGAAGGATCAGGCAGCCCTGGCTGGAGGGAGGTATTCCTATTCATCCGAGCCTTTAAGGATGGGCTGACTTGATTTAAGGCTGGGCTGATTAGCCCCCCACCCTCATCACCTCCCCAGTTCTTCTCTGGTTTTCACTACGGGAGGGATTAAGTAAGGCTTTCTCCAGAGTTTAGGATTGTCTTTTGTGGGGGATGCTATGATGTGTTTCAGGAAGGAAGGACTTATTTCCCCTACTGCTCAGAGTGCTGCTGACAGGGAGCTCTCAGCTTTCAGCTCCCTTTGGGGATTGTTTCAGCTGAAGAGAGCCACCTCGCCTACTCTCCAGGGTGGTCCATGGCCAGTGACTGATGGGTATAGGAGTATAAAGGCCTGAATGCCTCACTCCAACTTGGGACAACTCTGAAGCATCACCCCAGCTCCAGAGCTCCCTGAGGGGTTGGCTGAGGTCTTCGTTGGGACTGCATTATTGCTCAATATCCCTCTTTGCCCTCTCATGCTTCCTTCCCCTCCCTTGTGCAAGTGGTGATCCCAAGAGCACTCCTCAACATACATCCTCTCTCAAAGTTGGCTTCCCAAGGAACCTAACCTGGAACACCCTTAAAATTCAACCCCTATGATGGAGAGGATGTGGAGAGAAGGGAACTCTCATACACTGCTGGTGGGAGTGCAAACTGGTGCAGCCACTATGGAAAACAGTACGGAGATTCCTCAAAAAATCAAGGATAGAACTACCATATGATCCAGCTATTCCACTGTTGGGTATTTATCCAAAGAACTTGAAAACACCAATTTGTAAAGGTACATGCACCCCTGTGTTCATTGCAGCATTATTCACAATAGCCAAGACTTGGAAGCAACCTAAGTGCCCATCAAGGGACGAATGGATAAAGAAGCTGTGGTATATATACACAATGGAATACTACTCAGCCATAAGAAACGATGAAATCCAGCCATTTGTGACATCATGGATGGACATTGAGGGTATAATGCAAAGTGAAATAAGTCAGAAGGAGAAGGTCAAATACCGTATGATTTCCTTCATTAAGTAGTAGATAATAACAACAATAAACAAACACATAGAGACAGAGATTGGATTGGTGGTTACCAGAGGGGAAGGGGGGGAGGGAAGAGGGTGAAAGGGATAATTGGGTACATGTGTGTGGTGATGGGTTGTAATTAGTATTTGGGTGGTGACCATGATGTAATCTATGCAGAAATAGAAGTATAATGATGTACACCTGAAATTTATACAATGTTATAAACCAATGTTACTGCAATAAACAAAAAATTAAGAAAAAAAATTCAACCCTTACGAGAACAGAGTACAGATATATGAACGTCACTGAATAAAGACAGACTGATTTCCAGGGAAGCAAGGATTTGGTTATAACCTGACAGAGTTTGTCAATGAGAAGGAGGGTTGTTCAGTCACAGGTGGAGAGAGCAAAGAGGCTCACAGAAATCTCCCCACCTCAAAGTCTTGTCTAAGGAAGAGGAATCCTCAGCCACTCGAATTCAGGTCTGATTCACAAGGCCATCCCTATGGTGGAACTAGATTTGCTGATAAGCTATCATCCTGAGATGCCATTAAACCTGCATCTAAGGATGTATATTGTGACTTCATGTTCACTAACACCCCTTCTGATTATGGGCTGACTTCCTCTGTAGGTCAGCCTGAGGGAGACTGAGGTAGATGTTGTTCCATTGTGGGTCACAGGTTAGATCAAATTTTTGTTGGAAATTAATGCTTTGGGATTCTGGTTTTATATATTATTGTTATTCCTTGTCTACCTCTGAGATAGACCTGGGTCCACTCTTTGTGTAGGGAAGAAATTAGGCCTCTAGCTGGACAGACCTGGCCTCCTTGGAGACAGCCAGCTTACCTCTCCCCAGAAGCAAGACATGAAATCCCCGTGCTCTGAATAAGCTGGGTTTTTTTCTTTAAAAGTCCACAGCCATATTTCTTGAATCTGTTTGGACTGATCCATCCTTTGCATTATAGGCTCAAAATTCACCTGCCTGGCTTTTATTAAATCCATAAACGAAAGGTATTTTAAGTATAGTTTATGTTCAGGGGGATGTCGCTGTCATAATCCAATGGATCTTTTCTGAAGGATTTTTATTTTATTTTTTTGAGTGAGAAGCAGTTTAGAGCAAGCAGCACACCAGAGTGACGGGTGAGGGGTCCAGGGCCAGGTAAGCTGGGTTTGAATTCTGGATCTGCTGTTGAGTAGCTGTGTAGCTTGGGGAGGTTACTCTCCTGTTCTGAGCTTCAGCCTCCTCATCGGGCTCTTAGGAGGTGGTGTAAGTGACGTGCTCAGAATAGTGCCCGGCACGCGGACAGCACTCAGTAAGTGAAAGCCACTATTACTACAGAAAACAGCACCATGATAATCACTCCTCTTGCAGCCATTTCCACTGTGCTCCAGAAGCTTTGCACCAGGGGTCTTGTAAGCTTTTTAAGTGCTAAAATAAATAAAACCTTGATGCTCCCATCCTGAATAGATTTTCAGTTTCTCTTATTACAAAAAGCAATAAAATAGACTTCTTAATACGTCTCCAGGTCAGAGAGTCAGGTCTGACGGAAGGGCTGGAACCATAGCTTCTATGATTGCCAGTCGCCAGCAGCTGGGAGGACTCTCTGGCAAAGATGGAAACGTGGCAAGTTTGTGGCATGTAACGTCGTTTTCCCTCTCCATCGCTTCCCAATTGCATTTTTAGAAGTAATGCACTTAATTTTCGTGAGCATTTTAAGCCTAAATTAGATCTCGTATTGTAAACACTGCTGAAGCTGAGAAAGATCTTGTTAACGAAAGCACATTACCAAACTCCCACAAATCTGAATCAGACCAACAGAATTCAAACTTAGATGAAGTACATGCCCACAAAATTCATCCAGGTTCATTTCTGCAGGATTGAAGTAAATGCAGGTGCTCTAAGTTGCCAGCAGATCTGTGACCGTGGCGTCTAATTGCAGCCTCCTTTAAACATTGAGCAGGTCAATGGAGGCACGATGATCTCAGGGATAATTTGTCTTTTATGTATTTCTGTGGTGTGATATATAATCCCTCGCTGAAAAGGGTCCTTGTGGGTGTCAGCTTCTGTTCCTCCCTGTAATAGAATAAAGAACTGGTAAATAGGTGATTCTTTACATCTATCTCTTTTGTCCTGCATAATGTGGGCCAGGGGAGGGGCCCACCTCTGTTAAGGCAGAGATGGGGGCATTCAACCCGTAAGTGATCCTGGCTTTGCTTTATGTCGTGATTGGACTCAATAGCGTGCAGACGCTTCTGAAATCTTGCTATACTCTGTCGACAGTGTTGAATAGCCAGAGAGCTGTTTTCCACTTTGCATCTTAAGTCCTCCCTTCTCTGCTCACACTTGAGATAGCCAAGCACCTCAAATGGGGTGGAGTAAAGAAATCTGAAGAAGTAATTGTGCTATCTTGAGATGTGGGAGCCAGGGAGGGTGAAGAACTCATTTTGTCTGAGTCTGAACGTATTAGAAATCCTCTGCTAAATTGCGGATGGTTAGGCAGTCAGCAGGGGATTACAGGAAAACACATAGAGCAGGGGTTTGTGCTAAACATTTCAGGTATGCGTTAAGAATGGACAGGGTTTCTGCCCTCTTGACTTTACAGTCTGTTGCCTTTGCCCCCTGCCCCCCCATCCCCACCACCGGCTGTTTGTAGACTTGAAGTATTGAGGGACTGGGGTGCTTCCAATAGGGAAGTGCAAGGGGCTGTGGTTTGGGGTAGCTTAAGGAACAATCTCTCCCTAAGCCAGGAACTCCTCCCCATCTCCTGCCCAGTATCCAGAGTTGCATCACTGCAGGTCCACCCATGGCCACTCCATGCTGGATCACAGCAGAACCGAGCAGAACGACCCCCCCATGTGTGGATGTGAGTCTCCACAGGTGCTGGCTCCCTCCTCCCAGTGGGCAGGATGCGCTCTCTGGACCTCGGCTGCTTTCTCTCTTCAGCTTCTTTCTCTCTCAAGGCTGCATTGCACAAATACCTTCCCCTGTTCTGAAATCCATTTTCCTCCATTTTCTCTTCCTGACCTCCCTCCCTCCAGTTTCCTTTCTTCTCTAATCATTATATAACTCAGGTAGACAAATAGCCCATGTGTCAGCTATTATGTAAGTAAATATGAGAGTCCACTGAAAAGGTCAGCAACTGTGCAGAAAATAATGGGCAAAACTTCAAGCAGGAGATGGACCTTGAGCTTCCTTGAGTCAAGTGGGAGGGATGGGGTTGGCTGATGGAAGGAGGAAGAATATCCTGTGTTGACAAAGATGGTCCAGGAACAAGACACCTGGAGTTGTATCCTGGCCTCCACAGTTATTTAGCTCTGTGACCTTGGGAAAATCACTACAGCTCTCTGAGCCTCAGGCTTCTCACTGTAAAAGGAGGAAATCATACCCGGCTTCCACTGTTGTTATAGGGATTATGGTTAATTAATTCAATAGATATTGATTGCTGTGTGCTGAGCGCTGTGCTCGGTCTGGAATGAAACAGGCCCAGTGTCCACCCTCCAGAGAGACAAATAAGTGAACAAGCATGTAATTAAAACTGTATTATGAGCCACGAAGGATGCAAACAGAATAATGGCATTGGTAGTTTTCCAGAGTGGTCAGAGAAGGTTCCTGAGAACATGATAATGTCCGTGTGGCGCTTGTTACAGCTCATGGAGCAGGGTAAAATAAGCTCTTAGTAGTTTCTTCTGTCCAAGGGACACTTGCATGAGGACAGGAGAATTAGGGAAGGACTGTGAATAAAAGCAAATGTGGTGGCAACAAAAACTGTGGCATCAGCGGACTTTCCTGCTTTTCCTCACACCCTTTTTCTTTCTGAAGGGATAGGTTCACATACAAGCTTCAGGAGGACGAGGAATTTGCTGGTTCACCTTCTCTGCCCCTTGGCCTGCTGTCTACCATCATGATGAGGGGAAGAAGGTGCCAGTAAAACGTGTCAAGCCTTGGGAAGAAGGCAGCCATTGCAGTGGAAATATTAATAACATGGTTACTGGGCTTTGAATTCATGGTGTGTTTTCTCTCAAGTGCTCAGAGGAGAGGCTGTAATAGGGTTTGGCATTATTTTCTCTCAGGAGGGAAAGAGAAGCACAAAAGCATTGAAGGTATTTGCTAGAAATTTCATGGGTAGAAGAACCAGCCAGGCCTTTCACGTGGGTCCTTGTGGCCAGTCCAGTATGTTAACCACCGGCCGTTTGCTTTAGGCGGATATTTGGATTCCACCCTCCTCCTCCTCTGGCTACTTCCCCTCATCCCTCCAGATACAGCCAGCCTGCACCCCGGGGTCCTGTCTGGGCTGGGTGTCACCTCCCCACCAGTTAGACAGGGCTGCACTCTCTTCTTAGGATAGAGGACTGGAAAGCAAAATGGAGATATTTTCTTGGCAGCCACAGCTTCTTAATTATAAAATTAATTTAATATAAGCAGATCAGAGACCAAATATTTTAAAAGGCCAATCTCTGATTTTGCCCAGGCTATAATGGAGGACAATGTATGTGGTTCAAAAGGCAGGGAAAATATATTTTTTGGAAAGTTTCAGAGGACCAGGATAGGAAAGGATGAATGGCCAGGATTTTCCACTGGATTTTCCTGAGAGACCTTGTAGGAGGTGGATTAATTCCTTGGTCGGAAGTGGGCGTGGCAAACGCCAAAGGACCAGTGGAGGGTGCACTGGGGCCTCGGGAGCCCCAGGTGAAAGGTGATAGGTGCTGCACTCAGATCAAAGGCTCACTCAGGGGATGAGTATTATTTTTGCATTTGGTTAAAAATTGACAAACTAATTGCCGAGCCCATTGTCAGAAAACTGGCAACCCATTAGAGATGATTGTAAGCAATTTCTCTCTATTATTCCTAATGAGCCTGACACGGCCTCATCTTCAGTACTTATTGCTCAGAGAGAAGTGAGGGTTTTATCTATTTCTCTCTCTCAGAGCCAGACAGCTTCTGCTGCACCAGACCTGCTCCCGGCTGCGGTGCAGGACGCACGGCTTTTCTCTCCTCCCCAGCCTGAGCCCGGAAGATACATGATTTGTTTGTCTGATTGCCCGAGTGGGTCCCTTGCTGCCTCTTCATTTTCTACCTTCTCTCCCTTCCAAGCACCCTTCTTACTCCTGGCCAGTTCTCAAGATACCATTAATCTAAGAAGCAGGAAAACAAAATTGAATAGAAAAACAAAACCAAAAGTCTTTAGGAAGTGAAACTAAATACTAAAAACTAAAGCTTCTAGGAGTTTGGTATTTCAGTGGGGTTTAGAAAAGACCAAAATATTCTTTAAAGAACACTTAGAATATTTCCCACTTTTAAATATCAGGAAGTACTTGTGCATCAGTGGAGTGTCCAGAGTCTGGATTATAAAAGGAAAGGTATCTGATGTCCCTTCATACTGGGGTACGGTATCTTGGCCTGTTCTTCCTGGGCTAGCCTAGAAAGAGTCGGTATTTATGAGTCCAGTTCAAAGGCAGGGTTTCCTCCGGTAAGTCAGACACCCTGCTTTCCCCTCTTGGTGGGGCCTGGACAGCGTCTTCCATATGTGGGAGGGAGGGATGTGCTCTGTGATGGCTTCCCCACGTGCTCATCCCTTCCATGGTCTTCTGTGACTGGGATGCCTGTATCTCTTCCATTTTTAGCAACTAAATGAATTCTGGTTCTTCCAAAGATCAAGAAGTCCATTTTAGTGGGGCTCCCTCCCTCATTTTAAATCCTATTTCTGTCATTCCCCTACTATTTGTTAAATCATGACGATCAGGGGAAATGATAAAACAATTGAAATTGCTGCCAGGTCAATTCACATGAGCATATTTCATCACGCCAGTGTACCCTGTGATGAATCCTTAATAATTTTTACTTTAAAAAAGAAAATGTTCAATATTATTTGCTTTTTCTCTAGTTGTTGGCACCCATAGCTATAAAGCATGTGTCAGAGCCTAAGTATGCCCAGGAATATCACCAACTTTGAGTGTTTGGCCACTGATACGTTGTCAATTTTTGAAACTTAAAAAATGGCAGTCATAATTCCTTTCAGAAAGGACTTGGAGACTGTATTAGATTCTTGTTGCTGCTGTAACAAATTACCACAAGCTTAGGGGCTTAAAACAACACAGATTTATTATCTTATAGTTTTGGAGGTCTGAAGTCCAAAATGGGTCTCCTGGAGCTAAAATCAAGGTGTCAGCAGGGCTATGTTCCTTCTGGAGGCTCTAGGGGGGAATCCATTTCCTTGCCTTTTCCAGCTTCTGAAGGCTGCCCAGATTCCTTGGGTGGAGGCCCCCTTCCATCTTCAAAGCCAGCAATCACATCACTCCTACCTCTGCTTCCAGCATCACCTCTTCTCCAAACAACTCCCCTGCCTCCTCCTTAGAGGGACCCTAGTGATTACCTTGAATCCACCACATAATCCAGGATAATCTTCCCACCTCAAGGTCCTTGACTTAATTCATCTGCATGGTCCTTTTTGCCCCATAAGACAGCACATTCACAGATGTCAGGGATTAGGATTTGGACATTTTTGGGGGGCCATTATTCTGCCTACCACAGGAACAAAAGGCAAACACAGACGAGAAAATCAGTTTTTATAAACAAGCAATACCAACACATTTTTGGCTCCCCTTTTTTCTTTTCTTCTCTTGAAACAGTTGTTTTCACTCCCATACAGGCTTGAAAATGGCCAAAACATTAATTGAATTCCTATTCAACCGTGCTCCTTGTGATTTATTTCATGTGTATGGAAGTATGGTAGTTTTGTAGGATGAAAAATTTACTTTCTAATCTTTTAAAGGTCAAATGGCAAAGAGAACTAGTTTTAAATGCAAGTTACCCATGTGGAGCAATTAGAGGGTGCTATAATGTGGTACGGATTTTAAGATGTGACATGCACCAGATGCAAATGGAGGAGAATTGACTAAGATATTAGCTGATTTAGGAAAATTCAAATCCTACCTCTGGGAGAATATTTGGAATGGTATATATTTATTGTAATTTGTTAAGAAAAACTCCCTCTCTTCTAAACTGTTTTGTCACTAAATTTGCAATTCGCTTCTCTTTGCAGCCAGAAATAAACACCAAGAGCCGAGCTGTGAGGTAAATTCTTGTCCTAGGCCTCGCTTTGCTGTCAGTGGGCAGTAGTGACATAAAACCCACTTTCAGAGATGTATTGAAATTCTATAAGAAGGTAAAGGATGCTGTATAATATTCGATCTCTTTCCCAGAACAAACAGACCTGACATGGACCCAGTATCCCTCCTGGGAATAAACCAAAAGGCTCTTTTCTTAACGTCGTTTGTGTGTTTAGACCCCGCCCCCCGCAGCCCTTGCTCTTGGTCATCAGCTTGACCGTTGGGGCCTGTCCAGGTTTCCACATCAGCCTGCTCCCCCTGTGGTGTGGGCGGGAGGGAGATCTCTTTGTGGTTGTTTTCTCCTAAGAGCCCAGCTGAGGCGCTGCCCTCCCCGCATGTAGGCTGTGAAACTTCGAGGATCTGCTTCTTTGGCCCTTTCTGCTGGCGACTGAGTGACAGCTGAGTGGACGGGCAGCAGACTGGTAGACCCTCTTTAAGCCTCATGCCGATTCCTTTAGGCAAAAACACAACCCTTTTCCATCCCTTGCTGTCTTCTCCTGTGGCTCAGTCAGGCAATAAGGGGGAACAATGAAATACAACCTGTTGGTACTGGCACCTGTTCACTCGCTTCAGCCTGTGTGGAGACAGTCTGACTGTGCTGGCTCCTCAGCCGGGCTTGGCAAGACCAGAGCACACTGCATCTCACCATGGCCTGGAACAGGACCCAATGACAAGTGGCCACAAAATGACGACAGAGAGAGGCAGAGAACAATGGCTCAGGGGACGGTGGGGGGAAGCAGGAGGCAGGACCAGGATGAGCCATGCAATTCAGAAGGGGTGAAAAATGAGGAAGCGTTAGTTGCATGGATTTTTTTCTGTTACCTTTTCTTTTTTGCTAATTTTTGTCAGGCCCTTCTCTATGAGAGCAGAGAGCTGTGTGCTACTCTCAAGGCTGTCTCATCTTCTGATTTAGTGAATGTTTCTGCTTAATGAATGATTTCATGCTACTTACTGACGAGGCTTTTCAAAGGAATGGCTTTGGGGTAAGAAGTACAATTAGAAATTATCACCAGCAATGACCAAGTGGTATTTATAATTTTGGCCATTATCATTGTTTTCTGGTTAGAGAGTGCCTTGCACTGCCAAATGATATTCTTTAATTTTGTAGAAAATCAGGGAAATGTATTAATTGATAAATATGTATTTTTTGTCTTTATAATGTTTGAGAATTCCTGAATAGGAAAATCTTCTTAATGAAAATGAAAAATCTTATTAAATTTTACTCAATGATTCTCCAAGTTTAGTGTGACAGAGTTACCCAAGGAGCTTGGTAAAATGCAGACTTCTAGGTCCTATACCCAGAGTTTTGGATTTAATAGACCTGGCTTAAAGCCAAATTTGTATTTTTAATAAATTCTCGAGTTTTGATGCAGGCAGTTGGGGTCATGGTTTGAGGAAAATGGGATCATACACTTGGCTTTAGCTAATCCTGGTGTGATGAGCACCCACTCGCCCCCCCACCCCGACGTGCTTTCATATGATAGAATTTTCTCCCAGATGGCCATTGTGTTTTCATGCAATTCAGAAGAGAGGCTTCTGATAGTGCAGTGTATCACCTGCATTGTTATTGTCAGAGCTTTTGGTCTCGGGTTTATTCCTGGTACAAAGATTGAAGGATGATATGAAATCAAATACATTTGTCTGGGAGTTGAATGTCTGTCAGGCATTGATTTCCTTGAGCTCGAGTTCTCAGTAAATGTCTTTCCAGGGAGAATTCCAATCAGGATTCTAAAGGTTATATGAAAAAGGCCTGATTTCTGAGCTTTCTCGGGGGAGATCGCTTAATTTATAAGCAAAAGGGGAAGAAATCTATTCACTATGGCTGTTTGTTTTGTAATCAGCACACAGTTCATATTTTAGAATAAAATGCTATGCTGATTAGTGGTGTGAACTAGGCTGAGCCAGAAAATAACTCTGTGCAGAGACTCTTTAAGGATGAAATATTTACACTTTGGTAGATGAAAAGACAGCAAAATGAAATCCAGGCAGAACTGTAGGAAGTTTGCCTTGGAGACATGCTTGATTTCTACAGGTGCCCATGCATCATTCTATCACCAGGGGGCAGCATTGCACTTTTGTTGGAAAATGGTCTCTGTGGCAAGCATCCCTTTAAAGAAAAATATATCCAAGTGAGCAAAGCTAAAAACCAGAACATTAGCAAGAACCAGAAAACCAACAGCACAGAACCCATACTATCTTTGTTATAATGTGCCATCTTTGCTTTTTTGGTGCACAGAGTTTAATATTGTAGTGTTAAGACTCTCCAGGGCATACTTTATCGGTCCATTAATACACACTTAGGGGTGGTAGATAATGCAGTGAGATATTTTTCATTTTTCTCACTTTTTTGTTTGGCTCTCCATCTCATCTCACTGTCCTTGTCTTGCTGCCAAGCAGCTACTCTCCTACCTACTTCCCTCCAGGAAGACACAAAGCCGGCAGCTGGCCGCTCCTTGGCATTGCTGGTCATTTTGTGGAGCCCGGTGGACACGTATAGAACTGGCTGGAAAGCTCCCTTGCCTCTCCTTCTTGGTGTGAGATGAGGCTCAGAATTTGCAGGATTCTGGGAAGTTCCTGGGGATTGTAGTTACTTTTATGTACCCACACAAACACACTGTTACAGGAGTCAAGCCAACAATTTATAGGGAGTGATACGAGAAAATATATGCTAAAATTTGGCATGTTTAAAATTGACTCATATTATTAACGGATAAACTGTGGGCGGGTTAAAAACAAATCCGACCATCAGCTTTAGGAATGTAAGTTCTACCAGTACAGGGATTGTGTCTGTTCACGGATGTATCCTCAGTTCCTAGAACAATGTCTGGTGTAGAAGGCACTCAGTAAACTTGCTGAGTGAATCAATGACTTTAAACATGTGTGTCATGATGGCCCCTTCCCCTGCCTTGGCTTTGCTTTGAGCAATGATTCACTTGGGGACTGAGGCCAGGCTGGGCACCTGACTTGGCTTCCTTCCCTGTCTCAGTCTTTGTTTTGTTTCTGGGCTTGTGGAATTACAATGGCTGAGAGTCTCTTGAAGGAAAGTTCTAAACTTCAGCCTCCAAGAACAACTAAAAACTCAAAACTTTTTTGTTTCTCTGAAATTTGCATAAAAGTTACATACAATTACAGTGTTAATTCTGCCATTTGGGGAGGGGGGGTCATAAAGACCAGATTTGAAGGTAACTTTTTATTAATGCCCTTCTACAAGGAAATCTTTCTGTTTTGCTTTCTCTTCCCTTTTCTTCTCTTGCTAGAAACAGGCAAGTTGAGAAGCTTGACTTTGAGCAGGAGCAGAGGTATGCTCAGGGCAGGGACTAACAGGCCTATGAAGATTAATTACCCATGTAGGAATCTAGCTTGACTGGGCAAGGTGAGACAGTTCAATTATTTAATCATGTTGGCACTACTGGCTTCCAAGGCCTCCAGTGCTGGGATGGCCCTCTTTTCCCATTTTATTTATATGAGGAATCGCTCCTCAACCTGCTGCTCCCAGTTGAACCCTCGGGCAGAGGAAGAACAATTGATTTTGGAAGGAGATGTTCCCATCTCTGCCTCCACCTGGGCTGTGTCTGCAGTGAGTTCTCAGTGCTTATGGTGGAGCCTTGCTGCCTGGCTGCTGGTGTCTCTCCTGCCCCTGTCAGGCTGCTCCCCTCAACGTGTAGCGGATGCTTTTCCCCTCGCACACAGCTTTTTAGGGCTTTCTTTTGGCTGGAGAATGGCTAGCTATTGAGCTACAGGTCAGAGCATGCCATCAGACCAGAACACACTAGAGCAGTATGGTCCCATAGAACTTGATGTGATGATAGAGGTGTTCTGTATCTGCCTGTCTAATATGGTAGGCATTGGCCAAATGTGGCTATTAACACTTGAAAAGTGGCTGGTGTGATTAAGGAACTAAACTTTTTTTGTGTTTGAGGAAGATTGTCCCTGAACTAACATCTGTGCCAATCTGCCTCTATTTTGTATATGGGTCACTGCCACAGCATGGCTTGACGAGCAGTGTGTAGGTCTGTGCCCAGGATCTGAACCTGTGTACCCTGGGCCGCCGAAATGGAGCGTGTAAACTTAACCACTACACCACCAGGGCAGCCCCAAGGAACTAAACTTTTAATTAAAATTAATTAAGTTAAAAAGTTATCTATGGCCAGGTAATATTATATTGGGCAGCGAAAGACTGGACTGCATCTACAATGTCCAGGAGAGATGTTTCTTTTTAACTAATGGGTTTTTTTGATGGAACTTGACCATTGCACTATTATACAGAAGGGCTGGTTTGCACCACAATCCCTCTGTTATTAATGTAGTTTTTTTCATCACATCCCACCATGCCCTCGCGTTCTCACCATCCTTCTCTGCTGCTTTTGCCTTGGACATGTCACTCCCTATTAGCATCTGAGGAGTGGCAGGAGAATGGGATTTTACATATTCTGCTGTAGTCCCTTGTTTCCTGCTGTGGTGAAAGATCTGGATCACAATGAAAACCACGTTCTCTCTGAACAAAATGAGTCGGGTGGGCATGACTTCTCCAGACACTTGAGTATTGTATCTTCCAACATAGGTATGGACTTCTGCCATGGTGGTGCCACCTACTTAGTGTTGCACAGCCTGGCAGTCAAACACCCTGGTTAGTGTAGATTTTCAAAGTTGTTCAGAGATTTAATGTGTATATAAATTTGTCTCATTTTCTATCAAAAAGAGCCCTTTACAAAATGGCCTCATGAACCAAATGTCTGTAGTTTCAACTAGACACAGTAAAAAAGGGATAAGATGTGAAATATCATAGTAAGAACGAAAGACAGTGACTGAGTTACCGCAATTCTCCCAGTCATCCAGGTTGAGTGATGGAGTCATAATTAACAGCATCCCGTCTTCCCCATCCTCCAACATCAAACCCGCCCACAGCTGATAACTCATTGTTCTCCTGCTGTCTCCACCACACGGACATTTGGGCCTGTGCACCTCATGCCCTAGTTGCTAAAATTATACACATAGAAGAGAAAAAATGAGTCTGTGAAATCATTCTCTTAGTTCCTGTGGTTTACAATTGCTAGTTAATTTGAGCCTTAACGTTGGTGTCTCAGAGTGACAGAAACAGCAGCCAATCTGCTGTTGTACAAGCAAGTGCATATAGCCTCGTTGCTAACACCCTTGAAAAATGTCCCCAGAAAGGCAACTCTTGGAGAGAGTTCTTTAAATTAAGCTAGATTTGTAAAGAGCCCATTTACTGCCTGACTTAGAGCTAAATCTTGTGGCAGAATGGAATTCGAGGCCGGCTGCCAGTGAGCAGAAAACAGCTTGGGTACCAAACCAGGAGCCTGTGAGTGGCAGGGAAAGGAGCGATGCTAGAACAGAAGGCATCCTGAAGTCTGAAAGGAAAGAAAAAATCAAACAGAAGGAAGCATCTAGAGGCCAAGTACGGATAGGGTGTCCAAGAAAGTGGGGATGCAGAGAATGAAGATGAGAGAAAAAGGGAATAAGAAAGGAGACTTCGCAGGAGAAAAGGAGGAGCTAGAGAAGGGAGAAGAGAAATTGTCTAT
This sequence comes from Ceratotherium simum simum, assembly GCF_057802395.1. Taxonomy (NCBI): domain Eukaryota; kingdom Metazoa; phylum Chordata; class Mammalia; order Perissodactyla; family Rhinocerotidae; genus Ceratotherium; species Ceratotherium simum. The sequence continues at coordinate 45,059,206 of NC_141911.1, forward strand.
GTGGTTTTCCTGCTTTATATCATTAAAAAGACGTGAGTGACAATCGAGTCATTTCAACACAGAGCCAGACAGTAGCGAGTAACCAGGCAAAACTGCCTTCCCACCTGGGTGCTAAGTCCTGATTTCATAAGGTCAAATAAACAAGCAAGCAAACGAACCTGTCCTTACACTCTGCTCTTTCTAGGTTACATTTACTTTTAATAGGAGAAATTTTTTCAGATATTCCACTATAGTTGATTTCAAATCTCTTGGAGATGAATTTGAACAGTGATGAGAAGGTGGGTTTCCCTATAGCCAGCCCACTTCTCATAGCCTCCTGTCCAAAGGCAGCATGTCCCCATTTTCTCCAGAAATGAAGATACTGCAACTGATTGATTGATATCCAAATGCAAAATGTTAACTTGCTTTTTGTGTTGGGGACCCTCACTTTGGTGGGCTCCTGAACCTCCTGGGGGAGCTTATTAAGAATATACTTGCCTAGACCTCAGCCCCAGAGATTTGGATTCTCAAGGGCAGGCCGCATCTCTAAGAGAAACCCAGGCTGGGGAATGCTGGGAAATGGGGTCGAGCTGTATAATGTGAAAATTTTAGGGCTTAAAGCATGAAGCAATCTGATTTGATGCTAGTTAAAAATTCCCCCCAAAAACAGTCTCATGGAGTGACTTCTGCATACTTGATCGGAAGTTAAGGATAAAGGAACTAGAGGATGGTTTATTTTTCTCCCACCACAGTTCTTGGCCAGTAAAGTCCTCTTTTTCTTTCCAGATAATTACTGAAGAAAGACCAAACTCCAAACTATGAACACATTTTATGGATGGTCCAGATGAGGAGTGTATTCGTGCTCAAAAATCTCTCTACGTTGGAATCAGGCTTGTGGTTCCATCAGTCGTTTTAGCTGGGGCCCTTTCTGAGTGCCCAAGTCCTCCCTTGTTAGCTTCTGCCACATTCTATGTCTCCGAGGGCCGGCCTCTGCCCTGGGCCACTGTAGGAGGGGGAGCCATAATATTAGAGTCAGACGTAGTCTCAGTTCTGTTGGTCACTTACTCTGTGACTGTGGGAAAACGACCTTCTCAGCTTTAGTTCCCTCCATTGATAAAATGGGTAGAATCTTATTCCTGACTGAATTGTAATTATTATTATTTTTTTTTGGTGAGGAAGATCGGCCCTGAGCTAACATCTGCCAATCCTCCTCCTTTTTTTGCTGAGGAAGACTGGCCCTGGGCTAACATCCATGCCCATCTTCCTCCACTTTATATGGGCCGCCACCACAGCATGGCTTGACAAGTGGTGCGTCAGTGCGTACTGGGGATCTGAACCGGCGAACCCCCGGCAGAGCGCGCATACTCAACAGCTGTGCCACCGGGCCGGCCCTGAATTGTAATTCTTAAATGAGATAAGGTATAAAAAATGCTTGGCAGAATAAGTGTTCACTAAACGTGACCATCCCTTGGGGGCTTCTCTTCTCTAGCAGAGAATCGTCTGCCCTCTACAATGCCCAAATTTCTCTGTATCTTCCACTGTTTCTAGAAATAAGCCTTACCTCAAACCATACCTCAGGTCAAGTGGCTGTCCGTAGGTGTAAGCCTTGGTAGCCTTCAGATACTTTAGTTTGTTGTTATTATTGTTGTTGTTTTTCCCAAGAAGACCTGAGAAACTGGCAGGGGCTACATCCACAAGCCGGAGTTGGGGGGTGGCCGGTCAGCCTGGTTGTGTCAGGAGCTGTTGAATTGTGCATGCCGCTGAGACAGAAGAACCCCAAGAATTCTCTGGGTTGCCTTGTTGTGAAGCACAGTTACTTATTTGCTGATAGGTATTTATACTGTAATTTCAAGGACTGACATGTAAAATTTTCAACTGCGCCTTGTCCTTGATCCCTCCTGGGCAATATACAAGATGGAGAGTCTGCCACCCCTGTGGGAATTCAAACATGTCATCCTCACTGACAGGCAATCATGATTCTAATGAGGGCCGAAGAATTTAATTCAGTAAAAAACCGATTAGAATTGACAGTACAAATGTAAACAGGTCCCTGATGACTAATTTTGCTGGGCCTTCTCTGCTGCGTATTTGTTAACATAGACCATAACCAAACGCAGGAGGCAGATGCTCGAGTCTATTCCAACAGGATGGGATTGATGAATGCCTCGGACTTGAACACACCATTTGCATTGAAACCATGGACCTGGTTGCTGAAGTTGGTGTGATAAAATGGCATTTTTGTCTCATTTTTATGGGAGGAGGGATCCTGCGACGATTAGTGGTAGATATTCTTGGGGATTATTTTTTTGTCATTTTCAAGAGATTCAGGCAGTAAAGTGGAGTCGTTAGTCAGCTGCTTCGGTTTTTCCCTGAGACTCTTAGCATACCATGCCAGACAACTGTACGAATGTCTGGAGTTTTTTCCTTCTGTTTTAGCAACTGGATTTTAAGCACTTTTCATTGGGCTCGTTTATGAGTTATTTCCTATTAGGGCAAATTTAAATTTCATCGAACAATACAGAGCTCCATTTTTAACAGATATAATTAATAATAAGAATTAACTAGCATTATTTCCCCAGAGACTCTGAGACCTAGCTATGTCATTATACCAACAATTCCTTGTAAAAATGGTGGTTTTTTCTTCATCGTTGTTTTCTTCTAGTTCTTCAGAGTAGAGATATTAGAATGTTTGATGTCTTCTTTAAAAAAGACAGAGAATAATCGCACACATCGGTCTTACCAAAAAAATCTTTGATTCATTCATTAATAATATTAGGGATCAATTTACTCTCAGCGTTTGAATGTTATCTTCATTTTTCTATTTTTAAAACTTTGCTTCAAAATTGACCAAATCATTGCTGTTCAGCTTTTTTGGTGGAGATTCACACAAAAGAAGCAAGCGGCTCAGTGCCCCAGCCTCACAGCTCTTTATCAGTGGGCTTTGCATCCCTAGGAGGAGGCAGATGGTCTACAACACTGTTGCAAGGGGTACAGAAAGCTGTATGTGCACTGTGCCCTCTGTTGGTGGGATAAATAATATTTTACAAGCAAGTGTCATGATTATTTTTCAATAATGTAGATACTATGGGGTTAAATATAATGCAAATTTAGAGTAGTTTTTTAAGATTATAGATTTTCTTAATTGTTAGATACTGAAAGCGCAGCTCGTATCACGTGGGGAGTTCTGTGACATTCTTGACACTGCAAAAGAGACTGATCTTGTATTTTTAAATATTGGGAACCCCTGCCCTAAACTAAAGTTGATGACCAAGTAAGGATTCTGAGTCTAAACCTTTACTTATATCATGAACGTGTGGGTTATTATTATGATGTTGTCCCTGCTTGGGTTTCTACTCTGAAAGGGAGATGGCTTATTGGTCAGCTGCTCCTGAGTAGGGGTGGGCAGTGATGTTGTCACAATTCAGCAGTGTCGTAAGGGCCTCCTTGGTAGGCTTTCAATGCATTTGTGGGCATTTGCTCTGCCTGCTGTGAGAGAACAGAATTAAATATTTATCACATTTGTATAGTTATCAAGAGCAATTTTCCATTTCCCAGGATTGCTTTCCTTTTGCTTCATTTTTACTCATTAGTTCACTTCTCTTTTTTAGCTTATGACCACTCTGCCTCCACAAATTGAAGTTCAGGACCTTATAAAAAGAATCCAGTATTGCTTACCCAAAGCCATTCTGAAGGAACACAAGAGGAAACTCATATTTCCGGAGTGCCTGCTACATGCTAGTTTTAAATCTTTAACCCTCTTAGATTTCATGATTTCCATTATCAAAGAGAGGAATTTGGGGTTTGGAGAGGGTGAATGATATACTGTTGCTGCAAAGTAGGTGGGGAGTCCAGGAATTAATTCTGGGTCAGGAGATTTCTAAAACCCATTCTTTCTCCCCTCTCTCTCTTTCTTCCACCCTTCCTATCTCTACAATACTTCATTACTTATTAACCACTTTGGACTTTTGGATGAATTTATATTTGCTGTGGATGTGTGAGCTTTGTTTTCCACTCAAGATTTCACTTGTATTCTCAAATAGGTTCCAGTCTCTTTCCTGTCTTTGAAAATTTTTTTCCATACCTAGGAAATCCAAACATGGGATCTACATTTTCAAGTTTATATTTTGGAAATCTGATAAACAGTTCTAAATATATTAGCAAGTAAAGTTCTTTGCTTTGTGTTCCTAGAAAAGAGAGTGCTCATATGAACAATACAAACAAATTCTAAGTATAGACTCTTTTAACCAACAACCAACCTTTTGCTAATAACATTCATCTGTGTTTTAATGTTATTGTCCGAAGTGATAAAAGTATTTGGATGCATTTACCTAAGTGCCTTTTCTGTTTTCTGATTTTCTCTCATGCTTTGCACCCCTCTGTGTTGAGAGGCAGTGAGCAGTATATCTAAACATACTGTCAAAAGTTGCTTGTTTGTCGTTTCCCCTATGTTCTGTCTCCTGTTTCATCATTAATTCTGTCATTTTCCTATTTCTTGTCAAGGCTTTGAGCCGTGAGCAATTGTGAGCCGACAGCTCACAATTCCGACCATTTCTGCTTCTCACATTCTTTTGCAGAAGCACTTAAAATAGTAAACAGCCGAGTTGAGAATTCCCATTGGTGGGAGAGCTCTGTTCCTCACTTCCTCTCATGTGCCTGCAGGCCTGTTCCCTGGCAATTCAGGCCCCTGGAAGTGCGGTGCCTGGGGACCCCTGGCATGGGAACATGCGGGGAGTCAGTGGCAATCTTTCTGAGCACGCAGTGCACCTGGGCTTCCTGTGTGCATGTGTAGTGGTTTCCTGGGACCTTGCCTTCTCAGCCACTTTGGGGAGAGCAAAGTTTTTGTGCTTCATAGGACAAAATCCAATGACTTCCAAAGAAAAGAAGTGCTCCTAAGAGGAAGGAAAGGATGTAGAGGTCGAAGTTGGGAATATGAATGTCTTTTGGATCTGTTTGTGAGAGTCAGCGGAGACTCTGGCCTGGAAGCTCTTACAGCTCAGCTCGCCTTCTGTGGAAGCTTCCAGAACACAGAGTTTCCCTGCCATGCCAGGGGCCCGTTACCCTCTCCTTAGTGGTGCTTTCTGTTTCTTTGCCCCAGTGGCTTAAAGAAATTAGACCTGCTGCCTCCTAGGATCATTCCAGTGGTCCAGGAAAGTGAAAACCAGGAGCAAATTGGATTCTGCCCTTCTGAAATGATGACCCACCACATCTGCTACAGCCGCAGAGATGAGGCTCGCTGGTGGCTCGGGGCGAAAGTGACGAGCATGTTGCAACCCAGACAAGCTCTTAGATGTCTTGTACTAATTAGCCAATTGTTTCTTCCACTTTTACCAAGGTTATTACCCTGGACTTATCACTCTGAGGTCCTGCTCTCTTTGCTTTTGGCCTCTTCTCCAGCTCCTTTAGGCCTTATAAGAACAAAGTAAAAAGAAGCAAGAGAAATGTGGGGGGACTGTCAGGAAGAAAAAATACTTAAGACTGTATGGAAGCAGAACTTCCATCCCTTTATCATTCATTCATTCATTTATGCATTCATTCATCCATTCACTTAAATATTTTTTTGAGCATGTTCAGTGTGCCCAGAACCATGCTAATTTCTCAAATTATAAATGTAACCCAAGTATACAAAAAGTTTTCAGCCTTCCAGGATAACTCTTTATTTTGTTAGACAAGTAAAGTGACCCATGCTTCTATTCTGTGAACTGCAGGAAATCCAGTCACTCTTTCTAAGGACCACGTGAGGAGGCACCTACACCGGCTAGTGTCATCTCTTTCTCTGGGTGCTGCTCTGGTTGCGGCTGCCCCTCATCACCTCCTTTCTTCTTCACCTACTCCTGCTGCTCCAGCCCGCTATGATCTGGTTTGCCCCAAAGCATAAACACATTTTCTTCCTCCATTGCACAAGGCTGCTATTGGGGCATAGGGGTGAATAGTTTGCAATGATATCTTAGAAGTCATCATGAGAGAATTATAACATAGAAAAAAAAAAGCACAAGTGAGATATTGGCTGTCACTGCTCCAAAAGCATCTCCCTTAGCCCTGGACAGCAGCCGTCTTGTGGGTGGGGTCCACTCCCACCCATCCATGCCTTCCCTTTCCCTAACCTTGGGCTCCTCATGGGGGAAGAGCAGGGGAGACTTTCTTAGCAGCCAGATAATGTCTCCTTAGGGGTGCACCAGGCCCCCCAAGGGCTTGATTTTAACACAGTTTGGTTTCTCATTGTCTTAGTCTCTCTTTTTGTATCAAGCTCTGGGCATTTCTTTGCAAGTTAAAAAGGACACCACAGTATTCTTCCCAATAAAAAACTAATTTTCCCTAAAGGTAAATCTGTTGCACCACCTAGAATGCAGAAATAGCTTTAGGCAGCTTTTAGAGCTGCATTTTACTTCATAATTAAGAAGACAGGGCCCCTGCCCACAACCTGAGCATAGTAGGAGAGTTGAGGAGCGAACCAACTTTGCAGCAGAGTATTACAAGTGACATGACAGAGGTGTGCATGGGCTGCTCTAGGACCACACAGAAGGGAATGTTTAATTCCTCCACTGGTCCCTCAAAGGCTTTGTCGACTGACATGAGTTAGGAATTTTCCAAGAAGATAACACGGAGACAGCATTCCAAGCAGCTAGAACAAAATGTGGAAATCACAGAGGCATGCAAATGCCCAGCAGTTTGGAGGAACGAGTGTCAGTACATCAAGAGCATAGGACGGAAATGTGGGCAAGGCCCACGTGGCATGCTGAGAGCTGGGAAGTAACCTTATATCGGCTGTGCCACGATCAGATCTGTACCTTAAAGACTGCACTGTAGCAATGCAGAGGATGGACTGGAGAGAGGCAAGGCGAGGGTACACATACGGAGGCTGCTGTGAAGTCAACCCTAGTGATGAAGGCCTGTAACACCAGCAGGACATGGAGATCAGATAAATGGCAAGCCAAATGACTTCTTCCCCAGGGTGGGAAAGGTGAGTCAGCCCAGCCAACTCACTGCCCTCACCAGTGTGCCTAGAAGTGTCTGCATTCAGCACATAGAGTCGACCAATAAATACTGGCTGAAAGAATGAATGGTGGAGTTGGACGTTGGTGTCCAAAGATGTCCATAGTGACCGTCATTGCATGCGTATACGTGTGGCTGAGGAGTTTTCATTGTACTGACATGCACAATATGAGTTTTTGAATAAATGTAGCACCTCTTTTTCTGCTATTTTTAAAGGATAACTTGAGGACAGTGTAATAAAGAGGCAAGTTACAAAGGAGAGGGTGGGGTGTAGGGAAACTGCAAATGACAAAGCACCTGGGGGCAATTACCATCCCTAAGCCCCAAGAGATGAGGAAGGGAGGTGGTGTTCCTGGAGCCTGGAAGGAGAAAGTCTTGTAGGTGGGCTGCCCTGACAGGACCTGTAACCTTTGGGTGGAGGTTTGCAGTCAGCTAGAAGAAGCCTAGGGAATGAATACCTTGCCATTACTGTCTTCTGTCCCTTCAGTCTTCTAGCAGGCCTCACTATTGGCCGAATTCCACCAGAAACTGAAGGTCAAAGGGGTCTGTGGCCCCTCCCACGCCGAGAACAGAGTTTGCTGGCCACTTCCTATAACTCTGCCTTTTTTACTCAAGGTCAGAAGGCACATGGAGGCAATCAGAAGTCCTCCTCCAAGGACTGTAGCCTGCCCTCATCTTCTGCTTCAGCTGCTGCCTCACAGCTACCCAGGCTTCAAATTAGATTTGAGGCCATTATGTGTCCCTTCCCTCCATAGATGCGTCCCACTGTCTGAGCTCCAGGTGACTGACTGGCAAGCCCAGCTCAGTAGCCAAGAGAGAGTGAATTCAGTTGGGTGTTTATTCATACAGTAGCAAAGCAGAAGGATCTCCTTATAGATTTGAAATCTGATCAGAAAATGTGAAATGTCAGACATCATTAAGGGCTTTCTTTGACAATTTGTGCCATGATTGAACAGAAGCCCATGCTGTGGTCACCTTGAACGGGAAGGGAAGTGATTTTGTTGGAGGTCTACCATGTTCAGGTTCTAGGTCAGGTTCTTTACAAGACTGAAGCTCTCGGGTAATTGAACTTGGGGGTCCACATCAGTCATCACCAGTTAGTCCTCCAGTTTAATGGAGCGCCAGTTAGAGCTCCATTAAAAACACCCTTGACAAAACTTCCCATCTCTGTGTATCATTTCTGTTAAACTAAAAAATTTTGCGAAGCGTTGAAAAATTAAACTAATGTGAAACCTCTGTGGGGAATTGTTGCCACAGCTGGGTAGAATGCATCAACTATTAAATAACAACACTTGCGAGGCAGCCAAGGAGAGCATGGGGTCCCACTGAAGCTGCAGAGAAATCTAGATAGACAGAATGCAGAAGCACAGTAGGAATTTGACTAGGCTAATAATATTTCATGGGTATATAAACCTGTAATTTAGCCTCAGGATTTCTGCCCTTTGTTACACTTCTCTGTTTGGTTTTCTCACGTACCTTCTGACAAGGAAAATAAGGTTGTTGTAAACCTTGCACCTTGGATGGCGGATTCATTGCAAGCAGCATGGACTTTTACTACAAACCACAATTGGGAATCAATTGGGCTCAATGATACTGTAGGATTTTATGCAGTTGAACTTGGCAGCCATTGGTTTGTTGGAAGTCTCTTAATGCTCGTGTGCCCCCTCTTCTGAAAATTTTGTTTTTCCAAATGAAGCCAACCAAAGAGGTTCTAACTGTGACCACTTTTCTTCAATGGGATCACAATAATGGAGATGAATGAAATAATGGAGCTTTTTGCTAGACTTTCCCAACACCCAATTCCATTGCCCAAATGAAGATGACAACCTACAAGTGTTCAAAAAGACAGAAGTATGCATCTCTTTAACAAGATGTTATTGGAAGAAATGTACTGACCAGATGCTAACGTTAAATTATAACCTTTCTGACTTAGCTAAAGCCAAATTGAAATCACATTGCAATCAATCAGGAACTCCTTTTTTAAAATTTCAGTTTGCTAGAAATTCTTTCTTTACCTGTGACTTCGGTAGCCTTAGTTATCCAATCAGCCACAAAAAATCACTATGTTTTAAGACAATTTGCATTTTGTTAACTCCTGCTCTTACCTGCTATGATACATACTTTAGCTCCTTGCAAAATCATCCCCACCTCCCCCAATAATTTCTGAACATTTCTACGATGTAATTTGTGTATGCTCGTGAACCAGGGCAGTCACCTACCACTTGGTGTCTGCTAGATACCACACTACCTGCTCCTGCTTTTGCTGGGCGTTACTGCGTCCACCAGATGCTGCTACTTATGTCACACCTAGTTGATGTACCAGAAGGGCTTTGTCATTAAAGCTTTATTGTGTTCTCGGAGCCATCAGTGTACCCAGATATGCTATTTTAGGCAAGGAAATAAGGATAATGTTATTCTCTATTAGCCAGGTAGTGAGGCAGCATTACTTTTGCTCCAAAAACTAAAAACATTTAAAAAATAAAAATAGCTCATTCAGTTTTAATTTGAAGTCTACTTTTTTCCCCAAGGAATACAAATTTATAGGAGTTGGAAGAAATATCCAGGTGACAGACACCATGCTCTTTCCCACTGGCCACTTGTCTACCGTTGCTCTTTTGGGTCAGTTTAATCAAGAAAGTTACTCAGTCTCTCAGGTAAAAATAGGCTCTTGGCAATCCTGCCTCACCAGACTATAAGATACACTCATGTCTGAGGCCTAGCAGTGGATGCCTTCTTAAGCTGAGATTTCCTCATTTTAGGAGTGAGGTTGAGTTGAAGGTCACCACTTTTAGACCCTTTCTAGCTCAGACATAGTAGACAGTGGGATGAACCAAACTGCAGGAGTGGCACCTGTTATGGGCTGTTCTGTGTCTCCCTCCCCTCCTTCATATGTTGAAGCTTAACCCCCAGTACCTTGGAATGTGACGGTATTTGAGATAGGGTCTTTACAGAGGTAATTAAATTAAATGTGGTCATTACTGTAGGGCCTAATCCAACATGATTGGTACCCTTATAAGAAGGGGAAATTTGGGCATAGAGACGCACATAGAGGGAAGACCATGTAAACATGCAGGGAGAAGATGATCATCTACAAGCCAAGGAGAGAGACCTGGAACAGATCCTTCCCTCACAGCCCTCTTAGGGAACCAACACTGCTGACATCTTGATCTCAGACTTCTAGTCTCCAGAGCTAGGAGAGAATACATTTCTGGTGTTTAAGCCACTCAGTCTGTGGCACTTTGTTATGGCAGCCCCACAAAACCCAAGGAGCAGTCATGCCCTTGCGGCAGACCAGGCCCCGAGAGGCTGACTCTGCCTCCAGGAGTAGGAGCAGGCCACCCTGCATGTTAGGTGTGGTTTCTGAAAAGTGTGGTGGCAGACTGGAGAAGTGCCAGTGTCAAGGTGAGCCAGCAAGAGGTGACAGGTTGTGTCCTTGCAGGGTGGCAGAGCCCAGTGCTGAGGAGTCTGGAAGAGGCAAGATGCTCAGACTCAGGAAGGCATGCCTCATTGTCAGGGAGTCTGCCAGAGCCCAGACTGAAGGAGGAAAAAACGACAGGGCTCTGGTTTTGAGGAAACTGAGGACAAGGTAGGGAGCAAGGCTGGGACTTAGTGGATGGAAACTGGGGAGGAATGTGGGCAACTGGTTGTGGGAGGAGTTTCGTGTCCAGTGACTAGAATCTGATCATAAAGTCAGACTTGGACTACCAACGTCATTTTCCATCCCAAACTCTTTCATTTCTGACATGTATGCCCCTAAATCACCCCTGACTAGGGATATATGAGGTCCTAGTGTCTAAAGCAAGCCTAAACCTATAAGAAATAATGTCAAATTGCTTCAGCAGTGAGTGGTAGTGGCCCAGGGGGGGAGGAAGGTCATTACACTGACAACACAATTCTGCTGAATGAACAAGAGGGTACATCTTCCACAAGAGCCATTTGCTTGGTACGCTTATTAATTTCCAATGTGCCATTCTGGGATCTTTCCCAGAAATGTCATCCATGACTCCTGGGAGGAATTTTTCTAAGCAGGTGTCACTGCTTTGCTGCTTATAGAGGGAGCTTCTGAAAGCAACAGGAATTGCCTCTTCTGTACCAGGTATCCCAGGCAGAAGCAAAAATGCCCAGCATAGGAGAGATTGTAGAAAATGTAACTAGGGTTTCAGTTTAGTTTTGCCTGGAAATGGAAAACAATTTAAGCAGTTGCTCCACTGGTTCGTGAAAGAAATCAGAGCTACTAGCAAAGAACACAGACTCACATTTGGTAGGCCTAATATTCTAGAACAGCACTTTTCAAGCATTTTGCAGCTATAGAATCCTTTGTTCAAATGGGTTCTTAAGGGGAACACACGATACGACAAGAGCGAAGAGGAGCAGCTTTAGTTGAAGCAGGCATGTGAGGCCCACGTGCTACTCAGTCTCATCCTCCAGCCAGAGACAGTCATTGGTGGAGTGCAGTTTGAACACCACACAGAGCTTGTAATTCATTCAAAAGAGTAGCTCATCCATTAATTCGCCAAGCTGATATGTTATGAATATTGAAAAATCTAGGAAATTTTTAGGTTTTTAAAATATGAGACTTGCAATATGAAAAGACAAAAAGAAAGTTAGTTAAGTAGTTGTCCCAATTATTTACTATTCTTTAACAAACATCTCAATACTTAATGGCTTGAAATAACAATACTCATTTAATTTGCCCAGGAATGGCAATTTGGGTAGGGTTTGATGGGGACAGCTTTGGTCCGGTGGCCTCAGGCTGGGCTGGCTGAAAGGGCCAGCGGGTTCACTTCTAAGATGGTTTACTTATATGGTTGGCAAGTTGGTGTGGCTGTCAGCTGAAGGTGCAGTTGGAACTGTTGGATTGGAGCCTTGATTCGTTTTCTCACAGGTCTGTCCTGGGCTGCTTATGCTTCCACAGTGTGGTAACCGCGTTTCAAGAATGAGTGTTCCGAAGACAGGCGCTGGAAGGTGCTAGTCTTGTAAAAACTTGGCTTGGAACCTAGCACAGAGTCATTTCCACTCTATTTCATTGGTCAAAGCAGTAATGGAGCCCACCTACATTGAAGGGGAGGGGCCATGGGCCACACCTCTTCATGAAAGGAGTGTCAAGGAATTTGTGGCCATATTTAAACCACCACAGTGGTTGTTTCTCTCTTTTTCTCTTTCTCTTTTTCACGTTGTCATCTTCTTTCCTCCTCCTCCTCAACAATGACACAAATGTATGGAATTATTACTATTCACCAGACACTCTGCTCAGTGTTCCAGTAATACATGAGAGAGAAGAGACAATCATATATTCCCAAGAGAAGCTTTATTTCCTTTACAATCTACCACTGAAGAGAAAGAGTCACTATTTATGATCACTTACATTTAACAAATATTTAAATATTGCCTACCACATCTGCTGGATGATGGATGGAAACTAGGATCATTGAGACCCAGGACTTATCTTCAATGAGTTTATAGTTAACAGCTATTATACAAGACAGAGTTGGGCCAATTTTATTGTAGGCCTATAAGCAGCGTGTTAGGAGAGCACAGAGAAGGAGGAGACTGATTTTGGCTGGGGATGGGGAAGGATTCATGAGGGAGTCAGCAGTTGAAGGAGCCTCAAATGAGGCCTGAGAATGAAGAACGCTCGAAGACAGAGGAATCGGATGACGAGATGCTCAGAAGTTGGAAAGTGCTGGATTTGTTTAGAGAGCGATGCTTCAGCCGTTTTGACAGGAGTTTGATGCACATGAAGGGGAGCTAAGGAAGATAATGTTGGAAAGAGAGATTGGAGCCTTGTCAGGAAGGCCCCAGAATAGTATTTTTAAAGCTCTGGTTTGGAATACTTAACACTTCTCATATTTTATTTGAGAATAAAAATTTGTTCTGAGCTCACAGAGATGTGAAGTTCCAAAATGCCATCCGCAGCTGCTGTGAAAGGAAATATTGCCTCACAGCGAAGAATAGCTGGAGACATGGGGCGGATCTTCCTGCCATTTTTGTCCAGCGCCAGTGCGGCCAATGCTTTAGGAGATATTCCATTTCCTGCTGAAAACTTTGAGTGAGGATTATTGCCTTTGCCTATGCTTTCCTTTTAGAGTCTCAAAGCCCTGCCTGCTGGTATGGAAAAGCTTTCTAGAATAGCTATTGCTTACTTTGGATAAGATGCCTACTGTTGGCTGGAGAAAAGCGAGCAGGATATGGAATTGAGGGTCTGTAGAAGTGGCTGCTGCTCCCGGGGCTGCTGCCAGTTGACAGCGGGATCTTGGAGAAGAACAAAGCAGCAGCTATAATATGTGCTGGGGATGGCATAGGAAAGTATTCTTCAAATCAGAGGTCAGAATAGCTGGGAGTCCTTGGGGTTTCAGGGGCGGAGGGTAGAGGAAGAGTATCGGAGATTATTTCAAGTTAGAAGATAATGCCATAACCAGAGGAATTGTGATAAAAAATATAGGGAATCACTTCAAAGGGAAATAAGAGGGTCAGAATTAGATTGTTAGTGGGTGATAGCAAGGCCTGCAAACATTTTGAAGGAAAAGATAAAATGCTTTGAGAGCTATAAAGATATAGAAAACTAAAAAAAAGAAAACAACTCTTCAAAACTTTATTTTGATATTCCTAAAGTCTGATAGAAAAATTGGGCAAGGTCTTTAGGAATGAGGACGGAATCATGGAAATAGGATAAATAGTGCATTTTTTACCCTTATGACTTTCTTGACCCGTTTGCTTGTGGGTGAACAAAAATATAATTAAAATAATATATTAAACCCTACTTTTTGTAATTTTGCATAAAAAAGAAAGGTCACTGCATTTGCCAGGGGAACCCCACCCATGGTTGATGTGATCACAAGCAGGACATTCCTCTGTCCATCAAAAAGGAACCCACATACAGTCCCTTTTTAAGGAATGGAATAGTCCCTGCAAGGTGACCACAGAATTTGCTACATGTGTGTTGCTGTTGCCCCCTCCCCAAAGTAGTGACCTATATAGTGCTTGTGTCGGAAATACAGGGCTCATCACAATGTGTAGTTATCCAGTTTATTTTTATTTCCTTTTCTTCTATTTCTTTCCTGTCCTCCCCTCAGATTAGGAGGTAAGCTGCACAAGAGTGGGGACCTTGTCTGCGTCGTCCGCCGCTGAATCTCAAGTGCATAGTGCAGTGACCGGCTCACGGTACCCTCTCTATAGAGAGTCGTTTAATGAATGAATGGGACTGCCTTCAGAGCTAATCTTTCCATCAGTTTTAGAGGAAACTTTTTCCTTTGCTAGTCATGCAATGTAACTTTCCAGAAATTTTTTCTCAATTTAGAAACGTACCCAAGGCCAGAGAATGAAGAGGAAGGAGAGTGTAGCTGTGGGTGGCAATAGAGCCTCAAATACCCAGGAGGAAGTGGTACTTGGACACAGGGTGAGAGGTATCAGCTTCGTAAGGGTGACAAGTCCAAGTGGACAAAAGGATTGGAAACAGCACACATTGGCATGATGCTGCACATCTTTCAGAGTCCTCAAGAGGGAAGCAGGAGGACAGGATAAGCATGAGTCCCAGTGGGCACAGGAGAACAGGTTGCCAAGAGTGAAGAGAGGCTCTTGGTGGATCTTGAGTCAGGGCTTTCCTCAACAGTTTGGGTATGAAGGGGGTGACATTCTTTCCTAGTATATGACAACCTCGTGTCTACGAGATGAACGGTGAGAATTTGAAAGAATAGCTTCATGGAAGATGGGGTGGGACAGTTAGTGGTCACCAAGGAAGACAGCCAGAGAGGTGAGTAACTAAAGGTTTAAAGGCAATTTCTACCTTTCAGACTGTCTGAGCTCAATTCAGACAGGTGGGTAGATTCCCTAAAAACATGACCAGTTTCTTTTTTTCTTTTTTTAACTTTTAAAAATGTGTCCAGAGAGCTGAGCACCTGGGAGGCATGGGGCCATTTGGTTTGTTGTCATTTAAGGCCATTTCCTTTACAAACATGAAATACTTGGCAAGTTATACGTCCATGAAATTTCTCTTCTGAAAGCTGTCAAAGTGTCTGGGATTGAGACCCCAGGGTTTACTCGGCATCACTCAGACCTGGTAGAAAAGTCGTTTCTCCAGGATCCACAGTGTGACCATGCCTGGTGCAAGAAGCAAAGTGAAGCTCTGTGTCTTTGCTGGCTGTGCAAAGACCACACCGCTGGCAAGATCCCACTCGCAGAAGGCATAATAAATATAAATAGATACACAGTGATGCTGCAGTAATTCTGTAAACTCAAGGTCATAATGTTTGGGGAGGTGGGAGAAGAGTTTCTCTTGGTTCAGCCAAATATATATCCAGAAAATGTGTGTGAAGATGGTTCCTCTGCCCTACCACAAATAGCCTAGATGGATCTTTAGCAGGAAAATGGGGATATCTAATTTACTTGAGGAAATTCAGCACAGTGGTAGCACACTAGCAAGTTGGACTTTTGTTTTTAAAAGTTGTGAGGTATTTTAACTTATTAACAAAACGATTTCAGTTAAGATGAAGTCTTTTGAATTACTGTTGATTTGCATGGTTCCTTTTTGCCACATCCTCATATGAAATATGGAAGGGCATTCTCTGCTCCACATTTTAACTAATCTTTTAGCTCTGTTTATCTGTTAGAGAGCAGAGATTCTCAATTGCTTTAAATAGAAGGCAACATTAAAACCTAGGGTAGGTCAGAAAAGTCCAGGCTAAGTGACTGTTTCACTTTGAATGGGGTTGTTTAGGATTTTAAAGTCCTCTAACTTCTCATCTTCAAATGTCTTTTGAAGATCAGCTGGGGGCATGCCAGTGTAACAGGGTCAGTCCTCAACTGTCTATGGGTAATTGAAGTCCACAGACAACAACACCATCTCCTATCCATCCAGCAGCTGTAATCCCTTCACCCACCCAACCCTCATTTAATATTTGTTGGAACTCTTAACAGTCAGCAGAATGGCATTGTTCAAGTTTCCTGATTAGGTAGTCTTAGTCTGTTGGGGCTACTATTACAGAAAGCCATAGACTGGCTGGCTTGTAAACCACATAAATTTATTTCTTACAGTTTTGGAGGCTGGCAAGTTCAAGATCAAGGTGTTGGCAGATTTGATGTTTGGTGAGGGCCCACTTTCTGGTTCATAGACAGCTGGCCTTTTTCTCTGTGTGTCCTCAAATGGTGGAAGGGGTGAGGGAGCTCTCTGGAGCCTTTTTTATAAGGCACTCATCCCATTTATGAGGGCTCCCCCTTCATGCCCTAATCACCTCCCAAAGGCCCCACTTCCTAATACCCTCACATTGGGGATTAGGTTTCAACATATGATTTTTTTTTTTTTTGTGTGATGAAGATCAGCCCTGAGCTAACATCCATGCCAATTCTCCTCTTTTTGCTGAGGAAGACTGGCCCTAGGCTAACATCTGTGCCCATCTTCCTCCACTTTATATGGGACTCTGCCACAGCATGGCCTGACAGGCAGTGCATCGGTGCGCGCCTGGGATGCGAACCCCGGGCCGCTGCAGCTGAGCGCGCCCACTTAACCGCTGTGCCACAGGGCCGGACTCCTCAACATATGAATTTTAAGGGGACACAAATTTCGTCTATAGCAAGATTTGTTCTCTGATGTGCAGTGAAATGGATGAAAGGGTAAGCAATAGGAGGGAGGAGAGGAAAGGTGGATAATGAGATATAAAGTAAACCGTTGAACTGTCTACACTGCCCGAATCTCTACAATGTTCAGTACTGACTGGAGCTTCCCAGACCCTGGGGCTTTTCCTGCCTGGTCCACAGAGCTCATCAGCTGGGAGGGACTTCTGTTTGTCCCAGCAGGAGCAACCCTCGAGTGCCCCAGCTTGGCTGCTCCTTTGTCAAATGAACTCAAACGCAAATGCTGCTTGCTCTTTGGTATTCCAGAGACACTCAGGTAGAGGCCTTCGAGGTTGGAACCTTTTGTGGAACCTGACGAATCAATCTACCTTCTCCTTGGTGCCTGCCGAGCCCACCTCTCCACTGCTCCTTTCTCTGGTAGGAGAGAGAAACGAAAATCCCATTATTCAGCCCACAGTACTGTGATGGCAGTATCCTTTGAGCCTCTGGGCAAAACTCTGCTTGCTTTAGAACTGTACATCATATTGGATCCATTGAGAGCCATTATTTATCTGACAGGGTATTTATAAAAGCCAACATTAGCTGCAGCTCCAAGTCAATATGTTTCTCTCTTGCTGACACACATCACACCAACAGGCTTGAAATATTTAAATACAATAGTCCCTTCAAGAAATCATTAATTTTTCTATCACCACTAGAAGTGATAATTTGATGGAAATGGATTTAGTTGAAATAGCTGAGCCGATTGGAGTGGATACTTTCAAGTGTCTGGACTTCAGAGAAGCCTGCGCGGCACCCAGTGAGGATCCAGCGAGGACCGGAACCCGCGCCCCAGGCTCACCCCCCAGTGCCATCCCACCCACTTCAGTCAGGAGGAAGGCAAGCTCGCAGGAAAACATTTAAATATCAAGGAGAGGAAATGAAACAGGACGAACCACCTCACTGCTGCCCTGTCTGTCTCTTTCTGTCCCTGCCTGTCTTTTTCCTGCTTCTCTTCTCCCTCGCTCTCCTTTGCCCTCCTCTCTCTTTTATCCTCTTCTCTATTTTTCTCTGTCTCTTCCCCTGGCTTTGTCTTTTGCTCTTTGATCTTCCCCTTCCCTTATTCACATTCCATGCTATGTGTGGCTGCGCTGAAATTGAGGACAGTCTTAAGTGTCTCCTCTGGTCACTGCTCCGGAGGGGGGAGGGGTCGGGGAACAGCCGTGTGTATCTGGCTGTTGGTTCAATCCCTCCCCAATAATCCCGCAATTAGGCATGGGTTCCTCATACATAATTAATGCAGGAAGTTTCCCTGACCCGTCGTGATACAGGACAGGGAGTCAAACTGTGATGGATCAAGGACTTGGACCTTGTCTGAATGTACGGTACATTGGGTTCCTGGGTATGTTTCCTGACCAGAGGAAAGAGGTCTCTGCAACCGTGCAGTCACCAAGCTTACATTATATTCTTTACAAAGCAAGTTCATAGCCTTTCTGTACTAGAAATGGCTCATCTGTTTTGAAGGGGAGGCAGGCACTATGATAGGAGACACGTTTTCCTGTGTAGTTCTTGATGGCAAATCTTGATTGAGCCAAGAAAAAGAAAAAACCAGACAATTCAGTGTAGAGTTAAATTGTCATGTTGGGTCAGCCTTGGCATTTTCCTCTCAGTTTTTCTCTCAGCCAAATTTGCAGCGAAGAAGGAAATTAGAAGCCCAGGGGAGCTGTAGGCAGGATGGTGAGGAGGGCTCCCCGTTGCCTCCTGCAATGCTGTCCACCTGGTAGGGATGCTACCAGGACCACTCAGCCCCGGTCCAGCCCTAGACCTCCCCTCTTGCTCCCTCATCAAAACAGTCACCTCCTGTCTCCCATTCCTTCTTTTCTGTCTTCTGACCTAGTGTCAAATACAGCTGTGATTAACCCTCAGCTCAAGACAATTCCCCGTCCCCCAAAAGAATAATGACTTAAATTCTGAGTTCAAAGATCTTAGAACATATTTGGAATTTAGCTGGAGAAAGGGAAAAAAGTTAACAACCACAAGCAATATATGATTAAAAGTGTGAGGAGTAAGCAAAGAGGGAAGCTCTCTCTAAGCTGCAGTGGAAAAAGTTTCCAGTAGGAGGTGGGTATTTGAGTGGAACCTCGGAGGGTACATGGGATTAGACTAAGTGGAGAGGAGACAGCAGGTGAGGTGGAGAAGCAACAGAACATGAACGGGGCTTGCCGACAGAAAGTAACTAATTTTTTGGTGTAAGTGTAACCTGCCTCCCAAGGTATTTGCTCACAAGGAAGGATTGGAAATGGAATAATCAAATTATTAATGGTGTGAATTTCAGGCTCCAGGACAGGTGGGTGGGACCTATGCACTTGGGCAGCCAGAACTCATTTCAATGTGTAGACGGATGATTCTCCACCAATGCCTATAGAGAATTCTATGGAGAAGCCTGACTGGCTGGCTACTTCCCACGGCTCCTTATGAACAAAGTCTTATAAACGTGGCATTCCTCCCTCTTATTGCCTTAAGAACATCATTGTTAAACTCCACAGGGCTTACTTAAGTGCCAGTTGTGAGATGTATCTCCTGTTATTCCTGCTGAGAAAGCCGTTTAATCTCTGGATTCAACCCCAGAGTCCATGAAGAAAGAAGTGATTTAAGGTTTAAGAGTGTAGACAGCAGCATTCAGGCGTCAAACAGTCTGTCTGGGTTGACTCACCTCAGTTCACTCAGATGCATAGAACGTCTGAGCTGACAGGGACCTCAGAGACAATCTGACTCACAGTTTCTCAGACTGGTCACGCAATCTTGGGGATTTGTGAGTTATCCACAGGAATTTTTAAATTTTGAGTTTTTATTTAGATGATAACCTAAAAAGAGAATCAGGCCATATTCTGAATGACCACTTTATTACCAAGTCCTGCTATTTCAGTACCTGATGGTATTGACGAGCCAATTGGCAGTAAGTGTTATGACTTTTGATGGTCTAGTGGTTAAGATTCGGAGCTTTCGCCACTGCTGCCAGCTTCATATCCAGGTCAGGGAGTCACACCACCCGTCTCTCCATTGTCAGACTGTGGTGGCTGCCTCTTGCTGTGATGCTGAGAGCTATGCCTTTGGTATTTCAAATACCAGCAGGGTCACCCATGCTGGACAGGTTTCAGCAGAGCTTCCAGACTAAGACAGACTAGGAAGAAGGACCTGGCCACCCACCTCTGAAAAAATTGGCTGTGAAAACCCTATGCATAGCAGCAGAGCACTGTCTGATAGAGCGCTGGAAGGGGAGAGGATGGTGCAGAAAGACTGGACAGGGTTCAGCTCTGCTGTACACAGGGTTGCTAGGAGTCGGAATCGAGTTGACAGCACTAACTACAAATTACGACTTTAATTATGCTGGCTGGTGAATGAAGATGAGAGGTAGCCTTCTTACAGAAAAGATGCATTTGGATCAGTTGAGGCCAGATGGTATTACAAAGCCATATGTGAACAAAGATTTAATGAAGTTTCAATATAAATGCCTTTCTTCCCTCCACTATCCTCAGGTAAACTTTGGTGATACCTGTTTGGTATTACCCACACGTTACCTTCCAATATATACACTGAGTTAATCTGCTGGGCGAAGGGAAAGAAGATTCTGACATGGAGGATTTGCATTGGAGAAGGCTCAGATTGGTTCAAGCCAGAAGGAAAAGGGTAAGAGGGCAGAAGGAGCAGGGAGAGAATAAAGGAGTCTTTGGAGCCTCTGGGAGAGTTTGGGTAGGAAATTGAGGATGAGAAAGAGAAAGAGAGGATTTAGATCAGTTTTGGTATGAAAAGTCTGGAAAATAAAAGGAATAAAGGAAATAGGATTTTAAACAGAGCCACTCACAGTTATATTGTGTATATTCTGGGACCCCAGAAGAACTAAAACTCTCAGCTAGAAGCCCAGCTCCACCAGGAATTAAAATAGTGGTTGTGTTGGTCAACATCTTTCACTCATACTATCTGTATGAAATTTTAATGATGGTTGAGTATTTAAAGCTTCTAAGGGGCTTTGGGTAGTTTCCTTACTGTGGCAGGAGACTCGGGGGTAGGGTGAAGAAGGGCAAGGCAGAGACAGCCGGCAAGGGGCAGGCTGCACACCAGCCAAGCGTGTGATGGGGCACAACTCACAACCATTTATCCAAGGAAAAGCTTAAGATATAACTCAAATAGAAAGAAAAGTCTGATTGGCTTGGAGGGATTTTGAACATGGGTTTGGGCTCATTAAGTAGATGACCCTTAGACGGAAAAATCTGCCATTTCAAGTTCATTTTGAAGCCTGGTACTCGTCATGGTCCTTCTGGCTAGTTACTCATATAATGGCATTTTTCATTTTTAGGGGCTTTAAATAGAAGAGAAGAGTGTTCAAAACCTACGGAAGCTGCTCCAGGAGGCTGTAGAGCTTTCAAAGAACGGCTTTCTCCAAAGAGAGGGAATGAAAAAAAGCCCTTCTTCTCCTAGATTTTTTAAATTGGAGCCACCATGATACGTCTTTTGGAGACTCCATCATCCATTGTTATGTGGTTGTTTGTAATCCAGGCAGGTTGACGGGGTTAGTTCGATTCCACAAGCTATCTTGGTCAGAGTGATAAAACGCTTGGCACCGACGCCTGTACCAGTTCTGTTTACCATGGAAGGGAAAGATGCTTTGAAACTGGGCAAGAGCTCAGGAACAGCACCATGCCATACTTCTTGGACAGCAAGATGGAAGCTCATCAAATTTCTCAGCCAGTTCTGAAGCGACTTTAAAGTTGGTGCTTTTTTTTTTTTTTTAACTGTGGTTGATAGTTCCAGTGAGTGTTTTATTTTTATTTTTTTCTGAAAAGCAACCATGAGACTAAATTAAAAAGCTACAGAAGAAACTAGTTTTTGCTAGACATAGTAATGTGCATATGCCCAGTTTTTTTCTTTTCTTTCTTTCTTAAAGCTTCTGGGTTTTTATGTTTTTGGAATAGTAACACACACATTTGTAAATGAAACGTTGAAATTAAGGGGCCGGTACTGCTCTAAATGCATGGCTCTTCTCACTACCTAGATTCCAAACACCAAAAGCAATAAAGAAACTGTTCCAAATCCCTCCCTGTCGTTGCCTGGAAGTACACATTTTCCAGAGACGGGCCAAAGACAAAGTCTGGTCTAACGATGTTGCAGACTGTTTTATCTAGTTTTTCTAACAGGACAGCATGTCGTGATGTCACTTGATCTTTACTTTGTCAGAGCATGTCATTTATATATTGTCTGCCTCCTGTTTTTTGACTTTTATCGTTAGCCCATGACAATTAAAGTAATGGTATTTGGCATCAGTTTTATCATACATATAGACTTAAACATGGACAACAAAATCACAAAGTATTTTTGGCTCAAAAAACTATAAGATGGCCATCTAGCTCAATATTTAAATTATATTAATATTATAATCAATATGAAAACCCCTCCAAATTTAAAGTTTTTACAAAGAACTTGCAAACCACTGAGAGTATATTTGTAAAACCCAAGGCTAGTTGCCTACCCAATATCCATTCTACCCTTCTTTCTTGAGGACCTTCATTTTTTTTTTAAATTCACTCTCCCAGATTACTTTACATCAAGGGATACCTATTGGCATGATTGACTAATGAGGTATAAGCAGAAACCTGTTACAGATTTCATGGAAAGTTTTGCATTTCTTTCCTGCTTTACTCCTTATTTTCTTCTTCTTGTCTGGAGCTTGGATGTGATGCCTGGAGGTGCAGTAGCCATTTTGCAACCATGAGGCAACAAGCCTGAGAACAAAGGCCCACATGCTAGGATGGTAGAGTAGAAAGATGGATGATCTTGGTCTCTGATGACATCATTGAGCCACTTTATCAGCCCTGGACTGGTTACTCCTGGCCTCTAGTTGTAGAGACCTCTATCTTAAGTTTAAGTTACTGTCGCAGGGTTTTCTGTTATTTGCAGTGGAATGCAATCCTAAGTGATATTTCTAGATTGATTCTGTTTGCAGATATTCTATTTTTTGGTAAAGCAAGGAAATAATTGATGGGAAACTTCTATATTTGACCTTTCCATAAAGTTATATACCATTATTTGCTACCTTCAGCACCATTTCTCTGAGTTAACTGCTCCCAGTATCCATTTGATTTGCCTGTCTTTGGCCCAGCATCATCTGAAGTCTTCAAACTACGTGCAACAAGAGTCAGGGTTCAGATTAGCGGTTATCTAAAGCCATGCATAATGGGTGGTTGTAGTTTCAACATGCCAGCAGTCTAACTGGACACCTGGATTCATTGTTATTTCATTGAAAGAAGCACTTTGTGGCTGATTGTATGTAGTCAGCTAAGTTAATTTATGGCATAGCCATGTCATGCTCCATTTGATTTGCATATCATATTTTTTCTCCCTCCGTATAGTCATTGTTTTCACATTTCATATTTACTCAAAATAATATGAATGGACATAAATATTGATAGGAGTTAAATAATTGAGATTTAATCATAGTGGCTTAAGACTATAGTTGTTCTGTTTCGAATGAACTGTTATTGTGTTCTTTGGTTATATTTATTATTAGAAGTATTAAGCACTCTTTTAGCTATTACCTAATTCTCTTATCTTTCCTGTTTTGAATTTTTTAAAAATTTGAGATAAACTTATTGGAAGTGCATGCCTTCAAACTACAATAGACACCCTTCATTTCAGTATGTAATTTTGTTATTGAGTTAAAAAACCCACAAAGTTTAGAATTCAAATCTGACGGTAGTCATTTCCTCTTTTTAAAAGAGGGAACTGTCAGTGACTGTTGGGGTGTAAGGAAGGGTGAGGTTCCAGCAGGATGCTCATTTTGTTATCAGAGTAAATTGATAAAGAGAACTGAGATTGAGATATAATCCACATACCATAAAATTCACTCTTTTAAAGCATGCAATTCACTGTTTTTAGTATATTTATAGTGTTATGCAACCATCACTACTGTGTAATTTTAGAACATTTTCGTTACCCTCAAAGGAAACCCTGTACCCATTACCTGTCACTCCCCATTCTCCCTTCCCCCTGTCCCTGGCAACCACTAATTTAGTTTTTGTTTTTATGGATTTGCCTTTTCTGCACGTCTCACATAAATGGAATCAGAATATGTGGCCTTCTGTGACTGGCTTCTCTCACTTAGCATAATGTTTCAAGGTTCACCCCTGTTGTAGCATGTATCAATACTTCATTCTTTTTTATTGTGGAATAATATTGCATTGCATGAATAAATCATATTTTATTCATCCATTCATCAGTTGATGGACATTTCATTTTTTTATACTTTTTGGCTATAATGGATAATGCTGCTGTAAACATTCATGTACAGTTTTTGTGTGCAATGACGAAAACTCTCTCCTTGACAAAACTTCAGTCAGGCTCCTCTGAGCCCTCTTCTCAAAGGCCTTGACCTTGGCCCTGTCCTAGCCAGGCCTGCATAGCCCAGTTTTAGCAAGTATCCTGCTAAGTCAGTTTAGCAAGAATTTCTCCCACCCTCAGTCTCTGACGATCCCTGGTATCTGATCAAATTCCTCAACCCCACTTTTGATGCTTCTGCCTTCAGCCAGAATCCCGTTAAGTTAGTTTAGCAAGAATCCCTCAACTCTTGATGTCTCTTCTTCATAATTATCCATCCACTGACCCCCTTACTCTGCTCATTGGCTGTAAATTCCCAGTTGTCTGTTGTATTCAGAGTTGAGCCCGATCTTTCTCCCCTATTGCGATAGTCTTGGCACCTATTACAATAGTCCTGAGTAAAGTCTTCCTTACAGTTTTAACAAGTGTCAGAATAATTTTTTTCTTTAACAGGACATACAATTTCATTTCTCTTGGAAATATAACTAGGAATGGAATTGCTGTGTCATATAGTAACTCTATATTTAACATTTTGAGGAGCTGCCAAACTGTTTTCCAAAGTGGCTGAACCATTTTCCATTCCCATGAGCAATGTATGACAGTTCCAACTTCTCCACATCCTTGTCAATACTTGTTATTGTCTGCTGAGAAATGTCTTAAGAACAGAAAAGCCAAATATTAATTTTTGTTTTGTTGTTATTTTGTGATATAATTTCCTCTGATCTCTCCAACCTTCAGTAAAGTCTTCTCTATTTTAAATGGTGTATGCAGTGGGCTTAGGGAAGGGGATGGATGCTAGACCTCACTTCTGCAGAGGCCAGAGCAAATGGGGGCCACAAGTGAGAATTGAGAGAGGCTAATATCAGGAGCATGCACTCTGAGAACAGAACCCAAGAGAAAGAGTGCTCAGAAACCCATGGAGAATTGGGACAGGCTGTTTCAGTAGGTATCTGGGTGACACCTTTAAGACATACATAATATACTTTGAAGAGTCACTGGTGTGTCCTAGCTACTAGTAATTGTTGATTTCTTTCCCTTGACTTTCTTTTACAAAAAATTTTATAATATTCTACTTGTGAAAAATAATGACATTTGCAATTATTCTCCAATCCAAGACCCTCTTCTTGGCAAAGATAAATGACATGCACATATTTTAAATGAAAAGACTTTAAATTAATTTTGCTTTGATAACTTGGTACATATTTTGTTATACTGTTGGCATAGCTAAATTTATTCCAGGAGGTAGCAAAACCAAGAATAAGAATGACTGTTTTGCACAATATTCAGGCACAATCTGCCTTCAATCCTGTTCTTCTCATACTCTCTGGTTGCCTGTTGTTTTCTCAAAGGACAAAGAAGGAAATAAGAGAGAAGAACAAAGCCTCATAAGAATAGAAGTTGATGTCTTCCCTTCCACACACTTAATCTTTTACCAAATATGCTTGTATATGTGGACACATATGTGTAGACACTGGAACTCGTTCTCTAAGTACCGTGTGTACAAGATGATGAAAATTCTTCATAACCTCCACGCTGTTCTCTGCCACTATGGGTTTGGACACA
This sequence comes from Ceratotherium simum simum, assembly GCF_057802395.1. Classification (NCBI taxonomy): domain Eukaryota; kingdom Metazoa; phylum Chordata; class Mammalia; order Perissodactyla; family Rhinocerotidae; genus Ceratotherium; species Ceratotherium simum. Next base: position 45,084,652 of record NC_141911.1, read on the forward strand.
CAACAAACATGGTTGATTGATTCTCCCAGCTTCTGCTCGCTCTGTTGTTAAAAGCCTCAATAACTAAACAGCTTTCTTTCTGTAATATATATTTTTTCATAAGTCAGAAATGGAACATTTATTTTCTTTTGAAATAGGCTCTTTCACAGACAAAATGTTGTCGATCAATTACCTCATTTAAAAAGATTTGTCTTTCCATGGGGGCCAGCCCCCTGGCTTAGCGGTTAAGTGCGTGCTGCTACTGGCAGCCAGGGTTCGGATCCCGGTCGCGCACCCACGGGCCACTTGTCCAGCCATGCTGGGGAGGCGTCCCACATACAGCAACTAGAAGGATTTGCAACTGTGACATGCAACAATCTACTGGGGCTTTGGGCAGAAAAAGGGAAAAAAAAAAAAAGATTTGTCTTTCCAGAAGTTGAAGAACAACAACAACAAAAGAACCCATAATCTTACTGATTAAAAATTTTAACAGAAGTAAATTTTTTATAGCCCCGAAACTCAAGGCATTTGAAGTCGGAAGTACTTTTCCATGAAGACGCAAAGCTTTTAACTAATATTCATAACAATTGATATGTATAATTTTGGTCACTGGAGGACTACTACAGTTTCCCATTGATGCAATAGAAATATATTGAGGACGATGAAAAAGTAATTAACAACTGAGTATGAGGGTCATAAAGTTAAATTATTCCCTAGTTCATAGTAAGCTCTACATGCATACAGAATTATTTTCTGAAAGTAAAACAATACTGAATGTCATGTTTTTCTTCTTCTCTAAATTGTGTATTTAATGTTTTTCTTAAACACAGATGACTTTGGGAGCAATAAGGATAATTAAATGTGGAACAGATCAAGCTTGAGTGTTGAGAGGAATTTAGGAATAACGGTAACAGATATAATAACAGATAAAAGAAAAACTCCGCTGTATTTAAATTTCCTACTTTTGAAATGTAGAAAGTGTTATTTAAACTCAGAAATTTGGAGCATTTTAGTATTTGAAATAGTCACATGGAAATATCTGTTCTGATCCTCTTTCTATTGCTGACTTCACTGGTGAAAATCAATAAGCTATTTATGTGTTTATAGGCCTGCAAATAAATACTCATTCAATTCAATTTAGTTCAGTTCAACATAGCTATAGAGCGCTTCATTTTGTTTAAGGTTTCTGGTGGGGTTGAAAGTCTCAATCCATTTCCTCAAGAAGCTTAAGAAGAAACCTCTGTATGCGATTGTGGAAGCTATGGTTTACGGTACCAACAAGCATTCAACATCTCTACTCCCTTTGTTTTTCATTATTTTAATATGCTTTTCAGATAGTTTTTTGGATAACAACAAGGATGATAGGTAAAATACAACTTGTGGCATATAACAATGCTCATTTGGGAATATCTTCTCTTTTTTGATGCAATCCTAACTTTTCTGTCCCTACGATTTGCTAATTACATATTGAAAAAAGTGAAAGGGCATGATTTTCCTAGGTACTAGATGCCACAGCAGAGGCTGGCTATGCAGAGATGCTATTACACAAATTCCAATGTGCTTAGGGTCAAACTGTAGCTTTTGAAGCATAATATCTAAGAGAACTTACAAACATGGGAACTTGCATTTTGCAATGTGATTTTTTTAATGATCCTAGTCTCTCTCTCCAAGAGCGACCTTCCATGTTTTACTGAACTCAGTGTCCACTGCCTAGGTGAGCGGCGAGGTAGGCTTTGAGTGGGAAGGGGAAGAGGAGATGTTGTATTGAAAGAACACTACGTATTTTAATTCTGAAAACTCTGTGTGCTTGTTGGGAGATGGGATGGGCAGCAAGGGGATGGCGTGAGATGAAGTAGAAGGGGCAAAAAGCAGACGGATGCTTCTCACCTCCACCTCCATTAACTCCATGTGCTACTAATTTAATTAGAGTGTCATTTTAGTTTTTCAACTTCTCTAAAATGCTATTTATTCTGGGAGAGCGAAAGCCTTGAATTCCAAACATCATGTAATCAAGAAAGGGGGATAAGAGACATAAAACATGAGTTTGCGAAATGGAAGGCAGGTGACTGAGATGATCCAGGTGTGAAAAGTGGATGGTGAGCTTTGGACATGGAACAAAGAGGAGGTGTTGGGTCGAGTGCCTTGGAGTCAGAGAGTAGGTGTGATGGGCTGAATTGTATCCCCCCACAATTCATATAGAGAAGTCTTAACCCCAAGTACCTTGAAATGTGACTGTATTTGGAGATAGGGCCTTTAGAGAGGTAATTAAGGTAAAATGGTGTTACATAGATCGACCCTAATCCAATATGACTTGTGTCCTTATAAGAAGCGGAAGTTAGGACACAGACATGCACAGAGGGAAGAGCACCTAAAGACAGAAGGAGAAAACCATCCTCTACAAGCCAAGGAGAGAAACCTCAGAGGAATCAACCCTGCTGACATCTTGATCTTGGACTTCTAGTATCCAGAACTGTGAGAAAATAAATTTCTGTTGTTTAAGCCACCCAGTCTGTGGTACTTTATTATGGCAACTCTAGCAAACTAATACAGTAGGGGACCAAGGAAGTAGGAGGATGATAGAGTTGGCTTTCTTTGTAGTTTGTCCAAGGCCCACGCAGCAAGAGGCACGTGGCTGATCACCACTGGTAGATGGCTGAGGTCTCAATGCCGAGGCTGTCAGACTAATTTGGAAGGCTGCCGAAACTCATCTCTGACACCTCAGGCCAGGCTACTCTGGCTGTGCTCTCCCTGCCCTATACCTGCTCTTCACCTCTTAGAAGGCAGTGACGAGAGGTCATAATATGATGGAGGAAGGAGGAAGGAGATACTTCCTATTGTCTTCCTGGGAGCAGGCAATAAAGGGATGTATTGCTTATAAGAGAATTTAAAACCAATAATAAAACTGACTATGAATTGGTGTGCTTTTCATTGTTAGCTTCCTCCAGCAATTTTAAACAACGCCGTAGGTAAAATACTGTCCCCCCAAAATAAAATATTTTGTGGTCTAAGTACTAAACAATTGCTGTGGTTACTGTTGAGTTTTATGAATATATATCTAAGCTTCCAACTGAACATGTTTTTATTACCTCTCCTTTAATAAAAATTGCATTCTCCATGGAAGTTAATTTGGAGAAGCCCCACTTATACAGTGGGCCCTGACACAGGCGAGTCAGCTACAGGCGTTGGTTTGGAGAGTAAGTTCATTAGGGTTCAGAATCGTTTGAGCTCCCTTGGAGTGCAGTTTCTATCTCTCAGCCCAGTGGTAGTTCCTATTCCTGCTTTAAACAGTAGGTTAGAAATTAACAGTGATAGCACAGGATTGTAAAGATGAAGAAAAGGAGCTGGAGTTACTTCCATTCTGTCAGTCTTTGTGACCTTCCGGAGTTTTTGCTTGTGTTTAATATTTTAAAAAGTGAAACTGAATGTGAACTGCAAGGTGTAATATTTTTCTTTGGTAAGTGCACCTTTTAGTTCATGCATGAAACATTTTACTGAATTTTGATACTATCATGAAAATTAAAGTTAAGATTTCTTCTTCATTTTAAATTGGTAATTTTTTAAAACTAGAGAACACTTCAAGAAAATAATAGCTATTACAGAAAATAATTGTACTGTATGGAAGAGAGGGGTATCAAGAAATGATCTGCTCCAAGTGTTAAATACACCAGCTTCACCACGTTGTTTCTTTTCACCTTTTTTATCTCTAAGGGGAGTAGAGCCTTGATATGGTTCCTGTGTTTGGGGTGGTACTTAGATCTCATGCCCTGGGAGCTTAGCTGTTAGCCAACTAGGGGAATGTAAATCAGATTTTCTCACATTAGCATTATATAGACATTCAAACATAAGATGTGCCAAGGCCCAAATTAATGTGAGATTAATTCATTCCTTACTGATTCACTTGACCAACTCTCCTTGAGGGCTGACTGTGTGTCTGGCACTTTGGTTGGTCCTGAGGACACAAGGATGATTAAACCTAATCTCTGCTCTTGGGAACTCCTAGTCTAGTAGGGAAGACAGATATTGAAGCAAATAATTGCAACACAGGGTATAAACGTAGGGAGTACAGAATAATGCGCAAGTAATTTGCCTTGTTGGGTTGAGACTGGATGATGATTTTCAAGCTGCTTTTTTAAAGGAGTGAGGCTTTGCCAGGAAAGACAGGACAGAACTTCGCAGGGATGGGGAAGAGAATATGTGAGATAGGGAGGCATGGAAAGTTTAGGGGAGGGTGGGTAGTTCTCTGTTCGGTGGGCACGGTGGGTGGGGAGGCTTGGGAGATGAGGCTGGGTGGGTGGAAGGGACTAGGTTTCATTGTGAAGTCTTTGTGGGACCAGTGAAGCATTTACAGAGGAAGGATGACTCGATCAGACCCACATTTCAGCGATAGTGCTCAGGTAGCAATGAATCAGAAGGAGGAGAGGCCAGAGGAAGGGAGAAAAGTTAGTAGGCAGGTTCTCTGCCTGCAAACAAGGCAGGTCAGGCAGCTGGCGCCAGGGCCACCTGAGAAAGTATCAGTGGATGGACCCCAGAATACCCGTGGCCCTGTCTCCAAGACGCCCTTTCCACAGTGATAAACTATCAAGTGAACGCAATCAAGCACACGTGATTCTGCCCTGACTGGGTTGACTCAGCCTAAAAAAAATTATAGGTTGCGTATGCCATTTTGTATAAATTTTATTATAGTTTCCATCTATTAAATTTAATCTGGTTTAGCTAATAAAATCATAGAAGGGGAATATATCAACCCCTTCTATTAGTCTATACTCTGGTTTCTTTGAAAGGTAAATCTTTAAAAAATTATTCGAATTTTTTTCAAAGTAATACATATAAGTGATTTAGTATTTCAAGGGTTTTGCTGTCAATATAGGCATTTCCAGCTCTGCTGGGCAACCACTTTTACTGTTTGTAGCTGTTCTCCTGGTATTTACTGCCATATTTCTAAATCACTGATGAGTGCATAGGCAGGGCAAGGCTTGTCTCCTGCTCATCTTCATGGTATGTTTCAGGTGGTCAGGAATTTTTGGGGTGGAGCAGAAGAAGGGGCCATTTCACTGTTCAGTATTTACATCTTTAGACACTTAACTCTCTTGATTTCTGTCCGGCGTCTCTTTCTTTCTCTATAGTGTGCCTGTTTCCATGAAACAGGAGCTTCTCTGCACATAGAAGAAAGGACTGCAGGAGGTCTGACTGCTCCTGCTCCTCAGACTTCCAACTAATGCCCTTAGTCGAGCCCCCACCCCACTCACCCCTCCTGAGATAACTGATGTCCGTCGTTCCTGAGCCTTTCCTAGTCTGGGGGTATGAGATGATTGTGTCTCTAGCCTCAACTTTCTCCTCACTGGTTCCTTGATTAGCTTTACATCTTCCAAACATTTGTTGATATGTCTCATCCCCTGCTGTTTCTTTGTCTTTATGCTTTGTGGCTTTGTATCTGTTAAATATTTATTATTCTGAGTTTGGTGTGATTTTAGGGAGGAAAGGGAAATGCGTGTGTTATTTCACTATGGTGAACTGGAAATCACTGCAAAGCAAATCACGTAACAATAACAACAGCCATGACAATCAATTATTGTTTTAAACTATTGAATGCACTTTCACATAGTTCACTTCACTGGATAATTAGAAATCCCTATGAGGACAGTAGGAAGGGGTTAGTACGCTTATTTCATGAACTCCTACAAACGGGTAAACTGGTCCAATTTCATCGGATGAGTTGGTGGAAGAATTAGGACTGGACCCTGGTTTTCTGATTGCCAGCCAAGACCCCTTCCATTAGCCTGGGGAGTTTTCTGGAGGTTAATATGTTGAATAAAACACTTTTATCTCTTTTAGACCTGGAACTGCAGATAATTTCAACAATAAATAGGTCGATTCTTTTCCTCCATGACAATTATTACTTTACATCATTGCATATTTCTAAAGATAAGCATCTTTTCAGCATTTATAATATACTACTTGCTGAACAGATCCTAAACGCACAAATTCTTCCCGTGGGCTTATAATCTAATGAGACATATAAGACCATAAACGCAGAAAATGAATCAGGAGAAGTGGGATAATTGTCCTCGGGTAGACATAGTTGGCATCTGGCTTCATGGTCAGAGGCATTTTTCTACGTTGAATCTTCAGGCCCTTCCCCAACAGCCCTTGGTTATGGGAGAGACATTTAAGGGGAAGGAGGAAAGGACTTCTGGGGAGAAATTTAAGGAGGGGAATAAGAAGGAATCATTGTAGATTTGGATATAGAGCAAGGGCTTATGTTTAGGCCATGTGAAATCAAACACAAACCCATCTTGATTTACACATGACAAAGTAATCCACCTAGAAATGAAAGCTTAGGGGCCAGCCCCATGGCTTAGCAGTTAAGTGCACGTGCTCCGCTCTTGGTGGCCCGGGTTCAGATCCTGGGTGTGCACTGACGCACCCCTTGTCCGGCCATGCTGAGGCGGTGTCCCACATACAGCAACCAGAGGGATGTGCAACTATGACGTACAACTATCTACTGGGGCTTTGGGGAGAAAAGGGGGAAAAAAAAGGGAGGAGGATTGGCAATAGATGTTAGCTCAGGGCTGGTCTTCCTCAGCAAAAAGAGGAGGATTGGCATGGATGTTAGCTCAGGGCTGATCTTCCTCACACACACACAAAAAGACATGAAAGCTTAATGAGCATAGGACAAGTATTCCCAAATGTTTTATAAACATTTGCTCCCAAACATTTCTTCTCTCTCTCTATGTGTTATCTCATGAGTGTTATTCTGAAGACCTCTCCTAGGTAGCGCAGGAACATTTTCAAAGAAAGGTAGAAAAAAGGTACGAAACTGCTTGCCACTTGGAGAGACTCATGAAATAATCAGACTAATTTTACACCTATGTTTGCCAAGTCCCTAATTTGATGTGCACTTTAATATAAGGATAAAAATGACCAAATGAATATAGGCTCCAATGCCATTTTCAGGGCAGTTTTTGAGGTTTATCAAGGTAAGGGAAGGGGGACGGGGTTGGGGCTTAAACAATGGGACACCAGATAGGAAGGGACAGATTTCATCACACCAAGTATTCCAAACCACGAATTTGCAGATTACAAGGATTTTCCTTCCCGAATGCTTGGTTACACAATGACTGACTCCCAATTTTCCCCCTGCCTTTACTCCATATTTCTAATCAATATGCAATATTTTTATTGGGACATTCTGGGGCACAGCCTGTAATGTCAGTCCACTCCAGCCTAATTCCTTTTTCAGAGTCCTTGTCTAGTCAGTGTAATTCTCCCTCTAAAGCAGTTAATGAGGATGTGATGGGACAGAGCTGAGAGAATACGGGTTCTAGTATCAGAGAAACTTAGCTTCGATGCCTGGAAGTTCCACATAGCTCTATGATCTGGAACTAATTATTCCTCTGAGACTCAGTTTCTTTATCTGCAAAATGAATATAAAATAGTATTTGCTACACTGCATAGGTTTCTTTAGAAGATTAAATGATATAATGAATGCATAGTGCTAAATCAGTGTCTGGCATATAATAGATACTCAAAAGGCAACTATTATTGTTAATATTAAATATTCAGTTTCAAAGAGCCAAATTTATGAACAAAATTATGTTCTGCTCCACTTCCCCTCAAGTTAAAAACAAAACTCAAAAACATGCTTAAGACTTTAATTGTAATACTTTTGTGTAAAGCTTGAAAATGAAAGCAAAGTAGAAAATATTATTAATATCAGATACTAACTTCAATGCTGATATGAGTGATTCTATCAAACTCATCAGAATAAACATTTACTTAATAGCTAGTGTGTGCCATGCACTGTGCAGGAATAATGCAAACACGAATAAAATTAGTTTCTGGCTTCAAAAAACTCATAATCTCGAGGGGTGTAAAGCTTTGTGCATAACTATGCTACACGGTATGATAAGTGCAATATTGGAGACAGAGGATACCTTGGGAGTACAAAAAAGGAAAGGCTAATTCTTTTTTTTTTTGGTGAGGGAGATTAGCCATGAGCTAACATCTGTTGCCGATCCTCCTCTTTTTGCTGAGGAAGATTGGCCCTGAGCTAACAGCTGTACCCGTCTTCCTCTATTTTATATGTGGGACTCTGCCACAGCATGGCTTGATGAGCAGTATAGGTCTGCGCCTGGGATCTGAACCTGTGAACCCTGGGCCACTGAAGCGGAGCACACAAACTTAACCACTATGCCACTGGGCCAGCCCCAGATGGTTGATTCTTAATGAATGACATGAGTGAAGCTTTTCACAAGGTGGTGAGTGTGGTTTGGATGAGTAAGGTTTGAATTTAGTCAGACATGGAGGGGAAAGGATTTCCACATCTAGGAAGAAGCACTAGAAAGGGATGGAGTGGTGGAAGCTCATGTTCAAAGGAGAGGTCTTGTCTGGCTACAATGAAGTTTTATGGAGGGAGATGAATGGAGATAAAAAGATTGAAAAAAGATGTTGGGGTCATATTCTCAAGGCTTTACATACCTTGTAAGAAGTTTCTACTCTAGTTAGGAGGTAATGGGAGGCCACTGAAGGTGCTTGAGCCTAACAATCGTACTCCAATTAGAGTTTTAGAAGACAGAGCTTTGTGGAAGTAGAATTGAGAAGTGCTGAAATAGAGTCAAGAAGCTCAATCAATAAGCAAGCTCCTAGGCTGATCTGTTCATATCTGAGAAGTACTGAGTACGGGCAGGAGTGAGGACAGCAGTAGTGAATGGCTAGATCTGGACATCATTTCAGATAGAATACAAAGCGTTGGATGACGACTAATTGGATGCAGGCAAAGAGTTGTTGGCATTCAAAAAATCCTGATTGTTACTTCAAAACAAGTGATACAACCTGGATGTAAAAATTCAAATACCATCAAATATAAAATGAGGAAGAGTAAGTCCCTCAGAGACAGCTCATGGGTCTTTGGGAATATTTTGGGGGAGAAACTCTGCAAAAGGTATCTGGATTATGGGCCTGTATATTGTGTGTGGGTTGCTTTAAATATGGTTCCAGAACTGGAACTGTTGGGCTAAGGGGCTGCTTCCATTTTGTAAAGAAGCAGAGTGAGAACAAGAAAAAGAAGAATCTTCCACAGAGACAGAGTATGGAAAAGAAAAATGGATTGACTGATGTCACCTTATCCTGGGTAAGCCAGGAAGAGCTAGGTCTGCAATACCCAGTAAGGAGTTAGCTAGGACAGGAGTAGAGCCACTGTTTCCTCCAAGGCCAACGAGAAGGAAGAAATGATGGGTGAAGGAATGGGGGCATTTTGAAGAGGAGGGGCTGGAAGGTGAGAGATTCTGATACTATCTATTATTTCACTGAATTAATCGGCAAAATACTTGGCTAAGAATTAGTAGGGTTAGAAATGTAAAAAGAAAAAGGAAAAGCCTTTGAAAAACTAATTTTGGATGATAGAAAAGAGAATCAGTTGGGAGTGAAGTGAAGTATTTTCAAGCAACAGCTAGTTGGGGCCTGACTGAGGTTGTAATGCGTGAATTTGTAGAACATCCACTGTGCATGTAAAATCTGAATAGAAATGGGCCATCATTCTCAATTCTATTCCATAAAAACTTGAAAAGTAATTCCGGCTTATCCTGAAGGTCTCTTGAGAAGGCAGAGAGGAAGAAATTATATCATACAACATGCAGTAACAATTCTTAAAAATAAATTTTAGCTTTTTTCCTCCTTGATGTCGCTTATCATGGCTGCAGCTACCCCATCTCTCTCTTTTCTCTTTTATAAAACTCTACCCAGCTTTGCTCTTGTCTTCATCCTGCTGTCCCTTCTTCCCCACTGCGTCTTTGAGCCTCTTAGATATTTTTACTTTACTTTTGAGGATAATTCCAGGGCCTATTTTATATAAATCAATTTTATCTTTCTGCACTTTCTCTAGTTCCCTTCTCTACTCATTACCTTGAGCATTTCAGCAAATGCCCAGGACTTGAACATCATAAGCAGAGAATTCTCTAGAGAAGTCAGGACAGAGGGAAAGACTGTGGACACTCGGTCTTTCATATTTTTGCCTGTCACACAGCAATTCTGAGCAACTGTGGAGCAGCAGCAGAGAAAACTGGTGTTTGAGTTGATCCAATGGGACATGATCAAGCAACCCAAGTATTAAACATGGAATTATTAAAGATATATTTGAAGTTATAGAGTCATGTGTGAACAACATATTTGTTAGTAAGCTAGTTATTAGAGTTGATGTGTATGAAAAGGCCGAGGGTATAGCGTATATGAATTACTTTGATGTGGCATTATTCTCAAATATTTCTTTCACTGTGCTTTTATTTTATATCACCTTCTTTGGCACTTCTCTAGGCATGTGACATGCATTTTTAATATTTTAGATTCCTGAACTTTTACTTTATTCTCTAAACAGGATTGCTTTGACTGCTGCCTCTAGTTCTTTTTGATCTTTGGGATGTTGCCCTCAACCATCCCTTTCCCTGAATTGCTCTTTCCCCAGATCTTTGCATCTCTGGATAATTTGCATCCTTTAGATTCTGATTCAAATATCACTTTCTCAGAGGCCTTCTCTGACTACCTTATCCAAAAGAGCACTCTCCTTACTTCCAATCTGTTTAGTTTGATAGTTTACTTATTTACTTAGTATTGCATATTTTTTCACTAGAATATAAACTCCATGTAGAGAGGGATCTTTTCTCTCTTATCTACCATGGCAATCCTTACACGGTCTAGCCTTGTGTGAAGGACGAGTATGTTACTATTTCACTTTAAACGTGATTTCAGTCTGATGGCTTCTTTATGGATGCTGAGGTTGTTCATTTGGCAATTATGATTTTTCTAAGGCAAATTTTGATACTTTCTACATTAATATGTACATATTATGTACTTATGCTCTTTTTATTCTCCTTCTTAGTTAAAAGCCAGTGGATAGATTTATAGTTAATAATAACTTACAATAATATTGGAAATTACTTTTATATTACTGCTATTAAAATTTTTTTAATACTCTATGATCCTATGATAGTATTCTCTAATAAGGGAAAAAGCCCAGAATGATATCAACTGGGTAATTGTTTTATGAGAGAAAGGTGATTCCAAAAGGGAAGATGGTTCAAGAGGGATGGGCGCTCTAGAGATGAAATTTGGAATGCACAATTCTGGAAAGTATAGGTGCACAAGCAGTTCTGTGAGCGCTGACTTTAAAGGAGCACATATAGGTGGAGAAAAGAAAAATATGACAGACAGGCACAAATCACGGGAAAAACCCCCAAGATTTATGAAAAATGTGAAAGACAGTAAAGAGATGCTTTTAGAGTTATGATAATAATAAATAATCAAGAATTCCCTGCTTGTTATAGATGGTGTGATGCAAACAGGTAAAAGGGAGCAGGCAAAGACCATTCAAATTCTATTTTGATTTTGCTTTCTCAAAGAGAATGGTGCTTACACTGGGGAAACTACAGCAAAAATATTTACTAGGTAGTGAAACCTAAGGTAGAAGAAAAATAATTTGAAAGTCTCTGACTATTAGAAATTAAAACCTTGAGTTTTTAATGAATGATGTCATCCCAGGACACTAAAAGACTTAGCACATGTAATAGTGGATTTTTGTTTTTTGTAATTATTTTAAAATTATGGAGAAATGAAGAGGTTCCAAAAGATCAAACATGGGAATATGGTGTCTGTGTCATCAAAATGGGAAAACCTGGCAGACATGGGGATGGTTGACTTCTAGAAATAAACCATGACTATAAATAGGGAGATTCACGGCTAGTTGATATCAGTTCTCAGAGAATTTTTTCTAACTCGTTCACCTGGAAAATAGTATTTAGAAACTTTCTAACAGAGCTTTGTTTTAAATCTGTCTTATGTATATATGTTTTTATCTATGACTTGTATAAAGACATAGAAGTTTTGCTTATCAAATTTGTGGATGAGAGAACCTGGGAGAGATAGATAATATGATGGATGAGAATCATCATTCAAAATGATTTCAACAGATTGGAAAGAAGGTAGAACTGAACAAGACAGTATTTCAGGAGAATGAAAGTAAAATCCTGCTTTTAGGGTTAAAAAAAAAACAGTTTTGCAAGTATTGTTAGGCAAACACACATGATGAAAACACCTGAGACATTCAGTCCACCCCAACGAAAAGCAATGCAAGTTTGCCTTTATGGAAGTATGTAATCTAGATCAATGCTGGCGTTAACTAACACCTACGCTAATTTGACCATATCTGGAATACTGTATTCACTTTAAGTGGGGCACTGACGAAACTGAATGAAAAGACAAAGATTATGGAAGTCTTGCAAATCATGTCCCATGTGGAATAACTGGGGGAACGTGTAACCAAGAGAAGAGAAGACTTGGGAGAACTTAAAGGCTTCCACATGAAAGAATAGTATGACTCCATAGAGTAATAGCTTACGGCTATTCTTTTTTCTTTTTTTTTGTGAGGAAGATTAGCCCTGAGCTAACATCTGTTGCCAATCCTCCTCTTTTTGCTGAGGAAGATTGGCCCTGGGCTAACATCCACGCCCATCTTCCTCTACTCTTTATGGGACACCGCCACAGCATGGCTTGACAAGTGGTGTGTCAGTCCATGCCCAGGATCTGAACCTGCCCACCCCAGACCGCCAAAGTGGAGCACGTGAACCCAACCACTACACCACCGGGCTGGCCCCTGCATATGGCTATTATTAATATAATATTTCAGTTTCTCAGGAAAGACTCATTATAATTACTTAGGACTCTCGGTACATTTCCATCCCATTTTTACTTTTTACACATTTTTTAGTATATCATCATTAGAATACTACTTTACATTGTATAGGTTTTTATCGGTGTGGATCACCTCTACATTGATTTGATCCTTACAACAAATGTGGGAGATGGTGAGGGTGTTATTATCATTCTCATTTTGCAGAGGAGGAAACTGAGTCCAAAGATGATGGTGATGCATTTTCCTAAGTGTTGGAACTCTAGCCAGAATTTTGGATTTCTGATTCCTAGGGCTAGTGCTATTTCCACTAACGTATGCTTCTCCCCAACATAAACCTTTCCAGTTAATTAGAACTCAAAACGGTATTGGTTTTTTTGACAAGAAAAATGATCAGTTCATGCTCTTTCCAACAAGTCTTCCAGTTCATTACCTTGGTCATGTGGCATGGCACACACCCTTAATAGTTATTATTAACTGGGGTGACACAATGCCTCAGGTGAAATGTATAAGAAAAACAATGAGATTAGTACAGATTTTAAAGGAATGGGAAAGATTCCCACTGAAAAAGAATCAGGTCAGTTTTGAGGGCAGAAAGAGCTGGAGGATGATTAGTTAGCATGTTTTTCCTATTACACAATTTTTTTTTTAGTTTCAGCACATTTTCTTTTTTTTATTTAAACAATTTTCTTTTATTTAAATAAAGAGTATGCAAATATTCAAGCAAAGATGGAGATAAATGTTTAAATTGTTGCTAGTTGACTATATTTATAAATTATAACACATGCTATTGCCCAACTTCCAAAATGTTCATGTTCACTAATATTTTAGTGGTTAAGAGGGTGGTCTCTAGCATTTTGTGGCTGGATTCCCCCATTTTCTACCTGTGTTGCCCTAAGCAAGCTACTCAGCTCCTCCAAGTCCTGTTTCCTCATCTGTAAAATGGGTATGATAATGTCTAAAGAATAGAGATGCTGTGAGAATTAAATGAGATAATCCTTATAAAATGCCTGGAACAGAGTCAGTGGTCTATATGAATTAGCTGTTTTTATTGCTCACTAGTTCTTAATTAAGGTTGGGACAACAGTAAGGAAAAATAATGATTGAGGAGTTTGCTCATTCTTTCTCATGTATGGGGATGGAGAGGATTCGTGATACTAGAAATACATTCTGGATCTGTCAGTTGGTGGTTGTTTATTTCCCAGGCATAGGCAGAATACATGTAAAGTTCACTTTGTGCATACCGGGGTCTGTGTAGTCTTTGGTAGAAGCCAGACCACCAAGACAAGTGCATGTTCCTAATCCATTTTGAAGCACAGAGGTGTGGATTTCCCCGTTATAGGATTCCATAGCAACTTATCTTTCCAGAATGCAGTGATATGATTTATGACTTTATTTGTTCCTCATAAAAGGTAGGCTGATACAATGACTTAGATTTATACGAAAGGGAAGAGCTGAAGACAGACCTCTGTTAACTGACTTGCTAAAGATTACAAAGAAAATCAAATTCTAGAGCTTCACCCAGGAACTTTTTCAGTAAAATTAAGCATTCTAATCATAAATGGGACTATGAAAAACAGAGCTACCCTGAGTGTGATTAGTAAACACAGAGCAAGAAGCACGCTAAAATGTCAGGCATTAGTGATGAACTTAAATAGTTTTTTCATAATAGAGTTATATTTTCAACGTGACATTTACAAATGAGCTCAGCCCAGGATGATTGCTTAAAATCTTTTCCACTGAACTATGATTTTTTGAATAGCAGACATTGATATTCTGGATATCCGTGATGCTTAGCCTCTGACTCAGTAGACGTACTTAGTATGTTTTAGTGCTAGAATGGGGGGCGGAGTCAAGATGGCGGCGTAGGCAGACTCTGAACTCACCTCCTCCCGTGGACACAGCCAATTTACAACTACTCGTGGAAAAATTACCCCTGAGACAGAACTGAAAACTGGATGAGAGGAACTCCTGCAACAACGGACAATCCTAACTGGGGTAGAAGAGGCAGAGACTCCCTTCCGGAGAGGAAAAACGCCGCCTTCACAAGCCGCCAGCTTCACGGCCGCCAGGAGCAGCTCACAGGTACGCAGCCTCCCTGGAGACGCGGGGCCCTGAGCCGGGAGCGCCCCCACTGTGGGCATATTGTGGACCCAGCACAATCGACACCAGCGGCATAATATCTGACTTTGCCTGCTACTAAAGCATTGGGGAGCACCCCCAGAAAACCCGGTTCACAAAGAAACTAAAACTGGCTCTTAAAGGGCCCGCGCACAAGCTCACCCGTTCCAGAAAGCATCCTAAAATCACCAGAAAGAAAGGTGTACAGTGCTTTGGTGACAAGAGACTCACCTAATAGGCCCTGAGTGCATCTCGGTGAGGGGTGAGACCTCTCCAGGGACTGGGACATTGGCGGCAGCCATTGTTGTGGCCTGCTGTGAGCGTGCTGACACAGACGCCATTGGAGTTCTCCCTGTGGCCAGCTAGCCCAGGGTCTGCTCCACCAGCTAGAGCACCGATTTAATCCAGCTCAGCCAGGGCAGGCAGCCCACCCTAGAGACTGGCCCCACCCAACAACAAGCCCTCAGGAAACGTGTGGGCCTGCATAGATTGGTGACTGGATTCTCTGCAGCCTGCAACTGAGCCGACTTGAGCGGGGCAGGGTGTGCACAAGGAGCCGGTGGAGAGTGTGGGGCGGTGGCGGAGTGTGTGGGGCTCCCGCCGTGGAGAGACTGGGTCCGCTTGGGGAGGTCGGGGCGCTCACACGGGGCAGGACTGTGTTGACTGTGTGTGTGGACCTGTGGGCAACAGGCCTTGTCAGCTGCAGAAGACTTGTGCTTCTCAAAGACCCACATAGGAGGTTTGCCCCACCTTCCAAAGCCTGAAACAATTGGGTGTTCCTGTGCCTGAGGCCAGCCCCACCCAGCTGCAATCCTCAGAGAGCTGACAAGAGACATAATAGGCTAGAGACTTGCAGCAATTGTAAGGCCCTGAGCCTAACAACCTGCCACGCTGGGGGCCTACTCACTTAAAAGAAATACTGCAACACAAATGTGGTATTAGAACTTACAGCCAACTGTGCTGGGGTGCCCCACACCTGATAAAGAGACTGAAGGGCCCACAACAACTACAAGCAGCTGAGCATTACAACAGCTGGCCAGGAGCATAACTCAGCCTCCCTGGGCGCCTATAGGGAGAGCTAACAGGCCACAATAGAAGGACACACGTAGCCCACATAGGGGCCACCCCTGGAACATTGAGAACTGAGGGAAGCACACTGGAAGCCTCCTAAGGCATCACTTACATAAGGTCACCTATCCAAGAGCAGGAGACGTCGCTGACCTACCTAATACGTAGACACAAGCACAGGGAAAGAGGCAAAATGAGGAGGCAAAAGAATACATTCCAAGTAAGGGAACAGGACAAAACCCCAGAAAAGGAACTAAGTGAAACAGAAATGAGCAACGTACCCGACAGAGAGTTCAAACTAAGAGTGTTAAGGATGCTCACTGATGTGGGGAGAAGAATAGATGAACTCAGTGAGAATGTCAACAAAGAAATGGAAGATATAAAAATGAACCAATCAGAAATGAAGAATACAATACTGGAAATGAAAAATTCATTAGAGGGACTCAAAAGCAGAGTAGAGGATACAGAAGAACGGATCTGTGAGCTGGAAGAAAGACTAGAAGAAATTACCCAAGGTGAACAGGTAAAAGAGAAAAGAATTAAAAAGAGTGAGGACAGTCTAAGGGACCTCTGGGACAACATCAAGCGCACTAACATCCGTGTTATAGGTGTCCCGGAAGGAGAAGAGCGAGACAAGGGGTCAGAGAATCTATTTCAAGAAATAATAGATGAAAACTTCCCTAACCTAAGGAAGGAAACAGACATCCAGGTACAGGAGGCACAGAGAGCCCCAAACAAGATAAACCCAAAGAGGCCCACACCAAGACACATCATAATCAAAATGTCCAGAACTAAAGATAAAGAGAGAATCCTAAAAGCCGCAAGAGAATGTCAAGTTACATACAAAGGAAACCCCGTAAGGCTATCAGCTGACTTCTCAGCAGAAACCTTACAGGCTAGAAGAGAATGGCATGATATATTTAAAGTGCTAAAAGGAAAGAACTTACAGCCAAGAATACTCTACCCAGCAAGGTTATCATTCAAAATGGAAGGAGAGATCAAAATTTTCCCAGATAAGCAAAAATTAAAGGAGTTTGTCACCAAGAAACCAGTGCTACAAGAAATGTTAAAGGGACTGATTTAAGGGGAAAAGAGAAGACCACAAATAGGAAAAATTATCTATTTCCATGATTAGAACGTAATGGATACAAATGCATAAAAAAGAGGTTAGATATGATATTAAAAAACATAAAAGGAGGGAGGAGGGGAGTTAAAGAGTAGAGCTTTCAGGGCCGGCCCTGTGGCTTGGTGGTTAAGTGCGCGTGCTGCGATGCTGGTGGCCCGGGTTCGGATCCCGGGTGCGCATCGAGGCACCACTTCTCCGTTCATCCTGAGGCCGAGTCCCGCATACAGCAACTAGAAGGATGTGCAGCTACGACATACAACTATCCACTGGGGCTTTGGGGGGAAAAATAAAATAAATAAAATCTTTAAAAAAAAAAAAAAGAGTAGAGCTTTCACACAGAGGTCAAACTAAAGTGACCATCAATTCTGTATAGAAGAAGTAAGGAACAGAGAAGGACTACTAAAACACTGAGAAAAAAAAAAGTTAAAAAATGGCAGTAAGTACATACTTATCAATAGCTACTTTAAACGTCAATGCACTAAATGCTCCAATTAAAAGGCATAGGGTGGCTGACTGGATAAAAAAACAAGACCCATATATATGCTGCATGCAAGAGACACAATTCAGACCTAAAGACACTCACAAACTGAAAGTGAAGGGATGGAAAAAGATACTCCACGCAAATGGCAATGAAAAGAAAGGTGGGGTGGCAGTACTCATATCAGACAAAATAGTGCTATAATGAATCTTTTTCTATTTGCGTGGACCCACTGCCCACACTCCTTGGCTGTCTGTGACCCATGGGCCCTCAGTACGTGGAACAGTGAAACATTTTCCTCCAGAAAGCACCAAAATTTAAAAGATTTTAACAATTTCTGTTGAAATTTCTGTAAAAGTGGTTGCGTACATCCTTGCTTCCTAAATAGAATATGCAGAACATAATTTGAGCGTTTGCTAGGAGATTTAGAATCGTTAGAAACCCAGTCACTGTGTGGCGTATATGACTGGGATGGCCTTAGGGTTTGTTGATTGGCACAGGCTGCAGGCCTATGACATAACTGACCCCGCTTTGCTAAAGCTGGCTTTCGATTGTCTTTCTGTTTCTTCTTCTGCTGATTCACTGTCATACAGCTTATTTTTGCTGTTGGTGTGACTATCTTTAGCAGTTTCTCTCTTCTGATTTGCTGTTTCTAATCATCTGTGGGCCAGGATAAAAGATAAGTGGACATTTTAGAATGGTGCATAAAATACGGGAAAATGGGCACAGAATGAAAGTGGATGAGGCCCCCCTACATGCAAAATACTTGAGTTTCAGTGTTCGGAATTTGTTATATATCTTTTGACCGTGAGACTTTTTTCCTTTTTCAGTTTTTCTTCCTAGTTCTTAATTGTGTTATCGATACCAGGTAGCTGGGTTTTTGAGAGGTGGTATGTTCTTGTATCCCTGTTGCTCAGAGAACTCTCTTTTCACCACCACTTTTGTTTGTAGCTCTATAACTCATGTTTCTGTCTTGCATTATAGTTAAGCATATGTCTGATGTAAGCTAGGGGTTCAGTGAGAATTTGTGGAATGAGTGAATGTTTCTCCTACCCCATGCCATATTAAATTGGAAACTCCTTGATGGGGGGAGACTGCTTTATTCATCCGTGCTTCCACTCAGCATCATGTATACATTCAAGGTTTGTGAGTGACTGACTGAATGAAATTGTTAGACTACACAGTATTGTTGGTAATAAATATTATTATAGAACTTGATTACTAGGGACAGAAAGATATAGGAGACAGGAATACATGAGGGAACATCATAAATGGGAGAGAGTTTGCAGTAAAAAAATGTTAAATGCCTATTAAGTACTATTGAATATTCTAGAAATGTGTTTCTTTTTTTCTTGGGTCAGAAGGGTGAGAATGGTTGAGGCTAGAAGTACTGAGGGGCAGAGGGAGCCTGGACTTAAGCTAAAAGGGAGCGTGAAGAGGAAGTGGATTTGTCAGGTGTAACCATCCCAGGACAAGGTAGACTCCAGGTCCAGGAACAGTTGCTGCTGATGTGATTCCAGTTCATCCTTTTTTAATATCTGTAGCTGTTAGGGAGTCAGAGAGCTTTCACAAATCATTCTTTGTGGTGTATGTGGTTAATTACTCTTTTTGGGAGTAACATTACTGTATTAGTTTCCTATGGCTGCTATAACAAATTACCAGAAACTTAGTGGCTTAAAAGAACATAAATTTATTAGCTTATAGTTCTGCAGGTTAGAAGAACATCATGGGTTTCACTGGGCTACAATCAAGGTGTTGGCAGGGCTACATTCCTTTCTGGAGGCTCTAGGGGCAAATCTATTTCCTTGCCTTTTCTAGCTTCTACAAGTTGCCTGCATTCCTTGACTTGTGTCCTTCTTCCATTTTCAAAGCCAGTAATGGCTGGTCAATTCTTCTTCACATTGTTTCATTCAGACACTAAGTCTTCTGCTTTCCTCTTCCACATTTAAAGGAGTCTTGTGATTACTTTGGTCCTGCCTAGATAATCCAGGATAATGCCCTTATTTTAAGCTCAGCTGATTTGCAACCTTAATTCCATTTTACCATGTGATGTAAGATATCGTAGATTCAGAGGATTAAGACATGGACTTCTTTGGGGACCCATTATTCCACCTACCACAATCACCAAACAAAATATAAAGAGCTGAAGTTAAGGAGAGTATAAATAACTGTAGATTTTGATGGTGGAGAAGCTAGAGGACAGGTGGATTTTAGCCTCTGGGGTTTGAACAGGGCTGAGGTAATGTAGCCCAGTCTTTTGAAAACAAGAGGGCCAGTGATTAGCAGGTGTGTGACCAGCATAGCAGGCACATGTTCTTTGTCTCTCAGACCCTGTAAAACTACTTGCTGGCCAGCCAACTGTTTCTGAGGATTTGGGTGGTAGGTCGCAGGTGAGATGCAGCAGGATCTTCACAGAAGATGGCATGGTTTTGAACAGGAATTTGAAATGAAAAAATGAAGAGTTTCTTATCCATAGATGACACCAGCTGTTTTTTTTAGTATTAAAGAGAAACAGAGTTTGAGAAATGAAATATCCAAAGAAAATTAGTGATGAATTGAGATACAGGACCTAAGAATCCTGTTTTCCAGCCGCTATCCGGGTCTCTTTACACGGTAAGTGGAAGAGAATGAGTCACTTATCCACAGGCTTGATTCAAATAGAAGGATGAATTGTGGTACAGATAATGGCTAATGTAATGCCAGACCTCTCTCAGGAACTATAGAGATTTTAGATCAATATGTAGTCAAAGAGGACATGGTGATGACTTTCTGAAAACTTGATCAATAAATATACATCACCGAGATCAGAATTTATTTAAAATTATGAGCAGCCTGGAAGACTGCCAATGCCTGAGTAATAACTCCAGGCAGTCCAAATTCATGCCAGCTTCCTCCGTTTATATAAATTGCTGGAGTCTCTCATGCCTGACCTCTCTGATGTATCAGCTTTGTTATGTCAGTTTGGATATAGGTAAATTTCCTATGGGCATTTATTAACTTTATTAAAAAAGAAGCAATTGTCCAAAGGCCTCTGGGCATTTGCACCCAAAACGTAAAATAAAAGAATGAAATTAAATACTCAGGCTGCCAAACACCTCATAAAAAAGCCAGGCCAGTTCACCCTGCTGAGGCATGCCAGATTGGCAGGCTGGAGCTTGTGTTTTTCCCCCTGAAGATTCACAAACCCTTATACTATCTGGTTGGATGGAGAAATGAATTGCAAAGGCAAAGACCATCAGCAGCCTCATTTCGGGGCTTCATATCTGGAATCCTTTATTAGAGGTAGGATGGCTGATGTTAACATATTCGAATGAACCAGTGGATAGGAGGAACCCTCAAAGGGAATCTCTATCTTGATTAAATGTAACCACCCAACATTTCTGACTTCATGTACCACTTTGCTGGACAACTCCCGGAATTCTTCATGTTGCCACTTCCACAAAGCCCGACCCTATTCCCTATCTGCCTTCTGACTAAAACAATTACTCAAAGACCATATTGCTCTAAATCAGTGATTTTCAACCCAGAGCGATCGTCCCCCCAAGGGACGTTTAGAAATGTTGGGAGACATTTTTGTTTGTCACAACAGGGTGGTGGGGAAGGAGAGGAGCTATTGACATCTAGTGGATAGAGGTCAGTGGTCATTACAGCGTTTACCAAACTTCAGTCATCCATCTCCCAATTTCACTATTTTGCCAAATCCACACACCACCTGAATTATTTTTCACTTAGTTTTTCCCCAAATGGAACTCACTTCAAAAAAATGAAATTTATTTATTTTAAGGAGAAACTTTATATTACTATCATAAAAAGAACAACAATCATAGCTCTCATCCATGTAAAGTCATTGTGAAAGAAAGTACATACAATGAAGACACGACAATACTATTAAATTACAAACTGACTCCTGGGACTGCTATCTTGTGGGTCAAATGAGGGATTAGCGAGTTTTAGAGAAGTATTAGAGAAAGAGAAGCACCAAACTGAGACTCTGCCGTTAAATAAAATGGGTTGGTGGATTGAAAAGAAGTTAGCTTTCTCATCCTGTGATTCATTGGTATTTAAGTCCATGTCTTATATCCATTTAATACTGAAAACCATATTCTGCATTGGTTAAGGTTATTGTGAATACATGTCCCACATTATTGAAAACACTGAATTATCGTACCCTTCATATATACCCTCTTCTGCCTGAATTCTTGCTTTTCTGTTAGGTTGCCACAGATTTGAAGGATTGCTTCAGAGCCATTTTTAGGGTGTGGATTTCCCAATGCTACATCCAGATAATGACTCCTAGAACTAGGGCTATTCCTCTGAATCCAAGAGAATCGGAGAAATCTTAGATTGTAAAATAGAAACCTAGAGTCTATTATTGCCAACCAATGACAAATGCCCTCACAGAGTTTTATTGCCAACAACTCCCACCCCATTAAAAAGGGCATCTGAAACGTACTTGTAATCCTTTTTGTAGAATTAAAGTGACTCGGCTTCAGAATGCTTATTAGAGTAATTATTCTGGGTCATAATATTTTAAAGAGAAGGACTAAATTCTTTGATATTAACTGATTGCACATGAAATGTACCAGTGCATGATGATGAGTCAGTATCATTATCCACAATATTTACTTTTGGTTCCACATTGTTATATTGTGAGTCAATTCACAGGTAACAGATCATCTTTGTAAACTGCAGTATACTCTGAAGGGGTCTAATATTTTTGCTGTCTATTTGTTCACTGGAGAGCCTGCAGCAAAATAAGTTAGGCTGCATCCTGGCTGCCTTGGCGAAAGGATGGATAATCTCAATAGGCACTTGAGCCTCTGAGTTCCCACACGCTGCCTGGTGCCCGAAGCCGGAGTGTCTGAGTCCAGGAGGCGGACATTGCGAGAATTTCTCCCCCTCGGGGAAAATCAGTTAATGTTTCACGTTAAAAGGGAGCTATGCTGCCTTATGAAAACAGTCTGGGCTTGGCTGAATTTTTTCTCTCTCTGGAATTGGTTTCTGTACCTATAATTATCCTCAAGCACCACCATAAAAGCCCTCCTATCTTTACCTCATGTTGTTCTTCCTTTGGGGCATAGGTTCTAGACCCATCCAACTTTTCTACCAAGCCATAATTAGTAGAATTATATTTAATAATTCCCCCTGATTCTGAAGGGAGCAGAGGCGGGATCGAGAGAGCACAGCAGCAGATAATGAGGGCTACAGAGGTTCTGTCTGAATTGTATCATCACAGTCCAGCAAGCAATACGCT
Organism: Ceratotherium simum simum; assembly: GCF_057802395.1. Lineage (NCBI taxonomy): Eukaryota > Metazoa > Chordata > Mammalia > Perissodactyla > Rhinocerotidae > Ceratotherium > Ceratotherium simum. The sequence goes on from NC_141911.1 coordinate 45,107,354, forward strand.
GCCACTGTCAGCCAGCATCAGCCTCAACGGCCCAGCAGCCTCTGCTTGCTGACAGCTAGAAACAGGGAGAGACACATATTATCCACATTTTTTTCTCCTCCCTTCGACTAAAAAAGCCATATACTTAAAAGAACATGCATAGTCCTGCTCTGTTCTGCAGCTGCAAGATTTTTCTAGGTGTGGAACAAGGCATTTCCAAATTTCCTTCAATGCAGGATCAGTGGTTGCATTATTGATTTATTTTACCAGTGGGATTCAGGCCCAATAAAAGATATGAGGTTTTAGAGTTAGATGAACTAAGCAAGATTTCACTCACTTGAGAGTTTATTATTTTACTCTTAATGTTCATCATCATGTGTGTTACTCCAAATGCTTATTAGAATCTATTTTTGTAGGAAATCAACAGTATAAAATAATTTTCCCAACAGCAAAAATTATATATGTAAGGGCACAAATACTCCATTTCTCTGTTCATACAGCAAATGGAAACTTATATTCCAGCTACTTGTTTTGTTTTGTTTCTATTTGTTCTAAAGGATCCTAAATAAAATGGTTTTGCTTTTAGATTTAGAGAATGTCCCACCTGACATAAGCTCGGAGAAAAGAAAAGCATTTATGTGTAATCTCTGGCAGATAGTGAAACTGGTTCTTATATAGAGTCATAAATTTTACTGCTGGAAAAGACCTTAAGGAACATTTAGTTCAACCCCTTGTGGGTGGTAAATGGAGGTAGCCGCATGATACCTTCAAGATTGAAGTGAAAGTTACTTTCTGGGAAGAAAGTTGGGAAAAACAAAACAAAACAACCAACCAAAACATGTAATGAATGTGATCAGTCATTCTAGAAGCAGTTGACCGAAAGAGATAATCTGTAAATGGGCAGCTGAAGACCAGCCCCAAATTCTAATTCTGGAGCCTTCATATTAATACAAGGTGTGCATGGCTTGGAATGTTAAACCTAACAAACTCTATTGTGCCTGTGCTACAGACTAGGATAACATGCGGGATGTGGCAGCTTGCAATTGAGATAATGAGGAGCTGAAGAGTATATCCATTACAGTTATAGCCAAAGTCAATTGGCCTACATCTTGAGAAGACATAATATTCACCTATTAGGGGTCCAGAGGCAGGACAGGCCTCAGATACAGTTCCTACAGACCTCTGTCCTCTTCTCTTCCACTCTCTCCTCTAGATGGCTTCATCCTGGGTCTAGAAGCAAGGAGGTTGCAGCTGTCTCACATAAATATCTTATGGGAATATTTTTTGTTTTCAGTGAAAGTGCAGAAAAGTTAACTTTTGGACTTGTGAGGTCATCCATAGGTTGAATGCACTGGAAGTAAAAACTTGGAGCCAGGGGTTGCTATGAAATGTTCACCTCCTGAGACTTTGCAGCTTTCATGGGGAGAGCATTGGAGTTTCCTCTAGAGAACTAATGCAGGCTTGAGCCTAGTTTATCCTATTTTATCCTTGTGTATGGGGCTGGGTGGCTCCAAATGACATCTGGGATACAAGGAAAAATTCATACATTAGCTTTCTTTGGGGGATTAAGAAAACTCCTTTTGCTGCACTACTGTGAACATTAGTCTTGCACTTTTTTGTCTCAAGATCAGATGTACATAAAGTTTTGTAGCAGTTAAGATACAAAGAGCTTACAGGATGTAGAGTACAGCTTGGGGTCAAGGAAGGGCTCTAAGTTTAGATGAAAGATAATGACCTAGACCAAGTTGTTTAGACCATGATTTTCTCCAGATTCCCAGGTCAGGGACCTGCCTGAGCAGGGTGAGAAATTCTGCAGAGCTTGTGTAAGAGCAGATTTTCAGCATGTGCTAATAGTTATAGGAAGTGAAATTTGTAGCAGCTGGGAAGATGGGTGGAGGAAGTTTGATGCATGTTTGATCAATTACCAGTTCAGGCTTAGCAGGGAGTGTGAATGAAATGTGCTGGATTCATAAAACAGGGACTGACAGAACTAGAAGGAAGCATAGGATGGATCCTTCCTTTAAAAGGACAGGACAAAAGATGGAGGGTGGGTTGATTAACCAACTGAAAGAAAAGAATGCCGAGAAACTACACATGCAGTGTTAGGAAAGCTGGACCTCAGAGGGCAATTCTAAATCAAGTTTACAGAACAGGCCAAAATGAGAAAGCTGCTCCAACATAGCTTTGTGGGATCCAAAATGTGTAGTTAATCCAGACACACACTAACAGACTGTTCTGCTTTGCCTGGAGCAAGGACAATGTGGTGGTGGTGGGGGCAGTCAAAATGCCAGGGGCAAATGGTGCAAAGTTGATCCGATGACCAAAAGGAATGCATAGCTATACGATTCTGAAATTTCTCCTCTCCTTTCTATAAGGGTAATTGGTTTTGAAACTGAGAAGGGCAGGAAAATGCTAGGAAAGAGGGAACTGAGGAGATAGTAAGAGAATCTCTATTTATGTTAAACGAGTTGAAGGCTTTTGGCCTGGAGGAACCATATCACACGATGCTGAGAGTTCTTGAAGAAGTGATGGAGCCAGCCCTGATGGCCTAATGGTTAAAGTTCCACACGTTCTGCTTTGGTAACCCAGGTTCGGTTCCTGGATGCAGAACCACACCACAGTAGCCATGCTGTGGTGGTGGCTCACATAGAAGAACCAGAAGAACTCACAACTGCACACAGCTATGTAGTGGGGCTCGGGGGAGAAGAAAGGAAGAAAAAAGGTGGAAGATTGGCAACAGATGTTAGCTTAGGGTGAATCTTCCCCTGCAAAAAAAACCCAAAAAAAAAACAAAAAAAAGACTCTTCTGAGCCTTTATATTAAAAAAAAAAAAAAAAGGCGTGGCCCTGAAACACACTATTGGTAACCTTGGAGGAAGGCTGCCGAAAGATGGAAAATGTGCTAAGTTTCAGAAGGTGGAAAGACGTGGGTCCTCAAAGCATCAACTGGTAACTAGATAACTTGACTTTTTATAATTTTTATTTATTTATTTTTTCCCTCCAAAGCCCCAGTAGATAGTTGTATGTCACAGGTGCACATCCTTCTAGTTGCTGTATGTGGGACGCGGCCTCAGCATGGCCAGAGAAGCGGTGCGACGGTACGCGCCCGGGATCCAAACCCGGGCCGCCAGCAGCGGAGCGCCCGCACTTAACCGCTAAGCCACGGGGCTGGCCCAGATAACTTGATTTTAATTGCCAAACAATTTTAGAGATAATTATGTGAAAAGGTGCGTGTTCACCAGAAACAATCATCTTAAATTAACCGTGAATATCATTTGATAGAATTAATAGCCTTAGGTAAGTTAAATGCTACAGGCAAATCATTTTATAGGGTTTTTCAGGATACCTCATGAAGAATACTGAGAGCAGGCTGTAAGCAGGAGATTAAAGAATTTTACCCCAAGGATGAGGCCTAGTGGATTAGTGTCAATCCTGAGGCAATTATTTAGCAGCATGCTTCAAGATTTGGTTCCTAGTTTTTGTTTTTTTGTTTTCCTAACAACTTAGATTAATACTTAAAATATATGCTTACCTAATATGCAAATATCTTAAACTGAGGTTAGCAATAACACGCTGAATGACAGATTCAGAATCCAAGATAGAATTATGGGTCTAAATTAATAAGATTTACCAATGGAATGACAGGAAAGTATCGAACTTAAAAAGGAAAAAAAGGCAAATGAGCAGAAGAGTAAAAAAATGGCTTTATATAAATTTATTACCAAAAAAGCAAACCAAATCAAAGAAAACCTGGCGTTTTATTTGATAGTAAGTTAACTGTAAGTCAGCCCTGTACTGTGGCTCCTAAATATTGACCCATAAAGGGTCAGCTACTACCACTGGTTGAACTACCTCTACAGTATTGTGCTTAGTTGTTAGCACCACATTTTCATACGGAGATTGCACAAATTCTAGTGAGTTACAAGCAAGGGAAAGTGAGAATCTGAAAATCATGTCAATGAATAATGGCATGTTTGTTCAGTCCTTACCAGTCTGACTTGGTAGATGGTAGTTTGATGAGAGAGAAAATTTAGGAGGAGGAACAGGGTTTCAGTCACTATCATCTCAGCATTTATTGAGTGTCTGAATTGTGCCAGCTGCTGTGCTAGGCATAAGTTAATAATGTATATTGTCTGCTGGCTGAAGAAAGAGTCTAGTCAGGGAGACTGACATGTAGGCCAACAACAAAGTACACTGGGCCCAATGGGAGGGGACAGCACAGACATGAGGTTGGGTACATTCTTGATGGGCAATAATAAGGAACCAGGTAGAGACAGAGGGAGAGGAATGGTTTCCATGTAGAGAAAAGGATGTGGGAAAACAAAGTGGCATAAAAGATCTTGGTGCCCTTGGGAATGAAAAGTAGTTTGATATGGCTGGAGTGTGGGGGGTGTGTGGGAGAACGGCATGAGCTGATGCTAGAAGTAGACTGGGGCCACTAGTGGCCAAAGTAAGGTGTTTAACTTCATCCTGAAGGCATGGAGAATGAAGGGCTTTTAGAAGGTGACATGATTGATAGTGTAATTTTAAAATGATCACTCTGGCTTCAGTTTGGAAGATGGATCAGAAATGATGAGTCAAGGAGACCAGTGAAATGACAGATGCAGCTGTCCAGGTAAAAAGTTATGAGGTGCTCATTTCAGGCGGTGATAATAAAGATGGAAGGATGGGGTCAGATTCTAGAGTTATTAAGGAATTAGCATCAGCAAAACTGTGATTGGGATGGAGAGAGGAAGAAGGAGGAGTCCAATTTGATTTCCAGAATTCTTACCAGTGTGACTTGGTGGATAATAATTTGCTGAGAGAGGAATTTTAGGAAGAAGAACAGGTTGGAGGAACATGTTCAGTTTGAGTTTCCTTAGGTAGATCTCTATTTTTGGCCAATTGGTAGTTGGATATATGGGTCTAGAGCCCCAGGAGAGGCCTGTGATATAGCTCCAAGTGTGGAGGCAGGACTGTGTAGGTCATCCCGGGATGCTATCTAGAAGTGAGGAAAGAAGACGGTCAGACAGAAATACTAGAAACAACAGCATTGACATGATATACACAGAGTAGCAATAGGAGTCTCTACAAAGGAGACTGAGGAGTAGCCAAAGAGAAGGGAAGCAAAATTTCAAGAAGGTATATATTGGAAATCCAAGGATAGAGACTTGTCATAGTATTTGACAACCTGGAGGTCATGGGGGACTCACTGAGAACAGACTGATTGTGTGGTAGGGCTGTAAGTCTCCTCAGAGGTTTGAGAAGCGAATGAGAGCTGAAGAAAGGGTGGCACTGGAGACTGATTGCTCGGAAGCTAAAAATGAACCCAGAGCAGGTGTGGCAGGATTTGTTCAGGCTTTGCTCTCGCTGCCTCTTTTGCTAGGAACTCCTGCACCTTTGCCGGCCACCTCTGCCTGCTCAACTCCCGCTGAATCTTCAAAGCTCAGATGACAGAGAAAAGTAAGTTTAGGCTAGTGTGGTGTCTATTTCAAGGTGTCCTTGAATGTTGCATTTGGTTTTTTGTCTCACATTGTGAGAGGGTCACAGACAAACTCACAATGTGGAAAGTGATCCTGAACTTGGCTCCTTGCTCCCACCTGCCATTGCATCATCAGTTTGCTTTCCTGTCTTTCTGCCCGAGGCCACTGTGACCATCTTAGGAGTAAGGATAATGCTGTTTTCATTACTATTATTATTTTTTTTAACATGTTGAGCCCCTGGTTTACTGCTCAGCCTCAATGTTTGTCAAATGCATGAATGTGTCTTTAAGCCATGTTATGTAAAGAGCTATTGAAGGAACTGGGAATGTTTATACTGGAAAATCCAAACACGTGCAGTTTCACACCATGAACACATTCTCCCAATGTAGTACTTTTTCAGATTATGAGATGAAATATGAGGTGAGATGTGTATGCAAAATCATCTGAAGGTGGTACCTTTTTACTGAACAGTAGATCCTGGCTTGGCTCATAGCCTTTGCCTTACAATGTTTGATGTTATTATCTGAGCACATCCTTTAGCATAAGCTCATTGAAGGTGGGGGCCACATTTCACAGATTTGCAAATCTCTTTGTATTCTTCATAGTGCTTAGCAAACTACCCAGATAGTGTATAGTAGATAGTTCATAAATATATTTGTTAGGTTGAATCTGAATTCAGGGTAATGCAGGACATTTAGCTTTATTATAATTACCAGTAAAACCACACTCTAGACTGTAAAAATCAAATACTGCATAAATGTTAAATTTTGTCCTTGCTCTCAACAGACTACATTTTGCTCTTGGCCTTTCTTTTATTGGAGGACTCGGTGGTCTTTTCGTCACGCCCCAGCAAGAGGCTGGAAATGGATAGGAAACCTCTCCCGAGAGGAGCAGCTCAGGTGGTCCAGGGCCTGGATCCGGAACCGACATGCTGTTTGACTTTGTAGAGATGTGAAAAATTAGGTTGACTTCTTCTCTTTCTCCTTCTCTTCCTCCTCCTTCCTTTTCTTCTGTGTGTTCACAGGGAAAAACGTTTTCATCAATTGGGAGCCTGATTCCCCTTGAGCTGGTCAATTCTTTAATTTTGGACTACTTGACTGGATTTTTGAATATGCACTGAAGGAATTTGGACTTGGAATTTGAAGAATTTGGATCAATTTCAGGAGAGGTAGCCCAGCCCTGTAGCTAACACACAGGCTTTGATATAGCACAGAGCTGGAGCGTTGTTAACAGTTTAACCAGAAGCCTCAGTTTCTTGATCTGAAAACGGATTGACAACTATACCTATTTCTAGCTATGAGGACTAATGAGATGATACATTTGCTATGCTTATCACAGAGATAACATATAGTGAACACTTACTAAATAACACCTACTTTTGTTATTATGAGGGGATGTCAAGGGATCTAGCTGTTTGTAGATTTGCACTAGGCTGACAGAGGATCTGACATGTGTTGGGCTCAGGCTGCTGGAACCACATCTGCAAAGACAACTTCTGACTAATGAGTTTTCAAGTTTTGCGGCCTCTCTCCCTGCATACCTCACATTCCATCTGCCCCTGCCCTTTCATGCATGCTCTCACCACTGCATCTAGCCCCTTCTAACCCCTTTCTCCTGGAGAGATTTGTAACTGGGCTTCCCATCAGTCGCTTCTTGCTGTCGGAAGAATCTTCCACAGACGTAGATCCGATGTTAGCACTCCTTTGTTTAAAACCTCCAGTGGCTTCCCCTTATCTGTTTACTTTCCGTAACTGGTCATTTGAGGCCTTCAGGGCTCCTCCGGTCTGTGGCTTACTGAAACAAACTTGGGCTTTGGTATTACATAGGCTCTTGTTTAAACATGACTCTGGCACAGGTATTTGACCTTGGTCCTTACTGAAATTATCCGAGCCTATTTTCTCATTGGTAAAATGGGGATTATGATATTTGCCTCGCGGGTTGACGTGAGGCTTAGAAATGATGGAAGGAAAGTTGTTCGTGCATGCTCAAAAAATGATAGCGATTATCCTGCTAAACTGCTTCTAATCTCCACTGCCCTTTCTCACCCCGGTGTCTCTTCTTACATGTAACACATAGCTCATTCCACTTGACCTTGATTCCACACCTTCCTCACCCCTGCCTTTTAAGCATCCCTAATTTTAAGGATTAAACAACATTATCTTTCAAGATTTCTACCCAGATTGACATCAAATGTAAATATGACATAATAATAAAGTCATATTCTTAGGTTTTAATATAACCAATAATGAGATTTAACAGTTTTTTTATTTGCCTTGATTTTAATGGGTGTACTTCCTCATGTCAGAGACCCATAGTAGATAAGAAAATGAGGAATGTAAAATATTGAATTTAGGAAAAGCAAACACGGACAGGGTTTCTACTTGTGGTGATTGCCAAGAAGACAACAGAGGATCAATTATTCTATGTCTCTTTGGCTTCACTTTTCAGCCTGGTAGGTGTTCCTTCAACTTAGTAAATATTAATATTTACTGATTCCACTGCACATTTGATCTCCCTCAGAATCATGTCCAGAATATACCTTGAGTGAATACATTATTGGAAAGAACAATGGACTTTACAGAATACCCGAGCTGTAACAAATATATCTTAATTTTAAAAGTTTCAAATGGTTTGTTTTGATAATTAAAGAAGGCATGAATTCAATTTGGAATTGAACGTCTGAACTCTCATACATTCTTTTCAATTCCTAAGGGACTGAATTGTGTTTATTGAAGAAAGTACAGGAGTGTGTAGGTTTAAGCCATTTCTTTCCAAGAGGTCCTGGCATGACCAATTTATTGACAATTGGGTGGAGAATATTTCCAACGAAAGGGGGCAACACGGGCCGGCCCCGTGGCTTAGTGGTTAGGTGCGCGTGCTCCGCTACTGGCGGCCCGGGTTTGGATCCCGGGCACGCACCAACGCACCGCTTCTCCGGCCATGCTGAGGCTGCGTCCCACATACAGCAACTAGATGGATGTGCAACTATGACATACAACTATCTACTGGGGCTTTGGGGGCGAAAAAAAAAAGGAGGAGGATTGACAATAGATGTTAGCTCAGAGCTGGTCTTCCTCAGCAAAAAAAAAAAAAAAAAGAGGAGGATTAGCATGGATGTTAGCTCAGGGCTGATCTTCCTCACAAAAAAAAAATAAAAAAAAAATAAAAGGAGTTGGCTTTAAAAAAAAAAGGGGGGCAATAATTTGAGTCTTTTCAACGCCTGGTAAAGAATTAGAATCAAATTAAAAGGCATTTAAGAAACCCAAAGGGCAGATAATCTTTCATCTGACAGTTGGATGGGCGATGGTTTCCTCCCATTCTCACCTGTGCTCATCCACAGGCAATGCTTGAACTTAGATGTTTCGATAATTCTTAACTTACTTTTAGCTCCACTACTGGGTCAAGACCTGTCACAGCGCAGATAATATGGCACTGAAGATCAAAATGAAGGCACCAGAGTTGGTTATGCTGTTATCCGAAGCTAATGTTTCGTTTGTGGCAGAATACAGGTTTTCCCAGGCACATGTGATAAATCGGTCTCCTATCATCTATATTTCCTCTATATTTTCAACATGAGAGTAAGAATAATACAGTAATATCTTAATTAGTGGAATTTCAAGCAATCAAAAATTTCTGTTCATCATGCACATTCCTCTCCAACTCTCACACAGAATCATGGTGCTGTAATGCTGCAAAATGTTCATCTTGAATGTTCAGATGATTCAGTTATGTCTTACTCTACTAATACAGGACCATAGCATTCACCATAGTCTAATTATTTTGAAAATTGACAAACTGTCTTTATTATACATGGTAAGACTTAACTACTCTTGATGAATATGAGTTAGCTGTACCTGCTAATGTTGGTAATGCATTTTGGGAGTCTTCAAAGAAGATTTTTAAAATTTATTTTTAACTCATGTTCCCCTGAATACGCCCTTGGTGTTGGTGTCCTTTCTCTTAGTCCGCTGGTCTGGACACTCACTAAGGAGAGAAACTTGTGCAGTATTCTTCTCAGTTTAGGAGCCAAGATGGGCATTTGCTGGGTCAAAACAAATCAGTTCTAGAAAGGAACTAAAGCTCTTTAGCCTATGCTGGGTACCAGCGAGATTATGCTTATAAAGTTCATGAGGTTGATTTGAGAGCTTTTCAAGACATGCAGCTCCCTGATCTAATCTTTTATCCGGATTTATTCACTTCTTGCCCTTTACCTCCAAATCCTCCACTGAAATTTGGCACCCTCCTTTGTTGCACTAGCCAGAACTAATAGCAATATGAATTCACTTAATGGACAAATCATTCTTCCTTTATCATTTCTTATAGCTTGCATCTAAAGTCAAGATGCTAGAATTCATCCCCTTGTCCAATCTCCAGCTCTCCTCAACCAAATTCAGACACACAGGGATCTCCTGCTTCTACTCTAACTTTGCCTCTAACCTGGACCACATCCAGTTGCTGCTACCATTTCACATCCTTCCCTTGCCTTCACTCCTCATTTATCCAATTTTAGGAGTTATAAACCTTGGATCACAAAATAGGAAGAAACAAACTATTTCTATATGAACCATAGGTACTGCTTTTGAATATTTATGCATTCAGCTTTTCTGATGGCACTTCACCCATGCACAGAACCAAATTTCTTCAAAAGACAACTTGACAAAAATCTTTGAATAAGCTAAGTGATATTCAATAATCTAGCATGGTAAAACAAGGTAATTTGGTTAGATGATAGTTCCTTATGAGAGAAACGGAGTGGGAAGGAAAAAAGAAAATAGAATAAAAAATTATTTTCTTGTAAATTTACCTTTGTAGGAATCTGTCTTCATATACACAGGCTTTTATTTGGAATACAGCTTGTAGTCACTGAAGCAAACATTGCTTTATATGCACTATGCTACCAGATCAATAATGTGGCTGGTGCTCGGAGCAAAAGGAGCTCCAGATTATCTTGCTGCTTTCTTTTACTGTTCAGTCAACAGGAAAAAGACCCAGAAGAAAAAAAAAATAAAATACAAAGAGAAACATTTTCATCTCCCGTTTTCAGAGCTTCCATTCTCCTCAACGCCCAGGGAACTAATGTGCAAGATTGTGTAATTACCATTTTAAAAGACAGTCATAGAACTTTTTAAAAAAAGCATCTAGGCTATTACACTTGCACATGTGCAAATAACAAAGGCTTCTTTAATGAAGTTTCAGTTAGGCTGTTAATAATATTTGACTAGCATTAACAGGGTAAATCTTTTTCTCTTCTTTTAATGTATTTGTGTTCTTATTTTTAAAGTGGGTTTCTCTTAGTGATCATATAGTTGGGTCTTCTTTCTATTTTTGTTCAATCTGAACATTTCTGCTTTTTAATTGGGGTGTTTAAACCATTTACATTTAATGTGGTTATTGAGACAATTGGCTCAAAATTGACTATCTTGTTATTTTCTATTTGTCCCATTTTTTATTTGTTCTTTTCTGCCTTCTTTTGGATTACTTGTTTTTAATCCATTTTTTCTCCTTTGTTGGCTTCAAATCTACCTCTTCATTTTGCATTTTTAGATGTCATTTCATTGTTTATAGTATACACCTTTAACTCATCTTAGTCTACCTTCAAGTGATATTATATCACTTCATGTGTGTATATGATCTTACAACAACATAATTCTATTTCCCACACTCTGGCCTTTGTGTTATGTTATACATTTTACTTCAACATATATTGTAAACCCCACAAAATATTGTTATTATTTCTGTTTTCTCTGGTCAATGTTTTAAAGGTATTTAAAAACAAAGAACAAAGATTCTTTATATTTACCCACATATTTTCCATTTCTGGCACTTTTCATTCCTTTGTGTAGATCCAGGTTTCCATCTGGTTTTCCTTCTGCCTAAATGATTTTCTTAAATATTTCATGTACAGCGGGTCTGCTAGTGATGAATTCTTTCAGGACTTCTATGTCTGAAAAGTATTTATGTTGGGGTATGGAATTCAAGGTTTTTGAAATTATTTTTTTCTTTCAGTACTTTAAATATGTTGTTCCATTATCTTTTGGCTTGCATTGTTTCTGAAGAGAAGTCCACTTTAATTCTTACTTTTTCCTCTGTCTATAACGTTTCTTTTTATTTTGGTTGCTTTTAAGATTTTTTTTTTTTTAACTGGTTTTAAGCAATTCAATTATGATGTGCCTTGGTTTGATTTTCTCCATGTTTTTAGGCTTGGGGTTCTTGGAGATTCCCGGATCTGTGGGTTTATAATTTTCATCAAATGTGAAAAAAATTCAGCCATTACTTTTTCAAGTATTTTCCTATATCCTTTTTCCTCTCTTTTGGAGACTCCCACTGGATATAATTATTTCACAGATCATTGTTGCTTTGTTCATTTTTTAAAAGTGTCTTTTTACTCTGTTTCATTTCTGATAGTCTCTATTGCTATGTCTTCAAGTTCACTCATTTTTTTTCTTCTGCAATGTCTAATCTGCTGTTAATTGCATCCAAGCTATTTTTTATCTCATATTTATTTTTTAATCTCTAGAAATTTGATATAGTCTTTTTTATTTCTTACATGTCTTTACTTAACATGTTCAATTTTTTTGTGTGTGTGAGGAATATTAGCCCTGAGCTAACATCCACTGCCAGTCCTCCTCTTTTTGCTGAGGAAAATTGGCCTTGGGGTAACATCGGTGACTATATTCCCCCACTTTATATGTGGGATGCCTGCCACAGCATGGCTTGGTAAGCAGTGCGTAGGTCCACGCCCGGGATCCAAATCAGCGAACCCAGTGCCACTGAAGCAGTGTATGCAAACTTAACCACTACGCCACCGGGCTGGCCCCAACATATTCAATTTTTTGTCTTGCTTTATGAAAATATGGAATAGAGTTATAATAACAATTTTAATGTCCTTGTCTGATAATTCTACCAATGGTGTCACTTCTGGGTCAGTTGTGCTTGATTTATTTTTATCCTAATTATGGCTCATATTTTCCTGCCTCTTTACATGCCTGGTAATTTTTGATTAGGTGTCAGACATTGTGATTTTACCTTGTTGAGTGCTGGATATTTTTGAATTCTTTATAAATATTCTTGAGCTTTGTTTTGGGATGCAGTTAAATAACTTGAAGCTGTTTGATCCTTCTAGGCTTGCTTTTAAGCCTTGTTAGGCAGGGGCAGAGCAGCATTTAGCTTGCATCTAATATTTCCCCAATATTGAGAGAATACCTTCTAGACCTCTACCTGATATCTCATGAATTCAGCGATTTCTCACTCTGACTGGTGGGAACAGACATTATTTCTGATCTGTGTGAGCTCCAAAGATACTTCCTTCTGTTTCTTTTGGGTTCTGCTTCTTTCCTCAGCCTCAGGTAGTTTCCTCACACACATGTACTGAAAAGTACTACCCTGAAATTTCAAGTGGGATCTTCTGCAGTTTTCTGTAGTTATCTATCTGTGCAGTTGCTTCCTCTCTGGTACTTTGCCTCACAAACTCTAGCAGTCTTGTCCTCCCTGGACTGTCAGCTCTGTTTCTTTAACTCAACGATACCTCTGTGTTTCTCCTAGATTCCTCCTCCATGTGCGGCATTCTGGAAACTCTCCCCAATCAGTTAGCTGGAGTAATATAGGGCTTACCTCATTTGTTTTTCCCTCTCTTAGAAATGGCTGTCCTGTGCTGCCTGATGTTTAGTGAATTAAAACTACTTTTTCATGTATTTTTGCCTGTTATTTTAGTTGTTTTAGATGAGAGAGTAGATCAGTTCTCTAATCTCCATTGTGATTGATAGCAGAAATCTCTGTTCACTGCATTTGATTTAAAGCTTGTCAACCTACCAAAGTACATTTCCAGAACTGGAAAAGTTTTACTTGACTTTGCGGGAAGTATTTTGAATCTGATCAAGTTTTCCCATTTTCTGGGCTCCCATCTTTTAATCTGTCATCTGTTAACAAGAATATAGCAACAAGTCTTCTACCATCAATTTATTACTCAGTCTTTCTATTTGCAAAATTGGTACGGTAATATCAACCTTCAACTTTCATAGAAGTATACTACATTTAAATAAGCAATATCAGGCAATGGTTTAAAAATTGTTAGAAACAGAACTTTATGAATGCAAGCTATAGTGGTAAACATTTCATAGCTAAAAATCAAAGTAATACTAGATCCTTTAATTTCTAGAATTCTATAATTTTTAATGATATCCTTAAAATGGGACAAACAAATGTAAGATTATTGTCTTTTTAATATTTGCTAAGAAGAACTCTTCAAAAGGGAGTCCCCCATGTTCAGCATAAATGGAATATCAAAAGCTTTTGCTAAAATGAAATGAAAGACTTAGAGATATAATATTTCTTGAATAATTAGCTTTGGGAATAAAAGGGCAAGAGAAATAACAACAAATGAATTCTTTAATTATGCTCTTCTCAAAAGCACTATTGTGTATTGTGGGTTATTTCTCTTTCTCTGCATGCACGTTTGCATGTATGTATATCTATATTTGTGTGCATGTGTGTGTATAATAATATTACAACTGGAAAAACTGCATGGATCATCTACCACCACTCTGATCACTTAGAGGAAACTCTGCCTAATATAATGTATGCCACAAGTGCCTGGCATAGTGTTACTGAACCAGGTTCGATTTTGCTTGTCACCCAGAAAGCCAATCACTGAAACAATGAGATTGCAGCCGAGAGGGTTTTAATCATGAGGCAGCCAATTGAGGAAGTGGGAGAACAAGTCTCAGATCTGCCTCCTCAAAAATGGGGACTCAGGGATATTTGTGGGGTAGGGAGCAAGATGGTCTGAAGTGTGGGTATAGATGATTGGAGGTAAGGAGAAGTGAGGTAATTGATGATCTGCATAAGTGAAACTTCATGCCTTTTCATAGGACACATGTTCACAAAATGGTGACGTTAGCATGATCTGAGGGTGGAGTTTTTAACCTCTTGACATTAAAAAGGTCACTTATCGGGCACCTGCACAGGCCCAGTTGATGGATTGGTGGTTTCAATTGACCTGAACTGATTCCTGAAAAACAGCTCAAATGTCCATTACCATGGTGACCCAGGCGCCAGGGAGATGTTATCTATAGGAACCTAGAGGGAGTTGGATAGTATATTGCCTAAGCAGCTCAGTTAACAGTGGGTGGGTGAAGAACTAAAAGCTATAACTAGTAATTGCAAAAAAACCAACAAAACTTTAGTTACTAGCCACCTAATCATCAATGGCTGTTTACCAGTTTCAATAGTAAGACTAGAGTATACACATTTTAACTCCAAGTCTGGTAAAGTTTCCTCCCTGTTTGTTTCTGTATTTCTTCTTTTTATAATGGAGAGGTAGATGAAAAGTATCTGGAAAGATTTTTTTATTATTCTATATCACAACTCATTTTTTTCCCATTAAAATTATTTTTTCTACCCATTTAAAAAATCTATGTGAGCAACAGATTTGTTGACAATTGGGTATGATTAACCAGGCCATGGGTTCATCACATCATGTATTCAGTGTTGAATTACAAAGCCATTTTATCTTAGATGTTAGTATTGGCATCATATTGGTTAATCCATCAACTTACAATAATCATTAAACATAGAGGTAACAGTTTCTTATACTTTTTCGTACTTCTTACAAAAATAATTTACCCAGTGGACACATCATTTATCAAGCATTCCATCTGTCTTTCTGCACCTCCCATCCCTAACAAAATACAATAGCTCAACAAACAGTTACAAACTACATCTATCCACTAATCACTCTTCAGTATTCAGGTCAATAGTCTTAATGAAGTGCAGTCTCTTCTCTGGAAAAAAAAAAAAGTCTTGTGTTACATGAAGTAGAGGTTTAAAGAACAGCATCTTTGGTGGATAAATATGGCCACAAATATTTTGCAACTTCTCACACCAAGAGGTGGAGTCTATTTCCCCCCTGCTTGTGTCTGGGCTGTCTTGTGACTTGCTTTATCAAATATACATAATATGGTGGAAGTGACATTATGTGAGATCCGAGCCAAGGCCTTGAAGGCTTTGAAGATTTTGTTTTAGTCCCCTTGAAACCCTGTGTCCTGGTGGAGGAGAGACCATGTGGAAAGAGACCCAGATACCCTAGTCATCGCAGGCATTCCAAATGTCCCAGCTGGGATCCCAGACATGTGAGTGAGCCCACCTGACACCACATGGAGGAGAGATGAAATTGTTCCAGGTGAATCCATTCCAAATTACTGATCCACAGAGTCACAAGCAAATTATTACTTTAAGCCACTAAGTTTTGTGGTAGTTTCTTACTCAGCAAGAGATAGCTAGACATGGTACAGATGAATTGTCCCTCCATCTCTGCCTTCTTTTTAATCAATCAGCCCTCCTAACAACTTCAGTTTCTCTTTTCTGGATCCTTCACGTCTTTCATTTCTTATAACATACTCTATGGAATCCATTTGCTATTAACTATTTATATAATATGTTATATAATATAGATTAAATTTTTTTAAAATCTCAGTTTATTTAATTCTCCTAGAACTCTTATAAAATAAATAGATGGCAATGACATTCCATTTCAAGATGATGAAGCAATGCTTTGCATTAAATAATACTTTTTTTAAGAGAGGCTTACTTTGCTTTGTAGACATGATCTCACCATTCCTTTAATTCTGCAATCAGATAGGTAAAATGTAATGAGCAAACTTAATATCTTCATGGAATTTCTGGCACTGCTTAGACCTTGCTAGCGTTCCTCTCTTTTGCTGAATGATTATATATATATTATAATAGGTGATCTATGAGGGAAATAGTCACAAAGATATAATAGAATGCATTACTATGTTTATATAGAACCAAAGCATAGGCAAAATTAGAGATTTTCAGCTTTATTTGAGGAAGATAAAAAAAAATCCCCTCCTTTATGTTTCACTCCTAACATTTTCCTTCTTAAATTCTTGTACCTTAGGACTTAAAATTATCTGCTTTGGCTATTTTTATGGATTGTGTGAACTGGTTGGCTGCTAAACTTTATTTCACCTTAGATAAAGTGGCATGTTTGTTAACAAGTGTCTTTTGGTTTTTGGAATTGGAAGATCTGCTTCACATTTCAACAACACATTTGGCTGTACCCACCACCTTATCACAGGACGTATTGTCTTCACGTTCCTAAGCTCAAATAAAGATTTGCCCTTAAATTTGTGACCTTAAAACACATTAGTTTAGGATGAAAATCTCTATCTTGAGGTCTGTGAGACTACGAAAACAACATAAAATTTGTGTGGATATACCTTTTTTCTTGAAAAAGGGTGTGTAGTTTTCATCAGTTTTTCCACAAACCTGTTGCTCCCCAATTTTTTAATCAATGTCCTAGGAGCTTGGATTTTGTAACATTTCTCTATTCCTGCTTCAGTTCATCAAGAATTATGGTTCCATAATGTCATTCAGATAATCCAAATATGTAATTTCCTTCAAAAGAGCAGTCTATTTAATGGCACATAAAGATCAACAGTCAATCTTAGGAAATTACCAATGAAATCATGTCAGGGAGGAAATTCTTATATATGGTATTGTCTTGGTTCTGGCTGCTATAACAGAATACCATAGACTGGGTAGCTTAAACAATAACCATCTGTTTCTCGCAGTTCTGGAGTCTGGAAGTCCAAGACTAGGGTACCGGCATGCTTGACTTCTTGGTGAAGGTCTTCTTCCTGGTTTGTATCTTTGTGTGGAGGAGAGAAAGAGAGCTAGTTCCTCTTATAAGGGCACTAATCCCATCATAAGCCTCTACTCTCATGACCCAATTACCTTCCAAGGCCCCACTTCAAATACCATCACATTCAGGCTTCAACATATGAATTTTGGGGGACACAAACATTCTGTTCATAGCAGATATTAAGCTACATTATATTTCACTAGAATTATAGTGTAATGTTTCTCAAACTGTGGTATAGGAAGATCAGAATTACCTGGACCTTATAACAGACAAAGTAAGTAGGAACTCTGAGGGTCAATGCTTAGGAATCTGTGTTTAGTAAAATTTCTTTGATGATTCACATATACACTGACATTTGAGAACCACTGATAGTATATTGGAAAATTACAATGTGTTTTCTTCTTTCAATGATAAATAAAATCAAATACACAAAGAATATAGAACTTTTTCAAAATAGAGCAGGAGTTATAACCAGCTAGTCATGTGATCAATTAAATGTAATTAATTTCATGCTGGATTTGGTTATGGTCATTTTTTTTTTTGAAAAGTGATGTTGTGCATGCACAGTAAAGGGAAAGCTGAGATCCTTTTGTTGAGACTGTTTATAAGATGCTATCTTTTGAGAGAACATTTAGATGGCACTGTGTCTGTCTGGTGGGAAAAGGTTTTTAGCTCTTGTCTGTTGATCTGGAGGTTTTGTTGCACCAGGGAATGAAACACTCAGTGTGTTATATCCACAGAAGCAGAAAGTGCTTTCTTTCCCTTAGCCCCTTCTTCCTAAGATGTCATATCTTGAAGAAAAACAAAACAGAAAAGGAACAAATTTATTCTCAGGGAGCTTGGAGGAGCATGAATTATTTATCCTCAGAAATCCTCTACTATCTTTGCATGAAAGAAAGCCCTATTATTAAAAGTGAATGTTTCTTTTTCTGCATGTCAATAACTGGGAGATCAGAATGGACTGGCTGTTAGATAGCTTCCTCCTTGGAGACCGAGCTCCCCAAGGTAGCCTCTGCAGCAGCTAAGTTATTTTTAAGACAATAAAATCATTGGAACTGATATATTAACACCCAAAATTGATGTGACAGGGATCTGCCACTGAGGCAGTCTAAAAGGAAGAAAAGGCCATTGAAATGATCCCAATTACCTTTTAATTATGAATTAACACATTTGCATAAATCACAGCACAGAGAATTTCTGGGTGCATGTGCATGTGTGTTTAAATTGCCTCGGTTCACGAGACTCCTTATTTTCTTTCAGCTAGGTCAAGCAGTATATTCTCCACTACCTTCATCCTGGAGCATGGGAAGTCAAGTCTTCTTGCCTGGGGAAAAATTTAAATTTTTCATTGATGCCAGTAATCTCCTTTTCTTTCCAAGCAGTTGTGCAAATGAGAACAATTGTTTTGTCTTTTCCAGTTCATACTGGGCTTCTCAAGAGCTGATAGAACATGGTGCTTCTTTGATAAAATAAATTTTGGTTAGGAAGAGGCAGCTGCGTCTTTCAGTCCTGAAGGGATGGAAAATAAAAGAAAATTACAAATTGGGCTTGTCATTCTACTGGGCAGTGGCTTTGGGAGTCACGGCCTCTGGTGGCCCACCTAGCCACCTGGTTCTCTTTGCTCTAGGGTAAGTGGTAAGCTGGTGTCGGGGAAGAGGGAGAATGCCCTTCTGCCCTTTCCCTTAAGGTTCTTATGGCTGGCCAAATAATTAAAAGACAGGTTAGCAGGAGAAAATAATACCAAGTTTCACAACATGTATACATGGGAGAAACCAGGAAAACTGAGTTTCTTAACACAATAGCGGCGATTCTCATCTTAAATACCATCTTCAGCTAAAGACAGAGGATGTTGGGGGTGGTAGTGGTTTGGGATTTCAGAGGGGAAGAAGACAATTCACATGGAGAGGGAAATGTAAATGTTTGTTCGATAATTCTTTACAGGTCCACCTATAGAGAATGTGGCTGGAGAGAGACAGAAATCACAGTAATCAAGAGTATGTAGATTTAAGTCCTCTCCTTCCGTACTGATAAAAGTTTTCACAGATAAGGTGATCCCCCCCACTTCCCACTACACAGAGGGAGATACCTTAACAAATGTAAATATTTGGTAAACAGAACTTTGAAAAGAATGAGCTTAGCGAGGACCCTGCCAGTCTGTCCATACCCAGAATTAAATTCCTTTAGGAAGTTAGTGGGGGAGGTCAAATGTCCATCAGAGAAAACAATTAAGGTAAAGAGACATATTTCAGGGTGGTCAAATTTTGATCTCCCACACTGGAAACTGTTGGCATTTTATTCCTGGAAATAAAATACTAGCTGTTTGGAATCAGCTCTTGGTTTTTCAGAGTTGAGGGAGAGGCCAGTATTTGAATCATTGTACATAGACCCCTGTGTGCCCAATGTATGTGTGCTATCCAGCTTCACTAGAGAAAAGACAGTGTTTGTTGACTTCTGTTTGTTAAAATAGGGGATCTTTTAAAGAAAAATGTCAACGCTGGTGGAAGGCAAAATTCTAAAGGAAAATAGTTGATCTGCAGTCTCACAGCCACCCTCCCCCATCTTAGACATTCCCACCCTCACAAGTGCTCTGGGCCTTTGTCCCATGACAGCCCTCTCCCACCCCGATTTCCCTGCCTCCTTCCTTTAGCCCTTCCTGTCTTTTTCTTATTATTATCTAGGAGCTTGATATATTTCTATGAAGCAAAAGATTAGAAACAACCCAAATGCCCATCAATAGAGAGGGCTGGCTAAATAAAGTGTGGCACATTCATTTAATGAAATACAATGGAACTGTAATAAAGAATGGAGGAGCTCCATGTACTGATAAGACCAGATCTCCAAGATTCATTGTTAAGTGAAAAGTAAAAGGACAGGACAGTGTGTATATTGTATCTTTTGTGCAAAAAAAAAAAAAAATAGCGGGGGAATAAGAATCGGGATCCTTATTTACTTGTATATGCTTAGAAAAACCGTTTGGAATGATACATAAAAAGAAAAAGAAAACAACTAACGGTGGCTAATGCTGAGTGAGGTGGGAAGTGTTTAGTTGAGGAGAGGTATTTGACTGTGTACCTTTTGGTTATTTGCATTTAATTATATATTTTTTAGTTTAGAATGAGATTGTCGTTTAAGTATAACATATATTCAGAAAATTGCCAAGAGCCTTAGTCTACAGCTCAAAGTGTTCATCTGTGTAGTCAGCACTCATATCTAGAAATAGAACATTACCACCACCTCAGCAGCCCCCTGATGCCAGGAATCTTATTTGCCTCAGATGCCCTCCAGTCACTACCTGCTCTCAGTGGTACCCACTATCATCACTTCTCACTCCTATTAAAAATGAATCTTTAAAAAGAGGCAAAATCATGACTCATACAAATATTAAATGCATCTGGAGTCAAAGATTTCATTTAATTCATTAATTAATGAGGAAACTGGTGAATGCAAACCACCCCCCACAAAAGCCAAAACAGTTGAAAGAGAATCCAAAGAGCAGACACACGTATAGGCCATTAGGAATGCTAAAATGAAGTAGCTAATAGAGGCCAAATTAGCCAATATCCACAGGGAAATAATCAATACTGTCTTCATCTGACAAAATTCATTTGTATGTCTATAGACAAGAATAATTTGCATTCCTATCCATTGTGTACAACTTATAAGCTATAAAGTAGCTCAAAGACAGTGAAAGGCACAGGTGTCTACAGAATCAGATGGCCCCAAAGGGTATGTCGGACAATGCCCATTATTGCATTGAATAGACATCCAGTAACCATCTTTGCCCATTTCAAAGTCTTTCACTATTTTTTATGATACATCATGCGTTAATTTAGCCTGTTTTTGAACACTGTATAAATAGACTCACACATAACATTTCTGGCCTTTTTCTCTCAATATTGTGTTTATTGGATTCATTTATTTCACTGTGAATTCATTTTCATTGTGTGAATATACCACAATTTATTTATTAATTCTATTGTTCATGGACATTTAGATTGTTTTGTTTTCTGTTTTGAGTTGAGAAACTAAAGCAGAGGTTGGCAAAATTTTTCTGTAAAGGGACAGATAATAAATACGTTTGGCTTTGCAGGCCTTTCAGTTTTAGTTGCAACTACTGAACTCTGCTGTTGCACTAAAGCAGCCATAGTCAATACATAATGAATGGATGTGGCTGTGTTCCAATAAATCTTTATTGATAAAAACAGGTAGAGGGCCAGATTTGGCCAACAGACTGTCATTTGCTGACCTCTGATCTAACCCTTTTACACATGTACATCTTACGGTCTATTTTAACATAACTTTATTATTCAGGAAATGTCTGATCAGGTAGGTACAAGTTGCAAATAACTTTACTGTTTAAGGAACTTACCAAAAATCCAATTTAAACAAAAATCAGTCTGTTCAAGTTTTCAACAAATAGCATCAAAGGATGGTTTACTTTCCAAGACTCTTTGAAAGGCTCACCTCAAAATATTCACCTTCCTGTGTCCATCAATCCTAACTACTATATCTTGATTCTTCCTGAATCCTAATCAAGCTTCTCACATTGAAAGACTCACCTTAAACTAAATCCAAAACATCATAAATATCCTTTCCCCTACTGAGATGAAGACTCTGGCAAGATAATGCTCTCCTTTACTGTGATAAGCAATACACTCAACTTTTTCTTGTCAACAGATTATTTGGAGGTATTTTTGGGGAGCCGGCATTTGACAGGGCTCCCATGAATAGTGCTGTGATGAACGTTCTCCTGGGTACCTTTTGGTAACATATGCACACATTCCTGCTGGAAATGTACCTATGGGAGGAATTTCTGGGTCACAGGATATGTGGATGTCCAGTTTAGTGGATACTGCTAGACAGTTTTCCAAAGTGCTTTTGGACTTTTTGATTTTTGAATGCATCATCTGTTAAAGAAATTAAATTAAAAATGCAAAAAAAGAAGATATAAAAAAGCAGAGTCAGTATAGTCAAAACGTGTGGTTATCTGGCAATTGATAAAGGAAAAACTATTTTAGACAAAAATATCCTGGTTTTTAGAAAGATGTACGTTCTGCTGAAGCAATTCTAATTCTTCAAGGTCTATTGCAGCTAGGAGCAAACATACCCCAAGAGTGTTGGAGTCTTTCTGCTCTAATTCCACGTTCATTAAGCACACTTCCAATTATGAGCTGGGTTTCCTGAGATACCGTGTGTGCCAGACACCCCTGTACTTTACCTCACATCCTTTTGGACTCACTTCTGATTTCAACTATGGCTAGAGGAACTAGCTAAGTTCTGTGCAGGCTTCAACTCCCACGGTGCCGACAGTATCATGTCTCAAGCATGCATTGTGTGACTTTTACATTTGGCTCTAGGGCTTCTCCAATGACACAGCATGGGACACAGAAGGAAGCCCTGAAGTGAGAGTGTTGGGGAGTTAGCATTTCCTGGGGCTATGCTCAACCAATGGGGAATGATGGATAAAATTCTTTTCCAACATTATGGATCAGTTCCCGAGTCCATGTCAGCCCCTGAACCAATTCCAGGAAGGTTTGTCTTAAACAGCATAAAAGTTGGGTTCTTTTATCATTTAACCACAGCACAAATGTGATGTTTGTGATCCATACTAAGTTGCATATATTTAAATTTTGAAAAATGTTGTAAATTCTTTGTGAAGTTTGGAGGCAGAGGGCTGGGCCAAAGAAGAAAACTGACTCTATAGTCCCTCTGATTACCTCATTTGTGCTGGTGACTGTAAGTCCTGTCTAGAGTTTGGAAGGTCTTATGGGAGATGCTGCAGTTCTAAGCCCACATATTATCCCTCTACACCAGCTCCTGGCCAGTAGTCATAAAGAATACCCAAACTGTACTCTAGCGCAATAACTCAGATGCTTTACTTTTTATTTTCAGGGCACCCAGGCTGTTGACCTCTATGTGACTTCACCTTGTTATACCAGCTGTTTCTCGAACCTTCACACAAAGCAAGCACCTCATACAATTACAGTTTTAACTCCCACAGTGCCCCCATACTATTTATGAACATTCCACCACACTAGCTGACCTGACCTCAAAGACTTCCAAGTACATAGGAGGCTCTGCTGCCCTCCGGGTGACAGAACAAGGACAGCTGTCCAGCCACAGAGTGGAAGCACGGCAGTGGAGGAAAGGATCCAGATGGAAGACTGGGTTTGGCTCTTCTTATGCCATAGCTGTACCCTGAGCATAAAGCTAGGAGTGTTCCTGGAGCCTTCTCAAGCATTTCAGCTCAGAAATGGGGAGATATCCCTTCCCTTTTCCAGCTGTGTAATGGAAGACCCTGTCTGGATTCTGCTTTGTACCCCACATTCAGCATCATTTGCTCAAGGGTTACAAAGAGTGCAGGATCTGGTGGGATGGGAGGATCTATGCGATCTGTGTATGATAGTGCCTCAAAGCCCATGTTCCACCTTAAGCATGTGACTACTGCGTAGAAGACTTTCCCTAGCCACACGTAGAGAATCCCTGCCCCCATTCCATTAGAAGGCCCAGATTCTATCCATCATATTCTTTGCATCTCTTTTTCTTTGTCATTCTATGTGTCTTTCTATATAAAATATTTCCTTTTCTGTTTCCCTCTCTTATTTTTCTCCCTTAGTTGGCAATTACTATTTGAGGCTACTATTTTTTTTGTATAGAGTTCTATGTTTCAAATGCTTAATTTAAATATAATGGGGGCAGCTTAGACTCTAATATAACTTGAGGAATATTTTTTCCACTGAAAGCAAGTGTGTGCTTCTGCTCATGAAGCTCTGTGATCTTGGTGAAGAGATTTTTGTTCTGGATCAGGGAGCAATCTCTTTCAGTGGTTGGGTTCTGATCCCACCACTGCTACTCCTGCTACTGTAATGCTGCTTTTCTTAGGTAACAGGTGTGAATTGTTCCATTCCATTGGGGTTGTATCAGTCAGGGTCCCAGCAGGAAACAGATGGCATACTTAAAATAGATTAATTCAATGAGGGTTTATTCTCAAAGGTTCTATTTAAAAAGGTCTGGTCTAGGGGAACCACAGTGAGTAGTGCACTAACCTGGCACTAGCAGAAGTGGGTGTTACCACCCTCAGGCCTGCAGAACTTGGAGAGGGTGGTGTAGTTTTAGCTTCCGGGGGAAAAGCAGTAACCAGTAGGGGGTATATGCATGTTGAGGTGACCTTGCAGGGTGGGAGACTCTGTCCTTCACAGAACCACCTGGGCTTCCCATTAACTGAGCTCAACTGGAAGCCAGAGGACTTGGGAGCCTATTGATGTCATCCCTAAGTCAGCTGCCCCGGAGCAGAGACCAAGATGGAGAAGAGAGGAGAGTAGCTCTGGAGGGGCAAAGAGGAGATATGTGGCCCAAGGATATAGGATATGTGAGTCTTTACTCATCTAAGTCATGATTAAATATCACTTAAGCCTCAACACTGTGGGTGGGAAACCCAATATTAGTCAGTTTTTAGGGTTCCTTGTTTGGGGTTACATATAGAGCGACTTCTGTGGTCCTGACAAGATGTTCTCTGGCCACCACTCCCGGCTCCACATGATGCCCTGTGCAAGGCTGGTCCTCCCCCGCTTCTCTGGAATTGCTGCTCAGAGCAGGCTGCCGCACCATCTGCTGAGTGTTCCTTCCCACAGTTCACAGGTCCTCCTCTTGGAAACCATGAACTTCCTCCTATTTCTCCTATGGTGGTTCCTTCACCTGCACTCAAAACACTAGGTCTCCTTCACTTCCCCCTTTCAACAATCTGGCTAAGTCTCTTGGTGGACTCAGATCAGAGTTGTAATACTCACATCCCGACGGGGACCAGACAGGTATCAAATGCGTGGGGTGGGGTAAGTATAGGGTAGAGCTGTGAGTCCGAGAAATATTTCACATTCTCTTACTCTACCGTCAGGTAAATCACAGAGCAAGCGTGATGCTAAATGACAGCTGAAGCTTGAATTCAAGAAATAGTGGGGCACTGGCTTCTCTGCTTTAGCTGTTTGCTGCAATTTGGGAATGCAGGCTATTTTAAGACACACTGGCAATCCAGATTTTTCTGTAAAACTTCTCATTTTTTAAATGTTAGCAATGAGGAGCTATGGCAAGGTATGAAGACAAATACTACAGTGTCACATGAAGGGGATTAAGAAATAAGCTTTTTTTTTTTTTTTATGGGTGATTTACAAAGCTGAAGGTCAAAAGAACATGCATTTAGTCCTCTGTCTTTTTATCACCCCACAGGGGAGCAGACTGGGGTCAGGTGCAGCTGGATCTGCAATTTCCTGGGGAAGAACTGTGCACACCTGCTACTTTATCCTCGAACAATGCAAGTGTGAGAAACCGTGTTGGTGTAGGGAATAAAGTTTTAAGCTTAGACAACAAGCAGTCTGGAGTAAACACCAGCTATGCAGGGAGTTGTTGGGGAATGCCAGCTGCTATCTGGCAAAGTCACGGGAAGTTGGATTTGCCCTCCTGAGAGAAGGAACCCCTGGTCCCATGCAAGTTGGGCTCACCAGGTGCTGGTTAGCTCAGTGCTAAGAATTTGAGCTCTATTGTCCTTCATTGGATAGTTCTGTTTGTTTCTCTCCACTGCAGCTAGTTCACAAATTTTAGAACACTGAATGCAGGTCAAAGAAACAAAACAAATCATGTCTTTGGGCCACCAGTTTGAGAATTCTTAAGCAGACACTGGAAACCAAAATGCCTGCTTAGGGACTATCTACAAAGGTGAAGACCTGCCTGATGTCTCCTTTTCAACCCTCACACTGAAAAGGCATCCTCCCAGCCCCCTGAGGTCAGGGAAACCCAAATATTAGGAGGAAAAATTAAATGACTGACTCTTCTCCTGGGGAAGGGAGGGATACATTTCATTTAGCTCTGATGAATCTACAGCGATAAAAACAAAACACTGACAATTTTTCAATATCCAGATACAGTAAATTCTTAATGAATGACTTTTCTACACTAGTAGAAAAATAATAATCTTTAAAATTGACCAGAGGGGGAGAATATCCTGATGGGAGGAAATGACTAGACTGTAGGATCCTCTCCTTTTCTCCAGGAACTCATCTTTTTCTTGGAGTACTTGCTCCTGACTGCTGTGTTGCCCACTCTAACTGCTCAGGGCTGGGGTGTGGGCAGCAGATATTGCTCCCTTTTAATGCTCTAGACCAAACGTGGATTCAAATTCCTTTCATTCTTCTCCATAGCACAGCTAGACAAGGCTGTCTTGTTTAAATAAGACTTTAGTGATGCCATGAGAAAATATTCATTCACTTACCACTTCACAAACATTTATTGATGCTTCCTATATGCCAGGCATCGTGCTAGGGTTAGAGATTTATTGGTGAGCACAATAGACACAGTCCCTGACTTCCCGGTACTACTCCAGGGCTCATTCAATACAGGGTGATATAAATTGGATAATCTTAATTACAGTACATGTCTTGCTCACTGTCCTGTGTTCTGTTATACAGATTTTTTTTTTCTTTTTTTGTGAGGAAGATCAGCCCTGTGCTAACATCTGCCAATCTTCCTCCTTTTTTTTTTGCTGAGGAAGACTGGCCCTGGGCTAACATCCATGCCCATCTTCCTCCACTTTGTATGGGACACCGCCACAGCATGGCTCGCCAAGCAGTGCGTTGGTGCGTGTCCGGGATCCAAACTGGTGAATCCCGGGCTGCTGCAATGGAGCACACGCACTTAACCGCTTGTGCCACTGGGCCTGCCCCTATTATACAGACTTTTCTTAGCCCCTGGCCTTCTTCCAGGTGGTGGAAGCTGCCTTCCTTGTCCTTGACTACATGGATATCCACTATCTTCAAAATCCAGGCCTAAGAGAGAAGGTACCAGGCTTGTTCTTCCTCCAGCCTCCGAGTCAGCCTCATTGGGTTTGTTTTCTCTTTGAAGACAATTTTTCTTCCCCAGGCAGACTTTCTGTACCCACAGGTGTCTGACATATTCCTAGCCTGTTTCCGAAGGATAAACATATTGGAATGCAACATAACAACCCCAGATACATAACACAGACATGGGGTTGTGGTGGGGTGTCACTTCACAATTATGCACTTGAAATTTCGAGCATTTAAAGAGCAGAATAAGAGTTGATATGATATTGCAGAAATACAATACAGTTGATCAGGTCTGGAATCTATCATCTCTAAATGTTCCTTTTTTTTTTTAATTTTTGGTTTATTGCAGTAACATTGGTTTATAACATTGTATAAATTTCAGGTGTACATCATTATACTGTTTCTGCATAGATAACATCATGTTCACCACCCAAATACTAATTACAACCCATCACCACACACATGTGCCGAATTATCCCTTTCGCCCTCCTCCCTTCCCACTTCCCCTCTGGTAACCACCAATCCAATCTCTGTCTCTATGTGTTTGTTTATTGTTATTATTATCTACTACTTAATGAAGGAAATCATATGGTATTTGACCTTCTCCCTCTGACTTATTTCACTTTGCATAATACCCTCGATGTACGTCCATGTTGTCACAAATGGCTAGATTTCATCATTTCTTATGGCTGAGTAGTAGTCCATTGTGTAT